>NC_072408.2:95745000-97061250 GCF_028858775.2 Pan troglodytes
TGAATAATTGAGTCAATACTTATTAGTGATTGCTCCCTGAACTTAAGCAGAGATCATTCCTAAAAATGTTTTCTTCATGACTCTCTCACTTCAAAAGAAGAAATCAAATCATACCACGCATGGGATGCCTATATCTTGGTCAACATTTGCCAATTTGAAATAGTTAATTAAATTGTTAATCATCATGACTAAATTTGAATATGGCTAGATGCAAATTCTGTAAAAGAGTATACAAAGGCCTTTACAACCAGAGTCCTGCGTTCTTAGTCTCTAGACTATAGACACCCTCCTTCAGTATTCAGCATCTTTTTTTGCATTTTGTTTCCCTTCATATAGTATCATTTCCTTCATTTCTCTATCTAGATAATTTCTATTTACCTTATGCATAAATGTTCATTCTACAGAAGACTTCGCCAAATTTTTGCTCTTCTCTCTTCTTTGTTTTCACAACCTTTTACATATTTTTTATAACATTTATTACATTGTATTTATATATACATACGTATGTGCAAGTGTGTGTGTGTGTGTGTGTGCATCTCTTATCTTTTAACTTATGTATCTTTCTCCCTTCTTAGACTCTGAGATTCTGAAATTCTGGCCTTTGACTTACTCATTTTTTTTTTACTTCATATAATTACTGTGTAATTATATGTGGCATATAGTTGGTCCCAACAAATGTAGTTGAATGTGGAATTAATGTTGCTGTCAAATTTTATGCAAGATGAATCAGTGATATTTCTTGTAGTAAAATTTGTTGTTGAAGAGGCAAAAATACCATCAACTTACATTTTTCATTTCTGTTTTTTTCAAAAACTTCTGCATAACATTATTATATATCTCATGACATATATAATAATAAATTATCCCCATATCAGACTGAAGCAAAGTCAGGTTAAATTATCAGTCTATGGTCAACAACTAATAATTGGCATTAAAGATAAAAAACTTGGGTCTCCTAACTCCTAGCCATATAATCTTCCAACTGTACCAGGTATATTTGTTTTCAACTTGGATTCATGACAGAATCATTAACACTTACACTGATATTATAGTAATTCTAAAGAAGAAACCAGTTACCAAACAGGAAAAATAATGTTCAAGTTCAATAATAATCGAAGAAAAAATTCATATAGTTTTTGCTTACAATAATAGCATTAAAATTGTACTGCTGTGAAGAAAGTGTGATAGAATAGGTATTCTCTTTTTTTATTCATGGGAATAAGAATAGATTGAAAATATCCTTTGGAAAGTAATTTGGCTGTATTTATGAAGAAATATAAACCATTTAATAGCTCATAAGCTCTCTTCTTGGAATACATTTCATGGTAATAATATGAGAACTAACTTTATGTACAATAATATTTGTAATAAATAATAAATACTACAGCATTGCTCAAAATAATGTTAAAAAATTTTAAAACTAAATTTCCAACAATGAAGAATAATTAAGTGATTTGAAATATGAGTAACAACATATAAAAAATTATTTTTGGTAAGAAGGAAATCCTTATTTTATTTTTAATGAGCTATAAAATAATGTTTCAATAATCTCATACTTTATAAAATATTCATAGAATGAATCAAAAATATATAAAAATGTCAATGGCATTTTTCTTTTGTGGGTAGAATAGAGAATTTTTTAAGTATTTATTTATATTGTAGAGAAAATTAAGTAAAAATTATATACTATTTAATCTTTTTCAATACAAAACAAGCTATAAAACACCACAGCAGCATAGGTTCCAACAGAAGCTTTAAAGATTAAAGAAATAATAATTTTCCTTTTGTCTAAGAAATTTGATTGCTCATTGACACTGTGGTCGTTTCCGTGGGAAAAAGATGGGTTAAATTATGAAGCTAGAAGGGAAAGTCAGGGGTATTACTGGGACACAGGGAGGCCTGAAGGCCATGGAAAAATAGTTAAAGATTTCTAAGCTGCAGTGTAAGGCAAGCAATCATCTCCCCAATGACCTTAGATGACATTCAGAACAAAATTTTCCAACCAAGTTATTAACATATACTATTCTTTGCCCCTTTTCTTACACATTACACCTTCTCCTATCTTTACTGGTGTTCATATTAAACCACCTAAATTTTCTATATAGTTCATTTTTGTAATTTCCCTGTACCCTAAATGATTGGTACTTATCACATAGTAAACTCTTGATAGTTTACTGAATTGAGTTTACCTAATTCAATTCAATTATTAAGTAAATTTGATTCAATACTTGTCTAGTACTTATCTATGACTTCAATAAGGTTTCAGAGGAGGAGATGATGAAAGCAGATTTTTAGGAAGGCAGATGTGGTGATGTTGCATAACATAATTCAAGTTCAGAAAAGCTGGATTTAAGTCATGGCTATAGTCACTTAGGTATGAAGGGCAGCATGGACACTGACCAGTCAAAAGTGAGGCTCTCTGAGGGCTGAAGCATAAGTTCTGGGGGGCAGGGGTCTACAGAAGGGCCAAATATAACCCCTTAAGCTGCTGGATCAAGTGAGGTTGTTGCGGAGGTCTCAGGAGAAACAACAGGGTAGTGGGTACTTAAGGGCTCAGGGCAGGGGCTGATGAAGGTGCTTGAACATTTCAAAGTCAGTGCAGCCATGTGAATGTATACCATCTGATATCTGCAATGAACAGAAAGAATGGTTGTAAAGAGCACTTGAAGAAAATGAATTAGGAGAAGGTAGCAATGGGTTAGAGAATGATAATGTAAAAAACAAAAGTATTAAAGAAGCTTCTTGCATGTGTTGGAGCAAATATTGTTCCTCTTAACAAGAAGATAAAAAGAGCCAGTTTTGATGGTTAAAAAAAAATACAAATGGTTTCAGATAAGCTTAAGTTTGAGATGATAGTAGGATATCTAAGTGGAACTAGTTAAAGGAAAATTGGAGATATATTACTTAAGGGAGGGACTAGTCGACATACTAAATAGAGAGTAACTTCCAGCCAAAGGTAGTAAGCCATAGAGAGAAATCCACTAGAATCTGAAAAAAAAAGAAGAGGAGAGATCTTCATAGAAAGTGTCACAGAATGCTTGAATGAGGACCATTGGATGAGTTGTCTTCTTTCTATTTTTCTGAAGTTTCCATATTTTCTACAAATGAATGATAGTTATGACCGAAATTATAGTTTCCACCCTATCATTCCTTTTATATATGGGGAAAATATTTACTTTTGAAATTTGATTTTATTTTCACTAAATAAATTATCTAGAGCAGTATACCTCAAGGTGTAAGCTAAACCACAGGGCTAGCTAATTAAAATTATTTTGTTGTTTCAATCTTTATGAATTAGGATCTCAGTGGTCACTGCCCAGGAATCTGCATTCTCTACAACCTTGCTAGGGGATTCATACGCACACTAGTTTGTGAACCAATGACCCAGAGCACAGCAGCAGGGCCCTAAGAACATGTCCTTATCTCTTTTTGCATTGATACTAATCAGTGTGCATTGCTTTCATCTGCAGCTTAGGGCGTTTCTCTGCTTTACTGAGCACAGAGATTTCCTGAGCTCCTAAATTCTTTGAAATATTTCTACTGTGGTCTTGCTTGAAAGAGATTACTCAGTAAACCATTTTGGTTAATGTGTTCCAGGTAGACTTAGATAAATCAACAGGACCATTAAAATCTTTCACCTTCTTTAAGGACAGAGTTTTGAGTTTTCTTCTTGACATCATTTTTTCTTAAGCCTTCACTTGGTACAAACTGACTTCTTTATTTTTTTATTTTCTCTATCAATAATGGTCATAGGAGGTGCAAAAGCAAGCCTAGTGTACAGAACCATGTATCATTGCAAACAGTAAGATGACCTTGCCGTAGGATGATGTCTGCCTGCTTTTAAAGAAAAAATGAACAATCAGTGTTCAATGACTTTATAGACACACACACATTGCACATAGCCTTTGTTTCCACGGGAGCAAAATTAACAAGATAAGAACTTTTTTAAAGAGTTATGGTAGATCATTAAAACGTATGTAATTCCTGCTTGGAAAAAAATATTTAAATTCAGATTTTTTAAGCAGGTCATTAAAATGTGTAAAATCATCCTCACTGAGAGAAGAAGGCTTTAGGGACATGGTTATCACACTGATCTTTTTAAACTAGGTTTCCCTTTTTTCTCCACTCAAATGGAGATATTCTTTTGAAGATTAAAACACTTTTTTGAAATAGTATAGTTTAAAACTAAAGGGCAGTATTAAAATCACATATCAAGCTATGCTAACAAATAATGTGAACGGTTATTTTCTCACATGGATGCCCTCTAGCAAGATCAGAGACAAGGTTATATATTTCCAAATGAAACCAGTTAGCTTCAGTATCCAGCAGTGTGGTACTAATGAGGCTGAGGTCAGGGTTCAGTTTCAAAACAAGTTGGTTAGTGTGATAAGAGCGATGGCCTCACCAACCTGGCTGTGCAAAGCATGAGAGTCACCTGGAGATTTCTATTTTGTTTGTTTTTTTTATTTTTTGTTTGTGTTCTGAATTTTGGGGCCTTAGTCCAGACATACCAAATCAAAATTTCTGAGAGTGAGGGAAGAAAACTATATTTTTAAAGAAATCCCCAGGTAATTCTCATGCCAGTCAGGATTTTGGAATCAATAATCTCAGAGCCAGCCCAAGCAAGAGGCAACGCAGCATGACTGCTTGCTGGCCTTTACAATTCAAAACTGCAAATTCTAAAACTGCATCAATTGAGAGCTCTCAAATTCTCCAGGGAGTTTGTCCTTTGCCCCCATGGATTCGGTTCCTTTGCAGAGGCCATGAATTCAGGAAAATTTTAAGCTGTAATGATAAGGCTTTCTTAAAAATAGCCCTTCTACATGCCTGCTTTCATGAGCACTTCACCGAGATTTTAAATGCTGACAGAACTCACCTTTCCCCACAAACACAGACACATAGGAGAAACCCTAGCTTGCCCTTGGAAATGAACATTGATTGCAAATTCAAGCTTCTAAAACATTCCACTCTGAGTGTAGTGATCATTCCCTCTGAACATATCCAGATAGGATTCTGGAGGATGAGAGAGAAAGGGTATCTTCTCTGGAGAACTCAGATGGTTTTTTATGGCTAGATTATTTCAAAATACAAAAATCCAATCTCTAGTCAAGGCCAGAAGAAACCAGGATGGTCCTGAGGGCAATCATGTGAGGCCAAACTGAATGATAAATCTATGTCCCTGTTGAGGATTTGAGTTAGAATAGAGGGGAAGGGCTCTTATGCAGTGTGTACAGGATACGAAAACAGCAGGTGGGCAAAATGAAAAATTGGTCAATGGAGTAGAAAACAAAATACCAGCAAATGACATGAATTTTTTATAGTCTAACTAGCTGTGCAGGCATAGAATATATACAATCTGTATGTATTTGCTATATTTTCAAGTCAAATAGATAAAAGAAAATAGTTCTCAGAGTTATTCACAAATGCACTGAAATGGAAAAACCCAACTTATCTTAAAAAGCACAAAATAATATTTTTTTCAGTTTTAAGGCAACGTTTTTAAATGTGGGTTTAGAAAAGCTCAAATTTGAAAGTTTTAAAAGTTTTTCCCCACCTTTGAAGTTTGACATTAATCTCCTTTCTGTCACCAGCAGAACCTTCAGATTCAACTCAATTTCCTCAGCAAACGCTTTATTAAATGCAAATATCGTATCCATTTCCATTGTCATGTAGCGTGCTAAGCCCAAAGCCAATGAGGTCTGCCTTTGCAAATTTTGACAACTGTAATTGACATTTATCCACCATCCCATCTGCTACATATTTGGATTAAAAAAAAAAGATAGGCTTTCTTTCAATATGCTCAAAAGACAGAACGGGCCTGGGAGAAAAAGCTGACACAAATATATCACACATTTTGAAAGTTGTCAGGTACCTTTGCTTCTCGTGGGTCAATACTTTTAAAACAACATCCTTCTCTAGAGAATCTTAACATTAAACGAGTTCCCACTCTGTTATTAGAGCAAAATAATGGTATAAAACAGTCTCTTTCTTTAATTTAGTAGGGTGCTTGACCTGTCAGTCTGCAAAGAGAGAAGCTTGGTTACTGCCATTTTGTGATGGTCAGCCAAATGGTTTTACAAAGAAGAGGAAACTGTGGGTAGATGAAAGTTCTGCCTATAAAGTAGGTGTTACTACAGTGCATTGTGGTTATATTAAGTATGCCCAAAGGATAAGGAATTCAGGTGTGAAGTTGTGTGGCAGAAGTTGAAAATTAATTAAGCTCTGTGTTTAGGGTTTTTTTCCTTTAGTGTGCCGTAGTAACATGCCCTTGGCTCCAGGGAACTTTATGACTAAGTTGGAACAAAGCACTCATGACTCATGTTAAATGTAGCAGAGGAGAGATCATTAAATGTTTCTTGGCAATTAATTACCTGGGATATGCCTCTTTTTTCATAGCTTTGGTTTCAGGTGTGTGAGAGAGTTGAAAACGTTTAATTGCACCTAATTTGTTGCTGTAGTTTTATCATATGCCTAAGCATTGTGATAATGCCTGTAACCCGTGTGAAGAATTTGTAAGGGGCTTCATTTGTGACACCCCCAGAGGAAGGAATTTTTTTTATGTTTGTGCAATAATCATACCTGACCTTTGATCCACTTTCTAATATAAAGAAAATTATGAAAACCTGCCAAATATGTACTAGATCCAGAACATCCTGGAAAGAAAATCCTTCCTACTTCTCCAGCAGTCTTTCCTTAATTAGATGTAGCCATTTTCCTCACTCCTACCCACCTATTGGTCCAGAACCTGAAAGAAATTTCTTCCCAGCTAGAAGCTGAAAGACAGATTGAGGGTAATCATTCCTTTGCATCTGGCCGATTTCAGTGTATTCTGCTGGTCACTATGTTATTTTCAATCACCTGAGATCTGATTACTTCTCCCCATCTTGCTAGCTTCCTGTTTTCTAGAACTCTAGTTTGATCACTAAATCTAAGCATTTTTACTTTCTGGCTTGAAGATAGTCTTCTTGTTTTCATGTGCTCTCTATTTTTTTCCATAGCACTTAGAACTAAAATCACATTATTTACTTGTTTAGTGTCAATTATTTTTTGCCTGTTTTCTCTCACTAGAGACTCCACAAGAGAAGGAAGGGAATTTGTCAGTCTTATTGACTGTTAAATCTCCAACATCTATTTCTGGGTCTACCACTGAGTATTTATGTACTCAGTTGGAAAAGGGTGGATGAATGAATGGATAGATGGATAGATGAGAACCTGACATCTTCTAATCTTCTAGGCGCTATTCTGGATTTGTTCATTTGCCTCCATTGGAGTTCATATCAACTCCAGTACAGTATTTCTTATGTAACCCAAAATACATATTTTAGGCACTTGCCAAAGGCTTTCAGTACATAGTGGAGGCAAAAAGAAGTTAAAATAATTTAGAATCTGCTAAGAAAGCTCAAGGTGAACGTAACATGAGAATGAAGTCTGAGTGGTATTTAACCAGATGGGTGATTGTCAATGAAACATTGCCAACAGATAAGCAGGATTGAGGATCATAAATTTTGGCAGAGCTGTTCCTGGTGACATTGCCCAAGAGACAATGGGTATAATGGATAGAAAATGAGAATCATTGTTTTCCAGATCAAACGGAATCGATGTCTTCCACTCAGCCATACATCCAAATGCATGAATGAAGGACCAAGCATAAATAAGAGCAAAGTAGCTCTTTAAGCTACTTTGAGCTACTTTAAGCTACTTTAATCTACTTTAAGCTCTTTAAGCTACTTTAACAGTAAGCACTTTAAGCCAAAGCCTTAACTGGATATAAGCAAATATAGAGAGATGACAAAGGGGCCTTGCAGATAGAATAAGATTTCACTTACTCTTCATAAGAAAATTTTCAAGGAGATAATGTCCAAATTTATAGGAAACTAAAGTTCTGACAGGCTTACTAACGTACTCTAGGTCACACAAGGATAAATGTGTGATTCATACCCCAATACATGCTGTTTTTACTCGCCCAGGAAGAGTAAATGGTGTCGTTTCCCCTTCAATTCTGATTGGTTCATAGAAAAAAGCCTCAAGACCACTGTTGAATCGCACTCTGACTACAGCAGGATCCATGGGAATGGGTGGAGGGCAGGGTGTGTCTGCTAGGAGATGGCAACAAGGAGTGGCAGTACCCACTCCATTTACCATCTCTGAACACGTTATCTCATTGAAAGAGCTCCCAGACAATGTTTCTAAGGTGTTTGGGAATTTGGGGACGAAAGAAGCTATATGAAGAATTACTAATAAGTTTAGTATAGATAGTAAATCTGTTGAGGTATTTCTATCTAAATAGACAAGTTTACGTTTTACGAGACTTTATGAGGAAACGTTGTGTGGGAAATAAAATGAGGTATTTTGCCAAATTTTCTTAATTTTTGTTAATTGTAAAGGAGAATGTACTCAGAACAAGTAAGAAAGCACAAATATTTTTAAATCGTTTAAATAATCTCCTTCTCCACCTTCTTCACCATTTTCACTTAAATAAAATGGTGCATTTGATTCCATATCTTTCTCTATATTCTTCCATGTGTTCTATGTTCCCTATGGGATCCATTATATTCTATGTTCCATATGGAATCCAATTCCATATGGAATCACATGCATACATATATATATACACATTTGTTTTCTAATTACATGATTATAATTCTCTACCTATCTGTCATTTACCTATCTCCCTCAGCATCTTGTATTTCTCACATAACATTATATAACATCCAACAGTATAAATATATCATAATTTATTCTACTATTTCTCTAACAATGGACATTCGAGTTGTTTCCAGTGCTTTGCCACTTCATATAGAGCTGTAACAAACATACTAGTATACATGTGGCATAGCTTTATGCACCAGGGCACTCATTATTATAGGCTAGATTATCAGAAGTAGGACTGCTGTGTCAAAATTGTGTTTATTTTTACTCTAATACACATTACCATATTACTCTCTAAAAGGGTATAGCAATTTATGTTCCCATCAGCAATATATGAAAATGATGTTGCACCAGCACTTAAATGTTACAATTTTTTGTTTAACTTTTGCAATTTAAAGAGCTAAAAGTGATATCTGATTGTTATTTTGCTTTGCCTTTTCCTGACTATGAATATAATTGGGCAGCTTTTTATGTTTTTAGATCAGTTGGGTTTCTTCCATGAATTGATGATTGCCAGTGTTTTTAATATATATATCTATTTTTTTGATAAATCATATTTTATCAGTTTGTAGGTGCTCTTTATATATTCAAGAAGTGTAATTCTTTATGTCATGTGCACTGTGAAAACATTTCCCAGTGAATCATTTGATTCTTTACTTTGTTTATAATATCTTTTGCTATAAAATTATATTTTACTTTTATGCAGTTAAATATGTCTCTTTTTTTGGCTCTGGGCTTCAAGTCTTGAGCAGTAAGATCTCTTCTTCCCTAAAACTATTCTTCCATAAATGTTTTCCTAAAATTTCTATTAGTATATACAACATTTTATTTCTTACATTTAAATTCCATTTCAGTGCTAATATTTTTAGCTTGCTTTCCTTTTAGATGGGGTAACCAAAAAATCGCTATTGATTAAGCAATCTAAAAGGAGAATAAACATATTCAAATCATTAGAAAACAATGCAGAAGGAGGTGGAGGGCGAAGGGGTACTTACACAAGGAAGACATATTGAACCCAACCAGCTTATGCAAGTGTGTCCTAGGTGAGCCTTAAAAGACGTTGCAGGCATATGCAAATCATATCAATATTGTCTGTCTCTCTCTTTTTCTTGACTCAATCCATAACTGATATTTCTGATGCTACTCTCTTGCTCACTCCTTACTACCAATAGTCCTACATCTAGTGGAGTAATCTGTCTCAATGCCTAATGTGTGGCATTGGTCACACCTTATGGGCAGGTCACACACATAAGTGAATTTGGCTAGCAAGAGCATGTTCTGTCTAAATTAATCAACTTCCCATAAGCGAATTTGGCTAGCAAGAGCATGTTCTGTCTAAATTAATCAACTTCCCATAAGCTCCTGTTGATAATTACTGCACAGTAATGCATGTTCTGTGTTGCCAGATTATTTGTCTATTTATTTATGTTTTTACTTTTACAGTCTCCCATGTGTCAGAAAAGATTTTTTAAAGATAATCTTAAAATATTGATATTTATGAAACTGTCTAAGTTTTAAACATTAACAATTTTAGTTAAACACACACACACACACACACACACACACACACACTCAGCATATTAGCCAAACAAAAAACATCTCTGGACTTTAATTCTTTTCATGAGCTGTCACTTTGCAACTCAGGGCTACTCCAAGCCCTGCTGGCTTTACTATGATCAACACGTTCTGCCAGATTTGACATCTCGTTCTCAAAAGCTATTGTCCACTCTAATGAATTAAATCTCAAAGTCCTAGCCTAACTTTTAATATTGTCACTACTTTAGCCTTTAATCTACCTTTCCAGCCTTATCTGCCACATGGCCACACCACAGACCCTGTAAAATTTAGTGCCTTTAGGTATCTAACAGAATTTCATTTTTATTATTATTATTATTATTATTATACTTTAAGTTTTAGGGTACATGTGCACATTGTGCAGGTTAGTTACATATATATACATGTGCCATGCTGGTGCGCTGCACCCACTAACTCGTCATCTAGCATTAGGTATATCTCCCAATGCTATCCCTCCCCCCTCCCCCCACCCCACAACAGTCCCCAGAGTGTGATGTTCCCCTTCCTGTGTCCATGTGTTCTCATTGTTCAATTCCCACCTATGAGTGAGAATATGCGGTGTTTGGTTTTTTGTTCTTGCGATAGTTTACTGAGAATGATGATTTCCAATTTCATCCATGTCCCTACAAAGGACATGAACTCATCATTGTTTATGGCTGCATAGTATTCCACAGTGTATATGTGCCACATTTTCTTAATCCAGTCTATCATTGTTGGACATTTGGGTTGGTTCCAAGTCTGCTATTGTGAATAATGCCGCAATAAACCACCGATCCCACAGAAATACAAACTACCATCGGAGAATACTACAAACACCTCTACACAAATAAACTAGAAAATCTAGAAGAAATGGATAAATTCCTCGACACATACACTCTCCCAAGACTAAACCAGGAAGAAGTTGAATCTCTGAATAGACCAATAACAGAAGCTGAAATTGTGGCAATAATCAATAGCTTACCAACCAAAAAGAGTCCAGGACCAGACGGATTCACAGCTAAATTCTACCAGAGGTACAAGGAGGAACTGGTACCATTTCTTCTGAAACTATTGCAATCAATAGAAAAAGAGGGAATCCTCCCTAACCCATTTTATGAGGCCAGCATCATTCTGATACCAAAGCCGGGCAGAGACACAACCAAAAAAGAGAATTTTAGACCAATATCCTTGATGAACATTGATGCAAAAATCCTCAATAAAATACTGGCAAACCGAATCCAGCAGCATATCAAAAAGCTTATCCACCATGATCAAGTGGGCTCCATCCCTGGGATGCAAGGCTGGTTCAATATAAGCAAATCAATAAATGTAATCCAGCATATAAACAGAACCAAAGACAAAAACCACATGATTATCTCAATAGATGCAGAAAAGGCCTTTGACAAAATTCAACAACACTTCATGCTAAAAACTCTCAATAAATTAGGTATTGATGGGACGTATCTCAAAATAATAAGAGCTATCTATGACAAACCCACAGCCAATATCATACTGAATGGGCAAAAACTGGAAGCATTCCCTTTGAAAACTGGCACAAGACAGGGATGCCCTCTCTCACCACTCCTATTCAACATAGTGTTGGAAGTTCTGGCCAGGGCAATTAGGCAGGAGAAGGAAATAAAGAGTATTCAATTAGGAAAAGAGGAAGTCAAATTGTCCCTGTTTGCAGACGACATGATTGTATATCTAGAAAACCCCATTGTCTCAGCCCAAAATCTCCTTAAGCTGATAAGCAACTTCAGCAAAGTCTCAGGATACAAAATCAATGTACCAAAATCACAAGCATTCTTATACACCAACAATAGACAAACAGAGAGCCAAATCATGAGTGAACTCCCATTCACAATTGCTTCAAAGAGAATAAAATACCTAGGAATCCAACTTAAAAGGGATGTGAAGGACCTCTTCAAGGAGAACTACAAACCACTGCTCAAGGAAATAGAAGACGATACAAACAAATGGAAGAACATTCCATGCTCATGGGTAGGAAGAATCAATATCATGAAGATGGCCATACTGCCCAAGGTAATTTACAGATTCAATGCCATCGCCATCAAGCTACCAATGACTTTCTTCACAGAATTGGAAAAAACTACTTTAAATTTCATACGGAACCAAAAAAGAGCCCGCATCGCCAAGTCAATCCCAAGCCAAAAGAACAAAGCTGGAGGCATCACACTACCTGACTTCAAACTATACTACAAGGCTACAGTAACCAAAACAGCATGGTACTGGTACCAAAACAGAGATATAGATCAATGGAACAGAACAGAGCCCTCAGAAATAACACCGCATATCTACAACCATCTGATCTTTGACAAACCTGAGAAAAACAAGCAATGGGGAAAGGATTCCCTATTTAATAAATGGTGCTGGGAAAACTGGCTAGCCATATGTAGAAAGCTGAAACTGGATCCCTTCCTTACATCTTATACAGAATTTCTTACACATGACATGCCCAATAAACATTTGTACAATGACCAGATGAATGGTTCTTAAATAACATGTTGGCTGGTTTGAGTATGGCAGTCAGAGAGATGGACTTTAAATTGGGCAATGCCTGCAATAAAGATGAAAGAGTTTGAACATTATTCTACGGGCAGGATGTGTAGTAAAACACATGCCAGACTAAAAATTAGGAAGCCTGGATAAGAATGATACAATGGACTTTGGGGACTCAGGCGAAAGGCTGGGAGGGGGTGAGAGATAAAAGACTACACTTTGGGTACAGTGTTTACTGCTTGGGTGATGGGTGCACCAGAATCTCAGAAATCACCACTAAAGAACTTATTTCTGTAACCAGATACCACCTGTTCCCCAAAAACCAATTGAAATGAAATTATTTTTTTAGGAAGACTGGGTTTGAATCTAGTGCTCTCATTTTAAAATTGTGTTATCTGGATGAGGGACTTACTATTAATCGATTTAGATTTCTTCATTTGTAAAATGAGGGAGTTGAAGGTTTTTCGTTTTTGTTGTAATTAGGTGAAGAGAAATTTGAGGGACAGAAGTCTTTCCAAAGTAGTATCTTAGAAAGATAAAATTGAGGTGAAAGGGGATGAGAAGAATAAAGAATCTTAAGATAGCAAAATCATTTGTGAGATTATTGCCCTGGTAAAACTATGAAGTGATGGAGCTGGAAACAACAGAGGCAACATTAAGAATAAAAAGAAAGTGGATGTAAGCAGCTCTATGAATAAAGAATTTACAGAATTTGGTATCCAACTTTAGAAAGAAGGAAAGGAAGGACTCAGGGAGCACTGTGGTTTTGAGACTAGGACGTAGAATATACCTTGAAGACAAAGACTAGTAGTAGATATTTAATAAATATCATGTTGGGATATTTGTTAGTAATCATGCACAGTTAAATAGCAGAAACACTAAATACAAAGTGAGAAGAAAATGTTTCTTCCATCTCTGTAATCCGTCTCTGAAGAGCATCTTCAAGCAAAATGACTGAATAGTAAAATGTTTCCTCCTGGCTTCCATTTCTGCCTGAGTTAGAGGACTTCTATTCAATAAATAGTCTCCAGATCTTGGACTGAGTCACAGCACCCTTGTAAATACATCACACCTGTAAACATGTCACCTGTGTAACCATGTTCATCAAATACATTTTGGGTTTTTTTCAGATAAGAAATGCATCAAGACAACAGGCTATAAAATGCAGCATTGATCATTTTCCTTATAAGCTTTTATCTTTACCATTGCTACCTACCTCCAGCTGCTTTCCAATCAGTTGGATTTGGGTAGCAAAAATATTGGATTGAAACAGGAAAGCAAATAATAAGAGAAGACTGGTAATTTAATGTTATTTTATGGCCTATAAAATCTTTGCAAAAGACTCTCTAGAACCGCATTATTCAATAAAATAATCACTAGCCATGTAACTATTGAGCAGTTGAAATGTGGCTAATCCCAACTGAGATGTGCTATGAAATGTAAAATACACAGAGTTTCAAAGTCTCAGTATGGAGAAGAAAAGAATGTAAAATATGCCTTGAATGAGGATGTTTTGTCTATTTCATGTCAAAATATAATATTTTAGATGTATTGGGTTCAATAAAATGTGTTATTAAAATTAATTTTACCAGTTTGTTTTTCTATATTTTATCTTGTTACTTTTCTTAATATGGTTCTGAGAAAATGTAAAATCAAATACGTGGCTTATGTCTCTGGCTCATATTTTATGTCTATTGGATGGTGCTACTCTATAAGGTTTATTCAGAGTTGAGGGCTAATTATCATGGCACTGGAGATGCCATTTGCCAAATTTTTTAAAATTCTGACAGCCAAATGATCCCTGCCTTCTGCATTCTTATTTAATTAACTCCCACACCCTAGTGTCTGAGACCACAAAGGGAAATTAGCTACTGGTATCATGCAGAAAGAAAGAATCACCTCCATTCAGGGGAAAGATGAGTATCTCTGTTTTGATCACGTGGTGGGTGGTAGCACATTCAGGAAGAATGTCTAAAAGGGAATTAGCAATATGAGACCGAAGCTCAGGAGTGAAGGTAGGACCTGAGATGCCTAACTAGGTAAACTGACGCCAAAAGACAAAGGACTCATCTAGGCCAATGTTTGAATGTCTGCATCTCCCAATACTAGCTCTATGGTCATAAATAAATGTGTCTTCCATTGCTGAGACTCATTTTCATGGTGATAAAGTAGGAATAATAATCATTTCTCTCCCTCAGTAAATATGACTGAGCCCCTATCAGGTGCCAGACACAGCTTAGGGGCTAGAAATGCAATGATGAACAATGATGCCTTCCAGAAGCTTTGATCTAGGGAGGAAGGCCATAGGAAGATGTGCAGTCATAAACTAGTATCAAAGTTGCCATGGTCTGTGAATACTGAAGAGCAGCAAATCCAGTCTTGGGAGTCAAACTTACCCCTCTACATCCTGATAAGTTATTCAGATTTCTATATTCAGCACAACTACCCCTCTTCGGGAGAGCCTTCATGCCATTGCTCTACACCTGAGGCTCTGAGAGGTGTTCACCTTTTGCCCCCGTGCCCTGTGCACACACCTCTACTAGCATCTATGAGCTGTAGAGTCAATATCCTCTCTCTCTCTCTCTCTCTCTCTGTCTCTCTCAAGTAGTTCCCTCAACATTGTGAATCCTTAAAGGAAGGAGCTGTGTTTTCTTTCTCTAGATTCTCAACACATTTTAAGTACCAAATAAACGTTATCTCTCTCCTCTTTTCCTCCATCTTCAATTAGCAAAGGTAAGAGTTAAAGCCCTGAGAATAGATAAGGGTTGAAAGATGATAAAGAACTCAGAATACAGAGGGTTCAGGACTGTTCTTTGGGAAATGTCTTCATTTCAGGAGAAGAGAGTTCTGTGTCATGGAACTTAAGAGAATTTCCCAAAAAGACATTTTGGGATTCCAAGGCAGGCAGACCACTTGAGGTCAAGAGTTTGAGACCAGCCTGGGCAACACGGCAAAACCCCATCTCTATAAAAAATACAAAAATTAGCCAGATATGGTGGTGTGCACCTATAGTCTCATCTACTCAGGAGGCCTAGGTGGGAGGATCGATTGAACCTGGGAGATGAAGGCTGCAGTCAGCTGTGGTTGTACCGCTACACTCCAGCCTGGGTGACAGAGCGAGACACTGTTTCAAAAAAAAAATCCCCCCAAAATAGAGTGGCAAACAGCCCTATTACATGCCACAGAGAGAGCAATAAGAAGGAGACTGCAAAAAGACCTTGGATATGGCAGTTGCATTACATTATTTGAATTCAAATCAAAATACCATAGAATAATGTTCCCAATTATTTCCTCAGCCTTAGCAATGGTAAGTCTTTGTTTTCCTATCTGTGAGTATTATGAAGATCTGAGGAAACAATGAGATTCTTTTGCCAAATGACAACAAAATTCATTTTGAAGGCAGATAGACAGCTATATACAAGTGAATATACAATGAACTGTAAACTCGAGGCAACAAGGGAAGTTGGTATGAGTCACAGCATGACTGAGCATTGTTCAGAAAACAGCTCCCACCTCTTTGTTTAAGTTATTTCTAGCAGGTGGCTGAAGCACAGATTCAAGGGTGTGAGAACATGGAATAATCATACATCTTCTCTTCTTCATAAACTCCGTTCTGACCCAAGAATCTTCACTCATGAAACAAAGTGCTGAGGTAGAAGAAAGAGGCCTGAACTCACAGAGGTATGATATTGAGTTCTGGTTTGGCTACTATCTAACAAAAAGCAAGTCACTTCTGAGGGCCTGTATCTCCTTATGTATAAAACATATGCTTTTCTAAGAGATTGTAAGGTCCTTAGACAAACCACCAAGTTTCATTTCTTTTCATCACCATTCTCTAGCATAGTTGTTTTATGTAAAGTGGAAACTGAATAAGAAGAATTTGAAAATCAGTTTAGAATCTTGGTTTTAATATCTAATATTTGAAGTTCTGACATTTACTTTGAAATGCTTTTTGACCTCAGATAATAGCCAGATATATTTATTGAATGCTATAGCATCAGCAAACTATGGCCCAGAAACCAAATCCAGCACTCTTTCTGTTTTTATAAAGTTTTACCAGAAAAAGTCATGCACAATTCATTTACATATTGAGAGCTAGCTGCTTTCAAACTACAACAGCAGTGTTGAGTACTTGCAACAGAGTCATTCCAGCCTGCAAAATCTACTTACTATCTGGTTTATAGAGGAAGTTTGCCAACTCCTGATATAGGCTACTGAAGTCTGAATGCCAAGAAAGCATGTGGGATAAGGTCCAGGTCGGACCTTAAAGTTAGTGCTAAACCATGGGCATTCTTCCACTGGGATAATACAGAATCTGCCTTGCAACAGAATGAGTTTAGTGGTCGGTAAGCATACTTCTCTTTAACATCCTCCTTTGTCTCTTGGATCTGCATGCTCAAGAAAGCTGTCAAAATGGAACACTGAAAAGTAAAAATCAATCTTCACTCTTAAGCACTGGTAACTCAATATTGTCCAAAAGTAGGCCAAACCACACACATGGCCAAAGCTATTTTTGCCTGGCTAATTTTTCTTCATGCTCAAGGTCAAGCTATGGCCTCAGCAACTCTAGGAAGCACTTCTAGAAACACACCTGGTATATTTTAATGCCTGACTCTACTTAAGACTATGGAATCCTCAATGGATCATCTTTCTACTCCTGGCACATCTTTCTACTTCTACATGATACCACAGTGCTTATCATGGCATTTGATAGATACTCAATACTTTTGAACCAAATTGAACTAACAGATGGTGTTCTTTCTGGACAAACACATCTACCTTGGTCTGAGTTGTTGAAATGATACCAAATGAATTGAAGTCTTTCTGTCCAAAAACAGGAAATAAATACTAACTTCCCCAGGTTTTTTTTTTTTCACGCTAGTCCTCACCATTTTCCAATTTGATAGTAAAAAGAGAGCAATATCATAAAAATGTCAAATATTTGTTGAGCACCTACTCTGAACAAAGCAAATAGAAGTAGACATAATTCCCTTTTAGTCTCATGATACAATTATTTTTCCTCAAATATTCCCTAGAGGTCAATTACCATCTTTTATGCTGAGAGGATAGAAGCCTACCATTATTAACGACCTGGCCTGACAAATGTATAGGCTGAATAGTAGTAAGAGGAAGAAGACTGTCAGGGTTCACACCATGCAGTCTTCATCCAAGGAATCAGGATAAAACAGCAGTTGCCTTAATTTGGCTGGGCAAAGTATATACCAATTAATGATGAGATAACTGGTTCAGATAAAAGCTTGTAATTAATGAATCATTAAGGCACACACTTTAGGAACATAGAAGAATCAGGAGCCACACAGCTTGCCCAGAAGCAATCTTCCAGTTTTGTTGCTGTGCTTAAATGCATTGCTAATTTCTGAGAGCCTGCCATTTGTAATAGCACTGAAATGAATCACAGTGAATTTATGAATGTGAATCTGCATTGTTCATTACACAAGCTCTCTCCCGGGGAATGGAACCATCCTGAGAGCAACTTCTAATAAGCAGAAATTAAGTGTTACTGTCCCTTGCCGCTAGGAGGAAAAAAATATGTGTATGTGTGTCAGGGGAGGGGCGGCGTAGTAGATAATTTGGTTATACATAAATAGTGTGAAGGGAGAGAGATGGGTATCTATTTTAAGCCTTTGTGGCCTGAAAAACCACATGCCCTGTGCTCAAAGCCAGGAGCCCTCTTACACAATAAATAATTCAGAAACCCCACAAGTGCCTGACTGGGAAGCCTGCTTCCTGAAAGCTGCCTCATTGGCTAATCTTGGAAAAAGCCATGGATCAGCCGGCAGCTCAGACAAAATTCCTACTTTCCACCTAATGATTATGCCCAAGGCCCTCCGCCAGGATACTTCAGGAGGAAATCAACACAATCGTGTAATTGTTTGTGTTATTTATAGCTTGTTGTTTAAAACAAATGGAAATGACTGGACTCCTTGTGGCTAACTTAAGATCTTGTTCATGAACTCAGCAGGCACTTTTACTGCGGCAGATTTAAAAAACAAATTCAAAATATTGTACACTATTCAAGGGAAATATGGCAAGCCAGAAACCTCTCCTTTTGTTATTTTTCCCCTTGTCTCTCCAGTATCTTCTTTGACATTCACCTGGAGGAATTTTGAAGGAAAGGCCAATTAGCTTTATTTTTTCAACTAGACCCCAATATTTCTGTGCAAAATCCAAGGAAGCAAAAAGCCCAAATGTCTCCCATTTGATTAATCTCTGATTTTAGCCTGATTTATGTGATGGTAAGAGATTTATGCAAAATACTTTTGAGACATAGCCAACACATAATGTACAAACTACAACAATATGTAAACTATAACATGTCATCAAAAGCTACTTTATGACTCTAGAGGAAGGCACTCATGCCCCAAATTGATCAAAGCTATATTTTTGGTTTGGTGGAGTGTTTTGTGTTTGTTTATCAGACTTCAGCCCATTGCACCTCAAAAGCCTTATCTTTTAGGATGTCTTTAGTCAATAAAAAGCAAGAACCTGAAGTCAGTACTAACAAATGCATTTTAGTGTGAAGGGTGATTTCTGCAGACTTCTAAAACTATTCAAGGTTATTGACACACACAGATGAATACCAATGTGCTATTATGTTATTTGCTGTACAATATAAATGAGATCAAGTTTCCCTGGGCCTTGAAAATGCGTGTCCGACCTGAAATGGCTCAATAAATCTGCCAAATAAATAACGGGTGTTCCTACCCCTTGCTCTGACTCCTCCACATATCACCTTAAAAAGAACAAGCAGAAAATGTCCCTTTATACTGATATTTACTGATTCTGCCCAATGCTTATTTGCCTCTAGGGGGCATTTCTAAAGACTGCAAGGAAAAGCATTTCAGCTATTATGGCTGTCAAACCAGATGGCTCAGAAATAGGTATTAGATCTATTGATAAAACAGGAAAAAGAAAAAAATCATTTTGGGCAAGTCAGCTTTTCTTACCACAAGAAGAAAAATAGTCAAACTGACTTTTAAATTAAATTGAATTGTGAGATAGGGGAAAAGTATCTTTTAAAATAATTTCTTTAAAGATTTTTATATAGTTAACTCTCCTGGATAATAGTGTCTGACTTTTGACCTAGAACAAATGCCATAAAAATAAAATAAGTATCATTAGAATGATGCTCAACATCAAAGTTACAATTACAATGGTCACATTAAGTCATAGAATAGTGTGGAAGATTCAACTTTGATTGATATAAGCACCTTCCATTTTTTAAAGTTAGCATGTGTTTGGAAAAGAAGGAAGGTGTTGCAACACTCAGAAATTGACTATTGTGTGTCAAAAGAGATACTCTTTTGAATGGATTCTTCAAAAGCCTCAAATCAGTTTTATAATTTAGTGTTACACCAACTTTATTTTCTTCCAGATTCTGTTTCTCAATCTATTGGTTCTATTGCATCCTTCATCACTTTTAATATCTCACTTTGTTCTTCTTTAATATTCTTTATATTTTCATAAAGGCTTTTATCTCCCAGCATATTGCAAACACCAATTAACTAAGCTACTCAACATCCCTATGTGTGTAGAAGCATTCTATTATTCTTGTTTTAAAGCTGGGAAAAGGAGGTTCAGTGAGGTGAGGTGACTCGCCTAACGAGCTAGTGGGAGAAGCTAGTCTCTCAGTTTATGACACCTAATTATCTGCATTAACAGGACATGATAATCTCCTACCTCTAATCTTTTCATGGCTGTACATTATGTGGAGTAAAGACATCAATACTGATGTCAATTTGAGAAACCAGCCACAATTTTACAATACAAACCCATTTCTGCTTTCAAAACAAAAAACCAAATTTTCATTGAAAAATTCCAGTAGCCCCTTCCAAGTATTAGGTTGGTGCAAAAGTAATTGCAGTTTTTGCCATTAAAGTAGGACCAAAATAGCAATTACATTTGTACCAACCTAATACATCGATCATAATTCTTATTTTTCAGTGGGCAACTTAGCACCTAAAAGTGGCTTAGTCATCTGATCTTTGACAAACCTGACAAAAACAAGCAATGGGGAAAGGATTCCCTATTTAATAAATGGTGCTGGGAAAACTGACTAGCCATATGTAGAAAGCTGAAACTGGATCCCTTCCTTACACCTTATACAAATATTAATTCAAGATGGATTAAAGACTTGAAAATAATACCTAAAATGGTAAAAACCCCAGAAGAAAACCTAGGCAATACCATTCAGGATATAGGCATGGGCAAGGACTTCATGACTAAAACACCAAAAGCAATGGAAACAAAAGCCAAAATCGACAGATGGAATCTAATGAAACTAAAGAGCATCTGCACAGCAAAACAAACTATCAGCAGAGTGAACAGGCAACCTATGGGAGAAAATTTTTGCAATCTACCCATCTGACAAAAGGCTAATATCCAGAATCTACAAAGAACGTAAACAAATTTACAAGAAAAAAACAAACAACCCCATCAAAAAATGGGCAAAGGATATGAACAGACACTTCTCAAAAGAAGACATTTATGCAGCCAACAGACATATGAAAAATGTTCATCACTGGTCATTAGAGAAATGCAAATCAAATCAAAACCACAATGAGATACCATCTCATGCCAGTTAGAATGGTGGTCATTAAAAAGTCAGGAAACAACAGATGCTGGAGAGGATGTGGAGAAATAGGAATGCTTTTACACTGTTGGTGGGAGTGTAAATTAGTTCAACCATTGTGGAAGACAGTGTGACAATTCCTCAAGGACCTAGAACTAGAAATACCATTTGCCCCAGTGATCTCATTACTGGGTATGTACCCAAAGGATTATAAATTATGCTACTATAAAGACACATATGTGAATAGTGCCACACATATGTTTATTGTGGCACTATTCACAATAGCAGACTTGGAACCAACCCAAATGTCCATCAATAATACACTAGATAAAGAAAATGTAGCACATATATACCATGGAATACTATGCAGCCATAAAAAAGGATAAGTTCATGTCCTTTGCAGGGACATGGAGGAAGCTGGAAACCATCATTCTCAGCAAACTATCACAAGGACAGAAAACTAAACACTGCAAGTTCTCACTCATAAGTGGACACAGGGAGGGGAACATCACACACCGGGGCCTGTTGGGTGGTGGGGGGCTAGGGGAGGGATAGCATTAGAAGAAATACTTAATGTAAATGATGAGTTGATGGGTGCAGCAAACTAACATGGCACATGTATACCTATGTAACAAACCTGCACGTTTTGTACATGTACCCCAGAACTTAAAGTATAATAAAAATAAATAAATAAATAAATAAATAAATGTGGTTTAGTGAGGACAAAGCTGATTTACTAAAATCTGTTAAAATGTCAAAAAGAGATGAATTTTACAAAGAAAGATAGGATAAAATTAAAATTATCCTTTGCTAATAATAAAAAAAACTACCATATAATTAATTGAACTCTTGAGCTCATACTACGAATCAATGCCTATGTGCATTTTCTCACTTAATGCTGACAATCCTGTGAGGGGAGGACTATTCTTGTTCACACTTGAGAGAGGAGAAAATAAAGCACATAAAGGGCAAAGTGGATTGCCCAAGGTCGCATAGCTGGTAAGGGAGTCCAAGCTCAAATTCAGATATTCTGTCTCCTGAGTCTGTGTTCTTAATAGTTTCACAGTAATTATCCCATTTTCTGGATGAGATGTCACTTGCCTTTTCCTTCATATTAGAAACTTTACATTTGCTCTGAAATCAATACTGTGAATATTGTCTCTGCATTGTATATTGTATCAGGAGCGCTACGGAACATAGAAGAGTAAGATGCATCTTTCTCTTCAATGACTACATGTCTTTTGCCAAATCACAGATTATTTTTAAAATTATTACTCCCATATTTGAATTTTAAGTGTAGTGACTAGGTCACCTTTCCCCCACCCCAATCTCCCAAGAAAGCCCCACACAGTACTAGACACATAGTAGGCACTTTTTTCAATTTGATTGGATTTGATGTTTTCTTTTTTATTTGCTCCTATTGCCCTTCTTAGATGATCTTGAAATTCTGAATGTCTTTTTTTTGTTGTTGTTTACAATTCTTTATTGTAGTAACATTGGCAAATGAGATGACTTCATGCATATGTTAGAATTTCTATGCTTCCCAGAACAATTCTTGCATCTTCCTGAACAGCTCCTGTGAGTACAGAGGCCAGTAACACAGTCAAGGATATTAAACTGGAACAACATGGCTGAGACCAGTAGGATTACCTTATCCCTCCTCTTTCCTTTCTACTCCTCTATTCAGATGGCCAAAATGATTGTCACCTTTATTTAAGTGTTTAAATTGAGTTTGGCACTGTACTTAGAGCTTTATGTCCATTATCTCATTTACTCCTTCCCCAAACCCTACAACATGAGACTTTTATTATCATTCAAGCATGAGAAAACTGAGCCAAAGAGGCATTAAACAACTTTCCAAAGATGGCCCAGTGTTGGTGCAGGCATTTGGTTCAGGCAATATGACTCCAGAGCCCAAGGGTATAATTTGTACATGATTGCCTCTTCACCTTTGAATTTCTAGAAAATATCCTATTGATTAAGACATTTATGCAGCAAGATTATTTTTTAAAATATCTTAGAATAATTAAAGGTATTATATGCATTTTATAGCTAAAGCCTAAAGCAAACACTAAAAAATAGCTTCTGAAACAGCACCAGATTTTCTCTTTTGTAACGAAAGGTCATTGAGCTGAGCTGTGCTTGAAGCTGTACAACGAAGGTGGCTATACAGAAAGCCTCATAATGCCTGGGAAGAAGGGGAGGGAATAAGGTCACCTTGGCTGGCATCTCAAAAACAGTCACAGGCAGGATGAAACTGATCTTATATTTTCAAAGTTGATTCTAAACTCTTTATAGGCCGCTCCTACTCCCTGAAAGAAAAATGAAAAAAAAAAATGAAGGAAAGCTGATTTAATCTATTTATCCAAGATTTGTGGGTTCAGCATATTTGCTACTAAAGAGATGGCCTTTAAGACCCCAGGGGAGGTTTGAGCTCAGCTTTGGTTATCTTTTCCTTCTGAATAGCTGTGTAAACTCCTGGGGAGCAGATGAAAGCTGCCTTACAAGACAAAGGCACAGGAGTTTCTTCTTTTCTCTATCAGCTGGAAGAAAAGGAACTCTAGGAATCCTTTATAGTTAACTATTAAAATTGGTCATTCCTTTTTGCTTTTTTATAAGTTCTTTTTTAACCTCAATCTCTAAGAGCTATCAAGCAATAAAACTTCTCCCAGGGTGAGCAGGAAACACCAACGTGGCTCACCTTATTCTCTCATCTTTAAAGCCAGCATCCAAAACAACAGCTTAAAAGAACACCAGCTTGCATTCTTTTGCCAACAAAGATCTCAGGACTGGGTTATGTTTTCAGCTTTGGCGTCTGACCCCAAAATATAAGGAATTCTTTGGGGTCTGTGGAAGAAGGTAGGGATTAAAGAGAGCTAAGAGGTGTCTAATGTGCTTCATCTTCTATCCTAAGACTATTATCTATTGATAGAACCCTGCAGCTCAGGATGGAATTACCTGGGGCAACAAAAGAGATCAAGGGATAAAGATAAATAAAAGTGGGGAAAGGTAGAACCAAATGAAAACAGAAATGTGGAGAGGGGACTAGAGAGAAAAAAGAAAAATATGAAACTCTTTTCAGAAGAGTTACAAGTATGGAGAAGGCAAAAGGAAGAGAAAAGAGAAATATCTGTGATAACAGTTCACTGTGTCAATGATTCATGCTGGCAACTGGCCAAAATCAACCAATGTCCAGGGATATATACTAAACACTGAGGATTCAAAGATGAGTGGAGAATAATCCTAACCCTAAAAAGTTCACAGTTTAGGTGGAGAAATAAGCCTGTAAAAAAATAATGGCTATACGTATTTTGATGTTATTCACAGTTGCACTCTGTTTCATTTTGTCCCTCCAAAGCAGCAACTTTGATTCCAGCAATGGGCCTTTGCACTTGCTGGTGCTTCTGCTTGGAATGCTGTATCTTTGCAGGGCTGGCTATGTTACTAGCAGCAAATCCATACAAGTCTGCAGCAACCTCAGTTCATGCCTCCTCAGAAGAAAGAATTCTTCCGAGGGTCATAAAGCAGAAGAAGAGACTGAGGCAAGTTTTAGAGCAGGAGGGAAAGTTTATTAAAAAGCTTTAGAGTGGGAATGAAAGGAAATAAAGTACACTTGGAAGAGGTCCAAACGGGAAACGAGAGATCAAGTGCACAGTTTGACCTCTGGACTTGGGGTTTTATACATTGGCTTGCTCTAGGGTCTTCATTACTTCTTCCCTGATTCTTCCCTTGGGGTGGGCTGTCCGCATGTGCAGTGGCCTACTAGCGGTTGGGAGGGGAGCGTGTGCAGTGTGTTTACTGGAGTTATACGCACGCTCACTTGAGGTGTTCTTCTCTTACCTTACCTGTCAAATGTCCCTAGGAGCTGTCCCTAGAAGTGGTATATCACTGGAGATGTCATATACCAGTTAAACTCTGCCATCGTGCCTCCTAATGTTTATGCTTCAGCTCTCTTGCTCAACACCTAAGATCCTTATCAAGAAGCTGCTGATCACCAGTTTCAGGTGTTCCTGTTTGTCAGGGAGTGCCTTTCTAAGGTGCTGGCTGCGACCAACTAATACTTTAGAGAGACGCTTAACAACGGTGTGATCATCATCTGATGGTCGCCTGATATTCCTGGTGTGTGCGTGTGGCAGGGAGAGCCTTCTCTTGCCCTGCTCATGTATGACTAGCACCTACTGTAACAGCTACTTTCCATTATTCAAGTCTCATCTCCAATCATCTCTCCAATCTAGGAATTCTTTATAATTAACTATTAAAATTGGTCATCCCTTTTGGCTTTTTTATAAGTTATTTTTAAACCTCAATCTCTAAGAGCTATCAAGCAACAAAACTTCTCCCAGAGTGAGCAGGAAACACCAAGGTGGCTCACCTTATTCCTTCCTTTTCTAAAGCCAGCATCCAAAAAACAGCTTAATATCATTCCAATCATCTCTCTCCCCAATAATGGGACTACTTCCCATTATTCAAGTCTTATCTCCAGTCAATCTAGTTGAAGCAGCACATTCAATCCCTTTTTACATTAACCCATTGCATCCTCTCCAAAAGTCATTTTGCACATCTGACAGTATCTTAATTTTTTTATTTCTCCCCCATGTTTAAAGGCTATCTTCCTCCATTAGGATGCAAGCCCCTTGAAAAAAGGGACTCAATAAAAAGTCATTGATGAACTAGTAAATATTTATTGATCATTTGACTAACATATTGACTTTAAAATGTTATAAAAGAGATAAGCATAAAATTATTATGAAAGATTATGAAAACATTAAGGAAGGCTTTTCAGCAGAGGTGATTTTGTTGCTGTTGTTGACTATTTAAGGCTGAATAGGTATTCAAAACAAGGGCAAAAGAAGCAGAGCATTCCAGGTAAAGAGTGCACGTAATGACAGGGTCACAAAAGAACACTGCTCCTTCCTGGGACCCCACTTCATTCTGAGTGTCTGATATACAGGCAGTGCTGAAACAGGAGCAGCCACATAGAGTAGTAAAAAACATGGGTTTTGAAGCTGAGAGTAAATCTTGGTTCTTACACTAGTAAAGAAGGTAACTTTAGGCAAGTTATCAGTCTTCTCTGAGCCTCAACTCCCTCACCTGTAAAAGGAGGATTCATTCAACTCACATCACATCTACCTCATGGGATTCTTGGGAAGATTAAGTCAGTTAAAATGCCTAAAATGGTTAGAATCATGTAAGTGCTCACAAATGAAACCTATTATCATTATGGGCTGGTGGTGGTGCAGAAAAATAATAACACTGTGACAGCCCTATTTTTATTTTAAACTCACGCATGTGCAGATTAACCAATGTAATCCATACAGATTTATGAGGAAGGTACTATTATCATCATTATCTTACAGATAAGGAAACTCAGAAATAGGTTAAATAATTTACCCAAAGTCACACAGCAGTTACTAGCAGAGCTGGGATCTAAATCTAGAAAGTCAGGCATTTGAATCTTGGCTTTCACCATTATGTTATGCCACCTCTTTGAAAACCTAATTTATAGGCATCTTGTGAGGAAAAATGAAAGAAAGTACATAAGTGGTTTACCATATTTACATAGTTTAATATGTATTAAACACTCAATAATTATATTTATTTTTTTAAAAAAATGTCTGTGGAACAATAGAGCTATAATTAGGATTGGTCAATTTTAGAAAACACAGTTTCTGTGGATTTTCTGGAAGACTCAAAAGAACCCAAAGAAGACAATTAGGGAGCATATCAGAAATAACTGGTGGTTGAATTACTGCTGAACAAGCAGTAAAAAGGTGGAATAGCCATAATCACTTGCTTGACCTTGATTTCTGGTGAGAGCACCAAAGGCCTCCTGTGCATCAATCTTTGCCCAGCTGTATTTCCTAACTAATTAATTTTAGAAAGATCTAACTCAATTAATTATAAAGTAATGGTTGTCACTTCCAGCTGCCAATTTATCTATATTACAAACCATAGCTAATTAGTTAGTGTATTATATCTCTTTCTTGGAAACACACTATTTGCCTAGCTACATTAAATTATGTACTTAAACCCTGCGTGTGAGTTATACATTATTCTGCAATAAATGGTGAAACTAATTCTTTTGTAACTACGCACCATAAAAACACCAGAATGACAAAGAGAAAGCACCTTTAACATGCCTAATCAAGTTAATAAATAATCAGGCAAGCAAACTTGACAAGAATTCCATAACGGAACGTAATAAAGACCTCTAAAATGCTGCGGACAGCCAGCCAAAATCCTGGTGATTTGGTACCCTCAAGAGACTTGTGACCTTGAGGAAAATGGAATCAAAGCAGAATTAAAGGTGCAACTCTATTTATTCCATGTAAACGGTTAGGCAGCCTCAACACAAACGTGAAGACCTGTATTTTCTTCTACGAAGGAGTGTAGAGGCAGAAAGATGTGATACATTTCTTCACCCATCATAAGGGTCACGGTTGACATTCCTAAAATGAAAGACTGTTTAACAAAAAAAAGTGTAACAAACTTATTGAATCAAAGTTTTACATGACACAGGGACCTTCAGAAATGAAAACCCAAAGACCCAGGGAAAACTATTTTTATGCTTAGGCTCGATAAAGTGGTATAGAAATGTGATTGGACAAAAGGGTGTAATTTGATTGTAATTGACTGAGGAGGGAAACGCAGCAAGGTCTGTCCATTCAGATTCTTCTTGGACTGTCAGTGTAGCATTCCATCCTCCTGAGTATGGGGAAGGACGCCTCTGGAATGAAGGTCTTCAAAGAAGAAGAAGGCAGAAGATAGAGAATGACTTTTATAGGTTTTATGGCTTGCTTTGGAGAAGAGGAGTTCTATTTCTATGACCCTCCTTGGGAAACAGGAATTCTAATTTCTATGAATCCATTTGGGGAAGAAAAAGGGGTGTGAGACAGAAGCGCAGAAGAAGGTCAGAGAGAACTCGCTTCTGAAGCCCTTCCAATCTTCAGTTCAAAGTACTCAGCATGCCAAGATATCCTACTTTGGGGTATCATATTAAGAATCCCAACAGAAGCAATTATATTTCTTTGTCCCAGCCTTCCTCTCTTCCCTTCTATCTTAAAAGAAAAGGTGTTTCTCTTATCCAAGGCTAAAACCTTCATCAAAGCTCTTAATCTCATTCCCTCCCACCTCCCCTGAGACTTTACTACATAAACATCTCTGTTTTCTTTTGTGTTATCAATTTCTGCTTCTCTTGACCCTTTCTCAGCCTATAAACATCTTGTATCCTCCTGCTTCTGAAAACAGCTTTCCTAAAGCCTGGCACTGCCACCACCGGCACCACTGCAAACGACTGCCCTATCCCTGCTGCTTTCCTCATGCCAAGGAGAGTCTCAAGTCTTGTATCCAATTCTTTATTTATATAAAAACTTTTTTTGGAAGAGAAACTGTTATGCTCTGCCTGGACTTAGCACTTTATTCATAATCCACATAAAACCCCTTGCACAGCAAGTACCCAACCAGTATTAGCTGTTGTGGTGGTTGTCACTCTCATTTTGAGTGGTAGGATATTATACAGTATTTCAGAGTGTAGCCTCCAAAATCAGACACTGTAGCCCAAATCCTGGCTCCACCTCCTTCTAACTGTGTGACATTAGATAGGCTATGTAATCTTTGAAACTTTGAATTCTTAAATATAAACTGCAACTCCTCATAAAGTTGATGAGAGAAATAAATCAAAAAAGGTGACACATATATGTGCTCACTACTTTGTCCACAACTTAGTAGGTACTCAAATACGCTTTTTAAATATGTAGTGTAACTCTGCAGGTGCACAATTTTTATTCATTCCTCTCCCTTTTGATAAGTATAATAACTTTCCTTTGGGAAATGACTTTCTCCACTGCTTATTCCAGGAGGTTGGGCCCTATCCCTGACTTCAGAGTTGAAACATATGACTCAAGTCTGGTCATGCAAAGCACTGAGTCACTTTTCTAGGCACGTGACTCAGACATGGCCAATCAGATCACTGAATCTTTCTTCTGGGCATGTGACCTGGGCTGACCAGTCAGAGCACTGAATCCCCTCCTGAGGCCATGCGACCTAGCTTCACCAATCAACAGAATTCCATTGTTTTGGTCTTCTTGTTCAGTTCACAAAGGGGACTTTCCAGTGTTTTCATCAGAAGGAATTCCAGAATTTTTGTAAGAATTATCAGTAAGATATATTGTCTTCTTCCTACCCAAATGGGCTGATGGAGCCATCTTGCCGTCATGTCAATGTGGAGAAGTCCACCCACAGAGTGGTGCAGAGCTAATCCAATAGACCTGACATTGCTTGAGGCCCTAAATCCAGCCATAACTGAGGCCTGTCCTGCTCTGTACTTCTCATTCGTCAGTAAGTGAATTTCTGGATTAAGCTAGTTTGCGTTTTATCTTACTTACAATTGAAAACTGGCGTAAATGCTTATCATGGTTTAGCATAGTAACTGTTCGAAGGTAAGGACCAGGTACAGATCTTATTCTGGAGCTCCAGTAGAGTTTCGTGGATGGTCAAAAAATAGGTGTTGTACAGAGGAGAAAATATTCTGTTTATGGTGAGGCGGGGTACATTCTACACCCATGCCTCATTACCTTGCTCACCCTTTAGGCACAGATTGATTCCAGAGGCTGGCCCAAAATGGTGATGGCCACAAAAAGCTGCAGAAAAAAAAAATGTTCCTTCACAAGTCCATACCTTCCCAGGGACCAAGAAAACTGTTTGCATTTGAAATGTCATCTCTTCCAGCTGTTACAAAAGAAAACAAATAGCTTATTTAACAAAGTACTTAATTGAGCAGACTAGATCACTATGTCAATAAGCATTTTCAAGCAAGATAATTCCTCCCCTTACAATGGAGAATTGCATGCTTCTGATGTTAAAATTACTTCCCTTGTGACATTATCTTTCAGGACTATTTTCTCCAGAAGCAATCATTTCCCAAGTTTAAATGAAAACCAGTGGCATGAAAAGGCATGAAAAGAACAATGAAACAAATTCACTTTTAACAAACTTCAAATTTCCTAGGTTTTCTGGAAATTGAGAGACACCTGTAAGATGATCCAATCCAGCTAAACTGCTTAGAAATAATTTAACGATCTTGTAATTGGAAAAAAAAAAAACGAATTTCTGTTTCCTCTGCTGGACATAAGGATGAAACAGGAGAGACGCAGGGCATGCATGAGTGAAAAGAACAAAGGATTCAAGGAAAATACGTATTTAGTGGGGAAACTTGGGGGCAGCCCAGGGAGCTGAGAAATGAGAGACGTTAAACAATGTATGTGAATTGCTTATGTGAATTGAGGGCATTCAAACTGAATGTTAAAAAAAAATGTTATTTTGATGCAGATGGCAACAGAAATAAATTCTGGGAAAAAAAACTCTGCACTGCATCAAAAGCCCTGCAGGCATATTCCTATTCCTTCTGTTGCTTTGCAGCTCAGAAACACAACAAAGAAGCACCAAAGCCAGTTAGAAAATTATGGCAACCAGTGTAACTGCCATGGAAAGGCCCTTCCCACATTTGGCACATTTTCCAGGTCTAAGAGGGTTTTCATCAGTGAAAGGGCTGTTGCTGAACAATGAACCTGCTCCTTAAGAGTGAGAAAGGTTGTTGACTCTTCAAATTGGCATCTGCAGCTGCTGGTCCTTAGAGTCTGTGCTAGTCAGGGCCCCTCCTTTTTCTTGTAAAAGCTTGGCACCATTTTAATTATTTTGTAAAATTTGCCCTCCATCAGCTCTACCATTCTGGGATATAAAGGGAAGTAAAAAGCTCTCTAATTTGAGGATTCATTAAGCAGCTGTTGTTACTTAGTTGATGTAGTCGATGCCTGAAATTTGCTGGTTTGCTGAATTAGTATAAGCAACTATGATATTCTAGCCAGACTGGTTTTCGTTTGTTTCATTCTGAGGTCAAGCTCCTAGAAAACATAGACATCCAGCTAAAGAATACACCAATATTTTCTTGTCTCCTTAGACGAGCATTTATTCTCTCAAAGATTATTGAGCTTCTACTCTTTGAAAGAGCTCTTAAGATACTGCACAGTTGCCATTTTGTGGAGTAAACTTTGCCATGAGAAACTCTATTTTCTCTAGGATAAGTGAAAAAGGTGAGAAACTGGCCCTTTTTAAAATATTATTTTTGATTTATAATCCACATACATACATTCCCTCTCTCTACTTATTACTTCCCAGATTTTAGTAAGAAGAGAAGAGAAAGCAAATCATTCTTCCAAACTGCATAGCCAGACAGTATTATCTCTACTCTGCATGCTGGGCAGAAAGTCAAACATGACCAAAGAGGATAACTTGTGAAAAGTGTGAAATCGGACAATATCCCTCCACTACTACTGCAGAGTTTGTTGGAGATGAGTACCCACGATCCCATCATAACCAACCTTCTCCCTTCCTCCTGTTGATGGGCAGAATTATTTGGCCAAAAATTCCATCAAAAAATTATTACCCTTCCCCCTACTCAGTCTCTCCAAGTGATGAAAAAGTTGAAGAACCTAGTCTCTGCGGTCAATTTTTAATAGAGAAATCTAAGACTTTGTTTTAAAGGTATACATTCCCTTTCTGATTTTTAAATAGGTGAAAACAACATCTTCGTATTGTATCTTGAGCCCTAAATGCTAGCTTTCTATAAGTAAAGGAATCAGATTCATTTGTGAAAAAAAAAATTGGCATCGGGGGCAGCCCAGGTAAAGCTGAACACCACATAGAGCAAAACATTTTCTCTAGACTTCAAATGTTCATCTTTACAAAAGATGCTGAAATGAGAACTCAATGAGGGAGCTGTAATTCTTTCCATTGGTGAGAAATTGGCACCAACTACAAACTGAAAAAAAAGAATTACTCTATAGTTCCTGTCCCCAAAGGTCACTCTTGGCCACATTTTGTCTCTGAAGACAGAGAATTGAAATATTATTTGTTCTTGTGAATAATTTTTTGTTCCTTTATTGAAATTCAATAGAGTAAAAATAACCGCTGCCTATTATCCCTTGTCTGTCAGCTCTACCTGGGCTGAGGTGGTGGGAAAGGACAGGAAGAGCTGCTACAGATGTTTAATAGAAGAAAGCCCTTTTTGGAATGTGTTTGCATGACTCATAAAGAACAGTTATTCTTAGCTTTCCTGTCACAAGAGATAAAGCTCTTTGTCCTACAATACAGGCATCTACTTAAAAGGAAAACCCAAGGTTCATTCAAAGCTAGAGTCCAATAATAAGCTCTCATTATAGTACTTGCCCCAAACTCCTAGAGTTATATTGTATCACTCTTTGCAAACCTGGAGTGCAATGTAAAATTTTATTCTGTTAGGCTTTTTGATTTGCCAGGTTTGCTACCTGGAAGAAACAATAGGCACTGCTTAATGTGCTAGTGATGACTTTAATTCAGTTACAGCAATCATTCATTTAGCAGTACAATAAATACCATACGCTATATAGAAAATTCTTCATCTTTTTGGATCACCTTTATAGAATCAGATCTTATAATGAAACCTCAATCTAATATTGATTATGTTTTGGATATGCCTGTCTTGATTCCCAGAACCAAAAAGCCAATAACATACTGAATCAATTTACTAAAGGATAGCACCACTCTTTGGTGTATTAAATAGCAAGAGGTCAATGGAGACTAAACGGACTTCATTGAAATTAAAATATATCTTCTCTTCAGGTTGCTTCTGAACCAGTTTCTTGCACGTTCTTAGATTTCTCTTCTTTTGGATCTTTTCAGCTCACCAATGTACCTTTTCCCTTTGATCACTTATTCACTCAGATTTTTATCCTTTCAACGTTTATTAAATGTTATTAAACACTTTCTTTGTGCCAAGCTCTATACTTGGGAAAATGATAGAAATTCTCAAGGATAGAAATTCCCTAGAAGGGAATACAAATAAGAAAAATGTTCTTAATACATGGTAATAGGAGCTACAAGGATGGGAAGTTCCAAGGACTCTGTGAACCTAGAGAATACGTGCCCAGATCTCTCTTGAGCCAGAATGTGACTTTAGTAAAGGATTACCACTCTATCTCATAGAAAAGTAGGGCATATATATGTACATAGATATAGATATAGATATGGATATAGATATAGATATAGATATAGATAAAGTTTTCCCCCTGGGTCAGTGGAAGGCAAGAGGAGAATAATCCTTATATGTGCTCTTTCTTCTATTTGAAAAACTACCCAAACTAAATCCTCCTGGTCTCTTAGGTCTTAGGAAGCCTTCTGTGACTACCTCTTCCCAATCCAATCCTCAAGTCTGGATTGGGGCAAGCTTCCTAATGTACCACAAAAGCACCCTGAATTTACTCCTGTAGTGCTTCAAGTGAGATTAAAACTGAATGCACCCAATGACTTAGATGTCCCTAAAATACTGTTTTATTTTATACTGCCTACCTCTGGAGTCTCTATTTTCACTGATAATGGTGAGATGGGAGGACACTTGTCAATTAAAGATAATTCAGCGTCTTTCAGTTTAAAACAGTTTCTTTAAGAAATTCTTCTGTCAGTTTAATGCTCAAAATATTTCTCATTCTTCATTAGGGCTGTCTATGCTTTCTCAGAAGGAAGGGGCTTCGCTCACTCCCGCTTCCCTGAGATGGCATTTTGAAGAAGGGGAATCTCATTATGCATATAGCGCTAGGATGGTGTTCTTGTCCACATTTTGCCCTCTATTCCCTCATTGGCCTGAAAGAGATGTCTATCATCTCATTATGTCACAAAGTGTCATATATTTGTATCCCCTGAGGTGTGGCTAATTCCTCTGTGTCTTGCATTCTTCATTGGGTTTTTCGTAATCAAATATTGAGTAGATATGAATGAATATTTATATATATACATACACACACGTAAGTATTAAAAATGATACAATGCCCATTTACCCACTGCCCAGTTTAATAGAAAGAATGTTACCTTTGCCATTGCTGTCTCTCATATGCCTTTCATTTTACCCAGTTATCTCTCTGTTCAGGGGAGCATAATCCTGAATTTTGTTTTTATCACTTCCTTGCTTTTCTTTATAGTTTTAATACATATGTTGGTATCATTAAACTTACTTTTTTTTTCTTTTTTCTTTCTTTTTTTTTTTTTTTTTTTTGAGACGGAATCTCGCTGTGTCACCCAGGCTGGAGTGCAGGGGCACGATCTCCGCTCACTGCAAGCTCCACCTCCCGGGTTCGCGCCATTCTCCTGCCTCAGCCTCCCGAGTAGCTGGGATCACAGGCACCCGCCACCACGCCCGGCTAATTTTTTTGTATCTTTTTAGTAGAGACGGGGTTTCGCCGTGTGAGCCAGGATGTTCTCGATCTCCTGATCTCGTGATCTTCCCGCCTTGGCCTCCCAAAGTGCTGGATTACAGGAGTGAGCCACCGTGGCCCGGCCTAAACTTTTTTTTCTTTTTCACTAAACATGTTCCTGAATTCATCCATATTGTTTTGTGTAACTGTAATTTGTTATTTTTTCTCAAATACATAGTATTTTGTTAGATGAAAATGTCAGAATTTGTTTATTGCTTTTATAATAATGGGCATATGGTTAGATTCTAGGTTTTCTGTTTTTGTTTTTGTGTTCTTAAACAGTATCTTCTGGTGAACATGTAAAATAATGTTTCTAGAATATATACCAAAGAGTGAAAGTGCTATAAGGTATGCATATTTTCATCCTTCTAGAAAATGCTAATTTTTTTCACAATGTTTTTATACTGATCAATAGTCCCATTATCATGACATAAGTTTTCTAGTATCTCCACAGCCTTATCAATACTTGAGATAGTTTAACTTTTTTCCTAGTTAATAGACATAAAATTATATCTCATTATGGTTTTAATTTCATTTCCCTGATTGTTAACGAGCATGAACATTATTTCCTAAGTTACTAGCATTCATGATACCTAATCTGTAAAGTCAAGTCTCTTCAAGTCTTTTGCCAATTTTTCTTTTATTTTGAATTTTTTGGGGGGAGTGGGGTATAGGTAGATGTTCTTTACACTTTTGTTATACAGCCATTTTGCATTATATGTTTTGCAAATACATTTTCAAATCTGTGCCTTTTCATTTTCTTATGGTATGTTTTAATTTCTCATTTTAGTGTAGTTAACTTTGTCTATACTCTAATTTAGGGGGGACTTTTAATGTCTTATTTAATATGTATTTCTTAAGACATAGAGTATCTTCTATTGTTTGCTCAATGTTTTATTTATTGTTTTGACTTGCACATTTAAATCCTTGTATTCACCTAGAATAAGCTGAATTTTTGTAAGCTGTAGAATAAGAAATATAATTTTTTTCATATAAAAACTCAATTGCCCCAACTCTACTTAATGAAAATTATATTCTTTCCAGGGTTCTGCAGTGCTGGTCCTGTTATACACCAATTTTTCATCCTGTCAGTGCTGTTTCTGTACACCTTTTTCTGTTTCAATGTTTCATTTGTCTCTCTCTGTACCAATATCACACCATCTTAAATATTAAAGTTTTGTTAGTCTAGATATATGATGAAGGATGTTCAATCACTAATATTTTACTTCCGGAGGGATCTGGCTATTATCCAGCTTTTCTTTAAATATAAAATTTAAAATTAATTTGCTAATTTTCACAAAAATACCTGTTGAGATTTTTAATTTTATATATTTATAATATTAAAGTTTTGAATTCACTCAGACAATATATCTCTCCATGCAAGTCTCCTTAATGTCTTTCTGTACAAATTTAGTTTTTCTATTATTGTATGATGCATCTTATATGACACTTATTTCTAGGTATTTAATATATTATAATTGGCATATCATTATTATTCCCTGTTGCCTCTGCTTAGAAAAGTAATTGATTTTTATATTTGATTTTGTATTCAGCAACATTGATAAACTTTATGTTGCTAATAATTTTTTTTTTGTTTGCAGCTCTTATGTCTTTTGCCTCTTTTGCTTGCCTTCTTGCCCCTGGACACAGAGTTAAATAGAAGTGGTGATAGAAGATAGTCTTATTTATAATCTTAAGGGAAATTTTCATAACATATTAGTATTAAAATGTTTTCTGAGTATTTTGTCTAGATCCTGTTTATCAGTTAAAAGTAATTTTTAATATCTAACTTACTAGATATTTTATCACTAACCAATGTTAAATTTTATCAAAAATTTTTTGTGTCTTCATTGAAATAATAATCTAATTCTTTTCATTTAAAGTTTTTATATTAAAAAATACTATGAATTTCTAATGTTAAACAAGGCTCACATTGCTGAAATAAAATTGTTCAAGACACATTAACCTTTTAATACATTCCTGGTATTTTTTGCTAATATTATGTTTAATATTTTTGGATTCATGTTCATAAGTAAGATGTTTTTATAAATTTGTCTTTCTCTTGCTGTTCTTGTCAGGTTAAACTCCCCAAAGTTAACTTAGCTCATTGAATTAGTAAGGGGGGGGTTCTCTTTTTCTATTTTGTATTCCACACATATTTTGTGTAAGATCAAAGCATTTTTTCCTTTAATGTCTGACAAAACTTTCCTATAAGAGTGTCTGGAACTCTTGTTTTAACTTCCTAATTCTGATATTTTTCATTACTGATTCAATTTCTTTATGGTACTATTTAGGTGCTCACTTTTTTTTTATAAAAAGTTGTGGATAGCCACATATTTCTACAAATTTTTCCATGTTTTCTAAATTTTCCAGTCAAACTGTTGATCTGATTTTCTTATATCTTTGTAAACTTGGCCACATCTTTGGTTGTAGCCCCTTTTCCACTCTTAACATTGTTTATTTTGCCTTCTCTCATTTTACTTGGCCAACCTTGCCAGAGGCCTCTCACTTTTATTAGTTCTCTTTAAAAAGATTGCATTTGGTTAATTTTTGATATGTTTGTTTTCAATTAAATTTATTTCTGTTGTTTGTTAATGACTTTTCATTTTTAAGGGGTGGTTTATTCTGTTATTCTCTTTCAAATTGTATAAAATGGGAGCATGTGTGATCATTTTATCCTTCTTTATAAAGATATGATTATCTCATCCTTCTTTATGAAAAGGGCTCTACTTCTCTGCCCACTAATTTTGGTCTGACCTCTGGAACTTGTTTGGGATAATGGAATGTAAGCAGAAGGAACAAGATGTTGGTTCTTTAACTACCAATTCTGAGCACAACTCTTAGGAGATATTGTGGATTCCTAGCACAAAAGCTGGACTTGCAGCTTGGATCATGGACTGGGAAGACATTAGAGCAAAACCCACCCTACTTAAACATCTAGCAGAACTATAGCTGAGCCAAGATTTAGTGTAACATGAACAAGAAATTATTTTTTGTTGGTATAAGTGCTAAGCTTTTGAGCCCATTTCTTACTATAGCAAAGTTGATTAAAACAAATCTTAGTATCTCAAAGATAGGTACTGCTATAACAATTGAAAATCTGTGTCTTGACTTTGAGGCCAAGAGACAAGTTGCAAAGATACTATTTTCAGAGGCTGGAACGATGATGACCCATGATATGCAATGGCAAAATATTTAGCAAACTGTCACCTTTAATAACTCGGAAAACAGATAATAGATCTACCTATTAAAGAGTGGCTTTGGAAGGAGTTTCACAACAGAATATTACTAATGTTACCTTTTCCTCTGAATTGCCATAAGAGCTCAGAGAAGAATGGGTTGCTTTGCAAGCAGGGAAGAAGCAGAAATTAGAGTAACCAGATTCTAGGGACTGACGGATAGGAAAACATAATTTTTTTAATTAGTAGAAAATAAATGCTTTGAGCAACAAAATCTCAGATTAAAACACATGTCCAAATAAAGGACATTGCCATTCATATCCTTTGTTAAAAACTATGAATGGTTTAAGATGACTACTAGAAAATTATGCCAGTTGGACAAAATGACTTAGAAGAAAGAGATGCCAACAGTTTCCTTGAAGCTGGGTAGCTCACATTATTTATAAGTAAGTCTGGAGAGAAAGGCACATTTCCAAATAACAGAGGTGTAGCTATTTGCATATGTTGCTGATTAAAATCAATTCATTGAAAAAACAATCATGTTTTTCAGAGAGTTATAATGCCAAAAGTTCCAATAGCCTGGATTAAAATAGACTGTAACTGTTAAAATATAAAACAACTTTTGGGCTTCCAGCTTTCTAGGAGAAAGGAGCAGGCTTAACAAGCTGCTCAGCCCCCAAAGATGCATATTATTCAATACCCTTTTGAGATGTGGCCAAGGAGGAAAATAGAAAATAACTCTTCTGGAGAGAAGTGCTTGGCACCATGGAATATAGACTGGGCAAAATAAAGGCCTAATCACATAACATTTCTTATCCTCTTTCCAATGGGAGTAGTTTTTGCAGTAATTGTTCACTGTCCCATGATCCTGTATTTGAGGGCAGTGCCTTTTTATGTGTTAGATCTCTAGATCTTCACTCAATGGAGACACTATCATGAGACCCTAGGTATTGACCTTGAATCTGATATTAGGATTTCTTCATTAGGGGAGGGAGTTAATATATTTTGATTGTAGAAACAAAGAAACTTATTTTTTTATTAAGATAGCAGATAGTAGTATATTTCCTTGGAAAACACCTCAATCCATTGACCTTGAGATTGGGCATAGACTAGACAATGTTCCAGTTCTGGGGAGAAGCTTTAAGGTACAAATGACTTTCCAACACCTATCTTGTTCTTCACCCTACCATTAGGAACAAGAATAGATTGGTCTCCACAGTAGTTCCTTCAACCTGGGTCTTGGAATGATAAAACACATGAAGCAAGCTGCAGGGAAGAACAACACTGGGGCAGAGCAGTGTCTGACTCACATCTGCATGTAATGTGAAAAGGAAATACATTTTTGTCAGTGTAACACACTGAGATTCATGGTGGTATGTTACTGTAGCAAAACCGACTGAAAGAGATGCTTAGTTCATTAATTTTCACATCTTTTTTCCTAATAAAAGAAATTAGAGTTACAACAGGACTACAAATTAGTCAATTTTCACGCTGCTATAGGGAACTGCTTGAGACTGGGTGATTTATAAAGAAAAGAGATTTAATTGACTCGCAGTTCAGCATGGCTGGGAGGCCTCATGGAACTTACAATCATGGCAGAAGATGAAGGGGAAGCAAGGCATGTCTCACATGGCAGCAGGAGAGACAGAAAGCTAAGGGAAAAGTACCACTTTTAAACAGTTAGATCTCGTGAGAACTCACTATCACAAGAACAACATGAGGGAGACCACCCCCATGATCCAGTCACCTCCCACCAGGTCTCTCCCTTCACATGTGGGGATTACAATTCGACGTGAGATTTAGGGGGTGGACACAGAGCCAAACCATATCATAACATTTTATCTGAGTACTGCATTAATTGTATTCCACAAGGCTAATAGATAATATGTTCATAACCACTCAGTTCTAAATATTTACTAATTTACATTTTCACTTTTGTCCCATGTCCAATTTAAAGTGAGTTTCCTAATATTCAAATATTTGACACAGTTCTATATGTATTCTCTTAATTTTGAATTTGATCGCAGTTTACTAAGAAAGTTGGCCCATGTAGACTAATCCTTTGAAATGTATTTAAGCTTTTATCAGGACCCAATAGGCATCAATTTCAATAAACGTCCCAAGTGCAGTAGAAAGAACTTTCAGTTTTCAGTTTTTACATGTAGTATTGAATGTATTTCTATTAGATCAAATGCAGTAATTGTGATGTTCGTGTGTTTTGTAGCCTTACTTTTGTATTTCCCTCTTGATCAATCATTACTGAACTTTATCATTTACTCTATAGTGAGTAATTTATCTATTTCACATTGTAGTTGTACAATATCTTAAATTTGTTTTGAGACTCTGTTATTTATAACACATCAGCTTTGAATGTTAACATCTCCCTGGAAAACTGAAATCTTTTTCAATTTATAGTGACATTCTTTTTTTCTAGTAACGTTTGTGCCTTAAAATATATTTTTCTGATATAAAAAAGCTACATAACTTTCTTCTATTCTTATTTATTTTTAATTCTTTTGATTCCAACTTTCATTCTGTTAATCCCAAATTTTCTAGATCCTTTTGTTTGAGAACTCTCACCTTTACAGTATATGCTGGAAATTTTTTAATGCAGATTAACCATCTTTGTATTTGGCTTGAGCATCTTTAAAAATAGCTAATATATTTTAATGATTTCTACCATCACATTTGTACTGTGTATTTGTCCTGCATTTGCTATGTTTGTATTTTCATCTCTTTTCTTTTAGATAAACTGAGTACTCATTTGACATTTTTTTCTTTGTGTTACTTTGGAAGCCATGCATTCTATTTATATTCTAGAAACTTTAAAATACTTCACTTAGGCAATCAGTATTTTTATTGCCTATCTGAATAAAACAAGGACCTTAGAACACCTAAATTACCTTCTCCCAATTTCAATTTTGGTATTATAATTCTATTTTGGTCTTTGTTTGTTAGTATTGGTTGCCTGGATATGTTAATGGCCACAAAGAGAATTGCCAAAGTTTTGGGGGTGTTAATAAAACAAAAATTAGTTTTGTATTCATGTCACAACCTGATGCAGGTTAGGTGGCTCTGTTTGGTAATTTTCCCCTCCTGGTATTTTAGGGATCTGGGCAACTCCCATTTCTGAACTGTTTCTGAATTTATTTTCAACCACATAGAAAAGAGAGAGAAAATGTGGAGAACTCCTATTCTGCCTTCAGCAACCTTGGACCGGAAAAGAAACATCACTTCTCTCCACATTTCCATTGGTGAGAACTCAGTCACATGCTCCCAATGGACTTACTAGCTCTATCTCAGGTTACAGTAAGAGTCCACTGGGACTTACTAGCGCTCTCTGTGTAGTCTGACTGTGTGCCAGAAAGAAGAAGTGTAGCACTGTTTGGTTCAGAGACCCGTAATTCCAGCTACTTGAGAGGCTGCGGCAGGAGAATCGCTTAAACCCAGGAGGCAGAGGTTGCAGTGGGTCAAGATCACACCTTGAACTCCAGCCTGGGCGACAGAGTGAGAGTCTGTCTCAAAAAAAGTGTTTTATTCCTAAAAACTATTGACAGAATAGTCATTAAATTATTTGATTGTTAACTCTGTACTCCAGACATGACATATCATTGGTAATGATCTGTATTGTTCATAAAATTTTTTCTAGTGGAAATATAATGTGAGCCACATATTTAACTTAAAATATTCAAGTAGCAATATTTTTAAAAGAAAAAGAAACAACTGAAATCAATTTAATGTTTTATTTAATTTGATATATTTCAAATATCATTGAAACATGTAATCAATATAAAATATTAATGACATTTTTTATAATCTTTTGTTGTACTAAGTCTGAAATTTAGTGTGTGTGATGGTTAATATTGAATGTCAACTTGAATGGATTGAAGAAAGCAAAGTGTTGATCCTGGGTGTGTCTATGAGGGTGTTGCCAAAGGAGATTAACATTTGAGTCAGTGGACTGCTAGAGGCAGACTCACCCTCAATCTGGCTGGGCACCACCTAATCAGCTGCCAGCGTGGCTAAAATAAAGCAGGTAGGAGAAGGTGGAAGAGCAGACTTGCTGAGTCTCGGCCTTCATCTTTATCCTGTGCTGGATGCTTCTTGCCCTCAAACATCTGACTCCAAATTCTTCAGCTTTTTGACTCTTGGACTTACACCAGTGGTTTGCCACAGACTAAAGGCTGCACTGTTGGCTTCCTTATTTTTGAAGTTTTGGGACTTGGACTGAGATACTACTGGCTTCCTTGCTCCTCAGCTTGCTGACAGCCTATCGTGGAACTTCACCTTGTGATCATGTGAGTCAATTCTCCTTAATAAACGCCCTTTGATATGTACATCTATCCTATTAGTTCTGCCCCTCTAGAGGCCCCTGACCAATACAGTGTGTATTTTACACTTAGAGCACATCACAATTCATACTAGCTGCATTTTGAGTATTCAGTAGCCAGATGTAGCTAGTGGCTAGCATATTAGACAGCTCAGGTTTAAAACATGGATGAGTTGGTAAAATTTATATTGTTTATAACACAGGTAGGAAGGAAGAAAATATGGTGTTCAGAACAACAGTTTATGAGAGCCAGGAAGGTTTATGCATTAACTGTCTAAAGAAACCTGAAAACAACAACAAAAAAAAGTAAAGGCTGTGTATAAATATCAAGTTCAGCTTCACAAATAAACATAGATCCCTTTAAGACACTGTCTGAAACATTTATACAGGATTACTTTTGTTTATAATTTGCATCAATATATTTTAGATTGCCTTGTTTACAGGGTGGAGAGTTCTTAATATAATAAGCCATCACAATAGCAAATGCAGTGACTTTTTGGCCTTGCAGAGAGGAAATCCTATACTATAAGGGGCTGCAGGACCTCAGGGTGTGGCCCTGTTATTCCGCAGAACATGCCAGTTAAAGTAGTCAAGGCTTAATTCAGAGCCAAAATAAAAACAGTGACTGCCTAGGTTGAACTTTGTGTGTTTAGAGGAGGAAGTCTGAGAATAGAGAATATATTTCATCAAATCACAAACTACATTCTTAAAATTTTATTTCATTTAAGATTCAGGGGGTACATATGAATGTTTGTTACATGATATTGCATACTGGTAGGGATTAGACTTCTAGTGTACCCATTACCCAAATTTTGAACATGGTAACCAATAGGTAATTTCCAATCCTCACCCTCTTCCCACTGACCCCCTTTTGGAGTCCTCAGTCTATTATTTCCATCTTTATGTCCGGATATTCCCATTGACAAACCACGTCTATTAAGCACCTAACATATTCAGCTCACTTTTTTTTCCCCTCTAGGATTTATAGTTTCATAAACAAGTTACACAAACCAGTATCTAATCCACAACTAATCAAAGTATTTCAGAATGCTGTTCATTATTCTTTTTTTCCTTAGGGAGAGTTCAAGGCTCAGAATAAATCAAGTCCCTTTGTGTTAAGAAGCACATCAGCCTTTAACAAATGCAGAATTACTGGGAAAGGAGTAGTATACATAGGTAAGAGAAATGTAACCCTCTGATCTCTGTGCTGTGAATTTTTAAGCAAAGTCAGATAAATAGCTAAAGATATCAGAAAGTACTGGAATGTAAGACAGAGTGTTAGGACCCAGGGACATTGATTTATGTGAACCTGTGTCAAGGAGGATTTAAATTAAAATTGTTTGAGTCTTGAATCAATCATCCCAGCCTACCCTTGGGCATTCTTATTCATACCTTACAGTCTACCTGAGATGGTGCTTTTCATGCTCAAAATACTTTCATCATTAGCTTATTATTATTATGTATTTAATACATTAAATATAATATTTAATATTTAATCTTATTAAAAGAAAAATAAAAATCATGCCCAAAGTACATTTTGGTATTTTGAAACACAACCTAAGAATCTATTTTCCAGTCATCTTCCTGGAGCTAGCTGGATCATAGATTCAAGAATGGCTCTTGGAGGTCAAAGGTTCCAAACCATTCTCATTTTGTGAAAATAGTAAGTCACAGTCCGTGATAGGATCTTGATACAACATTGCTAAATTCTACTGCATCCTGAATAGAGTGTGACATAATTGCCAGTATCATCCATATGGTTCCAAGTGAATCTTAACTGAATGCCAAAACCCAGAAGTTGTATGCTGAGCAGGTGTAAGATAAATGTCATTACCTCATCTGTGCAGTAGCCTCCCAGGCCTCTATGAGACATTAGTAGTGTTTGACTTGTTGTCATTAAAGACAAAAAAAAGGAAACTTTATACAGTATGTAGTGGTTTTCCAGGTTCCACGCAGCACGCAGGTTGCAAAGTCAGCCCAGCCTTACACCTACCCCATTGCCCTCTCACTAATTATTCATCAAGCTTATTTCCCAATCTGACTCCTCATTTCCATAACCTATTTTCCTCTTCACCTTTCTACCTCTCTGCTCTAGTTTTTAATTTTTTTTTCCTTTCTCATTCTCTAATGCAAAAGTACATTTTGTCCCTAGATAGCACATTTTATATATTCAGGTTAATATTATTAGACTAAAACATTCCTCTTTACTATCATTGATCCCTAAAGCAATCCTGAAATGGCAACCCATTTAAAGCAGAACTCCAGTCTAGATGCAAAGGCAAGAATCCCCCAGCTACAAAAGGGGTACACTTTTCATTGTATTTTCAATTCATGTTATTCATCTTAGAAGCTATAGAGCCTCTTAAGAGCCTTTAACTGTATTTCTAGTGTCAGAGAACATTTAACCAAAAAGGCAATCTCTTCCTTTACATTTATGTCAAATTAAGTACTTGGTGAAAGTAACAGCCCTGGACAGGGAATCATGTTCTCAGGTGCACGTTTCTAGCTTGATATTGGCTGTGGGCTCACAAGCAATTTATTAAATTTTTAAAGCCTTGGTTCCCTCATCTGTAAGATGGGAATCCTAAAGTGCCTACATTACTATCACTGGGCGAGTAAATGACACAATACACAGTTTCTTGCACATAAGGAAGACTTAAGAAATTAGTCACATTATTATTAGCATTATTATTATCATTAATAATACATTAACATTTACATAATGAAAGATTCACCAGCTAAAAAATAAATCTCCATGCAGTTGGTTCAGTGTCCAAAATACAGGCTGGAAAAGAGAATCAGAAGGCAGGTGCTGGTTTGTGAAACTACAAATCCCAGAGAATAACAAAGTGTGATGAATAAGTTACGTGGTTAATAAACGTAGTTCGTGATTTGGTTAAATACGTGCCCCATTCTCAGGGACTCGGAGAAGAAATTCTATTTTGATTATCCCAGTTTGAATAGGAAACACAAGATAAATGGTTGATTCTTTCCCTTTATTTACCAGTTTAGCACATCGAATGTGATTAATAAGTTCCATAAATCTATCTTAATTTATAGGCATTTTCATTTTATTCTCTTGATACCTATTTGTCAGAAAGATTGAATCATTAGATCTTTTGAGATCTTTAAAATTTCCCTCAGTCAGGATTTTTCTAATTGCATCCCTGTAGTGTCATTAGGAGATTCCCATGTTCTCTATTTTTTCTGTCAACTGTTAAATCTAAGGCATGATCCGATTCAAATTTGATATTTTTTTTTGCAAGGCTACCTTAGAGATGATGCACTGTTCCATCAGAAGTCACGTTGTCTCTCTTTTATTTTATAAGCTGTAATTGATGCCATGGTCTTGAGCCCTAATGGGGATCATTGGGGCTGGGGAAGAATGAGAAAAATATTGCAATTCTATCATTTCTTCACTTATTTCTTAGAACATTTCTATAATGAGAAACTTTCCCTTGCTTTCCATTTGGTTACTTAATGGTACAACATAGGAAACATAGGGTAAATGCTTAATCCTTCTCCCAACTTCTAAATTTTAAAAAGAATAAATTGGTTCTCCAGCATTCTGAAGCTAGTACATTTTGTTGATGGTAAGCTTTCTTTTTTTTTTTTGGATAAGTATTATTATGAACCCATTGATTTAAATGTATTTAGTATTAAAGTCATTGCCACTTACATCTTTATTGATAATCAGATTGCTTCATCTTTTCATAAAGTTGCATTTATTATAATATATGGATACAGGTCCAGTTACTGAAAGAATAATCAGACAAAAATCAGCAGATAAAAAGAAATTGTAAAAATGATGCCTAAGAGTTTACATAGTCTTATATATAAAACACTGCTCAAACAACTATAGAATATATGGTTTTTCTTGTATAATTGGAATTGTTTTCTCTTTTGCCAGTGGATCTTCTTTAGGTTGATTCCTGAATCTTTTTAACACTACCTTAATAGTGTTTAATAGCCTCCTTGGTAAAATATTTCAAACTCATCTTGTACATTTCCTGTCCTAGGAATTGTGGTTTGCTTTAGTGGGAAATAGTATTTCAGAATAAAAATCCGAGTGTTAGAGGGCTTATTACTCTTTGGTTAACCATGGTTTCTAGGCCTTTTCATTAGACTAAGCTAGGAATTATTTTTAAGATAAATCACATCAAAATCCCTACTATATCTTCCAATTTAAATTCAAGACTACAGGATTTTTACTTAACCTCTTCTATCTTATTTCTGTGTCTCCTTTCTCCTATTATAAGGATGACAATCCTGGCTCTCAAGGACACAGGGATAACTGAATTAAGCCATCACATAGCTACTCATTTGTCTGTTTCCAGATTATCACACAATAGTGGTAGAATAAAACACCTACGCTGTGACCTACAGTATTACTACAGTCACGTTACTGGGTTTTAAAACCATTTAGAATACTTCTTCACCATGTGGCTATCCTGCAAACTGAACATACATTTGTGGTTTTTCTTAGTTGATAGAGATTTTTCAATTGAATTGAGTTTTTAATTTTGTGAAATATTTATGTGGTTTTAAAATCAAATTTATCAATCTAGCATACTTAAAGAAATCTAGCTTGCATCCCTATTCCCTCTACCCTATTCCTTCCACTCTCTAGAAGTAACCATTTTTCTAATGTTATGGGTGTTTTTCTTTATTGTTTTATTTTGCATAGCATACTAAGATACATGTAGCACATTTTCCTCACCTTGCTTTTCTCACTTCACAATATATCCTGGACATAAATTTATAGTAGTATAGGGAGATTTTCCTCATTTTTTATAGCTGCATAAAACCCCCACTAGATGGTTGTGACATGATCTACTCAACCAGTTCCCTATTGACTTACACTTACAGCAGTTCCAGTCTTTTGCGAGAATAAAACGTCCTTCAATAAAGATCTTGGGCAAATGACTTTTACAATTTATGCTAGTGTAACTTTGGAATTAATTCCTGGAAGTGAAATTGCCACATCAAAGGGTAAAATGCATATGTAATTTGTTAGATAGAGTCATGCATCGCAATGACAGGGATATGTTCTAAGAAATGTGCCATTAGGTGATTTTGTCATTGTGTGAATGTCAGAGTGCACATATACAAACCTAGATGGTATAGCCTACTACCTATGTAGGCTATATAGTATAGCCTTTTCCTCCTTGGCCTCATAACTGTATGTCATATTACTATACTAAATACTGTGGGCAATTGTAACACAATAGTAAGCATTTGTGTATCTAAACATATGTAAACTCAGGACAGGTACAGTAAAAATACAGTATAAAAGATTAAAAAACGGTACACTTGTATAGAGCACTTACCAAGAATGGAGCCTGCAGGATTGAAAGTTGCTCTGAGTGAGTCACTAAGTGAGTGGTGAGTGAATGCAAAGGCCTAAGACATTACTGTATACACTACTGTAGACTGAAAACATAGTACACTTAGGGTACGCAAAATTTATTTTTAAATATTAAGTAATCGAGCTACAATGTTATGACAGCTATGATGTCACCAGGCAATAGGAATTTTTCAGTTCCATTGTAATCTTATGGGACCACTGTTATACTGGCAGTTTGTTGTTGATCAAAATGTCATTATGGGGTACATTACCGTATCTCCAAACTTTCTGCCATAGGCATTGTACCATTTTGCATTCACATTGGCAGTGTATGACAGTACCTATTTTCCCACAGCCATGCTAATAGAGCCTATTGGCAAACTTTTGGATTTTTGCCCATTAAATAGGTGAGAAATTGTATCTTGGTTAGTTTTTATTTGCGTTTCTCTTACTATGAGCCAGTTTGATCTTTATTCCATAGGTTTAAATGCAATTTACATTGCATATTTTTGAAGTTTCCATTTATCTACCTCATTTTTATTGGTCTTTTCTTTCTCTAGTTATTTAAACATCAGAAATGTTTGTGAGATTAACTGCAAATGTTTTCTTCAGTTGTCATCTGTCCTGATTTGCAAAAAATTTATCTATGTGTTTATGTGTGTATATGTATATATATGTGTTTGTGTACATGTGTGTATTTATATACACACAGAGATAGACACATATATAGGCATACATATATGCACATATATACACACACATATATATACATGCACATATATACACATATATAAATATATAATTTACCTTTATTGCTTTTGGATTTAGAGACTTAGTTGCAAAAGTCTTACCCACTTCTATTTATAGAGAAATTCACCCATATTTCCTCTTGTTTTTGTATAGTTTTATATTTTTACATTTAAATCTCTTATACTTGTACAAGTTATCTTGGTATATGGTTTGAGGAATGAATCCAATTTTATCTTTTTCTATAAACTAACTAGTTATTTGGACATCATTTATCTTACAAGTTCACCTTTCTTTTATCATTTAAGATGTCATCTGTGGTATACAAAATAATGGCCTTCCAAATATGTTTATGCCCTAATTTATGGAACCTATGAATATGTTTACATGGCAAGGGGAAATTAAAGGTGCAAATGGAATAAAATTTGTTAATCAGTTGACATTAACGATTATCCAGGTGGGCTCAATGTAATCATAGGCGCCTTTGAAATTAAAGAGGGAGGCAGAGGAGGAGGTCGGGTTCAAGGAAGAGTTGCAGATGCTGCTGTCTTTGAAGCACCTTTGAAGGAAGGGACCATGAGCCATCAGATGCAGGAGGCCTATAGAAACTACGAAAAGCAAGAAAATGGATTCTCCCTTAGAACTTCTAGAAAAAATGTAGCCCTCCAGACACCTTGATTTTAATCCACTGAAGACTGTTGCAGAGTTCTGACCTGCAACACTGTAAGACTGATAAATCTGTGCTGCTCTGAGTCACTACATTTGTGGTAATTTGTTATGGCAGTAATAGGAAACTAACATATCATCTTTATTATAAACTACATTTAGGAATTAATTTGGATTTACTTCTGATTTTCTATCCTATCCCATCAGTCAGTCTGCTTTTCCACATGCCATTTAAGACACTGTTTTAATTATAGAAATTTTATTATAGATTTTAACATCTGCTGGGGATGCCACCCTCCCCCTTTCCTCTCTGGAGTTTTCCTGGCTATTCTCACTTGCATATTATTCCAAATGAAGTTTACAATCCATTTGTCTGACTCCAGGAAAAAAAAAAAAAAGAACTTGATGGAATTCTTAGGAACCAATAATATTTTTGGGAAAAGTTCATGCTTGCTTTAGGCTAGAGGCTCAGTGACCCTAAAAGTGATTCACATAAGGAGAAAAGAGTACCTATTATAATATGCCATAGCCATAGAAATGAGAAAACAATTACTTGACAGTCATATGCAAACAAATAACTTTTTTATTATCAAGACTTTGTAAATGTTAAATGAACCAATCGCGCTTAAGAAAAAAAATAATTGGCCCACACGATTAAAATTCCCAAATGAGCTGGACGTGGTGGCTCAAACCTGTAATCTCAACACTTTGGGAGGCCGAGGCGGGCAGATCACCTGAGGTCGGGAGTTCAAGACTAGCCTGACCAACATGGAGAAACCCCATTTCTACTAAAAATACAGAATTAGCCAGGTGTGGTGGTGCATGCCTGTAATCCCAGCTACTCGGGAGGCTGAGGCAGGAGAATCGCTTGAACCCAGGAGGCAGAGGTTGCAGTGAGCCGAGATCATGCCATTGCACTCCAGCCTGAGCAACAAGAGTGAAACTCTGTGTCAAAAAAAAAAAAAAATCCAAATGAAGTTGGGTGCAGATACTCAAATGACATCAGAAACAGATCTCCATCTCTGGTCCCTTTGGTCCACACTGTTGTCTTCCTACTCAAATGCCCTCTCCATGAACTGGGGCCCTGTAACTACAGACATGCACTTGACCAACTTAGCAACTCCTGAGGAAAAAGATCCTCTTCCTCAATAGTTCTTGTAAAAGTTAAAAAATTAAATCTCATTAGTATAACTGTCTTCACATACTAACCCCTCAGCCAGTCACTATGGCCGAAAGAATAAGATAATCTGATTGAATAGTTCTGGGTCATGAACCCACTCTTGAAGCTGTGGATGGAGGCAACACTTCCTAACTCCAGAGGTGAGAGTTAGGGAGAGGGATTCCCCAGAAGGAAAAGCCAGAACACTGTGATCAGAAAAAGGGTGAATAGATATAGGATAGGCACAAAGCACCATTATGATCACTTTAATTGTCTCTGGGTGATGTGGGGACAGGGGAAAGGAGTAATTAAACTTGCTTAGGAGCTGATCAACTGTCAAAATGTAAAGGACACACAAAAGTCCCTGTTCTGAATTTAGATAGAGATGTAGCCAGTCTTAGCAAACACAGGCTGCAGAGTATCTGGCTTCTGCAGGAGAGCTGGTGCCTTCCCAGCTGTGTGTCCTAAGCCAGCTTGGATAGTCTACTAGATTCATTGGAAAGTTTCAACCTAGTGAAGTTAAAATGGAAAGTAGGGTTGGAAGATTAGAATATGAAGTGTACTCAGGAGAAAAATCTGGCAAGGAAGTACAGAAAGATTTCAGATAGTTATATTTAATAAGAATCCTAAAGGTTAATAATCTTATTTCCAAGTAAAGAAAAAGAGTTTTTCAGGGGAAAAAAAAGAAGCCATGGCAAAAATGAAAGGACATGGTATGTTTAGGGAGCACTGGAAATTCCATGCTGCTGCTGCAGAGCTTTTACATCAAGACGTCAGGACCCAGGGCTAAAAAGCAGAAGGAGGATCTTTCGTGCCAAGTGAATGAGTTTGCACCTGATTCTGGAGCATCATAAGTTGATTTTGAAAAGACAGAATTATAATTAGATTTTGTTCAAGAAGGACAGCCATTTTGAGCACATAAAACTGGGTTGGGCAGGAGGAATAAAAGCAGAAGACCTATGAAGAGTCTATTATGGTAGTTCTCAGCAACAGAATGAGAACTTTAAAGAGAGCAACAAGAGTTGTGGAAGAGAAGAGGAGAAAGATTAGGACATCTTTATTTTCCGAAGAGTTTTCCAAGGAGCACTAGTTTAGTTGGATGTTAGGGTGTTATGTTTAAAAAAAAAAAATTCTGTAGCCAAATAAATTGCAGACACTTAGTTTACTGCATGACTTTTCAGAACATATAATAAATGTATATATGCATATATACATGCATATATAATTTAGATATGCTATTTATTAAATATAAATTAATATTAGATTTGTTAAATATACTATTATTTATTCAATATAAATAAGATACTTAAGTGTGACCCTTTCCACTAAGATGTTTGATGGGACAACCTGTAGCAGGTGTGTAAAGGGAGCCTAACAGCCAGATTGCAATAACTTGAAGTTGCAGATTTTGTAGGGGTATTAAGAACGATAAGATTTTATTCAGGAAAGCTCATCTTTTTTGCCAGACCCCCTTTTATCCTTCAGGCACCAGGGCCCTGATGCCTCACCAAAAGCTAACATTTTTGATAGCATGCACAACAAAGATTTCTCTTTTTTTAACTTTTGTTTTAAGTTCAAGGGTACATGTGCAGGTTTTAAACAGGTAAACTGCAGGTCACAGGGGTTTGATGTACAGATTATTTTGCCACCCGGGGAATAGACATAGTGCCTGATAGGTATTTTTTCTCATCCTCTCACTGCTCCAACCCTCCACCCTCAAGTGGGCCCCTGTGTCTATTGTTCCCCCCTTTGTGTCCATGTGTTCTCGTTGTTTAGCTTCCACTTATAAGTGAGAACATACAGTACTTGATTTTCTGTTTCTGCATTAGTTTGCTTAGGATAATCGTCTCCAGCTCCATCCATGTTGCTGCAAAAGACATGATCTCATTCTATTTTGTGGCTGCATAGTTTTCCATGGCATATAAGTTCCATGTTTTCTTTATCCAGTCTACCATTGATGGGCATTTAGGTTGGTTCCATGTCTTTGCAATTGTGAATAGTTACAACAGAGATTTTTAAGGAAAGCAATGTGATGTGTTACCGCCACCTACCCTATCATCCCAAATAAGTTGCACTTCCCCAGTGGTAGCCAACATCGAAGATGGCCCTTCTGCCAATGATCCTTCAAACAACAGCCAGTGAGGAAGTGAAGGCTCTTGCAAATAGTCAGAAGAGTGATCTTGGTGCATGACATTGAATCTCAATCAAGCTTTGAGAGTTGGCAGCCTTTATCTACATCTTTATGGTGACCTCATGAGAGACCCTAAGCCAGACCACCCAGTTAAGTTGTTTCTGAATTCTTGACTTTTCAAAACAGTGAGATAATAAATACTTGTTTAAGTATCCCTCTAAGTTTTCAAATAAGTTTTACAAAGCAGCAGATAGTTAAAACACCATCTAATAATATTTTATTATGTAGGAGATACTCATACAATATTTCCCTTATTGCAGCCCACTCAGATCTGTACCCTCCAGCAGTGTCTTAGGTCCTGGAACTACTCTTGCCAAGGACCGTAACACAGATACTCTGCTGTCTCTCTCTTCCTTGGTCTGTCTATAGTATTTAACAGAATTGACTATTTTCTTCAAGAAACATTTTCTTTCCCTGGTCTTCTTGGTATTATACATTCCTGGTGTTTATTCTAACTCACTGTTGGTCTTTCTCCATCTCCTTTTGAGTAAAGCTGATATGGAAATTTCAGCTGACAAGTGGAGAGAAAGACAAAAGGCAGGTTATGAAGGATCATTTATATCAGATTGTAAGTTTGGACTTTAGTTCTCCAGCTAGTCTTTAAATATGGGCTCATTCTTGTTCCTGTCCTAAGCCCTTGTGTGTCTCTTCTTACCCTTTATCTTCCTTCTGGGGTTATCTCAGCCATTCTCCCTAGAATGCACACTATAAGAGGGTAGAAATTTTTTATCTGTTCTTCTCTGCCAAATCCGCAGTGCCTAGAACAGTGTTTCTCACACAGTAGGCATTCAAAAACTAACTGAATGAATGAGTGGATACAATTACCATCTACATTCTGATCACTCCCAAATCTAACCCCCAGCTTAAAGCCCTCACTGAGTTCTAGACCAATGTATTCTACTTCCCACAGTATACTTCCATTTGAATGGCCAATAGAAACCTTTAACCAAGCCAAAATTAAACTCATCATCTCCCCATCCTCATCATCCACTTTTTGTGTTCTTTTTTTAGTTATTGGCACCATAATCCACCACCCAAACATAAATCTTGGCCATCATTGACCATTTCTTCTCCTTCACCTCCTATATCAAATTGATCACCAATCTTGTGTTTTGAAAATCTTGGAAGTTGGAAATATTTGATTCTCAAAATTATTTTTCAAACTTTTTCTCTTCATTCACATCCTCATCCAGTTATGGTCATCTTTTTCCTGGATGCTTACAATAGTCTTTTAACACCTAACCACTTCGTATCCCTCTCATCCATTCTCCATGCTACAGCTAAAGTGATAGTTAAAAATGCAAATCTGACCTTGCTACATCTCTACCTAAAAGCTGTAAATGGCTTTATATCAGTCAGGATAGTATAGGCTAATGCTTCTGTTACAAAGACAAAATCTTAATAATTTAAGACATAAAGTTTATCTTTCATTCATGCTTAGATCAGGGACTTTTTCAGGCAGCTGTCTTTATCATCAATCCAGATTGGGTCAATTTCATAGCTCTACCATTACAGAGTTTCTATGTTCAATGCTGGGGGAGAGAGGAATGCAAAGTCTCTCAAAGATATTCATTAGCTTGGTATATGTGTTAGTTTCCTATTACTGCTATAACACACTGCCATAGCATAGTGGCTTAGAACAACATGAATTTATTATCTTACATGTCTCGATATCAGAAGTCTCAAATGGATCTCACTGGACTAAAACTCTAGGTGTCAGCTAATCTCTTCTGGACACTCTAGGAAACAATCCATTTCCTTGCTTTTTCTGGCTTCTAGAAGCTGTTTAACATTCATTGGTTCAAGACTCATCCCTCTGTCTTCAAAGCCAGTAATACAGCACCGTCAAGTCTCTCTTTCTCTCTCTCTCTCTCTCTCCCTCTAATTCTCTGTCTCTGTCCCTCTGTTTGTGTCCTATGATTCTGTCACCACTTCTCCTTCATGTCAGGATGCTTATAATTACATTGGGTCCATCAGATAATCCAAAATAGCCGCTTCATCTCAAAATCCTTAACTTAATCACATCTGCAAATACTGCAAAGTTACTATACCCATGTCAGGTAACACATTCACAGGTTCTGGGGTTAGGATATAAATATTTCACGGAGAGGTGGTGAACCATTGTTTACCACAGTCCATATTGCTACTTACAATCTGTTGGCCAGAACTCAACACTCCTCCCCGCAACTACAAGGGTTCTGGAGAGTGTAAGTCTTCCATGTGGCCAGGAAGGAGAAGAGAACCAGACACTGGTGAGTATTAGTAATAGCTACTCCAGACTTCCACTGCTCTTAAAGTTGAAACAGTTAGTCTGGCTCAGTAGGTCTTGCAGAATCTTGCCCACCCCATCCACCCCACTCTATCTGATCTAAACTACTCACAGTTCCTCAAATACACTGCCTGTTCACTATCATCCCAAGGTGTTCACACATGCTACTCTCTTCCACTCTGCCTCGAGAACTTTTTTCTCTCATCTAATTGTTATTTTTCCTTCAAGTTTCTGATAAAAATTTTACATATTATTACAAGCACTAATTTCACTAAATTGTTTTTGTTTGTTTAAATAAAGATTTCTTAGTTATTTAAAAGATTAAATTTTCTTCTGATTGTAATAACAACAACATTTTCATTATTATAATAACGGATATGTCATAATGGAAAAATACTTCTGAAGCAACATGACCCCAGTATCCCAAGATTAGTTGTTTCACTAATGCCAACTTTAGTTCCTTCATCAATAATAACTTTAATTATCCCATGTTAGAACAGAATGCCAGGCAAACTAGAGAGATCTCCTTCCCCTCAAATGATTAAATAGAGGCTAGATCTCTCATTTCTATTAGTCTAATTCAGTCCTTCCATCAAACTTCTAGTCACTGAGATTTAAAATACTGGTTAAGTATTCCCACTGCTGTATGCCCATGCCAATAATGAGGTAAAGGTTTTTGCCATCTCTTCCTTTGTAAACTGGGGGCCTCTGCTCTAGCTGAGGTCCTATTACCTATTAATCCACTCCCCAACTCCCCTCCCTGTATCTCATGACCCTTCACTATTCTTTCCCCAATCTCCTTTGCATACAGATCTTTTATTAGCTATATTATCTTCATGCAGGTCAACATTTGAGGCCATGCATGCTCTTCTTCAGCTGAATTCTCCAGATTTGGCAATGACAAGATCGAGCTAGCTTTGCACGTTTTCCTACACATGTTATTCATTGGCCCTTGCCTGCCCCTACCACCGCTACCAATCCACCTCAAATGTAATACACTAAGTATAAACAGAGTGTTTATTTTGTAAATGAAACATCAAGTTAACAACCTTTAGCAACCTCTTGCAACCCTTCACCATATTTCTACCCCAGACCCTTCTTTATATGGAAATTTTGTATGTATCTGTCCCTTCTTTCCATTACTTCTCTTCTTATATATTAGGTTCTAACTAACCTGGACTATTCATGGTGCAGTGAATTGGACACCTTTTTCTCATACCTAGAGTTATTTTCTCACATTGATTCCACAGGTAGTGATGCGGTTAAGAGCATATGTGTGCTATCCACACTGCCTAGCATCAAAGGCCTGCTCTGCCATTTACTTGGGTTGTGGTCTTGGGCAAAGTTAATTAACATCTTTGTACTTCCGTTTCCTTATTTGTAAAAGGGAGAAAATAACAAACCTAATTTGTAGAGCTTTGTGAGGATTAGATGAGAGAAATTTATGTGAAACATTACCACATTTGTTGTCACCAAGAAATGCCTAATTTCACTGGTGATTATTATAAGATACTTCTTTCTTGATTTTCTGTTCTCAAACTCCATCTTTTTAAAATCCTTTGTAACTTCTAATGTTCAGTTCATATACCTGCCATCTTGATGGAAATACACTCTTCAACTAGATACCTTCTTCTACACATGCATGCACACATATATACACCCTATTGTCAATGTCATCCAAATAAATATGGCAGCCAAGTAGAGTCTAGGGAGAAGTAAGGCAGCCACAGTCTCTAGCATCAGGTGACGTCAAAGGTGCAAGGAACTGTCAAGATTTCTGATTGACTTCAATTGATCCAATGGGAAAGCAGGATAGCTACAGCAATAAGGAGACATACTCCAGGATGCCTGAGAAAGAAGTCATAAGAAGGGTGGTGCTTTGCAAGTATTAATGGGCATATGAATCATGCCAGAGGTCTTGCTCAGAGGCAGATTCTGATTCAATGGCTCTGAGAAGAGATCTAAAATGCTTCATTTCTAACAAGTTCCCAAATGATGCCATGCTTGCAGTCCTCCAACCCTCCTTCAGTAGCAGGGCTCTAAAGAGAGTGAGGCTGCAATCCAGAAAACTCAGGAAAATCACCACCAAAACTTGTGGATCAGCAAGACAAAGATTGAGAGAACTGAGCAATAACAGCATAACGGCAGTGAGAAAGGAACATGAACCAAGAGACCACAGTCAAAATCGAGGTTAGACACATTAAGGAAATTACAAGGTCATTATGCCAGTGGCACAGGGCATCTAGAACTGTGTCTGGAGTCACAGTCGAGGACAGAAAAGCAGATTCCAGAGAACTGAGTAGACATACACATTGACCGTGACAAATTTCTTATACCAGCTACACACAAATCCTACCTCCTTATGGCAAAGCAGTGGAGTATGGTGGAAATAACTCTGTACTTGAAAACAAATACAAGTCAGATAGAGCCTAGACCCTGACACTAGCTGTGTGAATTCTTTGAGGACCCATTTTCTCATCCCCAAAGAGGGGGAGAATAATGCCTTCTTCAAAAGACTGCTGCAAAGGGCCAGGCATGATGGCTCTCACCTGTAATCCAAGAACTTTGGGAGACCGAAGTGAGCTGATTGCTTGAGCCCAGGAGTTCGAGACCAGCCTGGGCAACATGGCAAAGCTTTGTCCCTTGAATAAATACAAAAATTAGCCAGGCATGGTGAAGGGCGCCTGTAGTCCCAGGTACCCAGGAGGCTGAGGTGGGAGGATGACTGAAGCACAGGAGGTCGAGGCTACAGTGAGCCATAACTGCACCACTGCACTCTAACCTTGGCAACAGAGAGAAAAAGATCTGTCAAAAAAAAAAGAGAGATTTCTGAAAGATTAGGTAAGACAGTTCTTTCACTGAGTGGGAGGTTACTTAGATAATCTCTAAATTCCTTTCTAAGAATCAAATTACATATCTATGATTACCATGAAGATTACCATTGCCTCACTTTAAAAATATCACCATCATCTCCTACTATAACAAAACTCAGAAGTCTTGCCTAAGTTTCTGCTGGGGAAAAAATAAAAAACTGTTTTAGCTAATTCATTATTAGGTAGGAGATAACAGTATCCTAAAATGAGAGGTTGCAAAGTCCAGGCAGGTAACTTCAAGTGTCCAGCATTAGGCAGGAACTGGAGATCCCTAAAGGATGCCTGTCCTTTCACAAGATTGTCACCAAGAAAGAAAGGGGGTGTGGTTTCAACACAAAAAAGAGAAATTTACTGGAAAACCTCTTAATTGTTAAATGTTGGCAAATAACGGAAATACTAAAATACTTGTTTGGGCCTCACGAAACCTTATCTGCAGACTCAATTCCTGCCCTGGGCCAACAATTTTTTCCCCTTCCAACTTTGCCTTAATCCTTCGAGGAATTCATGCATTTTAAAAGAGGACAAAGATATACTTAAAAAGCCTCTGAATAGTAGATTTTCAAGCAATTCTAAAGTAAAGAATATGAGACTTTTAGAGCACAGCACATTTTCAGCACCCTTAAATCGGGTCATGTAGACATATTTTTAAACTCTGCCTATTTGTATTTTATGCCTAGCAAGATAACGTGGCTCTGCATTGTTAGACACTCTTGGCTAAGGGTTAGGGAGACCTCAGATGACCGGATTTTATAAACAACCCCCAGATTCTCCCAGATCCTTTTTTTTTTTTTTACTTAAGGGAAAGACCATTTTCAAGCTTTGTTCAGTACTCATTATTCACAACTCTTTTGCATGGTTTATTCCATATGATTAATTAATTGATCCGTTTGTTTGTTTGTTTGTTTGTTTGTTTTGAGTGTTTACTGAATACTAAGCACTGTTTTAGGTGCTGAAGATAGAGCAGAAAGTACCATACGCAAGACTGGAGTAGGGACATTAATAAAGAAGTAAGTAAATCAGTAAATAAACAATTTCAGAAAGTTATAAGTCCTATGAATAAAATAAAATAGAGTGGTGTGGGAAAATTACATGTTTTGAAGGGTGGACAATCTATTTTAAACTGTGCTCACAAAGGCCTATCGGAGGAAGTGACATTTAATCTGAGACCGAAGGATATGGAAAAACTAGCATGAGACGACCTGCAAGAAGACCATTCCAGGAAGCAGAACCCTAAGATGGAAGAAGTATGAATTCTTCTGGGAAAAGGAGAAAGCCGGTGAGGATAGTATACGGTGAATGAGGAGACAGCAGGTGCAACTGAGCTGAAGAGAGGGGCGGACAGCAGGCACTTCACGTGGGCCCAACAGGAAGGGGCTTGGATTTAGTTAGAGTACAGTTCAAAGCCAGTGGAAAGCTACAAAGGCAGAAACTTGGTATAATTTACATTTCTGGGTGATCACTTAGGCCACTGTGCGAAGAATGGATTGGAGAGCATCAGGATAGAGGTAAGGTACCCATATTTCAGACTATTGCTAAGTGCAGGCGAGAGGCAGCAGATCATAATGGCTCAAACTAGGGTTGTATCAGCAGAGCTGTTGCTATGTTCAAGTTCCTTAAGAAATGCACTGTTAAAGTAAATGTACGTGTGTGTGTGTGTGAGTGAGAGAGAGAGAGAGACAGAAATATCTACCAAGACCAGTGGTAAGGGGAGTGGTTATTTTGGTGAAAAATAAAAATAAAAAAGGTCACATTTTTCCAAACTTACTTGAACATGAACATGGAATCGTTTTCTCCATAAAACATCTCTTGGGACTTGTATACTCCAAAATACACTTTGCAAAAACATTTGTCAAAGTACAATTTTCAAAAAGTTAAAAGCATAGTGTTCATGTATTCAACTCATTAATTCGGGAACCAGCATATGGTAAAACTGGTTCAAAGAGCATTTGAAGAACTGGGTATCTACATGTATTTGAATACATTTGCTAATAGACACAAAACTGATTAATATCTTCCAGCGCAATAATCTTTGTGATATTTTTCTATTCTGTGGCTGAGAAATCATTTGTATCTACACTGACACTATTATCCAAGTATAATGTTTAATAGTATCTTGATTTAGAAGACAAATTGTATGCTTTGTTCTAATTTATTAAGTGAGCATGTAAGCTAGCAAAATTTAGACCTATAATCTAGAGTAAAAACCAAATCCAACAAAGCTACATTCCCTTGGCTAGGCCTATTAACCAGTGTTTCCCTACAACATAAAACTTTGAAAACACATGCTGGCCTCCCAAGTTTGCAATAATGTTTTCTTAATAGACACGCTTATGATCATAAAAATCTCCAAAGATTTTTTTTTTATTCCTCATGAATCAAAATGATTATGTATTGTTTTCTGGTCCTTTCATTTTCATATATACAACACCAAGTGTTCACTTGCTTGAATGCATAGAGCCATACAGTGTTAAAAACTACTAATGCCAGATAATTATCTTTCATGTGAAAATTTGTATAAGGAATCTAGGGTTCCACTTTCAAAAATCTCTAGGTTTTTTGCTTTTTTATCCTGAGCCTACAAAACCAACCCCCAAAAAATTACCTCCATGAGTTTCACCTGCAGTACCTATCATTGTGGTCAAATTTCTTTCTTTTCAATATCCCCATAATCTGTTGACATTCCTGGACTGCCAGAAAGTGACCTAGGGAAGGCAGAGCTTCACTTATGTTTTGATTATTTTTTCCCTGTAGGACAATTATGGTAATCATCCCAGTAAGACAGCTCTTACTGTGATGTTGAGTTATTTAAGAAATATCAAACATATTAAACATACCTAATCATTTCTAGTATCTATAATAAATTTTGTGATTCCTCTCAGATTCTTTGGGAAATCTCTACAATCATTTTAAGTATAAGAGATACATTGCTTTTTCTTTCTGCTGAGTTTAGAGTTTGATCTTGGAAGGCAAAAACAAAAAAGTTCTTAAAATAGATGTGGTCATTTTATTAAAATAAGATTACAGATACTTAAAGAGAATAAATCATGGAACTTTGGCTATTTATTATTCAGAAAAACAATATATTTTGTTAAATATACAATTGTAAGGAAACAATTCTTTTAAGTAAGGAGCTTTTTTGTTTTATTTAAATAATAATTTTACATAGGATATCTGTTCTCTGAGTGGAATGGACAAAAGATAAAGGATAAACTTATGTTTGTAAAGAGCAGAATATGACAAGACACACTCATCATTTTGAAAAAGAGAAAACCAAATCTAGTGTTGCACAAATATAATACTTAGCAGTAAAGGATCGTTAAGTGTCTTCTTTTTCAATTATCTTTTGAGAAAGTCCCTCAAAACTAAATAAATTTAAGATATTTTGTGACTTCTCTTTCAGATTCATTATTTTCAGATATAATAACAAGCCTTCTACAACTTTCTATATCCATACAAATTTTGTCTCTTGCTGTTCTCTTTCATGTTTCAAACAACCTGACACTTTTCCTTTGGTCAAAACTGCCCTTTTTTACCCTTGATAAACAAAAGCACATCCATTAAAGTGGTATTCAGTCAAACTTCTTTGTCACTATTTTTCCTAACATAATCTCGATTGCCCACATTAATTATACTTTTTAACTAGATTGACAGACTACTTTTTCACAGAGAGAACTAGGAGACAGGAAAGAATTGATAACTGTGTGTCATACACAAGCATGTCAGTATACTAACAGAGCTCATGAATAGAGAAGAGTAAGAATCTCTGTTGAGATAGTATAGTACCACTCCCAACAGTGACCATTCCTTTCACACTCTCTTACAGTGGCAAAAATAAATACATTTGTTAATATGATTCAAAAATATGGCAACTCTATAAAATATATAGATAAGGGGCAAAATTTTATATGTATGTGTATATATATATGTATAATACATGTAAACAATGTTTGGTGACCAATGTTTTAGTATTCTATAAGTTTTCCAAGATTAATTAATTTGATCTAATTTCAGTTTAATAATTTAAAATTAATTAGATATTTTGGAAATTATATTTAAGCTGATGCACTGCAGAACCCAATAATTATTTATGTAAAAACATTTGTCAAATATAATTCAATTTAGTTGAACACATAATTTTACATTTTACTTAATTTTAAACATTGTGTAGAAGTAATGTTGGCTTATCTGATTGGTAAAATAGTTTAAGAATATTAAAGAGTTCAGATTAATTAAATTTTTAAAACCCCAATGTTAGACACAGGGAAAGAAACAATACACACTGGGTCCTGTTGGGGAAGGTGTGGGGGGAGGGACAGCATCAGGAAAAATAGCTAATGCATGCTGGGCTTAATGCCTAGGTGATGGTTTGATAGGTGCAGCAAAGCACCATGGCACATGTTTACCTATGTAACAAACCTGCAAATGTACCCCAGAACTTAAAAAAAACCCTCAAAAGCCATACATAAAATCATTGATAAGGTTGACTCAAACAAGCAAACAAAAAAACCCCAAATGTTATATAGAATACAATGTAGGTATTATGCTCTGTGTTAATAAAGTCAGGAAAAAGACACATAGCTATTTTTTTTAATTATTAAAGCAGCTTCGGTCCAAATACCCACTTTAATTATTTGAACTTAGACTATTAATTAAAATGTAAAATATAAGTATATAAAACATGGAGACTTTAGTTATGTCATATATATATATATATATATATATATATATTTGTGAATCTCTATCAACCAATCAGAACAGAGTTCCTATACTGAGAAACTCTATGGCTTAATGTATTACTATCCTCTAGCAATAAAAAATATTTCACATTCACATGATGAAATGGGTTCGAGTTTTAGTAGCTAGAGACATCAACTATCATTTATTTGTATTACAAATCTATGGTTTGGGCAGAATTTGGCAGGGAAGGCTCCATGCATTGTCATTTGGGGTGGCTTAACTGGAGTATGGAGGATCCACTTCTAAGAGCTCTCACTCACGTGGCTGAGAAGTCAGTGTTGGTTGCTGGCTGTTGGCTGTGACCTCAATGAAGGCTGAGAGCTGGGGCCTTGGTTCTTCTCCATGCGGGTCTGTCTATATGAGCGGCTTGGGCTTCCCCACAGCATAGTGCTTGGTTCCAAGCATAAGAACAACTGTATTGTCTTTTATGACCTACCTTCAGAAATTCCTCAGTGCCACTTAAACCTGAGTGCAAAATCTGCTCCAATTTAAGAGTATGGAACATAGATCTTGCCTCTTAATGTGAAGAGTGTCAAAGTCATGTTGTAATAACATGTTGGATGGAAGATATGGTGGTAGTCATTTTTTGAAAAATAGAATCTGTCAAAAGAGGTAAAGACTTTTCTCAAATACAGTCACATAGACACACAGATAGCTTATAGCTTTCATTGCACAACCTCAGCCATGGATCAAAAGAAAAAAACAGAACACAGAAAAACACTTGTCTAGGTATCGGAAGTTCTTCTCCTTCCCAGAGGAACTAAAACATTTTCTCATATAACTGGAGTTCACAGATAATCAACCAAACAGAAAAGGCTAACAAACAAGATTCTCTGTCCTCTCCTTCCACCACTCAACTGAGAGCTCTAAAAGATTAGACCGTAAAACCAGATTTCTCATCATTCCTGACACCAGTGCTTCTAAACTACTAAGAGTAATTTTTACCTTGCCTGAGTAAAAGTTGCCTTAAGTACATTCTCCGAAAAATAGTGTATTTGAATTTCACAATTTAGCCCAATTTTCACAAATGATATTTTGTAACAAGAATCGAGTCTCAGCAAATATGATTTTCAAACTAAAATCTATAGTCAATACAAGACAAATATCTAGTTAATGAAAAGCTAACAAGAAATAATATCGATTCATTTAAAATGTTTCTTCCATCTTTATAGTCATTGATAAGCCTTTAGCAGTGGAGTGCAACGGTTGGAGTTTGGGTATGAATTCAAATACTAGCTCTACTCCATAGTAGTTATGTGTTTTTGGGCTCCTCTCTCGTCCTTGGGTTCATCATGGGCAAAATGGAAATAATAATTATACCTTATAGGCTCACATGACTATTAAATAGATCAACTTAGTAAAACACTAATCATGGTGCCCAGTGCAAAGTAAACCCAATAAATGCCTGACACTATTGTTACTATAACTATTACAATATTATAGTAACATAATATGTAATATATAATGACATATCATATGTATTATATAATATACACTAACAAATGTATATATACTAGCAATATTTATATTATATAGATATGTGGTACAGATTTATGTTATAGAGATATATAGTACTATGTATTAATAGTTATGTGTATAATACAGATTATACTATTAATATAACAAATATAGTATACTATTATATATACTATATATTATAGTATATTATTATATACACTATATATTATAGTATATTATTATATACACTATATATTATAGTATATTATATACAGCATATATTATAGTATATTATTATATACACTATATATTATAGTATATTATTATATACACTATATATTATAGTATATTATTATATACACTATATGTTATAGTATATTATTATATATACTATATGTTATAGTATATTATTATATATACTATGTATGATAGTATTTATAGAATTACATATAGTGTAAATGTAGTTTTATATGCTATATACATAACTAACACCATATATGTACTATATATAAAAATATATATTGGCCAGTGTGGTGGCTCACGCCTGTAATCCCAACACTTTGGAAGGCCGAGGCGGGTGGATCACAAGGTCAGGAGTTTGAGACCAGCCTGACCAATATGGTGAAACCCCGTCTCTACTAAAAATACAAAAATTAGCTGGGCGTGGTGGTACACGCCTGTAGTCCCAGCTACTCAGGAGGCTGAGGCAGGAGAATCACTTGAACCCGGGAGGTGGAGGTTGCAGTGAGCCGAGATCACGCCACTGCACTGCAGCCTGGGTGACAGAGTGAGACTCCGTCTCTCTATCTATCTCTCTATCTATCTATCTAATGCTATATATACTACACATATTACTGTAACTACAGTAATGTAACCATTACTATAAGGTATTGTGACACAAAAAAGGCTACCTGCCAATTTGACTCTATTTTAACTTCAATGATCTGAGAATTAAAGCGATAATTATGAATCTCCACATACTTTCAATGTTTCAACTATAAATTTTAGAGAACACACATTCCCATCCAATAACATTCTTTTAATCCAAGGGTACATGTGGTACATTTAAGTTGTGCTTTTATGTGAATTTGAATTGCTTTTGGTTTCAAACTGCTTCAGAAAAACACAAGTCATTTTTGCTGCTAGGAGTTGAGGAATCCGTTGTATCTGAAAACACGCATTGGGATAAAGCCCCTTATTTAATGTGTCTGTCATTCATTTGTTCCAGAAGTCAATTTGGGGTGTTAACATTTGCAACGCCATAAGTGCAAGAGTGAGCCCTTACCCCTACAGGCAGCTAAACATACAAGTATATGTCTAGCCCTTTCTTTTTGTAGTTTCCTCCTGTCCTTATGCCCAGAAAGGTGGACACTTGCATCCTCAAGTAAATGCAGCATTTTTCAAACTCTTCTCTTTGAAAACTATAGACTCACATATGATAACTGCCTACCTAGGATCCATGGCCATTCAGGTGGATCCAAATGAAAGCTCCCTCCTCTAAGGAAAATAGTTAATGTCTTCATATATTGCAACTCCATCAATAGCTTATCCAAAAATATCACCTTTATAATACAGAGCTCTGCTCTGGCTCTCTATACAAAGAACACCCAGAATAAATATGATGATAACAGGAAAACAAAGACCAAACATTTTGAAGGTATAATGTCTTCTATTTTTCACATATGACCAACTAAACTAAGAGCACCTCAAACATCCTCATTTTCTGCTTAAGAAGAGTAACAAGAAGTACCCTCATTTTCTACACAAGAAGGACGACTAGTGGTCAAAAGACGTACTTGTCTCTTGACTTTCATGCCTTGAATCCAGAAAATCATATTTTTGCAATTAAAATTGTAGATAACTTACTTTACGTTTATTACTGAGGAGAACAAGGCCATGAAAAGAAGAAGTAAATTAATTACTCAAGGTTGCCTATTTAGTGATAGATGTAAGTCTCTTTCTAGCATATAGCCCCTCTTAGGTCTAATTGTCTTTGGTTGTGAATATGCAGTGGGAAATAATTAGCTCAGATTCCTTTGGTGTTGTCCAGAAGAATTTGGTTCTTTGCGCAAACACAAACTGCAAACACTATGCTCAAAAACTGGGAATCTTATGATTCAGTCTTCCTAGAGAATTTAAGTAGGGGTTTGTCTTAGTTTCTGACTGTTTTAGTTTTGGGGGGTTTTTGTTTTTGTTTTTTTGAGATGAAGTTTTGCTTTTTTTCCCAGGCTGGAGTGCAGTGGTGCAATCTCAGCTCACTGCAACCTCTGCCTCCCGGGTTCAAGGGTTTCTCCTGCCTCGGCTTCAGCCTCCCGAGTAGCTGGGATTATAGGCATCCGCCACCATGCCCGGCTAATTTTTTGTATTTTTAGTAGAGACGGGGTTTTACCATGTTGGTCAGGCTGGTCTCAAACTCCTGACCTCAGATGATCTGCCCACCTCGGCCTCCCAAAATTCTGGGGTTACAGGTGTGAGCCACCATGCCCGGCCAGTTTCTGACTGGTTATGAAGCCTCCTGAAAAGAAGTAGGTGTTACAAATTTATTTTGGTTGTTAAGTGTGCATTGAAACTTCTCCTACTGAGTTATTGTTGAGCAAGTAGATGGAAACTTGGAATGCTGTACCAAGAGTAAGCTCACCATCCTTCTATCCACATACCTAAACATCTCAAAAATCCAGTTGCCAAAGCCCTGCATTCCTTAGCCCGTGACTAAATGTTAACACTCTTGCCTGATTATATGTGTCTAGAAATAAATATGCACCAACAAGTGCATAATTTTAACTAAATTTAATTGTGCTTTAGAAACTTGAAATAGCTAGTAGATAATGAGTGTGTCTGGAAGTGATTGTTTTAAATTCAGCGCTTAAGCAAAGATCTCTGAGAATCATCTAAGCATTTGCTTTTCATCACTCCATCAGTGTTTCTTAATTTTAACACAAAATGGGCCTGTGGGCAGAAGACTCCTACACAAGAGGGAAAAAAAATTCTTCCTAAACATGGCTAGTATAACAACAACACCAGGACATTAAAGGAAGGAGAACTAAGAAATATTCTCTTGAAAGTGAACTGACTGAGCTGAATTTGTAGCCAAGCAATGTGCAGGAATGAAGTAATTCTGGTATTTCTGACCTCCTACTCAAAGATGTTCCAAATGTCACATTTTCTGGTGTACACAATGTCTCAATACTGCTCACAGTAACCATATCCTCTGATAAGACCAACACATGAAGAAGTTTTGGGGGATGAATTATTTATGATGAACTTCGAAGATTGCAGAATTTCACAAGTTTTAAGCAGACAAGAGGCAAAGAACCTCCTCAGGAAAAACAATCATATGTGAGTAAAATTTAATGGTTCAGACTACCTCTTCTATGAAAGTATTTTCTTGTACTCTCAATGGAAAGTGGTCTTTTTCTTATTTGAATAATCAATCTCAATCTCTACAAATTATCTCGAGTACATAAAGGGTGAATTCTGTGTCCCACATGAAGTTGTACAGGTGGTAAGTGGTAGTACTATGTACTTACTGTCTTATTCAACACTGGTGAAGCACTTATGGTGTGCCATGAGCCATGCTTGGTGCTGAAGTCACTAAGAAAGTAAAAGTCTAATAACAGAGCCAGATTTCTTAAATTCCAATACAATGGTGTGTGTATGTCGATAATGTATTATCCAAACATTTATTGATAAGAAAATAAGATGTCCCAGTTTGCCCACCTTACACCTGTTGTGCCAACAGAATGATTAATAGCACCCTGGTTTAGACAGCAAATTATATACTTACCCTATTTATTAAACAACTCATGCATGTCAAGCACCAGAAATAAAAGAAAATTTCTGCATTTAAGGAGTTAAATATCTAGTAGAGGAAATAGACAAATAAACAATTTTAATGCATGTGATAAATGTTATATATTATAGATATATGTAGAAGGCCGTCAAAGTTTATTTGTAGCATATCTGTTCCAGACCAGGCGTCAGAAATACTTTTCAGTGTCCAAAAGGCATGTGGCAGGTCGTCTTAAATGAAAAAAAGGAGTTAGTTAAGTGAAGAAAGAATGTTCCAAACAGAAGGAGATGTAGTTGCCAAGGCAAAGGAACAAGAGAGATTGTAGCAATTTTCAAGAACTGAAAGCATTTGATCTGTCTGGAGCATTGCCTGCAAGCAGGGAGGTATAGAAGATGGAGCTGGAGGGATAATAGCTGGATCATGAGGGACTTCATTTGCCAATTTAAGGTCTGAACTGAATTCTGAGGCTTGAGGAGTTATTGATGCATAAAACACTGGGTCACTTTAACTGTAACATGGAACATAAAGTAGAGAGGGCATGACTACACAGAAATGTAAGCAGATGTTTTTGGGTGCGATTTACATAAAATCTCTTTAAGTGACCTTAATTTGGCATGAATTTTTTTTCTCTCCTCCATTTTATTGCTTTCTCCTTGGAATATGAATGTGATGGCTGGATTCCAGCAAACATCTTGTGACTTTGAGGAAGGAAGTGACACGGAGTGAGTGAGCAAGGAAAAAAATGAGTCTGGATTTTTATGACTTTGTGCATTCATCTTACTAGTTATAGATCACCTACCTTTGCACTACCCCATCCCTTTTACTCTCTCCTTCCACAGAGTGAACCATGATCCTCTAACTGGTGTGCATCATCCCATAAATTTTTACTTTATTGCATATGAATCGAAAATAAATTTATCATTTTGTGTTATATTAATTAGGATGCATATTAAGCTTCTATAACAAAGAAATCCCAAAATATAATGGTTCAAAAATTCCATGGCTCATAGAGTCCAGTGATAGGCTAGCAATTCAGGGCAGATGTCTTTACCCACAAGATTAGCCAAGATCTAGATTCCCTCTCTTGTTGCTGCATCATGACCTCGGGTGTCTTCATAGTTGAAGCTGGCATTCTTGCATTCTAGCCATTAGAAAGGGAAAAGAGAGGGAGGGTGGATGTGCAGCCCCCTTTCACATTTATGGATATAAAATTGAAGTTGTACACATAATTCTATTCACACCATATGGGGCAGAATTTGACTCGTGGCTGTACCTAGCTTCAAGGGAGGCTGGATAATATCTGCCAGTATAACCATATACACTGCTGAATCTTGGGCAATGGGCTCTTCTCTCGTTGGAAGAGAGAAAGGTAGACTGGATTCTAAGCCACAATTAGTAACTCGTAGGTTTTTAACATTTATATAAATTGACTGCATTGTGTGTATCTTTCAGTAATTAAGTTTTTTACATTTGATATTGCATTTTTTACATTTGTTCCTGTTACATTAAATAAATTTTAGTCGCTTTAATAATTGTATTGCACTCATTCTAGGGATAAATCATACATTATCTGTTCATCTACTGGTGGATGAGATATAAAATTCTAGTAAACCCATCTTCTCTTGTAGTGTTGAACCAATACAAAATCAGTCTAAGCATGTGGGAAATTACATTTAAAAATGGTGGCTTCCAAGTACACCACGAGGCAAGCTATTCCAGAGGTCATAGAATGGAGAGGTTTACTGGTCAAGTTAAGATGCTCAAATCACATGGCTTACTAAATTAATATAAAACATAGTAAGAAGAAAAGGGAAAGATATGATGTAAGTTAATACAGTTAGGATAGGATGCAAGCAAGATAAAGGGACCACGCTAGCTGAATCCTGTGTCTCTGTGGCACCAGTCTTCCCTCCTGATGATAGGGTTGTGAGGACCAGAGTTGAATTTTGAGGCAAGGGGGTCTCCAGATAAAAGGTGGCTGAGCCAACATATATTCTTGCTCTGTTGAAGAGACCCAGGAGCAATTAACCTGATAAGCAACTATAAATTTTTAATTGCTTTTCCTGGGCAGAGAACTTGTAGGGCCAGAATGGATGACCGATTTTAGACCTCATGACTACTTACTGCTGCTTCATGCATATCATCAATATTAGGTGCTTCAGTGCCTCATATCTATTTAATGAATTATAAATATTTAGATCCTCTTCATTCTTCTTTCCTTTTTATCTGTGTTTAGCACTCATATGCTCTAATTACTTTATCCATGTCTGTCATCTTACAGGTTACTGACTTATATATAAACATATTAAATGAGTTTCATCAATCCCATTTGTATTTCCTATCTTCTACAACAGAATTGAATATTCTAAAATAATAAAAAAATCATAGTGTAAGTTGGGGCGACCTTTCCTATAAGAGGGGAAAGCCTTTACCACTAACTTCATGACATGGTCAAGAGTAATTGTCAGACCTCTTCCGAAGTAGAAGAGATGAAGACATGCCTGGTTTCTTTTTGCAAAATCACCCATATGGTAAATCACTTCACCTCTCCAAGTGCTAAGTGAGTGGATATAGAGAGGTCAGGAAGGTTATACAAATGCAGATAGTTCCACTTAAAAGACAACATCAGCAGTATGGAATATTTCCCTCTCAAATGAAACTAGAATTCACAGATGAAGAACGAAAACATTACTGTTATAACCTACAAGGCTGGTATCAGGGAATGTAGCTTACATCTGGCAGAGAAGTGGGTTTCATAATGTTGAACTCTGGAATTAGGCTGACTTACTCACAGTCAGTACTGGACCGATACAAGCTTCACACATGGGGAAAAGATTTTCATGACTAAGATTAATGTGGCCCATAATCTTGAGAGCAATTGGGAGCAGTGTCAGTTCCCAGATTCACTTGCCCAGTTCCAGACCCCAAATCAATAGTCAGGTTATTCTCTCCTTATTGGGAGGAGCGAGTGAGGGTGGATGGAAATGAAGTATCTGGAGCAAAAAAAAAAAAAAAAAAAAAAAAAGTTCTTCCTGACAATTTCCAGTTTTTATCTTAATCTACTGGGTTTAACCATTAAAAGTATAATCAGACAAGGAGAAGATCATTCTATTAGGGTAGCCCCATTCCTATGTTTACAAGGCCTCTTTCTAACACCAACCATTACTCCTTTGGGTTCTTCTTGGAACCACTGCTAATGTAGAGAGCACCCTTCAAAGTCAAGTGTAGAGTAAACTCTCAAAAAGTTCTGAACATGTCAGAGTGGTAAATTAGTTATGTTAGCTCCAAGCCCACTCCATATCAATGCTGAAATTCACTGTCTATTTTGTCTAGCATCATTGTCCAATATGACTCATGAGAAATTAATATTCAAAGATTAAAGATATACCTGTCAAAAATCTAATTATTTTGCCATTGTGAGTTGAAGTTGAAATAAATGAGAAAGGAGAGTTTAAAGGGCAGCCTCTCTAATTTCTTATTCTACTCAGTCTACCAGCTAAAGGGGTTCTTAGCGGCACAGAAGAATTTAGTCTTTCAGAAGTTACATCTTGGGCTGCACTCTTACAACTAATTTATTGCTTTCAAGGTCTCATAATTTCAATAACACGTCTCACTTATTAAATGGCCTACAAGATTAATAGGACATGTAATATTATCCCAGCATCTATTTCACATGTAAAAGATATAAGAAAAAATAATATCTACCAAATTATTTATTTCAGGCAAAATTATGTTCCTCAAACTGACTATTTTTAGTATCACACATCATAGCAAACCCCAATCATACCTGAGTTAAAAAAAATAGAGAGAAAAACTTGGTTTCAACTTCATCAGAATGCTAATAAATCTATGCCAGATGTTTAGTATCTACAAACTGTGAATTTAAAATCAAGTGGGAAAGATCTCCTAGCAAATGGTTAATGTAGGTCTATGCATTTGCCATTTGTGAGTTTCTAGGGGTGGGAGGCTTGGTCGGGAAAATTCATTTATGCTTATTGTTTTGTCACTCAGACTGTGGTATTTAAGATATCGCATCCTTCTTGCAATCTTTGGAAATTTTAATGGTGGCAGCTTATGAATCCAATTTGAGGCACCTTCTTTCCTGCCCAGAATATCCAACTGCTCACTGTTGTGAGCAGACACATCCATCCCAGTGCCCTCATAGGTTTTCTAATGCTGCTGGCTGTAGGATTGTGTAAGCCTGTAATATTGGCCTCCTAGGGAGGATTTTCCCCAACTCTTTAAATTCACTCATCCAGAGAATTTGCCCTCAGCAGATTCCTGAAATGAAGCTATAGTTGTTTTCTGAAGTTGTGCCCTAGGGCCGTAATAAAGTCCAATAACTCAAATGCTCCTCAGGGGACTGTCTGTGTGTGTGTGTGTGCCCGCGTGTGTGCACTGCGCAAGTGAATTAATCCTCTCATGTTTGATTTCATTCTATTATTCTTGTATGTCTTTTAGGAAGGTTCTAACCATCTCTCCTGCTTAATTTTCTCCCTTTCCTTCTCTACCTCATGAAGTACTATGATTTTGCTCGCTATGTCTTTTTGACAATTAAGAACAAACTGGTTTCATATCTCTTATTTTTAAAGAAATGCAAAACAGTATCTGGAGGAATATGTTTGAAAACAGAATGTCTGGGCCAGAAATCAAACTTTGAGTTTAAGTACCAATTGCTCAAACAAACCTTCCTCACCTTCACCTTCCTTGGTTGATGAATCTGAGCTCCTTTAGCTAAACTTTAACCTTTAACCAGGGCTGGCCTCAACTCACTGCACTACCTATTGAACCTTTAATATTTCCTCTTTGTTTTGCCTTCCTTTAGCATTTTAGATCCCTGATTTTCTCAGGAATGTTTGTTCTCAGAATAAGCAATTCGTATATTCTCCACCTGTAGAATACGGTACCTTCAGACTCTCCCAGTCACTCTTTTAGTATGATGCTGATCTTTTTTTGCTCATTTGAAATTTGTCCAGATTTTCCTGCCACCACTCTAGATGGAGAGCTGTTACAATCTTTAAGGGGATCCAATTTTTAAACTACCCAGGGCAACATCTCAGTTGCCTCAGTATAAAAGACAAGACAGTAGCCAGTTGCTTTTCCTATATAATATTAAAAAGCTGCATCTCAACAGTGTCCCAAACCTGGCCTTCCCTGAAGCAATCATTCCAGTTTGCTTTCTAAAATTTTGCCTTCCTTTTTTGGGCCCCAATCAAAGCTTCTGACAGGGCAGTGCCGTCCTTCTCTTCTAATGCCTTCCATGAGCACTTGGTTTGGAATTCATCTCCATTTTCCTTAATATTTTTATATGCTCTATCCTTAAAATTTTCATTGTCCATTTTATAAAAGCAAGACTATTTCCTAGAGTCTCCACTGTTTTCCTAAAGGAATTTCTCCTCTTCTAGCTAAGTTAGCCTATCTTTCAGTTTATGTGTGTGTGTGTGTGTGTGTGTGTGTGTGTGTGTGTGTGTGTGTTTTACTATGCCATGTGTCTCAAGCCTCTCCAATTTACCCTTGAATTCCTAATCAAACCAAACTAATAATCTACTCTCAGCATGAAATTCTGCAATTGTCTTCCTATTTAGTTGGCAATAATTTCCTTGAGTTCTTAGATTCCCTCAAAATGGCCTCTTTTTCTTGGTGCCTGATCCTTCTTTTGTTTAAAAGTAATAATATCTACCACAGATTGGGTTTCAATTCTGGTCTGAACTTACGTTATTTTCAAGCCCAAAGCCAATATGAAAACATGACGAAAAATGTTTAACAACTGTCTGGCAGGGAGAAGAACCCTGATTTGTAGGGTTTACTGATTTCAGTCGTGTAAAAATTCTCTGTGTTGCCAATTTCAAGCTACCAATATGTCATCAATCACCTCACAAAATTACTGAGGATTGAACAATCTGCTTGCATGAGCTGATGCAAGCTGGCCTTAGCACACAACTGGGTGGCCCTTTCACCCGTGACAAGCCATATAGCGAAGATACCCAAGATAAGTTTCCCTCAAGTTCTCTACATTGTATTCATTTTGCTTGAAAGCAAAATGGAATTTGAGACAGCAATCTAGAGCTACATATGTAGGCCTACTTCTAAAAGTTTAAAACTAGAACCTCTGCTAGTGTTCAACAATTTATGTGGAACTCGGTAATGCCTTATAGCTTAAAATCAGCCAGTGATGTTCTATCAATAATGGCTTAAAGATTTAATCCTGCCTCAGCGTGACCTCCAATACTTGGTCCAGATGTAGGATCAGGTCAAAATGCAGCAATGTGCATTTTCAAGGCCCCACAATTTGATTAAGATGTCACCTTGGCCAATGCCTTTGCTGAAACCTGCTGAGCAGTTGCTTTTGCTAAAAGAAGGGAGAGCAGGACCAGATGATGTATGTTTAAGACCTTCTGTGCAGTCCTGCCTTTCTAAAATCAGTCACACTTATGAGGCAAAGCTACATTAAGAAACCCACTGAGGTAAAAATCCACCCCCACCCCGGCCACAGCCTAGCATAATATCATCAAAGCATAGACCTACCCACCCTGCCCACACTGAAAGCCTCTTCACTCCATATATTCTTTACTTTCACAAATTATAATTCTTATTTCTCAATCTTGGGATTCAAGAGGCTCAAAAAATAGCATACATCTATACTAACCCATTTAAGAAATGAGACAAAGGAGGATGGCAGACAGATATCAAAATATCATCTTTTACTAGTGAAACTGAACTGAAAAATATGACTTACATGTGGGGGCAAATGGGCTTCCTAATTCTGAACCCTAGAACCTAAGACATAGGCTGAGGTCACCTAGGGCAGTCCTCTCCACATCAACAGGGCAAGACTAGCCCGTATAATCCTTCCGGAGAGAAGCAGAGCATTACACGCACTTCAGGCGTGGAGGCACTCTCCTAAGAAAAAGAGAGAAAGAAGCCAAGCCATGCAGGTTCCTTTCCTTATGTCAAACTCACAAATAATTTACTCTTCTTCCTCTGGAAAAGAAAACATGAGAAGTTGCACTAGTCAATGGTCCTCTAATGGAGCAAAACATCATCATAAGGGTTTAAACTTAACCATAAACAAGATATTGCTTCCCAATTTTTCCACTATTAAAAAGTGTTGCAATACAAATCCTTATACTTATCTCCTTATGCAATGTGCAAGAGTATCCTTGGAAATATACCTAGAAGAGGATTTGCTGGGTCATAGTATATCATATGGTAAATACTGTTAAATTGCTCTCCACAGTGGTTGAACGAAGCAATACTTCCACTGTTAGAATATAAGTTCCCATTGATCTCTATCCTTGCCAACGCTTAATGTTGCATGAATTATAAAAAAAAAAAAAACAGTCTGCTGGATATAAAATGGTATCTCAATATAAAAATGGCTTTAATTTGTATTTCCATTTTCCTGGTAAAGTTGAATTTCTTCTGTGTTTATTTATCATCAATATTTCTTATCATATTATTTCCCCTTTCATTTTTTTGCTTGTATTTCCATCATTTTGTTTGACTTCTTACCAATTTATAGTGGGCCTTTTTCTTTCTTTTTAAATTCTGAATGCAAATCTAAGATCAATAATATGTGTTGCAAATCTGTCTCTTTTTTGTATTTTCTGTTTTTCTTCCTATACTCTATTTTAGAATTTGGGGGAGAAGGGTGGTAGGGCGGAGCTGAGATTTATTCTCCTGTTGACTCATTCACTCTTTTCCTGTATCTAAACATCTGTTTAATCCATCAATTTTTAAATATCAGGCAGAAGATATTATGGGAAGAAAAAAAGGAAACTTCAAGGCCAGGCATGGTGGCTCACGGCACTTTGGGAGGCCGAGATGAGCAGATCACTTGAGATCAGGAGTTTGAGACCAGCCTGACCAAGATGGTGAAACCCCATCCCTACTAAAAATACAAAAATCAGCCGGGTATGGTGGTGCATGCCTGTAATCTCAGCTACTCAGGAGGCTGAGGCAGGAGAATCACTTGATCTCAGGAGGCAGAGGTTGCAGTGAGCAGAGATTGCACCACTGCACTTCAGCCTGGGTGACAGAGTGACTCCATCTCAAAAAAAAAAAAAATGAAAAAGAAAGAAAGAAACTTTGTATCAATCAAGTTTCTTCCTTGGCCATAACCCATAACCTCTGGATCTACTTCTTTCTTTAAATTCTTCCCTCATTTAGCCTCCCCTAACCTCTAATTCCCCAAAGAATTTGTCTCTGAACCTAACTTATATTATCTATTCTGAAAAGCAAAGTCTTGAAGTTACCTAAACCCTTAGAAGGCGATTTGAGGGCTATTTTCACGTTTCCAAGAAGCATCTCAAAATATTCACTCATCAAAAGGGAGGATTTTGCTGTATGGTGGTCAACAGCACATTGGTCTGGACTTGCCCAGCACCACAGGGATTACAGTGCTCAAAGGAGAAAGTCTACAGTAGTTAGGACAAGTTGATTCCCCTATTCTTTTACCAATAATATACGTATTTCAACGTAATTACTCTACCTGGTTTTTTTAGGATAAATTTTTAGATATGGAATGACTAGATCAAAGTGCATTTATTGCTTAAGGATTTTATCAGGTATTGAAGAAAGCAGCTTTCTAATATAACTGAATCTATTTTTAATCCCATAGGCATTGACAATAGTTTCCAGACATTTTTAATGAGCCAGAATAGCACTGTCAGCAACATCAGAGAGCCAGAGTATATTGGAGACTTCACGTTAACAGATGAGGACACTGAGGACTGTCTTCCATATTTGTAGGACGTTTAGCATCTCTGGCCCATAGGCGGAACCCTCTCCCTTCACTCCCTACTCACGTGTGCCTCTCACTGTGACCATCTCACAAACATTTCTAGGGGTCAAAAACAATACCTTTCCATAAAAAGGACAATGTATATAGCACCATCTCCAACAATGTAAATATATTTACTTACCAGTTTTTCTGTACCAAACACAGTGTTAGACACTGTAGATCTGAAATAAATTTTAAAAAGTTACTGCCTTTAAAATTTACTTATTTGGAGGAGACAAACATACAAACAATACTTAAAATATCTATAGCCTTAACTTTAACCTTTCCAAAACCATTATATAGTCTTAGTACACTGGATAAAAAAAGAATAATATATATTTTTTCCTCAGTAGTAAAATAGAGTATTAGGGTATTTCTCTTCCAATTCCAACTCTCAAATTTGTTAATTTCCTAGAAGATGTGGTTTTTGCACTACTGGCAATTATATCCGTTATGAATCCATTTTACAATGAACTTAAATTTTAAAAAGAAATGATTCAAAACTTCAACATCTATTGTTTCAAAAATCATCTCTATGGTGTTGCTGATAATGTTTCTAATAGTGGGTCATGGGCTTTTTATCAAGTAAGTGGCTTTTATAGTTACGAAGGCTTGAAGGCTTGTTATAAACCGGAGGAAGCGGGTCAGAGTTCAAATCACTTTTGAAACTGGCCAGAAACCAGGCTTTGTGATGAGCATCTCTGTAGGTCTAACACATTCACACAGAAGTTGCCAACACAGATTGGAAAAAAAAAAAAAATACCCCACAAGAACCAGTGGAGTGGTTAAATCAGAAAAAAATAAAATCAGCACGTGGGAGGAATGCACATCTTCACACTATTTGAGCTTCACACTATTTGAGTTTTGGACATATTCATCACTGCTTGTCTTTTCTGTTTTCTAAAAGTGGAAACTCCTGGAAAGCAGAGTTTCCTCAACTTCCCTAGCGCATCTAGCTATGAAATTCATGACCACTAGAGGGGTAAGAGTCAATTGAATATCCTAACTAGGAGTTGCTGATACTGCCATTTCAACCCCTGTAGTTGGTAATAATTCTAAAACATACTGCTCCCTTCCTGTGAGGAAAAGCCACCTTTCTGTAAACAATTGAATCCTTCTTTAATGATTCTGAAGTTTGGTGCCTCAGGGACACCCTCAGAAACAAGTTTCCTTTGCCCCAAACTGTAACTATGGAAAGTGTGGGAGGTTGGCCTTCTTACACTTAATCCTTTAGTAATAGGTTTTTCTTAAATTTGCTCTTTCTTCTGAAAGAGGGGTACAAAAAAACAAATTGTCTAAGGGCATTAAGCCATAAACAATTTTAACTAAACATTTCATAGGACCCCAAATTGTAAATGTTTATAATATGCTCATTCTGGGCTCCTATTTTTAGACCCTATTCAGGCCCTATTTAAATCCTATATTTAGACCCTATTCAGAAATTAGAGTCACAGGCATTAGGCATAAAGGATTAGGTTGTCTGTTCTCAGCCACCAACTTATCTCCTAATATGGCCAGTTGCTTTGCAAAAGCAAGAGTAGACTCAGCTATGGATGGATTCATACACATCCATCTTTGCTGAAAAAACTAACAGCTCAATGAGCACATACTTCTTGTGTTCTTTTAACATATGAAAGATTCTATTAAATATTTTTCCATCTACCTGGCATGAAGCCATTAGGTAAACAATTCAAATCAACCAACATTTATCAAAAACTAACCTGCCACAGCAAATATCTACCATAGATTCTCAGTGAATTTGAGGGAATTGACAAGTAATATCACAAACAGCTCTACAGCCCAACCAGCTGTACATGCTGGGTGGGATTAAGGAAATGGGGCTAGCCAGTGCCATTGTTTGAGATCAGAAACAACCTAATTGAGTATTTTGAGGAATGCTCCAAGGTCCCACCAGAGCCATCTTCTCACTTACCTGGTATGAAAGTCCCACCAATAAAGTTGACTCTCCTGAGACCGTCAATAAAGATGTATTTGTTGAATTTGTTTGCTTCTCTGTATTTCCCTAACTAGATTAGAAGCTGCTTAATAGCTGCATGAAAGGTATTCATGAGTGTTTGCCTAATTAATTAATAGAATGTATTTGTATCTGATTATTCCTAGAAGACCTTGTTAAAGTGTTATCTAGAGAGTGAGGGACACCTGAAGGCTCACAGTCTTTCTTTCTTTCTCCCACTGCAGCTTTTGAGCTCTTGACTCCTCAGAGCCTGAGAATCTCATGGCAGCTGTTGTTTGAATTCACTTCTTCCCTGAGCCCCCAGAACTGACAGATTAACTATTTCTAAAGGCAGGGAGGAGGGACAGCCATTGGTGGTCAGTTTGACAGACATAATGTGTGCCTAGAGCTACAGTTTGCTTCTCTTCCCCTTCACCTTCTAGTCTATTATAAAAGTTTCCAGAATTCTTTAAAATAATGAACAGAGAACCAATCTGCATGAGCAAATCATTGAATAAGCACCAAGGCTCATTGTCATGATTCTCTTCATTTTGTCACAAACCCTAACAACGACTCAGGAAGGAAGATATTATCTCATTCTACACTGGAGAAGCATAAAGGCTCAAAGGGAAGTTGACTGGCTTACCTAAGGCCACCCAGCAGGCAAGTGACAGGGCCAGGCTTTGAACTCAAGACTGTCTGACTCCAAAGTCTTCACGTTTCGTCATTTGGGGCCAATGCCTTGCCTAAGTCTCAGTTTCATCTGTATCTTGAGGATTTCATATTAGATAACTGTGAGTGTTCTTCCCAGTGAATCCTTCAGAATTTGTGTTCCATTATCTCATTTTCCAACACTTGAACATCCATTTGACCCATGACAAAATTGAGACCCAGAGAAGTGAATTGACTTGCCTAAATTCATTGAGCACCTCACTGTAGCCCCTGGCCCAGAGCCTATGTTCTAACATCCATCCCCAGTCTCTTTAACATCTGACATCTTTAACCTGGCCTATCGGGCCCTAATCTTTCTGGCTTTTCTAAATGCCATTTTCCTCTTTATTTTTTACAGTCTGACCATAACTATTGCCTGGTCTACCTATCCTTACCCTCTGTTTCCACCCCCAAACCTTTGACTTGGGATAACACCAACTTATTCTTTAGGTCTCAGTTCAGATGTCACTTCCTAGGAGTAAGTTTTTTTAGCTACCACCTCCTCTACCCCATGCATAGGGTTGCCAGATAAGATACAGGAGCCCAGTTGAATTTGAATTTTGGATAAACAATGAAGAAACTTTTTTATAAATGTGTCCCAAATACTGCATGAAGCATAATTACACTAAATGGTTCATTGTTTATCTGAGATTCTAATAAATTGGTGTCCTGTGTTCTTATTTGCTAAGTCTGGCAACTCTAAAACTCTTTCAAATGAGATCTTTTCTTCTTGTTATACACTTTTAAGAGTACTATGGGCTCCTCTTTCATAATTGTTAATAAAATTATAAGTAATAATTTTTATGATGCTTTCCTTACAGATGGTGTCTGTGCCACTCTAGACTTGCTCCAAGACTGTGTCTATTTTGTTAACCATCTGATGCAGAAAGAAGGAAGAAATAGAGAGAGAAGGAAAGAAGAAAGAAAGAAAAAGAAAGGAAGAACAAAAAGAAAAGGAAGGAAAGAAGGAAGGAAGGGAGGGAGGGAGAGGGGAGGGGAGGGGAGGGGAGAGAGGAGAATAAGAGTTATCTCAGTTTTCTCCTTGGTTAGTGAGAGTTCACATTGACATGTGTGTAACTTATCATGATAGCAACAGGCATTTTAGGCTCATTTAACTAGAACCCAGGCACTGCTCATATGTACAATAGCTTCATTCCTTTTTCATTCTTTTTCTCTCCTTCCTTTACTTACCCCAGCATCTATTGATGTTCTGGAAATACCTTTATTTTTAAGAGAGAAATGATGAGTTTTGGTATTGGGAGACAGTGCTCCACAAATATTTTCATGTTTCCTCATGGTCAGAGCTTTATGAACAAACAACACTGAACAAAGAACATTTGACTGAATATCAAATGTTTTAGTCCATTTGGGCTGCTATAAGAAAGTACCATAGACTGGGTAGCTTACAAACAATAGAAATTTATTACTCACAGTTCTGTGTGCTGAGTCCAAGATCAAGGCGCCAGCATATTCAGTGTCTGGTTAGGGCATCTGCTTTCTGGTTCATAGATGGTGCCTTCTCACTGTGTCCTCACATGGTGGCAGGGTAAAAAAGTTCCTTCAGGTCCTTTTATAAAGACTCTAATCCCATTCATGAGGCCTCCACCTTCATCCTCTAATCACCTCCCAAAGGCCCCACTTTCTAATACTGTCACTTTAGGATTAGGATTTCAGCGCATGAATTTTGAGGATACACACATATTTGGACCATAGTATGAAACCTAAAGATAGAGACCTCAGGATTTTTCTGTCCCTGAAACCGTTTGTTTACAGTCTAGGGTGGCAAAATAAAAACCCTCCCCTCTTCTCCACAAAAATAATTTTTTTTCCATTCAAGAGTAAAGTATTTCTTTCTTCCTCTTTCCAGAAGAAAACATGGATGGATGTCCCATAAACTTCCAAACTTTATAACTTCAGGGTTCCTCTTCTCCTGTAGAGCCAACGCCACTGCACATGCAGTGACATCAAGCCCTCATTGTGTTGCTTTGTGAGAACGTGGCATGCAAAACTTGGTCAGATATAAAGTTATATATATATTACACACCTCACACATGTGTGCATACACACACACACACATAAATATATATACACAAACATATATACATACTGTGGAGGGCTAACTTTGTAGCTTGCAAATACGGTAATATCTCAGATCTTTCACAGTTTGGACTTAGCATTTTCAGTGTACTTGCTTGGAGGAAAGAGGAATAGGTAGCGTGAACTACTGTGGTTATGTTTTCTATTCAGATACTTTGAGGTCAGAGGTCACACACCAAACTAAACTGCCCAAAGGAAGCATTGTGAGACATTGGGCACATGTAGGGCAGTGTCTTCCAGGCTCAGGTTCAGGCAATACATTTATCATTGAGCAGCAAAGGATGATATTCTCCTTATTTCTGCACAAAAGCCAGACCATTCTGGTTTCTCAAAACAGAACAATTATGGCACATTTGAATATAGCATGTTTGAAAAAGCTGTTTTTTTCCAGCCTTTTACAGAAAGACCAGGGTTGTATAAAGACTAGGGGTCCTGCCTGCTGCTTGCAAATTTCTGGCAGCCCTGACTTCCCTGGCTTCTGACCTGCCACTTGTCCATGAATTTTCTCTCACTCCTGAGTCCCTCTCGGTGATTACTGCCTTTGGATTTTGGTTCCCTTTGACTTTACTTCTCCTGGGGCTATGGATTCTTTAGTGTTCTCTCCTTGGCTTTAAGTACTGCATTCTACCACTACCTCCATTCCAATGCTACACCCTACTTCCACCCCATGCAGAGTGCAGTGCCCTGGGCCTTGGCCTGTCTAGTAGGAGGCACTAGACAGAAATTACTAAGTGAGATTGTGTGTCTGGCTAGCAGTGCCTTGCTAGGTGACCAAGGCCAAGTCACTTACCTATCTGAGGTTCAATTGTCTCATTTATTTAATCCAGCCTCAGGAACTGGATTAAACAATCAATAAAGAGGCCATCGTTATGCCTCAGACAAATGATGATGGGTTTGCCAAAACAAATGCAGCTACGGTCACTTCAATACACAACAAACCAAGCTGCATCATGAGCTATTAGACTCTCACTTACACTGGGAAAGAGGGAGATTCCAGGAGAGTGAAGAAGAAAAATAATAGCAGAGAGAGGAGTTAAGTGCACCAAGAAAGAACATCAATGTTTCAAACCACATCTTGAGCTGTCCATTTTTTCTCAATAGTTTCCCTTAGGCCAATCACCAACTTGCCTTGGGAAGTGAATTGGCTGCATGGCAACAAGAAAAATGATATTTGAGGAAAATTTTGCAAAGCTAAACCCAAGAGAAACAATGCCAAGCAAACATTAAATATTTTCAAAAGCATTTTATTCTGCCCATGGTAATTTCCTGAGTATATATTGCAAGATCAATGCCCTCTATGACTCCTCTGAATACCCTCCTCACTGTGTTCCATTGTAGAAGGATCTTAAGTCATACAGACCCCAAAACTCTGTTCTACAGAACATCAACATCTACAAAAACAGGTTAGTATATAATTCCATGGGTGGGGAAAGGATTATGTGATAATAGATGCTGAAAAACGCTAAAGTTTTTGGGATTCACAATGCACCTTAGCCCGCTAAAGAATCTGAAAAGACTTTCAGGGAAAAACTTGTATAACTTATCTGGGTTCCGTATATGCTACTAGATCCCTAGAACTCTTCCATTTCACAGGAACATATATTTTGAGAAATTTTATTGTGGATGCTATATTAATTTTCTAGGGTTGCTTTAACAAATTAGCAACAACTGGGTGGCTCAAAACAACAGATATTTATTCTGTCACAGTTCCGGAGGCCAGAAGTCTCAAACCAAGGTGTTGGCAAGTGCACACTCCTTCCAAACACTAGGAAGGAATCCATTCCTTGCTTCTTCCAGCTTCTGATGGCCCCAGGGACTCCTTGGCTTGTGGCTGCACCATTCAAACTTCTGCCTACAGGGTCACATTGCATCCTCCTCTTCTGTTTCTCTCCACTTATCAGAATACATGTGGTTGCATCTAGGTCCCTCTCAGACAATCCAGGATAAGCTTCTTGTCTCCATATCCATTTAAGGTCATATTTCTTCTTAACACATAAGGTTATATTCACAGGTTCCAGGAATTAGGGTGCAGACATATGTTTTCAGTGACCACCATTTAACACACTACACATGTTAATTGATAAACATCAAAGTGATAACTTGAACTTGATTCAATTTAATTCTACTCAGCCATCATCTGGTGAGCCTATAGTATGTGCCAAGCACTGTCTTAGGCCAGATCATAAAATGATTCAAAGCCTAATTATTACCCATAAGCAATTTACATCCCAATGGAGGAAATGGACATGACAGTGAACTAATACCATGCAGAGTGATAGGTGCTTATAAAGTTATAATCAAAGCAGAACTGAGGAAGGGATTACTTCTTCCTAGGGAAGTAGGGAGAGCTTTCCAGAGGAGGAGATCATTCCATTGAGATTTGAAGAATGAGTGACAGTTCCCCAGGCAGAGCACCAAGGGAATTTCAGGTGGAGGAAACAGCATGGTCAAACATACAGATCATGGTGATAGAAGAAACTTGTGAAGATAAAATGAAAAAATGCATGCAAAGCTACTAGCACAATACTTGGCACTCAGCAACGTTACCTGTTTTTCCTAAACTAAAGAGGGTAGAAGCAGGAGATGAGGCCGAAGTCTTAGGCAGGCACCAGACTGCTCTAAACTTAGTTTGGTGTATTTGTGCCTTTATGTGTATCCATATGAACATGGACAGGGCCATAGAGAGGAACTTAGAGAAGGTTCCATAAGAATGGGGTTTAGAAAATTATGTATGCAAATAGAAATAAAAACCAGTAAACTTCAGCCAATAGACATTTTGGAAGAAAAAGAATGGATTTAGTCAATAGCTAGATGGTTGGTTGACTGAATTTATTCATTAAAGCAAACAAACACACGCGCACAATAGTTAGTCTGCAGATACTTCCACAGTAATTGGGGAGCAGTTGCGTCACTTACATGGGACTTAATTTTTTTGGTCATGCGTCAGTACACGCTCTCAAAAGCCTCATGGAGCAGTGCTATGCCCAGTGTTGAGAGCCTGGCACTCAAATGGCACTTTAGAATGCTTGTTTCTAGTAATAGTCTCCACCTTGATGAATGGCCTTATTTTAATGACATTGGTATGTTGGCTGGGATGGAACTGGAGCTGGGTCTGCCAACTTCTGTTGCCAGTGAGACATTTCTCACCTGGTAACCATCATTTGCAAGGGCCTGGAGTTCATGAAGCTAAATTTTGATAGAAACAACTGAGTTTTCCCATGAGTCCTTGGGTGACCTTTTAGGTCTCAGCTCAAATTTCATTTCCTCAGAGGTTTCCATTCCATCTAAAATAGCCCCACTCTGAGTCCAGTTTATCTTTACTACTGCACTCTGTGCTTTACCCAAACTACACCTATCACAGTCTATAATATCCGGTTCATTCATGTTTTCATGTGTTTATTTTTACTTTCTCATCTACTAGAATGTAAATTCTGAGGCCAGTACCTCCTCTGTCTTGTTCAACTTTATAGTCCCTACACATAGAATAGGACCTGGCATAGTTGTTGGTCAATAAATATTTCTCAAATAAATGCGTGAATGAAGACTGGGATCAGGGAATAATTAAACTGAAAAGGGGTCAGAATGGATGCTATAGGAAATAAAAGGTAATGAAATATTCCCTTTTAGGAATTGGATCAACCACTTCAGAATAAGTAACATAGCACAGAAAAAAATTAGATGTAAATGGTCACTCATAGAATGGGCTCTCACTTGAACTTTTTGAAGGAGTTCCCACAATAACTTTACCTTTGACATTTAACAATTGTCCATATTCTGTTTGTGAGGAATGTTTTGTACAGGGAAGAGCCAGACTGGATCTCTCAAAATCTGATCTTCATGATGCAAACAAACTTCTGGGGGCATTTTTCTAAAAAATAAAAGAAAAAGTTCATCTTACTTGCAAAAAAATGATAGAGATTAAACAGTATTGCTTGACTCCCATAAATAAATGCAAATCATACTTACTGAAACTGAAAAAGAGTAAGTTCTAAATTGATTATTTAACTAAGATATTAGGAAGCAGTGAGTATTTCAAAACATGTCCCAAGTTTCTGACATAGAGGAATTAGCCTCTAGGAGCCTGACATTTTATGAGTGACTGCGTTAACCTAAGTGACAATTGAAGATCATGGAGCTGCACAGAGGGAGAAGAAAAATAATGGCACAACTTGCCCTAAGGAAAGTAATTTATTCCAAGAACAATTCTAGAAGATTATACTTAAAATATGCTGTGGCTATCCCAAACATGAGATGGTAGATAATTACAGGCAGTAAAGATTAACCAAAAATAAAGTCATACAAGATGGACGTCATTTCTACTTTTATGAGAGTTGCTTGTATCTCTCCTCATATTGTGACTTTAAGCCTCTGAACTTGACCCTATCTTCTGGGATTATGCCTAAAGATTGGGTCCTTGGCCAAGCAAGGCAGGCTTGAGACAATTACACCAGGAGGTCAAGCTTCTTTCATAGGAATTTAGCAAGGCTTTTAACTACTTCTCATGAATAGTTTTAGGCAAAATTAAGGCATGTAGGCTGTTGGATTCATTTCTTTGAATAAATCCACTCAGAAAAATATTAAGTAATATATTAGGTGTCAAAACGTTGGAGAGATCTGTACTACAGAACCTCAGCTTTCTGAACTTGACCCCCTTCTATCCAGTATGTTTAGTGAACATATAAATGAAGACACAGACAGCATGTGTACCAATCTTGCAGACACCAGAAAACTAGAGTACCTTCTCAGGTATTAATCAGCATTCAAAAAACTGGCAGAAGGGTCAAAACTGAACAATTCAATGCTTCAGTTTAAGGGAAACGTTTAACTGCAGGTTAAATAGAACAGATCTGACTAAGCAACAGTTCTTGGGGAAAAAAGACAAAGAGTTTCAGTTACCTGCAAATTCCATATGAACTAGAAGCAACGGGGTTTGTAGAATAAAGTATGCATTCACAACCATCCAGCACTGTAATTTCAAAGCTAAATAAGACCAAGCCTGGCTTAATTAATATTTTTGAGTGAACGAACAAAGGAACAATTTAATAAATGAGATAACTAAAAAGTAATTTTAAGGTTTTACTAGGCAAAACTGGTCATTCAAAGAGTTTTATCAAGTATTTCTTCACAATTGTAGCTGTAAATATTCGATAGCTTGCTTTATAAAGTAGTAAACTCCGCAAAGTTGGCCTTATAAAAGTAAATGGTGCCCTACCTTACAAAGAAGCTTTGAATTGCATGAGGGAATTGGGCCGGATGACTTCCAATGCTCTCTCCATCTTAGGATTCTCTTGAAATGTTTTTCACCGAGAGATGGTAGACATGACATCCACAAAAGAAGGGATTTCTTTTTCCAGACCAGAAGGGAATCTGGTGAGCACTCTTCTTCACCCTAGGACAAAAAAAGAGGGAGAGAGAGAGAGAAAAAAAAAAATAGGGGTTAAGTTACAATGACCTAGATAAAATCCTAGCTCTTCCACCATAGAATTGTAAACTTTGAACCTGTTAGTTATCTCTCTAAGTAAGTCCAGGTCTTCTCGTCTATAAATTGGGAATAATATTATTCCCTAGACAAGATGGTGTCCTGGCAGAAGAAGATAAAGAATATAGCATCTAGCATTAACTAAATGTGCAACAGCTAGTGTTCAAGGTGAAATCTATGTGTTCAAGCATAGGTCATGGCTGAGTGAGTCCCTGGGGGCAGTTATTTGTCTCTTGTCCTGCCCTTCTGGAAAAAAATGCATCAAATTGCATTTATTTTGTATGTTGTACATCCTATTATAGATATTTCTTTCTTTCTAAGATTGGCTTAGCTTTTCTCATTTTCCTCCTATAAAGGCCTTGATCTTTAAAACATAAACACACACAAAGAGACAGAGAGAAAGAGACAGGTAGAGAGAGAGAGAGAGAGAGAGATTTTTTGAAACCCTGAAGTTAATTTTATTTTGGAAATAGATGTGCCCACCAAGTCAAGCCACTCACAGATAAGCATTTCCCTCAATCATTTACAATTAAAATTTCCTCAAAACTAAGATTCAGACTATATTTGCAAGGTTGCAAAGATACGGTTTCTCTTGGGCACACAGATTTTGCAAATCAGCAAGCTTCAGAGGAATACCTGAAAGTTAATCACACCTTGGATATACTTTTGCATTTCCTTTGCATGAGCATTACATTTTGAAAAACAAGAATCAGCATGTTTGCTAGGTAAAATACAAAATGTTTTTAAAATATAGTTTCTGTTAAACATCTCACAAGTCCTTCTGAGATCATTTTCAGAGTGATGAACTCCTCTTAAGACAGAAACATAGTAAGTTGTATCCAGAAGAGAATAACTAAATTTCATGTACATTGACACAGAGAGCCACAGAGGGGAAGATAAACAATATCGCTATCACGCTAAGCAACTGCGTGGATCAACACTCCCTTCAACTCTCCTCTCATTACTGAGAGACTGTTTTTGCTGTGAAAGTGCACACCGTTCTGAAATTCCAGGTAAATGGAATCAGCTGTCATGGCAGAAACAAAGGACAAGGAAATTGACGTTTGTTGGCACTGTGCAAAGCACTGTGTTTTCTAATTTAATCCTCAGGACAAATCTATGAGGTAAGTTGCATTGGCCTCATTGTAAAGATAAGTTATTTGAGGGCTGCTGAGGTTAAGTGACTTTTTCAAACCAGGCTGACTTTTCAACTCACTGTGACTTTTCTTACTCACTGTGGTGAATAAGCGTAAGAAAATATTCATCCTTAGATTCATTACTGATTTTTTTTCCCGCTGTTGAAATAATTATTTTACTTTGCATCAAACATCTTTGAGTCTATTGTCAGGTATTTCTCATCCACATTTTTATTTTAAAATCAGGGCTAATGCAATTCCATTCCTAGATATTTACTCAAAGAATTTAAAACAGATACTCAAATAAGTAAATGTAACTCATGCTCACAGCAGCACAATTCACGATTGCCAAAAGGTAGAAACAGCCTTAATGTTCATCAACAGATGAATAGATAAACCGACTGTGGGACATATATATATTCTGTTGTGTATATATCTACAAAATAGAATAATATTCATCCATAAAAAGAAATGAAGTACTGATAACATGCTACGATATGGCTATATCTACAAAACATGTTGAATGAAAGAAGCGAAACACAAAACATCACGTATTGTATGATTCCATGTATGTGAAATGCTGTATCCAGAATTGATAAATCTATAGAAACAGAATGCAGATTGACAGTGGTCAGGGCTGTGGAGGAAGGGGTAACAAGAAAAAAATGCTTGATGGGTAATGGACTTTACTTTGGGGTGATGGAAATGTTTTGGAACTAGATAGAAGTAGGTGATGGTTACACTGAGTTGTCCACCTTAAAATGATTGATTTTATGTTTTATAAATTTCATCTCAGTGAAATTTAAATCAATTATAAATTGATCTTTTAAAGTCAGAACTAATGACCTTTCATCCAAGATTGCTGCTGAGGGCTCTTCTGTTTCTTCTTTTCCAGGTGGAGTCTTACTCTGTCGCCCACACTGGAGTGCAGGAGCGATCTCGGCTGACTGCAACCTCCGCCTCCGGGGTTCGGCGATTCTCCTGCCTCAGCCTCCCTAGCAGCTGGGATTCCAGGTGTGCGGCACAGTGCCCGGCTAATTTTTGTATTTTTAGTAGAGACAGAATTTCGCCACGTTGGCCAGCCTGGTATTGAACTCCTGACCACAGGTGATCCATCCGCTCAGGCTCCCAAAGTGCTGAGATTACAGGAGTGAACCACCGCGCCCAGCAGCTGAGGGCATTTTCTTTGTTGAGGAAAGTAATAGTGATGATCAGATTTGTAATTTTCCTGTATTAAATGCCTAGAACTCTACAGTCAACAGATGGCGCTCTAGTTCCAATTGTTACAGAAGTTCTCTGCCCATCCCCAAGCAAAGGGTTGTTTTCATCAATGAAAAGAGAATAAACACTGTGCTTTAACTTTTTTACGTAGCTAAAAAAAATAAATAAAGCGTCTTAATTCCTTTCAGAAATTACTTTCAACTCAATTATGAAGTTAATATTAGCGACTTTTAGAACAGAAGTCATACTTGAAAATATTATGCGGATCAAAACAGCAGATAGAGTTTTAAAAAGCAACAGTTTTACAAGCAGATAGACCTGGATTCTAATTTAAACCCTACCATTTGCTCACTGTGCGTCCTTGAGCAATTTGCTGAATCTCTTTGAATCTCAGTTTCCTCTTCTGCAAAATTTTGACAATAATACCTACTTCTGAAGGTAGTTTTGACAATTAGAAATAATGTCACATGCTTTGCAAAACATTTAGTATGTAGTAACTACTCAGAAAGATATAGCTATTCTAATTAGTGACAGAGAACATACAAACATACAGGTAGGATTTATCTGCCTTAGATCACATGTGTTTAAATGAGTTTGAAGCATCAGAGATCTAGTTGTAAATTCTGAGTAAGCTGAAAGTGTTATATGGTTATGCTTTCTCTAAACCAATCATTGAAGTGATGCCATATTAATATGGCAGAAAGTTTGTAATATATTTTTAGGTAGAGAGAAAAAAACAGATTATAAAATGGTAATATAGTGTCATCCCAATTTTGCTTAAAAACAGTATACATCTAGTAAGATATAAACCAAAATGTTAAGGTTAGTTATCACTGGTTTATGAGACTATAGTTTATTTCTATATTTTTAACACTTTTCTGCATTTTAATATTTTCTATAATAAATAAGTATTCATTTTTCATGACAAAAAGAAATGTAATGTAATAATTTGAAGTCAAACATATATCAAATATTGATACTGCAAAAGTTTTCTTTTGTGAACCAGTTGAATCCATAGAAGGACCGCTCTCAGAGCTCAAACACAGTGCTCCAGGGTGCTACCTGCTGCTTAGAATTCTCCATAGGAGAAACGAGAAAAAGAAAAATCAAGCCCAGTTATGCTTCTCTGTGCCAGTTTTTCAAGCCAGCATATATAGAAGTATCTAGAAGATATACAAATGATTAGGAAGCAGGAAGTTCAGCCAGCCACATTATTTAGGATCATGTCAAACACATCCCTAAAAATTAAAAAGTAATAATGATTTCAGTATTTCTTATTAATCTTAATTTGTAAGACAAGGCCTTTGTATAAATTCATAATAAATTTAGGAGTATTTGTGAAAAATTTTAAATACAATATATACTTTGACCAGCAACCCCACTTCTTGGACACTGACCTATAGAAAGACACATTTGTGTACCAAGTTTCATGGCCAAGAACTGTACAGGAAAACATTGTAAGAACAAAGATTTCCACTAAAGGGGAAATGATTTTAACATTATGAGACATTTATACCATGTAATGCTATGCATCTGCCAAACAGAATGCTATAGACTTCTACATATGGACATAGAATGATCTCCTACACGTATTAACTGTAAGAAAAATAAGCAAATTCAAGAACTATTTCCCAAAGAAACCCCTTTTATGTTTTAATAAATCTATATGTGTGTATAGATTTGTATATTTATATATGTAAATACATAGAAATATTGAAAAGGTCTAGAAAGATACATACCCAATTATTAACAATGACTATGTCTAGGAAAGGTAGTTTTTAAAACTTTATATTTTCTGAATTGTTTTATTTCCTTCATACACACACATTTCCATTTATAAACTTGAATTCAGTTGAACTCTTGGCAGGGATGGAAGACATGGTGTCCATCTAGCCACAGAGACATAACTGATAGCTCAGACTGGTAGGAGAATCAATTAACTCACTCATTCAACAAACATTTATTGAATATTTACAAGATGCCAAGCCTATGCTAGAAACTGTAGGTGCAAAAATGAAAATAGTAAAACATTGTCTCTGTCTTCAAATTTTCCACGAAGGTATACATACCTCATTAAAAAAATCTGGATTTTCACTTGTTCTTTATCTTATATGTTTTTTATAAAGTTAGTAGAAGCAATGGTTTCTTAGTGTTGCAGAAAACGCAGTAATGAATCATTAACAATGAATCAACAGTGGCTCGAGGAAACATCTTTATGACTTACATCATTAAGATTTGAAGAATTGATTCCGCTCCCACCTCCTAACATATACCCTTCTTCTACCCCTAAGCTCACAGTTGATGCCAAAATCTCTTTATTGTGAGTTACACGGAGACAGGAGCAGTGACGCAAGCTACCTGAAGTCTACTAAATCCACTGTTGCCCTCTCGGTAAACCAGTATGACTGCAGCAACAGGAAGGACCACAAGATGGCAGACTGGAAACGAGTCATGGAGCCTACAGCAGGCGATGAGGTGCTACAGCCAGTGGAATCCCGTAGCCCTGGCATCTGAAGAGAGACTGGGAAGGGCTTTATAGATCTGTTGAACGGAGGGATCAGAGCGAAGAACAATTTTGGCACCACTCTAGTGCTTGCTCACATCTCTTAGTGTTCTATTTAGTTGTTTTTACCATCTAAAAAACAAACCATGTTCATCTCTTCTTCCCACCCCAAATAGATAGTCATACTCATCAAAATCAATCATAGCTTTCTAGTTTAGTATGATTGAGTAGCAGAATTTTTAAATTGGACAGGATCTCCCCAAATTTGAGGATGAGGTGCTTCATGCATAGGGAGGAGGCAGAAAGAAAGATAGGGACCTGGTGGGGCAAAGAAGCACAAGTCCACATTGTCATAAGGAAAGGCTCTTTTCATGGTGTATGGGGACTAGGGTTGAGAAATTATTTTCAGGAAGTTGTGTGAGTAAGGCCAAAACTGTAATTTTCCAGACTTTATACCTGTGCATGCAGAGAAACATAGGTAAAGATGTTGAGTAATGTGAAAGTGTACATTGGTGCTGCTGTTCTTATTTAAGCAGATAAAGTATCTACATAACCTATGACCCAGCCATTTCATTCCTGGGCATATATCTCAAATAAATCCTCACACAGGCTTGTAAGCATATATGCACAAAGATGACAGTGTGGTTTGTAGTGTCCAGCAACTGGAGGTAACCTGGGTGCTCATAATTGGGAGAGTAGATAAGTAAGTTGTGGCTTACAGATATTTACAGGATCATGCATAAAAGGGCAAACGGCCAAGCAGCACATATTTTGACCTGCCAACACGGTGTTGACCAGGAAGGCTCTTGGAGACAGAAGGAGCAGACATCTGGGACCTCCAATATTGTCCTATCATACTCTGAGACAGTGCACAGCAATCTGGCAGGGCCAACTGTCTGACTCTAGGAAAAGGACATTGAACCTTGAGCTAGGAGGTTTGAAAGCTGTGATTGAGGTGGCATTGGCCTCTTTTGAAAAGCAAAATCCCAAAGTGTATTTTGAGAACATTGATAATTTGTTGTCAAGACAAGTTGCATAAAAAGCCGGCCAGGCACGGTGGCTAATGCCTGTAATCCTAGCACTTTGGGAGGCTGAATGGGTGGATTGCCTGAGCTCGGGAGTTCAAGACCAGCATAGACAACATGGTGTAACCCTATCTCTACTAAAATGCTAAAAAATTAGCCTGGCATGGTGGTGCGTGCCTGCAGTCCCAGTTACTTGGGAGGCTGAGGCATGAGAATCACTTGAACCCGGGAGACGGAGGTTGCAGTGAGCCGAGATCACACCACTGCACTCTAGCCTGGGCCACAGATCAAGACTCTGTCAAAAAGAGAAAAAAAGGCAAAAGTAGAATAATTAATACTGTGTGGTATAGACACAGAGTCAAATTTATTGACCAGAACAGAATAGACATCAGGAAGAGAGTACACCCGTGAAAGACTAAATGCACAAAAATACAGAAGTCTGACATTGCCAGACATTGGTAAAGATTTGAATGAATGGATATTAATACACTTCTGATGGGAACACACATCAAATTAATCGCTTTGGAAAACAGTTTGACACCTTCATATCAAGTTAAATAGTTTACATGCAAAGACCAAGCAATTCCACTCTTAGGTACCCTAGAAACTAGAAGAATTGTTGGGCATGTATACCAACAGAAATGAATAAAACATGTATCACAGTATCCTTCGTATCAGTAAAAATTGAAAAGAAAAAAAGAAAAAACCTTCCAATTTCCGACAACAGGAGAGCGACTAAATGAATTATATTATAGAATAATTATGCAGTGGAATATTACACAACCTAAAAATGAATGAACTAAAGCTACTCACAAGCATAGAAAGACATTTTAGAAACATAATGTGAAATGAAATAAGTCACAGAAGATGACATATAGCATGATACAAATAGAATGTTCAAAATCAAGCAAAAGTATACAATGTTATTGTTGGGGAAACATTAACTAAAAAGAATTAAACTACTTCTAAAAATGTAAGAGAATGACAAGCAAAAAATTTAGGAGAGGAGTTAGTTACCTCTTAAAACGGAGGCACAGGCTGGGCTTGGGGACAATCACATTCCTGCAAGGGCTGACTGAGGTAAGATCAGTGATGGAGTCACAGATATGCCTTATATAACTTACGTAAATGTTATTGTGATTTTTATACATTAGTTATTACATTAAAAATGTTAACATATGTATTAAAAGTAAAAAATAAAATCCAGACATTAATGACAGGATGTATTCAGGCATGTTTAGCAGTTCACTTTTCTCCTGTATTTATTTCCTTTAATACTTCCTTAAATGTACAAGGGTTAAACATCATGCTCTTCAGATTCTTTCTCACAGGTATTCTGTCAAAGACAAACAGGGGTAGATTCGGAGAAAAAAAAAGGAAAATCAAAGAACACTTCCAGGTACAATAGGGCCCTGAAGAAACAAGCTTTAATCTGTCACTATGGTAAAGGTGAACTTCAGATAGTAAAGAGAACTTCATTTTCTCTTTACATCACTTTGTCTGATTGAAAAATTCCACATACATATGTTTTAGTCATTCAAACTAGCCCATCAATTTAAGGGTAGGTCATGAGGTCCTGCTATTTGTAAAATTTTAACTTGCAACAGGATATCTCTGCTAGCCTACAGAGTAGAGCATGGGCAGATTTGTGCATTATTGGTTTGTGTCTGCTGCCCATAATTTAACAAAACTTACTTAAAATTCTGAAGGACTACTGAACAAAATGTGCTTGTCTTTGGATAACATAAAATTTAAATTCTCATTTTAAGTATTTAGCCTATTGTTTTTTAATGTTTGACACCTTAGACCCTTGTAATTTTGCAAAGATTCGCATACATTTGGATCAAAAGCAATTCGGCTAACTTTTTATTTTGTATAATATCATTCTCAGCCATATTTACTTCTTAAGTCACGTTTTTCCTGAATACCAGACTTCTTTAGTAGACGCTGAGGAATGAAAGCATGATATAAAGAACACAGGATTTAGAGTGTAAGGACATGAGTTTAAGTCTGACTTACTAAATGGTTCAAGTTTCTTGGCCTTTCTGGGCTTCAATTTACTCATCTGGAAAATGAAGAAAATAATTGCATTAGTCAAGATTTTTTTTGTGTGTAATTCAATTCAATTTGTTTGTCAATTCAATTCAAGATCACTTAAAAAACAAATTCAGGAACTTCACATTGCTGGAAGTTCACTAGTCAATGCAATTAGATCTAGAACATCATAAGTCTCTTTCCCCATCTCTATTTTCTGCCTCTCTCCAAATACTCAATTTTTATTCAAACAAACTTTCATCATTTGGTGGGAAAAACTACTTCTAATTGACCTAGAGTCACATTCTTCCAGTTCAGCCAATTCAGGAGGATTTTTTTTTTAAAAAAAGGATAATTCTCTCACCCAACATCAGATTGATCATTTTAATGCTCATTTCTAAGCCAATTACTGCTCCAAGAACTATAGGCTGTTATAACTGGTCTACCTGAGCTCACATGCTCACCCCTGAGAACAAAGCAGTAGATATACTAATTGACAGACTCACCAGGGCCACTCGTTTTGGACAAGAACAGATCCCCACAGCAGGCAGAAGTGATGTAGAGCTGAAACTCAATTTTCCACTACAGTAGTAATTTCACTAGCTAGAGTGTTACAATGACTGAAAATTTGGGACACAGCACTTTTTATATTGTAGAATACATTACATCTTTGGTTAAGGTGATTTTTTAATTTAAAAATGTATGAAAATATTCAAAGAGAGAACATAAGATCCTATTAAAGTAAGGCATCTGTTCAAAACAAGTCATTTATTGTGTAAGATTAGACAAAAGGCTATATATTTACAAAGCAAATTATATAAAAATGAAGGAAATAAATATTAGTTTTATGTTTAATATAGATTTTTTTGAGAAATAAAAGTCATCATAAAATCTCCAGTGACTTTAAGTGCCCACAATAAACTAAATGTCTAATTTTCTATCGAGAACTAAATGTGCTCAGGGGTGTGAACATGTCATGATTGCTTAGCTTAATGGGTGGGAAGGAAATGCACTCTTAACTAGAGGGAAAATTTTTTCTAAAGATCATTGCAACATTTATAGAACTACACACAATTTTATAAAATTGAATGGTTGGAAGTAACCTGCAAAGTTCATCATCTTTGCTATGGCTTTAGAATGACAATCAATGAAATATTAAAGACTATTTTGAAATAGATTTTTTAAATGTCTTCCAGGGAGACCCTCTCTGGGGAACCTATGTTTCATATAATAAATCAAACTCCATCTTCACCTCTTCCCTTCCAGTGGCCAGGAAATAATTGGATTACACTACAGCTCCCAGGGCAGTGGTTCTCAAACTGGATTATTCATCAGAATCACTTGGGAAACTTCATAAAATATAGACTTCCAGTCCTACTCTAGACATACCGAACCAGGGTCCAGGAATCAGTCCTTTTTAAAAGCCTCCCTAAAGTGTCAGTCTGGAGCTACTTTGATCTATGCACTGGCTTTGGGGAATCACAGAGTTTAGGACTCTAAATAATAATTATATATATATATATATACACACACACATATTATTCAAGGGATATATATGCAGGTTTGTTACATGGGTATACTGCATGATGCTGAGGTTTGCGACATGAATTGTCCCATCATCTTGGTAATGAGCATAGTACCCAATAAGTAGTTTTTCAGTCCATGCCCTGCTCTACCCCTCCCCCTTCTAGTAGTCCCTAGTGTGTACTGTTCTTATCTTTATGTCCACGTGTATTCAGTGTTTAGCTCCACTTATCAACGAGAACATGTGGTATTTGGTTTTCTGTTCCTGCATTAGTTCACTTAGGATACTGGCCTCCAGCTGCATCCGTGTTGCTGCCAATGACCTGACTTCATTCTTTTTTATGGCTGCATAGTATTCCATGGTGTACACATCCACTTTTTCTTTATCCAATCCACCATTGATAGGCACGTATATGGATTCTATGTCTTTGCTATTGTGAATAGCATTGTGATAAACATACAAATGCAGGCATCTTTTTGATAGAATAATTTATTTTCCTTTGGATTTATTCCCAGTAATTGCTTTGAGCACTATGGCCATTTTGAGGATATTGATTCTTCCAATTCATGAGCATAGAATATTTTTCCATTTCTCTGTGTTGTAGGACTAAGGAGGTATTTGATCATGACTCTAAGATGTCATCGTCAAGAGAAATGTATCTCCTATTTTATCAGGTACTGGGAGAGAAACAAGCAAGCTGTTTTTACTTTTCTTGTTTTTTCTTTGAGACAGGATCTCACTGTGTCATCCAGATTGGAGTGCAATGGTGTGATCACAGCTCACTGCAGCCTCGATCTCCCAAGCTCAAGTGATCCTCCCACCTCAGCCTCATAAGTAGCTGGGACTAAAGGCATGTGCCACCACACCCAGCTATTTTTTTTTAATTTCTTCAGAAAAACGAAGTCTCACTATATTGCCTAGGCTGGTCTCAAACTCCTGACTTCAAGAAATCCTCCTGCCTCAGGCTCCCAAAGTGCTAGGATTACAGGCATGAACCACCACTCCCAGCTATGTTTTAATTTTTGAAGTTCTAACTATATGAAGGAAGTCTGTGACTCTCTCCATTTTCTAATTTTACCTTCAGAATATTGATGTTAATATTAGAATATTGACTATTAAAATATTGATATTGGTATCCAATTCTAAAACCTCTACAGGCAATAAATTTTCTGTTACATGCTCTGGATGCTTGAAAGTGCTACAAAAAGAGATGGAATTATCAAGAAGAGACAAAACAATAAGTAGACAAGTTCCCCTCATTTCATAATAGAGAGAATTTCCTGAATTTATTGAGTCGTTCCATCCTTTCTGAAAAGGTTATCAGTTCACATCCAAATGGGAAACTATCATGAAGTTATTAAGTACATGATGCTGAAGAATTTTAAAGAGATCAAGCCATGTAAAAGATTTTTTATCCTGCTTTTCTCTGTTTGCAATACATTATAAACATTTTCCATGCAGTTATAATTCTTCATGTATATGTTGGAATGTACATGGCATATATGCATATGCATATACATAATCTATATATAAATGCATCAAAATACTAGCATGTTAGCAATAGTGGGATTAAAAATAATTTTAACTTTATTCATTTTTGTGTTTTTCAACCTTTCTACAAAAATATATTAAAGAATTAAAGAAAAATACATGCTTTATAGCTTTTTAAAATAAAGAATAAAAAAAGCCTTTTTTCTCAAGGCTGGTAAAACAAAGCATAGAGTACCTTATACATAGAAAAATAAAGTATGAATCTTTACCTAATAGGGAAAGTTTCCAGGAGAAATTAGGAAGGACCACTTACTATCTGTTTCTAATTGGAATTTATATCCAGAATCAGCCCCTATATTAATTCTCTTTTAGTAACTTTCTAATATTTCTAATGGGATGTATTACTTTATAAACAAGAAAAACACGATTTTTAAAAACTTGAAATCACAACTTTTGCATTAAAAGGAACTGTTTCACACTGGATTATTCTGTTACTGGAGATGCAACACCGTTACCTCTTGCTCTTACTCTGTTATTGTATCTCTTGGTATGGTTCTTATATTTTGCTTTTTCTTTATTATGGAGTTCCTCTTTTTAGAATATTGGCACAGTTTTACTGTGGTCTGCTCCAGAATACAAATCTGTGCCCTACATTCAATAGTATCCATTCTCAGCAAAAGCCTAACCAGACAATCTCATAAGAGGATGAATTCCTACCAATCACTTGCGTAGGAGATTAAGAGATAGCACTTACTTCTTTTTCTTTTTCTTTCTTTCTTTCTTTTTTTTGGGGGGGGTTGGGGGTGGGGGGACGGAGTCTCGAGTCTTGCTCTGTCGCCCAAGCTGCAGTGCAGTGGCCCGATCTCCACTCACTGCAACCTCCGTCTCCTGGGTTCAAGCGATTTTCCTGCCTCAGCCTCTCGAGTAGCTGGGATTATAGGCATGTGCCACCATGCCCAGCTGATTTTTGTATTTTTAGTAGAGACGGGGTTTCACTATCTTGGCCAGGCTGGTCTTGAACTCCTGACTTCAGGTGATCTGCCTGCCTCAGCCTCCCAAAGTGCTGGGATTACAGGTGTAAGCCACCACGCCCGGCCCTAGAGATAGCACTTATTTCTGATAGCCAAGCAACAGCCTTAATATATCTAATCATGGCACTCAATGAGGTAAGTGCTTTGAGTTCTACTACTGGAAACATTTCAATATGCAGAGATTCACTGAGTGCCTCAGGTAAGACATGACTGATGAGAAGTACTTATTACCACATCCAAATGGACGAGGTATGGTTTCATCATCATCATCACCATCACCACCACCATCTGTTTTGCACATTGCTACATCTCAAGTGCAAAGAAGAGATACTCAATGATTTCCTGCAAAGACTCACCTGGCAAGTAATATACATTAATATGAACCATCTCCCACCCATCTTCATGAAAGCAATTGATATAATGTTTGACTAACTCTCTTTCTCATATAATTCAAGTACTTGTTCTAACACTTTTAAAGTATCTACTCTGGCACTTATCAGCTAACTGGGGAGGGAAAGGGAGAACAAGAAAAAGATAACCGTGATAGGCAGATTGGGATGCAAGAATAGACCAGGTAGTACATAGTTCAGCTGTTTAGCAAAGGAATTGACTGTCCCAAGTATTAGCAAAAGAATTGATTGGCCCAAGTAAGACTCACCACTGTTGACCCCTTGAGCAGCTGGGAGCATTCACTCCCCTGTTCCTCAGCTCAGTCTCCCATGCCATGGCAGGGGAGAAGCCCTTCAAGCAGCTTCATAACAGAGTCAGTGTTTGCTTTATCTGAGGGCAACATCCTACCACAATTCCCATAATAAATAGACTGCACAAGAGTGAGAAGCAGCTTCCTGTGCTAGATAAAACCAAGTTCCTGATACCTGATCACATCTGCATGAGTAAACTGACAAAGGTTCTTTGCTTGGCCAAACTTTAATCAGGCCTTTGAACCTTCTCCTAGGCCCATCTGTGCACTTCCTTGTAAAATACAGTGTTAGCAAAGAGCCCTCTTAAGTCAGCTTAGCAAGACTCTCCCCACCCTCAGTATCTGATTACCTTTGATATCTGATCAGGTTCCTTATCCTCCACCATCCCTCAGGTGATGTTTGATCACCCTGGCCTGTCTTCAGGAAGAATCCTGTTAGGTCGGTTTAGTCAGAATCCCCCTTACCCTGATGTTTCCCCTAGTAACTGTCCATCCATTACCCCACACCCTGCTCTATGGCTATAAGTTCCCACTTGCCCATGCTGTATTCAGAATTGAACCCAATCTTTCTCTTCATGTGCAAGACATCTTTGCAGTGGTCCCTGTACCTATTTCAATGGTCCTGATACAGGTTTCCTTCCCATAATTTAACAAGTATTATTGATTTTTTTTTCTTTAACAGAACTCATTAAGACAATTAGAAGGCACTTACAACTCAATGCTAATCCAATCTTCTTCCTGTTGATGAACAAAGTATGGTGGGCATTTTCTCACTGATTTTTGAAGCATATGAATCTAAGAAGGATGGAGATGGATTCCTGTATGTGCTATATGCCTCTCAGGAGATACTTGGAATAAAATAGTCTGTGTAAGGTTAGAAAAATGCATCTATTCTAGAATTTCTGAAACACTTACTAAGGAAAAAAGGAATGTTATCAACAGTTCATCTAATCACAGATCATCCAAACAGAGGTATTCTCACCTAGGAGTTTTAGGAAGTTGTTTTTGTATTTTCAAACAGAGAAAAAGCTCTAAATGAGCACATTCAGCTTTGGATACTATATTATTTAACCTAGGCTATCTTGTTTTCAAATTTTATAAGCTTAAAAATAAAATACTTGACATTCTAAGTCACAAAAAGTATAAAAAAGAAGAATAGAAAGTGATTAATGAGGATTAAGGACATCTGGCATGGCTTTCTGTTGGAGATGAAATTTAAATTGAGCCTCACAAAAAGGGTGAGACTCAGACAAGCAGAAAAAAGAAAGATAAAATTCCATGCCAGGGAATGCAATAAGTAAAACTTTGATATCATAAATTTGCACACTCTATTCAAGAAACTATAAGAGAAGTATAAGGAGATAAGTCTGGATTCATAGATAGTACTTTGGGAGAATATTGCTTTAATTTTTTTTATTCATGTTTTATGAATATGAAATATTTTAAGCTTATAAAGAAATCCAGGAAGTATAGTATTGATAGTATAACAGGATAACTATAGTCAATAATAACTTAATAGTACATTTTAAATTACAAGGGTATAATTGGATTGTTTGTAACTGAAAGGATAAATGCTTGAGGTGATGAACACCCCATTTCCATGATGCGATTATTACGCATTGCATGCCTGTATCAAAACATCTCATGTACCCTATAAATACATACACCTACTATGTACCCATATTTTTTATTATTATTTAGAATAAAGTTACACAACAGAAAGCTATGTGCCTATCACAGACTTTAAATAGATGTTAAAATTTGTCATCTGTGCCTGGGCTGCGCATTTTAGGCCGGAGGCAGGCAGTAGGTTGAAGGGATAACACAACATCACGGGGCCAGCACAAAGTGTTTTCTTAGACTCTGAACTACACTCAGAGATTGGGAGGGAGGGAAAAGAAATGTGTAATAATTTCCCCAGTTAATCGTTTTTAACATTGTATCATTCTTAAATACTGATACATAATGGAGATAAGTAAAAGACTGATACAAACTTTTAAGTTAAAATATAAACTATCAAAGAAAACTTTTACATGCTGCATCTACACAAGGACTACATTCCCAGAACCCACACTAGACCCTCCCCGTAGGAATACACCTATTTCTCTCTTTTGCTGTTAAGTAGACTTCTGTGAAGAAAATATGAGATGTTCTCTTTCTGGTCATAAGGACTCACTGAAGTAGTACATGTTTATGGAGCTTGGCATTCTAAATACTAAAATTACACTGTTTGCAACTTAAATTGAGTGTTATCCCATTAGTCCATTAAATAAGAATGGGCAGAAACCATGGAACATTCTGGAGTCTTTCTCTGGAGGCAAGAGAAGATTGCCCCCACTGAGTAATATATAAAAGAATGGCAGAAGATAAAAATGTTGCATTTTGATTTTGTCATGACTCATATGTGTTCAATTTAGCAGTTACTTACATGAAGTTTCAAGTGAGCAGTGCTAACCCTAACCTTTGTTCTTCTCCCTCCCGGAGGAGGGCTCAAGTCTCCAGGATGACATGAAGGGCAAGGAGGGAAATCCAGGCAGTGAGCTGCTCAGATTGCTCCATTCCTGGGCTGGCTTACGCATGGCACCAGGCAATCAAGCCTGAGTCTCTGTCTGCTCTTCTACAGTGTCCTCCAGGCCCTATTGTCAACCATGCAAAACAGATAATACCATGAGAAAACACAGTCACTGTTATGGATGGAGTGTTTGTGTCTCCACCTCCACTTGCCCAGTTCATATGTTGAAGTCCTCACCTCCAGTGCGATGGTAGCAAAAAATGGGGTCTTTGGGAGGTAATTAGGTTTAGTTGAGGTCATGAGGAATTAATGCCCCTATAAGAAGAAGAGACATCAGAGCTTCCTCTCTCACCATGTGAGGACACATCAAAAGGACAGCTGTCTGTAAGCCAGGAAGAGGCTTCCTCAGAAATTGAATCAGCCAGTATCTTGATTTGGGCCTTCCAGCCTCCAGAATGTGAGAAATCAATGTCTGTTGTTTAAGCCATCCAGTCTAGGGTATTTTGTTATAGCAGCCCAAGCTAAGACAGTCACATCATTTATTAACGATGAAAGAACCCCAGAAGTTATCCGACTCTCACTCTTTGATTTACAGGGATCATAGTGTAACAATTAAGATTATGAGATCTAGTTCAAAGACCCAGCTCTGCTACTTACTCTGTGTCTCAATATCTCCTTTGTAAAGTGTATATACTTTGTCACTTAGAGAACTGCTGTGAGAATTGGGTAATACATAGAGTACATTCAGAAGAGTGCTTGACATTATGTTTTCAGTGCTGGTTTTATTATATATTTGTATAAAACCCAAGAACATTCTAGTCTGTATTTCTTGTTTTGTATCCTCACAAATTCCTACCCAGTCTCATCCCCTTGGCAAGCTTATCAATTTACCTACATTCCCACCCAAATTAGGCATATACTTCCACCTCCCCACATTTCCAAGGCCTTGTCATTTGTTGTTGGGGTGGTCTGATGGTCTAAACTACCTTATTTGGTGCCCTTGCTGCCCTTCCCTGGTGATAACTCTAATAGTAATTGATTTTCTACCAAGCATGCATAAAACATATCTAGAAGGTTTACAGCTAAAAATATTAACCTTGTTCTGTGTATTTTCTCTTGCACTAATACCCCCTAGCCAACGCTGAAACTGCCAAAAGTTTATTAATGTGAACTGCCAACCTCAGTGCCAGCTGCAGTTTCTCTTCTAAGAGACATTTTTTCCAGGGCTTTTACCTCTAGGATGATCCAAGCGGGAGAAGAGAGAGAAAGCAGAGGAGCAATTTTAAAAGAACTATACAGAGAGGAGGGCTTAGATGGGTGAGAAACAAGAACCTGCTGCTGTATTATACAAAGAATGAAGAGAAAGACTGTCTCGGAGACGGGCTCACACTCATTTCTTGTGGACCTCCTGCCACATAACAATCCTGGATATATAGAAGGGCCCTCACCCCTTAATAGACAAGATCAAAGCAGGGGAAGCCTAATGGGAAAATCTTGCATCCTGATAAAGGTGATACTAAACTGAACTTGTGGGGAACTTCCTTGTGTGAAGGAGATATATATTCAGTTTCTGTGGTCAAGTTTATTGAAAAATGAAAAAAATAACCATCCACTCTATCTTAAAGAAACCTATTTGTGTTGAATTAATTTCTTTGTAAATTTCACTGTTTTTGCCTATTTGGGGGTACAGCAGCACAGCTTCTCTCAGATATTGGATCTTCTTAATTTAAATTCAAACATACTAATTTCATTATATATTGTATATATCATTATTTTGCTCCCAAACAGAGTTCCTACATGGGACTGAAAAGAACAGAGAAACGTCAAGCCTGGTGGTACACACTTTGCAATCATCCATGCAGAACAAATAATTGAAGCCAGGAGAATAACTGAAATCTTGGAAAAGAGAGTAAAAGCGGAGAAGAGCAAGTCTTCAAGGGCAAAGTCACAAGAACCCCCAAATGTTCTTGCAGGAGAATGAGAAAGAGGTGCTCTCCTACATGAGAGAGTAATTAACCAAAGATGTAGAGAACAAGAAAGAATTGGAGCTGGGCACAGTGGCTCACGCCTGTAATTCCATCCCTTTGGGAGACTGAGGTGGGTGGATCACTTGAGCTCAGGGGTTCAAGGCCAGTCTGGGCAACATGATGAAACCTCATCTCTGCCAGAAATACAAAAAAAAAAAAAATTAGCTGGGCATGGTAGCATGCATCTGTGATCCCAGCTACTTAGGAGGCAGAGGAGGGAGGATAACTTGAGTTTGGGGGGAAGGGGTTGCAGTGAGCCAAGATTGTGCCACTGCACTCCAGCCTGGGCAACACAGTGAGACCCCATCTCAAAGAAAAAAAAAGAATTGGAAGAAAAATGTCAAGTAATGAGGGCTTGGCCAATCGAGTTGATTGAGGCAAAAAGAAAATGGGAGTTGAGAAAAATCTTCTGGATTTACCTATTGGGAAGCTCTTGTGATCCTCAAAGAAGGAGTTTCAGTGAAGTGCTGGAAGGAGATACTCCATTACAAGAAGCTGAAGAGGGTGAGACTACTCTGGTTCATGGAATAAAAAGACAGCTGTAGACATAGATCTATGGGCTCTGCTCATAGATCCTGCCTTCCTCATTCATGGGGCTGCAAGTACTATGGTCCCTCACCCAGACTCATTCAGTCCAGCTCCTCTGGTGAGCCATCTCTCACCCAGGAAACAAGCACATTGGGATATTCTGGAAAGGGTTTTGGCATTGGTTGTGGGATTCATCCAAGAATCCAGGATTCCAGCAGCACGTTTGCACTAGTTGTGGCCTTCTCTCCACCTCCCATCCTTTTGGCTCCCACATTGTTACTAGGCTTCAGCTTTGGCTTTTGGATTGGCATTGCTATTTACCCACGGGTAGAAGAACATGCCCTGAATCCTATCACCTCCTGTCTTGGAAACTGGCTCGCTGACTAGCCTTTACATAACCCTCTCCAAGGGTCTGAATTCTGTTTATAAGCCCTAGCGGGGAGTCATGGTCCTAAAGGACTAACTGCACAGAAGGAAGATACTGTGACCCACATGACTTCAGCTTTTATCACCATTTCCTAGAATTTTTTGCCACCTGCCCAAACCACAGGATTGGTCTTAAATGGAGATTAGCTATCATTTCTGTTGCATACAGTGTATTAATGTAAAAGAGTCCTCTGCCTTCTCCTGACTAACATGATCTATCACCTGTAGCTATACCACTCTGGATGGCCTTCAGTTCCTTGGCTTGTGTTCTAGCTTATGAAACGTCCCTCCCAAGCTTTTCCCTTTATGGAGATAGTTTGAACACTATTCTCTGGCCTTAAACCCCACCCTACTTCCAAGACACATAAAAACATGCACGTGCAAAGGTAAAGACATGTACACACACATACAACCTTCGATTTTAGATTATGCTTTCATTCCTATGGGTCCCATAGCTTGGTAGAGTCATGGATCTCCTAAAACTCCACCATCTAGATGAAACTCCAACTGTAGTCTCCCTAATCCCCCAGGCTGAGTAGACAGAATCAGATATAGCATTAGTTTATATCAACAGGAACCTACTGTCTAGATAAAGGGAAGCAAGAATCTTACTGTAATTGGTACTGGGAAAAGACACAACCAAGCACTGAATTAAATTTGGATAAGTTCATTTTAACTTTGGTGTCAATTCTTACTAAGTTCTAGCAATGACAAACAAGAAGTCTGACAACCTAACGTCTTAATTAGAAATAAAGCCAACAAACATAAGAGAAAAGCTCAACATCACTGATCATTAGAGAAACGCAAATCAAAACCACAGTGAGATAACATCACACGCCAGTCAGAGTGGCAATTGTTAAAAAGTCAAGAAACAACAGATGCTGGCAAGGCTGTGAAGAAAAAGGAATGCTTTTACATTGTTAGTGGGAATATAAATTAGTTCAACCATTGTGGGAGACAGTGTAGTGATTCCTCAACGATCTAGAAAAAGAAATGCCATTGGACCCAGCAATCTCATTACATATATCCCATTATATATATTATTATATACATTTAAATAATTCTATTATAAAGAAACATGCATGTATATGTTCATTGCAGCACTATGCACAAAAGCAAAGACATGGAATCAACCAAAAGGCCCATGAATGATAGACTGAATAAAGAAAATGTGGTACATATACACTATGGACTACGATGAAGCCATAAAAAAGAATGAGATCATGTCCTTTTCAGGAACATGGATGGAGATGGAAGCCATTATCCTCAGGAAACTAACACAGGAACAGAAAACTAAACACTGCATGTTCTCACCTGTAAGTGTGATCTGAACAATGAGAACACATGGACACAAGGAGGGGAACAACATACACAGGGGCCTGTAGTGGGGTGGGAGGAGAGAGAGCTTTGGGATAAATAGCTAATGCATGCGGAGCTTAATACCTAGGTGATGGGTTGATAGGTGCAGCAAACCACCATGGCACACGTTTACTTATGTAACAAACCTGCATGTCCCCCAGATGTATCCCAGAACTTAAAACAAAATAAAAAGTTTAAAAAAATAAATAAATATGATGTACATCTATTTTAAAACTAAACCTTTTTTTTTTAAACTGTGGAGTATGGTTGACAAGGAGTGTGGCAGATATACTTCAAAAGCAATCAGAAATACAGTTTCTTAGGATCTGCTGATCTCTAACATTCCTTTTAGGTCTTATAGCCTGAGACCGTGAAAAAATAAGGTTATTCTAATATTATTCAGAAGTTTCCAATTCAAATTTTCCTGTATTGTTTCCTCTTTCCAATAGTTGATGCCTCTGGCAGCACTTCCAAGAATCTCTTTCCTGCATCAGAGAATATCTTTTGAAAGACAGTAAATGACTAAATTAGTGAGATGATGGGTTAATAAGCTGATAGTCTCATATAATTTCTGTGGCAGGTTAAATGTGATGAGGGCTCAATGTTGGATCAAATTTCAATCAGGGATCAAATGAGGGGTAATTTAGCAAAAAAGAAAAGATCACCCTTTTTAGTAACTCTGTAACTAGCACTTTCATTATGTTACACATTGTGGTAGGCACAATAATGATCCCACCCACCCCAAATGTCCACATCTAATTCCTAGAAGTTGTGAATATGCTATCTCAGATGGCAAAGGGGACTTGCAGATGTGATTAAGTTTATAGACCTTGATATGGGGAAAGTACCCCAGATTATGTATACAGTCCCAATCTAATCATAAAAATCATTTAAGTTGAAGAGTCTTTCCCAGCTGTGTTCAGACAGAGATTGAATAACTGAAGAAAGGTCAGAGAGATGCAACAGTGCTAGCTTTGAAGATGAAGGAAAGGGGCATGAGTCAAGAAATATGGGTACTTTCTAGAAGTTGGAAAAGACAAAGAAACAGCTTTCCCCCTAGACATCATTGAGCAACACAGTCCCACTGATGCTCACTGCTGCCTTGATTTTAGCCCAGTGAGACCTGTGTTGGACTCCTGACCTACTGACACTGTAAGATGATAAATTTCTATTGCTTAATCACTAATTTGTGGTAATGAGTTGTGTACACAGTAGAAAACTAACACATATATTGAACATATATATTTTTTTACTTATGGTCCGCTCTCCAATACAAATTCTGCCCAGAGGACTAATACCTTGCAAACTCTGTGTATAAATACCTTTTAAAATTTTACTAACAGTTACATGTTTCATTTACATAGTGTTTATCATGTAAGATAGGCAGGCTATGGGTGAATATTCCCATTTAATAGATGAGGAAACTGAGCTTTAGACTGTAAAGTGTCTTGCTCAAAGTTGCAGAATTGATAAGAGAGTGGTTGGGATCGAATGTCGATTCTTGTCTTTTGACTCTTTCAATCTTTTTTCCATAGCACCAACTCTGTCTCTAGCATTATTTCATGTGCTCCTCATATCAACAGCAGAAGAAACAGATACAGATGCCATTGTTTTTATTTTATGGATGCAAAATTGTAGAGGAATTAAGTGATCAGTACTGAAACCAGGACAAGAACTCCTTACATTTAACTTGTAATCTAGGGCTCTTTCTGATTTGCACGGCCACCTATAAACTATGGTGTGTATGCCTAGGTTTAACACATGCAGGATATTTAAAGGAGAGAACATATAGTTTAAATAAAAACAAACTTGACTTAGTATTGACCTAAGTTAGTTAATGTCCTTGAATCTTAGTTTTCTCATTTGTAAAATACAAATAGTATATCAGCTTGACATAATTGTTGAAAGGATTTGTTCAGTTTTCAACAATAATGAGAAAGTTGCATTTAAACACAGCTCCTGGCATATATGAATATGTAAGCACATTGTGTCAGGGTATCATGTCAATTTCATGACAGCTTTATGTTCCTCCTCATAGACAAACAGAATCCACATTTTCAATCTGTCAAAAGTCACTAAATACTGGCTCCAATCAAGCTAATAAATCCAACCAAAGAAAGAGATATGTGGAAAACAAGATGTTCCCTTCATTATCATGGATGAATCCGTAGTGGTCCCTTTCCCTTCTTGAGTCCAAAAGGAAAACTTACATGAATGTGAAGGATTTAGTCTTCCGGGCTTCTGATAATTAGAGACACAAGAAAAAGTGAGTTTTAACTTCAGTGAACCTTTCCAAGAGAAATTGCAATCATGTTCAAGTCTGTTCCATTTGTATGGTCTCTATCAAATCAAAGTTAACGGGAACAGAGAGACCCCAACTTGAACAGGGAGCTCCTAAAATGCTAGGAAAATACATTTTCCACAATCATTTAAAAATACAGTACTACTTGACATAACTCTAGAAGGAACTTCTGTGGCTCAGCACAAACCTGCTCTCTTGAGATAAATACAACATTCTATAAGTAAAAGCCTCTTTTTAAAAAAAGAAAATGACTAATTAGCAATGGGACTGTAGATTGTGTTTTACTATGATGTAAGTTCTGATTATTTGGGGTATTTTTGTATTCTCATAATGAAGATTGCTAATACTATCTTATCTAAAGCAATTTTGAAGAAATACATATTTCTTTACCCAAAATAATTCTTCATAGACACTGTCATTTTGGATAATAAAAAGCAGATAAAACATTTTATAAATAACTATTTAAACATTTATTATTTATTACTCTATGATTTTCCTTTGTGATATACATTAAAGGGAGATTAGGAATCTTTGGAATATTTTAGTTCTTTGAGTATATGGATCATGAAATCCATCTCATGCTTTTTCTTCCCATTAAACATTGAAAACAGGTTACTAAAATAGACACACCAATGATATCTACCAACGACTTCTAAAGTCCTTGTATCCTCATGATATATATTAAATATGTATTCTTATATCCTATTGAGTAATCAGAAAATGTCATCAGTAAACCTGCATAACTGAAATGAATTCAACATAAAAGTAAGGAGTCTCAGAATTAGATAGAAGTGTCAGCTCTCATGGGCTTCCTCACTTGGGCATCCTAAAAGCTATTTTAATTCAACATTCCCCAAACTGAACTCAACATCCCCTTCTACCCTTCTCCAACCTACTCTTCCTCTAGGTTTTCCATTCTGAATGGCAGCAGCCTCGCCTCCCACCTCTTCACCCTGGTTGTGAGCCTGGTTACTTTTCCCCCTCCCTCCTCACAATCAGCAAATTTCTACATCTTGACAGTCACTCTTTAAATATCCCTTGACTTCAGTCAGAATACCACCACCTAAGTCTATACATCCAACCTCTGTCACGTGGATACCGGAAATTATTTCTTAGCTAATCTACTGCTCTGCTCTCATTTCTCTCCTCGCCATTGACACCTAGTTTCTTAAATATCACTTATGAGACTCCTGTGCTCAAAATTGTTCTTTTGCATCTCACTCCCTATAGGATGAAGACCATACACCTTAGCATGGAGTAAAATATTAGGTTGGTGTAAAAGTAACTGCAGTTTTTGCCATTACTTTCAAGAAAACTTTCATTGCTTAGATCCTCAAAAAAAAAAAAAAAAAAAAAAACTTACATTTTGCTGGTTGTGCATAAGTGCCCTGAACTTGGCCATTCTGAACTCTTGGAGGTTTGCTTCAAATATGGCATGCCCCTTCACAGCTCTGCACCGGCTCATCTACTGTCCTTACCAACTAAATTAGCTCCCCGCAACTTATCTGCCAATAAACTTCTGCTTGTTCTTTAAAAGGCTCTCTTCAGCTGCCCTTTCCTAATAACCCTGCTTTGCTCCAAGAGGCACTCCTTTCTCTCCCTGTACAGCATCCATTATGCTGACTTTACTTGTTTGTCTCCCTCATTAAATGATAAGCTCTTTACGGGCTTCTTGTTCATAATTGCTTTCTGATAAATGAATGGTTCTAGGCTAACATTTTCCCCTGTCAAAGGAGGTAATTTAGCTCCAGAGAGGTTGAGCAACTTGCCCAAGGCCACATAGCTGAATAACAGACAAGCCATCCAGGCAGACACCACAGGCCTCCAGATGTCAGCCTAGTAATTACTGTCTGCATCCAGATGCTTTCATATTTAGCACAATCGTGTCTTACAGCAACAGCTTTCCCTGAGTTTTCTATGTTTACTAGTGAACTATTACTGTTGAATCAACTTTTTTTTTTTCACCAATGCCTTGATTTTCTCTTGGGAAACTACCTCTTACATATTCTCAGTGCTGTAATTAAAACAGGGCCGGCTCCATACCCTGACTTTAGAAAAAGGTAAGTGACACAGGGCTGCCCAATGGGAGTGCTATGTCCTCTGAGCAAATCAGAGAAAATGAGCGTCAGCCCAGGACTTGAGAAAGAAAAGCTCTGTTTCCACTGGGCTATGAAGCTGAACTGAGAGAATAGACTCAGAAAGAAGTCAAAAGAGAGAAACACAGAGTTGAGAGATTTCTGAGGAAATGGTTTGAACACCTCCAGCCAGTCATTTCATATGCCAGTATGGGGAAGTTTTGTCATGTGTTGACTTGGCTAAGCTACACTCTATCACTCAGAATCCCCTTTGCTATAAATGTCTGATTAGAGTGGAACACAAAAGACATTTTGCATGGGATTCAGAAGGTGGAGGTGAAGGCAACCACATTGTTTTTATGCCTGAAAGGGCTGGGCAGGGGCACCAGGTTCTGCTGCAGTGCATGTGCTTTGTCAGTTATCTACTGACTTTCCTTTGTTGTTGTGAGTCAACAGCCAGATTTACATCTACTCCACCTTCCCTCAGATTCTCTTACACTTTCACCGGCTCCTGGGCCAAGTGCATATTTAGCTTGCACTTGGAAAGCATGACACTTGGAAAGATGCACTAGGAAAGATGACAAAGGGTGCCATCTTTCCTTCTGCAGGAAGGAGTTGACGTGGTCTGCAGATGGTAAGACACAGACCAGGTTCCAGTCCATCCTCAGAGGTCAGATATATATATATATATATATATATATATATATATATATATATATATCCCACTTTCCTGCTAGACAGCTAGCTCTGAAGTCTTCATGCTCCAGCATCAGAAATGAAGACAACAGCTATATGAAAACTCATGAACTAACCAGCTTTCAAAATTGCATAGATCTAATTATTGTAATAAATCTCTTAGTGTGTGTGTGTGTGTGTGTGTGTGTGTGCACGCGCATGCGTGCGCGCACAGACGCCTTTGATCGATTGAGCCATTCTCTGATTGGACCCCAGCTGATACACAATATTATCAAGTGTCTTTTTCATTACATAGTTAACGTTTAAGTCAGTATGGTTTAAGTTTAAATTTAAGCCAGATGGAATTTGGTTTCTGTCACTTGCCACTAAAAAATGATTAATATGCAGGATTATCCTATTTTGACTAAGCAACTTGATATCCTGAGGGCAAGATCTGTCCTTCGCTTCTCCTTAAATCCCCAGCATGCAGCAAAATGTCAGATATATAGTAGGCACTCGACAGGCACATGTTGAATGAACTAACTAAAGGCCACAGAATAAAAATATTCTCTAGGGGACCCAGAGTTGAAGCCTCACACAATGTGAATCATGTGGAGGATGAAATGCGAGATGAGAGGAACCCCATGCCTCTGCAGAAAGCCATGAAGATCCTGGGTCTGAGGAGCAGCTGGGCCTCCCACCTGGCCGCCTGGAGGAAGGGGCAGCACAGGCCTGACATCTCATGTTCACCACAAGCACAACAGGTGTCCCGGGGCCAGCCAGCCCTCGCACGGAAGCGAACTTCCTGTCACTGCCGACAGGGATTCACTAGATGTACATAACAGAAGTGGCGCAGGAAGGCGTTTTTTCAATAGAAAATTTGAAAGCATATCAGATTCCTAGAAAAGGAAGCTTCTGAGAAGGTGATTTCACAGTAAGAAACCCCATGAATCATTAAAAGGATTTATATCTGAGATAAAACATAAATGTGAATCATTCTTTGTGCTTGTCTAGAACATTTTAAGAGAGCCTAAGGAAGTAAGTGGTTCATGGGAACCACAAAGACAAAAATTTCTCAACAGAAACCTTCCAAATGGTTTGACTGATATTCAGCATAAGTGAATCAGGCAATGAGCCAATTTATTTCCAAGAAGAAGCCTTCACAGAGAAAAAGATGTGACAATCACCTTGAATATTGAATCAAAATGGCAGAGGGCAGGCTAATCATGACCCCCAAAGATATCCAAGATCTAATCCTGGAACCTGTGAATATTACCTTATATAGAGAAAGCACATTTGAAGATGTGATTAAATTAAGGCTGTTGAGATGGGAAGAGTGTCCTGGATTATCCAAGTGGACCCTAAATGCAACCACAAGTGTACTCGTAAGAAGGAAAAAGAGGTAGATTTGACCATGGAGGAGATGGTGATGTGAAGAAGAAGTCAAGGGAGATTTGAAGTTTCTGGCCTTGACAATGAAGTAAGGGGCCATGAGCCAAGAAATGCTACTCTAGAAGGTAGAAAAAATGTAAGAAAAGGGATTCTTCCTAGAGCCTCTGCTGGTGGTGGGATGGATGGGGGTGCATGGTCCTGCCAACACCTTCGTTTTACCCTCTTAAAACCTATATTGTACTTATACCCTCCCACCCCCGAGAACTGTAAGAGAACAAAGTGTGCTGTTCTAAGTCATCATGTTTGTGATGATTGGCAAAAGCAACCATGGGAATCTCATATTACGGACCAGACCCCAGAGCCACAGCTTGCTGGATGTAGAAAAGAGGAAACAGTGCTGAACATGGGCCTACTGGAAAGCAGGATGCTGCAAAGACCAAAGACTTACAGAGAAGAGTCCAAACTGGCTCCCCACCCCAAAGGGTACTCTTCTGAAATACAGAATAATCTGCAGCCCTCTATCCCTGCCCCAAAAGAAACCTCTCTTCTCTACATCAAGCATAAGAAAAATTCTTGATGGATTTCCTGGATCCACAACCATCTACTCTCCTAAATTTTTTTCTGGTGACCTTGGTATCTGTCCCATTGACTCGCCCCTTCCTTTCATCTCTATGCTTGGCTCCTTCTAATCGACATTTCACTTAGCTTGAAGGTTTCTTTCCCTGGCTTAACTTTGGCATATTGTCTTTAGGGTTCTACTGGTTCCATGTCTCATATCCCATTGGCCTGAGCAGCTCTTCTTCCATATTCAACCATGGTTCATGGAATCCCATCTGGAATTATCAGCCCAGCTCACCTTAGTTTTCTATGAAGAAGGTGTAGTGGAACAGAGAAAAGCACTGGCTCTGGAGCCAGAGAGAGACAAGATTTTGGAACCTGGCTCCACCTCTTGCTGATATGGATCCTTAGCTTCTTCAAAGGTTATTTTTCTAACCTATAAACTGGAGATAATACTTTCTTCATTGGGTTGCTGTGAAGATTAGAGATAATGTATAGAAATTGAGTATCTGTCTCAACACATATTAAATGCTCAATAAAAACCTGTTATTATAATCATAAATCAAGTGAATGGTTACTATTATGCTTTCAGTTGAGAGTGTCTTTGCTGTGACTGTGGTCTCTGCAACACAGCCCCTCCCCTGAATCTACCTCCCCTAAGTGGTAGTCTCCTCTTAGGCAACTTGAGTACAACTCTTTTTTTCCCCCTACTAGGAGAAGACCAAGCTCTGTATCAGTGAATCATAATAGAAGTAAAAATCCAATTTGGTTTCTTGTCTGACCATCTGGGTTTCTAAGAGAACAGAATGTGAAGTCAGACATTCTGGATTCAAATCCTAGTTCTATTTCTACTTTCTAGTTATGGCACCTTGGACACATTATTTATCTTCTCTGTGCTTCAGATATCCCATTGTAAAGTGGAGATAATAATAGTGACCAGCAACATAATAGAAAATTGTGGGAAGCAGTTGAACAGACACTTCAAAAGAGAATACATTCAAATGGCACAAAAAGTAAAGAAAAATACTCACACAATCGATCATCAGTTCAAAACACAATGAAATGCCACTACATACTCAGCAGAATAGCTAAATGAATATGACTAAGTCTTGGTGGAAAAGGGGAACAATTGAGATTCCTCTACACTGCAAATGAGTACAATACCATCCTGAGACCTGGCAAGAGGGTTCATTCTAGACCTGGTCCTACCTCACCTCATAAAGTAAGGAGCCCATGGAGCCAAACGAACATGGCAACTAAGAACCTTCTGTGGACTATAGTCCAAAACCAGGACTCCAGAATGTCCTGTCTGATTGGGTCTCTTCCCTAGGCCGATTTTCTAAAGGCAGACCACGTTGCTGGAATGTGTAAATCTTAGTCCAAGGGGTGGCCAAAGAAGGGTGGCATGGACAGAGCTTTCATATGCATATTAGGCTGGTTGCAATGTAAGACATAAAAAAGAGTGGAAAAGAAGAAAAGCAAGGCTTGCACTGGGGGAGAAGGGATGGCTGTCTCCATGCTATGTTGCCACTGAGGATAACTAGCACAATCACCACGAAAAATGGTTTGATAGGATCTACTAAAGCTGAACATAAATATACCACAAAACCCAACAATCTCACTAGATACATAACCAACAAAAGTAAATATCGCACTTTGGGAGGCCAAGGCAGGCAGATCACTTGAGGTCAGGAGTTCAAGACCAGCCTGGCCAACACGGTAAAACCTTGTCTCTACTAAAAATACAAAAATTAGCTGGGCGTGGTGGCGGGTGCCTGTAATCCCAGCTACTTGGGAGGCTGAGGCAGGAGAATCACTGGAACCCAGAAGGCGGAAGTTGCAGTGAGCCAAGATCATGCCAAGATCTGGGCAACAGAGCAAAAAACTAACTAACTAACTAAATAAATAAATAAATACATTGGTTTTATTCATGTGTAATACACATACACATATATTGTTAAAGAGAGTAGTACCACTATTTATTATAGCCCAAAACTAGAAACAAGCCAAATTTTCTTCAACATTGAAGTGCACAAATAAATTGCAGTATAATGATACAATGGAATACTAACAGCAATGAAAATGACTGAACTGCTACACACAACAATGTAGATAAGGCTCACAAATATACTACTGAGCCTAAGAAGTCAGATATAAATGAAAACATCCCATGTGATTACATTTATATAAAGTCTAAAAGCAGGCAAAACTAATCTATGTTGACAGGAGTCAGGATAGTGATTAACTTTAGGGTGGTAGGGGGTGCCTCTAGGGTGCTGACAGTGCTCTATTTCTTGATGTGGGGTACAGTTGCATAAGCATATTCAATTCATAAAAACTCATTGAAATGTACATTTATAATTTATGCTTTGTGTCATGAGGCAGAGTAATCATATACTCTAGGAAGAATATATTCAATGGGAAGGGAGCTCAGGGACTCCCACTTCAACTCAGCCTGTGAACCAGTTGCCCTTGGATGTCTACCCAGAATCTACAGGAGAAGGATTTGCACCCTTTCTATGTGCTTCTGTTGTTACGTGTATTCTTTCATAGTGATTGTCAGCTTCCATAGGTGTCTCCCTCAATGTACCACAGGCCACTTGAGGGCAGAGACTGCTTCTTTTATTTCTAACTTCCCCAAGATTAGCATTGTATATGACAAGTGAATGGTTTTCAATAACTCTGAATCAAAGAATAAATCCCTGACCTGTAAGAAGTACCCATCTCTTTCTCTCCTCATATTTTTTTTTCTTTCTCTCTTCCTCCAGTTTTTCCTTCCAGCCAGGGGAACCTCTATTAGACAGCAGCTTTCATGTCTCTTTTGATAAGAACCATTATTAACAGTCTAAACTGAAACAGTGGCCAAGTCCACTTCAAAGTGTGCCCAAAGTACATACCATGATTTACTCTCTAATTAGACAAAAGTTTCCATTGAAGAAATTCACTGATTTGTTGCTTAAGCAGCAAGCATCTGCAGTTAATGGGGTCTTTCAGGACGGTGGGCATAGCTTCTAGAGAATCATCCATGTTATGTGAAGTGGAAGATCAACAAATTCAACAGCTGATAACAACACAATGCACTTCACCTGAGGACAAACAACTACAACTAAGGCACTTTACAGGCTGTCATGAATGATCTGCAAAATGCCCCCAACAGGGGAAGGAGGGTCCTGAAATAGGAGCTCAGTATCGGATGAGCACTTGCTTATGGTGCACAAGTACTAGTCTACAATTCTTTGCACACGGTATATTAAACATTAAGGTATAATTGGCTGAAAATGGCATTAAGCTCTAGAATTTTTTTCTATAGAAATACCCATATGTGCAAAATGATATGTGAAAAAAAAGTTCATAGAATCATTTGGAATAGGGAAAATTGGAATCAATTGCAATGCTTATTATTAATAGAATGTTCAAATTATGGTACTGCCATTTTATGAAGTAATAAGTAGCGGTTAAAAGAGCATAGGATGCCTCTATATGTATCGGCATGGAATTATATGAAATATCCAGAGAAAATACTGCAGAACTATATGTAATTTCCAATTATATGAAATTTTTAAATACAGAAATATGTTTATAAAATGCATAGAAAAACATCTGGAAAGATTTATACCAAAAAGTTGATGGCGGTTATATCAGAGAGAAAGAGTTAGAGAAATGAGAAAGAGAGCCAGGAATGGAAGGAATGACATTTTGCTTTTTCTTATTTATATTTCTGATTTGCTTAAATCTTTTATTATGAGCTTATACTGCATGATAATGCTTAAAATCTTTAAGGTATTAGATTACTTTAGAAATGAGTTTGAAATAATCTTCATTGCTTACCTTGGATATTTATTCCATCTTCCTATGTACCAACCATTTGACTAACTGTAAAATAGTGATAATAATTACTACTTCACAGTGTGGTAGCAGGAAATGATCTATGTAAAGCTTTCAGCCCAATTTCTGCTACTGATAAAATTTATTTGTACAAGTTGATTATTGCTGTTTGTAATAAAGCATGTCAAAAATCAGTAGTTTAAAACAATGACCATTTATTATTGCTCATGTAACTATAACTTTGCTGGAGGTTGGCTGGTACAAACGGGGTTTATCTGGGCTGCTGTCTTGAGTTTGGCTGTGCTCTACACACCAACATCCTCCTTGGATCAACGTGATAATCAGAGCACGTACTTATGGTGACAGCAGAAGCACAGATAGGGCAAACATGCAAAGTCTATTAAGGAATAGGTTTAGAACTGACACACTGTAATTTCTACCTCATCCTATTGGCCAAATATAACACAAGACCTATCTCACAGCAAAGGGATATAGAAATACACTTCACTAAGAGTGACCAACCATCTCAGATTGCCCAGGACTTGGGGGGCTTCCAGAATGCAGAAATTTCCATAGTAAAACCAGGAAAGTCCTTGGGTAAATCTGGACTGGCTGGCCACTCAACATGTCTCTCTATTTAGTGAGATGAATTTCAAAGTTACCCAGCAACAAGTATGGAAAGGGATGGGATCAAGACTCAAGGCCAGCGATGCAATCCACTACACCTTTAATACTGTCATAATGTCAGCAACTAGAAAAACAGGCAAATAGTAGGTGGTCCAAATTAATTTTGGTAGATTGATTTTAAGTTGGCTGAACAACATCAGATCCCCCTAAACTCTCCATCAACAGAATATTTCCCAGAATAGACTCCTCAAATAAAAGGGTATTAAAGATGTTTCTGTAGTAACGGGGTGTAGCATTAGACAGGTGATTAGGATAGATTATTAAAGAAGCTTAAGACTCTTTCAAACCTAATTCTAACTTCATTTGACAGACAATAAGATCAGTCTCTCCAAGACCAATGAAAATTGTTAATATCAATCTCCTTTCCTTCTAGGGAGAATATTTAGCTTATAACAGACTCTTACCAGGGGCAGGTTGTCTGACTTCTAATCATTTGCTTGTATGTGATCATGAATATTTATTTAGCCCCCTCAGCTTTACTAATCCTTTTCAAACACAGGGACCTGTTGTGGGTATTTGTTCCCAGAGGTTAAATCCACAGAGCCAGGGGGAGCTCCACTCTGCCTGTTGTTTCCCTATACCCACTATTCCTCTTCCTGTCTAGACTATACATTTCTCCTCTGAAGACAGATCCTTATGGATAAGATCAATGCATAGGCACGAATCAGAAAGATTTCTCTCAATTTACAACCATTTTCTTTATCTGAAATGCATCAAAGAAGAAAGACTATTAAAGCTTGCAAGTGTTAGGGTTTTTAAATTTAAAAAATAATAATAAGGAAAAGCAGGACTCTAGACATCCCATAATGGGAATGGGCAGCTAAAATATAATACTTTGGGTTCATTTTCATATGAACTTGGATAATAAAACAAAGAAATATTAACATGCAATGAAAACACACTCAAATGAGAGAGCCAACCGGGAGATGACTGTCAAAAAATGTTTGAGGGTTAAAATGGCAGATAGTTTCAAAGCTTTCAGGAAAATCAATTAGAGCCTAAGTGACCTCTCAGACAAGTATCTGGACACTAACCACTTTACAAATTCCAATCTAGGCGCGAGTAACAAGTGAATTAAACTGCTTAGAGTTCTATCAATAATCAGGAATGTATAGTTTAGATAGATTACCTTAAATTTTAATCAATAATTTTAAAGGGACCCAGTAATCAGCTTCATTACACTCTACCCAGATGAAGTAAGTGGGGTCAACTAACTAAAATATAAAGGAGTTTTCAGCTGCTCACCTCTCCTCACAAATGGGTACTCTCCCGACTGACTCTGTGACATTTATACAGCCTGTAATTCTGAACACATCACCTGCTTTAGGAGACCTAGCAGCAACTCCATATGTAGACTTAAGATCTTGTTAAGCACTTGGGCCTGATAGAAACTGACAAAGTCTTTGCCTTACCTGAGATTCCAGCACAGCTGAGCACCCAGGAGATTCCCAGTTGACAAATAGTGAGGGCAAAGAGCAAGCCAGTCCCCAAGCTGAGCTTCCCCCAGGTCCTTCTTTTGATCCACTGGCTTCCCAGCCCATCTGTTTTCATTCTTAGTTTAATTTGATGAGGGAGGTGGTAAAGAAGCACATCATTGCAGATGTCAAACGCATAAGCTAAATAAGAATCCACAGAGTTGCTACCCTCAGCTTTTCTCTAAGTGATCTCAGAGGGCATTATGATTATAACATTAAACCAGGATACCGAGTTTGGGGGCAGCTTATCAGTTAACCATGACATTCCATGAAAAGCGTGGACCAACCAACATTTTGTTAGAACAGACTGACTAATAAAGAGGGAAGGGATAAGACAAAGTGACACTGTTCCCCTGGCTTTTCAAATTATCCAGGGAATAAAAGAAATTGCAGGGCAAATATTCATCCTGAATTAAAAGCTACTCAGGGAATGAGAAACAAACGAAAATCTATTATGCCATAGAAAGGGTCTCCAGAGGCCTAGAGCAATTTTTTTAAATATGAGCCACTGATTAATGACTTGGGCTACAAGGGAATGCCTAGGGAATTAGAGACTTGTGATTTAATTTCCTTCTGGGAGTAGCAAGTCCAGAAGGAGAGGAAGCCACCTTACTAATTGGTATTAGAAAATTGGGGTTAAAGGAAAAAAGAGGAAATAAAGTTGAGTTCAGGAATCTTATGGAGATGATGTCATGTCAAATACAGTCTTCATAGAGATGAGAGCGATAACTGACAGTTATTGAGTGCTTACTATATGCCAAGAACTTCCAAGTGAATTCTGTTCTGTAGCGCAGGTACTACCACATATTTTATCAATTCTGAAACAAAAACACACATACACACAGATTTTAGACATACATATCATTTTCTATACATCATGTCTTTATCTATATATATTGTTATATAAGATTGATGTCACCTTACAATCACCATGGGCCAAAGGGCAGACATGATGTAATTCTCTTATTGTCTATGAATGCGCAAACTCATATTCCTGTCACTTCAGTTGACTTATGCACATCATTGGCACTGTATATGCCGAGTTTAATTGCTGCTGTTTAAAAATATTTCACACTAAACCAAAGGTTTTTTGACAAGCATAAGATGTGACTTTAAATTTGGTATTAGTAAAGTAAATACTCGTTATAAGAAAGAAATTTCATCTTTTTTTCCAAAGCAACAGCCAAATGCTTTATGGGGCACTAAGAAATGAAAGCATCAATAAATAAATGAAGTTGTGCTTCATTTTGTTTCTAGACATAAGTAAAATAATTGTCTATTACATGACAAGCAATTCAAGCAAAGGCAGGGATATATGCAAAATAATTGTCTATTTCATGCCAAGCAATGCAAGTGAAGGCAGGAAAAATTGCCAAGTCCCCAGCAATAGATTAATGACATTTCCAAACTCTGAGAGACTGATTTGACTAACTTGTACATGAGCCTGATTTGACTGATTTGTACATCATTAGCAGTGTTATGTTTTGTTTTCTTATTGATACGTAAAATAATGGTGCATCTCCTGTCTGATGGCACTTAGATTCAATAAACTAGAGTACTGCCACATCTTTTTCTTTTCAGACGAGAAAATCAAGACAAAGGTAAGTTACTTGTCCCAAACCCCACAGAAAGTGAACTTTTTAGAGATATTTAGAATTAGTTCAGTCTGATTGCAGAACTTATTATTTTAATCAGTATGAAAAACTACTTTCCAAACATGGAAAGAAGGTTGGCATAATCTTTTGAAAAATTAAGTCAGAGCATGGCATTTCTCTTTCCAATACATTTTCATCTCATGCTGAGTAAAAGTTGAAGTTCTTACAAGGGCTTACTAGGCCTTGCAAGATCGGCAGTTCCCTTCCTGTCTGTTTGCCACTGCCTCTCAACCTCTTCTTCTTCTATTCCCCTTCACTCAACTCTACTCCAGTCCTATTGACTACTTGCCTTCCCCATGCCACGCTAGCAAATTTGCTCCTACTTCAAATATACTCCTACCTCAGGGCCTTTGCATTTGTTATTCTCACCACTGGGAATACTTCCCCATCACATCTTCACTTGGTCACTTTCTCATTCCTTCATTGTCTGTTCAAATGTCAGAGAGGACCTCCCTGACCTATATAAAAATAGCAGAACTCTTGCTCCATCTCATGCCCTGTCTATTCCCTTTAACATGTTCTATCTTCTCCATAGCATATTACTATATGAAATATCATATATATGACTTTGTTCATTTTCTTGTTGATTGCAACAATGTAAGTAAGCTTCAGAAGGCAGGACCTTTGTTTTATACATTTCTGTATCTGTGTAGACAGTAGGCATTTGATAAGTAAATGAAGAAAATGAATGGATCTTCCTCTGACAAGGTCATTCCACTGTCTTTCCCTTCTGTTTTATTGTCAGTCCAGAAAATTATGCAAATTGGAATCTATGGATTATTATTGCTTGTAAATCAGTAATGCTGTTTTTCATCCCATTTGAGAGATTTAAAAGGGTTGACACTCTTATGACAGAGTGTTTCGAAATGCAGATTTCAGAGCTAGACTACCTGGATTTTAATGCTGGCTCTACCATTTGCCTATGCAATGTCACAAAAGTTACTCAACTCCTCTGAGTCCTCGTTTCCTCATCTGTAAGACTGGGATAATACTAGTGTAGGACTTACATCTGAGGATTCTTATAAGGATTAAATTAAATAATACAGGGATTATTAGCAAGTGCTAAGTATTAAAATATATATATTTTTTTGAGACGGAGTCTCACTCTGTCTCTCAGGATGGAGTGCAGTGGCACCATCTCGGCTCACTGCAACCTCTGCCTCCTGGGTTCAAGCAATTCTCCTGCCTCAACCTCCTGAGTAGCTGGGATTATAGGTGCATGCCACCAAGCCCTGCTAATTTTTTTGTATTTTTAGTAGAGAAGGGGTTTCACCGTGCTAGCCCCAGGATGGTCTCGAGTTCCTGACCTCGTGATCTGCCTGCCTTGGCCTCCCAAAGTGCTGGGATTACAGGCATGAGCCACCGCGCCCTGCCAATAAAATAATTATTTTTATTGGCAAATTATTTCCAACCTACCTAATAGGAACCATTAAGAGCAAGATGGTTCTCAATGGGGGAAATTCTTCCTCCAAAGAAGATATTTTCAATGCTAGAGACATTTTGATTATCACAGTTAGGGATGGGGTGCAGGATGTTCCTGTTATCTAGTGGGTAAGAAGACAGGGATGCTGCTAAATATTCTATAATGCACAAGGGGGTCCTCCACAACAAAGCATTGTCAAGCCCAATGTCAATAATGTCATTGATGAGAAATCCAGGGAGAGATTATTTGTTTCAACATACTTCACCCTTCAGTATTCCAGAATAAGTAAGACGTGTAAAGGGGAAACGTTTTTGTAAACCACCTCCACTCCATCTGTCATGTTTTGAAATCAGCTTAAAGATGAAAATCCATGCTTATATTACCCTTCTCCAGAGGCCTGGCCTTAAATCTCTCCATACTATTTTCTTTTATGATTCAACCCAAAAGAGATTCAGATTCAGGTGTTGCTGTCCAGACCTCAGGATTCCCAGGCAATTGTACTTGAAGATTCTCGTGTTGGCCTTTTCAGTTCTGCATCAGACCACTAGAGGGTAGAGAAACACTATCAATCATTCAGCATTTGGGTACCTGACAGTTTTCAGTAATACAAATCTTAATAAAATGCTAAATTATTTCTGGCTTATGAAATAAAAACTGCCCAGAACAGCTTTATTAAACACCTCTATATGTACACAGTTTTAGAGGCTGATTCAAGTATTTTACTCTGTCATCACCCTCAAACTCTAAAGTATAGTAGTAATTTAAGTCAATATTATATGTTAAATGGAGGCCTAATAAATGGCCATTGATGATCTTATGACTATTATGATAATATTATGATAATATGTTATGACTATGTTGGTAAAGCTCTTTGTTGATGAAGATTTAATCATGCTGTGAATTAAATCATATCAAATTGATTTAAATGATTCTCCCCACCAGGAATTAGGCAAAAATTGAGAGTGAATTGAAATCTAAAAATGAACTCCAATATGGAATAAGTAGCATTATTTTGTTGAACCCTGACCCAAACGCAGCCCAAAGTATAAACGCTTATTGTCTTATCAATACTTCATTAGGATGAACCTGAATGACTAAACAAATTACAGCATTATCACCAACTATCTAGATATATCTCAATCCCACACACTCAGGTTTGAAATAGAGGCACTGTATTAGTCTGTTTTCATGCTGCTGATAAAAACATACCTGAGACTGGGCAATTTACAAAAGAAAGAGGTTTAATTGACTTACAGTTCCACAGGGCTAGGGAGGCCTCACAATCATGGTGGAAGGCAAAGAGGAGTAAGTCATGTCTTACATGAATGGCAGGAGGCAAAGAGAGAGAGAGAGGTTGTGCAGGGAAACTCCCACTTATAAAACCATCAGATCTCTTGAGCCTTATTCACTATCAAGAGAAAAGCATGTGAAAGACCTGCTTTTCTCATGATAATGATGATTCAGTGATTCAATTACCTCCCACCAGGTCCTTCCCAAAACATGTGGGAATTTGAGATGAGATTTGGGTGAGGACATAGCCAAACCATATCATTCTGCCCCTGGACCCTCCAAAATCTCATGTCCTCACATCTCTAAACTAATCATGTCTTCCCAACAGTCTCCCTAAGTCTTAATTCATTTCAGCATTAACTAAAAAGTCCACAGTCCAGAGTCTCATCCAAGTCAAAGCAAGTTCCTTCTGCCTATGAGCTTGCAAAATCAAAAGCAAGTTAGTTACTTCCTAGATACAATGAGGGTACAGGCATTGGGTAAATACAGCCATTCTAAATGGGAAAAATTGGGCAAAACAAAGGGGCTACAGGCCCCATGCAAGTCTGAAATCCAACAGGGCAGTCAAATCTTCTCTAAAATGATCTCCTTTGATTCCATGTCTCACATCCAGGTCGTGCTGATGCAAGAGGTGGGTTCCCATGGTCTTGGGCAGCTCTGCACCTATGGTTTTAAAGGGTAAAGCCTTCCTCCTGGCTGCTTTCATGGGCTGCCATTGAGTGTCTACAGCTTTTCCAGGCACATGATGCAAACTATCAGCAGATCTACCATTCTGGGGTATGGAGGAAAGTGGCCCTCTTCTCACAGCTCTACTAGGCAGTGCCCCAGTGGGGACTCTGGGTGGGGGTGCCCACCCCACATTTCCCTTCTGCATTGCGCTAGCAGAGTTTCTCCATGAGTGCCCTGCCCCTGCAGCAAACTTCTGCCTGGACATCCAGGTGTTTCTGTACATCCTCTGAAACCTAGGCGGAGGTTTCCAAACCTCAATATTTGACTTCTGTGCACCCACAGGCTCAACACCACATGGAAGCTGCCAAGACTTGGGGCTTGCACCCTCTGAAGCCACAGCCTGAGCTGTACCTTGGCCCTATTTAGTCACAGCTGGAGTGGCTGGGACACAGGGCACTGAGTCCCTAGGCTGCACACAGCACAGAAACCCTGGGCCTAGCCCAGAAGACTATTTTTTCTTCCTACACCATTGGGCCTGTGATGGGAGGGGCTGCCATGAAGACATCTGACATGCCTGGAGACATTTTCCTCATTGTTTTGGGGATTAACATTCAGCTCCTTGTTACTTACACAAATTTCTGAAGCTGGCTTGAATTTCTCCTTAGAAAATGGGATTTTCTTTTCTGTCACATTGTCAGGCTGCAAATTTTCTAAACTTTCATGCTCTGTTTACCTTTTAAAACTGAATGCCTTTAGCAGCACCCAAGTCACCTCTTGAATGCTTTGATGCTTAGAAATTTCTTCCATCAAATACCCTAAATCATCTTTCAAGTTCAAAGTTCCACAAATTTCTAGGGCAGGGGCAAAATGCCACCAGTCTCTTTGCTAAAATATAACAAGAGTCACTTTTGCTCCAGTTCCCAATGAGTTCATCTCCTTCTGAGACCACCTCAGCCTGGATTTCTTTGTTCATATCATTATCAGCATTTTGGCCAAAGCCACTCAACAAGTCTCTAGGGAGTTCCAAATTTTTCCACATTTTCCTATCTACTTCTGAGCCCTCCAAACTGTTCCAACCTCTGCATGTTACCCAGTTTCAAAGTCACTTCCACATTTTGGGGTATCTTTTCATCAATGTCCCACTCTACTGGTACCAATTTACTGTATTAATCCACACTCACACTGCTAATAAAGACATACCTGAGACTGGGCAATTTACAAAAGAAAGAGGTTTAATTGACTTACAGTTCCACATGGCTGGGGAGGCCTCACAATCATGGTGACCCACAAGGAGGTGCAAATCATATCTTACATGGATGGCAGCAGGCAATGAGAGAGAGAGAGCTTGAGCAGGAAAACTCTCATTTTTAAAACCATCAGATCTCGTGAACTTATTCACTATCACAAGAACAGCGTGGGAAAGACTCACCCCCATGATTCAATTACCTCCCACCAGGTCCCTCCTGCAACTCATGGGAATTTGAGATGGGAATCGAGTGGGGACACAGCCAAACCATATCAGGCATTAATAAAAAGTTGAAGGAAACTTTGGAGGAAGAAGAGTAAAGAATTAAAGAACAAAGTGACCAGCTGTTTTCACTTTCAACTAAAAGTTAATAAAAGTGCAGATACAAATACTACAGAAGAGATTCCTAAGCTTATTCCTGACATACTTCAAGTTATCCATAATTATCTCTAAAGATATTGCAAAATTATATTCAAAAATTATTTTAATTTTCTTTGACTTACACACACATGCACACATAACCACAAATAAACAAAAAGGCTGTGCGAATATTTTGACACAGAGCTGTCAAACTGAATGATGCTGTCAATTAGTAAATGAGAGTAGCAATCAATGACTAAGAAATGTTTAAGCATCACACCAGAAAACATCAGATTTTAGGAGACTGCAAAGAATCGTGATTAACTGTTAAAGTCTGGTATTAGACTATCTGTGTTTGAAAATTGCCTCTACAAGTTAATAATTTTGAAGCTCTTGGAAAATCATTTTACATCTCTTTGTTGTAACTTAAAATAGCATAAATGTCTTAGTATACGTAAGTGCATATAGGTATAGCACTTAGCACGGTGCTTGGCATATGTTAACTCTCTATATAAGTGTTTTCTATGAGAATTATAATTTCCTTTAATAGATAAACCAAGAGATAACATATAAATCTTGTCTCTTTTATTGGGCATGCCCTTTCTTTCTAAAGTATCATTAAATCATTTTATTTTTCAAGAAAAGCAACAGACTGAACATGTTGGACTTCATGGAACTTGAGAAATATGAAAAACTTGGCTCAGTTTTTGAGCCATCCCATCACAATGATCACAATACAGGCAGTTCTCATGCTTTTCTTTTCCTTTTCTTTCCATTCTCCCATATGCCCACTCCATGTTTCTTTAAATGTAAGCAACAGGTGCAACGCGGGAGGGAGTAGAAGTAATCATTCTTTATTCTTTTTCCATTTAACCACCAACACTCAGGCCAGGCATGAGGATAATCATAAGGACAACAGGGAAAAAAGCCTCTTAAAACCATTCTGGGCACCCTTCGGAAAGGTCAAGTGAATTAATGGGAACAAAAGTTTTTCCATTTATCAGGTTCTAGAAAGTTTCACCAGATGATTATGTTTTTGATTTTCTTCTTGTAATGACTGGTTATCATTAACTTTTGATGAGACCAGATGCAAGAGGAAGTGGGGAATCCAAAGACAGAACTAATGAGGGCAAATTCAGAATCAAAATCTTGTCATCATATCAGCCCCAAAACAAACAGTTAATGCCTTGATCTGCTACCATGGAAACAGACCTTTATGTCAGGGTGACATGGGTTCCAGGGGCGTAGAGCACACCTCATTTTGCACTTCATTCAACTTCAATCGATTGCATTTTATTCAGAAAAAAATCCTTATTTTGACAAGTCAGTCTCAAATACTAAAAGGTCCAAAATATCAGATGCTCAATGTATTAAGTCAAAATCCTATTTGTGAAAATCACTAACCCATGTCACAATCAGCGTTATGTCACATCACTGCATTATTTCATGAAAACAGGACTGAGTTGCTCAGAAATGAAAAATTAAAATATGCATGAAACTAAAACTAGGCACTACAAAGTTTGTATTAATATCATTCTCTTTTATCTCCTTGTCTTAAAATCCAGCACGACAGGGTCTCACTAGTTAAAAAATGCCTGTAAATGTTTCTTTACTTCACAGAGCATAATTGTGAAATGAACCCTTGCTTTGCCGCTTGTTGTATAACTTTAGCCTAAATCTCAAATTCATTATTCCTCTGTTTTCTCATTTATAAAGTAAGGACAATAATAGTTCCTACCTCATAGGATAATTGTGTTCCTACCTCATAGGATCCTCGTAGAATTAAATGAAATAATATACACAAAACTCTTAGTGCCTGGCACATTGCAAGCACTATCTATAAAGATGTTTGCTATAATAAAACCAATTATTTCATTATGATTATTTGATGACAGAAAGTTTGATCTTGCCTTAAGATGCTCAGTTTTTATTTTAATTAATTTGAAAACACCTGCTGGTAGTGTTCTAAGCACTAAAAAATGAAACTTATTATATGTAGTGGCTAAACAAGGGAACAGAATGCCAGAAGAAGGGAAAAGTTAACTCAAGAGAATTTTCTATTTTCCATCATTTTTGTCTCTTAGGCTGTGTGCAAAACCTTTTGCTACATCCATTCACAGTTCATGACAAGCCCTAATGAATGTATGAATTAATGAATGATGAACAGAACAGTTTTCTGACCAACCAGTAGCCAGAGCCATTCATTCTAATTGTGGGACTGGATTGGAAATTACTTAGCAATCAGTTGAGTAAATGATGGAGAGGACTCTGCAGAGCAGTTTTATGATCATAATCAAGCAAGCGTCATGACAGCCCTTCTCCTGACCATATTTCTTGAGCTCTGCTTATCTGCAAGTCATCAGAATAAATAAGTCCAATTAAGGAAAACAGTGGCACATATTCCCTAGATCGTGGATGCCCAGAAACATGTGGCCTCAAAGCCCTTGAAAAAATGTCTGACAGAGTCTCTGGCTCATATGAAAACAAATACATCATTACATAATGAAATAAGTATCAGATTGTAAATCTTCACCAGGACATAGAGTTGGTGTCTTGGGCAAGCATATCTAATTTCTGGGTAGGAATGCCAATTGAATAATATTTATTCTTTATGCCACCCTGTTGTTGTTCTGGGTTGGTTCTAACATCTCTATATAATCTTCTAAAAGCTTATAGTCAGAAGAATCTGAAAAGCTGAGTTCAGTCTCCCAGCAGTTTTCCTTATATGTGGTCACAGGCTACAGCATAAACATTTCCAGTGGTAAATTTCAACTCCACAAGAGGCAGTTTATTTACTCCATATACATTTATTAAGCACCTACTAAGTAATATATATTGGGTTTTGTGTTAGGAATACCAAATTAAATAAAATTAAGTCCTTTCAAGGGCATATTATCTACTGGAAGAGAAAAATGTGCATAAAAACAGAATCACATGAGATATTTCTATAGGAGTAAGCACAGAGTTCTATGTCAGTATATAATAATAGGATTGTTCACATTTCTTTCATGTCAGGTACTGTTCTAAAATTCCACATGTATTGACTCTTTCAACCTCACGGCAGTCTTGAAAGTAAATTGAGGTGCTGAGAGGTTAAATCACTTAGAGTCACACAGTAAGTGTTACAGCCAGTTTAAGAGAAACATATAACCCATCCTGGGACAATTAAGAAGACTTCCTGGAGGAAGGAAGTAGAATATGAGATGCCATTTCATAGATGAATATGATTCAACTGATCATATTGGAGGAAGGACATCTTGGGCAGAGGGAAAAATGTGTGTCAGTAACACCCTTAGACCCAGAAGGAGGTCCTCTGCTCTAGGGCTCCTTCAGCCATGGTCTTTCTCATGGTCATGGAATCTATAGGGCCAAGAGGTCATGCCCACACAGCGCCCCAACCCCTTTCATTCTAGATTTTGCTGTGAAAATCAGGACCCCAGAAGTACCCACCGCCCCCCCACCCAACGACCGCACTTGCCCCAGGCCCCCTTGCAGGATCTTTGAGGGCTTCTTCTCCACATTCATCCTCCAAAGGGTGGGCCCAGATGCTGTGTGCTTGCTGCTAGGGAATGACTGTTTTTATGGGGTGTGGATGGCACCTGGATGTGCAAGCTGGGATGTCTACACACCTATGTGCAAAGCCTTTTGTGGTTCAGGATGGAACAAGAGCTAGGAAGGTAGGAAGGGAAAGCTGTGGGCTGGGTGCTAGGAGCATGCCCCTGTGCTGCTGTCACATTCTGATGTGGAATTCTGGAAAGTCTGAGAATTCAAAAACTAAACCTGGCTTTCCAGGTGGTTATAAAGGTATTTTAGTCAAAGGTGGAGGACACAACATGTTTTATATAACAATGTATCACCTTAATATATACATTTTAAGAATTTAGAAATATGGCCTGTGGCCTTCATTTATACTCAAGCCTTTGGCCCTTCAAATGTTAGAGGTGGACCTGCTGTGTGTGAGGCATGAAGATCAAAAGCACACCTTGTTTGGAAAACTAAAAGTAGATCAGCAAAGCTTTGGCCTAGAATGTTAAGCAAAGGAAAGGCAGGCAGGGTTCAGAGAAGTAAGTAATGGTTTGAACTTACTTCTGAGGGCAGAATTAAGCATCATTAAGGATTTTTTAGCTGAAAAGTAAGCCAGCATTGGGTTTAGTGCACTCACATTCCATGTATCAATCTGCTCTGTTCCCAGAAGAAACACCTGATATTTTTATTCTCTCTTATTCCCTTTGGCTCTATCTAGATGCAGAAAAAAAGAAAGAATGGTGATGTCTGTTATGGCTGTAGGAGTCCAAAGAGCAAAGCATGGTACAGTTGGAAAAGCAAACATCTGGGAGGGAAAAAAAAAAAAAAGGAAAGCAATTCTGATGTTCTTATCTGGCCTACTCAGCTGGAAAGAGCCTGAAATCACAGACAGGGAGAAGTCAGGTAGCCAAATCTGGAGCCCAAGGGCCCACAGACATCAAGGACAGAACAAGGGAATGGATCAGAGCTAGATAAGTCATCAAAGGGCTAATAAGGTAGACTTCATGCACAAGAGGTAGGGAGTTTTTGGAACGAGGCTTGCTTTTCATCCAAGCCTTGTGACCCTCTCAGGTGCAGCAGAAAACTCTGTTATTGGTTGACTTCCTAGATCAAGGCCAGTCATGCTGGGCATTCGGGTCTGCAAGATAGGTCTCTCATAGAACAGGCCATGCAAGGCTGCATCTGACTATAATTGACAGACACTGGACAAACAGAATCCTCCTTCAGTAGGTCTCTGTAGTAGATGGTTATCAAATTTTCTTGCCAAAAATAACCTGACTTCTTCATGGGGAATTATCCTTTCACTACTGTATGTCATTTTGGGAAAAACAACATGAGCAAACTCCAACCTCACATCCCACCAACAGGACAGATCTTTGGATTACTGTTTCCATCCCACCTGCAGCCAGTGGGTAGTGATGTGACCTAATCCCAACCTATCAAACGCCTACACTAAGACTTTAAACTGTGAGTTGATGAGGCAAGAATATGAGAACAGTCGGGGTGCAGATTACTTCAGCAGCAGACTCTGGTGTGTCAAGGAACACTGCTGTGATGGTGGCAGAAATGCTGGGGTAGATCTTGACCAGACTGCCCCAGGAGCACGACCTCGGAGGCAGAAGATGCTGCCCACTCTTTTCCCAAGCACAGACCTCCAGCCTCCTGTGAATGCCCTTCATTCTGTCAATGAATCCCCAAGTGCTCCCATAGAATCAACCACTTTTCCTTCTATGTCATAAGCAGATCGTGCTTCCATGCCAGCAAGTTAATTTGAAACCCTGGAGATGACTACTCATAATTATTTATGAAAACACAGATTTTCACATAATCACAGTTTAAACTTGAAAAACAGTGGCTTCTTCATTTTTAGCTAAGTGCATTTAACATAATGCTATATTATGCTTCTACACCCTCTTCTCACATTCCAGGTTGTGCTCAATGTTACAGACCCAGATTGGCTATTAGCTTACTCTGGGACAAGGGTCCCCACAAGAAGGGGAGTTATATTTTTACTTCCCTGGAGCCCTGTGATTCCTGATACTATGCTGAAGAGCGAGGAGACGCTGACCAGGAAGTCAGATCGCTGAGGCAGATAGGGAATGCCCTGCCGGCCCTTCTTTCTGTACACGGGAATACTGATTAGCTTGGGCAGGAAGTACCAATGAAGATTGAGAAGTCAATGTATGGAAAGCCTGGTTCTCCCTACTAGCTACTGATCACATTTGGGCAGATAGATTTTTTTTAATTTAAAATGTCATTTTGAAAATTAGAAAAGCATACACACACATATGCAACTAAACAGATGTTCATATTCCTCCTCCTCTTCCTTCTACGGTACTCACAGGAAACACATGTCTGTGTTGTCCTAAGTCCAGTTACTAATTAGCACGTTTCAGTAGCACATTTTACAGTGGATAGAGAGGATTTCAAAGGGATTCCTTCCTTTTAAGTTGAGACAGCTGGCGCTAATTACCAAGCAGGAAAAGAATGCGCAAACAGATCATTGAAAAGCCAGCAGTGAAGCAGAAAGCTGAAGGGGTCTTTCGGTCCTATTGTAGAAACCCCTGCCAGTGGTTGGAAGGGATTCCATATAATCTACATCTTCACCTTACCCCCAGGAAGCAGCTGTCCAGTTTCATCACCCTGTAAGTAGGTGGGAAACACAGTCCAAGAACATGAACTCAAAGGTCATTTCACAGCATGTGTGTAAATTTCACATACATACGGTCAGAGCTCTTGTAGTTAACTATTTCATTCTCAGTCAAAGATGTACAGCAAAATAGAAGCTGAGAATGATCTTCTCCTTTTTAAACCTACCTAGGGTATTATAAATTCAAAGTTTATGTTTGTAATTAAGTGTTGCCATGAAATGAGGGCAATCTAGATACCCTAGATGATGCCTACTAAGGAAAAAGAAATCTTGACTCTCATTCAGTGACAATGCTAATGGAAAGAACACTAGATCAGCAATGAAGAGATTCCTGATACATAATAATTATGACACTTTCTGGAAAAAATTATGAGTTTTTCTGAGCCTGAGAATTTCATCTATAAAATTGGAATAATGGGGCCTACCACATAGAACTGTAGGTGAAAGTTTTAGAATATTATGGAAGTACAATATATATTTAATTTAAATATCCAGGTAAAAGTAAAATTTGTGGCATTCTGGAACGTGATTTCCAGCAAAAGCCAACCAAAATAATTCCAGCCCAGTGGAAGTATGTGAGCACTCTATAGAAGGAATTGATTGTCCTGGGCTCTAAGGCTACGTAGGGAAGATAGAAAGCTTGCAAGATGACTAAGTGGATTTTAGGAACTGGCTCCACAATTAAGAAAAGTTATGCCGAAGGTGCAGTAGAGTGACTAAAGGTAAAGGTTCTGAAGTCACACTGCATAGTTTCAAATTCTGCTGTACCACTGCCCACATTTTTGTGACCCTAGGCAAGGCACTTGACCCCAGCTATAAAATAAGTCTAACAATAATGATACCAACTCATGGATGGCTTCATTGTGAGGATAAAATAAGATGGAATACATACACAGTGCTTGGCAAATTTTAACTTTCATCTCAAAAAGTATCAGCATTATTGTTACAAAGACAATGTTGGTATTATAATTACAGAGCTGAGTAACGAGTGCTTATACTTCATTATTTTTATTTTAATAATTACTATTAGCTAACATGTATATAGTGCTTACCTTGTGCAGCTTTTTCGCATGTTGATTCAATTAATTCTCATAAAAATTCTGTGGGGTATGCTAGTGAATGGCAGAAACCTTACTCTTAATAACTGTGTAAATTAATGTGGGCCGGTGATTGAGGTTTTGGGAAAGTTTAAAAGTGAACTGTTATACTTGCTACACTGGTAGTTTGTGTAGCTGGATTTGAACAGGCAAATATAATGCATGCTTGCTGAGCTGAATGTTCCCCCTACACACCACGAGGACAAATATATTTAGCTGCCTTGGCATTATGAAGTAGTCATGCCTTGACTTATCCAAAGCACTGTCATTTGTTCTTTTTTCTCCTTCATTATTTCTATCTTCAGGAAACTGAAAAATATCTGAAAAATAAAAGAAGTGCTCCCTCATTCCAAATATTCTACTTTTAAAGATAAAAATAATAACTCAGAATAATGGCAAGATAAATTTGATGAATCAAATACCAATTGAAAACCCACTTAACACCCACATTCACTGCCTGTGTGAAAAGTTCCAAGTTCTGTCATTTTTAACAAAGCCCAAAGATTTCACTCAGCTCTTTTTATATCAAAGAAAAAGAAATTTCTGAATCACTGTTGAGTGCTTTTTATGAAACACCTAATTTTTAGGAACAGTGCCTAGACCCATGCACACATCAAGGAACTCAATAAAGTCTTGTTGATTGCTTAAGTACTGATGAACATTGTCTGGTTGATATCAGATACCTCCATAAATGGGAGATGTAGCAGTTTTTATGAGTAGGCTCTTTTGAACCGGGGGAGGCATACAGAGAAGATAATTTGTTAGTGGCTGACAATGATGGCTGCAGATTAAATATAAGCCAGTTGTATGAGATCTGTGAAGAAAACAACTTCATGCTTTAGAAGAGATATAGAAAGCCTCAGGAGCGCCACAAAGAGAAATTGTGACAAACAAGATTATCTAAACAATGTCCTGGGTCATTTAAAGAAGAGAAACCCTTTGCACACTGTAAGGTCTTGTCCCAAAACCTGCTCTTTTCCCCTCTCTGACTCTTTGTCACAGATTCCGGTTCTAGTCATGCCCAACACTTGCGAACCAAGTTACTGCATCCTGCATCTGTGCTCCTATTTATGTTTGGCTTCCTCTCCAACTTTTCTTCCATCGCTAATAATTTGTGTGTGACAATTTTCAGACACCTGAGCAAAAATCATGTGCCAGCTCTTGGCATATAGTTCTTCTGCACTCAATAGACCCTTACACACTGAAATACTATATTCCTTTGAAATTAAAATCTTGCGATCTAATTATTCACCAGGTCTTCCACACTTAGAAATTTTTTCTCATGAAACTGCTTGAGAATAGGATCTATGATTCCCGCATCTTTTCTGTTTCCCAGTGAGCTGCTCTCTGTGCAATATATCACACTTAGTAGTTACTCTAATACTGTGCTTAATTGTCTATAACCCTGCCTTCAGCTTGCACATGCCATTAAGGTGGCTCTGTGAAAGAAGTGTAATTAGTTTTTGGTATCCCTACAAGAAGTTGCAGAACCAATAGTATTGACTCCATCAAAATCTACAGATAACATCTGTTCATATTCTACAGGCAGGTAAAAAGCTGCATGATCATGGTTAATGCATGAAAGGCCAGTTAACACAGTGGTTACAAGCGTGCTTTAAAAGATCCAACAGCCCATCCTCTGCTACTTTATAATTGGTGAGCTATTAACCTCGATGAGCATGCTTTTAAAGGTCCAACAGCCCATCCTCTGCCACCCTATGGTTGGTGAGCTATTAACCTTGTTAACCTGTTTTCTCTTCTAAAGATGAAAATCATAATTGTATCTATCTCACAGAGTTTTTATGTAGATAAAAAGATAATATAGGTAGTGCAGCACCTGGGACAGGGAAAGCCCTCAATAAATACATACTATTAATATCATGATTAAAATAATTAACCAATAACTCAAACACATTTTGAAGATGCAATGGACTAGCTAATGATATACAAGTTATCCAGACTTGAGCTTTCGCTTTTACAGACACATACGTTTATTGAGTATTTAAATTACTTATAATTTATGGTCCTTAATCTTGAAAGCAGTCTGGCATCCAGGTATCATGATAGCTTTATAGTGATTCAGACATGAATTAGAATTGTAGCTTTCCACTTACTAGTTAAATGGCACTGGACAATTTGGCTAATTTCTGGAAGCTTCAATGTCCTTGTTCGACACAAGAAAAGAAGGTAATTCCTACTTTGCAAAACGGTGATAATTACATGTATATTCCCTAGCAGTCAATGAATGACAGCTGTCATGATTTTTAGTCCTCTAATCTTCCTAATTATTCCAAGAGACAGACACTATGTAACTGAAAGATAAATCTGTAGCAGAAAGCTACACATAGGACACTATATAGAGCTCTGCCTCTTCACCTCCCTAGTGGCATTCCTTCAGAATTAAGAAAGGAGTGTATCTTTGGGGACAGACTCACGTGGGAGAATTTGAAGTAGGCAATTTGTGGACTCATTTTCTATAGAGTTGGCAGAATGTGGGTTATCATCACAGGATGGGTATTGCCGTGCTTCCTGCAATCTTCGAATTGCGGCACTGTGGCATGGTATTAGTATCCTCTCTATGATGGGCTGATTACGAGGTAAAGCTGCATTGGCTGACCGCTCTATCAGGTGTCTGCTCTAATAACTCCAAGCATGATTACTTTTTTAAAAAACAAATAGAGACGTGGAGGAAAAACAAGGAGCCACCAACCAGTAAGCACTTCAAACAACACCACAAAAGACCAGATGTTGCTAGACTGTGTTTTATTTGGACAAGTTCTAATGAATCTTCCCTGAGATCAAGCGAAGGATTTAACCAATACCTAGTCACCCAGGGTAATAAAGTTCATGATTATTTAGCAACATGTGGAACTGTGGAGAGTTCTTTTTCGTTTCTCGGGGGAAGGAGTGAGAAGGAAGAAAGAAGGAATATCAAGCTATACAAAGACGAAACTAAAAATTTAAGTAGTTCAATTTTCTTTTCTCCCTATATAACACAGAGAATTGGAGCCATCCCAGTTCCAGTAATACAAATTGTGTCAAGAACCATGAAAATTTCAGTAGCTATAATTATAACTAGGAAAAACATATAAATATATTTTGAATAGGAGGCTCATATTCTGGTGGTTTAATAAGCAAAGGGCAAACAATAATAATAACAATAACATATTACAGATTTAAATAAGAGCTTTGAGATTTTTTAAACAAGAGAGAGAAAATCACAATGGGTACACACAAAAACTGTACCCATTGCAGAAAGAGACACCAAGAAGAGCTGCCATTTAGATTGAGATATAAAGGCTGGAGAGAAGATAGATGTTTCAGGCTGAGGGAAGAGGGTATGAATAGACCTGGGGGAGCTTAGTGTAAGAAAGGGCCTGAGGGAAGAAATCAATAAAGAAGAATGAGTAATAAGGAGAGTGGCAAGATGGGGTGGAAAAATATTCAAGGCCAACTCATGCAGTGCCTTTGGGTCATGACTCATACTGTTAGTAGAATAAGGAGCCATTGACCAGCTTTTAGAAGGAGAGAGGCAAGATGTGATTTAGACAATCTTGCATATCAATCAGAGGACAGCTTCTTGAGACAGATTCCTGAGGCTCACGTCTTCGTCTTCGCTTAACAGCTACATATTAGCTGGGTGACCCTTTGTTTCCTCATCTGCAAAGAACAATAATAGGACCTATTCCATTGTTTTGAGACTTAAGTGAATTATTTCATGGGAAGCCCATAGAACAGAGGCTAAGACATAGTAAATACTCAATAAAGGTTATTTATATATATGTAAATATATATAAGCCATATATATTTATGTTCATGTAAATATATACATAATAATTTTAAATAATATATCTAATGATTTTATTTTTTTAAGTTACTGCACTTGCTGCTGTGTGGACAAAGAATTAGCACACAAGAAAAAAAGAGGAATCAGGAAAACACATTATTTAGTAAGATAAAATAGAAATGCTAAACGTCTAAAATAGAAGGGTGACAGTGGAGATGGCAGGAAGGAGATGGATCAATATATATATTCTGGCCATGAATAAACTGGACCTTTTGATGCATAGGATATGAGATGAGGAGAAGGGAGATCAGGAATCTTAGACCATTCACAATATCCCAAAGGTGGAAACAGCCCAAATGTCCATCAATGGATGAATGAATAGAGAAATTTTGACAGTATATATAAAATGAAATATTATTTGGCTATTAAAAAGAATGAAATACTAATGCATGTTACAACATGGATGAACCTGCAAACATGCTAAGTGAAAGAAGCCAGGGACAAAATATCACATTTTGCATGATTTCATTTATGTAAAATATCCAGAAAAAGTAAATCCATAGAGAAAGAAAATATACTGATGGTTGCCAGGGTCTGGAAGGAGGGGAGGATGAGAACTAACTGCTTAATAAGTATAGAGTTTCCTTTTGGAGTTATGAAAATGTTTTGGAACTAGATAGAGGAACAATACTGTGATTGGATTAATGCCATTGGATTGTTCACTTTAAAATGATTAATTTGGGGCTGGATGCAGGGGCTCATGCATATAATTCCAATGCTATGGGAGGTCAAGGTGGACAAATCACTTGAGGCCAGGAGTTCAAGACCAGCCTGGGCAACATAGTGAAGTCTTGTCTCTACTAAAATATTGAAAAATTAGCTGGGCATGGTGGTACATGGTTGTAGTCCTAGCTACTTGGGAGGCTGAGTCAAGAGGATTCTTTGAACTGAGGAGTTGGAAGTTACAATAAGCTATGATCAAGCCACTGCCTTTCAGCCTGGGAGAAGAGATACAGAAATACATACAAAATAAAATGATCAATTTTATGTAATGTGAATTTCGTCTCTATAAAATTCCATAAAAAAGAATGGATCTTGGGTTTTGTCTTGATCAACTGGATGAAAAGTTTCTCAAGTCAGATGAGGACAGTGAGTTCAGTGCTCTGTTTTGAGCATTTAAGTATGTGATGTTTATAATTTTTACGAGATGCAAGAAATAAGTTACGTATACAAGTTTGGAGCTCAGAGGAGATATCAGAACTCGAAGCATAAATTTTAAAACTGTAAAAGTGGATGATATAAGTATCTAAAGGAGATATGTCTAAAGGAGAAAATGTAGGCAAAAGATTTTATTACTATTATTATACTTTAAGTTCTGGGGTACATGCGTAGAACGTGCAGGTTTGTTACATAGGTATAGAAGTGCCATGGTGGTTTGCTGCACCCATCAATCTGTCATCTACATTGGATATTTCTCCTAATGCTATTCCTCCCCTAGCCCCCACCCCCCAATTTTAAAAAGACCTAAGACAAGCTCTGAGAAATGGCAGCATTTAAGAAAAGAACCCCACAAAAAACATTGATAAGTAGAAGGAAATTAAGAAAATAACCCTGGAAGCCAAGAGGTAAGCATGTTTCAAGCAGATAGGGTCCCAACTTTGACAAATATTGCTGAGAAGTCAGGTAAGATGAGCGGGGAAGAAGTCCATTGGGTTTGGCAACCTGCAGGCTATTGTAGATTTTAACAAAGAGAATTCCAGTTAGTGAAGATGCAGGAGCACATTGGACTGGGTTGAAAAGTGGAAAGAGGATGGGGAGGAGAGGCAGTTTGTTTGAAGAGCCAGGAATTTTGTGATAAAGGAAAACAAAAAAATATGGCAGGAAACTGTGTATGGTTATGTTAAAGAAAAGTCTTAAAAGATAGGAAATACTACAGCATGATTGTACAATAACAGTGAGATATTACCCCTAAGGGAAAGCAGAAATAATTTTAGGAGCAAAGCCTTTGATAAGCTAAGCAGTAATGGGACCCAGAGCAGAAGTGAAGAAGAAATATCCTTTCTGGGAGGAGGAGGAACACTTCCCACATTGTGGAAGAAGGAGAGTTTGGATGCAGATATACTAAAATGGCAGGTTTTGTGGTGGGAAGATGAGTGAGTTCATTTCCAATGACTTCTATTTTCTCAATGAAGTATGAGTCTGGGTCATCTGTAGGAGGAGGATGTGTGGGAGATCTGAGGAAAAAGGAGTTGATATGGTACAGTCATCTCATAGAAATGAAGAAACTTTATAGGATTCCTGAGGAGTGCTGAGTGCCCGCTTGAGGTTTCTGAATTCTGAATCAGTCATCTTGGCTTTGTAACTTTCCTCAACAAAGTTTCTGCTTGGGTTTGAGCAAAAAATAGGGAAGAGTTGAGCAACTTAGAACAGCCTTTATGATTCACCCCAGACCTATCATATTCCTCTTCCTGCTCACTGGCTACTGGGCATTGAATAAAGTTTAATGGGCCTGTCTGTTAAATATAGAAGGAGAGAAACATCAACATCAAGATATTTTATGCCTGGATAGCTGTCAGTGGCAACAAAGTCATACAAAAATCCTTGGGCCTCAACTCACTCAATGCATCCAGTAGGAAGCACAGTCTTGTAGTCACAGTCCCACTTGCACTGATGATTGGTTGCCATGGAAATTTCCATGTTAAAAAGGCCAAAGTCGTTTCAGGAACTGAAGTATAGCCTCACTAATTTAGTGTGATCTATATCCACATTAAAGGATAAACAATAGAATCAGTGAAAAGAAATGCAGTTGTGTTCCTTTCCAAGTATGCTGTGATCTAACCATGTAAGCCTAAATTGTGTCAAAATAAGTTCTAAATAAGAGGGATTGAAATTAATTACCTTGTAAAGAAAAGTGAGAAAAGACAAATAAAAAGCTTCATACAGCCTACTGAAATAACAAAAGGAAAATTAGGATAAGAAGAAAGGATGGATTTTCATGGTGCCAGAAAAAGCTTCATATGGATTAAGAAGGAAATTGTAGCAACCAACACTCTGGTTATGGGACTCGATGAATCGTCTGTGTTGTCCTCTGAAAGTCCTCCTGTCTTTGTCTTTCCTCACATCATTTAGCCACATGTCCTCCTCTGCTCCTTGCCATCTGGAAACCACTCTATCTTCTCATCGTGCTTCAGGTGTCAGTTTAAAAAATTCTCCAGGAACATCTTGCCTTACCTCACTCAGTTTTGTTTATGCCCTGCCTTTTATGGAGAGTAATTTCTGAAGACCATTTATTACTATTATCATTAGGCTTTGAGAAGTTATTATCTAATATCTGCCTTTCTGCTCAACACCATATTCCCAGTTCTTGGTTTATACCTTGCAATCAGAGACCAGTATATAACTATGAAAGGAAAAGAAGGGAGGGAAGAAGGGAGACAGAATATAAAAAAGGGAGGAAGAACAACATGAAGGAAGGGGGGAAGGAAGGAAGGAAGAAAGGAAGGAAGGAAGTTTTCTTAATCTATAAAAGTTTTCTCCTTTCTTTGAATTCACAGAATATTATTTCTGTACCCTGCATGTAATACTTAAATACTGCTCTGATATCTCTCTTGGATTGTGTAATGTGCAAATATTATACACAGAGTGGCTACTGAATAATCAGTTAAATGAAAAAGACTCATACCCTTACAAGTAAGAACCTAAGAGGTCCCATATGCTAGAGTGGCATCAAACATCCCCCTCAGACATGATAATAATTTATCATCAATTTTTCAGAGTTTTATCTGAAATAGTCTTGAATGTGTGCCGTTCCGTAGAATAATGTCATCCTTAAATGTCCTCATTGGATGTAAAGGTACCAAGAGATTCCTATTTACTTCTTTATCCTTGTTATTCATCACTTATTGATCATTTTTTAAAATTTCTTTTATTTCAATAGTTTTGGGGGTATGGGTGGTTTTGGTTACATGGATTAGTTTTTAAGTGGTGGTTTCTGAGATTTTAGTGTACCCAGCCAAGCAGTGTACACTGTACCCAACATGTAGGCTTTTACCCCTCACTTCCCTCCCAAGCTTCTCCTCAAGTTCCCAAAGTCCATTCATCATCCTTACATTGCATCGTATTTAAACTCTATCAATTTTGAACAACTCATGGTTTTTCAAAGGCCTTTCCTTTCTTTTAACTGCAATATTTTCTTCTCAGGTCAAAATTCTACTCATTACATTCTTCACATTATCCAGGAAGGCTTCTGGTATTTCCACCACTAGCTCTGTTCTACACAATTTATGATATGAGTCCCCAGCTCACTGCAGAACTATGTCTCTTTTATCTTTGTATTTTCAAGGCTTAGTGCATACGTTGAAATCTAGTAGCTAACCCATGAATGTCTGAAACTCAACTCCTGTTTATTATGAAGCTATAACCATTATGGTTTCATAGATTTCACTCAGTCTTACCAAATATTCTCTCCAATAATTCTTCTGGAGAGAATTGTTGTAATTTATAAGATGGCCACATTGTGAGAGGCATAATACCTACCAGAAATAGACTTTTACATTAAATCATCCTTTCTTTTTGAACTTAGCTTGGTTAAACAAGCCTGTATCAGATATTTTACAAAATTATTCATTCCTATAATAATGATATTGAAGCATATCATATCAGTTTCATCCACAAAAATGGTTATCAGCTTCTATCATATAATTAAAAATAGTATTAGGTGAACATCTTACAGATAAGAATGCATGCTTTTGGTACAAAGCAAGGTTGATATATTTTATTTCTCATCGTTCTTCTCTTTCTTCCTCACCCGTTCCTCTCACCCTACCATTTTTCTTTCCCTTATTCTTCTCCATTTCTCCTGCATTTCCAACTGCCAGTAACATATAAATCCACTTAAAGCAATCATGGGTATTAGTTTCACTGACGCCTTTTCTAACATGAGGATTTAGGCAGCAGAAAGTATAGATATCAAATGTGGGCTTGTGTTTCCTGGTTCTAAATTACACCAAATCAGAAAAGAATTGCATTTATAAAACTGAGGGGAAACTTTATTGTTTTCTTAACCGGCAAATTAAAATTGTGTATATTTATGGCATACAACGTCATGTTTTGATATATTGTATGCACTGAAGAATGGCTAAATCAAGCAAACTTTAGGTTTTAATAACCCCTGTGTCATCTTTAGCGCCAAATGCAAAAGAAAGAGCCATGAAAAGGGGAAGGGAAAAGATAACACCAAGAGGATTTTCTGCTGGGACATTAAAAGTAGCATGAAGAAAGAGTAAATTACATTTCACTTGACAGTGACAAACCCACTAAGAAGATGAGGTAAAGGCATGAAAGAGCCATGGCAATGCCGAATGAAGGTCTAGTAGAAGGGCAGGGTGCCCTTCATCTTTTTGGATGGTGCAGTCTGAGCCATTCCTGCAGAGAGCCATCCTCAAGAAAGCTGTCTGTGACTCAGTGACCCAGCCAGAAATGATGTGTGGGCAAAGCAAACAATTACAGTAAACAAAATGACTACCCAGAATGTGGTAGTGACAGCAGCACTTACTGGCACCTGTAGTCAGAAAAACTTATTCATTCACCTTTTCAAGTGTTGTTTATGAGGCACCTACTCTACACAAATCATAGGCCCTAAATAGCCATTCTCTTCCAGATTCTCATAACCTCATATTTTGAGTGTTCCTAAATGGTCTCCTTGTCTCCAGGCTTGCTCTCTGTTCTAGTCTGTCCTACACACAAGGGCCAGGAAATTCTCCCTCCTACACAAGAGTGGTTATAAGCACAGACTCTGGAATTAGACTTCCTGGATTCAAATCCTGGCTCCACAGTATATTAGCCCTATGATCTTAGGCAAGTTACCTAAGCTACCCAAGTTAACAAGTTACCATCTGAGCCCCAGTGTATCAGTCAGCTCAGTTTACGTGGAAGAAACAAAAGTCCCCCACATCTTCAAAGTTTAAAAATAAAGCTTTGTTTCTGGCTCATGTTTATGTCCTTCATGGGTCTGAGCCAATGCTTTGCAACCTCCTCATTCTACAACCAAAGTTAAAGTTGCAGCCCCTCTCTGGATCATGCAAGGCAGTGGCAGAGGGAAACAGTGCAGCTCCATTAAAGCTTTTGCTTGGAAATGTCACATCACACTTTCATTCACATTTCATTTGTGAAAACAAAGAGGCAGGACTGAGAGGGAGGGGCAGAAAGAATGCTGACAATATAATCAACTACATCCAGATTCCACATCTGGAAATAACTTCCTTACACTTTCCTCCCTGATGCCATACAAACACCCCTATCAAATACAAGTGTTCAGTCCAACAAACCAAAATATAATTTGCCTTATTCTGCTCAATAACTAAGTTAAACATTTCATATATAAATTGGCTCAATGAATATAGAGTTATAGACCTATGAAGGCAAAATAATAGAGCTTTCTACAAAAAAGTTCTACTTGTAAAATTGAACTAAGACATCCAGCCCTCATTGTTACCCTGACATTAAACAAGTTACCTACAACACAGGAATGATGTGGAGAAAACACGACTTAAGAGCATTCATATTCTCAATGGATATATCCACACATCTTCACAAATCCTCACATTTCCAAATACCTTTATAGCCTATTATCTATTCCATAAAATACAGCAAGTAGGATGTCATCAAAGCAACTCCATTTGTAAAGATGATGAATAAAAAAGAGCAGTGCCACATAGAAGAATGACAGTCAGCCAGGACATGAATCTGGCTAGACTAACTATCATAACACACAACCCTAAATCTCAGTGATTTAATGCAATAAATTTTTATTTATTGATCTCATCCTAATTCAGTGTGCGTTAGTAGTGGCAGGAGGGTGGGGCTAGAAGTTCTGCTCCACATACTCATTCAGGAGCTCAGCCTTCTTCTATCTTGCCATCCCACCCTCCTCTATGTTCTTGGAGTCCTCTCCTTACAGGTGTGAGAGAGGGAAAGAAAGTAGAGGACTGCATTTAGGAGAGTTTTATCACCTAAGCCTGGAAAAGCTATATATCACTTTCATCATATTTATTGACCACAACTCAGATACAAGCCTGTAACTGACTACAAAGAAGGCTGGGAAATATAGTCTAGTTATGTGTCAAAAGGAAAGCAGTTTGGGAAACAACTAGTCAATCTGTACCACAGTGACATAGTCTCACTTTCTAGCTAGGTGACTTGATCCACTACACAGCTTAAGGCCAGGGATTCAAATATGTGAATTTACAACATCACAAATTACAACATATTCTGTACATTTGGCCTTATGTGCCACGTACCTTTGGGAATGATAAACTTCTGTTTGTTTGTTTTGCTATTATAAAGTATTGGTTCTGATACGAATTGCTAAATCATTCTGTGAGAACCGGAGTCTGATTTCTGGAATGTGCTACTTAGGCTGATCACTGAATTAGGCTAATAGGTAAAAGAGAATAGCCATTCAAATGCTAAACACACATGGCATAACACACAGACACAAAGCGCCATTATTCTGTGTTTTGTGCAAACACACAAACTCCTCCCACCAAGGTTGACATAATGAAGAAAAAAAGAAGAGAAAGGATATGTACACAAGGCATTGAACCAAATCAAATGTTTTTGGATATGCTTGACTACCTGCCTTGATAAGGAATAAAATGAATTCATAAGATTTGCCTGCCCTCATAGTCAATAATTGTTAGAAAATTGCCAGGTCCAAGATGGATGACATCATGCAGGGCAAATGAAGATCATTTCTTTCTACATTGATTGGTGCTTGGGTTTTGTTTATACCTCAGCTGCCTGGGCCTTGTTGTAAGTAACCAGATATTGTAGGTTTAAAACAAGCTTTCCATTTGCATCGCTGGTCAATGAGTGCAGCCAACAGGGAGCCCAGTGATTCAGATAACTAGTTTTAATTGAAATCAATACTAATGCAAGCAAAGCTGACTGGAATGGGAGCACTATGCTCTGATGGAATCATTTCATGGTCTCTGCCAATGACAACCATTATCAGGAATGAACTGTAACTTCTACAGTGACTCATAACACTTTCCAGGAGGAAAAATAAAAGAGTCTCTGGACCAGTAAAAGTTTTCAATTAGGAAAAAAAAAAAATTACCTCTTTAGGTCTCTGTTACATTTCAGTTATAGACTCCTGTTCAATTCCAATTTGAGATTCCATTAAATGAAAAATGGCAATTAGCTATAGTACTTCCTCTTCTGCCAACCCTTCTCCAACCTTTCCCTTCCACTCTAATCACAGATTAGGTCTGGTGAAGAAAGAGAATAATTTTTATAATTAACATGTATCAGACATGTTCCAGGTGGAGAATTATGTTCTAGTCCAGCAGTCAGCAAAACCAGCAAACTCTGTCTACAAAAGGGCCAAATAGTAAATATTTTAGGCTTTATGGGCCATACAGTCTTGACTGTGACTACTCAGTTCTGCTGATGTAACCAAATGCAGACATAGACAATACATTATGAATGGGCATCTCTGTGTCCTAATAAAACTTTATTTACAAAACAAACAGCAGGCAGGATTTGGCTTGTAAAACCCTGTTCTTGGCTTTACAGGTGTTATCATTTAATCTTCACTGAGGAGTGTATTCTTATTCTGATTTTTCATATGAGGTGAATTGATAACCCCAAGACTTCTCTTCTAGTAATGAGTGAAGCCATGTCTATCATCAAAGACATGTCTCACACCAAAGCAGACTATAGTTTACCCATTTTGCCACTCTACTGCCTGGCTGAAGAAGGAGCAAGGAAGCCTGGGAAACAGCAAAAGCTTCAGTGCTGAGCCTGATTATTTACAAATACAACTACTAGTTTAAAGAGTGTCTAACTCTTCCCTCTTGGTGATCCAGTGTTGACTTGACCAAATTTTTCATGATGCAAAGTATGTACAGAGTCAGCTGCCACCTAAAAAAGCATTGGGAGCATGTAAACTCCTAAAATACATTTGCTTTCCATGACCCCTGGAGCTTCTAATCCACATAAGAGGTCAAAAATTGTGCCATGTTTGAAGAGTGCTTAAGAATTAATTTAGTATTTCACAAATACTATGCTTATAATATCCCTGTGTTTAATGCCCACCACAAGGACAGGGAATGAATGTGTCTATATTCCTGAAGAGCCTTGCACTGCACCTAACACGTAAGAAATTCTCCAAAAATATTTGTGCCATGCCTTCATGGAATATCAGTGTAACCAAAGTGAGATACTATCTCTGTTCTTCACAAGCTGACACGCTACCAGAAAAGAAAATGTATATATACAAATATTGTAGTCTGCCCTTCATGATTGCTTATAATCATCAAAAGAGAACTAAAAGTGCTATAGTTGTTCAGACGAGAAAAGAGAGTTTAATTACAGGCACATCTTCATAGAAGATGCAGCATCAAAACTGGCTCTTAGAACATGAGTAGGATTAGGTAGACGGAGATGTTGGAGGAAGGGCATCTCAGGCAAAGGAGACGTGATAAGCAAATACAGGGATATGGGAAAAGATGGGGCATCTTCATAGAATAGACACTGCTTGGTTTGATTGAGCATTGCGCAAGAGAGTAGGGGTAATGAAAGGCAAGGCTAGAAAAGGAGTTTGGAGAAAGCACGTCTTAAATTATCGTAGAAAGATTGTGAGATAAAAACTAATGAAAGAAAATGTATTTTCAAACAAAATATTTCAAAGTTTTCCATTTTCTCCAAAATGCAGAATTATTTTTCTAATATATAAGAAAGATGGCAGGAAAAAAAGATCCTGAATTGTAATACAGCAGAAATATTATAGTCATAAGGTAGAGGAGATTATATCATACACAATCATCTATAAAGTTATTAAATTTGTTATTTTTTAGTTGTGTGGATTTATATCTATTCTAACTTCATATCATGTCTCAGGAAGTATCATCACCTCATAAGGTAAAAACCAACCTAATTTTTCTCACCATTGTCTTCCTAGAGCCTAGCAAAGTGTCTGATATATGGAAGATACTCAGTAAATGTATAAAGAAGAAATGAGTGAAGTAGTACTGTTCTTCATGTTCATTAAAATGACCATCTTATCTGCTTATTTCTTGGTTTGGGTAAGTATATGTCAGCTATTTGAAAGCCAACTAGGAAAATGACAAGTTAATTTTTATTAAAAGACACAATGATATAATAAACATTAGTTAGATTAAGATTCTTACACTGATTTTCGAGTTGATTCATGAAAGAATCAAATAAACCTGGGTTTTTATTTTAAAATCAGAACCATTAGAATTTAGCCATATTTGAGAGGCCCATATAGTTATTTCTGATGGTTACAAATAACTTAATACCAAAGGAATCATATACTTAAATCAAAATAATAATGATCTGCCTCCTAATTATTCTTCCCCTTCACCACCATCCCCTATTGTTGTCTGACCTACTCTGCTCCAGGGTTATCTCTCTGAAGTTCAAGTATGATCACGTTTTAGCATTTTGAAAGCCCAGATTAATGGTTCATTTAAAATTTAAATATTCGCAAAAGCTTATTAGTAATATCCTAGTAAGCATAATACAGCAATATATAAGGTAAATTTTGGCCTGCAGTTGGGAGGTTTTCATGAGAATTCCTATGTTTGTCTGGATTAGTCTTTGGGGTCTGGCTGGAGGGAAAGCATTCCCTGCATTTCCTGATCACTGAAGCTAAAGCAGGATTTCCTTGCCAAGTAGGCAAAGTGCAATCTTTAGAGACACCCTTGCCTCAGAGTAAGATGATGAAACCCCCAGATGGTGGTTTGCTATTTTCATATGGCATAGAAAAGTGTACAGTGTTAATAGATAATGAAATTGAAGCATGAGAATGGTCCAGAGTGGTGCAACTTCTGCAATAAATGCAGTGTTTCCATTTTTTTCTTTTTTCTTTTTGTCATTAGCTACTACTGTTTACTTAAGAAAACATTTATGGTTGACAGTGATTATGGTGGTGATGGAATTCATCCCATTGCAATGCAAACATTCAGCTAGCTCCTGAGGTTATTATACTGGCTCTGTTTGAGCAGTGTGGCTTCCAAAGTGGAGGTGGAAATTAAATGGCATTTACATAGCAGAGCTGTACGGATAATTAGTAATTCAACACACAGCCATTCAGGACAAGGCCAACATGAGGAGTCATATAAGCATCATATGATAACCATTTAATGGGCTGTGTGAAATGAGTGGGTGGTCTAGGCTCAGCTCCGACCAGGTACTGGTTCCCACACTTCCAGGCTCAGGAAAAGGTCTAGAGTTCAAATGCATGCAAAGAGTCATGCATACAACTCTTGCTGGGTAGAGTTAGCTATGAAAGCTCCCATTAGGCCTGAGGCCAGAGCTCCTTCTGGATAAATAAAGTCATTCAATGAAGCTGCAAATGTGTGACATTTTAAGTGCACTGACCTAATTAAATTATACCAGTTAGTAAAACTTTTCAACTTGAATAGATTTTCCATTCCTTTGCCATAATATTGTGAAAGGGACTGGGCAGAGACATGCTAATCCTGGGGAAAATTTGGTGTTTGGATACAGGAAGAGCAGAAAGCCCTCATGTTGAAGCCTTAATAACGGGAAAAATAAAAAGTGGCCTTCCACTCATGAGAAATGCTTCAAGTGGCCTCACACCATGGGAAAGTGCCAGTCTACTGGGTGGAGCTCAGACATCTCTAGTTATGAAATTTTCATCTCTCCCTCATCCCCACTGGATTGGTGAGAGTGTCCATCTTCAGTAGTACCAACCCTTTCTGTGAATACAGATCACTCTTCCAAGTTCAGGGCAAACAAGCAGAGAAGAGCAAAAAAAATATGTCATATTATGCTAAGATTTGCTAATAGCATATTTTAACACTAATGAATTGTAGATGTTCAATACAACAGACAGTTGTCACAGGCGTATTGTGTTCTGTTCTGGAGACCACTAACCCTACATCCCAGGCCCCATCTAAAGAGAGTACAAGCATAGGTCAACACGTAGATATACTTTAAAACCTTTAGGGCAGGGGTCAGCAAAGTTTTCTTATAAAAGGCCAAATAGTAAAAACTGCTGCCTTCGTAGGTCATGTTAGTTTCTACTCACAACTACTCAATTCTGACACTGTCGTGCAAAAACAGCCATGGATAATACATCAATGAAGGAGTGTGGCTATCTTCCCAACAAACTTTATTTTAAAAGCAGGCAGCAGGCCTACAGGCTGTAATTTGCTGACTCCTGTCCTAGAACATATAAAGTCACCCAAAGCGCAAAGTAAGAGAAAACAGAAGGAAAAGCCAGGGTTTACTGACTATTTTCTTCAAACTATGATCTGATTTCTCTCAGTCATGGCTATGGTGACATGAATTAATCCCCTAGCCAGATGCAGAAGTAACTTCACTGTCCATGTATTTTATTAATTCATGATTTATGCTTTATCTACTTTCAGCGAAGTAGCTGTCACTGAGAATACACTTGTAAAGGCTTGCCTACTTGGTGTGATGGAAGAGACTTCCCCAACCAAGGCAATTCTAAATAGAATTATATGTTACCAATTATAAATTATTTGAAAAGACAAGTTGTCTTCCTCTACTCTTAGTTAAGATGGGCTATACCAAGTTTGAGCAAACAAAACTAGCAAGGAAAGAGGGCTCCTTACGAAATGTCCAAAGCAGATCACAGACCAGTAGAAAAGAACTTTGGGGGATGGAGTATGAGCTAAATTTGGAGTTGGTGTCAAATCATAGCATTATTGATCATTAAAAGAGAGAGAATGGAAGAAAAAAAATTGACATTTTCTGAGCAATTACTGTTGCCAAGCATGGTATTAAATACTTTAAAATGAGTTATCCTGGCTGGGTGCCATGGCTCACATCTATAATCCCAGCACTTTTGGAGGCCGAAGTGGGCAGATTGCTTGCTTGAGCTCTGGAGTTCACGAGCATCTTGGGCAACATGACAAAACCCTGTCTCTATAAAAAATACAAAAATTAGCCAGGCATGGTGGTGCACGCCTGTAGTCACATCTACTGGGGAGGTTGAGGTGGGAGGATCACTTGAGCCCAGGAGGTGGAGGTTGCAGTGAGCCAAGCCAAGATCTTGCCACTGCATTCCAGCCTAAGCGACAGAGAGAGACCCTGTCTCAAAACAAAACAAAACAAAACAACAACAAAAATATATACACACATATATATAATAAGTTATCAATTTAATCTTTCCCTTTTTATTTCCTGTACAGATATTTATTCTTTTTAAAATACATTTTTTGCATATATTTGAAGTTTACAACATAATATTATGAGATACACATAGATAATAAAATGGTTACTATAGTGAAACTGATTAACATAGCTATCATTGCACATAGTTACTTTATTTTTTGTAGCAAGAGGAGCTAAAATCCCCTTAAAACTCCCTAGTACAATACAATTCTATTAACTACAGTCATCATGTTGTACATTAGATCTCTAGACTTGTTCATCCCACATATCTGCTACTTTCTATCTTTTGACCTGCATCTCCTCATTACCTCTCTCCCCTTCTGGTTCTTAGTATCTGCTGTATTGCTTTTTATCTCTCTACTCTGTATATCTGACTTTTTTTAATAGTCCACATAAATATTGCATATGTTTGCATATGCATAAATATTGCATGTTGCATAAGTAAGCTCATGCAGTATTTTTTCTTTCCGTGTCTTGCTTCTTTCACTTGACATAATATTGTCCATGTTCATCCATGTTGTGGAAAATGGCAGGCTCTCCTTCTTTTATAAGGCTGAATAACATTCCATTGTATTTATACATTACCATATTTTCTTAATCCATTTGTCTGTCAAGGGATATATAGGTTGTTTCTATATTTTAGCTATTATGAATAACACTGCAAAAAACATAGGAGTACAGATGTCTTTACAAGGTGATGATTTTATATCCTTTGGGTAAACGCCCAGAAGATGGATTGCTGGGTCTTATGGTGGTTCAGGATTTCCTTTTCTCCACACCCTCACCAACATTTGTTATTTCTTGTCTTTTTGATAATGGCTATCCTAATGGGTGTCAAGTGATATTTCATGGTGCTATTCGTGTGCGTTTCCTTGATGATTGGCGATGCTTAACACATTTTCATACATCTGTTGGCCATTTTTATGTGTTCTTCAAAAAAATGTCTGTTCAGGTATTTGTCCATTTTCAAACCTGGTTATTTGTTTTTCTGCTATTGACTTGTAAGAGTTCCTTATAAATTTTGGATATTAACCCCTTATCAGACATGTGGTTTGCAAATATTTTTTCTCAGTCCATAGGTTGCCTTTTCATTTTGTTGATTGTTTCCTTTACTGCACAGAAGCTTTCCAGTTTTATGTACTCCTAATTATTTATTCTTGCCTTTGTAGCCTGAGGTTTTGGTATTATGTCCCAAAAATCATTGCCAAGGTTAATATCAAGGAGCTTTTCCCCTATGTTCTATTCTAGGAGTTGTATTACTTCAGGTCTTATGCCATTTAGTATTTTCAATCTTCTGGGGAGGTATATTTAGCCATATATTACAGAAAAGAAAATGAAAACATCCTTAATTTGCACAACTAGTAACTCCAGGAATTGGGATTTGAACCCAGCTATATCTGTCTCCAAAGTGTATGGCTTTCTGGTAACACTCTTAAGCACAAAACATCAAGATTTTGCCCACCTCAAGTCAATAATTCTTACTTCGTCTTAATTCCGTTTACCTATGTGACATGCTTTTATTCTCTGCTTATTGTTAAATCAAATTATTATTAATACATTCTTTTAAAAAATGCCTAATTCTATTATTGGTATATAGTTATTTATGTTTGAGATTACTGGGCCAGCAGAAATCGAATAATAGGCCACATGTCAAAACTATATCCCCTCTTCCTTCTCATTTAGTTCACTGGAGCTGGCTTCCTAATATTCCATAACTTTTATGCATTTAGCTACAAATCAGGCTTGATAGTATAAATATAAGAAGAGCTAACATTTATCGGGTACCAAATATGTCACAGTCACATCATTTCATACCCCTTTGATCATCCTATGAGGTGGGTACTATCATATCTCCATTTTAAGAAAAATGTCTCTTATTAAGAGAATAATTTGCTCTAGGTCACTCAACTAGTAAGTAGCTGAACTGGGATTCAAACTCAGATCTTTTCTTAAATTATTTATAAATTCAGGCCTTACAGAAAAATCACAGGGATACCTTTTCTGCTTATCCATGTATGATAAGACCCCAAAGAAGATAAGCACTTTCTTTTCTATAACCAGCTAAACATACTTTTGAGCCCCAGAAAAGGAGTCTAAGGAAGAATAAGCAGTTCTCTCACTCCAGCCTACTCACTCTTCCTCCTATCTCAATAGTCCCTACAGAAACTGGGAGTCAAAAGTAGAGGGAAAAAAAAAAAAAGGTGAGGAGGCAGAGGACAGACATTTTTGAAGGAGAAACAGGAATAGCTTAATAAAGTCCATTCAAAAATTATCTTTGGAAAATATATATTTATATATATGCCTTGGTCCAAGAGCAATCACAACTAAAATTCAATTACTGTCCTTGCCAGAATCTTTTACTGACGTAAAGGTAGAATTTGTGCCAAATATGAAAGAAAGTCAACAAGTTCTTTCCTCCTTTTTTATTTCCCAGCAGCCAGCTACTTACAGCACCCCCTGATGAGTTTTTCAATCACAAACTTAGGAATCCATGACTTTTTACTGAATTTCAGAAAGCCCCACATGCTATGTGCATTCTCCTAAGGCTATAAGTCAAATAACGAACTATGCATTTTATTTCCAAGTAGGAACAATCTAGTTTCTCTGACAGTATCACACATACATTGTTCTTTTAAATCTCTTCACCTATATGAAATCAAGATATGATTCTTAAACAACAAAGACTGTAATTGTATTGGCAACACAATCAGTCACCCTATCACTTAGATCCTGAATAAATGTGAGGAGCATCTGTTGAAATGGAATCCGTGGGCTCCTTTTAATGGGCCAAATGTCTCCAAGGACAGAATAGTGACAGGAAGCAATCCAGCTGCTCAGACTGCAAATCTTTGGTCCTTGAAAGAAAAATCACGAAAGCATCATGAAAAAAGTAAATGTGCACACTTTACCTTAGGAAAAGATTAACAAAGCTTAGTTAGAACACTGATCATTTGACTGCCTGCATTTCTATTTATTTCTCACAGGAGGTCTGGCAACAGTGAATTTTCCTCCCTGGTGTGCTCTTCAAATTATGATTTTCAAACTTTTTCAAGGCCACTTTAGGGAGGCAAAATATCATCTACCTGCCCTACCTACTTCCATTGCTACTGCAAAAAAGCAAACAAACAAAAATAGCAACAACAAAAAACACAACCTCATGAAATGAATGGAAAGAAGGGTGTTGTTGCTAATAAGGCACCAATGAAAGAGGTGAGCAAAATGGTTCTTCAGTGTCAAGAACAAAAATATAGCATGAAAATTATTGTATGGAGTAGGAGGTGGGGGCATCTCAGCAATCTAAAACTACTCAAAGCATATCTGAATGGCCTTGGGTGACTTGCAAATGCCCTTGGACCAGGGCAAGGCTACTTTGTAAGAGGAAATAAAACTTTTCTCATAAGAGAACGTTGCCCTTGTGGTTGGGGGAAAGGGTGCTGGGGAAAGGGAAAAAGTTCAAGTTCTAGAGTTGAAAGGGAGTTTATACAGTAGTTGTTCCAAGTCCCACAGGGTTGATCGCTCCTTATTGTCATTCTCACTGCTCCCCAGTCTCACTGATGTAGGGCAAGAGGAGCACAATGTAGAATCTTGAAAAGTCTCTGACATTGCTTGCCTCAGCTCTCTCACATGTGTCTTGGGGAGAAGGGAACCTCAAAGCTCAAAGGACACATCAGAAAAGCTGTGCCTCATCTTCTTGCTCTAAGAGGATTTGGGTTTAATTTCCTTTTCCATTCTGCCAAAGGCAGTAAAGAAAAGAAAGATCTCAACCTTGCTGAGGGAAGGAAATGGCAGGGATGGCACTGAGAATGGCAGAATAGCTCTGGACAAGGTCATGGCAATTGATGAACATGCCCAGAGGTGCATACTTTGGGGCTGGCAACAGAAAAAAGTGCCAAGCAAGCTGAGCAGCATGGAGCAGTGACAGACAACGAGAGGAAGCAAGGGAGTAAGGCCAACTCTGAGGAGTATATGCAGCAGATGAAATCTGAGGCACCTCACTGCCTTTGCTGTGAGTAAAGATAGAATGAAAAAGTATGTAATGGATCCCTTAGGTATTGTGCTGTTAAAATTAGTCACTGACAGACTAAGAAGTTCTGGGAAGTTTTGTGAACAGGAAGAAGGTCATTATCATCAGCATCATAATATACATTCACTGGGCATTTCCTATGGCCCAGGAATTGTGCTAGCTCTTTGCATGCATTATCTCTTTCGTCCCCACAACACTTCTATATGGTAGGTATTGTACTTCCCTACATTGGTATGGCTTTTTTTACAAAAGATGAGGAAAGGGAACTCCTTGGAAGTTTGAGAATCTTGCCCAAAATCACACAGCTGACACTTGGCAGAGTGAGCACTGTTTCTCAGGTCTATCTCACTCCAAAGGTGGACTCTTTATTTTTTATTTTTATTTTATTTATTTATTTATTTATTTTGAAATGGAGTCTTGCTCTGTGGCCAGGCTCGAGTGCAGTGGCACGATCTCAGCTCACTGCAACCTCCGCCTCCTGGGTTCAAGCAATTCCCCTGCTTCAGCTTCCTGAGTAGCTGGGACTACAGGTGCATGCCACCATGCCCAGCTAATTTTTTGTATTTTAGTAGAAACAGGGTTTCACCATGTTGGCCAGGATGGTCCCGATCCCCTGACCTCATGATCCACCCGCCTCAGCCTCCCAAAGCGCTGGGATTACAGGCGTGAGTAAACGCACCTGGCCAGGTGGACTCTTTAAACAACGCTAAAGCACTCCCAGCAGTCCTGCCTTGGTTTTCTGCTTAAGGTTTTCATTTATAATAGTCATATTCACTTATCAACTCATTAATGCGGCGAAGACTTATAAGGAACTACTAAGTGCCAGTCCCAATGCTCAGCAATGGGGAAACATTTACAGACAAAAATGAGCAGGATCCCAGCCCTTTTAGAGCTTTCAGCATAGTGGAGGTAATAGGCATAACCAAATTTATTGTACAAATAAATGTGAAATGAAAAATCTGACAAATACTATGCAGGATTTGAAAGCAGAAAAGAGTGGGAGGCATTTGCTAAGTCTGAAGGTTCCCTACAAAAGAGACCAGTGAGTTGACAATAGAGAATGAGTAGAAAATAACTAGGGAAAGGGTGGTGTTGAGAGCCGTATTTCATCGTGTAGTAAAGCCCTGTGGTGGGGAAGAGGGAACAGGACATACTGGAGGAAATAATAAAAAGATAAACGGTTATTACTGAGGCTACAGAGAGAAAAAGATAAAAGGTCTCTGGAGGATTTAAAAAAATAGTAAAGTCCTAAAAAAGAAAAAAAGCAGAATCTCACATATGTTTAAATGTTGAGAGGAAGGACTCAGTAATAATAAGAGCCAACATATATCTTGTTGGTCATACATTCCTTATACAAATATATGTATATGTTTTACATATATTTATTCATTTAACCTTCCTTATAAAACTTTGAAAAATGGGTATTCTTACTATCCTCATTTTATAGATAAGGAAATAGAAGCACAGAGTTTAAGTAACTTGCCCAGCTAGTAAGTGTCAGAGCTCCAGGATCATTTATCTTAACCAATATGGAAGGGGATAAATATATTAGAGAAAGTATAATCGATAGGTGGAGGTAGTAGTTCTTCAATCTCAGTCTACATTAGAATCAGCAAGTGTGCTCATGAACATTCAGATTCCCATGCATTACCTACCTTCTAGGTTTCTGAATTAATAGGTCTAGCCTTTTTCAACACCAAGTCCAGGTGATTCTGATGCAGGTGCTCCAGGGGCAAAGCATGAGTGCAGATGTAGAGAGATTGCTATTTTTCCTAGGGGAGGTTGGGAGATTTCCTTCTAATGGCTTCTATTTGTTCTCAGAAATATAATATAGCAAACATGAATACTACAAGACAAACTTGAGTGTCATCTCAAAGACTCTCATCACCTACGAAAGGATTGAGAACAACCCGTCCCTGACCTTGAGAATTACGGTCCTGGTGGACTGCTGCATTTCATGCCCACTCTTGCACCAAGAGGAGCTAAAGAAGGCTTTATGTCTGTTCCTCCAAAAATTGCAGGAAGGAGTATATATCCTACAAGAGTGATAGGAAGGCCAGGTGATTGAGGAAAGACTAGATGAAGTGTTGAGATAAACTAAGTCAGCCAAGGGCACAGTAGGCTAGAAGCCCTATAAGAAGAACCCAGTAAGATCCAGAAGAGGAAAAGATATATTTATGGCTGAAAGGGAAGTACATGGGAGACTTGGTTTATTTACAGTGTCCTTGTGTTTGCAATGGGCATTGTTTAAAACTTCTTTTATCCCAGAATTATTTCCCAGAACTTCCTACCAGGTCTCCCAGAACACCGAGATTTACATCTGAAAAACCAGTGCACAACGGGGAACATCTGTGGTCTTCAACTTACACAGCTAATGGCCTTTCCCCCACTCTTACATCACCAGGGACCACAAGCCAACACATGCTGTAAGGATGTAACCAGCTGTAGGGAAAACATTCATTATCAGAGAGAATTGCCCAAGTCCTAAATATTCGGCTATGCAGGAAAAATAAAATTCTACTTAATGGAACTAGCAAAAGTTGACTTTTTGAAAGGCTTTCATGGGTCATTTTCATTGCCTATTTCAGTCACCCTTAAGTCACAAATCTACAACTGGAGTCTGTGATGTTCAGGCAACTCTCAACTATCTGTACATCCAGCAATTTATAATCCACATATAACCGAAATGCTGCATTTAGCTAGTAATCTCCACTGCCTCCTCCTCATCATCCGTAAATAACTTCCCTGGCACCTTTTACTAGAGGAAGATGCTTTTCTTGAGTTTAACTTTGTCTCCCTTCAGCTTTCTACTGTGAACTGAAACAGTCAATGTTCAAGTGTAAAGTAGTACCCCACGAAAGTGAACTAGGTACAAAATGTGGCATCCCTACCCCCACCTCCTTGTGAGTTTGTGGGAAGAGGGTGTAGTACACTTACTAAGTTGAACTATAAGCAGAACTTCCCTAGGTAGCCAGAGGAAAATGTCCATGAACTCAAGCCAAGCCAAAGCTGCCATTCCCAGCCTTGTGGGCAGCCAGCCCACCCTTTCGGAAGTGCCTCAGACAGTGCTTTGTTATGTTTCTCCAGTGAGGAAGCTTCCTGTAGGTCGCGGTGTCTCCTGCCTTGCAACCATGAGAATAGCTGGAGCTCAGTCATCTGTCCCCCTCATCCTGTCAGAAGGAAGGGTCAGAGAATTCCCATTTAAACAACCTTAGCAGAGTTGATGGAAAAAACATGAGAAGAAGGAAAACTACTGAGAGTCCAAATGGTTGTGGAAAATTATTTATACACACACACACACACATACACGCATCACAGTCTATATGTGTATACACACCTATAATGTATATATATTTATAATACAGAAAAATAATAAATAATATGCCTAATAGATTATAAGTATATACATATATAAACATACACATATATGTATACATACATGTAGATATGTGTACATATGTATGTATGTGTTTTATATATATTATGTTTATTGTTTGTGTATTTATAAATATATAAAATATTGCCCTATCTTCCTCTCCACACATATTGGCTCGGATTTCACAGTGCTTCCAAGCATAACCAAAAGACTCAAAAGAATGAAAATTAAAAACACAATGCCAGTTTCCAGCAGGATGGATGGTAGTTGTCAAAACTTGATGTTCAAAGCCAGGATTAAAGGCTGATCTAGCCCATGGTAGACAGGTGCCTGAGGAAAGGAAGGATTTGGCAACTGCTTCCAATATCCTTCCATCTCCAAACATACAAGTTCAACAACCCACATTGTTCCCTTATTCTTTGTCCAAATGAGAAGAAATGCTTCTGCGAAGACATTTGTTTTAGCTTCCAAATGGTCTCGGAACACCCTGAACATCCTAGAATCTGCCTGCTGGGTGGAAGCAGGGTGGGAAAAGACATGCTGAGGACCACTTGGGTGGCAGGCTGTTCCTTCCATGCCCAAGGCATCTGTACTTTGAAGTTAAGAAAACTTCCTCCATGGCACACTGATTTCCATACACTTTGATTCTTCAAGACTTTAAGTGATATGATAAGATAAACTTCCCCCGAAGGAACAAGGACAGCTGAGGAAGAAGTTATAAATGTTCCCAAAAAATCCCCTAATAATCAGAGCAGTCCATAGCAAAGTACTGTAGGCCTGTTGTTGAAAAGAGAAAACTCTGCCTTCTTTATGATAATCACTTTACTAATGGAAGTGTGTTTGTGAAGTGCAAATCTCCTTAGATGAGTGAAAAATTTCTTTTTTCTAAACTGCAGAATGAGATTGCCTGTCCCAAAGCAAACACGACAGGTGCATGTGATCTTTCTTCCAGCTGTTTTGGTTATTTTCTTTCATTTCTTTTTTTTTTTTTTTTTTTTTACATTTTTTTGAGGCAGAGTTTCACTCTTGTCACCCAGGCTGGAGTGCAATGGTGCGATCTTGGCTCACTGCAACCTCCACCTCCCAGGTTCAAGCAATTCTCCTGCCTCAGCCTCCTGAGTACCTGGGATTACAGGCACCCACCACCATGCCTCGCTAATTTTTTTGTATTTTTGGTAGAGAAGGGATTTCACCATGTTGGCCAGGCTGGTCTCAAACTCCTGACTTCAGGTGATCCACCCACCTTGGCCTCCCAAAGTGCTGGGGTTACAAGTGTAACCCCACCATGCCCTGTGAGGCCATGTGGGGTTACATGTGAGCCACCACGCCCTGCCTGTTTTCGTTATTTTCCAACTCAGAGAAGGCCAGCCTGGCTTCATTCTTACTGGCTGGATTATTGTCTGACTGTTAGCACACACGTTTACCTAAGGATAAAAAGTCTCCAATGCAAATCACTGGTATTTAAACAGTTCTAAATCAACAGGTTCTCCCATGGGATTGTGTGTGAGCTGCTCGATATGAAAAAAACAGAAGCCAGCTCTGAAACTAAAGGACATAAAGGTCCTTTGCTACTAGAATGCTCATAAATGCCTCTGACAAGCATTTGAGACCCTCTGCAATCTACTTTCACCTGCCTTTCTAGGCATCACACCCCTGTCTTCAAATCAGGTCCTTGTCTCAAGCCCCGTCAAGCTGCTTTCTGCCTTCGTTTTCAGCATAAATCACCCCACTAGCTTTTCTTGTCCTCTCTTCTTGCCCTTACCCTTGGGATTCTAACCAGCCTGAGGAATTCAGCTCCTTGTGTACTTTAGAATTCAGACCACTGCATTCTCTTTCCTCTAAATTTTGTTGTACTCATAAAATTATCCCTTCAAACTCTTCTCCAGTTATCAGTACTAAACAAGTAATTGTTTCCCTAACTACATATAAACAAATTTTAAAATGCTATCTGTGGTATGAAAAATACTAAAACATGTTAATGGATAGAGGAAGAGCAGGGTGGAGGTAAAATTTTAGATAAGAGATAAGAAGAGATATTGTTGAAGAGGATACCTTTGAAATGAACAAAGGAAGCCTGCCATCAAATGGCTGAGAGAGGAGAATGTGAAGAATTTGAGACACTTGGCTTGAGAGGACCCCAACTGGTGTTTCAGAAACAAAAAGGAAGCCGGCTCAGGATGAGGAAAGTGATAATGATGCATTCAGAAAGGAGGGCAGTGGGAGATTATGTGGGTCCTTGATGGCTGGACAAGAAGTTGGATTTTCCTCTAGTGCAATGGAAAACCTTTGGAGGACTTTAATTGAGGAAGTGATATAAGCCAGTTTATGTTTTCAAAAGAGCTGTCTATTTACAACGTGAAGAAAAGACAGGAGGGAGGTAAGACCAAAGGCCTGGAGCTGACTTGCTGGGATTCCAGGTGAAAGGTAAGAGAGGCTTCCTTAGGGTGGTAGTGGTGAGATGAGAGAAAGTGGAGGGATTGGGGACATATTCTGAAGATACAGTCAACAATTTTTGATGATGAATTGAATACAGTTTATAAGGGAAAGAAAATCATCCAGAATAACTGCTAGATTTTTGACCTAAGCAACCAATATGACTTGGCCAATGTTATATTATATCCAGTCAATAAACACTATGATTATCTTCCAATTAGTGAATATTTATCATGTGTTTTGTATGCTTTAGCCATTGTTTATAATCATTAGACAAGCCTGTGAGTAGCTATTGTGACCAGCATTAAACTGATGAGGAAAATGGGGCTCAAGAAGTGAATTTGCCCAAAATCACACAGCTAAGCCAGGTTTCAAATCATGGCCAGTGGGACTCCAAAATGTGTACTCTCTCCATTCAGTTACTACTCCCTTAGCTTGTCCTCTGATTGCTAGATGTACTTTACCACTGAAGTTTGTCCTTCAGTTGTGTAGGCATAGAAGAGATTGAACAGCAGGAAACCATAAGTGAACTCCACTCCTCTCCGGATGGTGGATCATATAGATTATTTTTTCTTTACACATTTTTGGTTCTTTCAGGTTATTGGGGTTCTTTGTTTTGTTTTCTATAAGGAAAACTGGGGAATCAAAGCCAACTCTGGAGACAAACTGTATTCCAATTCCAGCCCTACACATAATATTTGTATATGCTTCAGCAAGTTTCTTAGCTGTGAAGAGTGTTAATTTCCTTGTCTATAAAGTGTGTATGTAATAATATTTACCTGGGCAGGTGGTATGAAGATTAAATGAGAAATGTAGGAAGCATTTAATGCAAAGCCAAGTAAAACTGACAAGTAGAAAACTCTTAAATAAGTGGTATATATTTTAGCGGGAGCTCCCAAGAGTAGACATCAGGACACAAACAATTCTTCAAGTCAGTATTTTATTTTCTGTAATTTATTTCTGTCTTACTAGGTGAGGCAACTCAGACAAAAGAGAAAGTGACTTGCCTAATAGTCAAGATAAATTAGAGTCAGGACAAGAATTCCCGCTTCCTAATTCCCTGAACACATCCACTAAATCACCCAGTCTCTTGGGTATTGTGTGTTTTTTAAACTGCTACCCAAATGATTGCTCCTGGATTCTGTAAGCACCCAAATCACAGCTGCTACAGACTAGCCATTCGAATAAATAAACTAGAAAGTCATGCAATCAGGCTCAGAAGACTCCTAAATCAAATTTCTGCTAAGGATACACACTACTGAAAAATCTATTGCTCGTAGGAAAATTGTCAGTATGGCTTTAAGAGTTATTTTCATTTGGGATATATACAATCCTTAATCCGTGTGTCTTAAAAGAAATACATTTTCTACTCTACCCTATCAAGTCACAAGACATAAGGAATTCTGATCTTCAACACAGAGATCCCTTGTCCTTAGGCTAAAACAATTCCCTTGAGGTTATTGTTAGAATGAGAAGCCGTTCTGATGCCTCCTTGATGATCAAAATTACCTGAAGAATTTAGTAAAAATGATTTCTCCATCTCCAAACTCTCAGAGATTCTGATCCAGTAGGTCTGTGGTGGGGTCTAGGAATAAATATTTGTTAAAATCTGTTTATTAGCCACCAAAAAGGCAAATCAAAATCACAATGTGATATATCACACCCACGGAAATAGCTCTGATCAAACAGACAAGTTTTGATGAAGATGTGAAGAAATTTGAATTCTCATACACTGCCAATGGGAATGTAAAGTGGTATGGCAGCTTTGGAAAACAGTTGGGCAGTTGGGCAGTTGGGCAGTTAAACATAGAGTTCCCACTTGTCCCAGTAATTCCTCTCTTAGGTATTGATATGGTTTGGTGTCCCTACCCAAATCTCGTCTTGGATTGTAGTTCCCATAATCCCCATGTGTCACGGGAAGTACCCGGTGAGAGGTAATTGAATTATAGGGGCAGTTGCCCCCATGCTGCTGGTCTTATGATAGTGAATTCTTGTGAGATCAGATGGTTTTAAAGGGGCTATTTCTCCTTTGTTTGGCAGTTCTCTTCCTGCTGCCATGTGAAGAAGGACATGTTTGCTTCCCTTTCTGCCATGAGTGCAAGTTTCCCAAGGCCTCCCCAGCTGTGCTGAACTATGATTCAATTAAACCTCTTTCCTTTATAAATTACCCAGTCTTGGGTATGTTTTTATTAGCAATGTGAGGACTGACTAATACTGTAAATTTGTACCAGAGAGTGGGGTGTTGCTGTAAAGATACCCAAAAATGTGGAAGCAACTTTGGAACTGGGTAATAGGCAGAGGTTGAAACATTTTTGGAGGGCTCAGAAGAAGACAGGAAGATGTAGAAAAGTTTGGAACTTCCTAGAGACTTGTTGAATGGCTTTGACCAAAATGCTGATATGGACAATGAAGTCCAGGCTGAGGTGGTCTCAGATGGAGATGAGGAACTTGGAAACTGGAGTAAAGGCCACTCTTGCTATGCAAAGAGACTGGCAGCATTTTGCTCCTGCCCTAGAGATCTGTGGAACTTTGAACTTTATAGAGATGATTTAGGGTATCTGGCAGAAGAAATCTCTAAAGAACAAAGTGTCCAAGAAGAAGCAGAGGCCAGGTGTGGTGGCTCATGCCTGTAATCCCAGCACTTTGGCAGGTCAAGGAAGGTGGATCACCTGAAGTCAGGAGTTTGAGACTAGTCTGGCCAACATAGTGAAACCCCTTCTCTACTAAAAATACAAAAATTAGTCAGGCATGGTGGCATGCAACTGTAACCCCAGCTACTAGGGAAGCTGAGGCAGAATTGCTTGAACCTGGAAAGCAGAGGTTGCAGTGAGCTAAGATCGCACCACTGCATTCCAGCCTGGGTGACAGAGTGAGACTCTATCTCAAAACAAAAAAAGAAGCAGAGCATAAAAGTTTGGAAAATTTGCAGCCTGAGGGTGCAACAAAAAAGAAAACCCCATCTTCTGGGGAGAAATTCAAGCCAACTGCAGAAATTTGCAGAAGTAACTAAGTTACAAGGAGCCAAATGTTAATCAACAAGAGAATAGGGAAAATGTTTCCAGGGCATGTCAGAGACCTTCACAGTAGCCCCTCCCATCATAGGCCTGGAGGCCTAGGAGGGAAAAATGGTTTCATGGGCTGGGCCCAGGGCCTCCCTGCTCTGTATAGCCTCAGAACATGGTCCCCTGCATTCCAGCTGCTTCAGCTCCAGTTATGGGTAAAAAGGGCCAATGTACAGCTCAGACTTGGGCCTATGGGTGCACAGAAGTCAAGAATTGAGGTTTGGGAGCCTCTGCCTAGATTTTAGAGGTTGTATGAAAACTCCTGGATATCCAAGCAGAAGTTTGCTGCAGGGGCAGAGCCCTCATGGAGAATCTCTGCTATGTCAATGCAGAAGGGAAATGTGGAGTCAGAGCCCCCACACAGCATCCCCAATGGGGCACTGCCTAGTGGAACTCGGAGAAGAGGGCCACTGTCCTCCAGACCCAAAATGACAGATCCACCAACAGCTTACACTCTGTGCCTGGAAAGACAGCAGGTGCTCAATGCTAGCCCATGAAAGCCACCAGGAATGGGGGCTGTACCTTCCAAAGCCACAGGAGTGGAGCTGCTCCAGATCATGGAAGCCCATCTTTTGCATCACCATGCCTTGCATGTGAGACATGGAGTCAAAGGATATCATTTTGTAACTTTAAGGTTTAATGACTGCCCTATTGGATTTCAGACTTGCATGGGGCCTGTAGCTCCTTTGTTTTGGCCAATTTCTCCCATTTGCAAGAGGCATGTCTACCCAATGCCTGTACCCCCATTGTATCTAGGAAGTAACTAACTTGCTTTTGATTTTACAGGCTCGTAGGCAGAAGGGACTTGCCTTGTCTCAGATAAGACTTTGGGCTTGGACTTTTGAGTTAATGCTGGAATGAGTTTAAGATTTTGGGGGACTGTTGGAAGGGCATGTTTGTGTTTTGAATTGTGAGGACATGAGATTTGGGAGGGTCCAGGGGTGGAATAATATGGTTTGGTTGTGTCCCCGCCCAAATCTCATTTTGAATTGTAGTTCTCATAATCCTCATGTGTCATGGGAGGGATTCAGTGGGAGGTAATTGAATCACGGAGACAGTGAGCCCCATGCTGCTGTTATGACAGCGAGTTCTCATAGTAGTGAGTTCTCATGAAATGTGATGGTTTTTAAGGGGCTTTCCCCCCTTTTCTTGACACCTCTTCTTGCTGTGCCATGTGAAGAAGGACATGTTTGCTTCCCCTTCTGCCATGATTGCAAGTTTTTTGAGATTCCCCCAGCCATGCTGAACTGTAAGTCAATTAAGCCTCTTTCCTTTATAAATTACCCAGTCTCAGATATATCTTTATTAGCAGCCTGAGAATGAACTAATGCAGGTACATACACAAGAAAATTGAAAACATATATCCAGGATAAAGCTGGTATACAAATATACATAGTGGCATTATTAATAATAGCCAAAAAGTGGAAATAGCCCAAGGGTCCATCAACCAATGAATGGATAAATAAAATATGGTCTGTACATACAATGAAATAGTATTTACCTATGAAGGGGAACAAAGTGCTGATACATGTTTACAATATCTATAAACCCGGAAAACACTGTGCTAAGTGAAAAAAACCAGTCATAACACATATTGTATGATTTCACTTACATGAAATGGCCAGACTAGGCAAATCTGAAAGACAGAAAGTAGACTACTGGTTGCCTAAGCCTGGCAGGTGTTAGCGGGTGGGAAAGGTCAGAAAGAAGGAGAAAGTGTACTTCTAATGAGTAAAAGGTTTTGGGGGAAGGATGATTAAAATATTCTAAAATGCATCTTGGTGATGGTTGCACAACTCAATAAATGTACTAAAGCCATTGGTTGAATTGTACAATATAAATGAGTGAATTGTATGGCATATGAATTATATCACATTAAGCTGTTATTATTACCAAAAAAATCTACTCAGGTGATTGTGATGTGTATCAATTTAAAAACCACTGTTTTAAATTTTTTCTACTCAAAATGTAGCCCATACACCAGTAATAGTAGCATAATTTGGGATCTTGTTAGGAATGCACAATCTCAGTGTTGGGATGGAAGAGGTTCTGCATTTTAACAAGAACCCTGGGTGATCAGTGTGCACATTAAAATTTGAAAACCAATGCTGTGAGATACTATTTAGAACCCTCTCAGTATTTATCTGCCCAATCCCAAATAACCACACCAAAGACTCTGAACTCCTTAATTCCTATAAGCATGCCAACTAGCATCAACAGTTCATCCAACGGTAGGAAAATACACCAAAACAATCTTGGAGAAAGCTTCAAAGAGAAGACTTTCATAAATAAATCTCTTTAGTGTGTCATAGGAGTTTTAAGTAGTGTTGCTAGAATCTCACTGGAGAACATAAAAGTGTTCCTGATTTTAGTGAAGGGGAGAATAGGACCATGTTAACCCCATAGTCAATCAGCAGAGACAGAGAGCTATAGGTAGTTAGAATTGAGAGGAAGGTGGATGTTTGTGTAATCTGACATATAAGTTAAGTCTCTCATTTTTCACTTGCCTTTAGTTGTCTTAATGGACAATATGTGATTTTTTTTTTACAGTGTCACAAAAAAACTGTGATTTTTCTTTCACAATCACTGTCACTAATTTCCCATGTTTTATCATCCCATTTAAAGTACAGTTAGGGTACTTTAAAAAAATTTAATTCTTCATCACTGAGATGTGATATTGGTCCCTAGGGGCTATGTTTTCAAGTAGATAGGTACAATTCGTTCACTTGGCATTCCCACTAACAATACAGGGTCAGCTTACCTCAAATGCAAGCCATTGTACGGCCACATGAAATTTTTACAACCACAAAACATGGCAATAAGGGACCATTTTTACACTGTTACTTCTATGTACAGTGGCTGTGTTGTACAGAGGTTATTTAGACAAACAGTTGATCTCAGAAATGCCATTTATTTGTTGTATGAGTTTCTGCAAGCTATTTATGCAGTTTATGCCCCAGTGTACTCATCTCTAAATTGATATAATAGCTTCACAAATTTGTGGTCAGGAAGAAATGGCATAATGCACAAAAAGTACTTAATACACTTCTTAAGCACTCAATAATGTTAGCTATTATTATCACTGTCATCAAGATCCTAAAACTGGGATATCAGCAATGTTTGGCATCATATTTGCTTTTAAATTATTTTATAATCTGACTACAATTTAGTTTGGACAAGGGTAACATACTTACAGTAAAAATTAACAATCTATAAGGCTGAATGGATTCAGTTATAATGAGATAGGGCATCAGGTGAGATGTCTGAAAGCCTGAGTTAAAAACCTTTACCAGGAAAGAGAATAGCTGGTCCTGTCAGACAAGATATTTATCAATACAAGTGGTTGCTGTGGGTTTAACTCAGTGCCTTCAAAATTCATATGGTGAAGTCCTAACCTCATTCCAGTACCCAGTGACCTTGTTTGAAAATAGAATTTTTGCAGATTTAATTAGTCAGGTTAAGATGAGGTCATACTGAAGTCAGGTGGGTCCCTAATCCAATATGTGCTTAGGGGAAATTGGGATACAGACCCACACGCAAAGAGAATACCAAGTGACGATGAAGGTAGAAATCTGGGTGATGCTTCTACAAGCTAAGGAATGCCAAAGATTGCCAGCAAACCACCAGAAGCTGGGTGAGATGCATAGAACAGATTCTGTCTCACAGCCCTCAGAGGGTACCAACCCTGCTAAACCTTGATCTTGGAGTTTGAGCCTCAAGAACTGTGAGACAGTTAAGATTCTGTTGTTTATGCTACCCAATTTATAGTATTACGGCAATGCTAGTAAATGAATATGGTGCTATATGTGTGGCTTGGTAGTACATAAAGCAAGTCAATGGTTCTACATCTGTAGCATGGTTTCAAATCACCTGGAGGGTTTTTTTAAAAACATAGATAGCTGGCCCCCATCCCAGAGTTCTAATTCAGTACATCTGGGGTAGGGTTGGAAAATTTGTGTTTCTCATAAGTTCCTAGGTGGTGATGCTCAGGTTGCTATTCTGATGACATTTTGAAAACCTCTGGTATAGGTTTTTCAGACAAAGGAGAGAGATCTCAGGGGTTGACGAGTGGGGATTAAGAACCTGTCAGCAGCAGGAAAACACATGTCTGAAATCCTACCTTCTCAGAAAATCTCCAGGTCTCCCCATCTGAACTTCCTCTCCCCATGCCAACCCTATAACAAATTGAAAAAATTAGTTTATTTTTAATCAATGAGCAATATTGTTTTCAATCATATTAAGGGATCCAGCCATATCAAATCAGTCAGTATTGGGAACTGCTACTCCAGGTCCCTGAAAAAGAATTTCCTAACAAACTCTTAGGAACTGAAGTTTAAGACTTCAGGGTACATTAGAATTACCTAGGAGACCTAGGACTCACTCTAGACATATTAAAGCAGAATTTATAAGGGTGAAGTTAAGGCAACTAAATTTTAAACTGGCTCTTCAGATAACTTTGATGAACTTCAAAGCTTGAAAAGTATGTGTTTGCCTTAGACCTTCCTAAAATCCACCCAATTTTTTTCTCATATGTGTACAATAATCTTATCTTTGTACTGAGGTAGAGTTCTGAGGCAGTAAGGTATAATGATATGGATACAAATTTTGGACTTAGTGTGACATGGGTTCATGTCCTCCTCTGCCTATAAATAGCTGAATGGTTTTGGATAAGTTATGTAGGCTCTCTGAGTCTCAGTTTACTCACCTATCAAATGGGGAGAGCCATACTGTCTCTGAAACAAGTTGAAAGTTAGCACAAATATTCACACATGCTTTTCACAAAACAATAGATATTTATTAGAAATAAATGATATTATCTGCAATGCTACTGGGAATTGTGTCTATGATCATTACCTCTTAACATAGTATCAGTCAATAAGTAACAATGGAATCCCTTATTATATTTACCAAGTTTTACATACACAGCATATAGTAGGCACTTAATAAATATTTACTTAGATGAAATAATACCTTATAGCATAGGTATCAAGAATTCAGAATTTGGAGCCAGGTTCTCTGGGTTCAAATTATGGCTTTCCTATTTAATCTTTCTATGACTCAGTTTCCTCATTTATGACATAATAATAACAAACACTACAATCACAGAGATGCTGTGTGTATTCAATGAATTAGCATGTGTAATGTAATTAAAATGGTACCTGGTGTTACATAAGGACTTGCTTTATCAATATTAGTATTAAAATAGTAAGCATGTATGTGTTAAAGGTATGCCAATAAGAGACTGGCAGTGAGAAACAGGGAAAGCTTTTTAGGGAAGATTGAGTTTTGAGCTATTCTCATAAAGAGAAGTAAAATTCAACTATGTATTATCACATTCTGAAAATGTTCAAGGTCATTACAGTAACTACCCAGGGAAAGTGAGTAGGAAATTAAGCCCTCTAAAGAGTCTGATTACATACATAAACAACCACCACAACTTGTACCCTACAGCTGCGTGTTATAATAAATTAAAATAATGAGGATCAAGGGGCAAGAGAGGTGGAGACAAGGTTGCATTTTTTAGGCAGATAACCACCATGTTTTCACTATTCATTTGGGTATGAGCTGGGTCTAGGTGATATGATACATGAATATTCCCAAATTTCCTTAATATCCAGATTTCTCCAACCACAGTAGAGTTGTGTTTAAGACTATATCCATTACACCATGGTTTGGGGAGTATTACAAGTTCCCCCAAATATTGGTGCCTATCTGGAATCTCTTGAATTAAAAAAGAAAATGTATGGGAAACACATACCCGGCACAAGAAGAATATTCAATGGAAGTTAACAGACTCTGAAGAAAACCAAACAACATGTAAAACTTGTATATTAAGAACAAGCAATATAACATAAATAAAAGAATGCAGGATGTTAAAGAAAGGAGTAGGGAAGGAAGTAGAAAGGTGGTTCTTGGCCTATGTCATGCATTTTCCAGCTTTGCTTAAAGCGCCCTCTACAGGGAACATACGTTTTTGGAGGAATCCCAGATTTTGTTCAATTAGTGCGTTTTATCCAGGAGTTCCATGGTTCTGGTAGAGACTGCACAGAAATCATGGAAGACATGAATTATGAACCTCAGCTGAGTAAATGAACAATTTCATGGAAGAGATGTGTGGCCTTCACTTTTCTACCCAGCTGCAAACGGGAGTTCTATTGAACCCAACTTACAAAGATGTGTAAAAAAACTCTGTAGCCCAACTAACCTGGGTTTGGTTTCAGATTGTCATTTACTATATGTGATCTCATGCAACTTAACTTTTCAAAATCTCCATCTCCCTGTCACTTAAATGGGAATAATAATATTAGCTACCTCAAGGGGTGTTCATTCACTCAACAAATACTTTTCTGAGTGTTCACTTTGTGCAGGGTAATATTCAAGATCCTAGGACTACAATTCTACACAAAATAGACAAAATCTCTGCCCTTGTGGAATTTATATTCCAGTTTCACACATGTGGCCAAGGCAGAGCAGCTTGCAAGGTGGCCTGGACCTGTTGCAATACCTTCTTTTGTTCTGGGCATCACTCAAAACTAGCCACTTTTTGGGTCGCCGTGATGGCGTAGCACCATCAAATGAGATATATACCATCTCCAAAATCCAAAGTGTTTAATATCTTTTTAGGATGTGGGAGTGACCAGATGCAACAACTTATCCTTTACCTTAGAAGAGATATCTTGGCGTGTCTCACACAATTAGAAGCACAGAAATTTCAATTCAATGGAAGACCCCCGGAATTTTGTGGGATTTATTTTCCACCTTCTGGCAGGCAAATGTCTTAGCAATATGGCTAGAGTAATTGTTACTTCATGCTCACCAGGTCGAATCAGCATAATAGTGACGTCCCATGGAAGGGATTTAGATTGCATTTTTGGGTTAGGGTGGGTATTTAATGTTAGGTGTGCTTAATACAGTTCTACGTCAGAGGTGATCCTCAACAAATGTTACTTATTGTTCTGCTCAGAATCCCTCCTGTACATCAGGATCTGACCCAAGCCCAGCAGAGGTGGAGGAAAGCTGCATATGGAATCCTTTCTATACAAATTGCTCTGGGTTTTCCTTTCCCTATTTACCATCAGAATGTTGCTCACAAAGACGTGAATGAACATTTAAAGCTAGACCCCAATAAATATTTCTCAAATTAAAGCACCATTTAATTGCATCTCAGCAATGCTCCCTTGTGAGCACCCATTAGGCATAATGAATAATTCATAGACTTCCTAGGGTGCATTCTGCTCGTCTGAAGTACAAGAAGAAATAACGAAATAATGAGGCGATTGCTTTTCAGCGCCCTCCAACTCCACTCCACCCCTGCCACTTTGCAATGTGTGGGACGTACCTGCCTGGCTGGGCAAGAAAGGCTGCAGGACAAGCAGGTTGGGGAAAGTGCATGTCATCCTGACCAGGTTAAGCTTGAGCCTGGACCCATCCCCCAACCCCCACGTTTTCCTAGCATAGGAAGACTATCTGGAGGCCTCTGCCCTCCCCTGACACTTGGCAGCCGCTGCTTCCTGGGCTTCGCAGTGCAGCTGGCTCTCCAGGCACTGGGTAAAACAGAAGTCAGGCTGGGGGTGGCGGGGACTTTCCTAAAGGAATCGCGTGCAAAGGGCTGACAGCATGTCATCCACAGGCTGCAGCAAGTGCCCAAACCCAGAAATCCGACAGCCACAGTGGCAGCCAGAAGGCTCTTTTCTCACAGTGGAACCTCAGGGGGTGGGGGGACGGGAAATGATAAAAGAATTTTCTTTTTTAATTTTTGCGATTTTTCATCCATCTCAATGCATCAGCTGTTTGGCAGCAGCACAAGTCAGAGACATATGTCCATCGGATTTATTCCTTTTTCACTGCTTCCATTGAAGGCCAAGAAATTCTTCCACTGTGACTTCCTCCCCCATTCCAGAAAGGAAGTCCTTAGAACTTTTGCCTGTAGGACCCCAAATGTCACAAGCCCTTAGAACAGTGGTCCCCAACCTTTTTAGCACCAGGGACAGGTTTCATGGAAGACAATTTTTCCACTACCGTGGGGAGGGGGGTATGCTCCACCTCAGATCATCAGGCATTAGTTAGACTCTCATAAGGAGGACAACCTAGATCCCTCACATGCACAGTTCACAATAGGGTTCGCGCTCCTATGAGAATCTAATGCCGCTACTGATCTGACAGGAGGCGGAGCTCAGGGCAGCAGCCTGGGAGTTGGGGATCCCTGCCTTAGAACTTGCCTATAGGACCCCAGATGGAGAATAGGCCATGGATTGTGCCTCTTCACCCCAGACCCTTCCTGCCCCTTCATATTTAATCCATTATAATAGCTATCATTTATACAAGGGCAACTATATGTCTGCAAGAATGATTTCACCTAATACCCATGAGATCCATACTGTTATTATTGCCATTTTACAGATCAGAATGCTGAAGCTTATGTAGGTGAGCTTGTCTAAGGCCGCATAGCTAGAAAGCAATGAGGCTGGGATCACAAACCGGGAAATCTGAATCCAGAACCAGAAATCTCAAATTCCCATGTTCTCCCCACCTCACCCCTGTTTTGACTGATATCATCTCTTTTCAATTTGTTTCTTTTTCAATTTCAACCCCAGTTTGTGATTTGACCTAGGCGAATGACAAGCTCTGTATCTTTGTTTGCTATTTAGTAATAAGAATAAAGAATGCATGGGAATCTGTAAGCTTAGTTCTTTCACCCTTTTGAGTTTTCCTTGTTTTTTGAAATTTTTCTTGGAGCTGTATGAAATACGATAGCACAAAAAAACAGTATGGTCTAGATTGTCAAGAAACTCAGCAATATCATATGCAAAAACCAGTGCATCCAGGTACTAGACTGGAAGCCTCTGGACTTGAAGTCAGAATGCCTGGATTGTAGTAAGTACTGCCTCTGCTCCCTGCTGTGTGGACGTACCCAGGTAAATCGTTTACCTTGCTGAGCTTAGTTTCCTTATCAATAAAGTGAAGAAAGATGTAATATCTACCTAGCCAGTATCATTGTGAAGATTAAATAGAGTAAGTTGTGCGAGATGCTGTTTGCTATTTGGCCTTCTCTTCTGCCACCTTTATAGTCAGTGCTATGTAACCAAGGGAAGGCAAGGCAGTGGGCGAAGAGAACAAGAAAGATAAAGTTGCTGCTAAGAAAAAAAGCATAATAGCTCTCGGGAGAACCTACTATTTCTCCCTTCCTCTGGGAATCTCCTGGGAAGCCCCCACTATTCCCAGGACCAGCACCAGCCACTCCCAGCTGGCCCTTCCCCCATTCTCAGCTCTCCAGAAGGGCCCTGCTTCAGGATAAGGTCACATTCCAGTTACCCCCGTTTCAAAAGTCAGCTCTAAATCATAAACTATCTTCCTCATTTCCTTGACATAGGCAGCCTACCAAATGAGCAAGAGAAAATGCCCACCATCAGTTCATTGGTGACATAAAAAGAGTAAAAATACGTGCTCCCTGACTGGGCAGAAAAAGCTAGTTTGTGGGGTTCTCATGTGTTCCCCTTTCCACCCTAAATCATAATCAGAAATGGAGGCAAACAATGAAATTAAACCTTCATGGGTTGGTTTGTTGCAGGTAGGTTGAACAAAGAAAAGAAAAAAACAAAAGATACTTAAAACTTCTGGAAATGATTATAGCCGAAGAGGATAGATGGCTTTCTCTCAGTTTATCTCTGGGGAACATCTTTGACCTTTGTTTCTTCATTGCCCTCCTTATTCCCCGCAGAAGAGTCATTACGTTGTCCTGAAAATCAATACCGGGTAGGCAGCAGTCTTTACCCTTCCATCCCGCGGCATTCACAACTTGCGTGGCAACCCCTCAGATGCATGTCTCCCCTCTTCCCGCCTCCATTGCTCTTATCCTTCTCTCTCTATTTCATTTTTCTTGCTATTGCTAATCTCTCCCATGTTATGATGACACTGTTTCTGGCTTGTCTCAAATAAGAAGACATTTCAAGACTTTGTCACATCCTCCACGCCTACATAGGGCTTTCCCAGGTCCTTTTTTGTTGTTGGATATGGATATCTTTTTAAATGGAGGAAGGAAGGAAAAGAAGAAGACAGGCAAATTTGTGGCATTAAACACAAACTGAAGCAGGACAGGGCAGGGCAGGCATGTGGGAGAAAAAGCCTAAGGCCACCTGTTTGGAATAGATTAGTGAGGTTTAAACAAAAACATCCCCAAGCCTCCACTCAACCTCCAGGAAAATGGTACATTTTCCGATTGCTTACTCCCACGCTTCATTCTGTGAAGGGGAAATAAAGAGAGGATGACTTGAGAGCAGATGGGGGCAAGGCTATCTCAGAGGAAGATCGGGGCTCATGGGGTGGTCCACAGTTTTTTACACAGTTGGAGAGTAGGACAGGAAGCAGCAGCTGCAGCAGCCTGCCTCCGCTGAAAAACTGCCTGATGACCCAGAACTAAAGATTTCATTTTATGGGGTGGTGCCCGACCTTCCTGAGACAGGACATTCATCTACTTTTTCAGGATAGTACCCATGCCATACTGATGGTACTCTTGAGCCGAAAAGGCAACATAAAGAAGCTGACCAAAAACGATTGTAAATTGGCAAATGCAGTTGTATAAAACACATCTTATATAAATATATTTACATGAAAAATAAATCACTTTATTACAAAATAATACAATTAAGGATGTCCTAGAAAAATCTGGAACATTTATATGTTGTATCCATACCTGTAATCACTTCTGCTCCCTTCAGGCATGTGCCTGTGCACACACACACACACACACACACACACACATACACAAGCACATATTTAAACTGTCTGGCTATGTGATTTTCTTAAAATTGCTTATCCTGATAATTGATATATTCCAATCATGTCCTCCTGGAGAAAACTATAATCCCTAAGAAGGTCCTTATTAATGAACTTGTAATGCCTGGCTGATGGGGAAGATGGCCACAGTAGGTTATGGTTATGCTGACATTTAGACAGATTGGCTTGGCCTTCAAATCTCATGGTATTGGAACAGATTGTTGGCTGAAGTCTGAATTGATACAAACTACAGTTTTCTGGAGAAGTTTGGTGATATTAAATATCCATTCCCTTTGACCTGATGATTCCAGTTTTAGAATGTTTGAGGGTTTTTGTAACAGGAGTGTTTTCAGAATGAAAACTGAAAACAACCTAAATGTGCATCAATAAGAGATTGGTTAAGTAATTATATAAAACATGATATAGATCCACACACATTAACATGGAAAGATGTTCCCAATATATAGCTTAAAGGGAAATGGAGATTACAGATCATATGTACAATATGACTGAAATATATATTATATATAATATGTTATATATATATCATATATTATATATAATATGTTATATATATATCATATGTTATATATCTTCACATCCTGCTTAGGCATAGGAAAAAGTCTACAACAAAATATTAACAGAGTTATATCTGTATGGTGTGATTATACCTAATACTCTTTTTTTTTTTTTGAGATGGGATCTTGCTCCGTTGCCCAGGCTAGAGTGCAGTGATATGATCATAGCTCACTCTAACCTTGAACTCCTAGGCTCCAGGGATCCTCCTGCATCAGCCTTCTGAGTAACTAGGACGACAAATGCATACCTCCACACCTGGCCACTTCTTTTTGTAGAGATGGGGGTCTCCCTGTGTTACCGAAGCTGGTCTTGAACTTCTGACCTCAAGCTATCTTCCTACCATGGACCCCCAGAGTGCTGATATTATAGGTGTGAGCCATTACGCCTGCCCCTACCAGTACCTTTTTCCTTTTTTTTTTTTTTTTTTTTTGAGATGGAGTTTTGCTCTTGTTGCCCAAGCTGTAGTGCAATGGCACGATCTTGGCTCACTGCAACCTCCGCCTCCCAGGTTCAAGTGATTCTCCTGCCTCAGCCTCCTGAGTAGCTGGGATTACAGGCATGCGCCATCACGCCTGGCTAATTTTTGCATTTTTAGTAGAGACAGGGTTTCATTGTGTTAGCCAGGATGGTCTCAATCTCCTGACCTCATGATCCGCCCGCCTCGCCTCCCAAAGTTCTGGGATTACAGGCATGAGCCACCACGCCCGGCCTCCAGTACTCTTTTTTAATCCAGACGTTTATCTGCATTTTCTGATTACTTTTGCATTAAGAAAGTATTAGTCTATATTCAGAAAACATAATAAAGCCATTCTAAACAAATTACACTAGGATGGGCTTCCTTATCTACTCTGCATTGCCGGTCTCACTTCTAAGTACACGAGATCAGTTCATCAAAGGCAGTCAGTCCTTCTGAGGCCAGCTGAGAATGATGTGGAGGGGTTGTTATTCTCCATAATGTGGATCTGCTATCAAGCAGATCATGCCATATCTGCAGTCAAAGAGACCTCTAAGATCTGTTTTAAATTCTGACTCTGGCATTTTGGCAGTACTGTATACTAAGCAGCAAGATGAGGACCAATTAATTCCACAAATTCAACTATGACTAATTTTTAATCAATGAATTGGCTCTTTAACTTGGGCTTTTGGGAAACACAAAGAGGGAGCAATTTATTGAGAGTTGCCCTGAGATCATTTACCGAGATTTTAAGTGTGTATGTCCTCACACATGCACACACATACACACACACACATCTCTGTACTATGGTGACATTTAGTATATTCCTGGATGTGTTGTTCTTTTCCAGGAATTTCTGTTATTGCATATCAGGCAGCAATTGAGGCATTCTGAGCTTTTGCCTAGATAATGACTCAACAGAACAAAGCAGCCAATTCTTGACTTTTGAATTTCGAAAATTTTTTTGACACTCACAGCAGACACAATAGCATAAGAGGGAAAAAAATCAATGAAAGAAAAATAGAATTGAAGAAAAACTAAGAAGTTCTTAGTCTGGTCAGTATTTCTGAGAAAACCCGATGTATCTGGCCCTTTCCCCCAGTCTAGGTCAGGACACTGAGAGGACAAAATAAAACCCAAAGGTCAGTTTGGGAGTCGGAGAACAAAAATAGCACATGCCTTGTTTCCCAGGTGAACTTTGGGGTATGGGAGGGTCTACCCCAGCATAGGAAGACAACAGTGGAGTGTCATGGCTGTAATATATGTATAAGCAGATGGGCCTATGGCAGGTTCACAGAGGCACACCCTAGCATCACCCCAGCAACATGGGGTGCAACATGATGCGTACACCCCAGCAACACGGCAAGCAGCCAAGAGCAACACACACACATGTGACATTGGGTTGCAATGAGCTCCAAGAAACCTTGCCATTGGAATAAGGGGATATCTGAGTGTCCATTTGCACTGCCGTAACAAAATATCACAAAATGGGTAATTTGTAAACAATAGGAATTTATTTCTCATGGTACTGGAGGCTGAGGAGTCCAAGATCAAAGTGCCAGCTGGTTTGGTATCCGGTGAGGGTTGCTGTCTGCTTCCAAGATGATGCCTTGCTGCTGCATCCCCCAGAGGGACAAACACAAACACTGCTTTCTCATGTGGTAGAAGGGACAGAAAGGCAAAAAGGGGCTGAGCTCACTCCCTCAATCTGTTTTACCTAAGGACACTAATCCCATCCTTGAGGGCAGAGCCCTCATAACCTAATCACATCCCAAAGGCCCCATCTCTTAATATTGTTGCAATGGGGATTAAGTTTCAATATAAATTTTGGAGGGGACATGAATATTCAAACCATAGCAGGGGGCATAGTAATCTTTCCCTGATGCTTTGATATTATTTTTGCCCCCCAAATGTAAATGCAAAATCAAGAAGAAAACAGGAAGAATAAAATAACATATTTACTGAAATTACCTTGAATTTACTAAGCTTAGGTTGCCACCGCTTGCTAAATGAAGAATTTAGTTAGAAATAAATTCAACTCTATTTAATTAGTTTTGAATGGCAAAAACTGCAATTTCTTTTGCACCAATCTAGTAGAAAATTAGAAAAATCAATATAAAACTTGTGTTTTTCCTGAGTATTGTACCTGATTTAAATAAGCTAGGGATGCCAACTGAGGGATTCTTCGCCACCTAAGGACTTCTTGGCCATAGCCTGAGCTATATCATTGGCATAACTCTTTCTAATCTTAATGACCAACCCCACTATATTTGTAGAGTCGTTGGCTGGGTACATACTTACCAGCCTAGCTTCACAGTCAAAATAAGCCTCACACAGACCACTATATCTTTCTGGGCCCTCCCTAAGAACAAGTATCCTTGGATAGGCCCCTTTATCATAATTGCAAGGGCCTGTACATCTGCCCATTATTTGGTATGAAAAAAATGATTTTGGAGTAAAATGCCACTATTCTGAAGGACTTTTTCTATTTTCTTTTTAAAAACTCTTTCCAATCCCCTGGCTCCACCCAGCATACACACAACACACACATACACACACACACACACTCACACACATTTCTCTCAACATATGTGTTCCCCCAACAAACAGACACAAACATCTTGACCTTTACATCCAAATGTGGTCCCCAGAAAACCAAAAGAAGTAAACACAAAGCAGTTATCTCTGCATCATAACAAAAATTTTGCAATATCATTAACACCTTCTAATCCTATCTTCATCACCACGTGCATACTATATACAAGAAAAAAGTATTCTCTAGCTCATTCCTGAGGAATACGAAAAACAAGATTGGTAAAGGCTGCATTACTGCTTAAGTTAAAAGAGAATGTATAGGGATGACCAGTGATTCTTTCATAAACCTTGAAGAATGTTTGGCTCAAAGAGATAAGCTCCTAACAACTCAGTGCATGGAGGGGGAAAGCATGAAACAGGGAGCAGAAAGGAATACTGCATTTAGTCAAAACTTCAGAAGAAATCATTGAGAACAGCCATAATAAAATTTAGACAGAAGTAGATTTAACTTGAACACTGTTGGGAATTGCAGTTCCCCTGATTGCCAGAGGCTTTGTATATCTTTTATATTTTATTAGCAATTTCTCCCTGAAAAAAGAAGCAGACACACAGTATTCACTTTATATTAACAATGCATCATTTTTATCCTCTTGCTTACTCTGGGTCATTTCTTTATAGTTTGCAGAAGATGTATACAAACTCCCCACTGACCTCCAGTCTAACAATAGAGTTCTAATCATTTAGAATAGATGTAAAACTTTGACATCCATTCTATAAGAAATTTCCAAGCAACATGGGATTCTGGGATTGTACATCTCATTAACAGAACACTAGTGTTTTATTAATTTGGCAGTTATGTGCTAGATGAAGTTGAGCCAGGACGGATGGCTTAGGACACTGCTACACTGATTGCTATGCAGCAGAATTGCTTGCTTACTTGGCTGCATGCACAACTAAAATGCAATTTCCATGAAGCCGAGAACTATATTGTTTTTATATCTTCAGCCCCAATTGTCATTAAATATTTGAATAATAAGTGAATGGAGTTTCTTAAAGTTTTTAAGATCCAGAGTAAGGAGAAGCTGAACTCACTGGGTAGCAGTGGCAAAATACAAATATTTCCCATGAGGTTTCCTCTAAAAGGATCAGAACAGGATCATACACAGGCAGGACAACCTTCTAACAGGTCTCTGGGTCCAGTGAAACTGGCATGGATAAGGATCAGGATCTACCAACTTTTTAGCCAACAGGTATTGGCATAAAGCAACATGATTTTTCAAAGGAAACAAGATGGAAAAGATAAAGAAAAGAGGCAAAACATATGAAGGAAGAAGAGAAAACATGGGAGGCCACATACAAATCAGAGGTCTGTCATTCTGCCTCAGCAGCCCTCAGATCACAGGCTGGTGCATCTGACCCACGTGATCCGTGGACTTCGCAGTGTGTGTACAGGCCAATGTATTTACAATAGCATAACTGCTCATAGATCAAGAGTTTCTGGGCACTGATGCACATTTTCTTATGCATGGAGATGAGGCAATTTGGAAAAATCTAGCCAATTTAGTTTTTTGGTTTTTGGGTTTTTTTTGTATTTTTTTTGAGACAGGGCCTTGCTTTGTCGCACAGGCTGGAGTGCAGTGGCGCGATCTTGGCTCACTGTAACCTCTGCCGCTTGAGTTCAAGCGATTCGCCTGCCTCAGCCTCCCAAGTAGCTGGGATTACAGGCACATGCCACCACACCTGGCTAATTTTTGTGTTTTTAGTAGAGACAGGGTTTCAGCATCTTGACCAGGCTGGTCTTGAACTCCTAACCTTGTAATCCGCCCATTTCAGCCTTCCAAAGTGCTGGGATTACAGGCATGAGCCACCATGCCTGGCCTACCAATTTAGTTCTTACTGATGCCTATTATGATAAGATTTTCTGACCCCAAACTCAGGATACGTTGTCTGATCAATGTCTTGTCTGATAGGGGGGACACTGAATTCCAGGACTGCTCCAGAAGATTTAAAATACGTGTTTTAAAATCCCTTTTATTGAAATTCCAGACCATGAAAAAAAAACCACAAAAGGTACTCTAAAATTGATCCTAAACCCAACTCCCCAGTTCAAAACTCAAGATGCTTTATAGAACTTATAACCAACTCTGTTGAAAACATTGATTCTCTACATACACAGCACTCCTTACGCTAAATGTGCAAGGACTTTTCCAAAACTATTCAATTCTCTAGGGAACACCCACTGGTTGTCCTATAATTTAATTCAATTTTAACATTATCTACCTGTAGTTAATGTCAGATCTCACAAGTTCATGGGCTCAGTCCCACAAGATTTCCCCCACTTCAGATGCCAATCACAAGTCTGGGCCTCCCATACTTCTGACCCACTGTCTATACTGGGGAATCCTATGACCACTCCCCTTCAGGTTTAATAATTTGCAAGAATAGCTATTAGAACTCAGGGAAATATTTTACTTTTGTTTGCCAGGTTATTATAAAGGATATTATAAAAGATAGAGATGGATAGCCAGACGAAGAGGTACATAGGAAGTAGTCCAGTAGGGTTCCAAGCATGGCAGCCTCTGTCCCTGTGCAGTTAGGATATGCCACCCTGTAGGATTGTGGATGCATTCACCAACCCAGAAACTCATCAAATTTCATCACTCAAGAGTTTTTGTAGAACTTAATCTCCAAGCCCTCCCCCTTCCTGGAGGTGAGGGGATAGGGCTGAAAATTCCAGACCTCTGATTGCTTGGTCTTTCTGGTGACCAGCCTATCTTGAGGCTATCTAGGGACTCCACTGTAAGTCCTATCATTAGCATAAATGCAAATGTGTGTAAAAGGGTCTCATTATGAAAAACAAAAGACACTGTTATCATTCAGGAAATTTCAAGGGTTTTAGGAGCTCTGTGCCAGGAACTAGAAACAAAGACCAAATTTTTTTTATTATACCTCACCAACCCTCCATATAAACCATAATTAAATTTCCTAAATGCAAAAACTGTAAATATATATTCTATTATTTTTATGTCCTTGTGATAGTTAATTTTATGTGTCAATATGGTCAGGCTAAAGGATGCCCAGATAGCTGGTAAAACATTATTTCTTAGAATTTCTGAATGTACCTCTAAAAATGTTTCTGGAAGGGATTAGCATTTGCATCCGCAGACTGATACAGTAGTTCGCCCTCATCAATGTGGCTAAGCTTCCCTAATCTGTTAAGGGTCCAAATCGAACAAAAAAAATAGAGAAAGGGGGAATTCATTCTCCGTTTGAGATGGGATGTCCATTTTCTCCTGCCCTTAGACATTGGAGCTCCTTGTGGCCCTTCAGACTTGAACTGAATTAACACCACTAGTTCTCCTCGTTCTTCAGCTTGCAGACAGCAGATCATGGAACTTCTCGGCCTCCACAATTGCATGAGACAATTCTCATAATAAATTGACCGATTGATCGACTGATGATTGATAGATTAGATAGATAGATAGATAGATGATAGACAGATAGATACATACATACATACATACATACATACATACATACATACATAGATCCTATTAGTTCTGCTTCAAAACCTGGACCAATACAGTCCACTTGGTATTTAAGTTACTTTAATAAGAAGTAGGCTTTCATGAAATTTACTATCCTGGTTTAATTTCTTTAAAATAATTTTCCTTGAATTTTAACTTTTAGAAAACAAATGAGAGATGTTTACATTCAATCAGTTCTTTCACGCTGAAAAACTATTGTATAAATGGAAGCATGAGAATGGTTTTTTCCCCTACCTATCTCCAAGGCTGAATGAGAGCTGCTTATGACAAATTATGGGGTGGGCTTTAATGCAGATGTGTCTGAATCTCGGAAACTATATCTGTATGAAGACCCAGACAAAGGTAGCATGCTGAGTACAGTTAGGAGAAAATACCTAGGAAATATGTAACTCTGAGCAGTTAATGTGTTTACAATTACAAAATCTTGTGTCAGTGGTTGTTGGTAAGGTGACTAGCATCTAATAGTAGAAAGGACCCAGAAATCCTCAGTGCCTGTATGCAGTTCAGAAGCTGCCTGTTTGACATATGTTACACAGTATTCTTTCCTTTGGATTAAAAAAAAAATAACCCAAAAGAGGAAAAGTAAGGTCCCCTCTAACCACCAATTAAGCCCTATCCCCTTATCTGTCTCTCTCTCTATCCCCTCCATAGGTAACTGTTAAGAGTTGATATTTACTACTCCAGGTCTCTATAATTTTTATTACTTGTATTATCTCATGACTATATACAATTTTATTATCACTTTTGGGGTTGGGGGTTTTGTTTTACAATTGAAGTATATTTTACAAATAATAAAGTATACAAACTCTTGAGAATTCAGCTCGGTGTATTTTTTACCTATATATTTCCACTTGGACAATCAATACTTTGAAACTTTCTAAACCCAGAAGGCTTCCTCAGGTCCTTTTCAAGTGAACATCCCCTGACCCCAAAGGTAACCACTATTCTCAGCCTTTTACCACAGATTAATTTTGCCTAAGGTCAGATGCAAATTTTGGGACTAAGAAATCCCTTATCACTGCTGTTTGTGATTATGGATTATTTAAAAATTAGAATATGAACAATAAAATAGACTGGTTGTAAAATGGCATAGATATTTTTAGATGGTTCAAAAATCCTTTCAGTAACTTCCTTTGCTTCAGGGTCAAAGTGGTGAGGAGCAGGGCATGTGTGCAGACAACAGAGATTTCCTGAATTGATGCCTTCATTCTCTGGCCCACGGAAGGGAGGTCAGGTTGTCTTTATCCAAAATTCAGAGGAAAAGCCTCTGTAGGTTTCCAGAATGTTAGGAGACTAGGCCTCATAAGAAGTCTCTTTGAGGCTGTGGGGAGGGGCCTCGCCTAGGAGCCCTCCATCACTTGTGTATGCTACGAAATTTAAAAGTGGCAGCCTCAGTCGGGCGTGCTGGCTCACACGTGTAATCCCAGCACTTTGGGAGGCTGAGGCAGATGGATCGCTTGGCTCGGGAGTTCAAAACCAGCCTGGGCAACATGGTGAAACCCCATCTCTACCGAAAATACAGAAAATTAGCCAGGCGTAATGGCATGCGCCTGGGGGTCTGAGGTAGGAGGATTGCTTGAGCCCAGAAAGTCGAGGCTGCAGTGAGCCAAGATCGCACCACTGCACTCCAGCCTGGGTGACAAAGTGAGACCCTGTCTCAAAAAAAAAAAAAAAAGTGATAGCCTTTAGTTACTTGGGTTGCACTCTTCGGTGTGTCACATCAAAGCCCAGAGTAGATCTGAACAACAGAAGAGACACACACCAAATGACCCACCATGCTATGACTCTAGCCCAGACATTTGGGGATGTTCAAGCTGTGTCCACTTGGGACATTGCCGTTACAACAATAACTAGCATTTACTGAGCATCCACTCTGGGTCAGGCATAGGGAGCTACAGTCATGGACTTTTTAACAATGATTGCATCAGTGATGGACGGCATATACAACAGTGGTCCCCTAAGACTATAATACTGTATTTTTACTGTACTTTTTCTATGTTTAGATATGTTTAGTTACACAAATACTCACCATTGTGTTACAATTGCCTCAGTATTCAGTGCAGTAGCATGCCATGCAGGTTTGTAGCCTAGTAGCAATAGGCTATACCATGTAGTCTAGGTGGCTCTACCATTTAGGTTTTTTGAAGTACAATCTATACTCCAAAATGTATATAAAATGCAGTCATGTATTGCTGAACAATGGGGATACATTTGGCTATTGGTTACATTCAGTCTTCTGTTACCTGGGCTGCACTATTATGTGTGTTACATCAGAGCCTCAATTTCTTTTTCTTTTTTTGAGACAGAGTCTCACTGGGTCACCCAGGCTGGAGTGCAGTGGCGTGATCTCAGCTCACTGCAATCTCTACCTTCCAGGTTCAAGCAATTCTCCTGCCTCAGCCTCCCATGTAGCTAGGATTAGAGGCATCCACCACCATGCCTGGCTAATTTTTGTATTTTTAGTAGAGACAGGGTTTTGCCATGTTGGCCAGGCTAGTCTCGAACTCCTGACCTCAGGTGATCCTCCCACCTCAGCCTCCCAAAGTGCCATTTCCTTGCAACAAAACAGCCAAATGTATCTCCATTGTTAAGCAATGCATGATTATATTTTATATACGTTATCCCAACCTGTCTTCAACAATTACCTCATGTTTTTGGTATTATTATTGTTACAACCCTCATTTTACAGATAAATCACAAATCAAAAAGTTAAGTGATTTTCACAAAGATCACAGATTGTAAGTGTTAGCCGACACTGGACCCAGGTCTGCCAAATTCCTAGCTTGGGATTTATTTTTGCCTGTGGTAAATTGATTGTAGTAATAGCCCCCAGTTCTTTACTCCTCCCTAGGTCTGTGACCTTGCCATGTAACTCTACAGTTCCTGCCTATTTTGACTGCACTCCGCCATGTGACTTGCATTGGCCAATGATATGACACATATAGACTTGCAAAGCACTTTCACAGTTGAGCTTACCTGCTCTTACTCCTCTATCATGGCCTGATACCATGTGTGGGCTAAATAGAAATAGTACCAAGTCACCCTGGTAGTCCCACTGAGGCTGTCAGAAATCAGCCAACAGCCAAACAACTCCCAAACATGTTAGTGAGCCCACCCAGATCATCTGAATCCTGTCAAATTTTGAGCTAACTAAATGCTTCTTGTTGTAAGCCACTGAGGTTGTGTGGTTGTTGATGCAGAATTGTTGTGGCAATAGATGATTAATACACTACACTGCCCCTGCAGTTAGACTGCCTAGGTTTGAATCCCAGCTCCAATACTAGCTGAGTGACCTTGGGAAGTTACTCAACATCTCTGTGCTTCAGTTTCCTGGAAATGAGGAATGTAGATGTATAATGTGGATTATTGTAGTATCTATTTCATAGGGTATTTCTAAAAATGTAAAAGCTTTTTTATGACATATAAATTATATAAAATACACTGTACAAACCTTTAGTGTACATATTGATGGATTTTTACATACACTTATACACATGTATATATGCTCATATAACCACTAACAAGATCCAAATATTTCAGATCTTCAAAATGTCCCTTTGTCCCTGCCTGATCAGTAGCTCCTCAAAAGTAAGTACTATTCTGACTTCCATCATCATGTATTAGTTTGGTCTGTTTTTGAAATTCATATAAACAGAATACAATATGTACTCTGTTGGGCTTACCATATTTCACTTGTGTGACTCTGTGTGAGATCATCCATACACTTCAGTATAGCAGTGGTTTGTTCCTTTTCATTACTATGTAATATTGCATGGCATGAATACACCATAATTATTATCTATTCTGTTCACATTGATGGACATTTGAGTTTATTCCACTTTGGAGCTTTTATAAATAAAACATTACAAACATTCTTGTACATGTCTTTTAGTGGATATAAGATCTCACTTATATTTTACTCATATACCCAGGAGCAGAACTGTTGGATCATAGGTTATACATATGTTTAGCTTTATGAATGCTGCCAAAACAGTTTTCTAAAATGTTGTGCCAATTTACAATCCCATTAGCAATGTATGAGTGTTACAATTAATTCATATTCTTTCCTGCATTAAGAGATAAAAAGTCAAGTCATAGACTGAGAGAAGATTTTATAACAATATATAATTGACAACTTTCTGAAGAAAGAACTACAAATCAACTGACCAATCAAAAACTTCTACAAAAGCAATATAGACAGTTCAATTAAAAATGGGCAAATGACCTGATCAGCTCTTCAAAAAAGATGTTCAAACGGCATATAACAGGTTCATCAACATTTGTTATCAGAGAGAGATGCAAATTAAACCATAATGAGACAACATTACTATCAAGAATGCTAAAATTAAAACTACTGACAATGCCAGGTGTTTTCTTTTGTTTTTAATAGATGGCATCCAACACTACACATCATTCAGCAACCTGTTGTTCAGTTAACATACAGGCTTAGAGAGCTGAACATGTTGCTACAAATATAACTAACTCATTCCTTTTAAGTTCTCTTTAGAATTCCATAGTATAAAAATACCACAGTTCATTTCAACATTTCCATTCCAATGGAAATTTACTGTTCCAAATGAACAGTAACGAACAATCATATATGCCTCCTTGTGCACATGTGCAAATGTTTCTCCAGAGTAGACAACAGGGGATAAAGTTTGTGTGTCACAGAGAATGTGTATTTTTAGCTTTAATCATTACTAGAAAAATCACCTCTTTATCAGCTGTATTAATCGGCTGTCCTGCCAATAGTGTATGAGACATCTAATTTAACAAATTAGATGTCATCCAATTTTTAATTAATTTTTTAAATTGATGTTTAAAGTGGAATATTATCTTAGTTTTGCTTTCTGTGCTTACTAGTGAGGTTAAACATCTTTTCATGACTTTATTGGCCATTCGTATATCCACTTCTATGAATTGTCTTTTCATAACTTTGTTCTTTTTCTGTTAATTGTTTATTTTTCTTACTAGCATCTATTTCTAATGCAAATCTTCAATATTTGGTGTGTTTTGTGAATATTTTCTTTCAATCTACCAAGTGTTTTCTAACTTATACTGATCTTTATTGTGACAAGGGTTTATAACTGTGATTCAGTAAAACTTAGTATTTTCCCTTATGGCTTTTGCTTTTATTTCCCGTTTATGAAGGTCTTTCCTATACTAAAGAATGCATATATTTTTATAATATAGTTTTAGTATTTACCTTTTTAATACACTTGGAGTTTCTAGTATAAGATATGTCTGACTTTTTCTCCAAGTAGAGGGCCAATTTATTGAATAATAAATCCTTTCACCTCTTATCTGAACAACGGAGTCATAATATACCAAATTTTATGTAAGAGAATATATATTTCTAATCTCTGTTCTGTTTCATTGACTCACTTATATATCCCTGCACCAACACATTGTTTTAATTAATATCTTTATTTTATTTTCTAGCAAGTGCTATTACAAAGCCCCTGCTTTTTTATTCCTTTCCGAAATTGCCTTGCTCTTCTAGCACATTTACTTTCATAAAATTTTTAGAATTATTCTGTTAAATTTGGCTTAAAAATCATACTTATATTTTTATTGCAGTTGGGATTGCATTGAATTTGTAGATTATTTGCAGTAAAATTGACATTTTAAAATATTGAGCATTTCTATCCATGAACATGGTTAATCTTCCTATTTATTTCTGTCTTTTATATCCTTCAATAAAGTTTTACAGTTTTCTCCACAAAAGTCTTAAGGAACCTCTTTACATTATTTAAATTTTTGAATGAATTTTTGAAAATTTCTCCTATTAAATTTTCTTTTCTATTCCTTTTTTTTTTTTTAATTTTTGGAGATGAAGGTCTCACTTCATCACCCAGGCTGGAGTACAGGCATGATCATAGTTCACTGCAGCCTCAAACTCCTGGGCTCGAGAGATCACACCTCAGCCTCCCAGCTAGCTAGGACTACAGGCATACACCACCATACCTGGCTAATTTCTATTCTATTTTCTAATGGGATATTACTGATATATAGGTAAGGAATTTTTGTTTGTTTGTTTATTTGTTTTTACATAGTTTTTTTTTTCTTTTTTGTACTTCCTATATGAAGGTTCAATACATAGTATTTTCTAATAAATATCTTAATGTGCTTTTGGTATTTTCCTGATATTACCCATACTGGTGGAAAAGATTGAAGATAGTATGCCAGCTACCAGTATCCCACAAGATTACCTGTGAAGAATTCATGAAAATATACTAAAATAAGTTTTCATAACAATTTAGTATGGAATGAGTCTCTATTAAACCTGTTCAGGGAATATGTTTCCAAAAATATCTCATTATAATATAGGTATTATCATCCATAAAATGATCTGATACCACATTCCACCCACCACACCAGCCCAGTCCCTCTAAGCTTCTAAAACAAGTCCTCACTATCACTGCTTCCCTACTCTTCTCCTCGGCAGATTTCCCCCAGCATCTGATCTTGCTGCCTATCCCTTATATTCATCAGTTCTTCTCTTCTTCTCTCATACAGCAGTGGTCCCATTAACATGGTAAGAAACTGTTTATTTGCTTAAACAGGCAAAACAGGAGAGGAAAGCTGCACTGCCCTTTCCCTTCCTAACCATGTCTAAATACTGGCTGCCCTTAGTACAATTCTAAAATGGGGAGGGGGAAACAACCAGAGATATAGGTAAATTTAAAGATCCTTTCCCGTTGACTTCCTCTGGTTTCATCTTCAGAGTAATAAAACCAACCATAAAAACTAGTATTCATTAGGCCAGGCACAGTGGCTCACACCTGTAATCCCAGCACTTTGAGAGGCCGAGGCGGGCGAATCACGAGGTCAGGACTTCGAGACCAGCCTGGCCAACATGGTGAAACCCTGTCTCTACTAAAAATACAGAAAATTAGCTGGACATAGTGGCGGGCACCTGTAATCCCAGCTACTCGGGAGGCTGAGGCAGGAGAATCGCTTGAACCCAGGAGGCAGAGGTTGCAGTGAGCCAAGATTGCACTACTGCACTCCAGCCCCTGTGACAGAGTGAGACTCCAGCTCAAAACAAAATAAAACAAAACAAAAACTAGTATTTATTGAGCACTTACTAAGTGTCAGGCTCTGTGTGAGGTACTTTGTATTTATCATATTTAAGAACCCCAACAACATTGTAAAGTAGAGAGTATTATTATCTTCACTGGGTAGAAAGGATACAGAAGTCCGTAGAAGAAAAATAACTTTCCATGTTGCATAGCCAGTAAGTTTGGCTAAGTTAGCCACATCTGAACCAGCCCCTGTTCCTCAACTCTTCTCTAACTTGATAATGTTGTGGGAAGAAAATATGGAGCAAAATAAACACTCTTTTATCTGACACTTATATATTTGTGTTTATGACATTAAAACCTAAAAGATTTTACACATTTCACTGCTCAACACAGTAATCACTGTTTTAGCCATGAAGTACACCCATATTTTGAACCCACTGCAGGTCAGAAAATATCGTCTCTTAGTGACACGGGAGCACATATCTGAAGTTGTGCCAAAATACTACTGGTTCCCAAAATGCTCTTGGCCACATAAATGCAGAGAAAGAAAAGCATAGATGGGACTATGATATTTTACCTCACCCACCTTTTGTGGGATTCTATGAACTTCAGGCTGTGTGATCTTGAGCATGTCACTTCATTTCTCTCCGTATATCTCAGCTGCCTCAGTGGTTAAACAGTGGTAATAAGGGCACTTACCTAGTATGTTTCTGAAACTATTAAATAAGTACCTATATAGTGATCAGAAGAGCGGCTGGCCATTTCAAGTGCCACATGAGAATTCTCACCTTCCTTAGATCCTTCATCATTCCAGGTGACAAAGTTCAAATCTACTTTTATTCCAACATCTCAAACTGGATTCCAGTTTGGGGAGTGGTTTGGAGATCCAATTTTGGGGGGTCTTCAAAAACTTTTAGAAGTTTTATTTTCAGACCTACTCTCTTTTCAAAGACAGTGGGATATATGTTTCTGATCCACTGTAAAGAGTATTTGTTTGGCTTGATTTCTCTCTCCTCCTGCTAAAAGCCACTCACTACTCAAGTTCTACTATGAATCTTTTAGGAAAATAAATACTTCTTAAAGGCTTTTCCTTTGAAGCAGACCATGGTGTTTTGACCAAGTACAAATCTTCATCAGTATATCCATGTTTCTGAAGCTGGCCTCCTGTAGCTAAACGAGCTTTGCTCCCACACCTTAAGTTTCTCTACAATTGACTCACTGGGAGCTGGGCTAACCTGTCCTAGCCTCCCTCACTTCAGCCAAATAAACACATTCCTGGTTCACACCTGTGCAGTCTAGACCAGCCCTGCTGCCCTGCTGCCCTGCTGTAGCGGACTCCTGCCAAACTTTTGCTGAAGAAAACCTCAGAAACAGGAACAGGAAGCCTATTCAGGGATCAAGTTTCCTTGATATAGATCTGTCCTCTGTACTGCCTGCCTGATCCCTCATCGACCTTTTATTCTCCCACTCCTTGTGGCCTTATCTTCACTCTAACTCATTGACTTTGGGTGTCCTTGAACCAACTTTCTCTAATGGCAGTAGATTTCTTGTCTTCCAGGGCTCAGCCAGCTTTGTGACTAACCCCAGCCTGCCCCAACTGCCTGCTACCTTAGCTTGCTTTTGGCTTTGCAGTTTTCGTTGGCTACAAGCCCAAAGTAGTGACGTCATTCACCTGTACCCCCAGGGCTGACATATCCCAACCTTTTCCCTTTATGTCCCTGTGAAATGCCATGGCATCCTAGTTGAAGGAATCTCACTAAATAAAAAGGGTCAGAAAGAATTCTTTTTACACTACCAGGATGTGAACGATATGATACGGCATTGCAAAGCCAGAGAAAACACATTCAGAGGGTCCTGTTTATTCTTCACAGGGGTAATCTTGCTGTATTGGAGTTTCTAAAACCAAAGCATGCAGTTTTCAAATATTATTTTGAAGAAAATAACTCAGATAATCTGTGTCCATTAGTAGATCTTTTCATCTAGTTATAGGACCTCTATATATAAGATGAAAGAACAACAAACCACTTGTAATCCAGAGATTTGCATTCATATCATTTTTATACTACTGGCTGTGTGACTTTGGGCAAGTCCTCTAATTCTTCCAAACCTCCATTTTTCACATATATAACGTTGGGTCCAAAAACACCACTAAACTGTAGTTTTTTGAGATTATGGGATGTGTCTTATTTTTATGAGACTCTTCCCCAAAATGTGGCCCAGAGAAAATGCTCCAAATTATTGATTTCATCAGACTGATAAAAGAATCAAATAAGTTGAAGTATGCATAATCACTTTGAAAATTATAAAGCACCATATAAATATTTTTATTATTATGAATGCATTGTGTGCCAAAACATTTTATAGAATTCAGAACATATTTCCCCAAAAACCCATGGTGCAATTCCCTATCCTTCAGATCACAAATTAGATGTTACCTGAAACATTTGTTTCCCCTCCTGCGTGCCTTCATCAGGCTTGTCCTGTCCCGCTTCTTGTATCTTTTTGTCTGAGCTCCCCACTAGATTGTAAAATCCTTGAGAACAGAGCCATATGGCCTATGTCTGGGTCGTTGTACATATTAATACTATATATAGCAATTAGTATATGCCAGTCTTCATCTTAAGTGCTTTACCTATAAATATTAACTCATGTAATCCTCACAAAATTCTATAACATGGAAATTACTCTTACACCCATTTTATAAATATGGAAACGGAGGCACGGAGAAGTTAAGTGACCTTCTCAAGCACACATAGACAGTGAGTGACAGAGCTGGGATTTGGACCCAGATAGACTAATTCCAGGGTCCATGCTGTTAACTACCATATTAGAGTGCCTTGGTTGGATGGGTAGGTGGGTGGGGAAGATATTCCATGTACCATTTGTCCTTTGTTATTTCTACTTCCAGAAAAGACAATAATGTGAAAAAGCAAAGCTGAGGTTTTATACCCCACCATAAATAAGCTACCCAAAGGATTCTGGTGAGCTTGGAAATTACAGCTTTTAAGCCAAAATGACTCCTATCAACAAAGACACATTCACTTCTCCAGCCTGCCCACTTACACAATTTCCACTCTCCTCCCTCTCCCTCCTTGCCCCGTCCCCCAACAAACACATTGACTATGCACTGGATACACTGTCAGTCTGGTCAATTAATTTTGCTATGTACTTCTCCCCCTACGTATCTCACTCCATCCTATGATTTCAAATGTCCTCCAAAAAAAATTATCTTTCATACTTTTGTCCAATTTAAATCTCTATATTGAACTGCACACTAGACATTTTTACTTGGATATTTTACAGGACAGGCCTCATATTCAATGGATATTCAATTTAACATATCCAAGTCAGGACAAATGAGCTTCCCCTTCAAGTGTGTTTTTTCTAAGGGTAAATAGCAGCAAGCACCATTACTAGGTACTCTAAATAAAAACCTGGAAATCAAGTTGATCATCCCATCTTTGCATCTTATACCTACTCAGTAATTCATGAAACCCAACAATTCTCTTAACAGTATCTTAACTCCACTCCCACTCCCTCTCAGCATTGTAATCTAAGGCACCAAATCTCTCCTCTGGACAATTCTAAGAGCTTCCTAACAAAAATCCCATTTTCATTCTTGCTTTTCTCTAATCTACTCTAACACGGCAGACTCAAAAAGAAAATCATCCCCCAGCTTAAGTCCATTCAAAACCTTCCAGATGCTTTGTGGAGAAAAACAAAATCTTTACTGTGGCTTGCAAGACACTGGGTGGTTCTGCTCCCACCAACTTCTGCAACTTTAACTCATGTCTTTCATTCCCTGGCTTACTAACCTTCAGAACTTAGGGATCTTTCATGAATTCCTTGAATCTGCCAAGTTCTTTCCTGTTTCTTCTAGGCTTTTGCACATGCTGTTCCTTCTGTTTGGAACTCTTTCTTCCTTATTTACTATTTAGTCAATCCCACATTTATCTTTTAAGCCTCAGCTAAATGTCACTCCAATGAAGAAGTTACACATGTTCACCCACACATGCAGACTACATTAGGTTCCCACATTATACATTTTCATGGCATAATGAAATTTTCCTTCACTACACTTTGTTGCACGATGTATTTCCCTTTGATGGCCTCATCAAAGTTTATTATATGTATGATTATTTATTTTAGTCTATCTTTTCTGATAAACTATAAGTTCCATGAAGTCAAAGACCAGTCTTGTTCACTGTTCTGTTTACAGTGCCTAGCACACATCCTTAAATGAATGAATGAATGAACCAATGCTATCCTGGTAGTTTGGAGTGAAATAATAACAATAGACATTCAAGGTACACTTTTTTATTTTATCCTCATAACAACTTTGTGAGATGGTATTATCACCTTTTGACAGGTGAGGAAGCCAGTGTTCATAGAAATGGGGTTAGTTGCCCAGATTGCATGAGACACGGCTGGTATACAATCCAAATCTGTGTGTTCAATAGCTCAGTTCCACTGAGCAATGAGCTACTTCCCAAGTTATTGTAAAATTTATTCTTCCAGGAACAGGGATAATTGTGATCACCTCACTTTTTAAAGAATAAGTTATTGCCTATGAAAAAAATTTCTCCAGATGCTTTGTATTTTATAAATGCTGGATAATATTAGTATCTCTTTGGCATTTACAGGGAATTCTTCAGGATAAGCAAAACCAGTGTACCACCACTTTCCATTTAAAGTAAAGCCCACTAAAATCATTAGGTAAAGTCCTGATAAATTAAGAAGTATTTCACATTTATTGAAACGAAAACACATAGAGAAAGAAACTCAGTGTATTAAAGCAAATTACACAGAAAAAGGAAGTTGGTGAGATAAAGGCATGAACTAAGAAAATGGAAGAGATACTGGAAGAAAGAGAAGACAGATAAGTACAAGGACACATGGAAACAAAGAAAGAAAAACAGACTACTCAAGTCCCTGGGAGAGTCCAGAGGAGCACATGGCAAGAAAGATGCTGCTTCTGCTTCAAAGCAAAATAGTAGTGTTTCTGACTATCTAAGAGTTTAGTAGCTAATAGCCAGAGTACCTGATGACTAGAAGGTTTGCTCATACCAAGGTTTTAGAATTGATTGGTCAGTCAAAATTTAAACATAACATTTCCTATTTGCATCTAATGTCTTTGTTTGCAACATGGGTGAAAGTGAGAGGAAATTTGAGGATAGGAGTTTCTCCTCTGCTAGGCCAAAGTGTGTGTGGCCCCATCTCCAGTGCCCTATTCCCCACTTCTGAAACCAGACTGGGATTTGTCCTGATCCCCTAACTGAGTTCTTACACAGACCTGCTACAGTCAGTCCATTTTTTTTTTTAACTCTGAATGTTTTCTTCTCCATAGAATGGAGATAGACATTCTGGGCTGGTCTTTCTCAGTGCTATTTGGCTCATAGTATCTGAGAAGTGGGAAGGAGTTGAAAGAAGAATGTTTAGTGTAACCTCAAACTGGACATGTGACTCTCCACTGCATTATCCCACCCAGCCACCACCCCTAATTAGTTCTTTCACCCCTCCCTCAATTCCAACACTTTATTAAATGTTAGTTTTTTATAATTACTTACACTGTATAGTTTTTCTAGGATTATGTTATATTCACATAAATGGAAAGATTTTGAGGTCTTTAAAAATTATGGTGATACAGTTCCTACTTTATGCCTTATGCACAAGAAAATATAAATGAAGGATAAGTTAAAATAACAGCATGAGGTTTGCAAAATATTTTTTAAGAAAATCTAAATTTCCAATGTTGTTTTGGTATTCAAAGGAAAAATTAAAAAGTAAGTTGCATCCTTGGAGACATCATCCCTGTATAGCAGTGGTTTCCAAGGTGTGGTCACTGGTTTAGCTGCAGTAGCAGCATCACCTGGATATGTATTAGAAATTCAAAATCTCTCCAGGCTCCAGGTAACTGAGAGGGAAAAAAAATAAATTCAAAATCTCTGTCCCACACCAGATGTACTGAATCAGAAACTCTGAGGTTGAAGGCCAGCAATCTGCTTTGTTATAAGCCCTGCCCCTTGAAGTTTGAGAACCACTGCTTTACGCCATGAAGTAGAAGGCTTGGATGTAGATGTGTTGAGGGAAGTAATAGGAATACAGCGAGTGTGTTGGTGTGTTTTCATCGTTAAAAATGAGAATAATATTAGATTGAACTATATGATGTTGCAAATAGTCAACCATTTCTGCCCTACATAAAATATAATATAGAATTCAACATAAAAATATATATTTTAGGTTGATAATCAGTGTGATAAGAACTCATGAACTTATGAAATTTTCATAAATGTTCCCTAGTGGTCTAAAACCAACCTGATCATGGCTTCTAATCTCAGAAATGAGCTCTAAAGTAATTACAGGTATGCCTTCTAGTATCCAATAGAGATCATTGGCAGGCAGCCTCCAGCATACATTTCTTGTAAGAAAGTAAGTACTATAGTTGTCTTTCTCCAATAATTAAGACAATCAAGGAAATACAATACTTACATGTTTGCCTGCACATATCTCTGGGCCAAAATAGTAACTGACTGTATTCCCATCCCCTTCTTCTTTCAGGCATATGCCTCCCTCTTCCAAAATGTTCTTCCTTCCCAGCTATTTTTATAAGCAATTACATGCTTATAAAATAACTGACTTCTAGGATGAGATGGAAATTAGCACAGGGCTCACCAGTAATTCTGAAGCAAAGCATGAAAACTGAAGCTCTTAGCTGGAGTCAATGCAAATGAAGAGTGAGTCCCATGTTTCTCTTGTCATCCTGGGTTTATCAGTTAATATGATGCAGTAGACTCTGTTACTGGATATGGCCTAGAAAGAAAAACAACACACCTTCTGTTCAATCTATGTTAACTAGATGAGTAATGTTGAACCAGATGAATATGTTAAATGCACCTTACAATATTTGAGATCTTCAAAAGTAAAAGATGGAGCTCACGTTGGAGGGGAAGAAGGAAGAAAGAGGAGGAATGGAAAAGGGAGTAGAATGCTTTTCTTGGGTGTACATGCCTTCTTCTCAAATTACAGTGACAGTGTTTGAAAGATCAGAATTCTGTCATATAAACCCTTAAACAACAATGTCCCTCACCAGTATATATATGAGTAATATATATATATATACTGGTATGTGATGGTATACCATCATGGTAAAGGGAATCAATAAGTAGTCAATACTCATAAATGAAAGCAGAGACAGAAAAAGTAAGGGATCTACAAATTTCCATTAAACAATTGTTTGACACCATATTAAAGATTAGTTAGTGAAGACTCTTTAGCCATTCAAATTTTAAAATAATTATGCCCATTCTTACCATCTGTTCCCTATCCCAAATCGATGATATTATGATCAAAGTGCCTGCCCAGTTTGGAAATAATCCACATACTCAAGAGATCACATTTGTGTGTGTGTGTGCATGTGTGTGTGGAATATTAGTGCTCTGACTTTTGGTTGGCTGTCATTGACTTGTTTGGAGAAATGAATTCATGCTTCTCAGTTCATTTCCAGAGCAACAGACAGATGGATAGTAACCTGCCAGATCAAATTCAAGGTTACAGTATACTTGAAGAGTTTGTGGTTATGTATTTTCTTCTTAATGACAATCTTTTTTTTTTTTTTTTTTTTTTGTCTTTCTGTGTCTGATTTATTTCACTTAGCAAATGTCCTCCAGGTTCATCCACATTGTCATAAATGGCAGGATTTCCTTCTTTTGAAAGTTGAATAGTATTCCATTGCATATATATACCACATTTTATTCATCCATCTGTAGACAGTTTGCTTCCATATATGTATTTTTTTTTTTTTGAGACAGAGTTTCGCTTTTGTTGCCTAGGCTGGAGTGCAATGACAATCTCAATCTTACCTCCTTATCCATACCATGTGACCTCAATCAGCCACCTGAGAGTTGAGGGCATTGCCACTTTGCAACCAAACTAAGGTGTGATATGAGTTCTACAACTTATCAAGAGCCCGGAGATCTTGAGATAATTAGAACTAGGTAAAGGCAATAGATTATGTATCTGTTCTTTCTTAATTATTCTTGCATACCCTCAATAGAAAGGTGAAAATTTTGTTCTGAATGTGTATGTATATTTGATCATAAGAGTGGGGACAAAGCTAGCTGTTAGTCACTGTGAACCAAAGATACTTCCATCTGGTCAGTTTTGTCTGTCACCCAAGTGTTAAAATTGTATTCTACTCTAAATAAGACAGAAATACTTGTTTCTATTAATTATAAAAGCCTCACCATATTTAAAACTTTTAGCCTGGCCTTTCTGATCTAGTCAAATAAAATAATGGGTTAAAAGGTGCTTAACTTAAAGTAACATAAGGTCAGCATAATTCTTCACACAGAGATACACACACACACACACACACACACACACACACACACAGTGTTCTTATTTCCCCCAGGAGGACCCAATGGCTCTTTTCCTTCATTTTACCTCGCTCTTCATTCCCACTTACAGGCCCCCGCATAGTTGCTAGCCCAATCCACAGCCTAAGGGGATCTTGTCAGCACATTCAAGACAGCACATTCTCTGCCAGCTCTCACCAATACACACTTCATTCTCCCTGCTTGTGCCAAAATAATTAATAAGTGCTTTGTAGCTTTTTCTCTAGTGCTCTCTGATTTTCCTTGGCTAAGGGTTTCTTAACAGAATACCAGAGATTGGATGGCTTAAACAACAGAAATTAATTTCTTCATATTTCTGGAGGCTGGGAGTCCAAGATCAAGGTGTCACCAGAGTTAGTTTCTTCTGAGGTCTCTCGCCTTGGCTTTTAGATGACCATCTTCTCTTTCTTTCTTCACATGGTCTTTCTCTGTGTCTATGTCCAAATTTTTTCTTATAAGGACACCAGTCATATGGAATGCGAGCTCACCCTAATGACTTCATTTTACCTTAATTATCTCTTCAAAGAAGCTATCTCCAAATACAGTCACATTTTGAGGTATTGGAGGTTAGGACTTCAACTTCTAAATTTTGAGGGGACACTATTTAGCCCATAACACCCATTTAAGAAAATGAAAAGGGAAAGTGGGAGTATGGAAAACACATGACTGATTACCTTCAGTACATCAGAGTCGGGAAAAAAAGAACTCTTGTCCCCAAGTAAAAGTGATGTTCTGGGACTTCAAACAGCGTGAAAAGAAAAGCAATGGAGTGCAGGGCCATTTACTCACTGAACACTAGAAGCACTGTGCCTTGGCCCTATGAACTTTTCCAAGGCCTATGAAAATGCCTGAGAGCTGAAATTTAATCATTTCCAAATACAAAAAGAAAATTATTACAATAATAATAACTAAAAATAACTTCATGTCCAATGAAGTGGACATTTGGCCTCTCCTCTTACCATTTCATCTTCTACACTATCAATTATTATCTTTCTAAAACATGGATCTAATATGTACAATGTCTTATGTAAAATGTTCCAGTGGTTCCTCATTACTTATGGGATGAGGATTCCAGTTTTCAGGCGGGCATAAAAGGTCAGGCTTTATTTTTTAACTACACCCAGCACTCTAATTACTCCACCTTCTCACCCTTCTCCAAACACACTATATTCCATTCTCTCCTGCATCTGTGCCTTTGAACACGGTGCTTATTCCTGGATAGCCCTTGACCTCTTGGTTCCACCAGTGAAAATCCTTTATCTTTCAAATCCCAGCTTCAGTGTTACTTCTGCTGTAAAATCTTTACACTGAGGCCATGTTAATTACTTTTCTGTGTTCCGTAGCACTGTGTACTCACTCCTAAAAGTAATTCTTAAATATGAATTCTTATATATGAATGAAACTTCATAAATAATGATGAAATATTATTTCATAACTAGTGATTTCCATACCACTACCCCATGAAACCTATGAGTTCCTTTACTGTACAAACCATTACTTTGTCCATTTCTTTTCCTTTCTCCTTTTCATCTCTTCATCCTTTTCTACTTCCTTTCTCTTTCCTCTTTTTTAAAAATCTTCACCGGCCATTTTCTATTACTCCCATGTTAACTTCTGCCTTTGGAAGAGCACTCCTATCTGCATGCAAAGTCACAGATTCATAAAATTATAAATGTGCCAAATAACGAAAGAAAAAAGTGGATAAGTCCTAGTTCCACAAATGGCAAGAAGTGACTTTATTTCTCGGGAATAAAGGCACTCAAATCTTCCACAAATTACCACCACCTGTGAGAACCTTCGATCAACGAAAACAATATCTTGTTACAATGGTAGTTAGCTTCTCAAATAATTTCCAAGTGCATTATGAGGAGATATATTGGGTTAAGATTTTTCCTTTCAAAATAATTAGTAATTAGCAATTATTGTTTTCCATTAATTATTGGAGTAGAAATTTACATGCCTGAAGATGTTCAATCAAAAAAGTACAACCATGAATGAAAGATGTGTTAAAGGGGATATCATTGTTGAAATTGCAATAAAGTACCACTTAGGGGCCTTCCAAGTATGAGAATGTATCACTACATGAAGTAAACTACACAATAATGAAAGTAGCGAAGACAACGCAAATCCTGCATAAAATGAAACATAAAGTACATATCAGTCCATTGATACATGGAGCTACATTCCAGATCTCCAGATGTCCTGTTATAGTCTTTTTCTATTGCACCAAAATACCTGCATGCAATATTTTCCAATTACTTGAGAAAAAAATGGAAGACTGAAAGCAAAGAAAATGTGAACCAGAAGTGCGAACAGAAATCAAAGCTTTCCAGTTCAGCAGACCTAAAGAATTTGACTGCAGGACAAAGTGATCATTTACCCCAGTCAGGAGGAAAACTGTTGGGCTGAAACAAATGAAAGAGATTGTGAAATCCTCTGATGATATTGATGACATTTCACCCTATCCAAAGATTAACTCAGTGAATGGCGTAACTAAAAGAATGTGACTTAAAGATGTGCCTTACAAATACTGAAACTCCATGTTTTTCATGTTTTTCAAAGAGATTAATCATAATAGCATGAGGATAAGGCATGATTCTGACTAACAGAAAGAAGCTAATCTGGGAGATCCTCTTGAGTAGATTAGCCATTCCATGCAAAACGTCACAGTGGCAAACAGAAAAGGCATCTCTGAAATGTACAATGAAGAAGGATGTTAAAAGAAAATTTGTTTACCCAGAGTCAGTGAATAATACAGTTTAGTCTTTATGTAAAAGGCTCAGCCAGAGCAAATGATGGGGTGTCTTTGAGGGGTTCCAGAAATTTGAACCAAGGATGAGAATCTGAGAATTTGTTGCTGCTTCATTCAATTTCTGTCACCTCAATGGCTACTCATCCTCTTTTCTACCCCCTACAGTCATGAACAATCTGGATTTCATGTCACAAGAGGAAACAGAGTCATCACTTCAAGTACTGCACCAATCAAGTCTGTTCTGGTAATAATGTGAGGCAAATGAGACATGTAATGGGAAGAAGTGAGTAGATTCCCATGACACATAAAAATTAGTAGGCATCACTTAAATAGAATTTATTCTATCAGCAAAGTTAGATGGTTCTTAATGTATGTCAATAAAGGTGGGAGTGAGGGCAGACAAAGGCCAAGGAAGAGGAAGATCACAACATGAGAAAGAAAAATGCCTAATAATAATGAAAATATTAATAGCATATTATATTAAAATTCAAAGGAACAAATATTTTAGTTGTATTATCTATATGAAGAATATGAAGGCTATTTGAGCAAACAGAAAGATATGAAGGATGTTAAAAATGTATATTTTTCTGCATTGGACTACAAGCAGTTTCCAAATTGAAACTGGATAATGTTCCCAAAGTAATGTGAAAGACACTTATTTGGAATTCAGAATATATGTTCCCATAGAAACATTGTTGAAAATGTCAACTAGGTTCCTAGGTTACCTGTGAATTCTAGTTAAACCACATATGTAGCTAAAATACTATTAATTTGTATTTCAAATCAGTAGAAAATAAAACTACTGCATTGGAAGAAGAATAGCTATTGGAAGATGAGATAACTGAAGAAATAATTGTATGGAATGCCTGATAAAGGGCATCTAGGAAATATCAAGAGGGTTAGATGTGGATGGTACAGATCTTTAGGTGCATTTGCAGTTCTTTCTTCTCTAGCTGTGTGCTCTCCCTTAGTGATTCAATTGAGTGCATAGCTTTAAATATCACCGGTTTGCTGAAATTTCCCAAATTTATAACTCCAGCTCAGACTTCTTTACTGAAAGCCAGTGGAGTTATATGCTTTCTCCAAGTCTTTTGTTCTGCTGTTCCCATTGCCTACAATGCTTGTCTCTGCGTCCCCACACAGTAAACTTCACTGGGTTCATTGGAGTCTCACTCCATTGGGTCTTTACTGAAATGTCCCCTCCCTAGGCCTGCAATGGCCATCATACCTTTCTTAAGAATCCCAACTTCCACTGCAACCCTTTGCATGCCCCATCCCTCTTTTATTTTTCTTCTATCATTATCACCATCTAATAGACTAAACATTACTTGTTTTCTGTCTTCCCCATTCTAGAATGTGAGCTCCCTAAGGGCAGTGGCATTTGTCCCCAGCACCTAGAACAAGGCCAGGCATATAGTAGGCACTCAAATATTTGTTAAATAAATTGAATGAATACATGAATTAAATACCTGAATGAGTAAATAGATGACCTTCTTTTTTAATTTCATGAGTGTTCTGTTGGCATGGCTTTTGCTTACCCTTATCATCTATTACAGAGATACATTTTTTCAGATGGCAAATGGAAAATAAAAGGGCAGTAACATCATATATCAACTCTCTATCTCCAGTCTTGCCACTCTCCAATTAATTTTCCACCCAGCAATCACAATAATTTCTAAAACTCAAACCTGCTGAAACCGTATCTATGAAATTTCATGGCTTTGAAGACAAAGTTTATCCTTTTTAACCTGGCTTTCAAAACCACTCATGGTCTACCTCCTTCATATCTTTCCAGCTCCATTGTGAGTTAATTATGTCTCTAATAGGGTAGAAAATGAGGCAATAAAGAGGTTTAGAATCAAAGATGACTCCTATAGTGTCAACGGCAGTGGATGCTGGATCAGGGTAGTTTGGTGGCTGTTGTGAATATTTAGTGAGCTGGCCACCTGCCATTCATACATAGGAGGCAATCCCTAAATCCTTGTTCATTACTCAGAGTCCCTATACTTTTTAAGCTTAAAGTCAGTGAGTTAATCTATTCTTTCTTTTCTTGAATTAAATGTTATACAAAATCCTAGTATTAAAAAATATATTTTAAGTGAAGCTGTTCTATTTAAGGTAATGGGTGTTAGGGAGGGTAGGAATCAAGCCCTGATCATTCATTTTCCATATGCTGTAGCCTGGTCCCTGAGGCCCCTTTGAGTGACCCCTGCTAGTGAGGCTCCAAGCCCTAAGAATATCAAGCAGAATATCAAGTATGCACTGACACATAAGAAGAAAGACTTTCAAAACAACCGTATCTACTGGTTATTTATAAAAATTGCCCAGGTAACTGAAGTGCATTTGCTTCTCTCTTCCCTGCTGCTTAGTGTGTAACAAATAGCAACATCTTTAAATGGCAGGGAACAACAAGACAAGAAATATGTCAGCATCTGTATTGCTCAGGAGATGGAACATTATGCAGGTTTGTGCAGAATGATTGGCTCTCAAGGGAGTAATTAGTATTTGGCGCACTTCTTACTGGCGCTACCTCAGCTTCCCTGCCAGAGGATTCTGAGAAAAGGTTTGTTGTTTCAGTTTCAAAATTGCATTTTAGATCGACTCTTTGAATAGAGTGCATGTAGGGACAAATGGCACGAATGTTTAGCAAGCGGTGTTTGTATTCACATTCTGTCTCTGAGCCTCAGGTCCATGACAAGCTTATTTTTTAGAAGTCTAATAAAAAATTGATATTAAGAAATTTAAAGAAGAATTTTCAGCAGCCAGAAAACATAGTTTTTATTTTCAGATATGAAGATGACAGAGCTTCAAAGGAGGCTGTGGGGGGTTTCTTTGTCAAGCCATTTGCAGATGGCCAAGTTTATTTTTAAACTGAGAAATAAGACCCTATCCAATTTTGAAGACCAAATTTGTGCCAAACAAAATCAACCTGAAGTATTGGTCCACTTTGAAGAAGAGCTATGGCCAATGAAAACGTAATGATGTCTCTGATTTGCAATGAAGTGCATATACAAATTGATGAATTTCTCTCTCTCTCTCTCTCTCTCTCTCTCTCTCTCTCTATATATATATATATATATATATACACACACACACACATAGTTTTTGTTTGTGAGATGGAATCTCGCTCTGTCATCCAGGCTGGAGTGCAGTGGCGCGATCTTGGCTCACTGCAAGCCCCGCTTCCCGGGTTCACGCCATTCTCCTGCCTCAGCCTCCCGAGTAGCTGGGACTACGGGCGCCCACCACCACACCCGGCTAATTTTTTTGTATTTTTAGTAGAGACGGGGTTTCACCTTGTTAGCCAGGATGATCTCGATCTCCTGACGTGATCTGCCTCCCTCGGCCTCCCAAAGTGCTGGGATTAGAGGCGTGAGCCACCGCGCCCGGCCTACTCTATTTTTTTAACACTCTCACAGTGCCCTCGAGGCCTTTCCTTCACTTCCTTGCAACATCAGCCAGCTCCCCAGAGGACATGGGGAGCCAAGGAAGCCTATTAGAACCAACTGGTTAGGCATTCCTGTCCACAGCCTATCATGACTTTGGAAGAGCCAAGAGAAAGAAACAGAATTATTTTGGGGATACTATTGTGTTTAGCTTATTTCAAGACTGAACTAATTGCAATAATAGCTTTGAATAGCCTTTCAATGAATCTGAAACTACTAATGGATAAATGACTATTTGTAACTATACCACATACACCCTTTCTCTCCCTCCACCCCACACATATATGTACCCAGCTATAATGTGTACATGCCAGCACACACACACACACATACATCACATGCATGACATATGCACACCAAATACAATATATCACACATATTCACACTAACACGCCAATAAAAGACCCCCAAACACACACATGCTTTATGAAAACACACATACATATACACAAAGCACACAATACATAGCCCACACACATGCACATTCCACAGGCATACACACACTACTACATACCAATACATACACTGCATGCCATACAAATATATACATATACACATCATGCATACACCATATACACCACGCACGTGCATATACAACATAAACACATAATGCAAACACATACCACAGACTATACATACCACATAAATTTATCACAAACTCATATACGCATCACCCCAAATGCAAATATACACACATATATCACAAATACACAGACATATGCATATGCAACACATATAGACATATCCCCACACTACATACAAATACACCACATACGCACATGTACACATAACACATACAAATTCACTACATACACATATGAACCACATACAAACACACCCCCATGCCCAAATGCACAACACAGAACACACAAACTCCAAATCCAAATGCATATACATACATATCACAAACATGCACACACTGTGTGCAAATACACACCACACATACACAGCCACCATATATCTATATGTCCCCTATACAAATACACAAATGCCACACACATATACACACACTCCAAAACACATATGCACAAACACAATACACATATACACACCCCCAAACCACTTACAAATACACACATATACATGTCACATCACACATAACACATATATACACATCACAAGCAAATTCATCTTCATTTTCTAACAGAGATTCTGAAAGAACCTAGGAGAGGAAACCTACTGAAGAGAATTGAGACTTTGGGGTACAGTGTGTAAGCTGGATTCAGCTTGAATTTCAGCAATCCAGGTTCAGGAACCATGTTAATCGACTGCCTACAGATCATCTCTGGTTTTTTTACCCATGTATGTTGTGGTTCAGAAATTGGATTTTTGGCATTTCTGGACTCACACTTTTTGCTTCATCAGTTCATATGTTGACATAGTGTAACAGAAGAGAAAGTTTGGAAAAGGGGTTTACTCTTTGGAAGACATTTTTATTTTTTCTATAAAAACTAGACTTTAAATTTTTTTAAATACTCTTAACCTCCAAAACATTGTTCAATTTTCAATAAATTAATTCATTCTTAAAAAATCCATATTATTCCTGTAACTTTCACAGGCATGCCTCAAGACCTTGATACATGAAAGCAATTACTGCAGATGCCTGGCTGTTGGCACTGTTCAGCTTTAACGTAGCAGTACAGAAAATTATGCCTTCCACCTGTGATGACTGATCCTAGAACCTGCAGACAATGAGTCTAAGCTGAATACAAACAATAATTATCCAAGGAAAGAGCCCTTGTTCAATTCAATGGCGGTTCAATTCAACAGCGGCTCTTAATGAAACACTAATCTCTTCTCATTGATCACAGAAGAGTTATTTTAATTTCTGTATCTTTGACATTCTGCTTTTGGGTGCAGGAAAATCCTTGCCCGAAATATATGCTATAGGGAGGTAGTGTGGAGTGGAGTTCAGGGAGAGGGTTCTGGAGTCAGCTTGCCAGGGAGAAGCCAAGTCCAACTCTCACGTTGAGTTGCTTACTAGCTGGACATCCTCAAGCAAGTCACTTAAACCCACAACAGCCACTGTTGTTCACTAGTCGGCTTGAAGTATAGCTAGTACCTAGATCATAGGATTGTAGTGAGAATTAAGTTAGACAAAATGCTGAGAACAGTGGCTAGCAAAAAGTAAGCCCTCAATAAGTTGTAGGTGCAATTAATAGGAAAGAAGATTATAAGATTTGGTGCTTTTCTTGTCAGCATGAAAATTGAGGTGTTCACATTTATTAGGCATCTTCTCAAGGCTGGGCTTTGACTTCAACAATCCTGTGATATTAGATATGATTACCTCTATTTTTCAAATAAGGAAATGGATGATTAAAGAAGTTACAGTAACCTTCCCAATATCACACAGTGAGTGGCAAACTTGAAATTTGAAACAAAGGTGGAGTAATCCCAAAGTCTTCTTTCTTTCTACCCCACAACTTCATTATGCATGTTTCAAAGACCTTTCCTAGCTACCCTATAAAACTGTAATCCTACCTCCTAAAGGTCAAGCTAATAGTATCTGTCCATTTCTAGCCAAATGGATTCAGTCTAGTGTGAAAACATACTATATCAGAATAATATGGGAAAGGGATCCAAAGCCATCTTGATTATGGAATGTAACTTTCACCATGGAGGAGGGAGGAACTTACAGATAGTTTAGGTTTTATAGTTACCCCATAGAAATACATCTTCCCAAGATTATTCTGAAATGTGGAAGTGACTCAACGAAAAATGAAGACTTTTTTTGGTGGCATGTACAGGGAGAAAGACAAAGAAAAATGCACACTAAGAGAGAAATGAAAGAAGGAAGAGCAGAGAGAGAGAAAGAGAGAAAGAAAGAATTCATTTCATCCCAAAAGAATTACAGAGGAATCACAAGACCCTATACATCAATATGGTGTATCCAAGGACGTTGAGAAGGAAAGTGATGGGTTCAGGACGCCAGGGTGTGGAAAAGGCCAGCTAGCCTGATAACACAGTACCAAAAGTCCTTTCTTCATCCTATATTCTTTATCCAGCCCAGCGTTTAAAAGCCTCAAAAAATCAGCCCTCTTAGAAGAAAAACTGAGAAGCCACTCTAGATGTCCTAGAAGAAAGATAAATAAAAGTGCTGTCAGAGGTCATGATGGGACCTCATCTCCTTCTCCTCTGTCTAGTATAAAGGGTCCCACTTCTTCCATGGCTGCAGAATTGCAAGTCTGGTAAAAGCCTCCAGGATGGAGTGAAAGGAAAGGTGAGAAGAAGATGGTTAGAAAGTCCAGAAGGTGAGCTGGGATAACTGGGCCATATTTCCTAGGATTCGCTACCTTAATCAGTGAAATTCTGGGATTAGAGTGCCTTCCCTCACTCTGCAGATTATCTGAACTTTAATGTTTTCACATCTTAGAAGATGACTTGGTTTCCGTTACAAAGTATCCAGTGTTTTTTATATATCCATCTCCCACATTCTCAAGTACATAAGGTGAGATTGTGGTGATAGTTCCATGTTTATGCATTTGGAAGAGAACCACAGCTTTTTCAGGAGCCAAGAAACAATACCATAGAAGAAGCGCTATTTACAAATAATTAAAATGCACACATGCATGTACACACACACACACACACATACACACACACAGAGAGAGAGAGAAAGAACAGATGCAGAGAACAGACTCAGCCCTCTTAGAAGCATGTCAATGGAGTCATGTCAACACTCAATGAACAGGACGGCCAAAAGCCAGGAAGGTGAACTCACCTTTGGAACTGATAAGAGTCATTGTTTAGCTTTCCATTGTTCTTTGTTTTGATCTAAGGCTGCCTCTCCTATCACTTTCCCCTTGTCACAGTCTCTCATTGTCAGCACTGAGACTGAAGAAAATTATTCCTTCCATGTAAGAGCAATACACTCCCCTCCTTTTGTCTTTTTCAGGAAATTAGTAGCTCATGTTCCACTAACTGGAGTGTTTTGCCTTATCTCATTCCTATAAGTGAAGTGGGAATTTCAATGCCATCACTTAGAATTATTCTGTCCAATTCAACCTAAATGGATCCTGTTCTCATTGCAACATTTATCTCTAGGCCTCACTAAAGATAATATTCAGGCTTACGTACAGGCACACAATTGTCCTCTCTTCAGCAATGAGGTCTTTAGAAATGTAATGAAATGTGACAGCCTTTTGAATTAGGCTCTAGAAACTGTTTCTTTTATGACTAAATGGATTTCTTGCCATTTTAGAAGCCAGTCTCTACACTGTTTTAAAATTTACTTTAAAGAAGGACCTGGAAAACTCTGGGATTTCTAAATAGACAATACTTGCTCATTGTTCCAGAACCATCTTACAGGCATTTATTACTTTTTCTGATATTTATTTGAAACTTGAGGCTTAAAAATAACATCTAGTCGTCAGATGGAAGCTTCAATGTACTCTTTCATTATGTAAGTACTAAGGATGATACAAGCCAAAAAAAAAAAATGCAGGCTAAGGTCATGGCTTTTTACAGTGTACAATTGAGGTTCAAGAGAAAATTTATAGCACTAAACCTGGGTGACATTCTTCCATGATGCACTAGTCCACCCAATTGAATTTTTCATGACTGGCATCCGTTTTGATTGGTTGGAATATGTGCTATGTTAATGGTTAAGTATTTTACCATCTAGCTCAATTCCTTATTTCAAAAATAGGTCAAGCCTCAAAGAAGTTCAGTGATTTTTCCCAGAGTCATACAGATATTAGATAGCCAAGACTGGGTCTGGTCATTTGAATTCTACTTCAATATCCTTTTCACTAACATATAATCATCCAATTATGTGCAACCATGACCTATGTTCTATTAAGACCCCACTGTTACGATAACAAAAGAAGGGCCTTATCAATCAATATCATAGCTCAATTATTCTATAGCATTTAACATAGCGTAAAAACACATAGACTGTTATAGCTTATAATAAACACAAATATCTTTTCTCTGACCATAGCATAATAGAAACTAAGCTCAGAAGGATTTATCTAGGAACAAAAGAAGGAAATTGAAATGTACTAGTTTCTCTGGATTTAGTCCTGATTGTCACTGATAATTCTGTGACTTTGTGCATGTCCTTAGTTTTCACATAGGAAACTGGGCAAGTCTAAAAGATAGGTGCTTCAGTGAGATTCTCAGGTGAGTGGTTGAATTAGGTGACAATTAAGATCCATTTCAACACTGAGATTATATTATTCCCTGATCTGTATACCAGGAAATTAATTTAAAAGACCCTCCTCACTGACCCTATCAAGGAGCCCTACTTCCAGCACAGATGATCACAGTGAATTCCACCCACAAAGCAGCTCTGATACGGAGAAAACCAACTCACAATTTCTAACAAGCCATTGTAGCAAAGACTGTTTGCCTTCCACCAATATTTATGTGCTCCTTCTTTTTACTATTAATAATAGAATTCCCCACCCAAATTTTCACTAGGTTCAAAGCTTTCCAACTTTAGATGGCAATTCCTAGCCTCTCTTGCAACTGGGTGTGGTTTTGTGACTAAGTTCTGACTAACAACCTGTGAGCCAGAAATGATGTGTTAAGGGTTCTTGTAGATTTTGCCCTTAACTAGAAGAGATGTGCCCTTCACTTCCTCTTTTCCCCTTCTCACCAGCTAGAGAAGAGTTGCTATAGCCAATTTGGACACAGAGATGGAAGCTGTGTGTTAAATATAACAGAGTTAATATACCAGCCCTGCATTGCCTATTCTGGACAGACACATGAGAGAGAAACTTATTTTGTTTAAGCCACTGCATCGTGAGTCTCTATTTTAACAGCTTAGATGTTTTGCCCAATGGCACAGTTATAGTGAGTTCTGCCATGGAATACAAATGAGGACTCCAAGAAGAATGCATCAGTCTTAGATTCTATTCAGTATTACCTGCCTACAGCATTCCAGTTCCATTTACACAGAAATACTTTTAATCATAAACTAAGACATCTCAAGCTTCAGAATTTATAGGAAGATTTGCTGATTCCTAGGGCCAATGACAATTTTAACCCAATATATGCTTTAAAATAATTAATGGTAGAATGAGTCTTTACAGTTAACATATTGTAGTCAAATATTACTTTTCAAAAATTCCAACGTCAATAAATAGTCCTTCACTACAGAAACACAGTGCTTTAAATAAAAACAGTAGGGTCACCAGAAACAAAGTTGTCAGTGTTGGGTTGCTATAGCTACCAGGTTATCTTTATAAAAGTGTGTCTTCAAATGGAAGAGATTTGTGAATCCTGAAATCCCAGGAATGTGAGGACCAGAATCTAATTAGTTTTCTGCCAGCATAATACCAGAATTATCCACAAAAGTTTCACTTACTGGTCAGTTCACTGCCACATCTCTCCTTCAATGCTGGGCCAATTTAGAAATCATTATGTCAGTATTGTTAAATCAAGTTTTGTCTAAAGCTGCCTCCTTACGTATTTTAAGTTTGCCCTAAAGTTTTTTCTGTATATCATAAACTATAACCTAAATGGAGTTCTATACAGACTGTAGTATACTCTTGTATCAATAACCGAGTTTTGGCCAATCAAAAGTGGCCAGCTGTCCAAACTGTGTTCAAATAAGACAAACATTGAGCTGTAACCAATCTGGATGTTTCTGTATCTCACTTCCATTTTCTGTATGTCACTTTCCTTTTTCTGTCCATAAATCTTCTTCCACCACGTGGCTGCACCGGAGTCTCTGAGCCCACTCTGGCTCGGGAAGCTGCCTGATTTGCAAATAATTCTTTGCCCAATTAAACTATTTTAAATTTAATTTGGCTAAAGTTTTTTTAACAGTATGTAAGCCAAGACCTGATATTCTAAAACACCTGCTTAACAATAAAGAACAAGCCAAATTTGTGTGGTATATTTCTATACCTTGGAACACTACTCAACAATAAAAAGGAATGAAATAATGGCATCTGCAGCAACCTGGTTGGAACTGGAGACTATTATTCTAAGTGAAGTAACTCAGAAATGGAAAACCAAACATCAGATGTTCTCACTCATAAGTGGGAGCTAAGCTACCAGGATGCAAAGGCATAAGAATGATACAATGGACTTTGGGGACTGAGAAGAAAGGGTGGGAGGGGGGTGAGGGATAAAAGGCTACAAATTGAGTACAGTGTATACTGCTCAGGTGATGGGTGCACCAAAATCTCAGAAATCACCACTAAATAACTCATTTGTAAGAAACCAAACACCACTTGTTCCCCATAAACCTATTGAAATTTTTTTAAACTTTTTTTTTAAAAAGAATGAGCCACAATTTGGTAATGATAATTGTGGCAGATGCTGAAGACTGGTTCATTTAACAACCATTTCAATCTCCTAGCATGCCCTCCTGCTGTGAGATATAGGCTGGAAAGTTAAATCTCACATTTTCCAGAATGTTCTGCAGGAAACCTAGTTTCTTCTAAGCCCACTCACATTCTGCAAGCTACCTGATACCTTATATTCAATCTCTTTCTGTTTACATTGGCTGACCTAGATTCTATCCCTGCAACTAGGAATCCTGACTGACAGAGTCATATTTTAATTCTCTGCTTCTTTAAGGATTGAAGGCATGAGGAGGCTCATAAAACATATTTTTATGGCTGTCTTCTTATCATTGGCACTTTTAACATTATTTTGTTTAGAGAAAGAGAAGTAAGCACCACACAGAAGACTAGGTCTTGGGAGCTGTGAGTGCTAATCAGAAGTGCTAAATAGCTACCTTCTTATTCCAGACTGACTCACTAGCCATCTGCACAGACACAGTCATTTTTACACTGGTCTCCATGTGGCAGCCAATACTGGGTGACTACACAGGGCAATGGAGTTCTTGGATGGGGATACATTTGATAATTTACTATACTTTTTTAGAAGGTAAAGGAGTCAGCAACAGGAGACACAGCCATTAGAAACCCTGTCAATAGACAGATTGTTAGGCCTGCTTCATGTAGGTTTTTCATTCTCAAAGTGTTATCCCCAACCAGAAGCATCAGCATCACCAAGAAATTTCTTAGAAAGACAAATTGTCACAGACTTACACACTCCCCAGGCTTACTGAATCTGAAACTCTGAGGGTTGAGCCAAAGAATCTGTGTTTTAGCAAAGCATCCAGGTGACTCTGATGCAGGCTCAAGTGTGAGGACCACTGGTGTATGTCATCCAGGCCTATTTGAGGTTAAATGATATTTAAGAAAGGTAGTAGCAGGGCAGGAAAGTGAAAAGGCAGTTGAATAAACAAGACTTTGATTTAAAAGGAAGCCCACTTTAGAAACAGACTATAATTTAATCCTTTTCACATATAAAATGGAAAACGCTTTAGTAGAAAGAGCATTGTGCTGGGAATCTAAATGATTGGATTTGAATTTTGGAATTGTACTAATAAGCAACTTTGAATGAATCACTTAAACTTTCTGGGCTTCTGTTTTCTCCTTTGTAAAATAAAGGAGATGAAATGTTCTCCAACACTCACAAATGCTATTTTCTATAATTGCTTCCTAGGTACCATGCCCTTTTTGGTAAAAACCTGATGATAGAATTTTTCCAGCATTCTATTTCTCTACTTAGGAGCCATTCCTGAAGGAAAATTACTAAAAGATATTATAGTTCTTCATCCCAAGTTAGTAGTCCAGTAGAATATTCCAGTTTAATTCAGATCTGGTGAAATGCACTGGATATCTGAGAGGTCCAATATAACATTTAAAACATAATGGGGATTACCAATATCCTGGAAATACATCCAAATTACATATGAGTCCCTTGTGTTATTGATTATTTTGATTGCACATGAGACTTGAATGTTAAGGACTAAATTTGAACACATCAAGATTCCGTGTGTGTGTGTGTGTGTGTGTGTGTGTGTGTGTGTGTGTATTAAACACTTTAATCTCCTTCCAATATTTAAGAATTGAGATTCACTGGGATTTAGCCAGGACTGAGGCAAGTAGTCATTATCCTTGGGAAAGCCATAAATTATGCTCCTAAACGATGTGGAAACATTCTAACACTGACAGGAGATTGTGTCCCTTCTGTGAATTTGGGAATTTTAGAGGAAAAGAAAAAAGAAAAAGAAAGTCATCATTTATATAATTGGAGTTTGTGAAAAATGGAGGAGAGGAGAGCTTGGCCTACCTAGATAGCAGCGGAGGCCAAAAGCAAATCAGTTAAATAGTTTGCTGAAGATGGAATTCACAATTTGCAATTAAACACATTGCAAAGCTCTATAATAATAAATTAATAAGATAGCTAAAGAAAGGTACAGCAAAAATAAGTGTCCCTTAAGGCTAAGACCATATTTTTCTTCCCAATCATTTTTTGGCAGATAGTAACTACTTAGTAAATATCTGGGAATAAAGGTTGAACATGAGAATATTTTAACTCTTTGAATATAATCACAAAGAAATACAATATTTTAGCTGTGTGTTTCAAGCAGGTGTCAGTTGCTTTACTTTTAATGAGCCTAAAATATAGCATTTCTTTCAAATGTTTGTAATGGCAGTGGAGTGGGCATGAAAATTTCATGCAAGTTTTATTATGTTGAACCTTATAAAATTATAAATATTCACTGCTTTGAGTCGATAACAATGGCAAATTCAAATGGTTCAATCAGATATCTTCTTTGGTCTAGGAGACATCATCTACATTTAAGAACTGATTAGCACTTTCTGTAAACAGTGAGTCACAAAAAGATAATCCTGGTACTAAAAGGGATGGAACCACTAGATGCTATCGAGACCCTTTCTAAAACATTTTTTAAGCCAGTTTTCTACAGAGGTCATTTCAGGGCATAAAAAATAAATAAATGAAACATAGCACTGTTATGGAGCTATTAGAAGCAACAATTAGCCAACAGTTTTACAAGTAGGTTTTAAAATTAAATAGTGCTTATAGTTGCACAATTCTATGTATGTACTAAAAACCACTAATTATACACTTCAAAAAGTGAATTTTATAATATATCTATTATATCTCCATTAAGATTAAAAAATAGAAGGGGCTAGAGGTACAGAAAATGGAAATACAAATGCACTCTCTGGACCATTCTGCAGCTACAAGGAGGAGGAAGAGCACATTACTGCCAAACCCCAGACATCTGCCTGGTTGCCAGCCAACCTTCACAGCATCATCTCTGCGAAGATCGCATGTCACAGCTCACACCCTTGCCAAGTCATAAGCGTAAAAATACATGCAGTATTAATAGCCTCTGGTATTTCCAGCACGATGCTTGAATTCTGGAAAGGGATCCCCTGAACATTCCTAAATTGAACCATGGTGAGAACTGTCATCTTGCAAAATGCCATTTGAGTCTTTGCGGGATCTTTTCTCAAATCTCACTTGTCCAGTCAAGCTCATATGGCTGGTTCTAGGACAGAATAGATGTAACTATAAGCAGTACACTTAACTGGAGCTGTGGGAGAGGGAAGTTATGAATTTCAGATGAAGCCCAGAAAGCTCAGCAAAATGTGCATATGCACAGACCCAGTGTTATACACAACATCAAGAGCCGAAAGGCCTTTGAATTCCTTCCATGGACACCATATTAAGAATCCTTGATCTGTATTCTACACAACATGTCCCCACTGCACTCTATTAGAGTATTTTAGTGAAAGTTAACATTGAAAACTAGATACTAGGATTTTAGAGAAGCCCTAAAAGAGGCATCTTTTTCCTTTACTTTCACAAATAGTGGCCTTTACTTTCTTGATTAGAACCTACAGCTTCTAACGGAATGCAAATGGCACTGGGCAATGGGGGAAAGAATCCGGTAGACTGAAACTATAATTACTTTGCTCTCATTGCCATGGGCTCTCTGTCTTTCTTTAAATTTTTCTGCTTGTCATTATGTATAATATTATTCTATTCCCAGCATTTCTTTGCCATTGCATTTTAAAATTGCATAGAAGCCCTATTTTTAATAGTAAGCCATTTCTATCAGTTATCAGTAGCAATTGCAATCTGTTGCAAAAAAGAGTTCCGAAGAAACCAAAAATTCAGTCATTTCCCACAATTTATGACTTGATGCTGACCATACTGAGGAGTCTCAAGACATGGTTTTGAGTGTATTTCAAAAGTGCCTCTTTGGCCAGGCATGGTGGCTCATGCCTGTAATCCCAGCGCTTTGGGAGGCCAAGATGGGGGGGATCGCTTGAGGCCAAGAGTTCAAGACCAGCCTGGTATCCTCAGGATTGTGTTTAAATGCCATGGAGAACACAAAGGAAAAATAGCTTCTTCCTTTAGAGAACTCTGCTACCAATTAAGAAAGTAAGACTGATTACAAGACAATGAGAGAATAGAACAATTCACTAAGTACTTACATTCATGGACCATAAATTGAAAAAAGTGCTCTAGATAAAGAAAAAAATATTCTGGGTTCTACCATCTTACCTGTCTATACCAAAAACAGGACTTTATGAATGCTGCACTGAAATAGCATAATTAGGGAGGGAAAAAAGACATGTCAATAATCACCAATAAGCTTTTATTTTCTGGCATTCTGCACAGCTTCATGCTATACAATAGGCACATAAAAATATTAAGAAGTCATAGCCCCTGTACATAAGTTGCTTACAACTCAAGTTTATAGTTCCCAAATGATAAGAAAGAAAAGGTTGCTTTCTTTTTTTCCTACTTGAAGAGGAAGTGTTGAAGGAGAAATCTGTTCTGGCAAGATTCTCAACCAGAAACAGAAACATTTCCATTAGAAATATAGCAAATAGGACTGTTCTCCTGAGATTTCTAACCTAATTAGTCAGATGAAAACATTTTTCAGATATTCCTCTGCTCATGTGTTTAGAGATGATAAAAAATCATTGAACATATTTTCTCCTCTACTATCTCTGGAACACAGGCTGTATCACTTGAGGTAAAAGGAGACTGACAAAAACAAATCTGAAGGTCATTTAGAAAGAGGGCAGGCCTGGAATGAAAATAAAAGAGCCCTGAACAATTCTCAGAGAGTCCCAACCAATTCTCATTTAAGATATTAATGCTTAATGGTTTTTAATCCCTAAACCAAGTTGCAATAAGACTAAGCGGGTAGTGATGAGAATGAATGAAGTTAGTTGAATCAAACAGGATTTTATTAGAGGGACCTTTGCTGTGATTACAATCCAATCCAGGATCACAGTTAAGCAATGAAGTTTCATGAAGCAAAGACATGTTGAATCCAGTGCACATTTTGTTTATAGTTGCCAGCACTGAACTGCCTTTCAAACTGCCAGGCACACTTTACCATATTAAGCACTTTATAGTCACATGCCCTGAACAGTGGTCTTGGAGAGAGAGAGAGAGAGAGAGAGCTATTCCTTACTGCACCATATAACATGCACATAGAAAATTACATAAAATATACATGAACTTTTTGGCAATTATTCAAATAGTCCAATCCAGTCAAGAAATAGAATATTGTCAGTACTCTATAAGCACGCTCTGTGTTCCTCTCTCCTGGAGAAAACCACTATCTTTACTTGTGTTCATCATTTTCTTGCTTTTCTTTGCAGTGCTACTGCTTATGTATGCATTCCTAAACAGTAGTCTGGTTTCACCTGTTTTTGAATTTCATAGGAACAGAATCATAATGTAGGCATTCTTTTGTGGCACAATTCCTTTGGTTAACTTTACATTTGTGACAATTTCCAATGATGTTGCCTGTAAGTGATTGTTCATTTATATTACTGTTCAGTATTTAAATTTATTTATTTGTTATACATATATCCAGGGCCCATATATGAGAGTTCTCTAGGATATACTGCTGGAATTGCTGGGTCATATGGTAGGTATATCTTCAGCTTTCCTCAATAATGCTGAGCTTCCTTTCAATTTCACATCCTAATTTTAGCCAATTTGGTCAGTATGTCATTGTCATTTCCACTTAATTTTTCTAATTGCTAGTAAGATTGAGTACCTTTTCCTATGTGTACTGGCCTCTCCCACTTCTTAATTTAACAATCAACATCACCCTAACTCGGCTTCTTTGTATAGCACACACATATGCAGCAAGTAGCCTGACCATTTTCCAGTTGATTTGGAATGCTTTCACCATTATGATTATAAAACTGTTATATCAACTGTGCTTCAATTCATATCAGTCATTGAAACAGTCTGCGAAGGATGGAATGCTTTTTTGTTAAATCTACCGTTTGATGTTATAAACATGTTTAAATCCCAGCCTATACCTAGTCCTTAAGCTAATCATGGTGAAGTTGTACCAGGATAAAAGATGAAACATGAACTCTTTCCAGCACAAAAAGAAGTCTGTTTAGTACAGAAATTGAGGACCTAAGATCCATCAATGCAGGGCATTATGATAGTAGCTTATTGAATTGGTTTCTATTTTCTGAGTGGAATTACAGACTTTGAAATTTAGGGTAACACTAGGATTCTCTCTTCCTCTGACTGAAAGAGCCCTAGAATTTCAGAGTAAGAAAGATGTAATATGTTATTATGTTTCTTATAGAGGCATTCATTAACTATTTACCTCACGTGCCCCAAATGGTCAAGGGCAAGCTACACTCTCACTGATAAAGAACATTTTCTGAAAGAGCCTCTATTTTGCAGAAATGTGGCCTGCTCTGCACATCCTTGGGGTTACAGAGCAGAGAGCCTCCCTATGTTTGGCATTAATCTTTTAATCCTCTTAGATCATTTGGTTTATTGTCCCAATCTACCTGTTTTCATTGTTTTTCTGTTACAAATCAAAAAGAAAATCTTCTCAGCAATGCTCAGAAGTATTTTTATAAAACACAAAACACTAATTTTGGTTGGCATAAATTAAAATAAAACTTTGTCTTCATTTCTCAAATTTATTGAATATATATCCACCTTCCAGTTTTTTTATCTTTTATAAGGAAAAAAATTCCAACACCTATCGACAAATAAGTATACCTCTTTAAGTGCATAACTACAGAAGATACAGAGGACAAGAAACTTCAAAATGCATAATTGCTCAAACAGCCAAGAAACTATTCAAAGGCCTACGTCTTCCTGGGCTTTTTGTTTATTTTGCTTTTTGTTGTGTTCTTTTCAGAGTGAAGGCCAAATTTACAGAGCACTAAATTCAGAATATGAAGGAAAAATAACTTACATGAAATGTGATATAAAAATAGCCAACCAACTGCCACTCAAAGGAAAATAAAACCAATTATTTAGCTAAATTGAATATTTGGTCGGAACAGTTGCTTTATCTGGATGTTGCCTTAATCTCTTCACGAAGGATATTAGGAAGGTACAATTGTCTCAATTATTAAGACATTTGCATTTTATCAGAGGTATCTGCATGGGGAAAATTTCCAAAATGGGTAACTACTTATAGATTTCTGGCACACATTTTTGACAAGGAAAATGTTTTTCAACTTTATGTCATGATATATTACAATAGTCTTTTTCTATTGAAATCCACTTCACATTTATATAAGATGTTACATTCAATATAATAACCCGAGTGCACAGCAGTGTTAAGTCCTTAGTAAACACTCAAATTCTTGTTGAATGAATAAATGAAACATTTATGTGGCCTACAATTGACTTCATTTTAAAGGTTTAATTCATATAAGTAGGGTGTACCCATAGTTTTTAAATAAAGGCACATAAAATCTCCAGTTTAGTCAGTTTAAAGTTTTAAGCCAAAATTAGTCTAAAAGTAGAGTAAGAGAACTCCTGTCTCTCTAATAACCAGCATTAACTTCAACAATCCAATCAATAAATTATAAATTATCAAAATCAAATCAAAGCCTGACTTTCTCATTTGTTTGAGGGCAGAAAGAAAGAAAAAGACAAATGAAAGGAGGGAAGGAAGGAAGGAAGGAAGGAAGGAAGGAAGGCAGGCAGGCAGGCAGGCATTTTTATAATAACATTAAGGAAAAGACAAGTTTAGCACCCCTTCTCCAAATACAGCATGGTATTCCAGATAAAAACATAGATGTTAGCTCCACTCATATTCAGGCAACAAATACTATTGAGAACCTATGTCAGGTACTGTCTCGAAAATAAACAAAAAAAGTTTAATGAATAAAACACAGCCCTTATCAGATGATCTTACTGTTGCTTGGTGGTGCGCTATTCAACCCTGTATTCAAATCTCATTTTTACCCTTTATATGACTTGGTACAAATTACTTAATATCCCAAAGCCTTCATTCTCTCACCTGTAAAAATTAGGAAAGTTTTAATTTATTTCTCAGTAGGTTGCTAGAAAGATGAAATGTGGCAGTGTACTCTATGTACACGTATATGGTATATCAATAGCAGGCCCTAACATAGATGAAGTCCTCTCGTCTGCTGCTCTTTCGCCTGCAAACAACCAGTTATCCCCAGTAAGACATGAAAACGGAAAAGATATTTACATATTTATGATATAATGTATTATTTTGAGATCCTTTTAAATCGAAAAGCAAGTATCATAATACACATTTTTTGGTTAGTGGAATTTGTAATACCAACTATATTACCTATATGTTCATGTTTTTCTTTCTATTTTTCATTTACTAAACTACTCATAATGACTTCTATATCAATAAATGTGACCATGGGAGTGAAACAAACATGTCCACAGAGTCTTCTGGGTATAAAAGACAAAGATTAATAGAAAGAGGATTGAGAACTGAAATAAAAATGAGAGGGAGAGACCAAAAACAAGAAAACAAAAATACCTATTAATACCTCATATCAACCTTGTATTATGTATTTAAATAACAGTACAAAATAATTTAGTTAACCTAAAAAACAGTGGAATCAATATGAAAGTCAATTTTTTTTTTTTTTTTTTTGCAATGGAGTCTTGCTCTGTCACCCAGGCTGGAGTGCAGTAGCATGATCTTGGCTCACTGCAACCTCTGCCTCCTGGGTTCAAGCGATTCTCCTGCCTTAGCCTCCCAAGTAGCTGGGATTACAGGTGCCCACTACCACACCTAGCTAATTTTTGTATTTTTTAGTAGAGACAGGGTTTCACCATGTTGGCCAGGCTGGTCTCGAACTCCTGACCTCAAGTGATCTGCCCATCTCAGCCTCCTAAACTGTTGGGATTACAGGCATGAGCCACCATGCCCGGCGGAAAGTCAATATTTTCTAATCTATTTCTTGTTTTAGTTGGCCTGCCTCATTTGATATTACTTTTATTGTTTTTACTCTTAATTTGATGCAAAGGTTTGAGAAAACAAGTTCATCTCTTCAGCTTGATATGGTCAAAGAAAAAAATCCAGAAGAGGAAGGAATGGCAAAGTGTATTGACAAGTGACACAGTAACAAATTGGAGAACATATTTGCCAAATGTAGAAAATATTAACGTTCAAAATATATAAAGAATTAAAGAAGTAAAAGGAAAACAACCCGAAGAAAACAAAAAAGACAGAAGACTTAGGCAATTCACAGCAGAATTCTATATGATCAAAATATTAAAATCTCTCACTAATAATTAAAGAAATAAAATTCAAAACATTAAGAGAAATTTATTTCTATCAGATTAATTATATTCACTTTTGCTAAGGGTGTTCATAAATAGAAATTTTCTTACAATGTATTTGGAAATATAAATTCATGTATAATGTATGGAGGCCAAGTTGACAATGCCTATAAATAGTTAAAATGTATATGCTCTTTGTCCAAGAAATTCCACTTCTGGGAATTTATCCTATGGTTATAAATATGAAAATCTATGAACAACAGTTTCTTATATCATTTTTATATTAGTAAAAGTTGGAAACAGTCTAAATGTCCTTAGATAGGGAAATAGTTGAAAAAATTGCAATTAAGCTATAAAATGGAGTATACTGTGATATGGCTTGGCTCTGTGTCCCCAACCAAATCTCGTCTTGTAGCTCCTATAAGTCCCATGTGTTCTGGGAGGGACCCACTGTGAGATGATTGAATCATGGGGGCGAGTCTTTCCCGTGCTGTTCTTATGATAGTGAATGGTTCTCACTATCCGATAGAGATCCGATTCTTTTAAAAACAAGAGTTTCTCTGCACAAGCTCTCTCTTTGCCTGCTGCCATCCACATAAGATGTGACTTGCTCCTCCTTGCCTTCCACCATGATTGTGAGACCTCCCCAGTCATGTGGAACTCTAAGTCCAATTAAACCTCTTTATTTTGTAAATTGTCCAGTCTTGGGTATCTCTTTATCAGCAGCATGATGGATGAATTAATACACACTGCAACAAGACTATTTCTCAAAATTATATGCATACATGTGTAGGACATGAAAACATGTCCCAAAATATATTGTGAACAAAAATTAAACTGTAGAACAAAATGTACGATTTATTCCAATTAGTGCAAAAACATTAGTTATATATGTGTGTTTATGTCTTTGTTATGTATCTAGAAAGAAGGCCTAGAAGATATCAACCAATCTACTAATAGTGATCTATTAAAAGGAGAAATTAATTAAAAGCATTGAGGGAGAGGAGGGCATATTCTAGGTAACATTGCTTGAGAAGACAGAATTATCTTGAGACACCTGTTTGCAGATGACATGATTGTATATTTAGAACACCCCATCATCTCAGCCCAAAATCTCTTTAAGCTGATAAGCAATTTCAGCAAAGTTTCAGGATAAAAAAATCAATGTGCAAAAATCACAAGCATTCCTATACGCCAATAATAGACAAACAGAGAGCCAAATCATGAGTGAACTCCCATTCACAATTGCTACAAAGAGAATAAAATACCTGGGAATACAACTTACAAGGGATGTGAAGGACTTCTTCAAGGAGAACTACAAACCACTGCTGAATGAAATAAAAGAGGACACAAACAAATGGAAGAACATTCCATGCTCATGGTTAGGAAGAATCAATATCATGAAAATGGCCATACTGCCCAAGGTAATATACAGATTCAGTGCCAACCCCATCAAGCTACCAATGACTTTCTTCACAGAATTGAAAAAAAAACACTTAAAAGTTCATATGGAACCAAAAAGGAGCCTGCATTGCCAAAACAATCCTAAGCAAAAAGAACAAAGCTGGAGGCATCACACTACCTGACTTCAAACTATACTACAAGGCTACAGTAACCAAAGCAGCATGGTACTGGGACCAAAACAGAGATATAGACCAATGGAACAGAACAGAGCCCTCAGAAATAACACCACACATCTACAACCATCTGATCTTTGACAAACCTGACAAAAACAAGAAGTGAGGAAAGGATTCCCTATTTAATAAATGGCACTGGGAAAACTGGCTAGCCATATGTAGAAAGCTGAAACTGGATCCCTTCCTTACACCTTATACAAAAATTAATTCAAGATGGATGAAAGACTTAAATGTTAGACCTAAAACCATAAAAACCCTAGAAGAAAACCTAGGCAATACCATTCAGGGCATAGGTATGGACAAGGACTTCATGACTAAAACACCAAAAGCAGTAGCAACAAAAGCCAAAATTGACAAATGGGATCTAATTAAACTAAAGAGCTTCTGCACAGCAAAAGAAACTACCATCAGAGTGAATAGGCAACCCACAGAATAGGAGAAAATTTTTGCAATCTACCCATGTGACAAAGGGCTAATATCCAGAATCTACAAATAACTTAAACAAATTTACAAGAAAAAAACGAACAACCCCATCAAAAAGTGGGCAAAGAATATGAAGAGACACTTTTCAAAATAAGACTTTTATGCAGCCAAAAGATACATGAAAAAATGCTCATCATCACTGCTCATCAGAAAAACACAAATCAAAACCACAATGAGATACCATCTCACACCATTTAGAATGGCGATCATTAAAAAGTCAGGAAACAACAGATGCTGGAGAGGATGTGGAGAAATAGGAACACTTTTACACTGTTGGTGGGACTGTAAACTAGTTTAACCATTGCGGAAGACAGTGTGGTGATTCCTCAAGGATCTAGAACTAGAAATACCATTTGACCTAGCCATCCCTTTACTGGGTATATACCCAAAGGACTATAAATCATGCTACTATAAAGACACATGCACACGTATGTTTATTGCGGCACTATTCACAATAGCAAAAACTTGGAACCAACCCAAACGTCCATCAATGATAGACTGGATTAAGAAAATGTGGCACATATACACCATGGAATATTATGTGGCCATAAAAAATGATGAGTTCATGTCCTTTGCAGGGACATGGATGAATCTGGAAACCATCATTCTGAGCAAACTATCACAAGGACAGAAAACCAAACACCACATATTCTCACTCATAGGTGGGAACTGAACAATGAGAACATTTGGACACAGGGCGGGGAACATCACACACGGGGGTCTGTCGTTGGGTAGGGGGCAGGGGAAGGGATAGCATTACGAGAAATATCTAATGTAAATGATGAGTTAATGGGTGCAGCAAAACAACACAGCACATGTATACTTATGTAACAAACCTGCACATTGTGCACATGTACCCTAGAACTTAAAGTATAATTTTAAAAAAAAAGAAGGAAGAAAAAGATACAGATTTTTATAATGTTGCACTTTTACCCTAACTTTACCATAGGAAACAAGAGTTCAACCTTGATCATAGATGGCAACTCACTCCCCATGTCAAAGAGAAATTAGAGAACTGTGTGGAAGAGTATATAGGTGTTTTATCACACTTAGCAGATAATGTGTTTTTTACAAATTGAAAGTTTGTAGCAAGCAAGTCTATTGGTGCCATTTCTCCAACAGAATGTGCTTACTTTGTGTCTCTGTGTCACATTTTGATAATTCTTGCAATATTTCAAACTTTTTCATTACTACTACATCTTCTGTTGTCATCTGTAATCACTGATCTCTGATGTTACTACAGTAATTGTTTTGGGTACCACAAACCATGCCCACGTAAGATGGCAAACTTATTCAATAAATTTTGTGTGACATCACTAATCATCAGGGAAATGCAAATTAAAACCACAATAAGATTCCACCTTACTCCCACAAGAATGGCCATTATTCAAAAGTCAAAAAACAATAGATGTTGGCATGGGTGTGGTAAAAAGGGAGTGCTTATATACTGCTAGTGGGAATGTAAATTAGTAAAAACTTTATGGAAAACAGTATGGAGATTTCTTAAACAACTAAAAGTAGATCTACCAATTGATCCAGCAACCCCCCTACTGGATATCTACCCAAAGGAAAATAACTCATTGTATCAAAAAGACATCTGCATGCATATGTTTATTGCAGCAGGATATGGTTTGGCTCTGTGTCCCCACCCAAATCTCATCTTGCAGCTCCCATAATTCCCATGTGTTGTGGGAGGGACCTGGTGGAAGATGATTGAATTGTGGGGGCAGGTCTTTCCCATGCTATTCCTGTGATAGTGAATGGGTCTCAAGAGATCTGACAATTTTAAAAAATGGGAGTTGTCCTTCACAAGCTCTCTCTTTGCCTGCTGCCATCCATGTAAAACATGACTTGCTCCTCTTTGCCTTGCTTGTGAGGCCTCCCAGACATGCGGAACTATAAGTCCAATTAAACCTCTTTCTTTTGTAAATTGCCCTGTCTCGGGTATGTCTTTATCAGCAGCATAAAAACAGACTAATACATAGCACAATTAACAATTGCAAAGATATGAAGTCAACCTAAGTGCCCATTAACCAATAAATGGATAAAGAAAATGTGGTATATATACACCATGGAATACTACTCAGCCATAAAAAATAATGAAATAATGTCTTTTGCAGCAACTTGTATGGATGGAGCTGGAGGCCATTATTCTAAGTGAAGTAACTCAGTAATGGAAAACCAAATACCATATACTCTCAAGTGGGAGCTAAGCTAAACGTATACAAAGGCATACAAAGTGACTTAATGGACTATGAAGACTCAGAATGGGGAGGGTGGAAGGCCAGTGAGCGATAAAAAACTACATATTGAATACAACATACACTACCCACATGATGGGTGCACTAAAATCTCGGACTTCACCACTATACAATTCATCCATGTAACCAAAAACCACTTACACTCCAAAAGCTATTGAAATAAAAGAAAAAGAAAAATATATAAATAAAAATAAAACAAAATAAAATCAATGTTTTGTGTGTTCTGACTGCTCCACTAACTGGCTATTCCCACATCACTGGCCCTCTTCTCAGGCCTCCCTGTTTCCTGACGCACAGCAACATGGAAATTAGGCCAATTAGCAACTCAACAATAGCTTCTAAGAGTTCAAGTGAAAAGAAAATTTGCACATCTCCACTTTAGATCAAAAGCTAAAGATGACTAAGCTTAGTTAGGAAGGCATGTCAAAAGCTGAGATAGGCCCAAAGCTAGGCCTCTTACACAAACAGTTAGCCAAGCTTTGAAAGTAAAGAAAAAGTTTTTGAAGACAATTAAAAGTGCTACTCCAGTGAATAGCCATAGATTAAAAAAAAAAAAGACAGAGAACCAGTCTTATTGCTGATATGGAGAAAGTTTTAGTGTCCTGGATGGATCAAACCAGCTACAACATTCCCTTAAGCTAAATCTAATCCAGAGCAAGGCTCTAACACTCTTCGGGTTCTATGAAGGCTAAGAGAGGTGAGAAAGCTGCAGAAGAAAAGTTTGAAGCTAGCAGAGATTGGTTCATGAGGTTTAAGGAGAAAAAGCCATGTCCATAATATAAAAGTGCAAGGTGAAGCGGCAAGCACTGATGTAGAAGCTGCAGCAAGTTATCCAGAACTAGCTAAGATAATTGATGAAGGTAGCAACACTAAATAATAGATTTTTAATGTAGATAAAATAATCTTCTATTGGAAGAAGATGCCATCTATGACTTTCATAGCTAGAGAGAAGTTGATGCCTGGCTGCAAAGCATTAACGGTCAGGCTGACTCTCTTGTTAGGGGATAATGCAGCTGGTGACTTCAAGTTGAAGCCAATCCTCATTACCGTTCTGAAAATCCTGGGGTCCTTCAGAATTATGCTAAATCAGCTCTTCCTGTGCTCTGTAAATGGAACAACAAATCCTGAATGAAAACACATCTGTTTACGGCATGGTTTACTGAATATTTTAAGCCAACTGTTGACACCTACTGCTCAGAAAAAAATGATTTCTTTAAAAATATTACTGCTCATTGACAGTGCACCTGGTCACTCAAGAGCTCTGATGGAGACATATAAGAAGATTAATGTTGTTTTCATGCCTGCTAACACAACATCCATTTTGTAGCTCAGGGGTCAAGGAGTAGTTTCAACTTTCAAGTCTTATTATTTAAGAAATAAATTTCATAAGGCTATAGCTGTCATAGATAGTGATACCTCAGGGGTTGTATTAGTCCATTCTCACACTACTAATGATGCAGGATTTTTCTTCCTGGTCACTTTGCAAGCCAGGGACTTCTGGCCAGCAATGCCCTGCCTGGGCCCCCACTCGGCCATGAAGGCATGCTCGCCTGTGTTATAGCTTGGACCCACGTTCAGTGGTTTCCAAGCTCATATACCACACCCAAGAAGAATGAGGATGCTTGAAATTGAAGGATGAGGAGGATGGAATAATTTTATTGAGCGATGAAACAACTCTGAGCAGAGATGGGATGCAGGGGTGGTCCTCCTACCCAAAGACGGTGAAGTCCCCCATGTGGCTGGGTCCGGTGCCTTTTATGTACTCAGAATAGTGAGTGCATGCTGATTGGTTTGTGAATGTGCAAAAAAAAAAAAAAAAAGGTTAAAGCAAAGACACCACTCAAAGGTGGCCATGACAGTGTAGAAAACCAATTAGGAAAGGGTAGGTGCATTTAAAATAGGTGAAAGGTGGGGATCAGAGGAAAGAGTGCCAAATGGGAAGACAAGTTCTCAATCCCAGTCCAAGGATTTAACTTGTAGCTTGGCTATCAGGCTTTAAACTGTCTTTGGGTTAGAGGAAGTAACTGTAGATGTGGTGGAATAGCAAGAGAGCTAGAATTAGAAGTGGAGTTTGAAGATGTGAGTGAACTGTTGCAATCTCATGATAAAACTTGAAAGGATGACAAGTTGCTTACAATGGATGAGCAAAGACAGTGGTATCTTGAGATGGAATCTACTCCTGGTCAAGAAGTGGTGGACATTGTTGAAAATGACAACAAAGAATTTAGAATATTCCATAAATGTAGTTGAAAAACAGCAGCAGAGTTTGAGAGGATTGACTCCAATTTTAAAACAAGTTCTATTGTGGGTAAAATGCTATCAAACATCAAAGCATTCTACAGAGAAATTTTTCATGAAAGGAAGAGTCAATCCATGTGGCAAACTTTACTGTCTTTTTTTTTTTTTTTTTTTATACTTTAAGTTTTAGGGTACATGTGCACAATGTGCAGGTTAGTTACATATGTATACATGTGCCATGCTGGTGCGCTGCACCCATTAACTCGTCATTTAGCATTAGGTATATCTCCTAATGCTATCCCTCCCCCCACCCCACAACAGTTCCCAGAGTGTGATGTTCCCCTTCCTATGTCCATGTGTTCTCATTGTTCAATTCCCACCTATGAGTGAGAATATGCGGTGTTTGGTTTTTTGTCCTTGCGATAGTTTACTGAGAATGATGATTTCCAATTTCATCCATGTCCCTACAAAGGACATGACCTCATCATTTTTTATGGCTGCATAGTATTCCATAGTGTATATGTGCCACATTTTCTTAATCCAGTCTATTGTTGTTGGACATTTGGGTTGGTTCCAAGTCTTTGTATTGTGAATAGTGCCGCAATAAACATATGTGTGCATGTGTATTTATAGCAGCACGATTTATAGTCCCTTGGGTATATACCCAGTAATGGGATGGCTGGGTCAAATGGTATTTCCAGTTCTAGATCCCTGACTAATCGCCACACCGACTTCCACAATGGTTGAACTAGTTTACAGTCCCACCAACAGTGTAAACGTGTTCCTATTTCTCCACATCCTCTCCAGCACCTGTTGTTTCCTGACTTTTTAATGATTGCCATTCTAACTGGTGTGAGATGGTATCTCATTGTGGTTTTGATTGGCATTTCTCTGATGGCCAGTGATGGTGAGCATTTTTTCATGTGTTTTTTGGCTGCATAAATGTCTTCTTTTGAGAAGTGTCTGTTCATGTCCTTTGCCCACTTTTTGATGGGGTTGTTTGTTTTTTTCTTATAAATTTGTTTGAGTTCATTGTAGATTCTGGATATTAGCCCTTTGTCAGATGAGTAGGTTGCGAAAATTTTCTCCCATTTTGTAGGTTGTCTGTTCACTCTGATGGTAGTTTCTTTTGCTGTGCAGAAGCTCTTTAGTTTAATTAGATCCCATTTGTCAATTTTGGCTTTTGTTGCCATTGCTTTTGGTGTTTTGGACATGAAGTCCTAACTTTACTGTCTTAAGAAATTGCCACAGCTGCCCCAACCGTCAGCAACCACCACCCTTATCAGCCAGCAGCTGTCAGCACTGAGGCAATACACTCCACCAGTAAAAAGATTATGATGAGCTGAAGGCTGGGATGATTGTTAGCACTTTTAGCAATAAAATGTTTTAAGTTGAGATATATACATTTTTTTAGATATAATGCTATTGCACACTTAACAGACTATAGTGTAAACACAACTTTTATGTGCACTTCAACTTCAGTGTGAAGCCAATGCTCATTACCATTCTGAAAATCCTAGAGTCCTTAAGAACGATGCTAAATCTACTCTGTATGTGCTCTATAAATAAAAAAACAAAGCCTGATGACAGCACATCTGTTTACTGCATGGTTTACTGAATATTTTACGCCCACTGTTGACAACAAAAAATTCATGTGACTCAATTTATTATGGTGGTCTGGAACAGAACCTGCAGTACTTCCTAAGTATGCCTGTTGTTCATGGCTATTGGAAATGGGATGTGAGTGCCACTGCTCAGCTCCAGCCTCTTGAGGCCACACAGAAACTTCAGACCCAGTTACACAAGATCTCTTCATTTTTCAAGAGAAGCCAGAAATTTAGATTTTTGGCTTTGGTGTTGAGGATACATTTAAAAATTTCTAAACATTCTGTAGAGGCCGACAAAACATATCCAGTAGTCAGACAGAACCTGTGTACTCTGGCTTGGACCTCCCCTCAACACTTACCCTAAAATAATTTTGTGTGTGTTTATGTTGGAGGGGGAGTGAACAAATCAATCACATAATGTTATATAGAGAGAAGAAGAAATAGAAAGGAGAAGAATGTCAGCATTAGTTCTACTAAAATTTGAGTTCGCATGGTTTCTTCTTTCATCCTCTAATTATAAATCAGTTGCAATCATTTAAAATACTTATAGTAACTTCACCTCATTATGAAATCTATCATGGTGAATTTTATAAATGTATACGTGATATCTAAGATAATTTTGTAGGACTCAAACTTCTCAAAACACCAGAAGAACATTTTTAAGAAATCACTTCCATATATTCAAATTCTGGTGTCAAGTTTACTTGCTTACTTGGTAGAAGGGATCCTTTTATGAACTCAAGTAAAATGCCCATCAGACTGACTCTTTGTGGCTAACCTAGGGAATTTGCTTATTTCCTCTCTCCTAGCCTGCACTGTATTGTGTAGGAGTTATCAAAATCTCACCTTTGCCAAGGTTTCACTCCCAGCACTCTTTAAAAAGAAAATCCTTAATTAATTTCTGATTGAAAAGGGGCATGTTTACAATTCTTCTTTAAATAAGCTTCTTATATGTTTAAATAAAACCTGGTACTCAATTTATCTTTCTAAATTTCAGTTGGTCCAACTGACCCAAACTTGACAACAGAAAGAACAACTCTAAAAAGAATAGCTATTCTTCATCACTGGCCAACTGTTTAAATACATACAAAGTATCTTGGATCAGTCACCTATAATGGTGTTTAATAACCAGATTTTCTGACAGCCCACAAAGAATACAAAGTTTTATTTTCTTAATAATGATACCATGTCTGTACGATGGTGAAATAGGAAGGGTTTCAATGACTCAGTTTTGTAAAACACAGGAAAACAAAAGACCAGTGGGCACCAGGAAACTAAGTAAGAACTATAAACTTCCCTATTTCAAAGAAGCAGAAACACTGAGAAATGGAAGCTAAGGCTCATATCCTTCAGGGAGTACTTCAACTCTCTGATCTTTCAAGTCAATGTTAGCTTCTTGATATTGATGAAATAAATGATCAAGTTCCAATATAGCAAAGTCTTAGTTATATGCCCTGATGGAGAGATCAAGGTGACATGGACAAACCAAATGGGAAGGAATCAACAGAATATTTTAAAAGAATGTGTTTGGCTCTGGCAGGAATTTCATGCTTTCATGTAGTAGCTTCATAACTCCTTTCCTAATCAGGTTTGGATTGATTTAAATAAAAATTAGTTTCTGTTTCCTAAGCCACTGAAAGCAGAGAGATGACTTAGAACATTCTTCTGGCCAAAATTATTGCAGCTTAACCAAGGGCAAGCAGTAAGATAGCATCCCACGCTCAGATGATCTGGAGCTCAATTTAACACACATTCTGCTTCAGAGAAATCCAACATTCATGACTAAGAGAACTTAACCCAAAAGCAGTGGCATCACCTTCCTTTACTCCCACTGAGTGAAAATAAACTGGAGGATGGCTAAGCCCCAAAACAGTGAGTTGCTAATCATCATAGTTATCATACTTCTTTTGGAGGAAATGAGATTTAATCCAATGCCTGCATGTGCCTTTTCAGGAAATTGCTCATCTGTCTAATTAAGCTCTTCTTTCTTCACAAGCCTGTGAGTACATTCAGACATATGGCTTCCAGAAAACCTTTTTGCCCTTTTTCTGTTGGTCATTGGAAATTTCTAATTGGTAATTGGAAATCTCCATTTTAAGGAGATTCCATCACTTTGTATTAATCACTGGTTAAACGTCATTGACACTGTTTAGAAAGTGCCATTTCCTATTAGGAAGCACTTTTGAATGAGCACAAATTAAAAAAACCTCAGAGACTATGCAGGTAGGTTTACGACCTTGTCACTAGCATAAAGCTTCTAACTGCTCAGAGACTCCAAGTATACATGTGCTCAGGCAAGCATATTTCAGCTTGTTTATTTGTTTCCCAGTGAAATAGCCATTGTACTTTGCCCTCTGCCCTTTTCATATGATACCGCAGGGAACCTGCCCTGTGTCCTGGCTTCCACCAATTAACCTTGCTTTATTTCCTGTCCTTGCAAAGTTAGTACAACCCACTTCACTTCCACCATAATCATTTTCCATTTCCTTCCTTCCAAGCCAGGTTCTTCATTTCTACCTCAATTAAAGAAAAATGTAACATTTATGAAGTCCTGTGTCAGATCGTGCGAAGATGAAACAAAATAAGACAAGGGTTTTGCCCTCAAGGAGCTCGTGATGCAGTGGGAAGTAAAATACAGCCTCAACCCAAAACCCCACATTCAACTGTGATGGGGGCAAGGGAAAAAAAGTCCTGTTTAACATGTTTAACAGTGTGTGAAGGAAGCAATCAAGAAGAAGCAAGTGTCATTCTTCTCTCTGTCTGTGAAAAAAATTTATTATTACTTTAAAATGCTTTTCTGCTTTGCAAATAATGCTATTCACACATGTGGCCATACATATGTCAAGAGGGAAGAGAAGGGATTTACCAAGCATGTTTGTCCTTTTCCACTGACCTGCTGTATCTAAAATACTTATAGAAAGGAAAAGTTGTTCTTATTTATTAAGTTATATTCACATAGAATATAATTATAAATGACATTAAAAGACACAAAAATGACAATATTGAAGTCAACTGAAGCTAAGGCTCATAAAGCATAATATACCTCTCAAAAAGCATAATATACCAATAACAGAACAGGCCTGAAACCCAAGTTTCATTCAGATTTACCAACCCTTTAGCTCACTTTGAATCAAAACTACACAATCTCTTAGATCTGTTGAAAGGCATCACAATATAGATAACTATAAGCCTTCAAGCAGATCTCTGGATTCAAGATTTAACATTCCAGCAGTACTGGAATGCTTTCAGCTCTATTCATGCACACCAAAATGGCTGGAAGAGGATTTAGTTGATCTATGTGCATGCAGCCAGGAGCCTGTGGGCTCCTCACATCTGCTACATTTATAGGTTGAGAACAGATCCAGGCAAGGTCAGTTCCATGTAATTCAAACATTTGAGTTCAGGAAGTCATTATTTGAACATGCATTATGACCATCCAACAATTACATGGTGGCCTGGGGAAGCCAAAATTACTGTATTACAAAAATATTCACAAAGGGCTGACTGATCTGTTATAATACTAGTCACCACTTACCCCCCTCCACTGAACACTGGCTTGTATCTCCACCCATCACAACGCTAGCAATTCTAACCAATGGTATGAATGTCATACACATTAGATCAAACAATTCAAAGGCAAACCAAAAGATTGCCAAGCAAAATGGCAAACATCGCAAAACTTGTAGGATTTCATAAGGCTAACAGTAATGTTGAAAAATGTGTTGGATCACACACACACACACACACACACACGCATAAGCCAAATGAGCTAACAGAGGTAGACCTACTGAAAAATTAATAAATAGGAAATCAGCAAGGATGCTGATGTGATAGGCATGGCAAAAAAATATATATCTATATATGAATAAAAAAGGATTTTAAAAGGCCCTTAAGGGCCAGTCACGGTGGCTCATGCATGTAATTCCAGCACTTTGGGAGGCCAAGGCGGGCAAATCACTTGAGGTCAGGAGTTCGAGACCAGCCCGGCCAACATAATGCAACCCAGTCTCTACTAAAAATACAAAAATTAGCTAGGCATGGTGGTGCATACCTGTAGTCCTGGCTACTGGGGAGGCTGAGGTGGGAGTATTGCTTGAGCCCAGGAGGTTGCAATGAGCTGTGATGCCGCCATGCACTCCAGCCTGGGTGACAGAGTGGGTGACAGAGTAAGACCCTGTCTCAAAAGAAAAAAACAAAAATAGAATGCAATTCAAGAAATCAAAAAAGTCATTGGGAAAATTAACAAAAAAAAAAAAGTCCCTTAAGAAAACTAACAAAGTCCTTACTTTACTTACTTCAAAAAGCACCCTCATTGTGGCCACATTGTCAAAGTCATACATATATTAAATGAGGATTTCCATATTGCTATCATATATTTTTATTCAACAATTAAGCCAAAAATGAGTGATCAGCATTTGATTCATCTGTGTTTGTTTCCTTAAAGTGCTAAGTATAATTTAACTTAATTTAAATATAATAATAAACAAATTATGAGATTTAGTTTCCCTTTGAAGATATAGGCCCAATCCCCTTTATTTTCATTATTCTTAAAATATTATAAGTGGATTCATTTTCAGGAACTTTATGTATATAAGTATTTTATGTACATAAAATTTATGTGTGTGTGTGTGTGTACACACACACACACACATAAATTTTTCTTGGATAACGAGGAACCATTCACTGCTCCAGCCATGGTCCTTGCCCCAGAGAAGCATCTAAAAACCTGCAAGCCTGCATCATCAAGCAAGTCATAGTTGAGCTCTATGACATCAACAAGTGCAGAGGGATTCTTCTGAACCGTATGCACACATAACCATGGTTAATTAACTTAGTGCTGATGGCAGAGTTTGCCCCTTGCTTTAAATTAGGCTTTTCCTCTGATTAAAATGAAGGGCTTAGCCCACTAAATTTATTTTCCCAGGAGTAATGAAAGAACATCTGTCAAAGAAAAAAAAAAGTCTTTAAGTGATGAATGCTAAGTAATGCACCTCAGGTAGCTAAAGATGCCCAGTTGAAGAGATCAACTGCAATGCTATGAGACACATATTAGCATGAGAGGATCCTGCCTGAAATTAGTCTTATACACAGATAAAATACAGCCTCCACCGCCCTAAATGTTCCAGTCCTCTCACCATAGCAAATTTGCTGAAACTCTATTGGAAAAGAACGTCTCCTTCTACCATAAGCTACAAAGCTCTCCATGGGAAATAATTTTATCTCATCCCTTTCCTTTGAGGAGCTGACCTTGTACAATATCAGGAGCCCAGATGTTTTGGAGTCAGACAGGCAGAGCTTAAATCCCACCTTTGTATTTAAAAGCTGTGTGATTTCGACATGTTTTCTACCCTTTCAAAGCCTCAGTTTCAATCTCTGTGATACCCAAATAATAAAAAGTTGTCTCATGGAGGCAAAGGGACTAAAAACTTAAGCAATGACTCAAGAATGCCCGATAATGTGCTTCATAGTAGACACTTAAAAAAAAAAGTTAGTTCCCATCACTTCCCCAATGCCAAGAAAGACTATGGGGAAGCATAACCCCTCTGGCACCTGGTGGGAAAGGAGGAACTGAAAGGGGATAAAGGGAGTGTAAGAGGAAATGGAGAGGGTGACACACAGACTAACTTCACCAGCACCGCCCCCATGCTCTCATTTCACCCGGGGCCAGTCTTAATCTCACATGGAAATGAGGGATAAGATATCTGCGTGTCAGACAGAAAGTACAAATTCAGTGCATCTGACTCAGAAACTTGGCAAAGATGCCGAGAGCAGATAATAAATATAATCACCCTGATTTAATTCAGATGGAGACCTCAGGGTTCGATCACTTCCAGCTGAGAGGTTCTCCTGTCATTGGAGGGAAGCCTGCTCTGACCTACATGTGACAGTTGTTAATGGTTTTCTAAATTAGTGTCAAATATGATCTTATGAAGGAGTCATTTTTCCTTTAAGATGGTTTATGAAAGGAGTTTTCTGCCAGCACTTTGAAAAACAGAGAAATTCAACCAAAATCTGGTCAATGTTCATGTTGGTCTTCTATTTCAAGGCCTGAGCACTTTCAACTACAATCAGTCAACAAATATTTATTAAGTCTGAAAATATTTGCTGTGTCAGGCACTGTGGGTGATGGAGAAGAGGTGGAGTGCATGGATTCCACTCTCAGTGAATTTTCAACCAGCCTACCTCTACAAAGTGATTGACCAATGAGACAAAACCAAAAAATCTATACTCAAGTGATAGTATACAAGAATGACCCCTGCCTCAGAGAATTGTGATAAGCCTCAAATATAACAATAGCGCAAACAGACATACGGACATGTGTGTTTCACAAATTAGTTATCCTACCCCCTAGAAAAAAAAAAAAAACAGAGAAATGTGAAAGCCAAGACAGCAGGGAGTCACAAAGATCAGGCTATCAACTATAGCTGCTATAGAGATTTTGACAAAAAGAATGCCACTATTGACCTTTTAGAGAACTGCTTCTGGAGGGTGATGAAGATCAAAGCCAGTTAATTGCAAAGAGTTAGGAAAGGGAAGCACAATTTCGCAAGTATAGCCAATAGGCGTAAATGACACATTTGAGAGGCTTGGGAAGGAGGATGAAGGGAGAAAACTGTAGCGTTTGGTGAAAGTTATTCTGCTTATTTTTTAAGAAATGGAACTCTGTTTAAATAGCAGGTTTCTCTAGTAAGAGGGTAAAAATTAAAATGTTCTAGAACCTACCATAACTCTAACCTGATGCCAACAGGACAAGTACATGGTCTTGTGTCTCCAAGGAACTCAAAGATAGGTGGAGAAATTCTTTTACCTTTTAATCAAACAGTTCTAAAATAAAAATAAAAACTTGCTTCCCTGGGATTTTTTTAAAAATAGCTTAGTTTATTTCATCAGCATTCTATAAAACAAAATAGAGACTGATCTGTTCTATCTGCAAAAAACACAGTTAAGGTACTTTTGACTAGGAACCTATTAATCCTTATTATATTTATTAAGAGTTTATACTTTAAGTCAATAATGACTTATTACATTGGCTTATTACAGCCCTCTTATCACCAAGTAAATGGTATAGGAAGCATAAAAATGTTAATGACAAGGCCTTTGCTCTCAGGAGGTTTTTTTAACTCAATAGAGAAGACAAAAAAATGTATAAATAACTTGCAGATAAAGGCCACTGTGACCAATTTAATAAAAGACTAAAGATACTCATTAAGAGAAGAAAAGAGAAAGAGGCTAATTCTGAACTAGAAGAGCTTAGACAGCTTCTTGGAGGAAAATGGACTTCAGTTGGGCTTTGAAGAAAGCATAAGCACTTCCAAAGCGATTCTGGTGGGGCTACACAGGGGTTGAGGGAGGTACAGTTCCTTTTGATTCCAGGCGGGAGGAGCTAATAAGCAAAGTGAAGAGTAAAAAGGATGGTCATAAACAAAACATCATAACAGTCTTGAAAGATGGTCCAAATACCCACTGTACCAAAACGGACTTCAAAACTCGAGCCCTCTAGATGGAAGATCTGTGCCTCCAGGCCTGTCTAATTCATTTCTGTGTTATTACTCATGCCACTGTTTCCTAACTTCAATATTTCAGCTCTAGGGCCTATTTTTTTTCCCATTGTACTCATACTGCAGAAAGAGGAAATAACTCATCCAGTGGTGGGGATTTCTTAGCAGGGTTTTGAAGAGGGTTGCTGGGGGTGGCTGACTCTGCCAAAATGTTTCCTTTTTCTCTTGCTGTTTGTCAGATATTGCTGTTGAGCAACACTAGGGAGTGTCATCAACATGCAATCTCATCTGATTTATCTTCCCTTACTCACTCAGACTCAGCCCTTTGCCTCTTTTTTTTTTTTTTTCCTGGCTTATTTAGAGTTTCACAACCTCTTACCTTTAACTGCTGAATAAGTGTGAAACATGTGTGTATCTGGCATCAGATATTATAATCTCCAAGAAAAAGTATTCACAGTCAGAGATGGCTGTGGCTGCCTAGTATATATCAATATTTTGCTTTGCTGTTATTTCATTTAGAAATTACATTTCCATTTTCCTCACAGATTCACATTTGAAACAATAAATTTTCAAATTTGTATTTTCCTCCAAGTCTCTCCCTTTTGAAAAGTGGATGGCTGAAACAAACATTTCTCTGAGCTCTACAGAGCTCAGAGTGTCAGTCTGTCCCAGAGAGCCATTAAAAAATTCCACACCAATAAACCACTGACGTAAATACAGGCGATGGAATATTTGGGTCTAACAGGATCCTAAAAAGGACTTTCAATCACATACACAGAGAAAATTAACTTCATTGACACATCAAAACTTTTGCAATGTCCTGGAGGCAGGGCCACCATGATTATTCTTCAACCCAACTAGCACAGACATAGGATCTTATCGCCAAATCAGCCTGACTTCTTCGGGATCGATCAAGAAAACTCACCCTCCTCCCCCAATCTCTCTTATCTGCACCCATCTTAATATGAAGAAAAATGGTTTGGGTTTTGAGTTGAGGATTCTAGAGCAGAATTTTAGATCTGATTGTTAAATAAATAGTTTGAGCCTAGTGAAAGATATGACTGTACTAAAAATGGCTAAATAAAGCAGGTAAGAAAAACAAGGCAGCATATTGATCCTCTCAACAATGTATAGCTTTTATAGACCCTGCCATTCCATGCCAGTGTCTGGACTCACAAACTTTGGGGCAGCAAGCATTTTTAAAGCATTCACTTGAGCTAAGAAGGACTGTATATGCATTAAAAAGTTTCTAGGACCTGTCTCCATTTCCCTGGATATACTTAACTCTACCTATTACCTTTTTATGTAAGTATCTTCTGCACACAAATACTGAAAAGGGTCAAGTTCTGGGAAGTCACCTGTTGGCTCTGTCAACATACAAAGGAAGCATCTGCTGTAAGATATTTCCTGCCTGAGGCGGTCTTTGCTTCCAAGTTTGTTGCTAAATCCCCAAAGCCTTCAATAGCACCTAGGGCCTAGCAGGAGATCAGTAAATATTTGTTGAATACTGAATGAATTCACAAATAAAAAGTGCTCATTGTTATTGATGTGCACTCTTAATTGCCTGCCTTGCCACAAACTAGACTTGCCTTAACCACTGGTCTCTATTCTTTCTGAATCCTTACCATATGTAAGGATTTGTCCGTATGGGTTCCCAAGTACTGTATCTCTAACCTCTGGAGTCTTAGTGTGAATTTGGTCCACAGGCACCAACAAGACTTGCTATCTCAGAGTTGGACTGTTCATTAAAATGACTTCAACTCTTCACTATCTGGCTTACCTTGGTTATCATAGTCCTAAATTCCAGAGCTACAGTGACACAAGTCCACATATAGCATGAGAATATAAAAGGTATAAAAGGGTAAAATTTAGTGGGGCAGGGGTGGGTGGTGGTAAGTTATTAATTGTGATAGCCTGATAGTCAGAATTCGAGATAGCTCCCAATAACCTCTGCCTCCTGATGTCCATTCCTTTATATAATCCTCCTTGAATGTGGGTTGTGCTTAGTGGTCACTTCTAACAAACTGAATATGGTAAAAGTAATGGTATGTAACTTCTAATTTCAGGTATAAGAGACTACTGCTTCCATCTCTCTCTCTCTCTCTCTCTCTCTCTCTCTCTCTCTTTCTCTCTCTCTCTCCAGCAACCAGTGAGGAACTGCGGTCTGCCAGCAACCACCTGTGTGAAGTTGGAAGTGGATTCCTTAGCCTCAGTCAAACCTTGAAACGACTGAAAACCTGGTCAACAGCTTGTCTAAAATGTCATGAGAGACCCTAAGCCAGACTCACTTAGCTACAGAAGCCTTTATCTGTATCTCTGACTCACAGAAATTGTGAGACAATAAATATTTGTTATTTTAAGCTACTAGATTTTCGGGTTGCTACATAGCGATAGATAACTAATATGCTAAATCAGGGATTGGCAAACACCCTCAAAGGACCAGATAGTAAATATTTTGGGATTTGCAGGCCACGCAATGTCTGCTGAATGCAGGTGCATAGAGGTCTAGGCCCAAAGTCTTTTTGGGCATTAAGGGAAATTCATCTCCGTCTTTTTCTAAAGCATTCATTTTATTTTCTATCCATTCTACAGAGACTACCCATTCTACAGAAATTTCCTCAATGGAGAAAAAGGACTAAAACATTATACTTTTTCATTATTACTCTTATTTCTGCAGATGTTTATCTTCCATTCAGTCTAGTCACTTGAAGACATATAGAGAACAACGCAATCAGGTCACTCAACAAAAACTACCTATGTACAATGAATGAAGTGGCAACATATGAACATTTATTGTGTCTAAGTCGCCCTCAAGTAGCTAAACCATGGACAGTTAAACAGGAAAGTTATCAAGGAACATAAGAAATGTAAAACAGAATGTCATGGAAAGGTCAAGGAAGGAGAGATAGTTCAGCTGAGCAGATAGAGAAAAAGCTCAGTGCAAGAATGTGGCATTTGAACTGAGCTATGAAGAGTTAGGAGGTTGTAATCACTTAGGGGAAGGGCTTTCCAAAGTCACCAGGACCAATAATAAGAATTCTTGATTTTTCAGAGAATCATAAACAGCATACAGATGTCCCTAGCCTTAGCAAACTGTAGCAGATTCAGATCTTAGACCACATGGAGTGGTGGAAAGTACATAAGCTTTGAATATAAAAAGACATGGAAACTAAGGGATGAGGTCCAGTCACAATGTGGTCACTTACTGATTTTACCTTAGAGAAATTACTTATCCTCTAGAAGCCTCAATTTAATCTTCTGTAAACATCAAGAGTGATAAAACAAATTGTCAGAGATGTTTGTATTTGTGAGCAAAAAGCATAGCTCCTGGTACACGTTATATTTAAAATAAATGCTAATTATTTTATTCATATAAAGTTTCTCCATAGCAAAGATACCAAGACCTAAGTACTTCCTTATATGTAGATAAATTTCCACTTTAAGATTACTCCGCATCTAACTCCTAAATTCTCTTTCTAAAATTAACTCTGGGATTTGGAGACTAGAATAATAAAAACCTCACATGACATTTTTCCAGGAGCAAGCTACTGAAAAACTGCTAAATATAGAATATGCAAAGAAGAGGGAAATGGAAAATTATGGACATATAGGAAAATTATGGCTATAAAATTTCAAAGAAGTCACTGCAAAACTGCAAGTGCTGAAATTTCCTATAAATCTGAATTGTATTTATTTTAAGAGAAATATTTTGGAGTTTTGGGTTTGAGAAACTCCTCACATTTTGGCCTACTACTTCCAATTACACTGGGACTTCACTATCAGTCCTCACACTACAGATGTGTCATTATCTAAACAATCATTTTCATTTCACAGAAATCCCAGGACTGTTTCTCTAACAATTGAGCCATAACAGTGCTGTTCCCATGGTTACCAAAAGTTCTAATTTCAGTTCCTCAATATGCATTTTATCATGTAAGATTATACAATGCTTCAGAATAGGCCACTCTTAGTTCCACATGTTCTTCTTTCTATTATTTTTCTCTAAGTTTCTCACACCCAATCTCCACCGAAACTTCCTGTTTTGCTCATTTTTTGACTAAAGTTTGTGTGCCCAACCTCTGTAGTGATCACGTTTCTATACAATAAATTCGGAGCAAAGAGGCAAAGCTAAGTAGAAGGAATTAAGCAAAGATTAGAAGAATCAGCCTCTTGTCAGTCTCCATGGCCCCATAATCATGGTGGCAAGGGAAAAACAATGTGAATCCCAGGATATGAGGTCCTTAGAGATTGAGTGTTTCCATTTTATCTGTTTGAATTTCTCAACAATACAGGAATTGCAAAGTTCACAGCTCCAGAAGTTGCTTTCTCTAGAGATTGGCGTCTTACACCAGAGTCCATAGAATGGGCTTCAGAGGAGGTCATCGAGTGCCTGAAAGTATGTGTAGAGGTGTGTGTGTGTGTTTGTGTGTCACTCCATGTAGCTAAGGACATTCACTTTAATAGCCTTAATCAGATTCTCAGAGACATCTAAACACCAAAGATGGTTTAGAAAAACACTTCTCTTAAACAAGATCTGTGTTTTGTGACAGGGCCCTGAAAAGCCAAGTTGTTAATAAAAATCATTTTTGTGAAATTACTATTATATCCTCATTCATCGAAGGGGCATTAAAATGTGGCATAAAATTTTTGGAAAATTAGTACAGAAATGTGTAACAGGACCCATAATGATGTCCTTCCTCTTGGATCCAGTGATTGCACGTCAAGGAATGTATTTTTAAGAAACAAGTTAAGAAAGGTAAAAGAGTAAAGAGGTGTTCGTTTTGATATTGTTAATAACCAGGGAAAATTAGAACGCAATATGAGAGACTAATTGAGCAAATAATGTGACATCAACACAATACAACATTATAAGGCCACAACTGCAAATATTCTCTAGGAAAATAGACAATATTTATGATGAAATATTAAATCGAAAAGTAAATATGATTATGTGCAATATGAGTAAAACTGGGACAAAATATGCCAATACTTGAAAAATAATTTGCAAAATAGTTGTACTAAAGCAAAGATATTTTATGTGACTTTTTCATTTTAAAATTCTCCCAGACTTTAATATCCTATTAAATAAATGTTGAATTAGAAATAAAAGAGTGACTTCTGTTAAATGTGGCAATTTGAGCATGTGTTTTGATTTTCATTTCCTTCCCACACTCCACTAAAATGACACCAGAGATATGGAAAAAAGACACAAATGTACAAGGAATATGGGGACAGGGAAGGGAATGCCTGTGTGAAAATTACGGAATCTATGAAGCCAACAAATGGAGATGACTAACTTATTAAAAAGCAGAAAATGTAAACACATCAACAATGGAGTATGAAAAGGAATAAAGCTTGTTTACATCAAAGAACCCTGGAAAGTTTCAAAGTCAAAGACAACTTTGACCTCTGAAAGAGGAGGTAAAGGTAAACAGACACATTTGAAAGCAACTTCTGGAGCAGAAGCCAAAAGCAGTTACCCTTACCCCTTGTCCAGCTCTGCCTCTCCTAACCTACTCAGTCAGAGAACTTCCCCTTCTCGACCCAACAAAAAACTACTGTGTGGAGAGACTAAAGCAGAGGGATCTCATACTACAAATCGCTGAAGTCAGAGGAACGTAATGAAAATTAAACACTTAAACCACAGTTGACATTGAATAGTGGGAGCCCCCTTTCTGCACCAGCACACAGGTTAGACTCCTGGGCAGGAAGTCTTAGAAGGACCATTCTATAACAAAAAAAATCTACGGATAGTGATGATAATAGACACTCCAGTGAAACATTTAGTTCAATTGTGCTAGCATAAAGCCCATCAGAGCTCCCAGTCAGTCTTTTAATTCATCAAACTTAAGTCTATGAGTGGACATCAGAGAGCACAGCACATTTAAGAAAAGCCTCTAACAACAGGGACAGCAACCAACGTAAACACACAGTAAAAGTAACTGGGAGAGATGAGACAGGGTAGAAACAGAAAAACTGTTGTCCAAATAAATTAATATCCTCAGAGAGGAAAGAGAAGATATCACAGCTATTGGAACAAAAAGCAAGATGCTATTTTTAACAGAACATTAAGAATACAAGAAAGAGCTCTGGAAATTAAATGTATGATATCAGAAATTTAACATGCAATAGAAGGATTGCATAGAAGGGATGAAGTGGAGACAGTAACCTAGAAAGTAAAACAAAAGACAAAGAGTTAGGACACAAGAAAAATAGGCCAGAACGTTCAACATTTAATCAACAGAAATTCCAGATAAATAGAATAGAGAAACACAAAGGGCAAAGTTTTGTCAAAGAAATAATCCAAGAAAGTTTCTAAGAACTGAGCTTGAAAGTACCCACCAGATTCTCAATACAATGAATAATGGAAAATCCACACCACGGCCCAAAATCATGAACTTTCAAAATCAAAATACCAAGAGTGAAAGGTCCAAGATCTTCCAAAATTAGGAAAAAAAAAAAAGTTCATCTACATAAAGTCAAAAATCAAAATAACATTGTACTTGATTTTTCAATTGCAATCCTGGTGATGGAGTAATGCATTAAAAATTCTAAGAGAAATGACATTTGATATTGAACTCTATGCCCAAATAAATTATCCATCAGGAGTGAAAACCGACCAAAAATGTTTTAGACATGAAGGGTCTCAAAAAAATGCACCTCCCATGCTCCCTTTCTGTGGAATTTGTTGATAAAGAAAGACACGAAAGAGGAACCAGGAGATGGGAACCAGGAAGCGGGCTCTCCAATACAGGAGAGAGTTGAAGGGAATTTCCATGATGATAATGAAGGGAGATAACTAGAGAAATAACAGCGTAGCCGGACTAGAAAGAACCAAATCCCTCCATCCAGGGGAGATAACTTCAAGGATTTTAAATAAATTTAAGAGATTATTTGATATATTTGAATGCATTGAGAGAAGATTTAGAATTTTGGCAAATGTTTGGACTTGAATTGTGATAGGTACTCAGACAATTAAACAGAAGAAAAAAAGCTAGACAATGACTCCAAAAAATTAAAATTTTATAGAAAAGAAAACTTAGAGAACATGACATAGGTCATCTGTGAATAAAATCTATGTAGTTACAAAAATATAAGTACTGAATATTGATTTAATTAAAAAGTAACATGGTTACATTTGGAAAATGAGGAAAGAAAAGTGTTTCTAGGGGAAGGAGGAAGAGGCATGTCTTACAAAATAAAATCTTTGCCTTCAGAGTAAGAAATTAATAGATAATACCTAAAACTGAAAAAAAAATCAGTATAAACACATTATTTAGAAATATGGAAACAAATACTGGAAGAAACAAGTGGAAGAATTTAATATAGAAATGGAAATTGAGGATAGAGAGGAGTTGGGAAAGTAACTGCAGTTTTTAAAAGTAAGTCTTACTAACTGTTTGCTTTTAAATCTATTTAAATGTATAAATTGTACAGAATGAAGAAAATAAAGTCAAAAGAGGAAAACAACCAGTTATAAAATAGAATGAAAAGGTAAATCTAGGCCGGGTGTGGTGGCTCACGCCTGTAATCCCAGCACTTTGGGAGGCCAAGGTGGGTGGATCACTTGAAGTCAGGAGTTCAAGACCAGCCTGGCCAACATGGTGAAACCCCATCTCTACTAAAAATACAAAAATTAGCCAAGTGTGGTGTCAGGTGTCTGTAATCCCAGCTACTCGTGAGGCTAAGTCAGAAGAATTGCTTGAACCCGGGAGGCGGAGATTGCAGTGAGCCAAGATATCGCCACTGCATTCCAGCCTGGGTGACAGAGTGAGACTCTGTCTCAAAAAAGAAAAAAAAAGAAAAGGTAAAGATAAATCTGGGTGCTTTTTAAGATTAAATATTTAAGAAGGCCAAATGTTGAGTATTCCAGATGACTTTTCAAATGGCAACTTCCATTAATGCCATAAAAGAAGAACAGAAAAGAAAAAAAGAGAGAGAGAGATTGAGGATAAGGCTGGGTGCAGTGGCTCACGCCTGTAATCCCAGCACTTTGGGAGGCTGAGGCAGGCAGATCACAAGGTCAAGAGATCAAGACCATCCTGGCCAACATGGTGAAACCCCGTCTCTACTAAAAATACAAAAATTAGTACTGGTACATGCCTGTAGTCCCAGCTACTCAGGAGGCTGATGTAGGAGAATCGCTTGAACCCAGGAGGTGGAGGTTGCAGTGAGCCGAGATCATGCCACTGCACTCCAGCCTGGCAACAGAGAAAGACTCCGTCTAACACACACACACAAAAAAAAAAGGACAAAATTTTTTTTTAAATAAAAACTTGTAAAAAGGAATTTCCTAGGACTAAAGAACATGAATGTGCTACCAAATTAAGAAAGATTCTACCAAGTGCCTTGGGAAATAAAATATACTCCAACTTTAAACACATCATTGTGAAATTTTAGAACACAAAAAAATAAAGACAGAATCCTAAAACTTTCTAGATAGAGAAAAATATAAATGGAACTAAGCGTGGTATCAGATTTCAAATGAGCAATGCCAGCTTTGTTTTCTTCAGTCTGTTCTCCTTAGATTTGTCTACATTTCCCTCCTAATATTGATATAAATGATTATTATAAATAAATGACTATTTTTATCTTTCCTTTTGAATATGAAAGCATTGCAAAATTATAAAAGTAAACAAATTAAAAAGTGAACAGTTAATAAAGCTTACTTAAAAACAGTAGTCACAATGAAAAATATAGCTTTAATGTCAGAAAAAATAATTTTAAACTGATAGCTCCGTATCTAGTTAAATTAGCAGTCAAATATAAGGGGGCTTTTCAGTTCATGAAAAATGGAATTAAAGGATAAAAAGTAAAAGTATAAACTTTATTTTTCAACTTTATTTTAAAACTTTATTTTCCATCAAGTTCAAGACTCTTTTGCAAGCAATGATATCAGCCATTCAGTTCATCCTTAAAGAACTGCACAACAATTCCTAGTCCAGAGAAAAAGAAGAAAAAGAAAAAAAAGAGAGATAACAAGGACTAACAGAAAGGAATTACAATTACATCACCTGGACACATCACGCTTAAGATTCAATTGAGAGCATGCCAGGGATGCTCTCTAACGTAATCAAGGGAATGTTCAATGAAACAAAGTGATTTATCATCTATAACTTCAAACCTATTTGTGTCTTGACACCAACTCTGTTAACCTTATGTCATCATTTCTTAGAGTCTTTGATATGCAAATAAAAGTTTCTTTGTATTAAAAAAAAAAAAACCTGAGAGGCCTGGAGATTTAACCATGTCAAGGCAGTCTTTATTGCATTATTAATTGAAGAAAAACAGGTGCATTTTTCACCAATTTTTTGAGAGACTAGGAAACAAAAAGAAGTCAGAAGGAGCCACATCAGGATTGTAAGGTGGATGCCTAATTAGGTCCCACCAAAACTCTCACAAAATTGCCCTTGTTTGATGAGAAGACTAAGAAAAACCATTGTCATGGTTTTCCAGGAATTTTTCTGCTAAACCTTTGGCTAATTTTCTCAATACATTCTCATAATAAGCAGATGTTATCATTCTTTGGCCTCCAGAAAGTCAAAAAGCAAAATGCTTTGAGCATCCTAAAAAACTGTTACCATGACCTTTATTCTTCATTGGTCCACTTTTGCTTTGACTGGACCACTTCCACCTCCTGGTAGCCATTGCTTTGATTGTGCTTTGTTTTCAAGATTGTACCAGTAAAGCCATGTTTCATCTTCTGTTACAAGTCTTTGAAGAAATGCTTCAGGATCTTGATCCCAATTGTTAAAATTTGCATTGAAAACTCTTTTCTTGTCTGCAGGTGATCTGGGTGCAACAGCTTTGGCAACCATCAAGTAGAAAGTTTGCTCAACTTAAGTTTTTCACACAAAATTGTGTAAACTGAACCAATTGAGACATCTATGTTATTGGCTATTGTTTCTGCTGTTAGTTGTTGGTCCTCTTCAATTAGGGCACAAATAAGATGAATTTTTTCCTCAAAAACTGATGTGGATGGTTAGCCACTAAAAGATTCATTTTTAACACCATGTCATCCCTTCTTAAAACAAGTCATCCATTTGTAAACTGTTTTTCTTTGGGGACATTGTCCCCACAAACTTTTCATAGAGCATCAATGATTTCACCATTCTTCCATCCAAGTTTTACCATAAATTTGATGTTTGTTCTTGCTTCATTATTAGCAGAATTCATGTTGCTATTATTAGAGAATAGGGGCTTTTATGACACTGATTTCTTATCCTTCTTAGTGCTCAAACTAGATCCTGTTCAAACATGTTATAACAAATTAGTATGAGCTCATTTTTGTGCAAAAACTTTTGAAATCCATGCATAGTTTTTCATAATATCCATTTTCCTTGACCTTTTTGAAGACCCCTCCTATAATGTGGAATAAAAGTATTTCAGATATATAAAGATTCAGAATGTTTACATCAGAATCTCACACATCCTCTCTTAGTAACTTACTTAAGGATGCTTTCCAAAAAAAAAAAAAGGAGGAAACCAAGAAAGGAGAACTTCAAGCCAAGAGATTAGGGAACCATGCCAGAAAAATAAGAATTATTAGTTGTTAGATGAAAACTGCAAAGAGTTCAAAAGAACAATTAGTCCAGATGGAGCAAAGAGGCACCCAGAAAAAATAAAGACTTATTAAAATTGACACTTTCCTTAGTAACTGAAATAATTTAAGAACTTAATAAAGAGAGACAATGTAAATTAGAGAACAAGAATTAGAAACTCAAAGAAAAGCAGAAAAAAATAGCTATTAAAGAATAGAACTTAACACACTATTTGATATGCTATGAACAGTATTTTAATATTATAAAAATGTGAATGGTACTTGTGTATTTACAAATTTTAGACACAGCCTATGCACCTGAAATCACAAATTGGTAGCCAAATGCTAACTCCAACTCACAGAAGTGCTTTATTTGACCTACTCTGTGTTCATGTGTGTATCTTGATTGAATGAGTTTCCATTACTTTTAAATCTAGAGTTTTAAATCTAGAGTTTCCACATAAATGTCTGCATTGGCAGCCTTCTTTGAAAACACTAGGAGATTTGCATCACTGGATCCAATATTCATGCAGGTAACATTGAGCTTGCACTGGCCAAACCAAAAAGATATGTAAATCCCATTAACTCATGCCTCTCTGGCCTCTATAGCATTTGAAGTTTCAACACCTCCTACACGCAGAGAATGAAAGGCTTAATTATGGTCACAAAATAACAGAGAAATATTATGAATATTTTTTGATAATATAAACATTGCTTATGATTGAAGCTACGAGTCAAGGGGTGAAGTGAAATGAAGAAAATAATAGAGATGTTAGTATACCTTTATTTTTGAAATCTGAAAATTATGGGTTGACAGAATAAGGTATAAATATTTCACACATTATATGAAGTTATAAAAGTCACAGATAGAGGAATTAAAAATAATAATATAACTATATTACGACAGGAAAAACAGAAATGAGAGATTTTCTAAATCCTTATGGGTCATAGCAGATTGTCCATAGATATTGGAAATTTGTAAACCAAAAACTAATGAGATAAACATTTTAATCACAGTATTAACCCCTAAAAAAGAACCAAAAGTAGAGTAGCTTACAGAATTTGCAATAATTTCTTCTAGGCTTGAGACTGTATGTGTATGGTTGGATGTGGCCAGGGAGTGTCACTTTTCACTCGAAGCTATCTTTTCTCACACTAGCCATTTGGAATCTGGAATCTGCCTATGTGGTAGACATAGAATTCATAAGGTTGCCAAAAAGCTACATGTGCAGGAGGGCTGCCCAAAGGAGGGGAGAAGCATGCTCTATTGGGGGTTTTAGACTGTGGATCAACAGTGAAGGTGTTCAGTGTGTGCTTTTATCCAGAGTTATCAGATGATCACTTAGACAATCAGTCTCCAGTTCCATCCTGGCATGTAAGAATTTAAATTGTGTTTTAAATATCAACCAGTCTGGTGAGATAGGCCTCAGATGATGCTCTTGGAGGGCTAGTAAATTGATACACAGAGTCTGTTTAGGAACAGTGTGGTGATATATCAAGAACCACAAACATAATCATAGCCATTGACCTGGAAGTCCCAATTCTGAGAACTTATTCTAAAAAAGAAAATTTAAAGATATTTTATATATGTTTTAACCACATGCCTATTTAACCTCTCAACTATACACTGCAATACCTGGGTGACCATGAAAGTATAGTTCATTATCAGACAACATTCTTATTCTCTGTTGGCTGATTATAAACGTTTTCATAGTGAGAGGACAGGACAACTTCGAATGTTAACTTTTAATATCGTATCATCTTTCAGTAAGCTTCAAGTGACTGAGTGCCAGTCTCATTTCCTACAATCTGCCTCCCTCTTTCCTATTTTATCCTTAAGCCACCCTCCAAACCCTCCACATATGTACTGTAGTTTCACCTCCATTCTAGTGGCATTCTAGGTGGTCAAGGCCATGAGGAAAAAAGAAGCTCTATCCTGGAAGCTCCATCCTGGAAGAAAAGAAATGAAGCTTCAATAGAATAGTTCTCCTTAGGAACAGGTTCAGAACCTCAGAGTGAAGCATCTGCAGGCAAACCAAAATGACTTCATGTTACTCATTCGAAATAGCATAATAAGGATAATTTATTAAAAGACATTTTTCCCATTGCAGGTAAGAATAAAGAGTGCATATAGTTGAGTATGTTTTCTATAATATTGTTGATATTAAAAATTTATGAGTAACTTAATTCCCTGACTATAGGAGAATCTTAAATAAATTCTAAATATTTTCTCTTCCCTGCCAGGTTTTCACATGGCTGGATCCTTCTCATCATTCTTTAGAAAGGCCTTTAAGGCTGAGTGTGGTGGTCCATGCCTGTAATCCCAGCACTTTGGGAGGCCGAGGCAGGAGAATCACTTGAGGCCAGGAGTTCAAGATCAGCCTAAGCAACATGCTGAGACCTTCCATCTCTACAAGAAACCTTTTACAATTTAAAAAATTATAATTAAAAAAAGAAAGACCACCCACCACCATCCTCCAACATCTTATTTTCCCATCTCTATCTTTTATTTTTATCATAACTCTAATCACTATTTAAATATGTATTCCTAAAAATTTGTCTCTATCTTTATCATCTCTCTTCTTCCATTAGATTGTAGCCTCCATGAAGTCAAGGACTGCCTGTCTCGTTCACTACAGTATCCACTGTATATGGAACTGAACCTGGCACGTAATAGGTGCTTGATAAATATTTGCTAAAAAAAATGAATAATTTTCAGATATTGACATTATAAACATAAAAATATATAGCTTGATGGAAAAAAATTGTATGATTGCTTAAACACAACAGCATAGATATAATTTTAAGGATGTTATTTTGCACATGAAACAAAGAAAAAATTACAAGAGTTTTATTTACCAACACATAATTATTATGAACAACTTTTTTTTTTTTTTTGAGACGGAGTCACTGTCATCCAGGCTGGAGTACAGTGGCGCCATCTCGGCTCACTGCAACCTCCACCTCCTGGGTTCAAGCAATTCTCCTGCCTCAGCCTCCTGAGTAGCTGGGACTACAGGCACACGCCAGCCATGCCCGGCTAATTTTTTGTATTTTAGTACAGACGGGATTTTACTGTGTTGCCCAGGCTGGTCGTGAACTCCTGAGCTCAGGCAATCCGCCCGCCTCAGCCTCCCAAAGTGCTGGTATTACAGGCGTGAGCCACCATGCCTGGCCCAATAACATTTTTTCTTACATTTTTTATTAGTTACTTTAATGCCCTTAAAATATTACTTATGGGTTTTTAATCATCTACTATTCTTGATTGTATGTATTAAATAACATGAAGAGAAATGCCTTGGCTTTCCTGGTGAAAAAAAAGTTTACAGCCTGTAATATAAATTTAAACCCTTGAAATATTCACAGACTAATTTAGATATAAGGCTTAAACTGATGGCTTTAACAAATACATAATAAATCTTGGTGGAAATTAACATGTTTTTGTAAAAGGTGAATTTTAACGTCTAAATTAATCATAGAAGAGTTTTTGAGCTTGTGAAAAGAGGAAGTACAAGCCTCATTTTGTTTATATGCCTTGAAGTTTTTCCATAGGAGGTAATGACTATCCGCAAAAGATTTGCTTCTGCCGAACTGGCCTCACTATGCCAATGAGGGGATAATGCAACAGCATCATTCCTTAGAAACTCAAGCTCCGGGCTGCCTGGTATAGATACCTCCGTTGTAAGAATTATCTTGTTGCTTTGTCATTACTTGTTTACACATGTGTCTTCCCTAGCAGGTTATAAACTCCTTGAGGGCAAGAGAGTAGATCTTCATAAATTTGTTGGATTAAAAGAATTCAGTAATTTGTGCTTGAGATTAAAAGACTTTGGATGCTGAAACTTTGCAGGAAATTTGATTTTCAGACATAAAAAATGTATCACTTACTTTGTGTGTTTACTCTCAAACATTATCCACAAGAATTTGAGTCAGTTTGTAATAAATAGTGCAAAGGGAAATGGTGGATTATAATACAAAACTTTTTAAGCCAAAGAAAATTTAATTTGAATATATAGTCAAAATAAGAACAATTACAGAGAAAAAAAAGAAAATCTGATCTCTACACACCATAACTGACATTGTTGCTTTAGTGGAACCTCAGCTTTCATGTTGATATTACTAGTTGCCAAAGCATAAAGGAGAGACACAGTCAGTTATAACTCCTTTTTTTTTTTTTTTTTTTTTTTGTATTTTAAGTTCCAGGGTACATGTGCAAGATGTACAGGTTTGTTACATAGGTAAATACGTGCCATGGTGGTTTGCTACATAGATTTTCCCATCACCTAGGCATTAAGCCCAGCATGCATTAGCTATTTTCCCCGGTGCTCTCCCCCAACCCTGCCCTCCCCATAACTCTTATTTTTGAAAGTCAAAAAATCAGTTAGGCATTGGAAGAAGCAAATTATTTCTAGATTTTAGCTCTGAATGAAATACTGATTAATCATGTGAATAATATTCTCAGTGGCATCCCCAGAGCAAATGCAACAAATAATTTCATAAGGTTGTTTTTCAACTTCTTCCCCAGTGAAAGCCCAGAGCAAAACATCACAGACTAATTCAGCAAAGACAATTCATAACAATTCATAACACAGCAACATTGTCCAGATACATCATTCTCTATCCTTTAAGCCAGGCAGGGGTGAGCAAAATACAGACCCCAGACCAAATACAGCCCATTATCCATTCTTATAAATAAAGTTTTATTGCAACACAGCCAGATGCATTTATCTACTTCACGTCGATAGCTGCTTTCATGCTACAACAATAGTGTAGACAGTAATTCTAATGACCATATGGCCCACAAAACCTAAATATTTACTATCTGGCTCTTTACATAAAACTTTTGCTGACCCCTGCTTTAAACTAAACTTCCATTATTATCACTTTTCTCCACAGAACTTTTGATAAGAGTTGGATACAAACAATTTGTGGATTTGAGTTAGATTCATACGTTAGATAAAACCACATGAAACTGCCAGTTTTTCATTTTTTTTTAGAAACAAAAGGCCAACTCTATATTATTCACTCTAATGCTTAAGAAAAAATTGAAATCTTGTTACAAAAATTAAAGAGGCAACACATATTTTGCTTGGATGGATAATAACACTCATATATAGGAGTGGGACATGAAATATTATTAAGCAAAGCCAGGATATTTCTGAAAAAGAAATTTTAGTCTTCCCACAACATGAAATCAGATCTAAATGCTACCATTTGCTATCATTGCAAATGAGAGAAAGAGAAAATACCAAATATCCCCATTAAAAGACCAATTTAATGACAAACTTAGCAATGATGACTACCCATTGACATGATGGTTTCTAGTGAATAACTTCTTGTGTTTATAATACGTAAAATAGTTGTGCAAAAGACTCACCATTGCATCCATAGAATTATCTGTGCACTAGAGACGTAATGGATATTCAATCTATATGTCTTTCATTAATTAGGAAAACAAAATTATCTCATGAGATTTTGAACAAAATATACAGCTAGATCAGTCTACGCACTGAAAATTGTACAGCTAGAAGCATCAGCAGAATGTCTCACATCAAGTAAATTATTAATAATAGGTGTTTATTTGGGAATAAGTTTGTATATTTCTTAAATGAATAACCAAAGTATGTTATTAATTTCCTACTATGTGCACACAGGGCTAGTGGCTATAGAAAAATATATGGCTCAATTCCTTTAGGTAAGGGACTTTAAATCTAGCTGGTGAAACACATATTAAAAGAAAGAGCACTAGCCCATAAGGCGTGTCTTAGTAAAGTGACAAATGAATAAAATTGACAATCAGTGAACCATTACATACTGTGTTGAATTCATTCTCCATGAAAATTCAACATGAAAGAGGCCAAGAAGCCTGGATTCCAGTCTTGCTTGTGACATTTCCTAGCAAGAATGTACATTATTTTATTTAACAGTGTTCCACTTGTTTATTTTACTGGAGTGTATACTCTTCAGTTCTTGAGAAGCCTGAGATAATTATCACATCACCACTAACAACTAGTAGTGTTCTTTTGAGCCCTAGGTTTCTGTGGAAGAGCTTCTGTGGAAAAAGTTCAACAGATGTTGACCTCAACTTGCATGTTAAGTGTTTTGGGGAAAATATTTTAAATATCGTAACACTTAAAACACTCCAGAAAGCTCTATGCCAGATGTTAACACATTGGAAACTATCAATGCATTAACTTGTGTTTCCAGTTTGACTCACTTTTTATGGGCCTCACATTAAAGGCTTCTTCTGCAAGAGTATCCTGAGATTACATAGTAACCTGTTAAAGACTTCCCATTTGCAACTAGTTTTCAGAGTAAATTAGGATCTTTTTTGATAGTGTGTAAATACAAAAGAAATACTAAACTAAATTAGATGCTAAGGATTATGTGAAATCACAAGTGTCATAGTAAGCTCTCATTCCAAGTTTTTGTATTAATCAAAACAACCTATTAGTTTCATTTATTGACTATATAATGAGGAAATTTATTCAATTTGAACTTATAAGGTTATTTTATGAATAAAATATCTTGTTTCTATGTAGTAAAATTCCATTTACATTTTTATTTAAGAGGAATTACTTCTGCAAAAAAAAACACTAGAAATAACTTGAAATGTACATTCCAAAACAAATAGTATATGATTCTCCACACAAAACTTAGCTTGATAACAAAAGCATAAAACAGTTACCTTGTGTCCTGAGATTTTATAAAATCACACACTATACACACCATATATAAGGCAACTACCAGAATCTGCTTACTAGTTAAAAATACTTGCTCTTCCTACTTGGTTTTGCACAACACCTGCAATTTAATCAGGATGTTTTTGGGTGTGCCTGTACTTCCCTGTCAACATTTCAGTTTTGGGCAAACGCCAACCTGTAAGAGATTTTCATCTGGAGACTGTTTCCCTTCTTGCAACATCAGTTGTACTGTTGCCAAAAACATCACCCTACTAAGGGAACATCCCCTTTTATTCACTCCCATCCATTTCTGGACTCAAATAATAAACACTTAGTCCTGCATCTGAATGAAGCTTTTTTTTTTTCACCTTTTCTTCACCTAAAACAATTCTTACTAACCTCAGGGGGTCAATCTTTTTTAACATGTTCTTAATGCCCCAAGTACTAAGCTACTCTGTTTTTTGTTTGTTTTTTGTCTTTTTGCTTTTGTTTCATTTTTTTTTTGTCAAAAAGGACTCATAATATTTGGGGCTGCAAACTATTCATCATCCTGAGAGAATTCAGCTCTCTAATTCTGCACAGGAGTAGAACAGGCATTTCTGTTTCTACCCATTGTGGTATTTTAAAATATTAACCTCAAAAGATGCTCCATATCATACGTTATCAAGGAAATTCAAACTGAAACAATGAGATACCACTACACACCTTTGAGAATGCACAAAACCCAGAACTAACAACATCAAACGCTGACTAGGATGTGAAGCACAAGGACCCATTTATTGCTGGTAGGAATGCAAAATAGTACAGCTACTATGGAAGACAATTTGGCAGCTTTTTAAAAACTGAACACTCTTAGCATATGATCCAGCAATCCTGCTCCTTGGTATTTACCAAAGAAATGGAAAACTTAGGTCCACACAAAAACCTGCACACAGATGTTTATAACAGCCTAATTCATAATTGCTAACATTTGGAAGCAACTGAGATGTCCTTCAGCAGATGAATGTGTAAATAAACTGAGGCACATCCAGAAAATGGACTATTACTCAGTGCTAAAGAGAAATGAGCTATCAAGCCTTGAAAAGACATGGAGAAAGCTTAAATGCTTGTATACTAAGTGAAAGAAGCCAAACTGAAAAGTTACATACTATATGACTCCAACTATAGGATATTCTGCAAAAGGCAAAAATATAGAAACAGTAAGATGACCAATGGTTGCCAGGGGTTAGAAGGGAGGGAAGGAGGAATAGCCAGAGCACAGGGGGTTTTCATGACAATGAAAATACTCTGTATGATACTATATGGTGAATTCATGTCATTATACATTTGTCCAGACTCATAGAATATACATCACCATGAGTGAACCCTAATGCAGATTATGGATTTGAGGTGATTATATTGTGTCAGTGTAGGCTTATCAACTGTAACAAATGTAACATCCTGATAGGAGATTTTAATAGTGGTGGAGGCTATGCATGTGTAGGGGTGGGGAGTATACAGGAAATCTCTATACCTTCCTCTCAATTTTGCTGTGAATCTAAAATTACTCTAAAAAATAGTCTTTTAAAAAATGCTAATCTCAGTACCTATATACAAACACAGAGCTTTGTCCTTTTTTACAAGGTAGACACCCTTTGTTAAGCGTGATCAAACCTGTGAGCCAATTTCCTAGAAAAATGTAATGCTAGGGGAGACTGTTCTGATTACCAAACAATGACTCAGTGTGTTAAAAGGGCAAACCTAAACTGAAAAAATCCTGTTGAAGACAGGCATGGTTTCCTGAGAAAGAAGATTATGAACAAGAAAGCTATATTTATCTAGATCTGGGTCTGCGTTCTGTTAGAAATACTTTTGTTTTTCATCACTATTGCATTTTTAATATTCCAGCAATCTATGATTGCTTAAATTGCTCAAAGATGTTAAATATTTATACTTTTGTGGAAGTCTTAAGATCAAGAAGAAAATGTACCTAATAGAAACAATCTGCTGGAGTGGTCAATAGGTCTGTTTAGACTGTGGCAGATGACATTATTCAAGCTGGCGAGTTATTTAGACTTGGATATTTTAAAGAGTAGAAAAACTAAATAGCTAAATTCTATCACACTCAATAATTATTTGTATAATACTGAAGATGTGATATTAGAATATTTTCTTTCAAAAAACTATGCTGAGTCTGTTCTGCTATGTGCCAGTTCATTGCATATGTACAGTAAAAAATTAGAAGTTTACCTTCAAATATCTAAAAAAAAAAAGTAATAATAAATTAGATAATTCCTAAGACTAAAGAACAAAATGAAAACTTTTATTTTCACTGTGGCCTTCAATATACTTCCCCATACATATAAACTTTTCTTCCTAGCTCATTACACACAAGCCACTCTGAGCTTCTTTCAGTTCCTCTACATACCTAATTTCATGCTTGCTTAAAGACTTTCTACCTGCCATTCCTTTTTCTGGAATATTCTTCCCCAATTTTTCACAAGATTTAACCACAAGAGCAGGGAATTTTAAAAGCAGGGACTTGGGAGTACGAATACCAGGACACTGTGAATTAATATATGTAAATGACTGGAATATAATTAAGTGCTTAATAGTTATAGGTCATTATTGTGTTGCTTGTCATCATTAGCCTTCTATTCTCAGCTCCAATGTTACCTCCCCATAGAAAGAAGCCCCCTCTGAACATTGAAAGTAGAGATTCTCCTGCCATCCTTCCTTCTCCAACCTGGTCACTCTCTGTCACATCACCTTTTCCATTTCCTCCCTGCAAATGAGGATTGCCTAATGAATAGCATTTTATAGAAAGGCTAAACTCTGGAAACACTTGCCATATTTTTAATAGTCAAATTCTTTCTCTAGTTTCTGTAGGTAAAGAATTTGTTAAACTTGTCCCAATGAAAGTGACAAAAAGTCAGCACTTATTTTTAGATAAGTAGAACAACCATCTAAATGGCATTACAGACTGGGCATGGTGGCTCATGTTTGTAATCCTAGCACTTTAAGAGGCCAAGGTGGGCAGATTGCTTGAGCCCAGGAGTTCGAGACCAGCCTGGGCAATATAGTGAAATCCCATCTCTATAAAAAAAAAATACAAAAATTAGCTGGGCATGGTGGTGTGCACCTATAGTCCCACCTACCTTGGTCGTACCACTGCACTCCAGCTTGGGTGACAGAGTGAGACCCTGTCTCAAAAAAAATTAAATTATATTATATTACAGCATGGTGGTTTGTTGTTTGTGGCAAAAGAAGCCAGAACAAAGAAATCAGTGACTATATATAACATGCTTTCTTTCTTTGGGCAAGTCAGGCAGTAATATATTTTGGAGACAGTGTCTAGGAAGGTAACAGGAAGACTCTTCACATTTTAAAATCTAAGACAACCACACTGAGTTATTTATATTAAATTTGGGTGGGAAGTATGGCAGAGAAGAGAAGAATCTTGGGCATGATTTTCCAGCATCCTCTCAGAGACCCTAATTATTCTCTATCTCTTCTTGAAAATTAAAAATTTTTACTTTATGAAAATCATTACCCAAAAATATGATATTGCCTGAAAACATAAATACATTTCACAAAATGTTACATAAACTCTTGCACACTGGATGTAGTAAATCATTAAATATAGTGTTTATCCCCTAACTTTTGAAAAAGTTAACTTGGAGACAAATCAAGAAGGCAAATCAGTGTCCTTTGGTGCCCATTCGAAAAAGTCCTGGGGTAGAATTGATGGTTGACCTGACCACCCTGTTTCCAACGTGAACATGCTGATATTCCGATATTTATTCTTCCCATCCCTTTCTCAGGTCATTATTTCACCCCTCCCCATCTTCAGATGAAAAGAGAAAGAAAGAGAACATTGCCATGGTAAGGTAGATTTAGGTTGGGTCTTCTTCCCACACTTTAGTCTTCTACCTGAGATCATCCTGTTAGAGTTTAGTGTACTTAACAAGTCCAGATGTCTTCTCTGACAGTGATCTCTTCACCAAACACTTTTTTAGTACTTCTCACTATAACAACTCCACTCATCACAGGCAACCCAACCTTCTTATTTCACAATCGTTTGTTTTACAAACAAGAATCCTAAAGCCAAGAGACAGTGAACAACTTATCAGGTTTATTCCAAATCAGTAAAGAAGATGATATGGGAACTCATTTCCAACAAATTTCTTGACTCATGGATGAAATGGGAGACAAGTTGCTTCATTTCATGTTTTGAAATAACTAAGTATTTCTTCTCAAGTTTGTTCTTATAAGGGCCCCTAGGATAAAGAGCAGCCTGATTCTTGCATAACCACTTGGAGTGGGAGAAAGGGAAAGTCATGTCCTGTGAGGGTGACTGGGAGGCAATGGGGAGGGTGAAGGATGGGTGGAGTGGACAGGAGCCTAGCCACGGAAGGACACTTCATGGTTGTGAAGAAACAGTGGGTCCTAGGGCCAACTGATCTGACTCAGCCCCAGGAATTATTATTATCATCAACTTTGTCTTTGCAAAATAAATGTTGCCACCGCAAATGAATGTGCAAGCACTTGTTAGATCAGTGGAATAGGTCTTTATATACATATATAAAAACATACACATTTGCATACGATTTATTCAACACTCTCCATGTATAATACCCTATGCTAGGAACTTTGAATGCATTATCTCATTTAATACTTACAATGATTCTGGAATGAAAGCATCACTATCTTCATTTTAGGTCTGATGCAAATAAGGATGGTAAAAATTAAGTAACTTACCCAAGATCGCATAGTTACTACATGGACAAGCCAAGCTACTAACCTAGATCTCCCTGATTGTACAACCTTAAACACAGATAGCTAAACTTCTCACAGGGAAAAAAATATATATCTATTTCCATAGAGACAAATTGTGCCTGTGCACACATCTGATTTTGTCACTGCATGAATGCTTCTTTAGAGCATAGATTTTATTTATCTATTTTCATATCTATATCTCCAAAGCAGCCTACTTCAAATCTAGGCATACAGATTCGATAAACATGTGTTTTATTTCTACATAAATGCTCACATAAAGAGCTAATTTTGATTAATAATAGCAATGGGAGTTGATAGATAAATGGCAGCAATGAGACCTCTACCCTCACCATCACTAAAATGTTTTCAAAGAATCATGGGCAGAAGAAAGTAGGAGGTGCTTCAGCAGCAGTCTGAGATGAAGGTGCAGTTGGAGAAGGATCCCATCAAAAAGCTGCAGAGTCAACACCCCCATCCTTCTTTTCTTATTACCATTAACCATAGGACACGGAAGGTAGTGGGTGTGGGTTGTACTATTACTGACATCATTTTAGAGAGCTTTTTAGGGGCTCTGATGTTACAACACTTTTCATAAGTGACATAAAACTACATTGTGTGGACGAGCATGGTGACTCACACCTATAATCCCAGCACTTTGGGAGGCCATGGTGGGATGATAGCTTGAGCTCAGGAGGTTGAGGCTGCAGTGAGCCATGTCCATGCCAGTGCACTCCAGCCTAGGCAACAAAGCAAGACCCTGTCTCAAAAAAATAAAACAAACAAACAAAAAAAATATTGCCACATTGTGTATATATTTTTGTCAATCATCATCATTTCCATTATGTTCTTCAAAATGTAACTGGCACATCTAATTCATTAGAGGGACAATTGATTCAGAGACTTAAAAAACAAATATATTTAATTCCCTTGATGTGTCTTGATTAAATATCCACCATAAATTATTCTATGGTTATTTATAGGCTGTGCTCTCAAGGACATTTCAGAAATTAAATTACAGACATGATCTATTTTATTCTCTGTGAACAGCATATGGAGAAGAAGTGACTTCCAATAACATGTCCTTTTAAAACTTTCTACCAAAATTATAATATTTTCAATTATTACACAGTCAAAAATTAATTGCAGCGTGCTGAACTCTACTAATATTTTCTATCTACCAGAAAACATTATCTGTGTACCAAACTCTACTAAGTGATTTTGAGAATTCAAAGAAATATATATAAAAAGAGGCCTTGCCAGTGCACTTAAAATCTAGGTGGTGAGAGAAGAAGCAGCACAGATCAAGATAAGCAGGATAAAAACAGCATGTGTAAACTTCAGATGAGTAATAAGTATTACAGAAGAGGAGAAGAAAGAGCAAACTGACTTCTGCCTCAGGTGGTCAGAGAAGTTTTCATAAGAAGACAAGACATGATCTAGAACTTGAAGGATTGGTTAACAGAAAAAAAATGTAATTATGTATTAGCTGCTGTTGATAATTACACTATGCTGTGTTTCTTGCCTGAGTCTTCATACTTTTTCCAAATCCTTTCCCCTCAGCTGCCCTCTGGAAACTGGAAGTCATCTAAGACACCTTCCTCTGCCACACTTCCCTACATCGATTTGGTCAACACATCCTGACGATTTCCCTCACAAATGAATCTCAAATACAACTGCTATCCTCCATTTCCACTGCCAACATCCTAGCCTCCTACTTGTTCTCACAAGGGTACTTCTGGCTCTCTACGAACTCTTCTTCTCGTAGCCAATGCAATCTTTTGTTAAACACAAATAGAATTATTTCTGTGATGAGATCATTCAATGATTCCTCATAACCCTTAGAATAACACAGAACACCATTAATATGCTCCCAAAGGCTGTGTGTGTTTCTGGTCATCACTGGCTTCTGCAGCCTCACATTCAGCCATTCTCTTCTAACAAACACCTACTATCTAGACTTTAGAGCCGTCCAACTCACCACCAAGTGTTCCCTGCCCCTAATGTTCCAGAATGTTATTCCCCTCAATATTCACTTTGAAAAGTTCTATTTAATCATTATACCTCAGCTTAAAAATCCATTCATAAGAAAAGTTTTCTCATATCCTAATTTAAATTACCAACATGCCCCCACCCCCATTCCTGATAATATATCTCTCTCAAAATGCCCCCTTCTTTCCAATTATATATTTAGAGTTTTACTTAAAGACAATTTCCCCATTAGTCTCTAGGCTCAATTTAGCATGAATCCCAGCACTTTGGGAGGCCAAGATGGGTGGATCACTTGAGGTCAGGAGTTTGAGACCAGACTGGCCAACATGATGAAACCCCATCTCTACTAAAAAAAAATACAAAAATTAGCCAAGTGTGCTGGCACATGCCTGTAATCCCAACTTGGAGGTTGAGGGAGGAGAGTAGCTTGAACCCAGGAGGCAGAGGTTGCAGTAAGCCAAGATTGCACCACTGCACTCCAGCCTGGGCGACAGAGTAACACTCCGTCTCCAAAAACTAAAATAAAAAAAAAATTGTTAATTCAGTTAGGGTTAGGGTGCTAATAATACCGTGATTAGAGATATATACAGAAGTGCTTATTGTTGAAATGATACGATGTCCAAATTTACCTTTAAAATGCATCAAACATAAAAGAGGGACAGATGGATAAAACAAGCACAGCAAAATGTTGATCATTGTTGAGTTAGGTAATTATTACCTGGGGTTCATGGTGCTAGTCTTTCTACTTTTTTGTATGTTTGAAAATAATAATAGTAAAAGGTTTAAAAAAAAGAAAAAGAAAAAAATAAAGTACTCAATTCTCCCCCATAAACCTTATGTGGTAGGCACTATTACAGTCACAATTCTGGGGAAACTGGGCCTAAAGAAAAATAACTTGCTTAGCATCACAGATCTATTAAGCAATAGAACAATTTTTTTTCCATGATAAAATGTTACTTATCCACTCTTGCACCATGTTGCCCTTATAACCTCCCCCATATAGTTACAAACAAGCCTAACTGGTAACTTTTGCAGATATGTCTTCATCCAACACTATGGCCAGCTTTAGAGATTTAAGAATGAGTAAAAATAGAGGAAGATATTCCATGTAAATGGAAACCAAAAGAGAGCAGGAGTAACTATATTTATATCAGGTAAAATAAACTTTAAGTCAAAAACGATAAAATGAGACAAAGACAGTCCTTATGTGGCCGGGCACAGTGGCTCACACTTGTAATCCCAGCACTTTGGGAGCCTGAGGCGAGTGGATCACGAGGTAAGGAGTTCAAGACCAGCCTGGCCAAGATGATGAAACCCCGTCTCTACTGAAGATACAAAAATCAGCTGGAAGTGGTGGCAATCACCTGTAATCCCAGATACTCTGGAGACTGAGGCAGAGAATTACTTGAACCTGGGAGGCGGAGGTTGCAGTGAGCCAAGATCGTGCCACTGCCCTCCAGCCTGGGCGACAGAGCAAGACTGTCTCAAAAAAAAAAAAAAAAAAAATCCTCGTGTAATGACAGAGGGATCAATTCTTCATGAGATAATTGTAAATGCATGTGCATTCCACATCAGAACATCTAAATATATAAAGGAAATATTAATATATATGAAGGGATAGGGGACTTCAGGGGTAGGGGAAGAACAGTAGGGGACTTCAATACCCCACTTTTAGCAATGAACAGGTTCAATTTTTTTTAATTGACTTAAACACCTTAGCTCAAATGAACCTAACAGACATATAGAGAACATTCTATCCAACAGCAGCAGAATACACATTCTTCTCAAGTCCACATGGAGCATTCTCTAGGATAGATCATATGTTAGATCACAAAATAACTCTTAGCAAACTTAAGAAAATTGAAATTATATCAAGTTATCTTTTCTGACCACAATGGTATAAAACTAGAAATCGACAGGAGGAATTTCAGAAAATTCACAAATGCATGGCAATTAAACAACATGCTCCCAAATAACCAATGGATCAACAAAGAAATTAAATGGAAAGTTAAAAAATATGTTGAGACAAACAAAAATGGAAGCACAACATTCCAAAATTTATGGGATGTAGTAAAAGCACTTCTAAAACACAAGTTTATAGCAATAAACTCCTACATCAAAAAAGAAGAAAAATCTCAAATAAACGACCTAATGTTACACTTCAAGGAACTAGGAAAACAAGAACAAACTAAGCCCAAAGTTAGCAGAAGAAAGAAAATAATAAAGATCAGAGCAGAAATAAATGAAATAGTGACTAGAAAAACAATAGAAAAGATCAACGAAACTAAGGGTGTGTTTTCTGAAAAGATAAACAAAATCAACAAACCCTTACTAGACTAATTAGGAAAAAAAGAGAGAAGACTCAAATAAGTAAAATCAGAAATGAAAGAGGAGACATTACAACTGATACCACAGAAATACAAAGAGTCATAAGAGTCTACTATAAATAATTATATGCCAACAAATTGAATAATCTAGAAAAAAATAGGTAAGTTCCTAGACACATACAACTTACCAAGACTGAATCATGAAGAAATAGGAAATCTAAAAAATACTATTAACAAGTAAGAAGATTGAGTCAGCAGTAAAAAGTCTCCCATCAACAAAAAGCCCAGAACCTGATAACTTCACTATTGAATTCTACCAAACATTTAAAGAACTAATACTAATCCTTTTTACACTCTTCCAAAAGATAGAAGAAGAAGAAATACTTCCAAACTCATTTTATGAGGCACCATTACCCTGATAGCAAATCCAGACAAGGACATTAGAAAAAAAGAAAATTATGGGACAGTATTCCTGAAAAACATAGGTGCAAAAATCCTCAACCAAATACTAGCAAACCAAATTCAACAGCACCTTAAAAGGGTCATTCAGCATGATCAAGTACAATTTGTCCCAGGAATGCAAGGATGGTTCAACATATGCAAATTTATAAATGTGATACATCATATTAACATAATAAAGGACAAAAAACATATGATCATCTCAATAGATGACAAAAAAGCACTTGGCAAAATTCAACATCATTTCATGAGAAAAAAAATCCTCAATACATTATGTATAAAAGAAATGTACATCAACACAACAAATGAAACAAACAAAACCCCAGCTAACAGTATACTCTATGGTGAAAAGCTGAAAGTTTTTATTTTATGATAAGCAACAAGAAAAGAATGCCCACTCTCAGCACTTCTATTCAACACAGTACTGGAAGTTTTAGCCAAAGTAAATAGGAAAAGAAAAAAACTAAATACTCCAAATGGTAAAGAAAAAAGGTAAATTGTCCTTGTTTGCAGAAAACATGATTTTGTATATAGAAAACTCTAAAGGCTCTACCAAAAAACTGTTAGAACCAATAAACAAATTCAGTAAATTTCAGTAAAATTTAGTAAACAAATTTCAGTAAAGGATATAAAATCAACACACAAAATCAGTAGCATTCCTGTACATTAACATCAAACTTTCCAGAAAAAAAGAAATCAAGAAAACAATTCCATTCATGGGAGCTATCAAATAACAATAATAATAAAATGCTTAGAAATAAATTTAACCAAGGAGGTGAAAAGCCTGTACAGAAAACCATAAAACATTGATGAAAGAAATTGAAGAAGATACAAATAGATGGAAAGACATTCTATGTGCATAAATTGTTAAATTTTCATACATCCCAAAGTAATCTAGAAATTCAAAGTAATCCTTATCAAAATTACAATGTCATTTTTCATGAAAATAGAAAAAACAATCCTACATTTTGCATGAACCACAAAAGACCAGAATAGCCAAAGCAATCTTGAGCAAAAAGAACAAAGCTGGAGGCATCACAGTACCTGATTTCAAAATACATTGTAAAGCTATAGTAATCTAAACAGCATGGTACTGGTATAAAAACAGACACATAAATAAGGAACAAAACAGAGTCCATAGATATATCCATGTATTTACAGTCAATTGCTTTTTGACAAAGGCACCAAGAATACACAATGGGGAAAGGACAGTCTCTTCAATAAAAGGTACTAGGAAAACTAGATATTTACATGCAGATGAAAAAAATTAGACCTTTATTTCACACGATGTACCAAACTCAACTTAAAATTGGCTAAAGACTTAAACATAAGACCTGAAACTGTAGAACTACTGGAACAAAAAGTAAGGGGACAGTTCCATGATATTGGTCTGGGTGATGATTTTACATATATATATATATATATATACTCAAAAGTAGAGGCAACAAATGCAAAAAGAGATAAACAGGATTACATCAAACCAAATAGCAAAGGAACAATCAACAGAGTGAAGAGAAAAACTAAGAAATAGAGAGAATATTTACAAACAATTCAAAATATGTAAGGAACTCGGACAACTCAATAGTAGAAAACAACTGCCTTAAAAATAAGTAAAGGATCTGAATAGACATTTCTCAAAAGAAAACATGCAAATGGCTAAGAGTATATAAAAAAATTAACATCACTAATCATCAGAGAAATACAAGTTAAAATCACAATGAGCTACCACCTCACACTTGTTAGAATGGCTATTATCAAAAAGATGAAATATAACAAGGGTTGGAGAGGATGTGGAAAAAAGAGAACCCTTGAACATTGTTGGTGGGAATGTAACTTAGTACAATTATTATGGGAAACAGTGTAGAGTTCCCTCAAAAAAAAATATATAGGACAGATGCAGTGCCTCATGCCTGTAGTACTGGCACTTTGAGAGCCCAGGAGTGGCAGACCAGTCTGGGCAACATAGTAACACCTTGCGTGCCTATGTTCTCTGGTCCTCAGCAGGCTGAGGTAGGAGGATCACTTGAGCCCAGGTGGCCAAGGTGGTAGTGAGTGAATTGAGATCAGGCCACTGCACTCCAGCCTGGGTGACAGAATGAGATTCCATCTAAAAAAAAAAAAAAATAGTTAAAAACAAAACTGCCATATGACCCAGCAGTCCCATTACTGGATATACTGTATACCCAAAGGAGAGGAAATCAGCATGTTGAAGAGACATCTGCACTTCCATGTTCATTGCAGCATTATTCACAATAGCTAAGATAGGGAATCAACCCAAATGTCCATCAATGGATAAATGGATAAAGAAAATGTGGTATATATACACAATGAAATATCATTTAGCCTTAAAAAAGAAGGAAATCCTGTCTTGTGACAACATGGATGAACATGGAGGACATTATATTAAGTGAAATAAGCCAAGCACAGAAAAACAAATACTGCATGGTCTAACCTGTATGTGGAATCTAAAAAAGTTGAACTGGTACGAGTCGAGAGTGGAATGGTGGTTAGCAGGTGCTGGAGGTGAAGGCAGGGAGTTGGGGAAATGTTGATCAAAGATACAAAATTTCAGTTCAGTAAGAGGAATAAGTTTAAGAGGTCTACTGTACAACATGGTGAGTACAGTTAGTAACAATGTATTCTATTTTTTAATATTGCTGAGAAAGTAGTTTTAATTTTTCTCAGCACACACAAAAGAAATAAGTATGTGAAATAATGAAGATGTTAATTAGCTGGATTCAGCTGTTCCATGATGGGTACATTCCACGATGTATACATTCCACATTGTATTCAAAACAACGTGTTGTAAAGATAAGTATATATATATATACTTTTGTCAATTAAAAAATAAAAATAAAATAAAGAATGAGTAAGTAATCATCCTTGCCCTCCAAGGGCTTAGAGTCCAATAAAGAGACAAATAATGGCTAATGTAAGAGACTTATTTACCACATGAGTGGTATCAGAGCTCCAAGGAAGAATAGGCTCTCTCTATCTGGGGACATCTTCTCAGGGAAGGTCACATCTGAACTGGGTAATGGTGAGTAAGTGGCATCACAGGTAAACATTGGAGCACTGACCGTACATATCTACTTCTGAGTCACTCCTTTAAAATTACATAAAGTAAATATTTAAGCCCCATCTTTAAAACCAACAGAACAAAAAGAAAGATGAGGAAGTCATCGATGTAAATACGCCACAAGAGTGGTGAGTGGCTCAGCAGAGGGAGGAAGGCAGAGACCTACAGGTGATGAAGGAGCTGAGAACAGAACTAGTTAAAAACCTACACGGAGCTTTCGATGCCTCCCACTACTTCCCCCAGCTTGTAGCACCAGGAGACTGTCCCTCTTCAACTTTATGCAGAAGACAGGAGGTTTACTCCCAAGAGAAGCTAAATCTTAACCTGAGGCCTTGACTCAAACCCCAAGTACAGCTAAGGGCAGGGCCAAGGTGCCATATTGGAGATGGGAGATTAATGAAAATCTACATCTTGGATAGTGAGGCTCCTTCGGCCTCTTTTCCAAGTCTAGAATTGTATCCCTAGGCAGGAAACTGTAAGATTCTCCTCTGAGAGAACAGAATGGTTGATGAGAAGAGATCTACAGAAACTGGCATTTGGAGGTCTCATGAGGAAAGAGCTGAGGTTCAGCCTATTGAAGGGTGGCAGCCAGCCAGTGCTGCCCAGGCACACAAAGCTACGAATGAGCTTTTTAGAGCCTCACTCTTAACTAGGCATGGATAAGCATCCATCCTCCAAATATCTGAGGAAGTCTTTTAACACAAAACACAGACTAAAGCAAACAGAACAAAGCAGGAGAGTGAATTGGACTCAGAAGAAATAGAGATCAATGCAGTAAGCAGAAAAAAAGCTTCAGGGAATAATAAACTTTAATAAATGCCTTTAGGAAGATGGGAAGATACTATATTTACAAAACAAACCTGGGAGACCAAAGTTTTAAAATGTTGTATTTTAAGCACACGGAATTTGTTGTATTATCCTTTATATCATTTTGTATATCTTAAATATCATTTAATAATTTGCATTGGGGGAAGCTAACTAGAACAAAATTGAAAAGCTCTATTACTAGTTTTAAAATATCAATTTTCAGATACTTCAAAGGAATCTATGATAAATGAGGAACAAGGACAAACAGAGCTCACAGTTCATATTAAAAATGAACAATTAGAGAATAGATTAGCTCTCAAAATTAAATGACAGCAGGAAAAAAATCAAAGGAAGGGTTTTAAGATAAAATCAAGGTATCTTCCAGAAAACAGAACAGGAATATGAAAAACAGAAAAGAAAAGAAAGAAAATAAGGCAATCGATTCAGAATATTCAACATCTAAATAATAGGAATTCCTAAAATACAGAATAGAGCTCTAGCTACCATCCTATTTGTTTCTCCTGTTTTAGCAAAACTCCTTAAAAGAGTTGTCTCTACCCACTATTTCAAATTCCTTCCCTCCCCTCTCTTAACCCATACCAATCTGATTTTCACCCCCACCAGTCCACCAAAATTGTTCTTATCCTGATCACCAATAAAAAGGTCATTTCTCAGTCTTCATGTTACCTTACATCTCAGTAGCACTTGACAGAACAGATTATTCCCTCCTCCTTGGAAAACTTTCTTTGCTTGGCTGGTGGAACTCCACATATGCCTGCTTTTCCTCCTACTTTTCTGCCTATTTCCTCTTATCTCTTTTGTTGTTTCTTACATGTCTCCCTGATCTCTAAATGTAGGCAGTCACTCCAAGCATAGCCCTCAGATCTCTTCTCTCTATAATCTGCACTCCTCCTCCTGAGCTATGTTGTCTAGCCTCATGGTCATATAGACCACCTGTATGCTGTTGGCTTCCACTTTTACAATTCCAGCCTTCATGCCTCCCCTGAACATGCAGACTTAAATGTCAAACTGCCAATTTACATCTCTATTTAGTTGTGTTAAGAGCATCTCATGCTTCTAATGCCAAATTCCAAACTTCTAACTTACCTTCCTCCCTCCTTCCCCAACACTCCACAATCCCCTGCCAAAATAAAAACTTTCTCCTCTGTACTTCTCTCCCTTTTCCAGTTTTTGGCAACTCCTTTTTTCTAAGAATTGAGTCAAAACTTTGATGTTATCACTTCTTCCTTTTTATCTCACACCCTAGATATGATCTGTTAACAAATCATGACAACTCTATATCTTCATAACATACAAAGAGTTTGTATTAGTGCATTTTCACACTGCTGATGACATATCTGAGATGGAGCAATTTACAAATGAAAAGGATTTCATTGGACATACAGTTTCACGTGGCTGGAGAAGCCTCACAATCATGGTGGATGGCAAGAAGGAGCAAGTCACGTCTTACATGGATGGCAGCAGGCAAAGAGAAAGTGAGAGCCAAGTGAAAGAGGTTTCTCGTTATAAATCCACCAGATCTCATGAGACTTATTCACTACCATGAGAACAGCATGGGGGAAATCACTTCCATGATTCAATTATCTCCCACCAGGTCCCTCCGACAACAATGGGAATTATGGGAGATACAATTCGAGATGTGATTTTGGTGGGGACACAGACAAACTATATCAGAATTCCACCACATCCCCCAATCCTCACTGCCACTAACCTGATACAAATCACCTATTACTTCTCTTTTACTTTCCTGCAACAGCTTTCTAAATGGCACCCTTGCTTCTACCTTTGCACTGCTTCAGACTATTTTCAACACACTAGCCACTAAGATACAAGTCAGATCAGGTTACCCCTCTGCTCAAAATTATCTAATGGTTCTTTTACTACCCAAGGTTTTAACACAATCTGAGCCCTAGTTGCTTTTAACCTAACCTCATCCCCTCAAGTGTCACATTTGCTTCCTTCACTAGAGTCACACTGGCTTCTTCACTGTTCCTTAAATGCATCTGTAGTTTGAGATGTTTCTTCTGCCTGGAAAGCTTTCCCCCCCAGATATCTAACAGCTAACTCACTTTCTGTAGTCTTTACTCACACCTCACTTTCTCAGTGAAGCCTTTTCTGGCCACCATTTTTTAAATTGCTCTCTCTCTCGCTCTCTCTCTCTCGCTTTTTCTCTCTCTCTTTCTCTCCCTCCCTTCCTCCTCCCCCACAACACACACACATGCACATATACACACCATATTATAACCTCCTTGTTGCCCTTATTTTTTTCCATAGCACTTATCATTACCTAACAGACTTTTGTTTCACTTATTTATCTATCTCTACTATCAGAATGTACATGAGATCAGAATGTATATGAGGGCATGATGTTTTTCATCTTTGTGTTAATTGTGTTCACTGCTATATCCCCAGAGCATGGAAGAATGCACAAACATAACCAAGACATTTAGGGGTGAAATAAATAATCAAGAAAATAGATAGCAGAAAATAATTAAAGAGATAATTTTAAATTTTTTCTTAAAACTTATGGACCTGAGTTAAAAATTGGCACCTGATGTTCTGTTGTTAAATAAGACCCACACCAATACACAACATTATGAAATGCAGAATGTTAGATATTTTTTTAAAGGCACTAAAAATTCCTGTGAGAAAATAACCGGTAATAGACAAAGAACTTGGGATTAGATTGGCATTAAATTTCTCAGTAACAATGCAATATACTGGGGTGAGGCAGGGAAATGCACAGTGCCTTTAAAATTCTAGTAAGAATTTATTTCGATCAAAAAATTCTATATTCAAATAAACTATCACTTAAATATGAAGGTTAAATAAATAGCTTCTCAGATGTTTAAGGTTTTTTAAATATTGCCTACCCATACACCTTTTCTCAGAAAGCTACTGGAGGATATGCTTTATCAACATGACGTAGCAAACCAAGAAGAAGGAAGGTATTGGATTTGGGAAATAGATAACACAGAGGAAAGACACAAAAAGAATTTAAAGGATAGTATTGAATATCAGGTCTAAGGAACAACCAGTTAAAATTGGAATGAGAGAACACAAGACTACAGCAGGAATGTCAAAGACTGAAGAAAAACTGTTATATTACCTAACACTTTTGGCCACATTAAGAGTACTTTTGTACTTTGAGAAAATTTCTTTACTGGCATAGGACATAAATGCACAAAAAAAATCCATGCAATCTTAAACTCCAAAAACACCAAAGTTTTAGGAAACAAATTTAAAATCATGCTTACTGGTTTTGCTGAGATATGTAGCATATATATCATCATGATCATTTAAGTTCTGATTTTTGAATTAACCAAAAATTGTAACACATATACACACACCCAGGAGGGAAAGTGTCTTAACCTTGAGTACTTTAAAAAAAAATAGGGCCTAATAAAATGATTAAAGTGTGGAGGCTTTATTGGAGAAGTACAAACCCAAGTCAATGAGAGAAAAGAAGAAATGAAGCAAAGCAAAAAGAATGGGAAACAATAAAGGTTGTATGTTACATGCTGTCCTCTCACTGGCCAAAGTTCACCCACAGAGACCTCCCTCTTTTCTAAGGTGGGTCATCTGGCCCCTCCACATCCAGTCGGGATGCTGAATCTCGTGTTCCGAGGATTGGAGCTTCATTTGAGTCTAGATGTGGTAGCATGAGCCTGAAATTTGGGTCATTAAATTAGCTGGCCCAGCTGTGCTACTAGCAACCAAGAAGAAGGGCCCAACATTCCCAGGACAAATGACTGGTTATCTCCTGGGAGGAGCAGCACTATCTGGGAAATGGACAGCACCAGGAGAAACTGAGGAGACACGTAAAACTGGTACCCAGTTCAGAGGCTAAACCAACGCTGTAGAAAGAGAGGTCAAAGAAGCCAAATTCTAACTTTCCACATTAGTATTTTGATACACGTCTAAGATTTAAAAATAAGAGAAATGATAGATGATAGGTAGGATAGGATGGATGGATAGATAGACAGACAGACAGATAGATAAAGAGAAACACCAGAAATATCTAAGAGGTGAATGAATATAGTTGCCTCTGGAGAATATCACACTTTGCCATGAGGGCAGAGCAAAGACAGACTTGTAGTATGGTCTGTATAATTAATATATGTTCATGTATTTAAAATGACAATTAAGTTTAAAGTAGAATAGTTGAAAGGCTTAAACTACATGCAAAGAAAAAGATCCATGGTCTGTCAGCAACAATGGCAGCCTCTGGAACAGCTGGGTATGTAGATTATGAGTGTGTAGATAGGAATGACTGGAGATATGTCTGGGGAAGTAGATTGACTACGGATTGTAAACCATGCTAAACACTTTGGACTTGATCCTATAGGACTTGAGGAGTCAGTAAAAAGTTTAAAGCCAGAGAGAGATGTGATCATATTTGTATTTCAGAAAGAGCATTCTGGCTGCGCTGCAGAGAATACATTAAATGGGGAAAGACCTGAAGGCAGGGAGTCCCTTAAGGAAACTGATGGAGTAATTAATTAGACAGAGGGTCTGAACAAAGTTTAGTAGAAAAAAGAGAAGAGGGTGGATCCATCAGGTGTGAAGGACCTGTAGACCAACTGAAACCAATCTCCATTATGAGCCATAAAGGAGGGGTTAAGGATGAGAGGAGCAGAAAGAAGCTGATACAGTTTGGATGCATGTCCCTGCCCAAATTTCACGTTGAATTGTAACCCCCAATGTTGGAGGCGGGGCCTGGTGGGAGGTGATTGGATCATGGGGGAGGATTTCTCATGAATGGTTTAGCACCATCCTCTTGGTGCTGTCCTCTCGATAGTGAATGAGTTCTTGTGAGATCCGGTCATTTAAAAGTGTGTGGCACCTCCCCCTAATCTCTTGCTCCTGCTCTGTCCATGTGACATGCCTGCTCCCCCTTCACCTTTTGTGCCATAATTTTAAGTTTCCTGAGGCCTATCCAGAAGCCAAGCAGATGTCATCATGCTTTCTGGACAGCCGGCAGAACCATAAGCCAATTAAGCCTATTTTCTTTAAAAATTACCTGTTTCTCAGGTATTTCTTTATAGCAATATGACAATGGACTAATAGAGAAGCCAATTGTCTCTCACAGAAATCAAGCATATGGAATCACTCTTGGGAACATCCTGACCTGCCTTTCTATGTAATCTAGTGTGAAACTCTGTAAAGGAACCTTCTATTCCTGCGACAAATCTATCATGCAGTCTACCAACTTCAGTCACTGTTATTTATTGAATATTTTAAGTGAACATTTATAATGATTGCAATTGTTTCTTTCTAAATTACTAAGTGGGAGTGAGTTTCTGTAAAAAGTGACCTCTTAAAGGAAGACATATTCTTAAATGCTAACTCCTCCTTAGGTGACATTTCTTCCAAAAAAAAAAAAAAAAAAGCCAGCCAGGTGCGGTGGCTCAAGCCTGTAATCCCAGCACTTTGGGAGGCTGAGGCGGGTGGATTACCTGAGGTCAGGAGTTCAAAACCAGCCTAACAAACTTGGTGAAACCCCATCTCTAATAAAAATACAAAAAATTAGCCGGGCATGGTGGTGCATGCCTGTAATCCCAGCTACTTGGGAGGCTGAGGCAGGAGAATTGCTTGAACCTGGGAGGTTGCAGTGAGCTGAGATCACGCCATTGCACTCCAAAATGGGCAACAAGAGTGAAACTCTGTTTCAAAAAAGAAAAAGCCTTGCTCTTACTTATACTGAAAGTGTTGTTTATGGCCCACTCATCTCATGCTGGATGTCCCTATTTCCCCTCTTCTATATTCAGCAGTTACAAAGTGAGGTGCCACACACTTTGAAATGACTAGAATGAAAGTTTCTTCTACTTCCATTCCATCATGCATGCTGCCAAAAAGTTCCTCTTTCAAAATTCCATTTTAATCATGTTATTCATTAATCAAAAATCTTCAGGATTTTTTCTTCCCTGTAAAATAAAGATATGCGCTCCTCACAGTGCATTTTCTGCACCATTATTACCATTAAAAATAAACCCAAAAATCTAGAGAGGAAATGATCATCATTCTCCACAGTCTATACATAAAAAATTTAAGGAGAAACAGCAATTTCTGCATGAAAATGGAATATTTTTCTACTTCTTCCCCTTACTCCTATTTTGTCTCTTTTCTAAGACTTTTCAAAATCTGTAACTCTTCTTATTTATCTCTGTTGAAATGTTGTTTTTAAGAGAAGAGATCTATGAACCCTACTGAGACTCCTTCTGATACACATGGGTAAACTGCATATACATAAATGCCTACACATGTATATAAAAGTTTGCATTTGGTTTTTGTTTGTTTGTTTGTTGTTTGAGACGGAGTCTCGCTCTGTTGCCAGGCTGGAGTGCAGTGGCGCAATCTCGGCTCACTGCAACCTCAGCCTCCCGGGTTCAAGTGATTCTTCTGCCTCAGCCTCCCAAATAGCTGGGACTATGGGGGTGCATCACCACGCCTGGCTAATTTTTGTATTTTTAGTAGAGACGGGGTTTCACTATGTTGGCCAGGATGGTCTCAATCTCTTGACATCATGATCCGCCCTCCTCGGCCTCCCAAAGTGCTGGGATTACAGGCGTGGGCCACTGTGCCCAGCCGCATTTGTTTTTATATGGTTTGTTTGGAAAGAGAATTCAAAGTACTTATCACATTCTTAAAGGTACCCATAGCCTTCCAAAAGTGAAGAACACTAGCCTGCAGGAAAACTACTCTGGGAGATGGTACTACTCCCTCTCCCATTCACTTCTACTCTTCCCTTTAGCCTTGGACTACTTCTCCACTCATAAAAAGCCAACTTTCTCTTCAAGACAGGGTCACATCTCCATGTAGTCTTTGCATGCCACAGTGGCTAATTTCTCCTTCTAGCACTCATGTCCTATATAGCAAATCTGGTAATTAATGATAGACCTCCTTGCAGCATTGCTTCTGTGTTCATATACCTGGTTACTAGGTAATTCTATTTGTGTGTTACTTGGTTCCTCATTTATATTTTTAAGAATCTAGCATCAAAGACTTCCTCACACCCTTCATAGCATCTTGCCCAGAGCTCTGCACAGCATATATGTTTAATAAATATTTGCTGATTTGTTTGGGGACTAGCATCTTACCTTTCATAAAAGTCCAAGCATCATTCAGGTGTTTATTAAATACCCAGGATGTGTCAGGACCTGCCATAGAGATGGACAGATGGGTGTTCTCCCCACCCAAGAAGGTGAAAGAACCATTTAGCCAGGGCCCTGTATGCACAATAAGTCTTACAATGAAAGACAGAGGGCACGAGAGGCCATACCCCAGGAGATGTTTAAGATGTGCGAACATAGAACTTAGAGACTCACTGGGTAAGGACAGTGAGGGACAGGAGTTGAGGAGGTCAGGAATAGACAGAAGTGATTGCCCCCAAAAGAATCAATCACTTTGGGAGGTGATACAAATCAGCCTTCAATTTATGACATAGAGACAGATTTCAAAACCTGTATACTGCATTGGCTTAGGATCACACAACAAATATCTATGTGACATTTATTGTGGGACATAGAGACACATTTAGAGGACTGAAAATTTAAAATATATCACAACTTTAACATACTGGTGAAGTGAAAAATAATGGACTTCTGAGAGTGTCATTTCAATTTCTGTGAGGGTCACATCAAGTTGCTGGGTACATCCCATGCTGGTAGCTGTGATGAAGAATACCACACACTCTTTTCCATCAAGATCCTTTAAATCTAGTTGGTGAAACAAAATTAGATACAGAGACATGGACCAACAAGATAACAGATACTAGTAGACTAGACAAAAAATATACAAAGATACTAATTATCTGAGTGCATTTGTTATTGCTTGATTATTAACATTTGTAATGATATCATGAAAATTTTATTGCAAAACCAAACTCCAAAATATTTATTTGGTAATGCTATACATGTTCTTTTCTAGATTTTATCTGAAGAGAAATTCATCAGAAGTACTGACTATTGATTAGAATCCTCCTGAATTATAATGTCCCTAGGATGAAAAGCAATGTTAAATCAGTAGAAAATACATTAGTTCTGACCAATACATAACATGGGTTATTAGTACTGAAGTTCACAGAGAATTATGATATACAATGAGCTCATTCAAATTGTATTTCAGGGTACAGACATTTTTAAAAATTCCCTAAAGCAATGTTTTCATTGTCTTAGAACCAGGAACAGATAATTAGATAGACTAATTTCATTGGAAATGAGCATTTCAGATGACCTTATATGAATAGGTTTTTAATTTATTACTCTTTATCAAAGCTAGTTTTTCAGAAAAAGCTTCAATGTTCCCAGTAGATTGTCATCAATAGCTTTTCTTTGGATAAAAACATCTTTTTATTCTTCTTTTTAAAAATGTTATTTTAAACAGTAATATATGTTTGCTATAAAAACTTTAAATATGACCCCAAAGTACAGAGTGTAAAGTAAAACATTTCCTTTTCTCTTCAGCCCCACCCCACTATTGCAGCCCAAACACAGCTCCCTAGAATAGGGGTGTCCAGTCTTTTGGCTTTCTTGGGCCACACTGGAAGAAGAATTGTCTTGGGCCACACGTAAAATACACTAACACTAACAATCGCTGATAATCTGAAAAAAGAAAATCTCAGAAAAAAATCTTATAACGTTTTAAGAAACTTTACAAACTTGTGCTGGGCCGCATTCAAAGACTTTCTGGGCGGCCCCTGGGCCATGAGTTGGACAAGCTTGCCCTAGAATTAATCAAGGTATTGTCTATTCCTAAATTTAGTACTCATGCAAATACAAACACAGATATACATTTTTTTCATTCATGAATGGATTAATGTTTTGCATATACTTTTATAATTTTATTTTTCCAGTTAACAATATGTCCTGGTCATCTTTCCATATCAGTAGGCTGAGAGCTCTCTCACTTCTTTTAATGGCACATAGTAGTCTATTGTTTGAAGTACCATGATTATTTAACTAGTCTCCGATTAGTGGACATTTAATTTCTTTCTAATTATCTGTATTACAAATGACAAAACAATGGCAATCCTCATACAAATATCTGTGCATTTTTACATAAACATTTTGAAGTAAAATTCTAGACGTGAATGTACTATAAAATGCCCATATATACATTTTAAAATCTGATAGATTACTGCAGAATTATCTATTTGGATAAATTACTCCAAAATTATTGTGCCAACTTACAGTCCCACCCATAATATACAGGAGGCCCTTAATAATACCTTTATTAAACACAAATATTATAGCATAGCCCAGAAATCTTCAAAGGTCACCCAGTTCCTAGAGAACAGAGTTCAAAATCTTTAGCATAAGGTTCATGGCTTTCCCCAGTTTCACCTCATCCTAGGTTTTTTTGAGGCAGGGTCTCACTTGTCCTGGCTGGAGTGCAGTGGTGCAATCAGGGCAGCCTCGATCTCCTCAGGCACAGGCGATCTTCCCATCTCAGCCTCCCCATTAGCTGGGACTACAGGCACGCACCAACACACAGCATGATTTTTTGTATCCTTTGTAAAGACAACATTTTGCCATAGAGCCCAGGCTAGTCTCAAACTCTTGGGCTCAAGCGAACAGCCACGTTGGCCTCCCAATCAACCTAGTTTTAAAAAATATTATTGCCTCCCACTTGGTTAAGGTGAAATTCAGGAGAGCCATGAACGTTATGCTAAAGATTTTGAACTCTATTTCCTAGGAAAAATTGTACTTTTTCCTATAGCCATACCATTTCCAGAAATGAAAATGGTACTTTCATACTTTCTTGCCTTCACTTTCCAATAGTTCATTCATTCATGGCTACAAAACTCTGTGTGACCTGGTGTCTTGCTACCCTTCCAACCTCATTGTTCTTCCTTTCTGTTCTACAACACATCAAACGCACCTGCTGTCTCACAGCCTTTGAACTTGCCATGGCCTCCGTGTAGAACTTTCTTCCCTAGGTAGCCACATACCTCACTCTCTCACTTCATTCACAGCTCTGTTCACATGCTCCCTCTCCAGACCTTCCCTGACAAATTTATCCAAGGTAGCACTCCCAGGCCCTTTCTTACCTTTTACTGATTTATTTTTCTGCATGATTTGTCATTGCCTGAAATTTTACTTGTCTTCTGACTTGTTACAGCTCATACTTTTTCAATGTTATAATCATTTTATCATGAAAACAAATCCAAGGAAATATAGGCATCATGAGGACAGAGATTTTGGGGGTTGGTTCATTGCTATTTCCCAGTGCCTAGAATAGGATCTGGCATATAGCAAATGCTCAATAAATGTTGAATAACTAGTTCAACAAATATACTGAGCTTTATATTGCCCCAAGCATCATCCTAGGATAGGTATAAAAGATAAGGCTGATCGTGGTTAAGGTAAATAAGGGGGCACTATTAGAGGACAGAGGAAGATAAGTAACCTCTGAAGCTAGGTGAGAAATCAGGGATTGCTTCAAAGAGAAAGGGATGACTTCTTACCCCTTTTCTATGATGACTCAAATGTTAACCCTTCTGTGAAACCTCTTCTATCTGATTTTCCAAGCATGTCAGCCCACTGCCAGTCCCCCTGTCAATATTACTTCCTATATCCCAGTCAGGCAGGAATTATTATTTCTCTATATTCTTATAGTTTTTTTGTTCATAGAACTGGTGGAGCACTTCACACATACAGGGATCACTTGCTATCTGGATTCTCACAATGTGTATATTTCCTAAATAAATAGCAAACATTTTTTACACAAAATTCACTATCTAAATTAAAAATCAACTTTATTAAATATACATGGCACACTAGTGAAAATGTTCAAACTGTGCAAGATTACAGGCAAGAGGACACGTCTCAACAGTTTCCCCATGCTCTTTTTGCATAAATCTGTTATAATCATCTTCCCCACATTATGAGAAAAAAAAGGTTTCCTAAAAAGTGAGAAAGGCTGTGAAGAAAGAAGTTGAACCTGAGAGGTCTAGAATAGCCATACATTTCTACATCTGAATGAACATAGAAATGTAAACATATATATCAAATCAGAAGCTTGGCCATGCATGTGTTACCTTTACCACATAATGATTTTTCTAAATATTGTGCATTTTACAAAGTTTAATCATGTTACACTATTTTTTGGAAAGCAGATAAATATCTTGGTGTATTGGCTTAATAGTCACCAAAGAAGGTAAGGAAGGAGGGAATTCATTCAGGAAAGGAATGAAATTTAGAAGTATGCTCACAGGCCAGATGCGATGGCTCACACCTGTAAGCCCAATACTTTGGGAGGCTGAGGCAGGAGGATTACTTGAGCCCAGGAGTTCAAGACCAGCCTGGGCAACATAGCCCATCTCTACAAAAAAATTAAAAATTAGCCAGACGTGGTGGCACATGTCTGTGGTCTTAGCTCCTCAGCAGGCTTGAGGTGGGAGAATCACTTGAGCCCAGGAAGTTGAGGCTCCAGTGAGCCATGATCATGCCACTGCACTCCAGCCTGGGTGACAGAGAAAGACCCTGGCTCAATCAATCAATAAATAAAAAGTCTGCAAAAATGTAAAATTTGATATCACCTACACACCTAAATATCAAAGATTTCTAAGGCTGCAAAGTATTATGGAAAGAGGCTCTAGATCCAGGCACAGATGAGTTAAAATCTTATCTCTACTCCTTACTGTTCACATGACTTTTTATATGTAAAGTAGGAGGATATTATCTACTTCATGGACTTTTAGTAAAAATCAAGTTAGACAAAGCAAACATGCCTTGCAGAGAACATGGGAGATAGGATGCATTCAACAAGTTTTGTTTCTTTTGTCCTCTAGACTCCATGCAACGATCACTAACTACATTTACCCAAAACATGAAAAAAATAAAACAAATCCACAATAGGTAAAAAGATTTAAGAGTATGCAACACTGCATAATTTAAAGCTCACAGCTGAAACAGCTTCCATTAATAGTGAGGTGGCAATCAAACAATTCATACCACAGGCAAGTTTTTAATGGTGATAAACCTGGAATATTTAGGAAATAAGTGTTGCATTCATTTCAAAAGAAGAGGTAAAAATAGTGCAGACATTATATATCCAAAGATAGAATTTTAGATATACATTATGAAAGCAATGTTAAGCTAATACCTTTGAAAACCCAAGCCCTTTGGAGAAATGTTGAAAATGAATTATTTTGCGCACCCAAATCACAAAGTAAGGATAGTAAAGGAAATAGTTAATGATTACATGAGGAGTGAGTTGTCACTGTTGATCAAAGTACATACAAAGAAGGAAAATCTTGCAAACAAAACTATTTTATAATAGTGCCCTCAGACAATTTCTACACTATTGATTTAGTGATAATATCTTAAGGATGTTCTTTTTGCCTTCCAAAACCATGTCACTTTTGTAACCTGTGGATCAATATGCCATCTCAACATGTAATATCTTGTGCAGAGGGCTAACATAGATAACACTACTTTGATGGAAAATTTATGACAGAGCTTCGACATCTGCTCTACCCTCGATTACCTAGAAAAAAAGTCTGAAGCACAGATTAAGTATAATACTTTTTAATGGATGCACAATACCAGGACAGCATAAGTGACGGACAAGGGAAGTGAGACAGTGAAGGATTAGGAGCAAGACAATATGTGATATGTTACCATGCTGGCCAACGTAAAATGTGCTGCAAGAAGACAAATGCAGTTGTTAGGCAGTTAAATTCTTTAGGCTGTGGGCAGGTCATGCAGATAAACTATGCTTTGGAGTAGTCAATTGGAAAGAAAACAGGAGCTAAAACTTATTTTCCAGTTCCTTCCTATCTCCTGTCTCCCAATGGACTTCTGGGTTTCCTCAGCTGTCCACATCACACGGGAAGACAGGTCTCTGCAACACTGTGTTTATCAAGTCTTGATGTTTTAATCAAGACATGTGGCTCATTGGCTTGAAGCAGAATAATGTAGCCCATGAGAGGGACAGAGGGCCAAAAGAGTCTGAGGAGGTACATGAGATGTGTCCTATGCCGTATCCAAAAAGCTCTCAGGTTCATCAGTCAGGCTTGGGAAAGAAAATCACAATAAGGAATGAAGTTCACAGGAAACTGGCTTGGCTATTTGTTGTTGACTTGTGAGGTTTTGGGGAAGTGGTGCAAAGCAAAACTACTAGCTCTTGCTAAGGAAGTTGGATTTAGTGGGCAGTGAAAATATTGAAAAACTGTTAGCATAACATGTACAGTACTTATACTTGAGGAACCCATTCCAGTCAGTGTTCATCACTGGTTATTGACTTGGGAAAGAGGAGGCATGAATGTGTAATATTGAAACTTTAAAAGAAATCTTAGGACATGCAAACAAAATAATTTCCGCTGCAAGTGAATGTGGCCATGGCATGTGTAAAGCGTCACATTCAAAACCACAGACCTAAGCACAGTTGTAGAGTATCTATCAGTAGCTGTCCATGCCAATAGATGCCCATTTTGAGCTTGTTGGTTTGTCCCATTGCTTCACCTAAGACTTCAGATTGTGGTTCATAGTCATACACAGTCTTGAGGGTCAAGAAGGGAAGACTGTCCACTAATTCCCTGAAACTGAAGAAAAATAAACTTCAGGCATTTCCTGTTCTGCTCACTCTCCACCAGCACATTCTTCCTCCATCAAATAGAACTACTGACCACGAGCTCCATTTTTCTTCTCTCCTCTCCTCTCCCTGCCAACCCCACATAAGAAACTCTTCAATTAATAAGTAACTATTTTAAAACTGATTCATATATCTTACTTGGTTAAGTGTCATTTGAATTCATTATGTAACTTTAATATAATATTATTTCATTGTTCCTTTAAATTACAGTGCATATCCATTGCGGATGGAAATTATAATTCATGTCTACACATCATTATTTCATTCTGCACTCAAAAATCCACTAGTGGTGCATTAATTATTAAATAATTAAATTCTTGGTTTTATAAATGCTTTTTATCATGCAAAGTATCCCTGAGAATTATTCTATAAGTATTTTAAACTGTAACAGCATTAGCTGGAGAAGTGGGATTTACTAGTAATCCATTATTTTTCCTATTTAAAACAGTAGAATATAGGCTGTATTTACCAAAAATTTATGTAACACATCAAACACACATTTGATTTGAATAACAAAGAATTGCCCACGTATGTATATACAAAACTCATATATGTATTTGTTTATATATATATATGTGTGTGTGTTTATATGTGTGTATATGCATATATATGTACACTTATGTATGTGTGTATATGTACATACACATGAATATAATGTATATAAGACATGGGTGTATCTGTCTCATTTTCAGCATCCTAGAATGGAAAGAATCAGAGGTTTGGAAGCAATAGACTTAGCACTGATTTCCAGTTCCCCACTCACTGGCTGACCCTCAAGTTCTTAAGTGATAAATGGCTATTTAAGATAATATCTACCTCATAATTTTCCCATACAGATTAAAAGTAATAAAGCATGTAAATCCCCTAGCAGATAGTTCAGTAGTCAACAGATTTAGCTTTTTCCTTGTTTATACTTATTACTCTCTCCAACTAAACTGTGAATTCCTGAATCCAGAATCGGAACATATTCATCTTTGCGTTGTCAGCACCTACCACATACTAAGCACTTAGTAAATGTTTGTTGAATACACTGGAATTATGATGAAGGTTATTAAAAACTTAAGTACTTGTCACCAAAGGATTTTTAAGAGTTTTCTTATTTTCTTCCCATTTCATCTAAAGTCAGTAGAAGAACCTTATTTTAAGATTGTCTAGGATCTTTCCAAGACACATCACAGACAAAAGTTTTCTTTTCTTGGACTTTTTAAATTTATTTTTTATCCAACAATCTACAAAGTAGAAGGTATTGCACTTTGTGGCAGTATTATTTTGGAGTGGCAATTTCTATAATATCTTTGAGAGAGAATTATCTGTGTTGTGTTTGTATAAGAATAGTACAAAATAAAATTTAAATAAGACTAGATCTTGGTACGAAATAATTTTTTTTTTGATTCAACCTTTTATCTAACTGATTTACTTACAGGAAAAATTTGTTTTAGTTATATATCACTCAAAATTTTGTATTCTCAATTTCCATCATTGTAATTTCTTTTTAACAAATTAGTCCTTTAATTCCTTTCCTGTTCACTAGTCTTTGATGCATCTAGCTTCCCATCTTAAGGCAGTACTCGCTAAGAAAATAGGCAGAAGATCCCGTTGAACACTATGTTTCGCAAACTTAGGCCTTAATTTCAATTATGCCCCTGCAAGGACAAAATATAACCCTGGTAAATGTGAAACATCTGATCATTATAGCTTTGAGACTGGCCAGATCACAATCAACTGGAACTTCCTCTTGCCTAATTTTAATTCCATTTGAGAATTGCCTGTGATAATTTGACCCAGATCTCTTCACAACGTAACATTATCTTAGAGTTTACAATTTCGTTAACCTCTTGTGATTAGAAAAGAGAGTATTTCAAGGCTTCCACTTGATTACTCTGAGCTATGAAGGTTTCCTTTGCATGGGATAAGCTTGTCTTACTTTCATTTAGCATAGCAAATTCAGTGTGACCAGTGCAATCTGATGCAATACCTTCACAGAAAAAAACACCGTGAAAGAGTCTTGTTTAAATCATACTCTGCAGCAGACTGGCAGAATACTGATTTTTTTTACATCAAAACTACAAAGTAAATGAGAGATTATTTTGAACAAATTCAAATAAAAGATGAATTAATTAAGAATCATTTTAAAACTTCCATGATACTGACTTATCTGATTGAATAAACCTTAATAGCTTTGTCTCTTATAATCAGAGAAGAAAAAGTATTAAATTAAATCTGGTAATAACTTTTAAAATCTGAGCTAGAGCTCAGAGTAATGAGATGGGAAGTTTTAAATAATCCCTTTTTCAATCACAAGAGGTTAACAAAATTGCAAACTCTGAGATAATGTTGTTTTGTCAAGAGTCGTAGGTCAAATTATCACAAGATTAAATATGGAATTGAAATTAGATAGAAGCCCAAGTCACATTTTGGTAAATGATTATAGATTGCAGTATATATAAAAGTTATCATATGTGATTTTAAATGTGATGTTGTTTTGATCGCTAGGGTGAGAAGAAATATTTAACACATGGAATCCAATCACTGGGGAAATGTTTAGAACTCTTTTTTTCAAAGGTTTAAAAAAAGTTAGAACAAAATTTTCTAATTCTCCTTTAAATACTTTTTGAAAATAACAACAATAAATAAATAAAATCATTTTTTAAAGTTTTAGAATATGATGTTTAAAAGTTACGAAAACTTCAAATAAAGTTCACACTTAAGTATTATGAAAAAAACTTTCATATTTTAACAATTAGGGTTATCTACTCTGCAATTCTTATAATGTTAGGAAAGTCGGCTCCCAAGAGTGCAGGGCTGTGTCTGCCTGGTTTCTGGCTCTGTCTCCAGCAACTAGGAGTATAGGGTAGTGCTAGCTCATATTATGTGTTTAAGTATTTGTTGAATGGATCAATAATCACATACATGTACTAATATAAGAGACCTCATGAATTCAGTAATTAATGGCTCCCATTTGCTCAGAAAAGGTAACTATACGAGAGGATGGGTATGTTAATTTGCCTGTGGTAGTCATTTCACTATCTATATGTAAATTAAGATAAGTATATATCAAAACTTCATGTGCTCCTTAAGTACACAATTTAAAGAGACCTAATTGAACAAATATATGCTGAGGGCTTCTGCATGCCAGTCTCAGTACTAGGGATACTGTAAACAAAACAGAGAAAAAGAAATTATTTATCCCGTTGGAGCTTGCCTTCTAGTTGGGTGAGACAAGCAATGAACACTCTAAGCAAGTAAAATATATAAGAGCTAGTTGGGGATAAGTTGTTAGTAGAAAATTAAACAGATAAGGCAGATACAGCATGTCAGGTATGGAGGAGAACAGCCTGGAATGTTTAAGGTCCAGTGAGGGGAAGGCCAGTGTGACTGCAGCAGATTGAGTCAAAAGGAGAAGAGAAGGAGACAGGCTTGTAAACACAATGGCCATTATGAGGCTTTCACCCTGAGTCAAATGGAGAGCCATTGGAGGTTTTTGAGCAAACATCCAACTTATAGCAGACTCATTCTGGCTGCTGTGTTGAAAATAAAATGAGGCAGAGCTGGAGCCAAAGCAGGAAAATCTGGGAGGAGGTTAGTTATTTTAACCATCCACGCGAGAGATGATGCTGGTATTTATTGTACACCATGTGTCAGGCAGTGTGAGAACTGCTTTATATATTTGATATTTACATGCTCTATTATCTAATCCTCACAGCCCTGTGAGTTAAATCTTATTGTTGCCATTTTATAGATCAGGAAACTAAGGCTATCAATGGTAAGTTAACTTGCCTAAATGTACTAGGCTTGTAGGTGGCAGATGTAGGCTCAAATATAAATCTGTCTGTTACCTTACCCACTGCAGTGCCACTCTACATTTTCATACTCATTTTGCAAATATTTTGTAATAATTTGTATCAATATATATCCAGAGATTGTGATAGCACCCACTTTAGGGGTGATACAGCATTAATAATGAGACACCAATTCATCATTCCAGCTCTGTTCTCTGCTTCTCTATGTTGTAAACCTTCTGCACCATCCAAAACAACTAGCTCATTATTTCCTAAACATTTATTGAACATTCCTGACTATTATAATTATAGGCTTTTAGAATTAAAAAAAAAAAACTTAGACAACCGGACACTCAAAACAGGAGCCCTATCTATAGCTAGCTTGATAATAGGTCACTGGTCTCTGAATATTATCAAGTAACAGACAAGGTGTTTATTGTTGGCTGTACCCATTCACATACTGACCTGAGACACTTCCCGGAGAATCCCAGAGCTTCTTGCAAAAGATCTTTCAAGGAGTTGGCCACATTAAACGTTTGGATACAAGGCAATGACATTCACATTAGAAAAGATACCCCATCAGCCAGGCATGCTGTAGTAATGAAAGCTGGGACTAAGAGTAAAAAAAAAGCAAAATTCTGCTATCACCTCAATTCTGCTTCTGTTATCATTAGAATGCTAAGATTTCTTGGCTTGAATATCAAATTTAATATTTTTTAGATGGCAGTTCATTTTTACATTCCTCTATAACTCATGAAGAAAATAACTGTTGAAGGGACAGAAAAAAATGGAACCATGAGTTTTAAGATTGGAATCTCAGTCCTGTATTTACTACCACCTACACATGGGTTTCAGGAAGTGGCTGCCAACCAGATCCTATTACTGCTTTACACAATCTGCCTATTCTATGGCATGACACTAAATTAAATCTTGGAGAATGTACTAGGATGGAGAGGAAAAGAGCAAATAGCAATAGATCGAACACCTTGGAAATTCCAACTATTGGCCTGGCATTGTGGACTCTGCTGGGTTCCCTGAATGGAGACTATTATTCCAGAGATTGGTAAAAACACAATACAAAAGGCTAGAGACAGGAGATAGGAGGCTACTATTGGTTCTTCCATTTTTCACAGTGCATCAGATAGTGACAACAGGATTATAATTACAAAAGCTCCCTCACTTCTTTAAAGTCCCATCTTGCTCTACCCCCTGGCTCAATGCCTGGGTGCCAAAAGCTCAGGAAGAACAAGATCAAGGCATAATTAACAGGTGATGTTTAACACAAAACCTTGGAACAATTTTCTCCATTGAAGCCACATCAAGTGACTTTAGGAAAGCAAATCAACTACACATTTTCTTAGTACCTTTGCACAGAAGATTAAAATTAGTAGTATATCTGCTTATACCTGATGATCTTTAAGTATCATTTTTGTGCTTTCCCTGTGTATTAGCACGAAAAGCACACTGACTTCAAAACCAGTGAACAGAGATAAGAGTCCTGACTAGAAGTCCAGGTTACTAAAATAAAGAGCTTTGTATGGTGGTTTCTCATATTGCTATTACACAATATCATGTAACAATTCTCTCCTTAAAATTTCACCCCAGGCTACTGCCTGAGATACAAGTGAAACACCAGGGTGGACCTGGGGCCGGCTCTGAGGCAACTTCTTTAGAACAGGATGTCCTCCTTCCTTTAGGTGACAGGTTACATACTGAGAGTTTTTTCACCCCTATTGAAAACATCTCATTTGCTGCCAAACTATATGTAAGGGAAAGAAGCAAGGTCTGCCCTCAAAGGCTCCTTGGAGACTGAAACCAGAGAATAGCCGGACATACACGCAGTATGAAAAGTCTAAATTAAACAATGGCTTTACAAGAGCACCTTCCCATGTGACTTTGAATCAGAGTAAAGGGAAGTTCACAAAAATCAAAGCAGTAAAAGGGATCTTTATTTGGAAAGTACTCATTAACTGGGCAAAGCCAACCTTTAGGAATTAGATCTGTGAGGAAAATCCTCCTGGCAATGAAATCAGGACTTTGAATTCTACTGGCTCATAAAATAAATAATGATATCCACTTACAGTTCTATATTACCTTTCAGTTTACAAAGTGGCTTCCCATAGATTATTTTATTTTATCTTCACAACACTCGTCTTACATAATGATGCCTGATTATTCCCTTTCATGGGTTAGGAAATTGAGGCTGGAGAAGCAGACCGGATTTCCTCAAGGTCACATAGTTATTAAGAAGCAAAGCCCAAATTGACATTTTGGTCTCCAGACCCCCATTTAGGAGCTGTTTCTTTGTTGCATCTCTAAAGTTAGTAAGCCATAATTTTATATTATCATATCTAGGTATACGTTCATTTGTAAAAGCCCCTGGTTACTTAAGATCTTGAAAAAGAGTTAGGCTAGGCTTAGAATAAGGCAGAATTTCAAGCTGTTTTATATGTTCCCTGTGACAATGGCAATAATCCAAGGTACATTTTGAGGACAAATAAAATGAACAGTATTTTTTTTTTTGAGACAGAGTCTTGCTCTGTCACACATGCTAGAGTGCAGTAGTACAATCTCAGTTCACTGCAACCTCTGCCTCCCAGGTTCAAGTAATTCTCATGCCTCAGCCAACCAAGTATCTGGGACTACAAGCACATGCCACCACACCCAGCTAATTTTTGTATTTTTAGAAAAGACAGGGTTTCACCATGTTGGCCAGCCTCGTCTCGAACTCCCGACCTCAGGTGATCTGCCTACCTCAACCTGCCAAAATGCTGGGATTACAGGTGTGAGCCACCATGCCCAGCCCAAAATGAACAGTATTTTTGAATTTCATAATAGTAATATCAAAGGCTAAAACTACTGCACATATTAGAAGCTCTGTCAGTGGAAAAAAAATTAAATTTCCCTGATCAACTTATAAACTTGAAACAAGTTTTTTCTAGGGCTCTGTCTTCACTGAATTAAATACTATGATTTTGAATGTTGAAAATACTTGAATCTTGCTTTTAGTACATACAGTTGTAGAGTTGTGCTTTTCCTTTTTTTTTCAATTGTTTATTTTTTAACTAATGTGAGCTATCTTAAAACAGAGAGCTATGGTGAAAGGGCAATGGTTAAGCAACCAGAGAGATCAGGCTTTGAACCCAGGCTCTACCTGGGTGATCTGAGCAATTGATTTACTAAGAGCGTTATCTACTTAAAGGAAGCAAAACTATCATTGCTTGATTCCCACCAGAGTATGGAGGCAAGCCTGGAAAATAAGACATTCAAGAAGAAAGAAACAGTATTCTTAATTAAGGAGGGGTGCAAAATAGTGAAGACCACTGGAATTCAGCAGTTCTAATTCACTAAAGTCATTTCAATCTTTCAGGTAGCCCTTTGAAATAATCAAAATGCTATGGAAGAATGTTGTACTTTAAATGCTATGAAAGATGCTATGCTCCATAACATTTAAAGTACAACATAATGTTGTACTTTAATGCCAGTCATTGCCTGTGGCCCACAATTCATTTTCAGAAAGTCCATCCTGCTTGTACCAAGTGACACTTAGCACCCAATCTGATGGAAAAACACCCACCCAATGGAGAATCCATCCATAATTCAGCAAATCAGATTCTCTGACCTGGGTATGTAGAATTTAGCATTAGCAACTGAGACAGTGAGATGAGAGTTGCTTGAAGGTGGCAGGGACACATTGACAGGTGCAGGACCAAAGTCAGGGCTGGACCCATTCAAGCAAAAGCTATGTCTAAGCAGAAGTTAAATGGAGCGGGGCAACCATGAGTAAGGTGGTAAATATGAAAAACACAATTAAGCACATAAGAGGAGAAAAGTAGAGGCAAGAGGCTAGTAGTTCAGCAAGAGAAGAGAGTGGATTCAGGTACTGATTTTGCAGTCCCAGGGCCTTCCATGTCCTGGTTGTACTTTTTTCCCTGCCTCCAAAGTTTTCAGAGATGCCCTACTATCCTTTCAGCAAATTTTACTAAAACGTCTGAATGGCTTCCTGTCTCTTAGAAACAAAAGGCCATGAGCATAATGCTTTTTTTAATAAAGAGGCAAGACATTGATTAAATTAATAAAAATACATGCCAAAAAGTCAAAGAATGAATTAAAAGCCACATGGGTGAGAGCTGGCAGAAGCAGAGAGTTGGCATGCAATCAGAGATGGGTGAGGTTCACCAGAGAGCTAATGAACTGAAGCAAATTTGGAAAGAAAGAAGGTGATGTGTGCAGTGAGAACGGTATCTGGGAAAATATCTGCAAAAGATAATAAAGATCAAACCTCTGAAAGTGAGTTCAAAACCTGGCTAGTAAAATTGACTAATCTTTCAAAGAAATAAAAAATTTTAAACTAATTTTATTTCTAATGTAATATCTTCTAACCTAATGAAGATATTTTTAAATATTAAATTACATTGAAACTCATTTTCTCCAGTTGAATGAAAGCAGTTTGTTTTTACTAATTTTGATGTTTTTAAGTCCAAAATCAAGTGTGTCCTTAGTGTCTACTCAGCTGCTATCAACTTTCAGTGTGTCAAGTCTTTACATATTCAAGTTCTGCTTATGAAATTGACGTACCTTTCCTAGTCCATGGCTCAATTAGCAAAAGAAGAACTGTTCTTATGATAAACATTCAACCAGTTTTAATGTTATGACTTAACAATTTAATTTGCTAATAGTTATCAAGTCTAACATTTATAACTGTTAAAACACCTTGACATAAAAAGATACATATTATTTGTTTTAAATTCCAGTGTTGGCTTTGCCTCAAAAAAAAAAGTATATGCATTTCATATTAGGAGGATGCAATGGATTATCAAAAAAACCATATGAGAGTCTTAGAGCCATGACCGTGTTTGACACAAGTGTTATATGTCACCAGCATGAACAGAGAGTTGACGGATCAATCAATAATTACTAGCAAAGTAAGAACAAGTGATTCTAATGTGAAGGAAAGAAAATGGATGAGAACAGCTGTTGTACAGCAGAGTCTTCCCTTTCGAGTTACCAGAAAAAAATCATAAAAGCCATAGTAAAGCCCAGCTACAGCTACCAATATCTTGCTATCATTTGCAGAGGTAGTTTGAACTTATTAAGTTATGACTTCAGGCCATTCATTTGTTCCACAAATATTTACGGAGTTTCTATCATGTGCCAAGCTCTGAGTGCACACTGATGAATAAGAGGCTCTCTTTGTGGAGATTATGATCTAGGGAGGTATGGGACCTCCTACATAAAATTACTTCAATGTGACATTCCCCAATCATGCCTCTGTGCCTTCTAATATACTGTCATTTCTCCACTGAGGACTGTCTTCCACACATAAACCACATACACAATGTGCAAGGGCACGCCCACAAGCATGCCTTCTTTAACTATTTCTAGTTCCTCAGTCTTCTGTATAAATATTACCTACACTAGGAAGTTCATTCCTAATTCCCTTGCTTCTGATTTAAATGTTCCATCCTCTGTGCTCCTATATATCCTGTTAATGCCTCTATCAAAGCATGCATTGTAATGAATAATTTGTTGCTATTGCTACTTATTGTGGGCCTGCCCTATAAAGGCAGAGACCTGGATCTAGCACAATACTTGACACACAATAGGTGTCCCATAAATCTTCCTTAGATGGAAGAGCAAACGACCTATTGAGAAGCAGTGGTGGCTGATAAGCCAAAAAAGGAAACAATCTTTGACATTGAAAACATTGGTTTTAGTTTTAAAAGATTTTTATTTGTGAACAAGAAAGGACTATTCATCTCACATTGTCTTAGAAGCTTGGAAACAAATTATATTTAATACTTGAGACTCTTCAGAATGTTATAGCCTGTCCTTCACCAACTCAGCACATTGATTTCACAGAAGTCCAGGAGTACAGTTAGTATTCCTTGCACTGATCTAGCACATGGCAAGCGTGTGTGCACACACACAAACACATGCTTATAGGGTACAAATCTTCTCCTTAGGTGAATTCACTGGATGTATAAATGCACACAAGGTATCACACAACAGATGTTCTACTGAGGAATTAAAAATACATAAATAAATCTTTAAATTTCAGAGGGAAAAAATCTATTTTAATAGTTTCCCAAGTATGAAATTTTAGCAGATGGTGCTAAATAACTTATCACATCTCTGGGACCTGGCTTATGCCACATCATGTTGGGCCACAGCTGAACAGCCTGGCCTCCTGATTTAAATGCAACCCAATGATATATTTGGCATTTCTGTGACATTGAGTGAGAGGCTTTAATTCATGCCCAAGTTACTATTACATAACCTGAACCACAAATGAGCTGAAGAAGTTATGTAGCATTCTGTCACTGTCATTAGAAAAAGTATTAGGCCCAGGGCAGAGGCTCACACTTATAATCCCAACACTTTGGGAGGCCAAGGCAAGAAGATCACTTGAGCCCAGAAGTTTAAGGCTGCAGTTAGGTGTGATCTTGTGACAGCACTCCAGCCTGGGTGACAGAGCAAGACCCAACTGAAAAAGAAAAGAAGAAAAAAAAGAAAAGAAAAAGAAGGAAAGCAGGAAGGCAGGAAAGCAGGAAGGCAGGGAGGCAGGAAGGAAGGCAGGCAGGTGGGCAGGCAGGCAAGTTCTAGTGTAGCAACTGCGAGAAGTAAGTTCTGCTTCTCCATCTTCATGGATCCTTTGCAGATTTCAAGTAATTTGGATTTGAATCATGAGTCATTAATGTGAAAGGTGCAGAGGAGACTGGGAATGTTTCTCTGTGCAGTTGAAAACTTGTAGGGGAGAGTTCAAAGCTTACAAAGCCTCCAGCAAAACTTGAGCAATGGGAAAAGGTGATGAACTTTCTAATCCTGGGCTTCTCAGTCTATGTTCCAAAGGATCCAAATAGGACTAAGGCACAGCTTATGTCACACCCCGGAGTCTGACAACACCCAAACAAACTGATCTGTACTCTGTTCAACGGACAAACCACTAATCATGCACTTGCAAGTCAGGGCAATGTCAAATTGCTATAAAAATGCTACACACTTACTATTTCTGTACTTTTTTTATTGCAGACAGATAACAAATAGTCCAATACTAGTCTGCAGGCCACGTTATGAGTGGCACTGGTCTGAAACTTTTGGGGTTTTTCTCCCTAATTTTAGGTTTACTACAAGGACCAAGCAAAGAAGTTGAAGGTAATTGATGATGATTTATTCATAGTTTGTAGGCAATAGTCAGCTTATTGTACTCAGCTTATTGTACTTAGTCTAATGAATATTGAGAGCAAAAGATAGTTAACAAGGGACTAGCTTGAAAAATAGACTGCTTAGAACCCCTGAATGGGCAGTAAAGCAGACCTGCTTGTTTGCAGCAGCAGTGGCCATTTTTAAGGGTATTTATCTAGGAAATTATTAAGGAGGAGAAAACAAAAACATGCAGATCCAGTTGAGAAACCATCCTTACCAAGACGTGTGAAAGCTACAAAGATTACATCAGAAGTAAGAGGACATTTATCCTGTCTGCTGTTCGTCCCCTCTCTCTCTTTTCCTATGCCTTTAGTTTTCTAAATAAGAGGCCATAAAGAATAATTATTTAATATGGTTTGGCTCTGTGTCCCCTACCCAAATCTCACCTTGAATTGTAATAATCCCCACATGTCAAGGCGGGGACCAGGTGGAGATAATTGAATCATGGGGGCAATTTTCCCCATGCTGTTCTCATGATAGTGAGTGAGTTCTCATTTGATCTTATGGTTTTATAAGAGGCTTCCTCCTTCGATCGGCACTCATTCTATCTCCTACCGCCCTGTGAAGAGGTGCCTTCCACCAGGATTGTAAGCTTCCTGAGGCCTCCCCAGCCATGCAGAACTGTGAGACAATTAAACCTCTTAGACCAGACTAATACATTATTAATTCATAGGACTTAAAGGAATATTTATGAAGATAATAGATTTAAAGTGTTTTTTCCAGGCTGTGCTAACTCCCTCCTAAAATACCTGGGATGACATAAAAAATGACAAAAGACAAAATTTGTTATATCTCTATGAACTAAAACTGGCAGCCTGCCACAAGAATCTATTGGGGATTTCTATTCAGTCCAACAACGGGGCTGGATTTTTAAAATTCAGAGCCTACCCATGCTTCATCTGTTCAAACATAATATCTTAGCCACTTAAGAATCTGAAAAAATAACAAGTAGGAGTTCCCAGCTGATTCTCTAAGTTCTTCCTCCCGTCTCTTTTCTCTGACTTCTAGACACACAGACCTGTGTTTCCTGCTACTATTTGGGATTTTGAGGCAGCTAAAATCCATCGGCTCTTCTCTCTGCATTATCCTTCAACTATTTGGAGACCAATTAGAAGAGAAAAATAGGTGAACGTTCTAGAAATGGATGTACAGAAAGCATTCCAGCCATTTGTTTTTGGAATTGTAGATTTCCAAGTACTCTTATCTGTAGCAGGAATTCCCAAAATAAAGTTCATAGAAGAAAGGATATTTTTAAAGATTTTGCAAATAAAGAATTTGGGGAAGAGATGCATTCCCTATCCCTGGGTGTTCAAAATGCATGTAGTAATTTTGATATTCTGCAGGAAGCAATCATGTTTAAATTTTTCCCCAGGTAAAGTTCATAGAAGAAAGGATGTTTTAGAAGATTTTGTGAACAAAGAATTTAGGGAAGAGATCCATGGCCTCTTCCTGGATGTTCAAAGTGCCTGTAACAATTTTGTGATATTCTGCAGAAAGTAATCATGTTTAAATTTTTATCCATCATTGCCTAAGTCCTTTTGCCTGGAAAATAAGTTTCTCACATAACAACTCTTAATACCTTATATAACAAGCATTTTTCAGAAAACACATCAAGAAAAGCTTGTTGAGAGAATAAAAAAGTAAGGATAAGTCCTGGTCCCTTTTCTGTGCACAAAGCTGCCCTAGATGAATGCCTGGCTGATCCCGAGAGGTGGGCAAGGAGAACTGTCCATCAAGTACTAGTATAATCAAATTATCCTACAGTATGAATCTGAGGAGTGAATTTGTCAAGTACCAGAAGTGTCCATGAGGAAAACCTAAGTCAATCCACACACCCTGCCTGATCACAAAGACTGATTTAAAAAAGAGACCTCTCTGTTCTAGTATGAATAAAGAGAAAACAATTTAAAGTCTATAAATTAAGGTCTAAATCGAGGAAAGAAACATCATCTAGAGTACTCCATAGGAGATCATTTTCTAGAAATAATTCTGAGAGCCAATGTTTTATTTTATTTTATTTTTTATTTTATACTTTAAGTTCATACATATGCAGAACATGCAGGTTTGTTACATAGGTATACGTGTGCAATGGTGGTTTGCTGCACCCATCAATCTATCATCTAGGTTTTAAGCCCCTTATGCATTAGGTATTTGTCCTAATGCTCACCCTCCTTTTTCCTCCTCACCCCCCAACAGGCCCTAGTGTGTGATGTTCCCCTCTCTGTGTCCATGTGTTCTCATTATTCAACTCCCATTTATGAGTGAGAACATGCGGTGTTTGGTTTTCTGTTCCTGTGTTAGTTTGCTGAGAATGATGGTTTCCAGCTTCATCCATGTTCCTGCAAAGGACATAAACTCATTCTTTTTTATGACTGCATAGTATTCCATGGTGTATATGTGCCACATTTTCTTTATCCAGTCTATCATTGATGGGCATTGACTGGGTTGGTTCCAAGTCTTTGCTATTGTGAATAGTGCTGTAATAAACATACATGTGCATGTGTCTTTATAGTAGAATGATTTATAATCCTTTGGGTATATACCCAGTAGTGGGATTGCTGGGTCAAACAGTATTTCTGGTTCTAGATCCTTGAGGAATCGCCACACTGTCTTCCACAATGGTTGAACTAATTTACACTCCTACCAACAGTGTAAAAGCATTCCTATTTCTCCACACCCTCTCCAGCATCTATTGTTTCCTGACTTTTTAATGATCATCATTCTAACTGGCATGAGATGGTATCTCATTGTGGTTTTGATTTGCATTTCTCTAATGACCGGTGATGATGAGCTTGTTTTCATATGTTTGTTGGCTGCATAAATGTCTTCTTTTGAGAAGTGTCTGTTCATATCCTTCACCCACTTTTTTTGATGTTTTTTTTTTTTGTAAATTTGTTTAAGTTCCTTGTAGATTCTGGATATTAGCCTTTTATCAGATGGATAGATTGCAAAAATTTTCTCCCATTCTGTAGTTTTCCTGTTCACTCTGACGATAGTTTCTTTTGCTGTGCAGAAGCTCTTTAGTTTAATTAGATTCCATTTGTCAATTTTGGCTTTTGTTACAATTGCTTTTGACATTTTAGTCATGAAGTCTTTGCCCATGCCTATGTCCTGAATGGTATTGCCTAGGTTTTCTTCTAGGGTTTTTATAGTTTTAGGTTTTAGGTTTAAGTCTTTAATCCATTTTGAGTTAATTTTTGTATAAGGTGTAAGGAAGGGGTCCAGTTTCAGTTTTCCAGTGTGGTGTTATTTCTGAGGCTTCTGTTCTGTTCCATTGGTCTATATATCTGTTTTGGTACCAGTACCATGCTGTTTGGGTTACTGTAGCCTTGTAGTATAGTTTGAAGTTAGGTAGCATGATGCCTCTAGCTTTGTTCTTTTTGCTTAGGATTGTCTTGGCTATAAGGGCTCTTTTTCAGTTCCCTATGAAATTTAAAGTACTTTTTCTAGTTCAGTGAAGAAAGTAATTTGTAGTTTGATGGGAATAACATTGAATCTGTACATTACTTGGGGCAGTATGGCCATTTTCATGATATTGATTCTTCCTATCCATGAGCATGGAATATTTTTCCATTCGTTTGTGACCTCCAGCAATGGTTTGTAGTTCTCCTTGAAGAAGTCCTTCATGTCCCTTGTAAGTTGTATTCCTAGGTATTTTATTTTCTTTGTAGCAATTGTGAATGGGAGTTCACTCATGATTTGACTCACTATTATTGGTGTATAGGAATGCTTGTGATTTTTGCACATTAATTTTCTATCCTTAGACTTTGCTGAAGTTGCTTATCAGCTTAAGGAGTTTTGGGGCTGAGATGATGGGGTTTTCTAAATATACAATCATATCATCTGCAAACAGAGACAATTTGACTTCCTATCTCAATACCCTTTATTTCTTTCCCTTGCCTGATTCCCCTGGCCAGAACTTCCAATACTATGTTGAATAGGAGTGGTGAGAGAGGGCATCCTTGTCTGTGCTGGTTTTCAAAGGGAATGCTTCCAGCTTTTGCTCATCCAGTATGATATTGGTATGGGTTTGTCATAAATAGCTCTTATTATTTTGAGATATGTTCCATCAATGGCTAGTTTACTGAGAGTTTTTAGTTTTGGCCTTTGGATGGGTTTTTTGTGTGGGCATCCTTTTTGTTGATGTTGATGTTATTGCTTTCTGTTTGTTAGTTTTCCTTCTAACAATCAGGCCCCTCTTCTGTAGGTCTGCTTGAGTTTCCTGGAGGTCCACTCCAGACCCTATTTGCCTGGATATCACCAGCAGAGGCTGCAGAACAGCAAAGATTGCTGCTTGCTCCTTCCTGTGGAAGCTTCATCCCAGAGGGGCACCCACCTGATGCCAGCCAGAGCTCTCCTGTATGAGGTGAGGTGTCTGTCAACCCCTGCTGGGAGGTATCTTCCAGTCAGGAGGTATGGGGGTCAGGGACCCACCTGAGGAGGTAGTATGTCCCTTAGCGGAGCTTGAGCGCTGTGCTGAGAGATACTCTGCTCTCTTTGGAGCCAGCAGGCAGGAACGTTTAAGTCTGCTGAAGCTGCACCCACAGCCGCCCCTTCCCCAGGTGCTCTGTCCCAGGGAGATGGGAGTTTTATCTATAAGCCCCTGACTGGGACTGCAGCCTTTCTTTCAGAGATGCCCTGCTCAGTGAGGAGGAATCTAGAGAGGCAGTCTGACAACAGCTGCTTTGCCACACTGTGGTGAGTTACAACCAGTCCGAACTTTCTGGCAGCTTCCTTAACACCGTAAGGGGAAAACCACCTACTCAAGCCTCAGTAATGGTGGATGCCCCTCCCCCAACCAAGCTCAATTGTCCCAGGTCAACTTCAGACTGCTGTGCTGGCAGTGAGAATTTCAAGCCAGTGTTTCTTAGCTTGCTGGGTTCCATGGGAGTGAGACCTGCTGAGCAAGACCACTTGGCTCCCCAGCTTCAGCCCTCTTTCCAGCAGAGTGAACAGTTCTGTCTTGCTGAGGTTCCAGGTGCCACTGAGGTATGAAAAAAAACTCCTGCAGCTAGCTCAGTGTCTGCCCAAACAGCTGCCTAGTTTTGTGCTTGAAACCCAGGGCTCTGGTCATGTAGGCACACAAAAGAATCTCCTGGTCTGCGGGTTGCCCGCCTTCTGCGTTGGTCTCTCTGGGAGCTGCAGACCAGAGCTGTTCCTATTCAGCAATTTTGGCTGTGTCTCAAGCCAATGTTTTAAATTGTAAAATTTCAGTGAAATACACAATTTCCATCAAATGACAATATAAAACTTACAGTCTAAATATATTTAATAGACCTAAAATAAATTGAATATCTATCAAAAATAAAATACTCTAGTGTTAACCAAATGTATGATTACATTCTTTTTTGTCTTTGGTTTTTGATGTTGTTGTTGTTGTTGTTTGGACAACACAGTCTTGCTCTGTCACTTAGGCTGGAGTGCAGTAGCACCTTCATAGCTCACTGCTGCCTCAAATTCCTGGGCTCAATCAATCCTTTTCCACCTTTTTGTCCAAGCTCAAAAATCTTTCTCAACTGCCGTTAAGATCACACTCACTCCCCAACCTGGATAATAACCAATTAAATGCTTCAAATAATCTTTCTCTGTCTTTTGACCAGGGCTTCAACTTCCACTTAAAAACCTGCACTTGACACCTTTTTGCTTTCTTAGTGGAGTTAATTAGGGAATAATTTTAGGCAAAACAAATCCATTGAAACATACAGTGATTATATAGATAGCAAATAGTAAACATTTGCAGAAGACAATGAAATGAAATGTTATACTGCCCACTTGTAGGCATAGTTTTAAGCATCTTACAGAGAAATGAAATTGATTGAATTTTTACAAAAGTCTCATGTGATTAACACCTTCAAGAGTAGAGCCATCTTCAGAGAACCCAGAGTCATGAAGCTCAGAGATTCTCCCCCGGCATTAGGAAGATACCTTTAAATTTAACCCAAAGCTTGCATGGAGTCATCAGAGATCTGCCCTTTCTTTCAAAAGAAATCAGCCAAATTATTTTTCTTTCATTTTTTTAATCTCATCATGAAATGAACATTCAATGCTATATATTCCCTCCCACTAATAAGTCTAAAATTTAACCAGAAAGATCTAATCATACTTTTCATTTAATAATGTACTTTATGGATATTTCAGACTCAACCTCGACTAAAATTTCTTCTTTTGTATCTTTGTGATGGTTAATTTTATGTGTCAGCTTAACAAGGCTAAAGGATACCCAGAGAGCAGGTAAGACATTATTTCAGGGTGTGTCTGGGAAAGTGTTTCCAGAAGAGATGAGCATTTGAATCAGTAGGCTGAGAAAGGATGCCTTCACCAATGCAGATGAACACCAGCTAGTCCTTTGAGGGCCCTTTTAAGAAGAAAAAAGGCTGAGGAAGGATGAATTCACCTCTTGGCTTAAGCTGGAACTTCCATCTTCTTCTGCCCTCAGACACCAGTACTTCAGGTTCTCAGGCCTTCAGACTTGGACAGAGACTTACATTATTGCCCTCCCTGCCCCCACCACATTCTCAGGCCTTTGGAATCAGTCTGAGACTTACACATTTGGCTCTCCTGGTTCTCAGGCCTTGGAGTTGGACTAAATTACACCGCTGGCTTTCCTGGCTCTCCACCTGGCAGATGGTATATCATGGAACTTCTAGGCCTCCATAATCACATAAGCCACATTCTATCAAAAATTCTTTTGTTCTGTTTCTCCAGAGAACTGTGATTAATACAATCATATAGTCCTTTTTCTGTGTAGTAATAGGTATGTATTCTTTCATCTGCCCAGCACCCTTCCCTTTTCTGGCACAGACCCACCCATTCCTATTTCCATCTTCCCTCACGCCACTACATGGTTCCCATGAGAACTGCCAATCACAAGAGCCCATCCACTGTGCAGAGAGGCTGCGTGTGACCTGAGCTGGACCTTCCTGAGTATCTGCAAATTGGGACTTACAAAAACGGGACAATCCTTCTCTGATATCAAGGCTTAGGATCTGAGTCTGAGAAGGAGGTAACCTTGTGGAGGAGGTCTGTAGGAAAACATGTCGAAAAGAAGTGAAAGTTAAAAGAGAGAGAGACTGGAAGGCATGTAAGTCTCTGTTTCCAGTGATCCTGCAGACCCAGTTCTATCCTTTGCTCTTCCCTTTTGCCTGCACTAAAAGGAGACATTTGAGGTTGCATTTCTGTTACTTGTATGAAAAGGGTCCTATTTAATATAGATTCTCTCATTATTCCTTTCATTAAGGTTAGACTACGAAGAGGAAATCCCAGCCCAATTCATTTTTCATTTGATTAGCATATCTGGACCAAAAAAAATGTTTAGTTCTAAGAAAATCTGAACCATTGGCCAATTGGTAGTAAGAGCTTCCATCACATCAGAGCTTCCATCCAGGCAGATCTTCACATGCAAAAGCTCTCCTTTGCTCTTCTGGCTCCTGAATACAGCTGAGCTCACCAACGTGACCTCACTTCAGAGAGCATTCAGATGAAAGGAAGTGTGATGTCGGTGAGTCAAGGGCAGAGGCGAGACACCCGCCTCTCAAGTCAAGTTTCCAGGCAGAGAAAACCAAAGAGGGGGGCCAGGTGCAGTGGCTTACGCCAGTAATCACAGCACTTTGGGAGGCTGAGGTGGGAGGATCACTTGAGCCCAAGTAGTTTGAGACCAGCCTAGGCAACATAGTGAGACCCCATCTCTACCAAAAAAAAAAAAAAAACTGGGACAAGATTCTAAAACCAGCTCACACTTCAGGCTGGTAACCCATGCTTTTGCTGCCTGTGGATGTTCAGCCTTGAGGCCCTGAAGCTGACTCCACAAACAGCTCAGCTGCTCCCCTACAGTGCTCATTGCTTTATGCTGCAATAACAGCCACTCCTTTCTCTGGTTTGGGTCCAACAAACAATCCTTCCCTTCTCCTCTAATACCAACCTCTCTGTAGTGAGCTCATGTCCTCCCTCTCTCTTCCTCTCCCTCTGACTCATGGTGCTCAAAGCTTTAAGAAATAAAAACCTGCTGGACCAGCCAGACTGGAATCATCAACTTCAAATGGGCCAGCCCTTCCATGAAAGGGAATCTCACTTTCGTTGTTAGCACCAAGGCTCTGAATTACTTAACCTGGTCATGAAAAGCCCCAAACCCAATTCTTTCTTTCACCAGTTAAAAACAATAGTTGTTATATGTCTTTAAAAGGAAAAGAAAATACACCTTTAGTAAAACAAAATTACCCTGGTATTTCCACATCTCAAAAGCGACGTCATTCATGTAGTTTTAAAACTAAGCAATGAAGTGATTCCTTCTTCCCTGTAGTGTTTTTAAACATAGTTTTGTTTTGTTTTTTGACTTTGGCTATGAAACAAAATATTTTAAGGGAGCCAAATTCAGAAATATAAGAGCCGTCAACAGAAGGGATTTAAACACAATCATCTTGAAACTTGAAGCACCAAGCATAAAACCTGTATATTTTATTTTTTCAATAAATATTTACAGAATTTATCATAAAGTGGTTTTCCAGTGGAGAAATAAGGATGAGAAATAAAAATGTGTTACCAAATATTTGTGGTATAAAGGAGTCACTGTTGTCCAAACCAAAAAACAATTTGCTAGATCTCTAATCTCTCAGAATTTTTAAATAAAAACCCAGATTTTTAATCACTTTGCTGAAAAATAAAATCTTTATCTTAAGTATCAGGGCAAATAAAAGCATTTTGGGGGGTAGGGGGGTGCTGTCTCTGTCCTCTGTAAGCAGGACCTTTAAAATTGAGTTGATATGTTATTACCTCGCTCTCCCAGACCAAAGATGATTTCATCAAACAATTCTTGACAGACTCAGGTGAAGTTTATTTTGCTTCTGACCCAGTGGTGATGTTCCTGTGAGATCTTGGTACATATAGTTCTTATGATAAATATCTTTAGATTTGTGCAGGAGAGCAGAAGAAAAGAATTTGTTGAGGCAAAATTCCTCGATTTGAATTTGAACCTGCACTCATCATTAGGCAGTCTATAAAACAAGGTGTAATCAAATAAATTGAGCATAGCAATATTTTTTCAGCATTATTGTCCTAACTGGCCAGCGAGCTTTGTGGATGGTTTTAAGTGGTTTGGCTGGTCTTTTCTGTAGAGTAGTTATCCATGAAGAGATTATTAGCTTTCAATTACATGTAATGAATACTCACTTGGGTTTCTTTGCACAACCCCCTTTTCTTCCCCCATATTCAACCTCTGGGATAATGAACTCTCTATAAACTATCCCAGTACTCAACTAAAAAAAATCATGACAAGGAAATACAATCATATGGCTAGCTCTGTTGGTATTTGGTGAGTTCTTGGGAAAATCATTTTCGCTAAATATTATTGAAAATGCCCTGGCATAAAGCTTGTAATTGGATTGTTTGTAACTCAAAGGACAAATGCTTGAAGGGATGGATACCCCATTCCCCATAATGTGGTTATTTTACATTGCATGCCTATATCAAAACATCTTATGTACCCCATAAACATATATACCTACTATGTACCCATAAAAATTTTTAAAAATTGAAAAAAAAATTAAAGAACAAAAAACATCAGACAATTTAAAAAGAAAAATTTTTTAAAAAAGAAAAGAAAAGAAAATTCCCTGGCAAATTCCAGCCAAAGAAAGATCTAGAAAAAGTTATGGTTTACTACATATTTAAGCTCCTAAATAAAGATGTAGAAATGTAACCCCAGCCTACTAAGGGTTAGGTCTTCCTGTATTTTGAAATGAGAGAGGCCAGGCATGGTGGCTGTAATCTCAACACTTTGGGAGGCCGAGGCAGGAGGATCTTTTGAGCCCAGGAGTCCAAGACCATCCTGCACAACATGATGAGACCTCATCTCTACAAAAAATATTTTTAAAACTTAGCTGGGCGTGTCGGCACATGCCTGTGGTCCCAGACACTCAGAGGCTGAGGTGGGAGAATTGCTTGAGCCCAGGAAGTCAAGGCTGCAGTGAGCAGTGTTCACACCACTGCACTCCAGCCTAGGTGACAGAGCAAGACCTTGTCTCTAAAGACAAATAAATCAGTGAAAGAGAGGCAGTGAGTTCTTTAATCATCTTTACATTTTACTTTAAAATTCACTGGCATGGCCCTTCCTGAGATTGATTCACTTCTGATAATGCTTCTTGTAAAGAAAAGCCAAGTAAAATCAAAATTGAGAATAAGATATATTAATGAATTGAAGTAAGTTTGCACAGCTAGACAATGACAGAGAAGGGATTTTTAAACCCAAGTCTTTCTGATCCCAGAACCTACATGTGATTTTGCTACTTTGCCTCTTATGAGATAATGTGGATCTGATGCATACACAAGATCTCCAAATGTTTTTTAGCCCCTTTGATTTTTTTTTTAAGGATAGTGAGCATTTGCATAGGCACTGTTGTGTGTTTTTGTCAAGGACATAGTACAATCCATTAAGAGAATCCAAGCAAATGAATTTCCAATCTGTCTTGGGTCATTCAGTTCTCTATTCTCCCTATCAATCTAAAGCAGCAAAATCTGATCATTCTTTCTATTCGCCTCTGGAATGTGTTTTTTGTATTTTGAAAATGAGTGCTTCTCATGTTCCAGTAATTCACACCAACTCAAATGTTTTAAACGAAGCCAGACTGTGAAGGAATTTGAGAGGAAGTAGAAAACTGCCAATGATTGCTCCCAACTCATCCCCGCTCACTCCATTCCATGCACAGCTGGCCTGAACATAAAGCACCATCCCAAATTTAGTATAAAATTCATTCTAAAGACTCTTTCATGTCATATCATCATCTAGCTGGATAACAATATGGGCTTTTAATTCCCTTTTCTAAAATTTTACACTATCCAAAAATTAAATCAAAATGTTTCTTCAGAATCTCCTGGTCTCTTTTTTAATTCGATGAAGCTAGCAGCTTGCATCCACTTACCAAAGTGACAAAAACAAGATGAAAAATGAATCTAACTGCTATTTATATACAGCATCACAACATGAGCTGTGTTTTCTAAGTCGGCTGAAAGGGGTGCAATCTTGTTGAGCATGGCCAGCTGCTTTCAAATTTCTTGATAAAAGTTTTCTTCAGGTGATTATCTGTCTTTTGAAGAGAAGGAGCGTACTTCAATGTCAATATAGTGTTAACTTAAAATATTTACATGTAACACTCTAAGAGGTTACAATAGTTAACAAAGGAACACTACACAACAATAAAAAGGAGCTAACTACTGATACACACAATAGCATAGAAGAATCTCACAGACATTAAGTTGAGTGAAAGACATGGACTGGGGCCTGAAAAGGGTGGGATTGGGGGGAGGGCGAGCATCAGAAAGAATAGCTAATGCATGCGGGGCTTGATACCTAAGTGATGGGTTGATCTGTGCAGCAAACCACCATGGCACACATTTACCTGTGTAACAAACCTGCACATCCTGCACATGTACCCCTGAACTTAAAATAAAAATTGAAGATTTAAAAAAACATTGAGTGAAAGAAGCCAGACACCAAAGAATATGTACAGCATGATTCCATTTAAATGAGCTCTTTCACAGAACTCAAAACTGGTTACCTGGTTATCATAGTGTGGAGGGTAGGAGGGATATTGTCAGGGAAGGGATTGAAGGAAGCTTTGGTGCTGGAAGTGTTCTGTATCTCTCTATCTGGGTCCTGGTTACATGGAATATATATAACATATATTATATATATAATTTATATATACATAAAGTCATTGAGCTAAGTACTTTAGATTGGTGCTCTTTAAGGCCTTTACTCAATGTACTTTATATTTATACATGAGTGAAAATATTTTCTAAAAAGTTCAGCCTAGTCATATACCAGAAAAAAAGATGAAATGACTCATGCATTGAACTTTACTGACAACTTTGTTTTTTTGTGTTACAGAAACTTCTCTAAATGATACTTACAGACCTGCAATTCCTTATCTGCAGTTATGAAATCCATAAACAAAAAGCTTGAAAACCAACAGTTTTCCAACGGATATGAGGTTATTTAACTTATTCCACATTCTACCTAGTACAAATATTCACATGTCTCACTATGGAAATATTAATCTTTAATTCTTGGGTATTGTTCATACCTTCATAGTGGTGCTACATAACATATAGTACATGTACATTATTATCTTTGTGACATTCAGAAGTGTTCCAAATTTCCAAATGCATCTAGTCCAATGGTTTAAGATAAGGATATTGTAAAACTTTATTATTTGAAGGTGCATTTGAAAAGGTCTAACTAGTATACTAACCCTGCGATTTAACAAATATTGCTTAAGATGAGGTTAAATCTATTTAAGTAAACTGTGTGCTGAGTTATCAAAAAAAAAATTTTAAGTAAATTATAAGGTGGGTCACAGCCTAAACTGGAAAAGTGGCACAGGAATAAATAAGTTTAAGAAACATCCTTCTAGCATGTTCAAAAAGATTTCAACATGTCCATACAAAGGGCCCAGTCACCTACATAAGACAGAGGGAGAAGGCAATGACTTCATTGCATTTTTCCCAGCACCGAACATGACCTTGTAGAGGGTATCATTAAACAAAGGCTTGCTGAATTGAATTGAATCTCCAACATCCTGCATCCTTTGACCTCTGTTATACACCATTCCTGAAAAGGAAAAATGAACTTTTCAAAAAAATAAAGTTTAAGACCTTTGGGAAATAGTCCTTTGGTTTCATTTAGCTGATTGTAAGAAAAAATAGAATTACATCTTGGTTTTTACCTTTTAACTTTAGGGTATGTCTCTATTTGATGCTCTCAAAGACTCAGATAAATCACTAAGTCCCTACTGTTCATTCTGTTCATACAAGAACAAAAGTCTTATGAACAACCCACATGAAATTCACCACTGACTCAGGCTTGCTCTGGGAAAAGATTTTCTTTTTTCGTGCTGACTCTACATTGCACCATAACTTTTGAACTACTGCTTTCATATTTATTCCCTTTATTTCCTTGTGTATTCCCCCAAGGAAAGGAACTCATTGTCTGTATTCTGCCCAAATATATTCTGGAAGCACTTGAAGTATTTGCCTCATGCCTCTGTATCAGTTTCAGGGCGATCATAAATCAACAGTCTGTGGACCAAGGTGCTCAGACCAAAAACATGCCTTTGAAAAGCACATAGCATCGCTTTCCACAAGCAGCTGCAGCCTCTTATTAATGGCTCAGGAGTCTTTCACACCTCCTTTTAAATCCAGTGCATTTGAAGTAATAAAACAGGGAGCAGTTTATAGACAGGAAATATTAAAATATTTAATTGCTTTTTTTTCTTGGCACAAGACAGCCTCAAGCTTTCTATAACACACGAATAAGGGACACCTGCCCATGCTTGAATGGACATGAAACAGAGAATTGCTAAATTGGATACATCTGTGACTAAACCTCTACTTTTAAACCCATATCAAGCTCATTTCTTTTTATTAGTTCTAACCATTTCCCTCCAACTACCTTTCATTTTCTTATTCCTTCTCCTTGTCCAGGTTACAACAAAACACAAAAGAATAAATTGATATCATGCCCAAGATGATCCCCTAATCTATCCCAAACAGAAACGGCATACAACTTGAACCTTGAATATTATTCTCATTGTCCAGTTTTATAACCTAGACCATTAAACCCTTCTCAGACTCTAAATGTTAAGAATACTAATGGAATCACTAAATTTTTTCACAAGCCTCTGTATATGGCAGAGAAAAGCAGCCTGTTGTCAAGTCCCAGCTCTGTCGATTGCTACTTGAATGACTTTAGGCATGTAACTTTGTTTTTCTGAGCTTCAGTTTCTTCCTCTGTAAAATGGAGATAGCTGGGTGTGGCTCTCACATGAGGTGGTTTTGAGCACTAAATGAGATATCAGTTGTTCAGTGTTGGTATGGTATTTGGCACTCTGTGAGGCCACAGTGTCAGTTGTCCTTTTATTATGATCCAATCCAAAAACAATTGTTCATAAAGCAAAAGGAGATATGACAAGCATCCTTCTATAAACAACTAAAAGTAATACAATAGTCTCTTGCTAATATTTGTATTGGCTTTTTTATTGCTCCATAACACATTTCCACAAACTTATTGTTTAAACAACACCCATTGATTAGCTCACAGTTATGCAGTCAGAAGTCTACCATGGCATGACTGGGTTCTCTTCTCAGGGCATCACCAGCAGAAATCAAAATGTCAACAGGGTTGAGTTATTACCTAAAGACTCTGAGAAGTGACCTGCTTCCATACTCATGTGGTTATTGGCTGAATTCATTTCCTTGTGGTTGTAGTACTGAGGTCCCTGTTTCTTTGCTGGCTGGCCCCAAAGGGGCTTCTCTCAGCTCTTAGAGACCACTCTCAGTCCTTTCCCATGTGAATTCCTCCACCTTCAAAGTCCACAAAAGAGCATTTCTTTCATATTGAATCCCTCTAATGCTTCAATTCTCTCCAACTTCTGCGATCATCAAGAAGAAAACTGTGCTTTTAAAGAGGTCATGTGCTCAGGTTAGTCCAGCCTAGATAATCTCCTCATTTTAAAGCAAATTGATTAATAAACTTAATTTCATCTGCAAAAATCTCTCTTGCCACATAACATAATCATGGAGTAACACCCAAGAGCATAGATTATGGGGGCTGTCTTAGGATTCTAGTGACAATAAAATTTTAATACTGAGGGTCAGCATGAAAAAACATAAATCATATTGTAAGGCAGAGCCAGGAAGAATTGTGGCAACCTCCTAACAACTCTTTCTAGTCTCTATTCTTGCTGCCTTCAAATTCAATCTTCATAGAACTGTCTGTATTAAACATCTAAAGCATATTTTGTAAGCTCCTCATTGCCTACAAGATCAAGTTTAAATATCTTAACCTGACCCACAAACCCTCCATGGTTTGACTGGTCTCTCGAGCCTCTTGCCAATTCCATATTCATGCTTTATGCCTCAGAAACACCAAACTGCATATAGTTTCCCTCATTCACCATGATGTTTCTCACCTCTGTGCCTTTATTCAAGCTGTGCTCTCCACCGGGGACACCCTCTGTGTTCTCACTACCTCTTTATCCAGGTAACTCCTATTCATTCTTTAATTTTGCTCAAGTGTCACTTCATTTACTCATTCATTTATCCAAAAAAATAACCATCAAACATCCACTCTGTGCCAGAGACTAGGGTGTAGTTATACATACCCCAGTCTCTGCTTTCAGAGAGCATGCACTGTAGTTTGGAGCATAGGTAATTCAACAAATGATCACAGTCCAGTGAAAAGTACAGTGACTAGAGGGGACCTGGAGCACCTACAACAAGGAACTTAGCCAAAGTCAGATATTTTCTGGAAGAAGTGACATCTAAGCCAAGACCCAAAGCATGAGTAGGAATGGTCAAGTAAATGGGAGGAGAAGGGAAGGTTCCAGACAAGGGAATAGCATCATAATACATAAAAACATTCTGTATCAGAAAGAACATAGGTTTTTGTTTTTGTTTTTGTTTTTGTTTTGAGACAGAATGTCACTCTGTCACCCAGGCTGGAGTGCAGTGGCATGATCTCAGCTCACTGCAACCTCCACCTCCCAGGTTCAAACAATTCTTCTGCCTCAGCCTCCTGAGTAGCTGGGATTACAGACACCTACCACCACGTCCAGCTAATTTTTGTATTTTTTTTAGTAGAGAGGGGGTTTCACCATGTTGGCCAGGCTGATCTCAAACTCCTGACCTCAAGAGATCCGCCTCGGCCTCCCAAAGTGCTGGGATTACAGGCGTGAGCCACCGCACCTGGCCAGAATACAGTTTTTTGTTTTTGTTTTGAGACAGAGTCTTGCTCTGTTGCCCAGGCTGGAGTGCAGTGGCGCAATCTCGGCTCACTGCAAGCTCCGCCCTGCCAGGTTCACGCCATTCTCCTGCCTCAGCCTCCCGAGTAGCTTGGACTACAGGTGCCCGCCACCATGCCCGGCTAATTTTTTGTATTTTTAGTAGAGACAGGGTTTCACCGTGTTAGCCAGGATGGTCTCCATCTCCTGACCTCGTGATCCGCCCGCCTTGGCCTCCCAAAGTGCTGGGATTACAGGCATGAGCCACCGCGCCCGGCCGAACATAGATTTTTTAAGAGAGTCAAAACAGCTCAACCTGACTGGGGTGGAGTGTTGGAGGCAGTACAGGAGCTTTCCCTTGGGCAACGTGGAGCCAGTGAAAAGTTTAAGGTTAGATTTCTGTTTTAGAGACAGCTCCCCTAACTGGCCTGCAGATAATAGATTGGAGGAGGGACTGACAAGAAGAGAAGAAACCAACAGAGAGGTCCGGGGCAGTCATCCAAAGCAGAGAGGAGAGTGACTGGTTTTATATAGGGGCAACAGAGATTGAAAGAGATGGACAGATTTGAGAGAGAATGCCACCTACAAGAACTTGGTGATGAATCAGATGTTAAGGATGAGGGAGGGTGATGTCCATGTTTCTAGCTTGGGCAACAGGGTGGATGCCAGTGCCTGTCACTGACAATGAGAACATGGGTGGAGAAGCGGTTTTGTGGGGGAAGATAATTGTTACCACATGGCTTCTGGGATAGCCAGTAATTTACAGAGACTATTTCAATTCTTTCTAGCCCACCTGTATGATTCAACTACATTAAGCAAGAAAAGAAGCCCATTTGTTGAGTGTAGGAGCAAGAAGGGAGAATTTAGAAATGGCACCAGTCACTTCTTCCCCTAATTATCCACCTCTTGGCCCAAGGTAGAAGATTCTCATCATATGGGACTTCTTACTCAGCCTCAGTGAGGACAGAGGAGAATGATGGTGATGACCATTCACATTAGCTCTTTTCTCTGGCAACTGAGCTCTTCCCCCAGATATCTGCCTGGCTCCCTCCCTTCTTGGCTTCGTTCAGGTCTCTGCTTAAACGTCACCTGATTAAAGGGGACTTACCGACCACACTTCATAAGGAGAAAAATCTTTCTCCCACACCCCAGCACTCCCTCATTTGCTTTATTTTTCTCATAGCACTTTTCACCACCTCACAGAATATGTGTGTGTGTGTGTGTGTGTGTGTGTGTGTGTGTGTGTGTGTGTGTGTTTGTGTGCATGTTTCTGCTTTAGAAGAATGTAAGTTCCAGCAAGGGCAAGGACTTTATTCACTACTGAATCTCCATCTCTAAAACAGTATTCGGCACATAGTGAGCACCAGTAAATATTTATTGAGTGGATGAATGCAGGAATAAAGTCTGATGCTCAGAAGATTGATCCTGGCTGAAGAAAATTATGTGGAAATCATCAGGATAAAAATGGTATTACAATCATAATAGACAAGCTTTCTCAGGAAGAAAACACAGAGTTACAAGAGATCTCTGGGCAATTCCAACATTTACCAATCCTTAAATGATGAGCTGTAAAGGAAGAGCCTGCAAAACAATGAGAAGGCAGAGGCAGGGAAGGAGAGGGAGAACAAGAAAATTAGGGGAGTCAGAGGAACCAAGGGAGGAAGCTGAGCTTACAGAAGGTGTCAACAGTGGCAAATGCAACCAAGAAGACAAATAAGGAAAAGGCTAGAAAGTTTCCGTTGTATTTAACAACCAAGATGCCATTATTGACCTGGGTTGAGAGCAATTTGAGGGAGAGGTCAAGATGAGGGCCAGATTTTAGTGGACTTGGGACTGAAAGGCAAGAGAGAAAGGATAAAAAAAAGAAGTAGATGAGGGAGGTAGCTGGAGGGATGCTGGACTAAGAAGAGTGATTTTTCTCAAGATGGTGGAGACTTGAACAAATTTAAAGGTTGGTGGGAACGACACAGTAAAGAGGAAGAGGTTTCAGATAAGAGAAAGCAAAAAGATAATCAACACCGGGAGATCTCTAAAGTACAGGAAGGGAGGTTTCCTTCTTCAGGAAGCCTCCTCTGACCTCTGCCTACCCCTCCTCCTCTCCTTCCTCCATACTGCAGAGCTGGTGTCAAGTGTGCTTAGGTCTATTACTGTGCTTATCCAGGGGAATTGTAACTCGGTTTATGTCACTGTCATGCCACTAGGTTATGAGCTTAATTAGGGAAGGGATGACTTCAGATTCACCTTTTTATCACTGAGAACTAGCACAAAATCTGGTACATAAAAAATAATAAATATTTGATGAATGAATGAATGGATGAAAGAAGCAATAGACAAGCAGATACATGGACAGACAGACTCAATAAATGTATGTATAATGCCTACTGTGTGCCCTTGCTCTGGGCTCTGATAATTGACCAGTGCACAAAACAAAACCCATGAACAAGTGAATTGAGGAAAGGACATGAAATTGTGGAAGAAAAAATAAAAACAGTCCAATGAAACATCATGAACCAGCACTTCATAAATTCAAGAATGTTGAGGTTTTAGAAGGGACACCATACTTCTTCACAGCCAATTTCTTTCACGTGGGAAGAGAGGATTTGCTTACCATTTACAAAGATTGAGTATAGCCTTGTTCCCTCATTTCCTGTTTCTCAGGATACTTGTAATCTATGAATCACTTGCTTGAATTTGCCTTTCTCTACAAGCTCTCAAAGGTGGGTTGCACTGTTGCCAGCTTTTTACCAAGAGAGATGTATATCCAAGCTTCCAGGGTACAAAGCCCTGACTGTGGTTTACTCCAATGTGCCTTCCCACTCAGGATTTCAGTCATCCTTATGTTCTTCTACCAAGAATAAATGGAAAAGATGGGAACACACATATGGACATTCCCCTGCAGTCAAGCAACCACTAAGAGCAGGGTATTCGGGGATATTGCTCAAACATTTCCAAACACCAATATCTATGTTTGAGTTATTAGTGCGCATCCAGGAAAAACCCAGGCCTCACAGACAGGAGTGATTGAGGCACCAACACACAACAACGCTACTGTGATGTGATGTCAAGAAACTATTCCAGGTCACTTATGCAAGTGACAGAAAAGTTACCCAAACAAACATATAAAGAAACATGGCAGTCTCTGTGCAGCATTTAAGAATCCACATTGTAAAGGCTCTTGGATATCAGATGCTAATCAAACACTCATTTTTTCTCTTTCCTTACTTCCCTTACTGTGGTCAGATTTTCAAAAATAAGAATTGAATCCTTTCTTGACTCTTCTTACTCTGAAACTCAGTTCCTCATCTTGGTTTGGCCCTTTACTTTTATCCAGTTATGCTTTTCTCCCAATGATATTATCCAATTGAGCAATCACTTCTACATAGATTGCTCTCAATTCTTTGGCCATGAGCTCAGACCTGTATTGTAATCTTCTAGCCGGATATCTGGATGTTTCTCCAATACCACAAAACAAACATGTTCAAAACCAAAGTCATCCTCTTCCTCCACAAAACCAGTTCTTCCACTTGACTTTCCAGCTTCTATTAATGGTGCCACTGTTCTACTGGCCAGAAATCTCAGTCATCATTGACTCTTTCCTCTCTTTTATCCCTCCCTCTCATCCATTCTTAAATTCGACAGCAAAGTTCTCTAAGACTCATTTCTAACATATCACTCCCATTTATCCTCCTTAATATTCAACTTTTTGTTTTATTTTCACTACCTCCACTCTAGTTCAAGCTCTTATGTCGTCTCACCTGGACTATTGCAAACACTATTACTGGGAAAATAACATTCCATAATCTGATAGATTTATATTCAAACTCTAGTTTTATTTCTTTCTAGGTGTGTGGTCTTGAGCAATTTTCCCAAACCCTCTAAGCTTCAATTTGCTCCATAAAATGGTGGATCATTTCAGGAGTATATAAGACGATGTAAAGTTAAAGTGTTTAGTATATAATAGTTCAATGGATCAATTACTATTCCCCTAAAAAAAGTGTTCTAATCATGTCCTTTCCATATTCATAAACCTCAAATGACTTTCTTGTTTCTACAAAATAGGACCCAGTTATTTATCTGCCTTCTACAACATCACCCAAGCTATTTTTCTAGCCTTCATCTCCCAAACTGGCGTTTTCAGTCTTCCCCAAACACACCCATGTGTTTACTCTGATGATCTTTACAACTGATACAACCTTCCCATTAATCTCCACCAGTCAAAATTCTACCATCCTTTTAGAAACAACTCAAATGCTACTCCCTTTGTGAGATCTAATTCTGATAATCAAATATGATTTCTTCTGCTTTTGAATCTCCTTTGCTTCCTTGATATTTTATTATAAAATTTGTCATATTTGTATTCATACTAGTCTCATGTGTGTCTTTGTTTTATTCTAAGTATGGGACTGTGAGCTGTCTAACTTCCTGTCATCTCTAAAGCCTAGTACTTTTCACTTATTTAACGCACAGAAAATGAGCTAAATTGATTTTAAGGACATATCCCTGGAAGAATAGCATTTATTTATCTTTTAGAATACTAACTTGACAAGAGCAATCATTTTTTTTACTATTTTAATCAATGATATATCCCAAGCACTTAGAACAATGATTACAATATAGTGAGTGCTCAAAAACTACCTTTTGAATGACTTTATAATCCAATATTATCCTTTAAGCCAAGAAAAAAATCCCATATAATCCAATTCTTTAACGTTATGCCAATTAGCAACACCTAAGCTCTCCAGAGTCTTATATTAGGGACATCATATCATTGACAGCAAATGGGCACCAAGTGTCCACCCAGTGAGAGTACCCAAAGAAAGAGAGCTCTGTCCACTTCTACATGGATTGCAGCCTTCTCTACAGCTGCCTGATTCCTTCCAATTACCCAACAGGCATCTTTCTATCTGGCTTAGACACTGGGCCTGCGCTTTGGCAGGGGCATAAATTAAAACCCAAGAGAACAATCACAGGAACACTGGCCTCTGAAGTCAAGGCCAGCCAGCAGTATGATGCAGGCACCGAATGTCACCTTCCTTTCCTTCAGTCAGAATCCTAAACCACTTGCCAGCCAAGCCAGAGACAGAAAAACACTGTTAGGCTGTTGGCCAAAATCCCCAAGCAGTCCACAGACATTATTTTGCTAACTCTGACACAGTTTTAAACTGTGCCTATATAGATCTAGCCTGTTCACTCCCTACCATGGTAGCTGGGGGAAAATAACAGGTGAAGAGATGAAAACCTTAAAGTCAAACAGACCTGGCTCTGAATGCTGGCTCCACCACCGACAGGCAATGCAGTTGTGGATATAGTTTCAACCTCCGGGGCTTCAGATTTCTTATCTCTAAAATAATACCCACCTTATAGCATTGTTATAAGAATTAATGCTAATATAGGTAAAGCAGCAGGCACCTAGCTATCACTGTTGGTGTTATTACTATTATTAGACTAGAGATCAAAGAGAATAATCACAGGGATTAAGCCAGCTTTCCTAACATGATCCTAAGAATTCATCTTGACCAATTCTCTTGAATATGGCTCATTTTGTCCCTTTAAAGAATAATGCTAAGTTTCTAAGAAAAATAATCAAGGAAGGATACTAAGCATCTAAAACCCAACTGATGATAAAAACCTTCACATGAATTTTCAGAACTTATCTTTGCTATCCCTGGCAGAAAGTTTATGGGCTTGACCTCATTTTCCCTCATCCCCTGAACCTGAAGACTCTAACAGTGCCCTTGAGGTCTCTACACCTCTACGTCACTGTCATCTACAAGGGTCCACCTCTTCTCAGCAGTTTGCCTTCACTCCTTAACATCCCTTCATCAGCCTTGTCTTTCCTTGGCCCCCCCCACCCCCCATCACACACTCCAGACTCCTTCAGCCACCCTGCCGCCTCCTCCACCCTTACTCACACCCACTCTCACCTTCATTGCTATGACTGCCAGGCCCTAGAGAGAGGAGTGAGGGGTAAAAGAATGAACTTCTTTTGTTTACAGCAACCACAACCTGCCAAAAAAGCCAGCAGCTCTACACCTGCTCAACTGTCACCCATTGTTTTTACTCTACTGACTGAAAATTAAAGTCCCTGGTCTGACTGCATCTGAAACACATACTTTCTAAGGTTTATTTTGTATCCTCTACCTTTTTAATATTTTTTAAATTTTTTATTGTTGTGGTTACATAGTAAGTATATATATTTATGAGGTACAGGAGATATTTTGATACAGGCATGCAATGCATAATAATCATATCAGAGTAAATATATATAATTCAATCATCTAATTATAATATATAATTTAATTATACTCTTAGCTATTTTTAAGTGAACAGTTAAATTATTTTTTAATATAGTCACCCTGCTGTGCTAGCAAAAACCACATCTTATTTATTCTTTCTATGTTTTTGTACTGATTAATGGTCTCCCCTGCACCTCCACCTTCCAACTCCTGACTACCCTTCCCTGCCTCTTACAACCATCCATCTATATTCTATCACTATGAGTTTAATTGTTTTAATTTTTAGCTCCCACAGATAAGTGAGAACGTGCAATGTTTGTCTTTCTGTGCCTGGCTTATTTCACTTAACATAATGACCTCCAATTCTATCCATATTGTTGCAAATGACAAGGTCTCATTTTTCTATGGCTGAATAGTACCCTCTTGCATATATGTACCACGTTTTCTTCATCCATTATTCTGTTGATAGACACTTAGGTTGCTTCCAAATCTTGGCTATTATGAATAGGGCTACAATAAACATGGGAGTGCAGATATCTCTTCAATATGCTGATTTCCTTTCTTTTAGGTATATATTTAGAAATGGGATTGCTGGATCGTATGGTAGTTCTATTTTTACTTTTCTGAGGGACTTCCAAACTGTTCTCCATAGTGATTGTACTAATTTACATTCCCGCCAACAGTGTGTGAGGGTTCCCTTTTCTCCACACCCTCACCACCATTTGCTATTGCCTGTCTTTTGAATAAAAGCAATTTTAACTGTAGTGAGATGATATCTCATTGTAGTTTTGATTTGCATTTCTCCGATTATCAATGATATTGAGCACCTTTTAATATACCTGTTTGCCACTTATATGTCTTCTTTCGAGAAATGTCTGTTCAGATCTTTTTCCCATTTTTAATTGGATTACTAGATTTTTTCCTATAAAGTTGTTTGAGCTCCTTATATATTCTGATTATTAATCCCTTGCCATATGGGTAGTTTGCAAATATTTTCTCCCATTCTGTGGGTTGTCTCTTCACTTTGTTGATTGTTTCCTTTGCTGTGGAGAAACTTTTTAACTTGATGTGACCTCATTTGTCCATTTTTGCTTTGGTTGCCTGTGCCTGTGGGGTATTACTCAAGAAGTCTTTGCCCAGTCCAATGTCCTGGAGAATTTCTCCAATGTTTTCTTTCAGTAGTTTCTTTTAGTAGATTGTTTGAGATCATAGATTTTGTAAGTCTTTAATCCATTTCTATTTGACTTTTGTATAAGGCAAGAAAGGATCAAGTTTCATTCTTCTGCATATGTACATACAGTTTTCCCAGCACTATTTATTGAAGAGACTATCCCATCCCCCAATGTATGTTCTTGGCATCTTTGCAGAAAATGAGTTTACTATAGATGTGTGGATTTATTTCTAGGTTCTCTATCCTGTTCCAGTTGTCTATGTGTCTATTTCTTTTTATGTTGGTACCATACTGTTTGGTTACTATAGCTCTGTAGCATAATTTAAAGTCAGGTAATGTGATTCCTCCTCTAGTTTTGTTCTTTTTACTTAAGATAGCTTTGGATACTCTGGGTCTTTTGTGGTTCCATATAAATTTTAAGATTTTTTTTTTCTATTTCTGTCAAGAACTTCATTGGTATTTTGAAAGAGATTACATTGAATCTGTAGATTGCTTGGGGTAGTATGGACATTTTAACAATATTTATTTTTCCAATCCATTAACATAAATATCCTTTCATTTTTCTGTGTCTGCTTCAATTTCTTGCATCCATATTTTATGGTTTTAACTGGAAAGTCTTTCACTTCTTTGGTTAATTCCTAGGTATTTAATTTTATTTGTAGCTATTGTAAATGGGATTACTTTCTTGATTTCTTTTTCAGATTGTTCATTGTTGGCATATAGAAATGCTACTGATTTTTGTATGTTAATTTTGTATGCCGAAACTTTACTGAATTTGCTTATCAGTTCTCATAGTTTTTCAGTGGAGTCTTTAGGTTTTTCCAAATGTAAGATCATATCATCCGCAATCAAGGATAATTTGACTTCTTTCTTTACAATCTGTATGTCTTTTATTTCTTTCTCTTGTCTGATTGCTCTAGCTAGGACTTCCAGTACTAGGTTGAATAACAGTGTGGACAGTGGGAAGCCTTGTCATGTTTCAGATCTTAGAGGAAAGGCTTTCAGTTTTTTCTCTATTCAGTATGATACTAGCTGCAGGTCTGTTGTATATGGCTTTTATTATGTTGAGGTATGTTTTTTCCATACCAGTTTTTTCAGGGTTTTTTTTTTTAATCATAAAGGGATGTTGAATTTTATCAAATGTTTTTTCAGCATCAATTGAAATGATCATATGGTTTTTGTCCTTTATTCTGTTGATATGCTGTATGACATTGATTGATTTGTGTATGTTGAACCATGTTTGCATTACTAGGATAAATCCCATTTGGTCATGATGAAATATATATATTTCTTGGAGTCTCCATTGTGCAGGCTGGAGTGCAGTGGCACGATTCTCAGTTCACTGCAACCTCCATCTCCCGGGTTCAAACAATTCTCCTGCCTCAGCCTCCTGAGTAGCTGGGATTACAGGCATGCTCCACCACACCCAGCTAATTTTTAGTAGAGATGGGGTTTACCATTTTGAACAGGCTGGTCTCAAACTCCTGACCTCAGGTGATCCACCCGCCTTGGCATCCCAAAGTGCTGGGATTATAGGCGTGAGCCACTGTGCCTGGCCTGAATGATCTTTTTAATGAGTTTTTGAATTCAACTTGCTAGTATTTTGTTGAGGATTTTTGCATAAATATTCGTTAGGGATATTGGCCTATAGTTTTCTTATTTTTTTGATTGTCTTTGTCAGGTTTTGGTATCAGGGTAATATTGAGAATGAGTTTGAAAGTGTTCCCTCCTCCTCTATTTTTTGTAATAGTTTGAGTAGAATTGGTATTAGATCTTTAAATGTTCAGTAGAATTCAGCAGTGATGCCATCAGATCCCAAGCTTTTCTTTGCTGGAAGCCTTTTTATTACACCTTTGATCTTGTTACTCATTATTGGTCTGTTCAGGTTTTAGATTTCTGCACGATTCAATCTTGGTAGGTTGTATGTGTCTAAGAATTTGTTCATTTCTTCTAGATTTTCCAATTTATTGACAAACACTTGCTCATAGTAGCCACTAATGATCCTTTGAATTCCTGTGGTATTGTTTGTAATGTATCCTTTGTCATCTCTGATTTTATTTATTTGGATCTTTCTCTTTTTTTCTTAGGTAGTCTGGCTAAATGTTTGCCTATTTTGTTTAACTTTTCAAAAAGCAACTTTTTGTTTCATTGATCTTTTGTACTGTTTTCTTCATTTCAAATTCCTTTATTTCTGCTCTGATCTTTATTATTTATTTTCTTCTACTAATTTTGAGTTCAGTTTGCTCTTGCTTTTCTAGTTCTTTAAGATGCATCATTGGGTTGTTTATTTGAATTTTTTCTTATTTTTCAATGTAGGCACTTACAGCTGTAAACTTCCCCCTTAGTATTGCTTTTGCTATATCCCATAGATTTTGGTATGTTGGGTTCTTATTATCATTTATTTCAAGACATTTTTCAATTTCCTTCTTAATTTCTTCATTGAGCACCTCCTCCGAGCCACAGGTCACCCAGTCTACATCATTTCTCATCTGTCAATCACACCACCTCTTAGCTCTTGTGTCAGTCTCCAGGACAACCATACTTCAGCCCCATTTCCTTCTGATATGCTCTGCTTAGCCCAGTGATTCTTCTAGGCAGCTAGTTCTCCTAAATTACTACATTGCTCACAAACACTTAATGGCTCCCATTGCCACATAAAATCCAAACTCCTCTCAGTAGTCCATGAAGCCCTCTGTGATCTCATCCTCATCTCTTGCCACATGCTTACGGCATCCTAAGCTAATCACCAAATACATCATGCTGTTTCATGTCTTCATACCTCTTATCATGCTGCTCTCTCTGCCCAGAAAAGGAACATCCTTCCTCACCTACCTTCCAAAACTGAAAACCTCTTAGTCCTCTTTCAAGAATCTGCTCAAGCCTGACCTCACCAGCTAGACTTGCCACCTTCTTCCTTTCTGCCCCCACTTTTCCTCTTTCTCTTATTTGCCATTGTATCTATCACACTGAATGGCTTTTGTTTATTTCTGCCTTAACTCCTAGACTATGAGCTCTTTGATAGTAGGAATCAAGTCATGTTTACCTATGAGTTCTTAGTACCATGCCAAATGCCTGGCACATAGTGGGTGCTCTATAAACATTTATTATGTTGATCTTTCCTAATTCTTTTAGGGAGTCGTTTGACAAGAACCTCACTTAAAACTAAATCAGCTTGAAAAGACCAATATCAAAAGATTTCTTCCTGCATTAATTGGTTAGAGTATAATTTCACATTCCAGGAACCCCTGAAATATCTTTTTTTTTTCATATTTTTTTCTTAGAAAGTCATCTCATTTTGCCAGTTGGAACAAGCCTAGAAGTTTGGTGTTTTGTTTTGAAACTGAAAATTGCTTTAAGAGGCACTTTGTGCACTTGGACGTGGTTGAGAAGAGACCCACAGAGATGATTAAAGGCTGAAAAACAGACTGAGAAAACTGGAAGAGAAAGCTAAAGGCAATTTAGTAATCAACGTCAAGCATATGAAAGGTTGTTATTACCAAGGAGGGTGACAAGCCCATGCTGTTCATACCCTCTAAGGGGAGAGCAACAGGAAATGAGGCAAGTTGCAGCATAGATGACTTCAGTTAGATAAAGAGGAACTTACTTGGCAGAAAACATTGCTACAAACTGAAGGGTCCACCAGGAATGATGCTTGGTCCCTCCTTCTCCAGAGGTATGTAAACAGGAAAAGTTTCCAACTGCCTGGAATGTTCCCTGTGCAATATTGCCTAAAGTAGGGAATAGAATTAACAGTTTTGAGGGACAGTCTCCAGAAAAGACATAGATTTTTGGCACCCAGGACACAGGTGACCTGACAAAGTCCTTCCAACTCCAAAAATCTTGGAGAAAGTATTTCAGAGGAACTGAATTCAACAGTCACATCTTTTCACTACACATTTACTAAGCCTCTTTTCGAAGCCACCCCAGGTTAGATACCATCCCAATTACTAAGGCATAGTTTATGCTAATAGAGGAAAGAGCTGATTACCACATATTCTTTAGAGGCCTATCAGGCATCAGCTCTCCGAATTCTGTCTCACTCATACATGTGCACACATATACAACTACAAAGCAACCGCCAAAGCTACTTGCATTTCCTCTGAGTGACACCGACCCCTAGCTGCTCTAACCTCCAAACCTTTGCATGTGGTATTTCCTCTACCTCTAATTCCCTTCCCCCACTTCCTTACTTTGTAAATCCCTTCTTGTCCCTAAAGATACTGCTCAGGCATTACCTCCTCCAAGCTGCCCTCTTGCCACAGCTACTATTCCCTTCACCCCAACTCTGGATTATGATACTCTTTCATGATCCCTGGCTGAAAGCATTAGGAACTGAATCAAAATGATCCAAAAGAGAACTTGTTGGAAGTATAATGTATCAGCAGCTCAATAGCAGATAGAGGAACAAGCTTGCAAATGCCCAAGATTTAGGGGAGTTAAAACCAAGAACCAGAGGGTATAATTGTCTCATATTTGAAAGCATCAGGACTGGATGTTTCTACCTCACTTCAGTTCAGAATGCCCTGAATATATTCTCTCCATCCTAGTATCAACATCTTAAAAGAGAGCCTCATCGGCCAACCTTGGGTCTCATGACTAGTCTGAACTAGCCTGTGACTGTGCTAGGGTGGGAGAGGAAGATCACTCTTTTCAGTTTGTCTAGTGAGCATTGGTCACTAGAAATTATCATCCCACTTAAATTCACACAAAGGAGGAGAGGTGATTCCCCCCAAAAAGAAATTGTAATAAAATAGGAGAGGCAAGGTAAGCTAAGCAGCTCTCTCTTACGTTCATTACATTGTGGTATGATCCTTGGTTTTCCTGTCTGTGTTCTTAGTAAGTTCATGTGCACTCTGAAGGCAGCAATTGTATCTTTTATTTGTGTCTCATAGACTATTGGGTACAGAATCTGTGATCAATAACCTTTTACAGGTTCTTGGTCAATATTTGTTGAATGATACATGAAGGCTAAGACCATATGCATCCCTGTGTCTGCCAACTTCAAGCTCTGTGCTTTTTCTACCATACCACAAGGTTAGCAGGGATTATGTGCTCAGCCTTAATCCAGTTACCTGTTTCTTAACCTAAGGTATTTGTTGTTATTGGGTTTTTTTTTTAATAAATTAAGATTGGTATAGTAAGTCTTGGTTACAGCCAGCAAAAAAAACAAGTCTCAAAATATTCACAGAACTGAATCCCAGGATGTGCAAATGCAGTTTTTAAGCATCCATTTACCTTTGAGTGAAACTATGATATCCATCAAACTTCTCAGACAATACTATCCACAAACGTCAATTTTTACCTAGGTAATGGTGACTATAGGAAAAGAAAAGAAGAAAAATAATACCAGAAGTCTGCAAATAAGCTCTAAATGTAGCAAATAACTAAACATAATAAAACATAGTGCATATGTGTTTCCGTGGCCACTATCACACAGGTAAGCATGGCTGACTGGCTTGGTAAGTCCATTTCAATACTACCAGTGTTCACTGACAGTGTCTATAGCCATTCAAGCTTGTGAATTTGCATGGTTTGTTTAATCCAATTTCAATTTTGTTCTGAATCATACTTGGCCTTGCACTGAGTATTGCTTCATTGAGATGAATAAATGCACACCTTGTTCAAAAGAAAAAAAAAAGAGTCTTTGGGAATTCATTGTCAGAATTTCAAAAGTTCAAGATTTAGATCTTATAGATGACTAAGAGGTAAGTTGATCTTTCTTTGGGGACACATTGTCATGGACATCGAGAATTGCGGTCTCACGTTGGCAATAAATCAACAATGCATTTTGGCCTTATATAGTATCTATTGTCTTAAGTTTTAAGCCACCAAGCTTATATTTTAAAAATAGGTTAGGACTCCAAACTTATATATCTATATCTGTATTGAATTGGCCCAGGAACCGGGTTCTGGGTTCTCCTTCAATAAAGATTTCACATGACGCTTACATATTTATTCACGTTTTCTATATCACGTAAAAGATATTAGCAAGAGTGTTACACGAGATTCTTATTTTGAAAAGCTTGTCAGTTCAGGCACATTTTACATTTTATATTCAAATTTAAGATCAAACTAGTATATGGTAGTAATTTTTGCATGTTTATACCAAGATTTCCTCATTTCTGCTGCATAGAACTCCACTTAAAAATCATTTAAAAAGCAGGAGAATTAGCTCTCATTGATCCAAACCTGGATTTACATGTCAGCTCCCTCTGGATATGAAGAATGTAAAAGAAACTCAAATACCCTGAAAGTATTTTGAAGTTGCTTTTGCTGATGTGATCTATGAAGGTAGACCAGTTTGGCAACCCTGAATTGTTTTTACTGCAGCTGTGGACTACCTGTGGTTTCAAATGAACTACTGTGTATGCTTTGTTTATTTTATCCCTTCTTCCTGTTGGAAAAACAGCTGGAGAACAGACATCCTGCTGTTCGGAGCCTCCGGCCTTGGAATATTAACAGGAAGCCACAATAAGCATCTTCATTACTTCACCTGTGGCATAAATGGCAGGGAGAATGGAGCCCATCAGGAGGAACTTATTTAAAACAGAATGAAGCAGTTTGTGGACCATATGTCTGCACATCCAAGTAACTGCCACTAGCCTAATAAATTGGATTCTTTCGTGCAGTGTTCAACCGGGGGTGGAGAAAAAGTCAGTGTCCTATATAAAAGAGTAAAGGCAGGCTTCAGTAGCCTTTGGCAATAAATGGAATACAATATTTGGCGCATTAAACCAAGAAGTAGTATCACATGATTTATATCAGGTGCTTTTAGCAAAATATATGGGAGTAGATAGTAGGGGTATGTGGATGGGAGAGGAGGAAGCTAATAGTCTTACAAGATACTTCATGTGTTTTCCATTATGCATAATTACTCATCCTAAGGCAAGAGGATTATTGCATAAGCATTATTCCAAATATCTTCCCATTTTAGGGGGAGAGGGAGGGGTGACTGGAGAGAGGACAAATAATTATAAAAGATCAATGTCCCTGTTCTCCAAATGAGGAGACGGGGCTAGAGAGGTATTATGACCTATCTAAGACTCTTTATGTAATGTCTACATTATAATGGGCCAGATATATTCCTGGAAGTGCATTTACCTGCTGAAGATTCATCTTCCCCTCTATAGAATGAAGCTGTGAAAAAAAAATATTCTGGAAGAAGTATTTCCCCTTTAAACGTAAAAATGAGCTACTGAACAGAAGGACAAAAGAAAGGAATAATAATCTTGACAGTCATCATTGAATACACACTGGAACCCTCGTTCTGACTGCACCTATATGCCGACAGGGCACTTCGTTTCTTAGATCCTTGCATGCATTCACTCTACCAACTCTGCAAAACACACTTAGAAAAAGAATGCAGCAGCACAAACACAGACACGATTTTTTTAAATCACAGTCCCCAGAACCGGGATTTTAGAAATCCATTATACCAATAATCACTACTAGCCCATAAAGCAGACAGACTTGGGTTCAAATCTCAAGCATCCCACTTTCAGATATGTGAACTTGGATAAATTATTGTATGCTTTGGAATATAAGGAATTCTTCTATTTTCCCAAGGAGAAGATTAAAAACTGTTTTTTCACCAACTGGAACTATGTAAACTTTTAGAAATAGAGATAAAATAATCAAAAGTCTAATAATGTATTAATTTAGTCATAGATATTTAAAATCATGTAAAATATCAATTTAGAAATTTTTGTCACCCTCACATTTCATAAAAGTTTTCTTCTAATTTTTTTTTTTCTAATTCTTAATACACGCCATTGACATTAGTGTCGCCTGACAGTCTTCACAAATCATCTTCATTTTCACATGGGTTGTTTAATGCTGTCATCAGAAATTTTATCCTCTTGGAGAAAGAAAATGTGGTACATATACACCATGGAATACTCTGCAGCCATAAAAGAGAACAAAATCATGTCCTTTGCAACAACATGGATGCAGCTGGAAGCCATTATCCTAAGCAAACTAACACAGGAACAGAAAACCAAATACCACATGTTCTCACTTATAAGTAGGAGCTAAACACTGGGTAATCATGGACATAAAGATGGGAACAATAGATACTGGGGACTACTACAGGGAGGAGGGAGGTAGGGGGAAAGGACTGAAAAACTACCTATTGGGTACTATGCTCGCTACCTGGGTGATAGGATCAATCATACCCCAAACCTCAGCATCAGGCAATATACCCATAACAAACCTGTACACATACCTCCTGAATCTAACATAAAAGTTGAAATTATTTTTTTAAAGTATTATAAAAAAGAAATTTTATTCTGAACCATGAGCACCCATTCATATAACATTAAGACAAATTGTTTTGTTCATTTGTCCTGTAGGTGAAAGTTTGTGCTGTTGTATCCACTTAGTGTAATATGATAACTAATATATTGCTTCATATATTAAATATATAAAATCCTCTTTTTAAAGGCTGTTTATGATGACATCCAATTCTTGCAATTGTAGAGTCACCACTCCACTCCCAAGAATAATGAATAAATCTGTCAAATTTCTAAATTTCTTTTCTTTTCTTTTCTTTTTTTTATAGACAGAGTCTCACTCTGTCACCCAGGCTGGAGTGCAGTGGCACAATCTCAGCTCACTGCAACTTCCACCACCCAGGTTCAAGTAATTTTCCTGTCTCAACTTCCCAAATAGCTGGGATTACAGGCATGGACCACCATGCCCAGCTAATTTTTGTATTTTTCCTACAGAAGAGACTTCACTATGTTGTCCAGGCTGGTCTCGAACTCCTGACCTCAGGTGATCCGCTTGCCTCACCCTCCCAAAGTGTTGGAATTACAGGCGTGAGCCACCACACCCAGCCTTGTCAAATTTCCTTGCTTCCTTTTTTAGAGTTTCTGCAGGTCACTTCTATAAGCTTTTGAGAACAGAATCATCTGAAGTCATCTCAGGCTTATGTGGTTTTAGAAGTTGAATACATGCCCCATAATTTGAGAGACTTTATAAAGATTGAACTGCAATATAAGGTGACCCCTTCATTCCTGGGAAATAGGTTTGGAACCTGTCTCATCTTATTCTTTAGCACATACAGCACTTAATCTCTCTAAGCGTCTGTTTCCTCTGTTATAAAACAGAGCTAATAATAGCACTTTGCTTACAGAATGTGGTGAGGATTAAATGAGACAACACACTACAATGACACTCAGCACAGTGGTGTGCACCTAGAAAGTAATCAATATTATCTATTGACATTGCCCCAGTTTGGGGTACCACAAATTAAAAATGAAAACCTTGAAGATGTATGTCCAAGACAACTCACAAAGATTTAAAATGAAGCAGATGAGGACAGGTTAAAGGAACTTGGATTATTATTCCAAAGAGGGAAAAAGGAGTAATGTGACAAATTAGTTTCTAAAAGAGAAAGAACTCTTAAACAAAGACTAATAGCATTTCTGCTCTTCTTCACTCAGCAAGACAGCCATGGTATGAATCTGAATTACAGCACAAAGGACTTATGTCATATAGAAGGAAGAGTTTCTATTCAGTGAAGTTTATGAAAAAAAAATTGAATCACTTTCTGATAGAGCCTGTGACTCACTTTTAAAATGAGGGGTCATCTTGGTACAGTTCTGCCTAAAGGCAATGTTATTGGAGGAATGATTTTTCAAGGTCCCAAATTATCCATATATCTCTGCACATCAAGATGAACTACTATATGAAATTAAAGTATAGGAATGTAATGCCAGTAATAGAGCATGAAAACCAGAGTGGGGTTGAAGACCAAAAAGATGGCATATTTTGCTGAGTTCCTTGGGTATCAAGCAAATTTAGTTTTTATTGTCCCCATTCAGGGGATTATTTTACTTCCAAAAATTGCCACCACTGTTAGAAAAAGCATAAACCTTGGAACTACAACGACCCGAGTGCAAGTTTCAGCTTTTCTTCTTACTGTGTTACCTTGAACAGGTCTTTAAACTCTCTGCTAGTGTGTTTCATCATCTGCCAACAATGCATAAAAACATCAACGTTACAGGGCTGTAGTGAGGATTAAATGAGATGGCTCCGTTCAGTATTTGGCACACTACGGATATTCTAAAGGTTGATCCTGTTGTCTCCCAAATTGTGCTTCCACACATACTACAGTTTTCAGAAGCCTAAGTTATCACATTGCATTGTCAGCTGACACTCTTACAACTACCGAAGGTTTATCCCTCAGTACCTAACAAAACCACATCACAGCTTGCTTTATTTTCAGGCAACAAATTCTCCAAAGACAGAACTGGATGGGGGTGAACAAACTTCTGCCAAGTATGTGACAGTTTTATAAAGTTTCTCATTCAGTAGTTGTGCTAAGAACGGCTCTGTCATTTAGACATACTCTTGAAGGGAACCGCGTTCTTTATCAAAGAATTTCCTTATAGTTTCAACAAACATCTCCACAGCTTCTACTTGATTCAGGAATGAATTTGGAATGGTTTAAAACACACTAGCAAGGTACATTAATTAGGACAAGGTTTAGTAACATAACAGAAAGATTCAAAATACAATGACGAGACAGAAATCATTTCTTTCTCACATAACTGCTCAGAGGTAAGTGGTGCTAGGCTGACAGGACAGCATTGTCATTCTCAAGATAAGGCTTTCATCTCTGGGTTCTAGGCAACTCCAGTGAGAAAGGGCAGAAAGAGTCATTGAGCACGCCATATGCCTTTCTAGGAGCACAACCCATAAGAGTCACCATACTTCAGATCACAAACCCAAATTTAGTCACAAGGCCACACAGCTACTAGGAAGACTGGGAAATACAGAGTCATGCTGGGAAACCATGTGCTCAGCAAAAACTCAGGAAGAAGGTGATAAGAATATGTGGGCATGACCATAAACAGTATCTGCTTCACAGAATTAAAGAGGGAAACTTATCTAAATGGTTTAACTTTATATTGAAAGACCATTTAAGATTGGAAAGTGCAAACAATATACCGTTTAATCTGAGAGTTGATGTAGTAATTATGAATCAAACACAAGGAATAAAGACCCTAGCAACATAAATTGAGGCAGTAAGTACAAACCTTCATATTTATACAACAGAAACTTGAGTCATCGACTCTTGCTGAGGCCAAGCTACATCTGGGAAAATCTGACTGTGCTGACCCAGAAAAGAGTTGGAGTAGAGCTGTGTTGGATTAATGACAGCACTTAGCCTCAATGTTTTAAAAATTCAGAAGTTATGGGGAGGGCCCCCTGAACAAGCCTGAGCTAGCCTGGAGAACTCCAAAAGAAGAAAGAGCCCCACTCTGACGCAGAGTTTATGGTTTATAAAACACCAGATCAGATGAAGTGACAACACCACCCCCCTCCCCGCCACATTTGACTGTGAGAAAATATCTCTGGGGCCAAATAATAATAATTCCTGTTTGCAGTCAAGAATGAGTTTACCAGATGCCATTTTGCAAATCTTTTTCAACCTATTTGAGAGACTTTAATATGTTGCTTTTTTCATTGTCTGAGCTTCATATATATTTTACTTCTGCAGGAAATCTAGAATATTTTATCATTAAGTACTCATTCACTAAGCTAATAGAGTTTGTCCTAATCTCATGAATGTTTTTATTAACAATTGTTCTGTTCCTTGACTATACATCTGGGAAGAACCTCCACACTTCGCAAAGCAGAGAGAGTTTTCTGTGTTTTTCCCAGTAAGAACAAGAGAATACACCAGAATCTCCAGATCCTAAAAGAATAAAAAGGAAACCACCAAAACATAAGCAAACCAAAGATCAGTCCCAATCACTTGTTTAAAATTGATACAACTGAGGAAGCATAACCTTTGTACTGCTTGACAGAGGAACTGGGGAAATTTGCTGTGAAATTAAAATAAACACATCACTGCCAGTTTTGAAAATTCTTGAGGTGGGGGAGGGGGAGACCTTCATTTTCTGATGGAGTAAATCCTAGACTAAGAAGCCAGAAAATTCGCTTCAGATCCCAGATCAGCCAATAGCTAACTACACGGACTTAGGCAAATTCCATAATGTCTTTGGACTTCAAGTTTCTTATTTGTAAAATTAGGAAGCTGAGAGATATTATTTCTAAGATCTTTTCTAATTTAAAGAGTCAATGAGTTTATGAAACTACTGCTTACTGAGATTTCTTAAAAACTCCAACATCACAAATATCACAGAATCATATTAATTTTGTTTTTATTTTACACCCAAATTTAGTAAATGATCAATTCTCCTCAACAATTGCAGGAAAATAAAGATTCTGAAGACATCTTGTAAGTTAAACTTGGTAAAGGAAAAAGTAAACTGTCTTTGAAAGAGCCCTCTATATAACCTTTAAAAGAGATGCATGTGTCACTTTATTGATTTTTTGTGCCAAAAGGGTATTTGGATAAGGTGGCTGTTCCCTCCAAACTTGGATTATTTATGATTCATATCCTGCTGCCAGTAAAATGTTTATAGCAGATGATCTCCCCATTAATGTTAGTTTCAAAGGATTAAAGCTAATTATGGCTTTATTACACTTATGCTAACTTAAATTTGCTCCAGAATGACATGACAATGAACCCCTGACTCCAATCTCATCTCCCCCAGCATCAACCCATCAATCTTCCACAGAGACACCAGGGCTTTTCCTGAAACAGAGGTAATAAAGTGTGTCAGCAACTCCATAAGCTTCATTTCATGCCATAAAAGCTATGTCATCCCAGTTCACTTTTCCATGGCTTTGCAAGAGATGCATTCAATATCTAGAGTGTCAGAACCAAGTCCTTTTTGTGGCTATAAAAAAAATAGTGCAAATATTTAGTAGTCCCCCATCTCTAGAAAAATACAGTCTCTATTAGTCTGTTCTCATGCTGCTGATAAAGACATACCCAAGACTGGGTCATTTATAAAGAAAAGAGGTTTAATTGACTCACAGTTCCACATACCTGAGGAGGCCTCACAATCACGGTGGAAGGCGAAGGGGAAGCAAGACATGTCTTACATTGCAGCAGGCAAGAGAGAGTGTGCAGAGGAACTGCCCTTTCGTAAAACCATCAGATCTTGTGAGACTTATTCACTATCACGAGAACAGAAAAACACGTACCCGTGATTCAATTACCTCCCACTGGTTCCCTCCCAGGAGACATGGGGATTATTACAATTCAAGGTGAGATTTGGGTGGGGACACAGAGCCAAACCATATCACAGTCCTGGAGGCCTGAACCAGAAAGTGGAAGGAAATTTTGTCCAAAGAAAAAGGTACCACCTCCTCTGGGGAGAAGCAGACCTGTTTCAGCATATAGGTTGAATTTTCAGCAAAAACTGTGCAGTTGTTCTAAGTAGCCTGGGCTTTTCCCTCCCTTTCCAACCTCCCCATCTTCTTATTGCCTGCCATGCAGACCCTGATCATCTTTAAGGATTGACTAAAATCTCACCTTCACTGCCTACTCCACCTCCTCCATGGAGACAGAAGTTTTCTCTCCTATGAACCTATAGAATCCCACCCCTGCCTCTGTATCCCACTCTATCATCAATGAATCACCACTGAATTCCTCAATCCCCTCATATCAGGACAACTGGTTTGTTTATCATTTCACCCCAATAAACCATAACTTCCTTAAGGGTAAATAAATCATAGTAATCTCTACCCTGATTGCCTAAGACAAGGTATGTTCACTTTAAGTTCTTAGAAAATGCCTGTTTAAAGAAAAGTTGATCTTGTTGGTGTCAAAGTAGTTCCAGTACTTAAAATCCATACAACCAAAAGTCTAAGAGTAGTATCAAATGTTGGCTCATGTTCTGAATATATCTATTATGCACAGCCATGTCTCTTCTCAAAAAAAGATGGTGGATTAATCATTTATCTCATTTTTTTAAATTGAGATGTGTATTAAGCCATTCTTGCATTACTATAAAGGAATACCCCAGACTGGGTAATTGATAAAGAAAAAGGTTTAATTGGCTTATGGTTCGGCAGGCTGCACCAAAAGCTGAGTGGTATCTGCTTTGGTGAAGGCCTCAGGAAGCTTACAGTCATGGCAGAAGGTGAAGAAGCAGCACGTGCATCACATGGCAAGAGAGGGAGTAAGAGAGAGAGTGAGGAGGTACCACGCACATATCTAATATGAACTCACTCATCACCAAGGGGACGGTGCTAAGCCATTGATGAGGGATCCATCTTCATAATCCTCATAATCCAAATACCTCCCACCAGGCCCCACCTCCAGTAGTGGGGATTACATTTCAACATGAGATTTAGAGGGGACCAATATCCAAACCCTATCAAGATGAAAGTTTTATTCACACGTTTGTGATCCCAGGTACTCAGGAGGCTAAAGTGGGAGGATCGCTTGAGCCCCGAAGATTAAGGCTGCAGTGAGCCATGATCATGACACTGCACTCCAGCCTAGGAGGCAGAGCAAGACCCTGTCTCAAGAAAAAAAAAAATTGTTTAAGTACAAGAATATATAAAATAATTGATTTTCAAATGTTTTATACATCTCTCTGTAAATTTCCCTGCTCCCACACCTTCAAAATCTTACTTTTTTCACAAAATGTAAATCAGCTCCAGTCTAAAACAAAGAACTAATCCTTATTCACTAAGAAAAATGTATTGCTTTAACACAAGAACAGAAGTTCCCTATTTCCAGAGATTAGCAATCTAAATGGATACAAATCACCTGCTATAATTTAGTGAGGGCCAAGGCATGTACCAATATTCTAAGTAGTAAGGCCTAATTTCTGTGTTTCTCAACTTTGACACCAATGATGCTTTGGGCCAGATAATTTTTATTTAGAGGAGTCATCCTGTGCACTGTGGGCTGTTTAGCAGTCTCCCTGGCCTCTACCCACTTGACTCCAGTAGCATCCCCCTAGTTGTAGCAGTCAAAAATGTCTCCAGACATTGTCAAATGCCCCCGGGAAGCAAAATTTCTCCTAGTTGAGAACCACCGCTCTCAAAATACACAGATGGTAGATATAACAAGCTTTAGAGCCAGTCAGACCAGTAGCAAATATCAGCTCCATAACTTAAGAGCTATGTGATCTTGAGCAAATTACTTAATCTCTCTGATCTTTAGTGTCTTGATCTGTAAAATGGTACTAATAAGACCCATTTTCAGGATTCTTGTGAAGTTTAAGTGAAAAAATGTACATAAAGTGCTTAGCATAGTACCTTGTAAATTATAAGCACTTAATAGCTAATATTTATTTTTGTTTGTTATTATTATACATGAAATATTAATTTGCTGGATTTAAAACACCACAAAATATACCCTAGGATAATGCTGAATATAATTTGATTTTTAAAGAGTTCAGAACTACTTCAGACTCTGCCTATTCCTTAACAGCCACATAGTGAACATCAATAGCTAGTGGTATTTTTGTTTGTTTGTTTGTTTGTTTTTTAGACAGAGTCTTGCTCTGTTGCCTAGGCTCTGGACTGCAGTAGCTCAGTCTCGGCTCACTGCAACCTCCACTTCCCGGGTTCAAGCAATTCTCCTGCCTCAGCCTTCTGAGCAGCTGGGACTACAGGCACATGCCACACACCCAGCTACTTTTTGTATTTTTAGTAGAGACGGGGTTTCACTATGTTGGCCAGAATAGTCTCGATCTCTTGATTTCGTGATCCGCCTGCCTCAGCCTCCCAAAGTGCTGTGATTACAGGCATGAGCCACCGCGCCTGGCCAATAGCTAGTGTTCTATAGCTAAGGAAAGTGTGCAAAAGTTTCAGGCAGCAGAATTAGAGGAAGCAAATTTTTCTACTTGTAGGAAAGACTCTTGTTATCCTCCAATATCTAGTCTCCCTTCTTCCATGATGATAAGAATCTCCAAAATTTATCAACCCCAAATAAATCATATTTCCCAGGCTCCCTCCCTCCCATTGTGACCAAGTTGTGGTCAATAGGATGTTAGCAGAACTTGTAGGTACAACTTCTGATATGTGTCCTTAAAGGAAGAAGGTCTGCTCCTTCTCCCCCTTTATCCATCCTGCTGCTTGAAATATGGATGTGTTGGCTGGGATACCAGTTGGAACCATGCCAGTAAAAACCATACCCTAGACATGGTGAAGAGGAAAGTTGGAAGCAGCCTGGATCCCAAATATATGTAGTATGGCACTGCCATTATCAGCTCTGAATGGCCTACATCGTGACTTCAAAGTGAGAGAGAAAGAAAACTTCTATCTTGTTTAAGCCACTGTTATTTTGAATCTCTGCTAGTCATAGCCAAACAGATTGAATGTGTAACACTGGCTAAAAAGCGTGAGATCAAGCAGCAAGCATACAGACGCTGCAGGCCAGCCAGCTGAAGCCCCATATTATGAGATAGCACATTTGATAAAATTGTTTCCTGTTCGATCCAGCCAACCCAACCTATAGCTCTAAGCTGCATGGTTTAAAAATTCAAAATGTTGGTTCTCACCCAACATTGCCTAACTGGCTCTCAAGCATGTTTTGTTTGTTTGTTTTGTTGTTTTTAAATATAAGTAGACAGTTTATTTGGACCAAGCTTTAGAATTGCAACCCATGAGCACAGACTCAAGTTTTCATTCTTGCCTTGCACTTAAAGAATTATGAAAAAATTAGCGCCAGCCAGAGCTAACCAGTTGCAGAAATGGTGGATACACTCTTGCCCAGGGTTTTCAATCTAAGTTGTTAGACAAGCCTATTAAATTTGGGGCCTTTTAAGGATAGCAATGCTAACGGGTTCTGTCTGTACTCACCCTGAACCCTATGTAAAGAGAATGATAGACTTAGCAGGCAATAAATCCTATTTTCAGCCTTCATCATAGGGGATTTTTCTACCAGACAATGGGAACCAGTCTAGCAGCAAAAATCATATTCAAGGTGTTGCCTTCCCATCTAAGCCTATTTTCTAGATAACCAGAAGGAGTGGTGTTATGGGTTGAATTGTGTTCTCCCAAAATTCATGTTGATGTCCTAACCCCTATATCTCAGAATGTGACTGAATTTGGAGACAGAATCTTCAAAAAGGTAATTAAGTGAAAACAAGGTCATTAGGGCAGGCTCTAGTCCAACATGACTGATGTTTTTATAAGAAGAGGAGATTAGGACACAGATACACGCAGAGGGAGGACCGTATGAAGACACAGGAAGAAAATGGCCATCTACAAGGAAGGAAAGAGGTCTCAGCAGAAATAAACCCTGCTGACACCTTGATCTTGGACTTCCAGCCTCCAGAACTATGAGGAAATAAATTTGTGTTGTCTGAGCCAAGTCTGTGGTCCTTTCTTACGGCAGCCCCAGAAAACTCATACAGGTAGGCAGAATGGTAAACAGAGCACAGGGGTCAAAAAGTGAAAACAAGAGTCTTTAGTTTTAAAAAAGCATGTGGAAATGAGTCCTTAGGTTTTGCTTGCTCAAATGAGTACCAACCAGAAACAAATAGACCAGATACTTACTAATTTGGGGAGGGAATTGCATTTTCAGAGAAACCACAAGCCTGTCCTGATAAAGATTGTGATCACTCAAGCCCTAAAACAAACCCGGAAACCCAGATCCTCCACTTCCAGAAAGGAGGCTGAGAAAGAAGGCAAAATGTCCAAGGCCTGCTTCAGATGTGATCAGAGAGGCTAATGGAAGAAGACAGCTTCTCCCAGCATAGAGCCAAGAGCTTCCAGATGCACCAAGCCCGAGAATTTACTTCTTCACCAGGACCGGGCTTCTTCGCAATTCTGGTTCAACGATCTAAAAACTGCTACAGCTCAATTATTGGTAAGTATTTCGGTGCCTTTTCCCAAATGGGAGTTTTTGCCGCAGTTATTATGTTACAACTCCACTGAAGCATATTGGATGAGATGGGGCCAGAAAATTATAGACCTGAAAGGAGCTCTACTCTGACCCAGTAGAAGGGACCAAGCATCACCCAGAGATCCTGGAATTAAAGGTCGTTGCAATAACTAGATGGGATTTTGAGTTGTCTCCCCAGGAAAGGGGTGAGTGTATTTTAAGTGTGGAAAGAAGATACACATAGATATCTAGTTTTCCTCCAGGATCAACCATGGTAGAGATTATTGGATGTCTCTATTTGTTTTCCACTTTCTCCAAGAGCCCCACAATTCAGCTGGGTATGTGACTGCCAAAACAAAAGATATCTCCCAGCCTCCTCTGCTATAATATGGCCATTTAATTAAGCTCTGACCAATAGGATGTAAGCAGACATGATGTGTACAACTTCTGAGATGTGTTCTTAAAGGTAGGACACATGTCCTTCTTCCCCATCTCCCTGTCCTGCTGCATAGAATTTGGATGTAAGGGCTAATGACCCATCCATGAGGATAAGGGTCATGTACCTAGTTCACCAACCTTGGTAAAATGGAAAGTTGGAAGCAACTTGTTCTGGATGACTGGGAAGCCATCATTTCAGCCTCTATTTCTATGCCTTTATATGAGAGAAAAATAAATATATGTCTTGTATAAGCCAGTGATATTTTGAGGTCACCATTATTCACAACAGAACCTGTAGTACAACTAATAGATTGATAGATCGATCTTCTATGTTTCCTTTCAGGTCTACAGACCCAAAAGTAATTTCAAAAATTAAGAATAATGGTAGAAAACTGTCCTATGATTCTTAATTCTAATTCCTCTGACCCTTTGAGGAAATGTGTCACTTTTATTCTGCCCATATGTGTATAGCAAATGAGGCTGAGAAAGCCAAAGGAGACAAAGTGGAGGTTGAAGTCAAAAACAGAAGAGATGTACAGAATCTCGCTAAATAATCTGCCAGACCTGGTGACTCACCTCCCTGGATACTGTTCTCATACTGAGTCAAAAGGAAAGATGTTGATAAAGATGGAAAAGAAATTCGGATATGCATCCTGAAATGGACTATGCTAATTTTCCCAATTATCCAGGTCCATCTTTAACCATAAGTGATTTCAAAGTGAAATGATGACTTTCATATAATTTTCATTTGGTTCTGAGATAAAGGAAAGAGAAATGGAAAATCATCTGAAAAGTGTTGCTTGGTGCATAACGCTTACCAAGGGGGGCTATGGTTCTCATCCACACAATTCCTATTTCTATTAATGAGAGTTGTGGATAAAACCCTAGCCAGTATCTTCTATCTTTTAGCTTCCACAATGCTTAGAAAACTGTCTTGGGGATATCACAGAGATTGTTACAGCAGATAACATGTCCATTCATCCATATTAGACTTTCATAATCGTTTTCAGGGACCCCATTAGCCAGAGCATTTCAAGAGACATATTATTTTGCCCAGTCATTTGGTAATAGTAACCACATAAATCAATGACTTTTGGGGAATAAAGCTGTGGAGTTACAAGCAGAGAGAAGAGAAGCATGAATTCCTTTAAGAAGAAATTACATGAATTAAATCAGAAGTCACTGCAATGGCCCAAATAACCATACTTCTTATTCTAGCCTGCGACATTTACCACAATACTTTTTGCCCCTAGCTGCAAGGCTGGTTATAGCCTTATTTAAATCCTTTACACATTATAATTCTCTACTAAGTGGGATAAAGAGCACATGGTCTCAGTCACCTGCTAAACATATGACATGAGGTGCAAATTCATTTATTTGAACCATAATATTAAAGGACCTTCTTGAATTTAAATCATCTGATACCAGGTTATGACTTCAACCCCAAGCAGACATGCCCTGGAGAGTTAAGAGACATTTTCAAAGTTTCAAAGACAAAGAAGGCTTCTAACCTGCTCACAGTTAGCCATTACATGCTACCAAGGACTGTTTAATTGGGACTGCCATTCTCAATTAGCCAGTGACAAGTGAATATAAGAGTGAAGAACCAAAATTAGGTACACATGTTACCAATTATTTCCATTAGGGATTATAATGAAATTGTACATTTTGCTTTGGTTTTTCTTTCTTCTCTAGCTCTAACAAGTTATACAAATTAAACTAGTGAGGGAGCAGAGCTTATAGATAACTTTGTCCTTCAAAGTGAGAAAGAACCACATTCATGGAAACTCCTGCAGCTCTTCAGCTATGATATTCCATTCTGACCTCAGCATTTGCTCTACAGTGGAGCTTATCCAAATTTCATCTGAGGGCCTCAAGCATAACCAGATGAGGCTCTTTGTGATCCAAACATAGGGTTACTCCTCTTTTCTTCCCCTCTTGTTTACTAAAAAGCAAGAGTATTCAGTTTCTCTTTATGATTCACTAGGTTTCTGACTGCTAGTCCTTCAAAGAGTATTTTACTGGGGTGATAGAAGGGGAAAGGAGGGAAGGGCTGTATACAGTGATGATGCACTAAGCTAAAAAAACCTTCCGCTTAGATATGCATTTGGAGCTGGTTTAAATAGCCATCCCCCAGAATTGCACTTCAAATTTGAATTTTCTGGTCCTGACAGCTTTAAAATTTATATTTAAATTTGTGTGTTTAAAGATATATATTTAAATGTACATATATATTTAAATATAGATTATTTTTAAAATTTTGGAATGTGCCAAGCACTTTATATAAATTGAGCATGAATTAAAGATAGATTTTAAAGAAAATGTATACCTGAATGTGACTTAATTACCATTAAATATTAACCTGTTTCCTATTTTCATTTGTAGTAAAAAAGAACTGCAAGAATCCAGATATATTTGGAAACTGTAATTTTTTTCATTGTAAACATCATCCAACTTTTTTAGATTCCATTGAAACAATCATCTTACTGTGGTTGTGCTTCTGGTAGGTTGACAGGTTACAAGACACTAAGGGAGTTTGTATGACTTTAAACTCTTCCACAGATCAGGGTAATACTATAATATGCAGCTGATTCTAAAGTTAAATCACTTCCCATGACAGGAACTTCTTACACCTGTCAAAAGCATGAAGAATTTGAGTCTCCCAGTTATGGGTGGGGTCAAATCAAGTCATGCCTTTTCTCAAGCACAGAAACAGGAGTCTGAAAACTTTTTCTGTAAGAGCCAGGATAGTAAGATTGCTGCTACAACTACTCAACTCTGCCACCATTGTAGTGAAAGCAGCCACAGGCACAAATGTTACACCATTTGTGTAAACAAATGGATGTGGCTGTACTCCAATAAAACTTTATTTACTAACACAGACTACAGGCTATATTTGGCTCTTACGGTCATAGTTTGCCAATCCCTGTTTTAGCTTCCAAGCCTCTGATTCTTTTAGCCTTCCATTTCACCTTCCCAGAAAATAAAGAGAATTTGATGTTAAAGAACATGAGTTTAGAATAGAAGGAAATGATTTAGAATCATTTGGGGAACTTGACAAAAATATTGATTCATAGGCCCTACCCTCAAATTTTCATTTAGTAAATCTTACATGGGTCCCAGAAATGTGAATTTTCTTAAAGCTCCCCCAGTGATTCTGATTCTAAGTCAGCTTTGTGATTCTCTGTTCTAGATAATGGCCCCAGCTTCTGCCGTAACTTTATAACATTAGGAATATCACCTTTTATATTAGTCAGCATAATTAATGCTAGCTGCTGCAACAGCAAGCCCCAAATATCAGTAGCTTAGCCTAGTAAAAATGTATTTCTGTCCCATATCACCTTCTCTTATTTCATACCTATGCCATATAGAACTCTTGGAAAAAAGAAATAGAGAAGGAACTAGAGGTTTTAGATGTCCTAGCACAAAAGCAACACACATGGTACTTCTGCTCACATTTCACCAGCCTAATGAAACCCGTTCACATGGTTTCAACCTAACTGCAAGGGAGGCTGGGGAAAGGAAAGGAGCACAATACCATCAATATTTGGTGAGCTCAAACAGATCACCTGACATGTTTGTATCTGACTCCTCATCTGCCAATCTGGGATAGCATCTGCCTCCTTTAGACCACACAGAAAGAGCAGATGTTCAAAACACGGTTGACCACTAATTAAACTCTGAACAATAGACAGCTTAATGCCCAAAACTATTCCTTATACCTAGCTTTTTGCAAAAATTAGGTTCCTGAAACTCTGGAATGTAATAAATTTGTGTTAATCAAATTAGGTCTTTTTTTAATTAACAAGAAATTCATTATGCAAAACTGGGGCTGTTGTTCTATCTGGCTTCTACAATGGATACACACTGATAGGTGTGTTGACAAAAGGAAACCGCAATTAGCAGATGTATAAATTGTCCTTATGTTTGCAGTTACAAAGGTTGAATGTTGGTCTTAGTAATACTGTGTGCATCCTTGATACACTGCAGTGGAAGATTAAGAAGAAATGTAGAAATTGCCAGTTCCAATCTAGCAGCCAGAGCAGCCAATTCCCAGTTCTCAGAGATGGGGGAAAATACCTGAATGGGAGGCAACTTCTTAACTATTTAGAGACATAGATATCATTTCAAAAGTTATCACCCTTTTTTAAAAAATCAAGGTAGGGGATGAGGAGACGCCCTCCACCAAAAATAAAAAATAATGTTATAGTGTTGTAGATCCTTAAGCTCTTAAGAGAGAAAATAGGGATTTCTGCTGAAGTAGGACAGATTTCTGTTAGAAGTTTTTTAAAAATTTCTCAATATTTAGGAAGGTTTTCGTTCCCCACACAGAAACTAAGATAGCATATGAAACTTGACCGAGGAAGGTTTGGGGCTTTGGGAGGAAGAACTAATGAAGTACTTATGAAAATCACAATTTCATTTACCAATGATGACATGGTCTAGAATTGCCCACATACATGATCTGCTTATTCAAGGTCAAAATAAATGCTAATCAATAAAACGTATTGTCCTCCAGGGCACAGCACTTAGCATAACCTGTGATCTTAAATACTACACAAGAATGGTTTTCTTTAACAGACCTGAGTGTTATAACCAAGTAAACTTGCTACGTAAGTCCTGCCTCTTAACCTTTCATCTCAGGGCCTGTATCTGAGACCTTTGTTTATTAACCTGATAACTCTCCCGCCACAGTTTATCTTGCAAGTGATAGAGCAGTCTCAATATTTCCTAGTAACCAGCCATTTCGGAGAAAGCACAAAACGTTTGTTCAGCCAACATGGTAGTGTCTAGCTGTCTGGCCATCCCCAAGGGGATCTTGGCTTATGTACAACTATAGATATGACAAAGCTGTCTATAATAATTTTAACTGTTGGATGCATTATCTCAATGCTGAAAACCCCTTCATAATTGTACAAACACATAAAACCTGGCAAATAAACTACCTTTTTAAACATAGTGGAATTATCTCTTATCCATTCACCACGGAACTGAATGTGACAAATAACTGTTACAGCACCACAGCATACAACCAGTGGCTTCCTCAGAAACTTCAATCCAATACCTTTTAAAGAAAATAAAACAAGATTTCTAGAGTATTAAACTGGAAGAATATATTTATTCATGTGGTAAGAGTGGTGTTGGGAGGAAGAAAAGGGTTGTACCTTCTTTAGAATACTACATGTCTGTAGACTCGGAATCTCATCATTACCAAAAGCTTATATACAAGAAAACAGGTCAATATTTCCAATAGAAATTATTTCCAATAGAAAACAGGTCAATAGCCTTCCCATAGATAAGGACTTGAAACTGTGAGCAATTATCTAATAAAAGCTTTTAAACTAAATTGCTAATTAAGGTGAATTTAATATGCATATCAGGCAGGAATGAGGAGCGTGTAATTTATGTATCACAAAGCCTAGAACAAGTATATTACAATTCAGTAGTTTAGAGATATTATTTTTTGATTAAAGTATATTACAAACAAATGCCCTTTCCCCTGATTTCAAGATCAACGGGAAGACATTGAGATTTTACCACTTTCTTAAGGCCATTGGTTTCATAAGTTACAGAAATTTAGAGCAGAAGTGATCTTAAGGGATTATCTAAAAACTGCTTCATTTTACAGATGAAGAAAGTGATGCCCAGAAAGGTTAAAGAACTTGTGCAAAGAACAAAATCCAGGCAAGACTTCTCTGGGCTCTACTCTTACATCCTCCATTTTCCAGCTGCACATAAATAGCAAAGGTTGGTTTTCCACAAAAGCTTTGGGGAACTGTAACTAGAAAGATATTTGAATGATAGGCATTCATAAGCACTCCTAAAGGAAGCAAGAATTGTTAGCTTTGAAATAACACAACCGCTGTTCTCAAGTGCTGAATGACAACTTTTTGCTCATCTGTTAAAATTTAGTTGCTGTAGGCCGGGCGCAGTGGCTTACACCTGTATTCCCAGCACTTTGGGAGGCCAAGGCAGGTGGATCACGAGGTCAGGGGTTCAAGACCAGCCTGGCCAAGATAGTGAAACTCCTTGTCTACTAAAAATACCAAAAAAAATTATCCAGGTGTGGTGGCAGGCCTCTGTAACCTCAGCTACTTGAGAGGCTGAGGCAGAGAATTGCTTGAACCCGGGAGGTTTGTGAGCCGAGATCATGCCACTGCACTCCAGCCTGGGTGACAGAGCGAGACTCCATCTCAAAAAAAAAAAAAAAAAAAAAAAAAAATGTAGTTGCTGTAAAAATAACAAACATTTTTCACTTGTCCCTAACTCATCTTGTTAACAGTGACAAATGACTCATTGAGAAATGACTTTTAACAGCTTCCAATTGCCTGATGAATTTTTATAACTGCCTTTTACTGGGTCAAGGAGCAGCTATGTGTAACCGTTTGGGGCCATTATTGGGTACAAACTCTGTGGCAATTGCACTTGCTATATCATTCATTCAGTTGATAAGCCAGAGGGATCAAAGTTAACATGCTCACACTTAGTACACCTCATCCCCCAAAGGAAAGAGAAATGCCTGCCCTTGGCTTCAATGAAAAACACGTAAGAGAACATGTAGGTGGATAGGAACAACATTAGCAATACTATAGCACAATCCCAAGAGCATGACAAGAGGCCCCTTGCACTATTATATCCATATACAAAAGTCCACATATATATTTCTAAAGAAAGGTACAAAATGGAATCCTTTGCATCGTAATACTTTAGAGCGCAGACAAAAATCCACTTCTCCTGATATCTATTCTAATGTTCTCTCCTTTATACTCATAGATCATAATGACTCATTAAAACTTCCAGCAAGCTTGTGTGTTAAAATAATCTTTTTTTTTTTTTTTTTTTGAGATGGAGTCCCCCACTGTCACCCAGGCTGGAGTGCAGTGGTGTGATCTCAGCTCACTGCAACCTCTGCCTCCTGGGTTCAAGCGATTCTCCTGTCTCAGCCTCCCCAGTAGCTGGGATTATAGGCACATGCCATGCTACCCTGCCTAATTTTTGTATTTTTAGCAGAGATGGGGTTTCACCATGTTGACCAGGCTGGTCTTGATCTCTTGACCTCAAGTGATTAGTCTGCCTCGGCCTCCCAAAGTGCTGGGATTGCAAGCGTGATCCACCACACCCGACCTAAAATAATCTTATGTGATGGCAACTTTTAGATTCCTAATTGTAGGTATTCTAATCTAATTCTAATCTATTCTTTTTTTGTTTTGTTTTTTTGAGACAGAGTCTTGCTTTGTCATCCAGGCTGGAGTGCAATGGCGCGATCTCTGCTCACTGCAACTTCCGCCTCTCGGGTTCAAGCGATTCTCTTGCCTCAGCCTCCCAAGTGGCTGGGATTACAGGCACCTGCCACCACGCCCTGTTACTTTTTGTATTTTTAGTAGAGACAGGGTTTCACTGTGTTGGCCAGGCTGGTCTCGAACTCCTGACCTCGTGATCCACCCGCCTTGGCCTCCCAAAGTGCTGGGATTACAGGCGTGAGACACCGCGCCTGGCCAATGCTAATCTATTCTTAAAGATTCTCTTTGTGAAAAGAACTATTGTGGCTTACTACTATAACTTCTCTTTTTCTCTTCACTAAAAAACTAATTTAAAACGGAGTGACTAATTTATTGCTGTGCTCAATTGTGTTAATAATGCCTGAACTAAAATAAAAATTGCTTTGTCAGGGTGGAGGAAATATGAAAAAAATATTTTTAATTTTCTTTCATAACGTTTTAAAGTTGCTCTAATAATGATGACCTTTTGAAAAATTACTTATGCTCTCACTTTGAAAATTATTACAGGGTCTTTCTAAGGAAAAAGGAGGACCTGAATTTAAGAGTAACCTTGAGTTAAAAAGGAAAAGCAAAGTGATAAGATCAAAGGCAAAATTAGCCCTAAGGACTTCAGGTTCTCTGAAAAATTTGTTCTCTTCCCAAACATCAGTTAGAATAAAGCAGATGTACTGTTCTTTAGTCAGCCGGATACAGTCAAAGCATTACCTTCTATATCAATGGAACAAGAATTTCCATAAATTATTAAGGACAGCCTATTTGGACTGAAGGTCAAAGACGCCCTTTTTAAAAGTATGTTTGCACTTCAGTTAGTACAGTTTTCTCTTTTTCATTTGCAGAAAGTAAGTGGTTAAAACTATAATGCTGAAGAAAAATGTCCTCCTGAGTCACAAAGCTAAGAATGTCTAGAGCCACTTCCGAATATAAGTTTTTTCTGGAGATTTATACCTCTGCTGATTCACAACTTCCCACACACTGAGAGGATGAGGGGGGAAAAGGTAGCCGCCTCTTCCAGTTAACTATAAAATGTATTTTTTAAAAATCATATGGTCTTTAGAAATGTGAAAGCAGTTGGGCTCTTTATATTTACAGAAATTAAGATTTCCCCCAATTAAATATATTTTTATATGAGTTACTTATTGGGTAGGGGAAGATAGCACTGTGGAGGGAAGAGAATATTCCTTCTCATTTCATATTTTTAAGAATCACAAAGACAAACGGCAAACTAAGTTGCACAATGAAAGATCATCCCAACTGATGAGCTAAACTTACGAAGTGTGAACCAAAGAAATGAATGACAACTGGCAAAAAGATCCAACTGCGATGGACTCTTAGACACACAGACTAGTTACATGAATATAATGCTGTTTTCTTTACAAGCAACAATTTCTCTCAAGGATAAGAAAAAGGGAAACACACATTAACACAGGACCTGCTGTGCCAGAGGCTTTGCTGAGGTTTTACTGGACACCTTTAAACCTCAGTGTAAGCCTGCAATGGCTCCCATTTTATACGGATAAGAAAGGCCCAAACAGAGATGAGGGTAACAACATGTACTAACTACCTACTACGTGCATTCATTCAACAAATATTAATTAATTGATGTATTCATTAAGTCCACCTGGAGTCAGGAAAATTAAAAAATATCCTGTTTCCTGAAAACTAAATTGACAAATCTAAAATGGCTTGGAGACATCAGGACAAAGGGAACACTAAACACCCATTTCAGTTTACCAGCGCTAGCAGCAGGGATTATTGACATGCACGGAATAGACGACAATGATCTAATTGCTCAGAATCCATATGTTTGTGTGAAACCATCTAGCATTCTGCGCTGTCCAAGACAGTAATCGCTAGCAATATGTAGCAATTTAATTTAAACTTAAATTAGTTAAAAACTCAGGAAAGTTAAAACTTTAGTTCCTCGGTCACAGTAGCTACACATCAAGTGCTCAATAGCCACTTCAGACAAGTGGCTATTGTAATGGACAGTGCAGATATAGAACACACCACCATCACAGAATGTCCTATTGGATAGCACTGTTGGATTCTAAACATCCTAAATCAGGAAAGGAATTTAGCATATACTCTTGATTCAGAGGGCTTTTTTTTTTAATACTACTTTACATTTACATAGCACTTCATGATTTTCCAAAGACTGAAAAGGAGTATTTATCTGATCCATGCTAAAATTATACTCCTACTATGGTGAAGGAACTTGGAATTTAGAGAAGTTATGTGACTGACAAGGTCATATATTAGTATCCAAGAGCAGAGAAGATAATCTCAGTCTCCTAGTTCAGCATTTTCAGAGCAGAGTGAAAATATAATCACTCAGAAGTCCAACACAGCTTTGAATCCCATCTTCAATACAGACCAGTTGTATGACATGGAACAAGTATTTAGCATTTCTGGGCTTCAGTTTCCTCATCTGAAAAACTGGGATGATAATGACAACTCCACAGAAAGTAGTATTAACTACCAGATGGTATGAGCTTGGTATACTATCCAGGTGACTACCTTTGCCTGAACACTAAGCAGGATTTTTTTTTTAATCTTAATTTTCAAAAAAATTCAATGCTATTTTCTACAAATAGAATTAGCAGAAGTGGTTCAAAATTTAGGAAGCTGATTTTGAGTACATTGGCATTTCCAACTGTTATATATACTCTCCTCTCAGCTGCTATATTTGGGCTACCTCAGAATTGTTGTCAGAATTAAATGAGAATTTAAATAGCACATAAGATCTGACATGTAGATGTGTCCAATAAATGCAAGTTCTCGCTTCACCTTCCTTCTCTACCCTAACGCCCTGTAAGTCTTCCTGGTGTGTACCTGCAGCACCACACAATTTAGGAAGCCTAGACTCTATCCTGAATGGATAAATGACTCAGCAAGCTTATTTACAGTGTGATGGTTTAACATACAACTTCCATAAGACTATATATTACATATTATAATAGAAAGCAGTAGGAAAATAACCTTAAGTATTCAGAAAATCACATTACGGGAAGCTTTAAGAATGTATTTATTCCATATATTGATTACTCAGCTAATAGAGAGGTATGTTCTAAAATATGTCTTCAGTTTTGCTTAGAAGATCTGAAGCAGACTTACCTTCTTAAGTATATTGGGTTAAAGAAACTAAACTTAATCTACATACTCTAGGTCAATGATTTATAATTTTAGGTCAGCTCTGAATTTTTTGAGCAGCTGTATTTTAACTACTTTAGTTTTTACAAAATGTATTTGTACTATACCGATCCACAAAAGAGTCCTGAAACAAAGAAATGATGACAGACTAGTCACCCTCAAAGAGGTAGGTGCTTTAAGCATCTTCTGGTTGGTACTAAAACCATTTGGCCTGAGAATAGGCCAAAAGATGTGAATCTTAAAATACCTGGGAAAAATCTACCATGGATAGTTAACATTTATTTGCTCCTTAGAGCCAATAGAGGCTCTACATACACATTTCACTGGAATCTGATACCAATCCTCTAACGCCTAAAGTAGGGCAGGTGTTATTCTATTTTTCCAGGTGAGGAACTTGAGAGTTCAAGAGATGACATGATACAGATAATTATAAAACCAGGACTAGAATTCAGGAAGTTTGATTTCTCATCTGATGGCTTTTCTATTATCCAACCACCAAATTAAGTGAAGCTCTAATTAGAACAGGTCTAAACACAATAATGATATTTCATCTATTAAATCAAAACCAGTGTATAGAGAATGGCCACATGCACCAAACCACAGATGGCCAGTAAAGAGAAATCAGAAAAACCCATAGATATTAGACAGGCAGCAAGAGGGCATCAAATTGAATCAAGTTGTCTAGCTCCATACTTCTGAGCTCTGTGATTGCTTCTGTTTTCTTCTGCATTTTTATTAATAACAAGAAAGAGATATAAACGGAATGCACATTGAGTTTCAGATGGCACAAATTTGGAAGAAATGATGAGAATGCTGAGGAACAAATCAACATTTAAAAAATTATCAGTCATCAACGGTAGATTGGATAAAGAAAATGTGGTACATATATGCCATGGAATACTACGCAGCCATAAAAAAGAATGAAATCATGTTCTTCATAGCAACATGAACACAGCTAGAGGCCATTATACTAAGTGAATTAATAATGCAGTAACGAAAACCAAATACCATGTGTTCTCACATATGAGTGGAAGCTAAACACTGAATACACATGGACACACAGAGCAGAGCAATAGACACTGGAGACTTCTAGAGGGAGGAGGCTGGGGCGGGGTGTGTGGGAAGAAAAACTACCTATCAGGTAGTGTGCTCGCTACCTGGGTGACAAGATCATCCGTACCCCAAACCTCAGCATCATACAATATACTCATGTAACAAATGTGCACTTGTATCTCCTGAATCTAAAATAAAAGTTGAAATTATTTTTTAAAAGGTGCAGGAAAAAAAATTCTCAGTGAGCTATAGACCAAATCTAACAAAAGGAGAGTTTTAGTGAGATAAATATGAGACCCTCTGTGATGGACTGAATTATTGAATTATGTCCCCCCAAAATTCCTATGTTGAAGCCTTAACCCTCAGTACGTGAGTATTTGGAGATAGAACCTTTAAAGGAGTGATTAAGTTAAAATGAGGCCATTAGGGTGGGCCCTAATCCAAACTGACTACTGTCCTTATAAGAAGAGGAATTTTAAAATTGTTTTATTTTTAATTATTATGGATATATAATAGTTGTGCATATTTATGGAGCATATGCGATATTCTGCTAGAAGCATTCTGCTGGAAGTGTAATGATCAAATCAGGGTAATTGGGATATCTATCACCTCAAGCATTTATCATTTCTTTGTATTAGGACGTTCCAATTCCACTCTTTTAGTTATTTTGAAATACACAACAAATTATTTTTAACTATAGTTATCCTATTGTGCTAATTGAACGTTAGATCTTATTCCTTCTATTTAACTGTATTTTTGTACCCATTAACTATCCCCTAAGAAGAGGAATTTGAACATACATGGAGACCCTAGGGATGTGCACACAGAAAAGCAAAACCACATAAGGACACAGCAAGAAGGCAGCCATCTGTAAGCCCAGCAGAAACCGACCATGCTGGCACCTTCATCAGAAGAAACCAAGCCTGTTGACACCTTGATCTTAGACTTCCAGCCTCCAGAACTGTGAGAAAATAAATTTCTGTTGGGTAAGCCACCCAAACTGGTATTTTGTGATAGTAGCCCTGGCAAATCAATATGCCTGCATTTGGGAAACAAACAAACACAAAACAAACAGAATACCTGTTGAGTGAATGATATCTTGCTCAACAATATGTGATGGCCAAGGAGAGGAAAAAGCTTCCGTAATAGTAAGCTCTATGTATGTTCATCATGTATTTAACTACCAAAAAAAAATACAACACAGAATGATTTAGAAAGGGTCTAATATTTGTAGCAGCAAGATCTCTGGTGCCAGACACAATGGTTTTACCAACCCTGTCATTTCCTAATTGTTTGATTTAGGCAGGTCATATCTCTCTGTGCCTCAGTGTCTTTGTCTATAAAATGAGAATGACATGTACTTCACAGGATGGTTGATAGGGCCCAAGAGGACCCAAGAGAGGACCCAAGGAGATAAGTGCTTAGCACAAAGCTTGGCATGGAGAAAACAATAAACAAAAGCCACTTTTTTTTTCATTTTATTTTAAGGTCGGGGTACACATGCAGGTTTGTATACAGGTAAATTCATGTCATGGGGGTTTGCTGTACAGATTATTTCATCACCCACATATTAAGCCTAACCTATTAGTTATCCTTCCTGATCCTCTCTCTCCTGCCACCCTCCACCCTCTGGTAGGACCCTGTGTCTGTTGCTTCCCTCTATGTGTCTATGTGTTCTCATTATTTAGCTCCCACCTGTAAGTGAGAACATGGGGCATTTGATTTTCTGTTCTTGCATTAGTTTACTAAGGATAATGGCCTCCAGCTCCATCCATGCTCCTGCAAAGGACATGATACTCTTTTTTATGGCTGCACAGTATTTCATGGTTTATATGTACCACATTTTCTTTATCCAGACTACCATTGATGGGCATTTAGGTTAATTCCATGTCTTTGCTATTGTGAACAGTGCTACAATGAACATATGTATGCATGTGTCTTTATGATAGAATGATTTATATTCCTTTGGGTATGTGCCCAGTAATGGGATTGCTGGGTCAGATAATATTTCTGTCTTTAAGTCTTTGAGGAGTCACCACACTGGTTGAACTAATTTACATTCTGGAGCATCAGTGATATATAAGCATTCCTTTTTCTCTGCAACCTCAATAGCACCTGTTATTTTTTGATTTTTTGATAATAGCCATTCTGATTGGTGAGAGATGGTATCTCATTGTGGTTTTGATTTGCATTTCTCTAAAGATCAGTGGTGTTGGGCTTCCTTTCATATGCTTGTTGGCCACATGTATGTCTTCTCTTGAAAAGTGTCTGTTCATGTCCTTTGCCCACTTTTTAATGGGATTGTTTGTTTTTCTCTTGTAGATTTAAGTTCCTTATAGATGCTGGATATTAGGCCTTTGTCAGATGCGTAGTTTGCAAATATTTTCTCCCATTGTGGAGGTTGTCTGTTTACTCTGTTGATAGTTTCTTTTGAGGTGCTGAAGCTCTTTAGTTTGATTAGATTCCATTTGTCCATTGTTGAAAAGCCACTCTTTTAAGTATTAGTATCATCCTTATCATAGGTTGAGAGTCTCACTCTACTTAGGGATGATCAGATCACATCTGAATATGGTATCAGTTTTGGTTCTTTAAACCCCTCTTTTAAAAAGTATAATGATAATAAAAATAACAGCAAGTGCCATTTATTAGAGTGTCTGCACTGCATCAAGTGTTATATTTCACCTCTTTAATTAATCTTCACAACTTGCCTTAAACTGTGTATAATTATCAACATTTTACAAATGAGAAAGAAAAACGAAACTGAAACACATAAATCCAATAAATGGTGGAGCTAAGATTCAAAGCTGGATGTGTCTGACTTCAAAGGACATTCTCTCCCCTTTCATGCATGCTCAGAGTGATGAGACTTGAAACAATATCTAATAAGAAAAATGACATGGGAATATCAGGAACACTCATAAGAACATAGCATTGTTTTTCAATGTTATAAAGCCTCTTTCTAAGAAGATGAATCAGGATTTGTATGATAAGTATTAATAGAACCAAACCAAGGAGTGGAAGTTATATGGGGCAAGAGTACACTTCAACATAGAATGTTCTAGCAGAATAAGCAGAAGACAGAATAAGTATTCTTCTACTCTTTATGTCCATGGGTAGTGGGGTACTGGGGGTAGCGGGAGATGAGAATGGTTAATGGGTACAAAACAATAGAAAGAATGAATAAGACCTACTATTTGATAGCACAACAGGCTTACTATAGTCAAATAACTCAATTGTACATTTTTAAATAACTTAAAGCATATAATTAAATTATTTGTAACTCAAAGGATAAATGCTTGTGGGGATAGATACCTCATTCTCCATGATGTGCTTATTTCACATGGCATGCCTGTATCAAAACCTCTCATGTACCCCATAAATATGTACACCTACTATGTACCCCTCCAAAAATTTTTTTAATTAAAAAAAAAAAAGATGGAAAAAGTTTCTTCAAGAATGGCCACATAACCACTTAGCAGGAATGTGGTAAAGTATCAGCCAAGTAGTTGTTAACAGGTGATGTTTGGGGTCCTTCTCAGACCTAATACAATCTCTAAAGCTATATCCATGCATCAAGGATACATAGGCAACAGGAATACTAAGAGAAGCAGAGGTCTAACAATTGGCAGTTATTGGGAGTCCTAGTAAAAAGTGACCAGCAAGAAAATGTACTGGATCACCAACTGCAGTGACTAAGATCTAGACTTCAGTCTCAGAAGAATTGGGGTTCCAGACAGGGAAAGAAAAAAGGCCACAACATGAGGGAGCATGGTCTCATTTCTGGTTGCTGAGCTACAAGTCTTAGGCAGAGTAAACAGAGTAAGGTCCTGTCTGAAGCAGGATGGCTCAGTGGCTCAGAGCAGTGAATGGTGTCGATTCAAATTTCTGTCTCACCACTGACCAGCTGTGTGTCTCTGGCCAGGTTATATTGTGAATGTTCACTAGATGTTGGTTCACATTATTATTATTTGTGAATATGGATATTGTCCCAGGATATGGGGCAAAGCCAAGACTAAACACAGGTTACCTTTTTTCAGAAGATTATAGCAACATAGAAGGACATCAGTAAGCCATAGAATCTTCTACTTTTAAACCAGAAAATATAAAACCTCTACTTCTGAGAACTGAGTCCTACTTACAGAAGCTTCTAAACTTAAGAAAAGCTAAGCTTAAATTGCAGTTAAAATTTCCAGTCATGTTCTTTCCTTATGTAAAACAATTATATGTGTAGTTCAATTCAAAATGCATTCATGCATAGGGCATAAGGTTTAAGAATGTGGGCTCCACGACCATATTATCTGTGTCCAAATTCTATCTGGATAACTACTAGCTGGTTCATCTTGCCAAGTTATTTAAGATCTCTGGACCTCGCTTCATTCATCTGTAAAATGGAGATGATCATAGTACCTACTTCAGAAGGTCAGGATAAGGATTTATAAGGAACAACAATGCCTGCCTGCAAAGCAAGAGTTGAGTTACCTATTATTACAATTCTGATTAATTGCCAGGCATTGTGATAGGTGTAGGAGACACAATGAAAATTTATATAATATATTGTTATGCTATGTTATATCACATTACATTACATTCTAATGTTATACTGTCTTATTAACTGTCTCACTTACTAGAAGCAACCTCCATGAGAGCAGGTACTTCAGATCCTAGAGGAGCTTCTGGGCTAGTAAAGAAGACAGATTCAAAAGCAGAACTCCACTGGCAGAGTGTGGCGGCTCACACCTGTAATCCCAATACTTTGGGAGGCCAAGGTGAGAGAATCACTGAGGACAGGAGTTCGAGACCAGCCTGGGCAACATAGCAAAACCCCGTGTCTACAAAAATAATAATAATAATAATAATAAAAACAAAAGAAGAATTTCAAATAACATGTGCCAAGTGCAATGAAGGCTTAACCTTCCAGTGGGTATAGTGAGGCCAGAGTAGAAAGTAGCTAATTTAATCTGGGAAGGCTTCCTGGATGAGGTAATGCCTAAAGTAAGTCTTCAAGAATGAGTAGATGGCAAAGTTCTGGTGGAATCTTTGGAATCTTTCAGTCAAAAGAGATTTCGCCCAAAAGGTTAGCAAGTAAAATCCTCTCCAGGTGTCCTAACTGATTTAGTATCAATAATAATAATAATCAACCATCAGATTAAAAGATTTGATGATATCCATTGAAACAAGAAAATCATTTTGTCTAATTTTGAACGAGCTGCTGCCCAATGATTGACATGAATGTATTTCAGTTGGAAAGTATTGCCCAAATAATTGAAGAAGAAAAAAGTCACTGGAAAACAGGTAATAAGATTCACATCTTAGAGTATTTGGAAAAGGAAAGAATATGCAAAAGAAGCTAGCTTCTAAGTGGAAAAATATGAAATAACTAATGACATGTTACCTGTGACCCTGCAAGTGAACTGGATCCTCTTTAAGGGCAGCTGATGTTTCTTACACTTTTTGTAGCTCCAGCTCCTAAAGCAGTGCTTGGCAATAAAGATCTAATTAATTAACACCTGAACAAATAAAGTTGAAATACTGGCCTTTTAAAAATAGGAAATGATAAAGTCATCTTTGAAATAAGCATAATAATTACCAACTTTTTTAAAGCACTTATCGCAAAGCCAAGCACTGCATTAAGACTGCACATGGATTATCACAATTTAGTCTTGTAAGGTCAGTCCTACTTTTATTCTCACTTTGCAGATTTGTTCACTGATTTAACAAATATTTATTAGAGAACTAATACTTTCCAGGCATTGTTCTGGGAGCTGTGGGCAGAGCAGTGAACAAAGGAGACTAAGTACCTGCGCTCATGGAGGTTGCTTCTAGTAAGGGAGACAAACAGTTAATAAGACAGTAAAACATTAGAATGTAATGTAATGTAATATAATATAGAATAATAATATAACATAATATAATAATATAATATGATAAATATAATATGAGTAACCCTCAGGGAAAGTGTTGGGCTATGATTGAGTCTGAAGAAAGTTCTCAACCAACCCCACAGGGAGCTCTCCAACTAGGATGGCCCTTCAGAGCTACCCAGATGGTTCCAGTCATGTGGACCTTTTTACCTCTGGAGTGACCAGACTTTGGATGCAGGCTGTGCTGGCAAGAGTACATGACCTTTCATGAGGTAGCTCTCTTCATCCAAAGGCAATTCCCAAAGAGGGCTAACAGATGAGGGCTGTCATTTGGCAACACTCCTAGCAGCTAGAGATAAGTCTTTCAGTCTTAACTATTGTGCTATGATTCATCATCAGTCTCTTGCCCACTAGAATGTAAGCTCCACGAGGACAAATTTTTTCCCTGATGCATCTCAGGTGCCTAAAACAGAGTACCTGCACTTGACAAGCACTTCATAGGTGTCTGTTAAATTAAGGAATTAATGGCAATATATTATTCTATTATAGAACATACATCTAAACCGAAAGTTTCTAAAGGATGAGGTCACGATGGAATAGAATACGTTTTAATAATTTGTATTCATTATTGGCACAAAACTTTTCAAAATATGATTCTTTTTAAAGCCCTGCGTTAAAACTGTGATTAGCGATTTAAAAGTCTGTTTATAAGTTTAGTTTAATAGGCAATGTTAACGGCCATTGTAATGGGCTAAATTTTCTGCCCCCATCCCCCGCCCACAAATTTGCATGTTAACATTCTAATCCTCAGTAACTCAGAATGAAAACATATTTGGAAATAAGGTTTTAAGGAGTTAATTACGTGGAAATAAGGTTTTAAGGAGTTAATTACGTTAAAATAAGGTCTTTAGAATGGGCCCTAATCCGATATGACTGGTTTCCTTATAAAGAGGAAATTTGGACACAGACATGCATGCACACAGAGGAAAGACCACATGAAGACAGAGGGTGACAGTGGCCATCTACAATCCAGGAAGAGAAGCCACAGAAGAAAAAATCATGCTGACAACATGATCTCAGACTTCCAGCCTCCAGAACTGTAAGGAAATAAATTTCTTTTGTTTAAACCACCCAGTCTGCGGCACCTTGTTATAGCAGCCCCAGCAAACACACAGAGCTATCATAGCTGAAAGAGGTAAGTACCAAAGCCACAGAATACTCAATATAAATAGAAACTTGGAGTGAGGACCCTCATTAACAATTGTGTGAATCCACATGTTCAATAATATTCTTGATCAATGAAAAAAAGTTATGTTAATTCTTAATAGATCTGGCTCGCTCATTGCTTTTCTCTTGTCACATGGCAAAGTAAGCAAAAAGCCACCTCTACGATGGAATTGTACATTTGTTCTTACATTATTAGGTTTTTTAAATCTGCAGTTTCTCTGCAAGAGCCATTTTCTAGCTACTTGTCTATGTGGTGAGCATACATTTCGTTAAAACGAGATAGTGTAATCTGTAAAGCCACTTACTAGGCCCTACTTTGAAAGTCTGAAAGCCAATAAAAAGGTGGAACCAATGGTCCCCTCCCTACCTCCACCTTGTGGAACTCCATTTCCCTCTCAGGCAAACTCCCACACTGTTCAAGATACAAGACAGTCTAAAATACAGACCTACAAAGAGTGCTGGGGAGTGTCAGCACTAGGCCGTTCCATATGTGCTAGGAAGCTTAATCTCTTTCTTACATTTTCAGACAAAAATAAATAATATAATAGTTCTGGTATTTTCTCTCTAGACCCCAGATGATTGTCTGTAGCCAATCTCTGAGATGCATGAACCCCAATCTTGGAAACCAGTCTACTTGAATAAATAAGGAGAACAGCTGTTTCTTGAATTATTTCATAGACAAAAGCCATCTCTACCCTTGTTCTATTATGTGTAGAATTATCGAGGCCCTAAGTGATTTGCCACTCTTTGAAATGCCTCTTAAACAGTAAATGCCAGCCCTCACACTCCTTATTCAACGGCATTCACTGTCCTGCGGGTTGTACCACCTGATTGCCCAGAAGCATGCCCCTCTCTAGCAAGGACAAAATTGTGAAATCACTCAGCATTTCCGAAAGGAAATCTAGGGTCGAGTTTTATTCTTTGGTATTTGCATCTCTGAGTTAAACCCAGAGGATGCACAATTTAGAAGCGATATAATTGAATTTCCTTTCACCAGCCTGCCGGGGCTTGTTGTCTGTCACTCATCAAAGCCAATGTCTTTGTAAAAGGTTTTGAGAATCACATCTTAATGTCACTGAGCAGATAACATATTAACTGTTAATTGACACAGGAAAATGCCCCAGGGTTGTGTTCCTGTCTTTGTTAGGGGATGATAAGTGAGTTATTATTCATCAGTGCCATTTTTCTTATAGTTTTTAGTGAGGTTATAGTCTGAACTCCCCTTGCCCCCAAGTGTTGGTTTGGGTCATAGTGTCTCTGTTTGTACTAAGATTCGTTTGTTATTAAGTTATAATAGTATCTTTCAGAGTTTAAATGATTTTTAAACTGATTTTCCCTTGGGTAATGGTGCTTTGTTTTGTTTTAATCATACCAACAAAATTTCCTGGGAGGATATTATTTTTTTCTTAGAATGTTTTTTAAATTTTAGATTCAGGAGGTACATTTGTAGGTTTATTACATAGATACGTTGTGTAATGCTGGGTGTAGGCTTTTATTTAACCAATCACCCAAATAGTAAACGTAGTACCCAATAAGTAGTTTTCCAACCCTTTCCCCCTCCACTGTTTTCCGAGTCCCCAGTGTCTGTTTTCATTTTTATGCTCATGTGTACTCATTGTTTAGCTCCCTCTTACAAGTTAGAACGTGCGGTATTTGATTTTCTGTTCCTACATTAATTCACTTAAAATAATGGCCTTCAGCTGCAACCATGATGCTGCAAAGGACATGATTTTATTCTTTTTTATTGCTGCATAGTACTCCATGGTGTATATATAGCACATTTTTTAAAATTCAGTTCACCAGTAATGGGAACCACAACAAAACAAAGATGTCCACTCTTATTCAACATAGTACTGGAAGTCCTAGCCAGAGCAATCTGGCAAGAGAAAGAGATGAAAGACATCCAAATAGGAAAAGAGAAAGTCAATTTATCCCTATTCTCTGGCAATATGATTCTATACCTAAAAAACCCTAAAGATTCCTCCAAAAGACTCCTAGTTGTCACAAACAATTTCAGCAAAGTTCCAGGATACAAAATCACTTTTTTCTTAGAATTAAAAAAGAATTAAGATAAAAAGTGTTTAGGTACTTAGGTCTAAATATTTGTATTTCTTCAAATTGTCTTCCATTCATTAAGGTCCTCATATTCATATATAATGTTAAGTAAAATGCACATACACCATTTTGTTTTTAGTTTTTTTCAACTCAATATCATTTTATGTAAGCATCAGTCAACTAAGAACTTGGGTGACTTTTAGTTTCCTATTTTTAAAATGGAAAGAATAACGTCTACCACTTATGATTATTTTGTGGATTAAATTATGTTAACATTGATGAAATCACCCAACAAAATAAACTCAGTGAAATCTGAGTTTAATGTCAGTGTACTGATAGAGCCCACAACATTGTAATTTTTAAAAAGTAATTCCCACATTTTGAGACGGTTTATTTAGCTAGTTCATCATCAGTGTCTAAAAGGGAAATTGCTAAACACAATTAGTGCATTCATAAATTGTATTCCACATGCTTCTGAAAAGGATAAGTAACTAAAATTTGTCACTTCTCTTATTAATTTGTTGATTAAAAACACAAAAACATATTTATACAGTGCTTTGCCATTTGAAAATTTCTTCCATTCACCTATATGAATCTGTTATAAACTTCATAAGGTTGATAGATATTATTATCCACCCTTTATAGATGAGAAAATAATTGAGCTTCAGAAAAGTAAATAACTTGCTCACAGTTTGTGTTACATTTAAGTCTTCGCATTCCAAATGCAGCATTCTTTTCACCATAGCATACAACCTGGACACATTGCTCACAAGAAATAATTGAATTTTGGGGTTCTGTTTATTTTTGTGAGTTTAATAGGTTTTCAAAGACGCTATAACTTTTTTAATGTGTATTTTGTTATTTGCAAACAAAGCTGTATGATTTACCATATGTGAGCCTACTGAATTTTCTGTTATGTAAACTGTCTATTCACATCCTTTGAATAGACAGGAAGTAGAATCTTTCACCACATCCTCTTTAGCCTGCTTCTTTGCCCTTACAACAAACAAAATTCATTCCATCGTGCTCAGCTGACTGACAATAACACTTCAATGAAATAAGCTTGTTGGAAAAGGCCTTTTTCATAAAGGTAAGACATGCAACAAAAGTTATGAGAACCAATTCAACTAGAAACCTTTAGTGTACCCTGAATCCCACAGATAAATGACCCTCAGCGTTCAGCTCTTTGGAAAGCAGGATGTTTCTGTCTGTACATACGCAAAGTCCACCAACTTTAGTCCTATTTCTGACCATTTCAGCACTGTTCTGGATACCAAAACAGGGTTCCCATGTGTCTTTCAGAGAGGGAATTTCCTAGAACAGCAGCTGGCCTCCACTACCCCAGACTGCCCACACTCCCAGGGTTTGTCTAGAGCCCATCTGGCCTTTGAGTTGGGGGGGTCAGAGGGGGTTGGGCAGGGGTATAGTTCCCCAGGGCATTCATTCCATACAGTCTGTCTCAGCGAGGGACTTTTTATTGTTTGCTCCCAACCTGCAAGCCCTGCCAACTTCAGCATTAAAGCAGTTAGGCACAGTGATGTTTCCCAAAGGGAAAAGAAGGAAAAACTTTATCAAGAAAATTGCTCTCTTTTTAAACTCCTGACCTTATTAAACATTGGAGAGAACAAAAACTGCTGACGGTCTTAAATATGTTGAGTACAATAAGCCAAAATTAGTTCTCAGAGCTAAATCTTGGCTGTCTAACTTAAATGATTTAGTCACCATCTTTTGGAAAGGACAATATGAACAACAGAGTTTTCAATAGATCACTGAGACCCAAAAAGAAAGGCGGACTGGAGTGCAGTGGCGCGATCATGGCCCATTGCAGCCTCAACCTCCCAGGCTCAGGTCATCCTCCCACCTCAGCCTACCAGGTCACTGGGACTACAGGTGCACACCACCACACCTGGCTAATTTTTGTATTTTTTGTAGAGAAAAGGTTTCGCCTTGTTGCCCAGGCTGGTCTCAAACTCCTGGGCTCAAGTAACCCACCCTCTTGAGCCTTCCAAAGTGCTGGGATTACAGGTGTGAGCCACTGCACCCAACCCTAAATTATTTCTTAATTGATATTGGTTTACTGCCTTTTACCATGAGCTGATATGCATAATCTTATCTGGCTCTCATAAGAAATTGTCTGGGAAAATATGATTCCTCGCTATTTTTTTTTCCCATGGGGAGTTTTCTAGTTAAAAAACAGAAAACCTGTTAGATAAATTTTAAAAGAGCTGTAACACTTCTCCATTCTTTTAAATGAAAACAACAGAGGTTCAGAAAAAAAGTTAAGATGGTTTTCCTATGGTCACAAACTAGTGGCAGATCAAAGACTGGAAACCAGTCATATTGCTCTTATGTTGGTATTCTACTTCATCTTCTACCTACCAAAGGGAAAAATGTTAAATATATGTGTGAATATGTATCTTGCATCTATAAAACCTCCATCATAGTAGTAGATTATTCTGTATGAGTAGTTTTTTGTCACCTTAACACTTTATTAGCTTTTGCTATTCTCATTTGGATCTCTTTTTTAAATATTTTGTTTCTCCAGGCCTATTAACACCATTTCAGAATGCTAATATCACCCAATGAAAAACACTCATGTTATTTAATTAAACAGCTAATTTGATTATAAATCTAACAGCATAGTCGTGATTGATGAATATTATGGTTACATGAGGGTTTTACGTGGTTAATGCACACTAAGCAAAACATACCCATCATTGCTAATTGAACTAAGCATTAATTATAAAAAATAAAATTTCAGGAATCATTTTTCCATTTAATTGTCATAGTTCTATTTTTAAACTTTTCCCTGTTTTACTTTAAGTGCAATTTTTTCAGTTGTCCTTTGTTGCTTTTTCCATCTCTATATGAAAATCTAAAGAAAATACAAAGGCAAGTATTTTCACCTTAGAAATTACAACAATTTGGTTCCATCCTCTAGCATTCACATTTTGCTCTTTCCTGTTTAAGTTGGATGACTTCTCACTTAGAGGAACTGAATGTATTCCACTGAGTTCTTTAGCTCACATTCTCCACCATGTGTGGTGAATTAAGTCCCAGCAGTATGGAGGAGTTTTCATTTAAACTACTGCACTTCCTGGGAAACAGTGGGGCTTACCTCTAGTTTCTAAACACTGTTAGAACTTGATGAGTACCATTTCTTCTCAATACTCTCAGCATAGAACGCATTCATGTTAGATACAACCCCATCTCTTTCTAATTTGGCAGTGAATCACTCTCTTAAGAAACCGCACTGTTTTTATTAAAGATCTCAGTGATTTCTACCCATCATAGGATTGTCTTTATTTTCTGTAAATGCTTTCATGCAAATATGCACCCAGATTTTAAAGTGGGTGCACCATTCAGAAAAGCCTATATAAAATTACCTTTAGCAAAGTAAAATGGGAACACAAAACAGATGACTGGAAGACAATCATGAAAAAAATGATCAGAGTCAAATGGTGAAAAAATATTTTACACATATTTTAATGGAGATTTTGTTCTTGTTGGTAGTATAAAAAAAGTCAAAATCAATCTTCAAAATATAATAAGTAATACAATACTTTGTGGTTCTTTTTGAGAAATGTTCCTTAAATCTGATTATTGAAAAAGTATTTTTTCTTTAGGTTTTTAGACATCTATTAAAATGTGCCTGAGATAAACTAATGGTTGTTAGGTTACACATAAAGGAAGAACGTATGTAATTTATATTAGAGAAGGATACAAAATTTTTTACAATAAAAACTTCATTAAGGCCTGGCATGGTGGTTCATGCCTGCAATCCTAGCACTTTGGGAGGCCGAGGCAGGCAGATCACTTGAAGGCAGGAGTTCAAGACCAGCCTGGCCAACCTGGTGAAACCCCACCCTACTAAAAATACAAAATTAGCTGGGCATGGTGGCGCATGCCTATACTCCCAGCTACTAGGGAGGCTGAGGTAGGAGAATCATTTGAACCCAGGAGGCAGAGGGGTTGCAGTGAGCTGAGATCACTCCATTGCACTCCAGCCTGGGCAACAAAGCGAGACTCCATCTCGAAAAAAAAAAAAAAGAAAAACTTCATTAATATGGATTTTCCTCTTTGACTATATGTAGCTATTCATCCGTGAGATATTAGCAGTTAACAATTTGCCAATAATTTTAAGTCATGCTACAGGGGATATGTATCCCTACTTAAAAATTCAAACCATGTTCAAAGCTTTGGATGTTTTAAATATTTATATTTATCTATATTTCATTGTATTTGTTACTTTTTTGCTTTTTATTTTTATACAGAAGAGTATTGCTCATCACAATTGAGCTTCTGTGAATTACAGCTGCTGCAACATAACCACCACATTTTGTTAACACTTTATCTTATATGTGTATGTTTTCAAGCAAAATTACTTTTCTGTTAAAATCATAAAATTTCAATAAATCTTCACCTTAAAGAGTTTCAGTTATAAAAGGTCTATTGTACTTGGTTTAAAATAGCAAGATATCAAAGAATAAAGCCAAAATAGGAGAAAAGATTTCCTTGTTACATAATTCCAAAAAAAGCCAAGTATCTCGGCTCAATTATAATTGCATGCATTCCTAACACTTAGGTTAAAAATCATTTTAATAAAAAGGTCAAATTTGGACTGATTTTCCCAAGCAGTGACAGACCAATGATGGCTTTTACTCCATCATACATGACTGATACACACACACAGAAAAAAATGCATTCAATACAGCTGATCTGAAAAAGGTCTTTCCAGAATAAATGTTTGCAAGAAGCTAAAAGAATTGGGCTTCTTGAAAGGCCCTATTGCTCGCTATGGTCCAGCAACACTGGCCTTCCATTTATTCCTCAGACAGACCAACAGTCCCCCACACAGTCATGCACAAAATCTGTTTTCTCTTTCTACCATGCTCTTGTCACCTCTTTCACTCAACCGGGGCCTTCTCTTTCTTCAAACTTACACATCATCTTGTCCAGAGGGCTTTCCACACCAACCAATTAAAGCAGGTCCCCTGTTAGTCTCTCTCAAAACACTTTTTTTAGTAGTATTTGCCATAATGCATATATTCAGTATCGCATAGAATTGAAGATGCCAGCAATTGTTAAACAAGCCACTATGTGACACACCAAAAGAAAAAAGGGGGTGTCAATAAAGCTATAACACTCTTTCAATTTTAGGATGTATACTGATGTCAGAGACATTAAAATATAGGGGGAAAATATGTGCATTAGAATCAATGGAACACTGTATAAGGATCTGTGTCCCCCCTTTGATCAAAAATGTCACACATGAGAACAGAGACTGTATCTATACTATTTCTTCTGCAGGCTTCACCACCACCAACACATTGTCTAGCATATAGCACATATTTATTGAATAAATAAATAAGTAGATGGAGAGATGGCCACGATGATATGATGATATTTTGTGGTGAAATAACATGTTGTATGAGAAGGTCTGATTCTCATTCACGCATTCATATTTATCACACTCAGAAAAGTAACCTTAATTTATTATAGTAAAAGACAGGAAATTAAAATTTCTGCAACCACCCTTTACAACATGCAATTTTCGCTGGTTGCATAGTTCAACTCACTTGTAAACTTATAGAATCTGATCACCCCAATTAATTTTTACAATCACATCCTGCTTCATCTGTACAAAGGAAAGATTAAACTAGAGGATCTCTACTGTCCTTTTTAGCTATCAAACTCTGGTTGGGTAGTCCAGAAGTTCATGTCTTCTAGAGTGTAGGTATACTGTCTATTCCATGTGTCTACATTATCTTTAAAAAAGGAAGAGGAAGAAATTGTTTAGCCAGCCAATATTTAAACCTACACTGGCCTGTAGATCTATTTTTCATAGATTAGATACATTTTCTTAATTACTTGGATATGTTTTATCTGGGAATCACATACATGATACTACTCTAGCCCCATCAGAATTCTCCTCGGAAGTCAAAAAAAGTAGAAATTTCTACTTAGCTTATAACATTATTGTTTTTGCTAAATAAAAATGTCCTTGGTGAAAATCCAGCTCCCACTGAAACTATCATTACTGTTTTTTAGCCTTCACTACCATGTAGGTATAAAAATATATATTAATAGAAAATTGGTAAGTCATAGTAACAGTAGAAACTATGTTCTGGCATTCTCTGAAATGATATATTAATTGTTTCATGGCAGTATGCCTCTCTTTTCCCTTTATTTTCAGTCTATAAACCTTGACTCCAGCTCCTCTGGGATAGTAGAATAGGAAATGTCTTGCTAACATAATGAGGACAGCACCAAGGAAGTTGCTGGAAAAGATTCGAGGTTACTGGACTGGTTCAACTTATGCTAATGTAGGCATAGCATTATTTTAAAGTTTTTCAGTATTCTTAGCTTAAAGGAAAGACGACAAGAACAGCAATTTGTGTGTTATTGCTCTGTTGCTTTTTTGCTAAGTGTGAGACACGGCTCTGCCCTGATAATCAAAGCAAATAATGTTATAAAATCATTTATAGATTTATAGCTCAATCCAGAAGGTTGATGCTAACTGAGAAGTCTCCAGAATTGGATCAAATTTTCAATTCAAATGAATAGAGCAACTACACGTCCCATGCCTCATAAATCTCCAAATTTAACTCGAAGCCTGTTCCCTTCTTCCAGATGGCTAGTGGAGAGGGGAGGTGGGGAGGCAGAATTAGCAAGCAAACCCAAAGAGACACAGTTCCTCTATGTTCAGTGGTGTCTGTCTCCCAATCGGCTTTTACTGAAGCTAGTATTACTACACAGAAATTACCCAGGTAGGCAAAAAGATTTAAATATGTGGAGGGTTTTAACCTCTTGGGAATTTCCTTTCATACAGCCATTAAACTAGAAGATTTTTCTTTCTTCAAAACTAAGCGATTAGGTGGACAAATCAACAACAGTCATTTGCCCAGAAAATATCTACCATCACCTCTTCACCATTACAGCATTATCTTCTCAGGGGCGACTATGTCACCTCATATCAGAGACTTCGCTCAAGTCATTGGGATATTTTATAGATGGTGAATCACTCTGTCACCCCCATGCAACTCCCCAGGGAGAAGATGTGTGAGGTTTAAAAAGAAAAAACAAAGAAAGAACAGGAAGGAATATGACTTCACTTTCCTTTTTTCTCTTTAAATCTCCAATTTTTTAATATCAAAAATATTGTGTGAAGATGTTGTGTATATGCCTTTGACAGAAGTAGCAGACAATGAAGATACACAAGAGCACAGACTACAAAATACTTAATGCTAACTTACTACTTGTTTTATAGACTCTTCCAATAACATTTAGGTCTTACTTGGAGAAGCCCTATTAATTTTCTTCTATATTTTCTTACTGTTTTTATTTTACTTACCTTTGCCCCTTCATCCCATCTTTATACCTCAAGAAATCAAAGTTTCAAATCAGGTGGAAGAAATTTTCTTTCAAAGGGATTGAATTTTACTTTGCTTCTTCACGAGTGATAAAAATGCAGAATTCTCTCCTTAACTCAATCTTTTCCTTCTTTCCTATGCTTCATGTTTTATCTTCTTCTCTTCCTAAACTTTTTAATATTTATTTTCCATCTTTTCTATCTCCACACTCTCTGTAATGACTGTAGATTGAATTTGATTGCCTCCTTCATCTGCCTTTATGAATATGTTAGATGATAATAAGGTATGTGCTGAATCTAAGCAAAGGGTAAGAAGTAACATCAAACGTTTACAAGCATATAGAGTAACCAGAATGTCCATACACTTCTGGTTGTCATGCAAGTTGGTACAACTACTTTGGAAACTTCTCTAGCTGCATGACACAGAATTCTTCTCATATAGACACTCAACACAAGTGCACACATACATGCACAAGAAACATGTAGAAGAATGCTTGTAGCAGCATTATTCATAATAATCAAAACCTGGAAACAGCCCAATTGTCTGTCAGTAGAAGGGATAAATATATCATATAATGAATACTCTATAAAAATTAAAATAAGGGAAATTACTGCTACACATGAAATTGCTGTTGCACATCACAGGGATGACTCTCACAACTACAACTATAATGTTTTTTGTTTTATTTTGTTTTGTTTGACACGGAGTCTCACTCTGTTGCCCAGGCTGGAGTGCAGTGGCACGATCTCAGCTCACTGCAAGCTCCGCCTCCCAAGTTCACGCCACTCTCCTGCCTCAGCCTCCTGAGTAGCTGGGACTACAGGTGCCTGCTACCACGCCCGGCTAATTTTTTATATTTTTAGTAGAGACGGGGTTTCACCGTGTTAGCCAGGATGGTCTCAATCTCCTGACCTCATGATCCGCCCGCCTCTGCCTCCCAAAGTGCTGGGATTACAGGTGTGAGCCACCAAGCCCGGCCTACAACTATAATGTTGAATGAGAGAAACATTACAAAAAAGAGCACTATAGAAAGAATAGCTTCAAAAACTCACAAAAATAGTCTGATGATAAAAAGAATACTGGTAACTTCTGGGGGAGAACTTAATGGCTGGGACAGAGCATGAAGGAGGTTTCTGGGTTCCTGATAATGCAGTATCTCTTAAACTGGATATTGATTACCTGAGTGTGTTCATGCTCTAAAATTCATACAACTTAAGATCTATTCATATTAATGTATGTGTTTGTCAGGATTCTCCAGAGAAAGAGAACCAGTAAGGTATATACATATATATTATCATTCACATAGGATACATACACACACATACACACACACACACACACACGTATTAAGATTTACTATGGGAATTTGCTCCTAAGATTATGGAGGTCAAAAGTCCCCAACCTGCCATTTGCAAGCTGGAGAATCAGGAAAGCCAATAGGCGATGGGTGGGGAATGGTATAAGTCCCAGAGCCCAAAGGCCTGAAAACCAGGATCTCCAATGTCCAAGGACAGAAGATGGATGTTTGAGCTCCAAATGAGAGTAAATTCACCCTTTCTTCACTATTTTGTTGCTTTCAGGCTCTCAACAGATTTTATGATGCTCACCTGCATTGGCAAAGGCCATCTGCTTTATTCAGTCCACTCATTCAAATATTCATCTCTTCCAGAAACACCCCCACATACACACTCAGAAACAATGTTTTACAAGTGATCCAGGTATTGCTTAACCCAGTGAAGTTGACATAAATTAATCATCACAGTATGTAAATTATACCCTGAATTTTTAAAGCCATATTAGCACTTTAGTGAACTTTGCTTTTCTCCTGAATTACTCCTAGATTCTCTCTAAATTGTACAGCTGAGAATTTGACCTATTATCAAAATGATCTGACTAGCACCAAATCTGACTAATTCAAGTCATCACATAATATCAGTAGACTTCCCAATTCAGACTTCAAACAGTGTTTGGTGCTAAAAAGTAAAGATTATATACAATAATGAGCTAATAATTTTTAAATGGAGATAAGAAAAAGAAAGCAGCCATCAAAGCTCTACTAAATTTAATAAGTATTGGAGGGACAACAGTAATAACTGTAGATTGAATTTGATTGCCTTCTCCCTCAAAGTGATTGGCTCAAACTTCCTGAATTATGTTCCCCTACAAAAGGTTTAAAAGATAGTGGTTGACCAGGAGGCAGAGCTTGCAGTGAGCCAAGATCATGCCACTGCACTCCAGCCTGGGTGACAGAGCAAGACTCCATCTCAAAAAAAAAAAAAAAAAAGAAAAAGAAAAAGAAAAGAAAAGAAAAGATAATGGTTGATAGAAAAAAGTTAGGATGGTGATATGATGATTGCTAACATTTATTAACTGCAGAGTCCTGCATTTAACCACCATGAATCAGCCTCTGCAGTACATCAGCATTATACTGCTGTTTTATCCATACAGAGTTCTGCAAGAATGGTAATATATCCCTGTGTCATGTTTGGCCTTTTTCAATAAAACTGCAGTTGACTTAGGCTCAACTTAGTGTCTACTCTAACACCAGATTCTTTTCTGGCAGAAAGTTACTTTTCCACAAGAAATGACATAAAAAGGTAGTCATCAGAGTGGAATATAATATTGTATATGAGTAAAATAAATGTGTAACATATTTTTATGACTGTTGAATGTACTTTAGTATTATTCAGATAGAGATTTTAGTCTGAGATTGGATTGAGATGACACAAACCACTTTGACTATGAGGACACAACGGGCCTGCAAGCAAACAACATACTACATAATTTTTTTTTTTTCTTTTTTGAGAGAGTCTCACTCTGTTGCCAGGGCTGGAGTGTAGTGCCATAATCTCCACTCACTGCAACCTCCACCTCCCGGGTTCAAGTGATTCTCCTGCCTCAGCCACCTGAGTAGCTGGAATTACTGGCGCCCGCCACCACACCCAGCTAATTTTTGTATTTTTAGTAGGAATGGGGTTTCAGCTTGTTGGCCAGGCTGATCTCGAACTCCTGACTTCAAGTAATCCACCCATCTCAGCCTCCCAAAGTGCTGAGATTACAGGCATGATCCACTGCACCTGGCAATATACTTCTGATTAATTAATATTATAAAGCAGCCAGGGCGCAGTGGCTCACGCCGGCAATCCTAGCACTTTGGGAGGCCAAGGCGAGTGGATTGCCTGAGCTCAGGAGTTTGAGACCAGCCTGGGCAACATGGTGAAACCCCGTCTCTACTAAAATCCAAAAAAAAAAAAATTAGCCGGGTGTGGCGGCATGTGCCTGTAGTTCCAGCTACTCCGGAGACTGAGGCAGAAGAATTGCTTGAACCTGGGAGGCAGAGGTTGCAGTGAGCTGAGATGGTGCCACTGTACTCCAACCTGGTGACAGAGCGAGACTCCATCTTAAAAAAAAAAAAAAAAATATATATATATATATATATATATATATATATAAAGGCTTATACTGTTAATGATCCATATTTTAATTCCAGAATGAATCTCTTTCTATTACTGTTATCCACCCTAAAATTTAGGGTATAAACCAACTAATGTTATAATAATATTAACCTAAGAGAAATATTTTAAAGGAAAATTTGCTATAAAATATATTACGTATTAATACAATATAGGTTATACATATTGTACCCAAAGCAAAATGAAATTGATTTTTAAAAATTATTATGAGCTGACTATATCCATACCACTCCTATAAGACACTAACACAGATAATCAAAACATGTCAAAATTGCTTTGGAGGTAAGAGAGTTTTCATTTCCCAATATCTTCTGGTCCTTAGGTTATTACTTATTATTCTAAACTGCAAAAACAGAAACCATCTTATTCATATGTTTTCACTTTCCTTTGGCAGATACATTTTATTCTTAGAGCCAGATATGTGACCCATACATGATATTCATTCTGCAAATTAATCAACCCTCTTTGGGCTCAATTCTGCATTCTTTATTTTCCCATTTCCTAATTTTCAGTGCCTATTTTAAATGGCTTGATATATTACCGGCTTCCGTGTAAATTATTTTACTTTTTTTTTTTTTTTTTTTTGGAAAAAGGCAGTTGTGCCAGTTGAGATTCTCTGAGAAGCAGTCCTCAAGATGTGATTATGGACATGCTGACAGATATAACAGACACTGGGGACTCCAAAATGGGGGTGAGGGCTGAAAAATTACTCATTGGGTACAATGTTCACTATTTGGATGATGGGTACACTGGATGCACAAATGCTACCACCACACAACATATCCGTGTAACGAAGGAAAAAAACAACAGGTGATTAGATATGCAAGATATCTGCTGGGGGAAATGCTGAAGAAGGAGAAAGAAGAGGGATCAGGGGTAGTCAGGGAGAGGCCCAAGTGTAAGATGTATGTGTGACTGCTGTGGAAAGAAGGGGACAAAAAAGAGAATTGGAGAGGAAGTGTCTCAGTCTGCAGGGCAGTGCTATGAAACTTTCAGCCAGATGGACAAGGAGTTGCTGGGCCAAAATTTGTTGTAAAGCCTCAGATCCCACCAATATGCAGCTATTGGCTGGGGACAGCCATCAAAAGTCTGAATTCTAAGGAAGCGTGGCTGAGATTCTCGGTCAGCTCTGCTCCCCACAGCAGTTCGCTTGAGAATGTCAATGGCAAATTTTCATGGCCATTACAATTGTATACAAAAAAATAAACCAGAAAGTTGTTACAGACTGAATGTTTGTGTCCTCTGCAAAATTCGTATGTTAAAGCCTTAACCCAAGGTGATGGTATAGTAATTGTATCCAAACAAATATTTATTACAATCTAACATTCTAATGCTTTCAGGTTATAACAGATTAGAATCACATACTGAGATTTATAGTATCTGAAACATGTTTGAATTTGCCCCTCTAGTATTCGACAAAAATCCATAGGTCGTAGGACTGTGCCTTCCCAACACCTGTAATATTGGATTTGCTGCAACAAGTAATTCTGCTATTGTCACTGTGGTTATTTTTCATTGTGCCACACAGCGAGATAAAAAGGAAGGGAATCTCAGGTTTTGCTTTTCCTTCTGTTTCCATGGACACAGGTTTATAATTTTATATGAAAGTCAAAATCTGTCACTCTCATTAAGTCTGTTCTTAGAGCTACTTTGCTAACAGCTTAGACGAATGCAGTAAAATAATTAGGAACCAACAAAGAAAACACTCATAACGAAGGGAAATGAGCCCCTTCTTAAAGATAGGAACAACTGGGAGAAGGCTGTGGAGTGAGCCCATGGCTTGAGAAAGGGATGAATAGAAGTTAATAAAGTACTTAATGAAAGTGGGTGTTGTGGAGCATTGGATGGAATCGCAGCATGCAATGTGGATATAGTTTGCTTTTAAACCAAAAACAATAGAATTAATGTTCCTTTTAAACATAACACATCCTAATGGCTAGCACTGTATCCGCCTCCTGCTGTCTCTTGCACAAATATGTGAATATATCAGCTCGACAGTTTCAAGAATCTTGCCTTTCCAAACATTACCAGTCCAAAAATATTCACAATTATCTTCAGCATAATTAATCGTGGCCTATTGTACAATTTTGCAGGCACTGGGTCTGTGAAGCCATGTCATATTGTTCTTGTCACATAAGGTTTATTAAGGCTTTGCTGTGTGTGAAGGACACTGGCAGATTATGACTGATACAAAGAACTGAAGGAACTGTTTGGAAGTAATATTACATTCAAAAATATAATGAAGAAGAGCAAAATTAGCAAGGAATTATTAAATTACAAAAAGTTCAGCTGGGTGTGGTGGCTCATGCCTGTAATCCCAGCACTTTGGGAGGCTGAGGTGGGTGGATCTCTGCAGGACGTTTGAGACCAGCCTGGCCAACAGGGTAAAGCCACTTCTGTACTAGAAATACAAAAATTAGCTGGGCATACTGGCATGTGCCTGTAATCCCAGCTACTTGGGAGACTGAGGTACAATCAGTGGAACCTAAGACATGAAGGTTGCAGTGAGCTGAGGTTGTGCCACTGCACTCCAGCCTGGGCAACAGAGCGAGACTCTGTCTTGGGGAAAAAAAAAAAAGTTCTTTATTTTTCTGGAAGGATTTACTTCACTAATAGCATGTACCTATAGTGAAATTAAAATGATGAAATGTGTGTGCTAGCCATGTCCCTGAAGTGTTTGGTGCAAAACTGGGCCATGTGCATGTCATGGGCTCCTCCATGCAGAGCTGAGCTGCCCATCTGATTCTGTCAGGCTGACCCAGAATAATCTCCTTTCTTTAAGCAACTTAACCAATTAATATGGGACCTATATTCCATTTGCAAAAACTCTTCACCTTTCCTATATAACGTAACCTAATCACAGAGTGAAATCCATCATATTCACAGTCCTGCCCATAAGCAAGAGTAGAGGGTTATACAAGATAAATAACCCAAGGGGCAGGAATCTTGGAGGCCATCTTAGAATTTTGCCTACAACAGTGAAGACTACAGCTCACTAGATAGACAGTGGTAGATTTGTATTGCAATACTGAAATCATAAATGGATTTAATTATTAATACCAATACTATGCAAGATGAGCATCATTACACATTTTTAGCTAGAGTAGGGGCTCCCATATATAGACTTTAATTAAAGGTAGCCATGGTAACTGGAAAGTTCATTACAGTCTTAGTATTAGTATTTTTCTTCTCTGTCATCCCAATCCTGAAAAAGTATGTTTATGTGTGTACGCCATTTGAGGGCGAGAATTAGGGGATGTATTTTGCCTATTTAAATAGAAAGGTTGTTACTTAAAATTAATTAAAATATATACTGAGTGCGGCCGGGCATGGTGGCTCATGCCTGTAATCGTGTAAACTTTGGGAGGCCGAGGCGGGCGGATCACCTGAGGTCGGGAGTTCAAGACCAGCCTGACCAACATGGAGAAACTCCATCTCTATTAAAAATACAAAATTAGCTGGGCGTGGTGGTGCATGCCTATAATCCCAGCTACTTGGGAGGCTGAGGCAGGAGAATTGCTTGAACCCAGGAGGTGGAGGTTACGGTGAGTTGAGATAGTGCCATTGCACTCCAGCCTGGGCGACAAGAGCAACACTCCATCTCAAAAAAAACAAAAAATGTATATATATATATCTATGTATATACTGAGTGCTTGACAGAGGGTAAATGCTGTTCAGATACTATTTTTATGAAAGAATTACCTCAATATTTCTTCTTAAGAGAATATGAATGATCTCATTTTCCATATGAATTGTGTGTTTGTGTGTGTGTGTGTGTGTGTGTGTGTCTGTGTTCATATTTTTTTCCAAGCAAGTTGCAAAGATTGGTCCTCATTTAAAGTTAGATATTTAATACCTTATAGGCCAGAATTATCTCTCTGCGGGGAATCTCACTCCAGTGAATTTTCTCTAACATTAAATTTGCTGATCTAGGCAATAGAATTCTCGATTAAAATAAGCAATACAGTTTGCCACAACCTTTTAGATATCATGTTTGAGAGTTCATCAACCATTATTTTCAAGACCTACTATGTAACAGGCACTGTAGTAGGCACTGGAAAATAGATCCCTATTTACTAAAAGAGGAAAGAGTACAGTCAAGTAAACAAATAAATAGCATAATTTCAGATAAAGATCCATGCTATGAAGAAAATTAAATAAGTTGATGTAATGGGATTGAACAAGGGGCAGCAGAGATGAGGGGAAGTTAATTTAGACTGTTTGTGAGATAAGGTCTCATTGAGTAGCTTAAGTTGTAACCTGAATGACAAAAATAAGGTCAGTCAAGAGAAAAACTGAGGACAAGAACTTCCAGGCAAATGGATCAACAAGTGCAAAAATGTGCAATGGGAACAATCTTGGTATATTGAAGGAATACAAAGAAAGCCGGAAAGGGCTGTCATCCAATGAAGGAGGGAAGAGGGAGAGTGGGGTTGAATTATATGGGTTATGTAGGTTCTTGAGAGTCACGAAATGATTGGATGATTGGGTATTTGTTTCTAAATGCAGTTGGCAGTCATTGTAGAACTGATTTGAATTACATTGTTTTAAAAGGTACTCAGGCTGCTGTACTGTGAATGGCATTTGGTAGAGCCTCATCCATATCTATTGATTATAACTAAAACAAAAATGCATTACTAGTCCTAGGAGGACAATCAGTCAATTATATTCACTATTTAGTTTTTATTTTTAATTTTAATGTGTCTGTCAATTAGTAGGGTATCTTTCTATTTGGCATAAATCCTGTCTATAGTTATTTCTGATAAAAATCTTAAAAGAGAACTGTTAAAAATTTTTATAAATTTTTTTCTCCACCAGCTGTTATTTTCAAAAATCCAAAAGAGATATGAAGCCCAAACTTGTCCCTTTATCAGTTTGCTCTTTTTATTCCAGTAATATGCTATGGTCTGTTATCTTAAGGTTACTAAGGAGTACCAGTCTAACAATAGTATAACCTTTTTAAAATTAACAAAGTCGGCCAGGCATGGTGGCTCACGCCTGTAATCCCAGCACCTGTAATCCCAGCACTTTGGGAGGCCAAAGCGGGCGGATCACGAGGTCAAGAGATCAAGACCATTCTGGCCCACATGGTGAAACCCCGTCTCTACTAAAAGTACAAAAATTAGCTGGCTGTGGTGGCACGCACCTGTACTCCCAGCTACTCGGGAGGCTGAGGCAGGAGAATCACCTGAACCCAGGAGGCAGAGGTTGCAGTGAGCCAAGATCGTGCCACTGCACTCCAGCCTGGTGACGGAGCGAGACTCTGTACCCCGCTCCCCAAAAAAATTAACAAAATCAACATTAATATAACTATTTTGAAATTAAAAGAAATTAAATTTTTTCATGGTACAGGAAAGTCAAATGTGACAGTATTTTTCAATAATGTATTTTCAACACTAGGCTTTTCTAGCTGTATGTTTGTATGCATAAACATGTCCAGTTCATCTCTTCAACAAACACTGATCATTTTGTTGACTTTAAGTAGCTAGGATTTCAAATATCCAAGCAACTTACTTTGCAGTGCTTTTTAAAAAGTAGCAATATGAATCACTTCTCGGCCTTTTGGCTAAGATCAAGTGTAAAAAGTAGCAATATGAATAAGTTTTGAAAACTGTCACTCCTTCAAAAAGTATAGAGAATGGAGAGTAAGAAATCAAAAGTCAGAAGTCAGGAACACAGGGAAATTTTTATTCTAGTAATAGTGTAATGAGGACAAGTTCTAAGGTATAAAAAGTTCTACTTGAAGACAATGAAGAATAAACACGGTAGTGAAGAAGGACCAAGATCCAGGAAAAGGCAGAAATCCAGAAAGAATAACGTTGCATTCAGGGCTACACTTCTTCTGGAGATTTGTGCCAATTCTGGAGAAAGTGGATGTGAAGCTGAGCAACTGAGCTGGGATGATTTTGACAATCTGCCAGAGCAAGAAGGACAAAGTCTGGGACCAGAGTCCACCAAGGAGAAGAAACCAGGTGAACCTTCATTGCTTTCTATCAGGACCCCAAAAGATGACACCTTAAGGGTGAGCCAGAAATCGACAGGCCTTTTAAGGATTACAACTCCCTTTAGCATCATCTCCAGATGGCAAGCATATTCAGAAGCCTGGCAGAAGCAAATATTAATTATCTTTTAAATAAGGTAATATCATATTAGGCCTCCAATTATTTCTACAAACAATTGTGTACAACATCCTAAATAAAACAAAATATGACCAGGTACAAGACAATATAAAATAACAAATTAAATACAGTTTACAGGAGGCTGAGGCAGGAGAATGGCGTGAACCTGGGAGGCGGAGCTTGCAGTGAGCTGAGATCACACCACTGCACTCCATCCTGGGCGACAGAGCAAGACTCTGTCTCAAAAAAGGAAAAAAAAAGTTTAAAACCATAGAGAATAGAATTCAAGTAACAGTGACTTTAAGATATTAGACTTATCACATGCAGAGTTTTTTTTAAAAATAACAATATTTACTATATTAGAGGAGATAAAAACCCAAGTTTGAGAATTTTGGGAGAAAACTTGAAACTATTAACAAAGGGCCATGTAGAAGCTCTAAAAACTCAATTGAAAATACAACAATTGGACTTAAGAATGCAATGGTTGAGTTTAATAACAGATTAGATGAGGTGAAAAGAAAATTAATAAACTGAGGGTTAGATCAAAAGAAATAGTCAGAATACAACAAGATATAGAAGTACGGAAAGACAGATCTGATGCAGTGAGAAATTCTACCATACATAATAAGATTCATGAAAGAGATAAAAAACAGTTGGATCCCAGCACTTTGGGTGGCCGAGGCAGGTGGATCACTTGAAGTTGGGAGTTTGAGACCAGCCTAGCCAACCTGGTGAAACCCCATCTCTATTAAAAATACAAAACTTAGCTGGGCATGATGGCGCATGTCTGTAATCCCAGCTACTCAGGAGGCTGAGGCAGGAGAATTGCTTGAACCCAGGAGGCGGAGGTTGCAGTGAGCTGAGATTGTGCCACCACACTCCAGCCTGGGCAACAGAGTGAGACTGTCTCAAAAAAACAAACAAACAAAAAAAGACACTTGGGATGGAAGCAGTATTTGGAGGATAATGGCTGAAAACACCAACCCCAAAATTCAAGAATTTCCACTTAATGGTGCAATAATTAAAACTTTCCCTTTGAGACTAGGTGTAAGATAAGACAATGATGCCTCTTGTCATTACTTTTATCAACATTGAATTAAATTTTCTAGCCAATAAAAATTAGTAAAACTTAAAGAAAAGGGAAGAAATGTAGCTGTCATTATTCTCAGGCAATACAATTAAGGAAATAGAAAATCCTGAAGAATCTACGGTTAAATTATTAAAATTAATAGGTAAGATTAGAATCGTTACTGAGTACAAAGTCAAAAGTTCAATGCATTGCTACATACCAACAATAGTTAAAATAAATTACAACTCTTAGAACAGCTAGAACTAACAAATTCAGTAAATTTGCAGGATACAAAATCAACATATAAAAATTAGTAGCATTTCTATACATCAATAATGAACTATTTGAAAAAGAAATCAAGAAAGCAATTACAATAATTACAGTAGATGAAAAAAATGCCTAGGAATAGTTTAACCAGGAGGAAAAGAAAAAACCTCTACAGTGATAACTATAACATTGATGAAAGAAATTGGAGAGGATAGAAACAAATGGAAAGATATTCTATGTTCATGGATTGGAAGGATTAATGTTGTTAAAATGTCCATACTACCCAAAATGATGTACAGACTCAATGCAATCCCTATACTAATGCTGACAATCTTCACAAAAACAGAAACCATCCCAAAACTTAAATGGAACCACAAAAGATCTTAAATAGTAAAAGCAACCTTAAGCAAAAAGAACAAAGCTGGAAGTATCATGCTATTTGACTTCAAAATATACTGCAAAGCTGTAGTAACCAAGACAGCATAATACTGGTATGAAAACAGGCACATAGACCAAAGGAACAGAATAGAGAACACTTATATAAATCAACACATTTACAACCAACTCTTCTTCATCAAAGGTACCAAGAACATGTAATGGGGAAAGGACAGTCTCTTCAATAAATAATGCTGAAGAAATTGGATAACCATATGCAGGAGAATGAAACTAGACACCTATCTCTCACCATACACCAAAATCAAACTCAAAATGGATTAAAGACTTAAATGTGATAGCTAACCCTAGAAAACTACCAGAACAAAGCATAGGGGAAACATTTTATGACATTGGTTTAGGTGAGAATTTTTAAAGTAAGAACTCAAAAGCACAGGCAACAAAAATAAAAACAGATAGATGGGATTACACCTCACTAACAAGCTGCAGAGCAAAAGAAATAATCAACAGAGTGAAGAAATAACCTACAGAAAAGGCAAAGTATATGCAAGCCACGCATCTGACAACGGGTTAATTTCCAGAATATACATGGAACTCAAACAACCCAGTAGCAAAAAAAGCAAACAATCAAATTTAAAAATGGGCAAAGCATTTGAATAGACATTTCTCAAAAGAAGACACAGAAAAGGAAAAGCACATGAAAAAATGTTCAACAACATTAATTACCAGGGAAATGCAAATCAAAACCACAATGAGATAACAGCTCACTCTAACTAAAATGGCTAATATCAAAAGGACAAAAAATAACAAATGCTGGTATGGATGTGGATAAAAGGAAACCATTATACATTGTTAGTGATTATGTAATTTGTTACAGCATTATGGAAAACAGTATGAAATTTCCTCAAAAACTTAAAAATAGAAATACCATATGATCTGGCAATTCCACTCCTGGGTATTCATCCAAAGGAAATAAATGTTATAATAAATGTTATAAGATAAATGTTATAAAATAAATGTTAAAGAGATGTCTTCACTCCCATGTCTTTTTGCAGCACTATTCACAATACCCACAAAACAGAATCAACCTACGTGTCCATCAATGAAGAATGGATAAAGAAAATGTGGTATAGAAACACAAAAGAATACTGGACATCCATTTAAAACAGTGAAATCCTATCATTTGCAGCAGCATGGGTGAACCTGGAGGACATTATGTTAAGTGAAATAAGCCAAGCACAGAAAGACAAACACCACATGATCTCACTCATTTCTCTAAAAAAGCTCATATCAAAGAAGCACAGAGTAGATTAGTGGTGACCAGAGGGTGGGGAGGGTGGGAGAGAGGGGGATGGAAAGAGGTTGGTCAATGGGTACAAAGTTACAGTTAGATAGGAATAATAAATCCCGGTGTTGTGTTGCACTGTAGGGTGGCTATAGCTAACAATATTGTATTGTGTATTTCAAAGGAACTAAAAGAGAAGATTTTGAATGTTCTCACCACAAAAAAAAATAAATGTTTGAGGTTATGACTATGCTAAATACCCTGATTTGATCACCACACAATGTATACATGTATTAAAACATCACACTGTACCCCATAAATATGTACAATTATGTGTCAATTAAAAATAAATAAAAATTTAAGATTCCATTTAATTAACATTGTTTAACTTCAAAATAAAGTTGTAAATCTAACAAAATATCTAAAAAATCTCTCCACAGAAATTAACATAGAGGAGATCTATATAAATGAAAGGAGAAATCATGTTCATGGATTGAGAAACTCAATGTTATAAATTTATTAATGTTCCCCAAATTAATCTATATAGTCAGTAAAATCCCAATCAAAACTTCATCAGGTCCTTTGCTGAAAATGACAGCTCATCCTACAATGTATATGGCAATTCAAAAGACCAAGAAAAGCTAAGAAACTCAAAGAAGACAAGACTCTGCTAGATATCAAGACATTATAAAGCAATAGCAAGTAATGCAGGGTTGTGTTGGTAAACAGATATTGACCAATGAAACAGAATAAAGAGCCCAGAAAGAGATCCATGCATTCATGGACAATAGTGGCACTGCAGAATAACAGGAGAAAAGATGATCTGTTCATCAAATAGTGTCGTGCCAATTAGATATCCATATGAAAAAAATGAAACCTGGTTCCTTTCACTATGCATAAAAACAAATTATAGGTGGGTTATAGATATAAGTATAAAAATCAAATGATAAAGGTCATTAGAAGGTAATATAAAACAATATATTTATTACCTCAAGATAAGGAAAAAATACTTAAATAGAAGACACAAAAGGCGCTATGCATAAAGAAAAAATTGATAAATTAGACTAAATTAAAATTAGTAACTTCTGCTCATCGAAAGGTATACTAATTAATAGAGCAAAAAAGTAAGCCAGCATAGGAGATTTTTGTAAAACATACTTGACAAAGAGCATATTTCCAGAAATTATTATTTCTACAAATAATAAGAAAAATACAAGAAGTCCAAGAGAATAACGGGCAAAATAGTTAAACAGAAATTATACTAGAGAAGATATGCAAATTATTGTAAACATAAGTTTCTTAACCATATTAATAATTGTGAAACTGCAATTTAAAGTCACAATAAGATAACACAACATACCTACCAGAGTGAGAAAAATTTTAAAGATTGACAGTACAAAATGCTGTCAATAATGTGGATGTACGCATTGCTGGTAGAAATGTAAATTGACATAGTATAACCACTTTGGAAAGCAGCCTAGCATTATCTAATAAAGCTGACAATATGTTACTATATGTTACTATCTGAACTAGGAATTTCACTCTTACACATAACGAATAGAAATGGATGCATATGTGCATCAAAAATTTGTACAATAAATCTGTGGTAACATTATTCCTGAGATCAAAAAATAAAAACAACTATAAATTCTATCAACAGTAAAATGGGTAAATAATTTGAGGCATAGTCACAGAATGCAATATGCAATACTATTCAGCAATGAATATAGATGAACTACATATAACCATATAGAACAGCATAGATGAATCTCCCAAATGTAAGCTAAGCATAAGAAATATGTTTCCAAAAAATACATACTCAATGATTCCATTTATAGAAGTTTAAAAACAGGCACAACTAAACTACAAGGATCCATGTTTGGTGATAAAACTATAAAGAAAAACAAAGACATGATTATCATAAGAGCCTGTATAGCCATTATTTTTTAGAGGAAGGGAAGAGCCAGTGATCAGAGGGGTATAAAAGGCATCTATAATGATGCTAATACTCTATTTCTTGACTTGGGTAATGATTATACCTGTGTTTTCTTTGTGATAAATTATTGAGCTACATATATTTTTTTGTGTGCATGTCTTTGTGTGTGTTACATTTCTCAGTAAAGAAGCATTAATAATTCCAATTAAAACAATTTAAATAATTAAGTTTTCTGTCCAAAAAAATCTTAATGCATAAGTAGTACCGTCAACTCTAACTGGGAAGTGGGAAAATCTCAACAACCAGATTTGTCTGTCATGCTATGCAAAGATCCTTTCTATTCTTTAAAACCATGAAAATAGTGATTCATTTAAAACAATGCTTGGGCTGGGCACAGTGGCTCATGTCTATAATCCCAAAGCTTTGGGAGGTCAGAGCACAGGGATTCACTGAGACCAGAAGCTCAAGTTTAGCCTGGACAACATAGTGAGACCCTGCCTCTAAAAAAAAGAAACTTTTTTTTTTTTTAATTAGCAAGATGTGGTGGCACACACCTGTAATCCCAGCTTCTCAGGCAGCTGAGGCGAGAGAATCACTTGAACCAAGAAGTTCTGGGAGTGAGTTATGATAGTGCCACTGCACTTCAGCCTGGGAGACCATCTCTAACATCAATCAATAAATCAATCAATCAATTATTTAATATATATTTTAACAAGTAAATCAAAAATACAAATAAATAAGAAATTAAGCACATTTAATAAAAGGAAAAGTAGGTCAAATTATATATGTGTGTGTGTGTGTGTGTGTGTGTATATATATATATATATATATATTTTTTTTTTTTTTAAGAAAAAAAGGTCGGCCGGGTGCAATAGCTCATGCTTGTAATCCCAGCACTTTGGGAGGCCGAGGTGGGCGGATCCTGAGGTCAGGAGTTCGAGACCAGCCTGGCCAACACAGTGAAACCCCGTCTCTACTAAAAATACAAAAATTAGCTGGGCGTGGTGGCGGGCACCTGTAATCCCAGCTACTTGGGAGGCTGAGGCAGGAGAATCTCTGGAACCTGGGTGGCAAAGGTTGCAGTGAGCCAAGATCACGCCACTGTACTCCAGCCTGGGCAGAGCTAGACTCCATTCAAAAAAAAAAGAAAAGAAAAAAAGGTCAGTATCTTCTCTACCACTTACAACTCCTAGCTGGGACACAACTGCAAATATTGGCTAACAATCCAGTACAGACTTACTTAGTCTCAGGCACTTTGAGGAGTGAAGAAATGGTCGAAAGTTAATCCTTCTCTGCCAAAAGCTTTCACAGCATATTTGTAGAGACAGGACAACTGCAGATGCAATAAGTTGTAAAACAGTGTAAGTCTCAGTTATTAATTTGGCCATTTGTTCATGCAACAAAGGAATACCGGTTTCCTGCCTGCCATGAATCAAGCATTTTTTTTCGGAGGCAGTAAGAAACATAAATATGGACAAGAGCAAATCCTCACCTAATATTAGATCAGAAGGGCTCAGAGAAGAGAAACAGACAATAAGGCTTAAAGGAGATGGAGTGCTTCATCAAGAATGTAGGAACTAGCAGGGGCGCGGTGGCTCATGCCTGTAATCCCAGCACTTTGGGAGGCTGAGGCAGGCGGATCACCTGAGGTGAGGAGTTCAAGACCAGCCTGACCAACATGGAGAAACCCCATCTCTACTAAAAAGCTATAAAATTAGCCGGGCATGGTGGCACATGCCTGTAATCCCAGCTACTCGGGAGGCTGAGCCAGGAGAATCACTTGAACCCAGGAGGTGGAGGTTGTGGTGAGCCGAGATCACGCCATTGCACTCCAGCCTGGGCAACAACAGTGAAACTCTGACTCAAAAAAAAAAAAAAAAAAAGAAAGTAGGAACTGAGCTAGGCCTTCACTGGTGATAGAATTTGGATAGAGTCAAGGCGAAAAAGGGAATGGATATGTTGTGTTCACATATTCAATTGCAATAAACCAAAAGTTCAAAGGGAAATTAGGAGAAATAAGGATGAATTTGTTTTTAAATTTAAAAGCCTTAGCAGAGAAGTCTAGAATTTAGGCAGTAGAGCAATGGGGGTGAATTGTGAGCTTTTTACACATGAGCGATGTCAAGGCATACCCATAATTACCTTTACTCTCCATTTCCTAGAGTTGACAAGTATTCATTGTGTATCTATTTTCAGTGGATGAGCATGGTGGTTAGGAGCAAGTATTCCAGAGCCAGGCCACCTGGGTTAGAACCCACCTCCCCCCCTTACTAACTGTGAACTGGGCACTTTCTTCTTGTGGAAAATGGAATAATAATAGTATTGCCTTATAGATAGTTTTTGAAAGCTAAATGAATTAATCCACATAATGCAATTAGACCAATGCCCAACACAAAATGAATACTATATAATTCAGCTATAGTAATAGTAATAATTAAGTGTTTCATATCCAACATTACCCTAAACACTATAGTAGATGCATTTTTCTTAAAATCCCTACCCTCAAAGACTTTATAATTTACTTACCATGTACGGGGGTTGGGGAAGTGGCTACTTAATTATATGCCAAAAAAAAAAAAAACACTATGAGGAAATGTTCCAATATATTGCTAAAAGAAAAAGAATAAAAGGAAACTGTAATACAGAACAAAAAGTCTACTCCCAAATACTGTATCTTTCTGTGAAAATAGATGTGATTCCCAAAATTGTAGAAAATACAAGCAACTATCTCTGGGTAGTGGGATTATGAGTGATCTTAAGAAGCTTTATTGGATTATAAACTTGTATGAGATGCTGTAGGTATAATGGAATTCACGAGTTTGGGGATCAGACAGAAGTGGGTAGCTATACCTGCTACACCTTTTGTCTTGAAACCTTGAGAGTGTTTTTATTCCTTTTTTTTAAACATTCTCTGCCTGTTTCTTCATTTATAAAATTAGAGAGTACCTAGCACACAGCACACAGGAGATGCTTTATACACTATGGTTATTTCTGGAGGGTACACTAATTCCCTCATAGCATTCATTTATAGCATCCATCCATCGCCAGTTACACACACCAAAAGCCCCCATCCATACCATTGGCTACTGAACTTAACAAGTACTAAAATATGATCACATTGGTTTCAGATATTTTTTAATGCTCAGTCATATCGTTTCTCGGCCTTTTGGCTAAGATCAAGTGTAAATGCTCAGTCGTGTTCAAGGTGGTAGAAAAGTGTGTTTTTCTTTATTTATTTGTCGAGAATTAATGTTAAATACCTGAATTTGATGTGCTTGGTGCTGGATGAGAGACTTAGTAGATATCTTGCTTGTCACAAAGTATGAAATTAATATTCATTTTTCATGAATTAATTTACTCATTCATTTAACAACTATTCATGAATTGTGTTCACTATGCTAAGCAATGAGTATGAAATGAGTTTATTCCCAACCCATTTCTTCTAGCCTCTTGCAGAAACTACATTTGGTTCCGCTTGTGGTTTCAAAAGGAGACCTAAAATTATATTTACCTTTGACTATAAATAGCTCTGGAATAAGCACAAGTCAAATAAATTCCCACTGATTAAATCCTAGCAGCTCCTCTGTGACATTTCAATCTTTTCATGCTGTTTTTGAGCTATTTGAGTTGAGGTATTTGGGGTTTGCTTATTTTAAAAGCCAAGATCAGACACTGTCTCATGTTTTGTCACACTCACAGGCAGCAATGGAAGTTAAAGAAAAGATTTAATTTAATACAAAAGCCATATTTTAAAAATAGTCAATGCAGAACTCAAGTGAAATAATATAGTCTCTTTTTCTTCATAGCAGGTTTTCAGATAATATCTATTTCTGAAACCCATGCAAAAATAGAAAGATTTAAGAAATGTTACCTAACAAAAATTTTGTCACCCACTTATTCTTCGCAGAATTACAACAGCAAAAACTGTAAAACAATCGAAACAATAAGATATATTATGTAGGAAATGTAATAATAGAAGACCGGTCAAATAAACTATTTCATTTGCACAAAGCATAATGCTATACAGCCATTGAAAATATTACAGCTGAATATTTAAAGACATGGAAAGTTCTATAAGATAAAGTGGTACATAAAAATCCGTTTTTACGGGACATTTCAACCCCACCATTCCACCATTTTGACCCCATCATTTTTGTTTCTGAGGAAATTTTGACCCTGAGGATGTTTATAATATACTTTAATCAGAATTAGGCCAGCTCTTTTTTTCTTTAATTTATTGTAATACTGTAATTTCATTCATCAATAAGGTTTTGTCTATTCAACTTTTATTATTTTCTATCCTTGTGAGTTTTCTTTTGTGGTTATTATTTCCATCACATTCAATACTACTGGGTAAGATTTTTCAGGTACAAGTGTTGTCAAGATCTCATCCTTCAATTAATTTTTAATCTATAACAAATTTTATGATGTGCAATTTAAGACATTGTCAGTTTTATTCCATGGAGGTTATTTGTGCCAATAATGCTTGAAGCAAATATTATATTTATTTGTTAGTTAATGCATGTGAAAATCATAAACAATTTAATAGAGAGAAGGAACAGGGAAAAGGTCAAAGGAAGGAAAAGGTCAAAGGAGGGAAAGAATGAATAGAAAAGAGGAAAAGGCAAGAGAGAATGAGGAAAAGAGAAGAGACAATGAAACGCACAAAGAAAGAGACAAGTGAACACATCTGAACAGTCAAAACAGGATCAAAATGGTGGGATAGGAGAGTACTAAAATATAGCTTAATAATGCTATCTGTTCAAGCTTAATCAAGCTAACGCTTTCCTTTGACAAAATGAATTCCTGAAAGACTCCTTTGGAACATTTTTGTATTTCTTACTTTCAATCTCCCTATATACTGATCTTCATCAGAGAAAAAATGAATTTGCTGCAGCAATGAAAGACCTTTCTACATGACCATTGAATAATCGGTTAAATTATGTAACATTTCATATTCTTTACTCCACATGCTGACTAGTTAGCCTGAGGTTGTTCAACATAATGGAGTATTTTTACATCAACCTGCCTGGGGTAAGCAGAGGTTCTGTAGGATAGGCAACATCCTGTCTCTCAGTGTAAAATACAGAAATTTCCATGAGATCAAAGACAAAGCTAAGATCAAGATAATGAGTAAATCAAATGCTAGACGTTGGTCTGCAGGTAATGGTCAAGGGCATGGGGGTGAATGCAAGGGTAAGGAAGTAGAGCAGATGAGAACAGGGGTGGTATCCCCAATGGATGTGTTTACTTCTCTGAGCCACACTGTGAACCAGGCCAGGATCTAAATTGTTCTCCTTTTGTCCCCAGCCTGCATGTATGTAACTTTACTTCCCCAAATTGTTACTTAGACCAATAGTGTTCAAACATCTCACCCCTTTTTTTAAAAATGTGGATTCAAAACCTTATGCAAAAGCCTACATTTTTAAATCAGAAAAAGTTGCTGTTCTATAGCTATACTGGGGAACAAATGAGCCAGATTAAGGAGGCAGGGAATCCCATACACTTCCAGATTCCCTGTTCCTCCCCCCTCCAAACACCCCACAGTGACCTCAAAAGGAGCCCACAGAAGCCGCTTTGAACACCACTGGCTTAGATTTTATGTGCTATATTCTAGAATCTCTGAAGATAAATTTTACAAGTAGCCTTGAAAGGATAAAGATGCCACTGCTTTTTGCTTTTTGCTTTTTGTTTTTTTAACAGAGCCTCCAAAGTTCAACCAGCCCATTACTTTTTTAGGGTTTGTTTTATTGTTCATTTAATGAAGAGAAGCAGATGTTAAATAAATAAACAAGAAAAGAACCGGATAGAATATCTTTACATGCCCCTTAGGTATGTAAAGATAATGTGATATGATAGCCAAAGTCCAGGTGACTACTTTAGATTGATTAGTCAGAGAAGGTACTTCTAAGAAACTGATATTTTATTTAAACTGAGACATGAATGACTAAAAAGGGGCAAGTGCTCTGAAGATGAGAGGGAAGAACATTTCACGTAGCAGGAATGGATACTGAAAAGGCCCCGAGGTGAAACCAAACTGGGCTTACTCATAGAACAGAAAGTGAACCAGTATGGCGAAAGCATTCTGGTCAAAGGAGGAGAGTGAGGAGAAATGAGGCTGGAGTTGTGAACCTCACAGAGCAATGATAAATTAGACGTAGTGAGAGACGGATAAACAACGCATTATAGTACCTCCATGGGATAAATGTTTTAACAAATATCAAAAAGGACAGTTTTCTTCTGGAACACAGAGGCACCTAACCTACACAAGGAAAAGTGATGTTGACTTTGAGCCCTAAAGGATAAGAGGAGATGGCCAGACAAGGCAAAATTAAAAGGCACTGTAAGGAAATGTCTAGAATAACAGATAGTGAATTGCAGCTGGAGCCTAGAGTCTGAGGCAGGAGCGGCGAGAGACGCACCTGGATACATAACAAGTGCCAAATGAGAGTCACCAAGAACTCAGAACAACCAAAAGTTCATCTTCCAACTGAGTAGATCAAACAACAAACACAATGGATACAGAAACAACATATAACTCAGATGTAAACAAACACTTCAGAAAAAGTGACCTTCAAACAGATCACCTGAGGTCAAGAGTTCAAGATCAGCCTGGCCTACATGGTGAAACCCCATCTCTACTAAAAATACAAAAATTAGCTAGATGTGGTGGTGTGTGCCTGTAATCCCAGCTACTCGGGAGGCTGAGGCAGGAGACTCACTTGAACCCAGGAGGCAGAGGTTGCAGTGGGCCAAGATAGCGCCACTGCACTCCAGCCTGGGCAACAGAGTGAGACTCCGTCTGAAAAATAAAAAAAAAGAAGAAAGGAAGGAAGGGAGGAAAACGAAGGAAAGGAAGAAGGGAGGGAGGAAGGAAGGGAGGAAAACGAAGGAAGGGAGGAAGGGAGGGAGGAAGGAAGGGAGGAATGAAGGAAGGAAGGAAGGAAGGAAGGAAGGAAGGAAGGAAGGAAGGAAGGAAGGAAGGAAAGAAGGAAGGAAGGGAAGGAAGTGACCCTCAAAAGCCTAGTGTTCCAGACAGTGAGACCCTCTACCTCATTTATGTCTACTCCCGACCCTCAGAAAAAAAAAAGTTAAAAAAGTTATTCATTCTTCCCCAAGTTCAGTCACAAGATTCAGTCCTTGTCTGAAAATGTCTTACTTCGTGTTCACTGTTACCAAGTGGAAGTCAATGAATCCCCACCGTAGTAGTCTGTTCTCCAAATATTTGGGTGCCCCTCCCTGAGGGGTCTCTCTCTGAGGAAGGAATATATTTCACTGCCTGTCAAATTCAAAAGTGGTTTGCTGTCTACATCCCATGTCATGCTTTTGGTTGTGGTTGGAGTAGTTGGTCATTAGCACTGAATTGTTTGGTCATTAAAATTCAAAATGCTTCATTTCCACGGTTCTGGTGTGAAATCTGCGGGGGAGACTCCGGAGTAAGGTATGCCCCAGGTACTCACCTGAAAAAGGGTACATGGTGTGTCCTCAGCATCCCTGGCCCCATCCCTTCTGAAATGTAGACAGAAGAGATGTGTGTCACTTCCACACAGAAGCTTTTCGAGCCAGGAAGTGGTTCGCCATTTTTCCTTTCCTTCTGCCACAGTGACGAAGTGTTACAGGGAGAGACTGCTCCAGCAGATGACTGGAAGCAGAGCAACAGCCAATCGGCAAAGGATGTGGTGGAGAAGATCTATCAGTCTCTAAGTCACTAAGATTTGGGAGCCACTTGTTACTGTAGCATAAACTAAACTAGCCTGTCCTGACTAACATATCCACAAACACAGAATTCCAGGACAGAAGGGATGGGGCCAGGGATGCTGCGGACACACCATGTACCTGGAACCCTTTTTCAGGTGAGTACCTGGGGCATACCTCACTCCGGAATCTCCCCCACAAATTTCACACCACAACCATGGAAATGAAGCCCACTGAATTTTACATTTTCATTCTTTCCTGCTCGTGACCAAACACTTCTGTACTAATGACTAACTACTCCAACCAAAAAAAAAAAAAAAAAAGTGTGACATGGGATGTAGGCAGCTTGTCTGTGCTCCGTTTTCACAGCCCACAGCTATAAATAATACCATTAGGAAAGCACACATTGCCTTAGATGGAAGGCACAAAGAAAAGCACTTTCTCTGATAGTTTAGCAACACATTCAGATTTCATGTTTCAAGGTAAAAATAGGCCTAACAAATGAATTAAATTTGGAAGCTGAGCTGAAGTGAAGAACACTGGCATTATAAAGCACGCCACAGGAGGAAAGAGAGACTTATAAGGCTCTGTATTCTCTCTGCTGGTGGGCAGGATAGAAGGGTGGAAAAAAAGATTTTCCTGAGAAATAAAAATAATCAGCAAGAGTCTGAAATTAAAAATATCATCCTTATTAAATTGGTAACCAAAAGAAACTCTGAAAATCATGTGAAGGATAAAACAAATCTCAACACAAAGGTTTTTTTCTGCTGTGTACTTTCAACATCGGGGGGAGAAGATACAAGGACAATAGATGTCAAAGAAGGTTTGCAAATACATCATAAACTTCCAATTCAATAACCCATGTTTTGATTGGTTAGAATTTTTTTGTTTCAATAAAACCCATTCATTTCTATTATGAAGTTTTCAGTGCTATTTTTTCATGGTTCTAGTACCTAAGCAAAGGAAATGTGAGAAGATGCTATCTTTGCCAAAAGATTTTTTTTTTAACCATCAACCAGCTGGGCACATGGCCCGTGCCTATAATCCCAGACTTGGGTAGACCAAGGTGGGAAGAAGGATCACTTGAGCCCACGAGTTTTAGACCAGCCGTGCAATGTATTGGGATCCTGTCTCTACCAAAAAAAAAAAATTAATTAATTAATTAATTAATTAGCCAGGCATGGTGGCAGACGCCTGTAGTCCCAACTGCTCAGGAGGCTGAGACGGGAGGATGGCTGGAGCCCAGGAGGTCGAGGCTACAGTGAGTTGTGATCACGCCCCTGCACTCCAGCCTGGTTGACAGAGCAAGATCAAGCCTGGAAAAAAAAAAAAAAAAAAAGTCATCAACCCATCAACCTTTGTTTTTTTCTTTTTTTCTTTTTTTTTTTTTTTTTGAGATGGAGTCTTGCTTTTTCGCCCAGGCCGCACTGCAGTGTCGCTATCTCAGCTCACTGCAAGCTCTGCCTCCCAGGATCATGCCATTCACCTGCCTCAGCCTCCCGAGTAGCTGGGACTACAGGTGCCCGCCACCACGACCTGCTAATTTTTTGTACTTTTGGTAGAGACGGTGTTTCACCATGTTAGCCACGATGGTCTCGATCTCCTGACCTCGTGATCCTCCCGCCTCAGCTTCCCAAAGTGCTGGGATTACAGGCGTGAGCCACCGCGCCCAGCCCCTTTGTTTTTTTCTTAATGCTATAGTCTAAGGAAAGGAATTTCTCTACCCTATACCATATGAGAACTTAAAAATATACTAAATTGTCTTCTTATATCAAAATATATGCTATTTATGTCAAAATATAAATGTATTTAACACTGAATTATCAGCTTCTTGAAAGTAAGAATCATTTTTTGCTCCTTTACATCTATCTCAGGACCTACGTAGTACAGTACTAATACCCAATAGGTGCTCCATTCATATTTTTCAATCAAATAAAGTCACTTTCTCTATCAGCCCCACTTTGCTTTAAGTGGCCTACTATCAATAAAGTGTACACCATGTTGATGGAAATTGGTGTAACTTTTATGCCAGGAAAAGATCAGTAGACAATAACAGCACATCCTAACTCTATGTCTAAATCTGTAGGCCTGAAATATTCCCTAAACTGCACCACTGGCATCATCAGCGAGTGAGAATAACTCAGTTTAATTACTTCACTGAACAGCTGAAAAACTGCCTGAATATGCCAAAAGTCCCATGGCCATGGTGATTTGCCCAGATCTCAGTTGTCCAAGCCCAGCCCTTAAATACAGGTGATGCTTTTCCCAGCGATCCAAATGGTTTGGGCACGCAGCTGAGATAACTCACAGTCATAATCACGAGAAAGCAGAGGACTTCTGTGTTCATTGTAGACACAGGCCTGTAAAAACTTATTCCTGGATCTCTGGGCAATTCTTCTGGCCACCTCCTCCAAGCATAGGAGATCTTAGTAACCTGTCATCCCATGTAGTCAACGATGGTTGTGCAACTTCTCAATCACAATGCAAGGTATTCTTGATTAATTTGTGAATAGTTTGCTTCTGCCGCGTCAAGACCAACTAGCACGTTGTAGCATGTTGGGACAAGGCACAGTTTTAATATCATAAACTGAAATGTGAGTTGCAAGAAACCTTATGTTTTACATTTATTAAATTATTAGCAGAGATTTCCAGATGACTGAAAACCCCAACTCCAGCAATGGTGTTTTCCAGTTTAACAACAGAACCTAAATTAAGATAAAATAATGCAGACTAGGCCTGCCACAGTGGCTCACACCTGTAATCCCAGCACTTCGGGAGGCTGAGGCAGGTGGATCACCTGAGGTCAGGAGTTCGAGACCAGCCTGGCCAACATGGTGAAACCCCATCTCTACTAAAAATACAAAAAATTAGCTGGGTGTGGTGGCATGCACCTGTAATCCCAGCTGCTTAGGAGGCTGAGGCAGGAGAATCACTTGAACCTGGGAGGTGGAGGTTGCAGTGAGCTGAGATCGCGCCATTGCACTCCAGCCTGGGTGACAAGAACAAGACCCTGTCTCAAATAATAATAATAATAATAATAATAATAATAATGCATACTAGGGCTAAAAGATCTTGTTTGTTTTTTCAGAATGAACAGACCATGAACTATATCATGTTTGCCTGGGGTTTAGTAACTTCAAGATCATTTATGCAAAGACTTAAAGCAAAATTGGAAATTCCAGATTTACCTTTCATACTGAACAGATTCAGCAAATACTAATAATGCTCACCATGTGTCAAGTACTGGGTCAGGGCCAGGCGCAGTGGCTCACTCCTATAATCCCAGCATTTTGGGAGGCCGAGGCGGGCAGATCACCTGAGGTCAGGAGTTTGAGACCAGCCAGGCCAACATGGTGAAACCATGTCTCTGCTAAAAATACACAAATTAGCAGGGCGTGGTGGTGCGTGCCTGTAGTCCCAGTTACTTGGGAGGCTGAGACAGGAGAATCGCTTGAACCCGGGAGGTGGAGGTTGCAGTGAGCCAAGATCACGCCACTGCACTCCAGCCTGGGCAACAGAGAAAGACTCTGTCTTTAAAAAAAATAAAATAAAATTATGAACATATGAACAAGGTGTTATTAAAAGTTTGTAGCACTTGTTAAATGTTGCATACGTTTATCTTGCATTGCCTTCACAATCAGGATAGTATCTATCCAACCCCAGAAAACATGCTCTCCAATTTTCAAGCTCAAAAAAATTTTTAAATAAAGACATAACTCAGAGTTAACCTCAATGAATGTGGTTGCTTAGGCATCTATAGTAATATCATTGACAATCAGCCATTGTTGATAAGCCTATGCAAGGTCAAATTCTGCAGAGATCTTGAATCTGGAAGGAAGAGTAGAAAGCAAGTTGACTGCAGAATCTGGATGTGGATTCATTCATCCATTTATTTTTTATAAATTTATTTATTCAACAGATATTTGGTGAGTCCCTGGTATGAGCATATCCCTTTCTAGGCATTGGAATACCATGGTGAATAAAATTATAAATCTTCCTCTATTTGCATTTATATTTTAGTGGGAGTGACATAAACAGGCAGGCAAATTAAAAATATATAATTTCAGTAAGACTAAGTGTTACGATTAGGTAATAGAAACCAATTGATGTAGTGGGAGGCAAAATGCATGGTGAACATCTCAGGTGGACTGTATTTTGGCAGAGAAAACGGCACACACACACACATACACACACACACAATGAGGTTACATTTAGTTTCCATTTTAATTAAGCAAAATACCAAGAATATTGCTGAAGCAAGGGGCCCAAAGAAAGACAGAATGGATCCAATATGTTTCGGCTCAAGTCCCCAACCTTCCCTGACGTTTCCAAAGAGATGTTACAACCACCAGCGATACTATTCATGGTATTTTTTGCAGAGCAAATTCAGGGTGTAGTAAAGAATTATCAGCTTCTGAGATGAAAAATAAAATACACCAAGACAACAGCCTTGCAAGTCATATTATTACATTGAGAAAAAAATTCAGATCACTTTATTCTTTCCGTCAGCATATAAAAAATTGAGTCTGGAAGGTTTAGATCATAGAGGTCTACCATGATGTGGAAGAGAAGCCTACCCTCCTATCACAGCTAGGTCATCTCTATGGTAAACAGAGTGTCATAAAGGAAGTGAAAGAAAGTCTGTCCTTTTCTTGACATAATATTGAAGAAAAAGAGAGAGAAGAGAGGAGAAGAGACCAGTTAATTTGTGCCTCCAAATTTTCTTCATCTTGGCTTCATCTAGGAAAAAAAAATGTTAGAAAAGTGAGATACCGATGAGATCAGCTACCCCAAATTGGAAGTTTGAAAGGGGCTGCTTAGCCAAGTATCCAATCTGAGGCACAGTCACCGAAAATAACCATAGCAGTACCCTGTGGTTAGGCAAAAAGCCTTGAGCTTTAGTGTTCCCAAGTCACATTCATTTCCCTGTTGCTTAGGTTCAGAATGAGTATAATCCAGTAGGCTAACTATGGAGCCCACCAGAGCAAAGCATAAGGACTCCACAACAGAAGCTGAGTACGACCCCTGGAACACAAGGCCAGAGGGAGGACCTGCCAGAGACTCTGTGGTTGATGCCAAAACAGCTAGGGGCCACATTAGTAGCATTGCCTGAGCCAAAAGAACAGTCCACAAGTTTATATGCTACAGTCCTCAGCTCTGAAAGCCAGGAGATAACTTAGAGATCAAAAAACCAAAGGCCATGACCTTAGGGCCCAGAAGACACCATACGTAAAGACCCGCAAATCTTCTCCTTTGTTTGGACTGTCCAAGCTTAAGCAATACTCACGTCCACACTCACATGGACTCAATGCTGTAGACAGGGACAAGAGGCAGTGAAAACTATCTGAGAATGAATATTTTTATTCATATGAGAGACTAAATATTACCTAAAGAGATTGTTTAAATTGTCAGATTGAAAGAATTTTAAAACATACTAGCAATTTAATTAAGTTTTCCCACAAACCAGTAGGTAGGAGGTCCTAGATGAGACAGGCTCTAGACAAAATAAAGGAGCTATGTTTCTTTGCACATCTAAATTGTGCTGAGTTAAATGCTGAACCCTGCCACACAAGCTACAAGATTTGCCCAGTTTCTCTCAGACTGCCTGTAGGGCTAATGTACTGGGGTCAGAGAAAGAGCTGCTGCTAGGCATGAGTCCGAACTATGCAGAACTGAAATAATTATTTGCAGAATAGTCACTTATTCTATTAAGAATTAAATTAAGAAGTTCCTTCTAAATAGAGAAGGCAGTGACTACTTTCTGAAGCCTAGATGTTTGACAGGTGTCAAAACTTTTTTTTTCCAGGGGTTGAAATTTAGAGGCTTGACAATGCAAGGCACATCATCCAAGAGACAACACTTTCTAGAAATATAATGGTTTCAGAGGGGTTTGTTTATGAGGAAAAAGAGGTGGGAATAATCAAAGCTCCCATAATAAGTACATCTTTCCATAAACGTGGACCTCAAATTATTTTAGTTTGTTAGTTTTAAAAGATCACAAATGAATTTAAGAAGTAAATAAGAAAAATGCTCTCAAATATCAAACCCTGGTTTGTTTTGGAGAAAGTTAAATATAATAATGAATATGAGTCAGCAATGTAAGTGTGATTTTTATGAATTCTCCTCATATTATAAAAGTTCAAATACTAAGATAAAATAAGATGAATGGACCTATTTTTAAGAAAAATATTAAAACCATACTATAAAACAATGATTTTCTAAAGCTAAAAGATTCTTCTTCCAAAGAGAAAGAGGAAAAAAAAGCCAATTCATTGAAACCATTTAAGAATATTTATTTCCATTCATGTTTTTTTTCAAAGTTGTATAAAATAGGTCTCTGCTAAAATAATTGAAAGTTAGCTTGCTGACAAAAATACATCTCAGAAAGAAAACAGTGGCATTGTCATTAGTCCTTTCCTGTTTCTGCCTAGTAAAAAATAAAAATAAAAAGCGTCAGTCTCCATTGTTCTTCTAACATCTTTTTATAATCAACTTTAATGTTTTCACGTGATATTACGTTACATCTTCTTAAATGGAATAATAAATCTATCTTTTACTCTGCAAATCAATCAGGTATAACCTGTGGTTTCTGCTTTCAAACTAAAGTTTTCCTTCTCAGAGCACGATTTGTTGTGAAGTAAGACACTTCAAAGGGCTTCCAGCTTAATTTTTAAGACGCCCTCTCACCCAGCAAAACTTTCCATACTTGTTAAATCTTATAACCTCCGATAACCCTTAATACTTAGAGGTGAGGAGGTGACTGATCATCCGCACTTTCCCAGAAGAGTTCCCTGCTCCTACTTGCCTGAAATAATGTTTTAATATTTAGCTTAATCTTCTTGCTCACAAATTACAAGCCTATAACCATTACCTAAGGAGTGACACCAGGAAACAAGGGTGTATTATTACTGCACCACTGCCCCTTAATATTTCCAATTTACTCCTTTCATGCTGGGGCTTTCCAAGAGACCTCATTTATTCTTAAATTCTAGGAACACAGGAGCTAAGAAAAGCTCTGTTGTGTGGCAGACAGCTCCAGATCTGGTGTTCATAGGGAAGGGGAAATCAAATGGGGCCATCCATTAATGGGTCAGTCCAGAGTCATTATGAAACCCCTGGCTTTTCAAATGACCGATGGGCCTCTTGTCCTTTCTTGGGCCCGGGCCTCTCAGACTGCAGGCTGTTTGCATTCAGTCAACACTTCAATTTTATAGGTCTGTGGAGCCAAAGATTACAAGACTTTTGAACTCCAGGCTGCCTTCTGTCTGGCTACACCCCCTGTTTCTGGAGCCCAAATCTTTTTTAACAACTCTACAAAAACAAGCAATTAGGATAAGGTCTGTTAATCCTCTCCTTTCGACCTCAAGGTAATTACGTATTCAGAACCAACCAGTGGGGAAGCAGAAAGAGCACTACCAATGCCTGCAGCTATTTAGAGAGGGATCCAAATGTGCTTCAAGGGAATGACCAGGACTGATACAGGTCCCTTAAAAAGGTTCTACTATTGTTTCATGGGAAGCTAGGTACAGGGCTAGGCTAGATTTTTAAGGAAACAAAGAAATGTAAAAATTAAAAATGAAAAGAAAAAGTCAAGGAGACTTTTTAAAAGGCTCAAAATGTACTGGAGCATTCATTGATCTGGTAACTGTCTTCCTCCACTAGGTAACGGCACATCTGGTTTCTCCAAATACAATAGCCCATACCTCTTTTTTTTCCTTAACTCACACTGTTAGTGAACTTTAGTCCATTAACAGCTATGAAATTTTGTCTAGGCAATTTATATTAAATTAAGAACACAGTCTTTTTAGTTACTCAAAATAAATGATAAATAGTACAGGAAAAATGTATAATGTTCCTTTACTTTTAAAACTGTATTTTATGTTGACTCTAAATTAGTAATATATGTGATAACAGTAATTAATAAAAATCATAATTAATAATTAGCAATGTACAATCAGCAAAGGGTAGAGAAAGAAAAGGAATTTTTTTATTTTTGTCAACAAATATTTATCTATAAAATATGTCAGTGGTCATCTCTACACTAATCTGGCATCTTTTCAAACAAGTCTGTGGTTTTTCTATAAACCTTTTTTTTTTTTTTTTTGAGACAGAGTCTCGTTCTGTCGCCCAGGCTGGAGTGCAGTGGCGCGGTCTCAGCTCACTGCAAGCTCCGTCTCCCGGGTTCACACCATTCTCCTGCCTCAGCCTCCTGAGTAGCTGGGACCACAGGTGCCCACCACCACGCCCGGCTAATTTTTTGTATTTTTAGTAGAGACGGGATTTCACCATGTTAGCCAGGGTGGTCTCGATCTCCTGACCTCGTGATCCGCCCACCTCAGTCTCCCAATGAAAGCATTCTACTGATAGTCTTTATCTCTTTCTACTTCATATAATACTTTTATGAAACAGTTTTATATTTCCTATTGTACCGATTAGGTTTCTGAGAGCAATATCATATCTAGCTTGTCATTGTATCTGCCCAAGATGTCTCGCATATACATACCTATACATATATATAATGTCTCATTAAATTGCACCAACTAACTCAATATTTCTCTAGTGAATGCCAGATACGTGGGATATTAAAACATTTTATGGGGGAAGACATTTCTATATTTAAATAAGATCGACAAGCACTAGATTTTAAAAAGAGAAAATCATTTGCTTACTACAGTATTTCGTAAAGTCTTCACTATACTATACTAATGTGCATTGTGACAAAAAGTGGGATTGAACATATGATATTTCTCAAACTTATCTGACTCCTTATCTCTTTCACACTGATCATCCTGAAGAACGAATGTTACAAAGAACATATTTGGGAAAATATTACCGTATGTCATAATGCACCTCAACTATGCTAAGAACTCCAACTTGATGGGCTTTGAGGAATAAGAAGGAAGATAAGAAGGAAGTTTTCCCCTCAATTCCTAAAGTCTAAGACCAGCCCAAAGAGTAGTAGGATAAAAGTGTCCTGACCTACAATGAAAATTCCCTTCCCCCGCAAACAATCGAGATGTCCAGAGGAAAACAATCTGAGTAAATTGTGTAACATTATGTGTAAAAAGCCAATTCTGTGTCTCCAATTCCTAGAGATATTATACTTTTTAATATTTCTATTAACACTACCTCCTCAAAAATATCCCTAGATAGAAGAGAATAGATGTTAATAGTACAAATTGAAGTGTAGGGCAAATGTTTTTTAACAAAAAGTGATGGTATTTGAATGAGATCATTATATATCAGATCTTTGTTATAGAAAATAAAGAACACTGAGATTGTCAGAATCATTATCACCATCATTAGTTTTAATAATAGTAATTTTTATGCTATTCTCATCTGGTAAGTTTGTTTTCATAATTTCTCTGTCATAATTAGTAATATTTCCCTAAGGCGTACTCTGTCCTGAATAGTCTTCTAAGGTTGCTCTATTCCTATTGGTTTTTGTTGCAAAACAAATCACTCCAAAACTGAATGGCGTAAGCTTTTCATGACCCATGAGGCTTCAGATCCATCAATTCCAGCACGTTTATGTAGTCCTTCTAATCCTTATGACCCCTGTTCCATAAGCCTGGCCCTCCTATCCCCCAGGAGCTGCCTCAGTCCTGAGCCACGTGTGATGTGCTCAGACATGCCCTGCTTACTGTTGGCTTTGATTCTGAAAGCCTACAGCTGCCAGAGACAGCTCTGTCCCAATAGACGTGGGAGCAATAGTGAGAAACTTAGAAAATCTGGCCAAAATGAGCATTTCCTTATTAGATCTCCATCTACTGTCAACAGCATAATAGAAGAGAATATTTCTTGGTGGATTTTTATGCACCAATATCTGTTGAAAGTATAATGGAATTTTTTTCTCAAGACATTGATATGATTAGACCTAATATTGTAAACCACCTACTAACCCAGGAAGTAAAAGAGTATAAAGGAATTTTCCTGGTCTCACTTGAAGAAAACTTATATCCCAAGAGGAAAATGTAAAAAAATTCAGCAGATTGCATCTTTATTCTTAGTTTTCTCTTACATGAGCATCATTAATTTAGTTTACAAATTTGACCTTCATCCATTTAGGAATGTGCTGCAGGTGCCATTTGAATTTTTGATAGTATTTTTAGCTTTTGATCCCCTCTGCAGTGAGAGGGAAGTGAAACAGCTTGCTTAGAGCTGTTCTATAAATCTGTGGTACCAGCATATCCTTTTGATTTACCTTTCATTGCTTAAATTTCTTTGCCAATGAGGACTTTTGCTTTATAACAACAGTTTCAGGAGTTTTGTCAGGCAACAATATCAATATCACCATTTTGTAAAGCAAAATTTATGAAAACTGCCTTAGATTGCTAGCTAGTCATTCAGATTCTTTTAAGCATGCAAAAAGAGACTCTTTAAAAATTGCAATAGATATAAGATTTGAATGGGATAGTAAATGTGGTATTTTAAACAAACATGCCAAAAAGTAGATATTAAGTGGCATACAGCACCAATGATTTATTATTTCTCTTAGTTCTGGTCTGAGTCAACTTGACACAAACCAAAGGTCTAAGATGGTCTCAGTCACATGCCTAAGACCTCAGCCAGAAACGCTGAGATGGTTGGTCTCTCTCCACATGGTTTCTTATTCTCTTTTTTTTTTTTTTTTTTCCGAGATGGAGTTTCACTCTTGTTGCCCAGGCTGGAGTGCAATGGTCTCCGCTCACAGCAACCTCCGCCTCCCAGGTTCAAGCCATTCTCCTGCCTCAGGCTCCGGAGCAGATGGGATTACAGGCATGCACCACCACACCCAGCTAATTTTGTATTTTTAGTAGAGACGGGGTTTCTCCATGTTGGTCAGGCTGGTCTCGAACTCCGGACCTCAGGTGATCTGCCCACCTCGGCCTCCCAAAGTGCTGGGATTACAGGTGTGAGCCACTGCGCCTGGCGGTTTCTTATTCTCTAATAAGTCAGTTTAGGTTGCTTCAAAAGGTGGTCTCCAGGTTCCCAGCAGCAAGGAAGCAAACCTGAATGTGCAAGTACTTCTCAAATATCTTCTGCGTCATGGTTGCTAATGTCTCATGGGGCAAAAAATAAGCCACATGGTCAAATCCATATACAAGGAGTAGAGAAATAAACTACTCTGTTTAGTGGAGAAGTGGCAAGTCACATGGCAAAGGGGCATTTGGATAGGGATGGAAGGAATGGTCATAGCCTTCTTTGCAAAACATCTACTTAGCTACTGCTGTGGCCACAGTAAAAACTGAGATGAGCATTCCCAGCTGAGCTCAGCACAGATTGCTGACTCACACAATTGTGAGCAAATCAATGATGGCCATGTAGGCCACTAACTTTTGGGGCCATTTTTTCTACTGCCAAAGCTAACTGAAACAATTTCTGAACCCATATGGTAGGTAAAAGTTCCAAAATTTTCTCAGTTTCCTTTTTCAAACTCATCTTTTTTTTAATGCTGATGAATTTTAAATTAGAGACATCACGTGACTTTCCCCACAATTTCCAATAGGCAAGATGGAAAACAAAGGGTGGTTCCCACATGGAAACCAAGTATAAATTAGAAACTCTACTTGAAAACTGGGGCATGCCTCTCTTGCCCCCATCCACACCCTACTCACCAATGAAGAGAAGGAAGAGAGTTTTTATGGAACAATCACAAAAACAAAACACATGTTTGGCTTAGAAATTTTGTAGGAGAAACTATGCCATGACAGATAGCAGCACCTGATACTGGACTTCCCAGCCTCCAGAATTGTGAGCCAATGAATTTTCATTCTTTGTAAATTACTATCAGGTATTCTGTTATAGCAGCACAAAACAGACTAAGACACGCCTTCATCTTTAATATGACATATTAAGTCATGCCTTCATCCTTAATATGACATATTAAGACACACCTTGATCCTTAATATGACATATTAAGTGCCAAATATGTCATATATGACATATTAAGTGCCAAATATAATATGACATATAATGCCAAACCATAAGCTATTCATGTTCTTATAAAAGTGCTCAGAATTCATAGGACAGGTTACAGGGCAAAGACAATGTTGGGAAACAAGAGAAGTTGGCAACTCTGTTCCTAGTTTGAATTTTAAAAGAAAACATTTCCACTTTCCCTGCTTGCCATTACTTAAACTGCATTTCCAAACTGGTTCTTCATCAGAATGTAGCAGTATAAGTGCCAATACAGATTCTAGCACACTTGGGTTCTAGTTTTGTTATTAACTAGCTGCTTGACCTTAAACAAGTCCTTTGATACCTCTGGGTCTGTAACTTCTCAGCTAATGAACTGAAAGGGTCAGACTAGGTGACCTTTCTAAATGTTGGTCTTCTAGAAATTAAATGAAATAGCTGCCCCAACTTTGTACCAAGTACTCTCGGAAAGCTGGTCAGTGTAGAATTGTGGCCAAAAGTGTGAACTTTGTTATCAAAAAGAATCATTTTCAGATTCAGCTCAGAATTAACTAGCTGTAATATATTGGGCAAGTATCTTAAATTCTCAAAGTCTCAGTTTTCTCATCTGTAAAATGAGAACAACAACTGTGTTAGGATGTATGAATTATAAGTTAACGTATAACATGTGTTCAGCATATGCCTGACACATTAGCAAGTGCTCGGGAAATGTGTCTTGTTGTTGACAAGAACCTAAACCATGTCTGTTAATCCTATCTGTGCTGTCATAAAGTACATAAGTCAGGTCACATGTTCAACAAAGAGATCCTAAGTTTACTCCCCTCACATTTGCTTGGATCCCCCCTCTGCTTAAATGTTCTGGGAACAAAGCAAAACTTAAACATCTAAACACAACAGAACATTCTAGATTCACTGTTCTCCCTGCCCAAGCTATTTCATTTCCCTTTTTTAAAACTCCTAATTTCAAGCCCAAGGAAGAAAAAGTTTCAAGACCTGGGCTTAAAAGAGATGGAGGAAAAAAAAAAAAACAGGACATATAGATGGACTGGTTTCTTCTCCAATTTGTGAAGGAAGTCCTAGCCCCAGCTCCCAAAGTAAAGAATGTCTTCCAGATATCTGATTGAAACAGGATACTTGGTTTAACCAGTAATTCTGGTCTTTCTGTCTTTTTCCCTCATGTGCAAGGTACCAAAGAAGCAAATGATGCCTAAAACATCAAGATATTTTTATTCTCCACCTTAAAACACCTGTATCCATTCACAAACTGAGAAGTAACTGAGAGCATATTTAGGCAGAAAAACTCTGCTTCTCAATCTTTCAGGGTCCCCATTACGTTGCTAAAGATAATAACAAAACAACAATAATAATGCAGGAGTTAAGGGATAAGGGGAACGCTCATCACCCTAAGTCAGTAGACCCAGGAAAGAATGTATACAGAGACAGGGCTAGGGCAGAAGAACAAATGAATGCTCACATATCAAATAAATAAATAATTCAAAGTTAAAGAAAGAAGTGAACAAATGGCTAAATAAAATATATTTTATTCTCCTGCTCCGATAACTATATCTTCTTAATAACAAGAAAGGTCAAGTTCACATTCAGCCTCCTTGGACACTCCAGAATTCCACACTGGAACATGGTGACATGGGGAAACCACTCCCTGATCCATGCCCCTTGCTTCCCCACTTCCATAACTCCCAGGTCCATCCCACAACACAAGCAGCCTCAAGGGCATATCTGGGGGTAGTTCAGCCAGCCCTTGGCCATCCTACAGGCTAGAAGTGCTCAAAAGTGGGACAAACTCAGAGAAGGAACCCAGTCGGCATCTGGAGTCGAGCCTGGGAGTTCCAGTGTCCTCAGTATCTGGAACATGGTCTCAAAAGAGGGATTGGCCTTCAGATGTGTTTGTCCCCTTAACCTCTCAGGCTCTTTCCCCCTTGCATCCCAAGGAAGGTCAGGCCGGGACTCCTCGAGGATGGGGCCCAGGGCAGGGGCACTTCTTCCTTTGGTCTCAGGGCAACACAGAATAGACCACAGCCTTTTCCCCAGAATCATCCCAGATCTTAGTCCCCGGGGACTGTGAGATCCCTCTGCATCCCTTCACACTCAGACAGATGGCCCATAGAAGTTCTCTGTGCTGTAACTACTTTTAGGTGACAACTGTCCTCCCACAACCTTAGCCATAAATCACTAACAAATGTCAGGCAACCAACTTCTTTCTAATGTCTCATTCCTGACATTATTCTACAGTCTGAAACCAAAGCCCAAGTTTCTCATTTTCTCCAAATTCAGAGAGCTTGTCTTTTTTTGTTTGACATTTTATCCTGCCCCTGGGTGCTTACTTTCATTTTCCCCGCAAAAAAAAAGATGATGATAATGATAGATAGATAGATAGATACATAGATACATAGATAGATAGATAGTGAGATAGATAGATAGATAGATACATACATACATACATACATAGATACCACATGCACACAATGACCATCCTAAACTCATTACTTCTCCCCATTTCCCATAACATCAGTAGACTAACTCCCAGTTCCCCTTCTTGATTAATAATTACTCATACCTAACTTCGCATCTTTATTCCTGGGCCCTGGTTATTTCCTGATTTTATAAATATTCCCTTTTCTTTGATATTATCCCTGCCACTAGCCCTAAAACTAAAATCAACTCAACCAAAACCACCAGTGTCACCATTATCAGCTGTTGTCTCTCCCTCATCCACTCCTCATCTGCTTTCTCTCTTTCACTTAGAATTACATTATATGTGTCTCTCCTTTGTCTATTTCTCTCATATTTCTCTGTGCTTTCTGATATAACCCTCCTCTTTTCTAAGCAGTACCATCTTCTCAACCAGCATTTGCTAAGAGCCTCCTTCCATATAGGCAGTGTGAATTGTCACCAGGCCAAGGCACAGCGACTTGCCTCAGGCCCCAGGATTATTTCTCTCTTGCAATCGTCCTTTTATTATCTCCTACCCCAAGGCAAGGCTAGTTCTAGAAAGAGCGGGGTGAGCAACAGGGCAAGCTTCCTGGGCGTGCAGCCTGTGCTTCATGCACCATGAGCTTAGTTTACTGTTCTGATGTCACTGTCCTAAAGTTCTTAATAATTCTGTCTTTGAGCCTTTGTTTTTTAAGCAAAAACCAATGGGGTAATGTGGCATGTAAATGAGCAAAGGAGAGACCCACACTACGCGTGTCCATCGTTTATTACCATTCCATTCACATAGAGCATTTGCAATGCCCCATAAGCCCAGAATTCTAATGGATCTACAGTTTGGGAGATTAAGACAGAAAGTGAATACAAGGCAAGCATGTTACATCTATGACTGAGTAAGTAGGGGTGCTGACTACACTCTACATTCTAACCAGAACTTGCTTCTAATGTAGGAAGAAAGCAATGGCATCCTGAGAAGCCTAAACAACCAAGGAAACCTATCCTTTGTTATTCCTAGTACTTTGCTGTTATTAGCCAACCACTTATCCTGAAAATGATGATACAGAAAAAAAGGAAAGATGGAACAACCAATAGTTCCTTTTCCTTTTAGTTCTTCCTTACTCATCAGTAAGCACAAGGTAATGTTGGTAGAATGTTGCATAGCAAGAAATAAAAACAATTGAATCAATTTTGTGTAGCATTTCTTCTGCTCTGGTAACAACTACATATGCATGTATTAACTACAAAACATGGAATGTATAATCTAATCGATTCGCATACAAGTACAAGATTCCTATAGTTGCATTTAAAACTGGCATTGCACAATATAAAGATGAATGGTAAAATTCATGCTAATAATTTTAAATGTGAATGCTTCTTTACTTAGAATTATATCAAATAGCATATTTAAAACACCATTACAAGTTGAGAGCCAGCTGCAGAAGGATGGAAAAAGCCTTATATTTTAGGACCTTCAACTGTACCCTGTTTTTCCAGCAATTTGAACAAGAGGCCCCACATTTTCTTTTTGCACTGGGCCATCCGAGGTATGTAGCCATTCCTGGTGAACAATGAAAAGAGATTGAGTGGGATCGAGGCTGAGATAGAAGGGGTCAGAGCTGGGCCACAACCCAGCAGGGTGCAGACATTTGTCTAAATGCTCTTTCAGATACCAGCACCCCATACTCAAACCCCTCAAGTGGTATTCTGTCTCACTCGGAGTTAACACCAAAATTCTCACTGTGACTCTATCCCACCAACACTCCCCTGCCCACCTCTCTGATCTCCTCTCACCTCCTTCCTCAGCTCCAGCCAGGCTATCTTAACTGCATTTCTTCTAGCATGACAAGTATTCTCCCAACTCAGGGCCTTTGCACATGCCAGTGCCCATCTCTAGAACTGCTTTGCCCACAAATATCTGGAGCATCTACTTCCTCAATTCCTCGGGTATCTCACTAAATGGCACTGTTACAGAGAGGTGTTTCTTGATCACCTTATATAAACTAGCAATACTTTACTCATCTTTCTTTATTTCTGCCTCAGCACTTTTCACCAACAAACCTATCATGTATTATTTGTTTCTATCTTTATTCTTGGTCACTTCCACTGGAACGTAAGCTTCATGAGCGTGGGGGCTTTCTCTGTTTTATTCACGGCTATGTACTCAAACTAGGACAGTGTAAATATTTGTTGAATGAATGAAGCTATACACTTCCTAAAGTCATTTAGATTGAGATAAGAAAAGCTTATATAAAATGGAGGCATAAAGCTGGAGGAGCTTTCCTATTACATAATAATCTCTAACTTGGATCCACAAATGTTGCCTGATGTCCCAAGTCAGGAAGCATTCTGTTTAAGGAAATATATCCAAACTGGGCGCCAAAAAACCTGGGGCTGGGAGGGAGGAAGTGGCCCCTGCTTTTAATGAGCTGTGCAATCATAAGCGATAACTAGAACCTACTAAAAGCTCACGTTCCTCAGCTATAAAATGAACATGATTTAATAATACCTGTCCTTCTTATCTCACAAGTTTCTATGTGTGATAAATGAGATAGTAAACATAAACATTTTGCAAGGCTGAAATGTTAAAGAAATGCTAGGGAATCCTATTTGCCCTGCTAATTAAGGAACCAGTGGGTGGCAGGGAGGGGGGAGGCCTGGTGGAGGGGAAAACAGGGCTGTTGGGCCATTTAGCCGAGAATGGTATTTCCAGAGAATGGAATGAAAGAAGCAATGCAGAACAGCAGATGCGGGCTCCTGTTGATCTTTCGCAGGGTGACCCCCATACATCTCCCATTTGACACGAATGTCACCGAGCCCAATTAGAATTAGCCTTTCACATAACATTCAAATTCCTGGACTTCCGAGGACAGCCATATAAGGGAGGAACAGCCACAGCAGATAAGAGGAGAGGAATGGAGAGGCAAAAGGTTACAGAAAAAAAAATGGAGATTTTGACATTCCCCCACACAAAGGACAAGATGTCTCAACAAACCCTAGAATTTTGGAAAAGATTTAACTAAAGAATATTTATCCAAGTGGTAGGCCCTTCTTTTTCCCAGCATTTCTGTGTGTGGTGGGGTATTTATTGTTATTATTATTTGTTTTTATTTCCAGAGTGTATTTTTATGTGTTTGGTTTTTATTTGTTTTGTCTTCTATTCATTGAATTTTTCATTTCCTTTTGCTGCACTCACTATGAAAAGCTACTCTGTGCCCCCCAACTTGTCAGCCTAGACACAGAGCAGAACTCTTCATGTCAGGGTGTTCACTTCCACTAGAATATATTTTTAAAATTCATTTTCATGCTAACGATGCCCCTGCAAAGATGGTGAAGTGTAGAAAATCAAGTTGCACATGATGTTAAATCATGAAACTGAAGCATTTTTAAGGTTCCCTAAGATGCTTTAAATGAGCCTTTTTGGTAATTTCAGGGCTCCAGATCACTTAAGCAGAACATTTTTTAAATAAAAATAAAAATGCTTTGACATGAACCGAAGAAGGGAGGTAGAAGAAACTGTCAAAAGTGGGCAGCCTGACAGCTCTCCTGACAAGGGAACCCCTGCACTCTATTTTTAAACCGACCTGTGTAATTTAGGAGAGAAGTCACCATGTCTCCTGATAAAGGTTTTGGGGGCGGCTGGTGGATAAGTTTGCAGTGCTGGAAATGGCAGTGCCACCCACACTGAGAAGGCAGAGCTGCAAGATTCTGCCTTTTAGTAGAACTGGGAAAAAAAAAAAAAAAAAACGCCAAAAAGTGTGCATTTCCTGAGTAAAATGGAAGCAGCCTCTAAAAGAGAAAATGCAGAGGCCCCCCAGATCTTCTGAAATTGGTGTGAATGCCCTATTGGTGTCAGTAACAAAGAAGAGAGGTTAGTGATGCAAAGCTTAACTGAGTGGCATGGAGAAATATTAGTCATGGGCATAAATAAATACGGTTGTTTAATGTCATTCCATTGAGAGAGATGGCGCAAACCTGATAGTTTCAACAATGCCTCCAGTACTCCAATAACTGGTCCTTAGAGGGATGGTGAAGATGGAGATTCATCTCCACAAAGAGAACACAAAATAATTTGAGTTATTTAACCTCTCTGAGTTGTATAATCTGAGTTATTTAACCTCTCTGAGCTGTAGTTTTCGTTGTCTTTAAAATGGACTGTAGCATTGTGCCTTGCAGGGTTACTGTTAGAGTTAAATAACAGCACAGAGTAAGCAACACTTAACAAAAACACAGGGAAAAAACTCATGCCCTGAGCATCTGCCAGACCTTGAATTGGTTGGAAGGGCTCTCAGTACGAGGAATTAGAAGGGGTTTTCTTGGAGGCACCACATTATTCTTCTTTGGCAATCAAATAAATGACCCAGCTGCCTCCTCCAGCTTCTGGTTAGACCAATGCCTGGTCCTGAATCAAGATCTGACAAAGACCAGTCAGTACCTCCCCCTCAACACCCACCATACTCACTCTCACTCTCTCTGTCTCTCTCTCTCTCTCTCATTCTCTCTCAGGCCACAGCCAAAAGCACACTCTGTGCCAGTGCCCAGCCTTGGGCAACCGACCCCGACATGGGCCCCGAAAGGCAATTGTTTGACTGAATAGAGCCTCTTATTAAAAATTAATTTCTGTCAAACCCAATTGCATACGAACACAGCCTCATTGTGATCACTACCGTGATTTCTGGAAACAAACATAAGCCCTACTGTTGCCAAAAGCAAGGGGCAGTTTAGGACAGTTCTGAGTCTTGATCTATGAATGCAGCCAGCAGATTCCCTGAGGCTCACAAAGGCATTTGTCCCCTGGAGGACAGAGACCAGCTCCATTTTCTACTGCCCCTCCATGCCCCACACCCACTCCCTGGGGCATAGTCATAGAGACCAGTGAGCATGCTCCTTAGTGCAAACACACACACACAAAATACAAGTTCCGCCACTTCTAAGGGAGTGTGCTTGCCCTTTAAGAGCTTAGGGTTTCTCCTCTGTAAGGCTAAAATAATGATTAACACCACTACCTAACCCACAGGGTCGATGTGGGAGATATGAGATAATGTAAGTAAAAGCATCTGGAATACAGAGAGCAGGTGCTTAATAAACAGCCATCCTATTCCCATAACATCCTGCCCTGGGTATCCCTCTATGGCATATTGTCTTCTACAATGTTTCTTCTAAATTTAGAGTACTAAATGGGGATGGGAGTCATTTTCTTGATAGCAATGGCTTGAAGAAAACAGAGACCTCAAGTTAAAATGCTCTAGATCCAATTTACATATCCCACACATCTCTAATAAACTTTGATTTTTCTCTTCTACATGAATTGTCTCTTCTATTTCCATGTCATGAGATCAAGGAGAATCAAGAGTTAGAGGTGGAAAGCTTATCATGTCTTCTTCTTCCCCCTACTTTGCATATTTTCAACATTTTTGCCATTAAAAACTTGGACCTGACATTGCATGAACTTCTAATATGGTGCAGAGATGGCTAGCTTTTAAAATGAGTGCTACCCTACTGATTGAGAAAGAATAAAAATAGTAGCCATGTCCAGTGAGATGAGGGTAGCGAGTCTGAAAGAGGGCAATCAAGCAATAGGGATCAGTGTAAAATGTGGGAGGCTGTTGATGCAGTCATTCCACTTTCAGGAATTATTGAAAGGAAATAATTAATGAGGCAAAACCAATAACTTACATGATACTATTGCTGATCATAGTAAATGACTGCAAAGAAGCTAAATATTCTAAAATAGGAAGTTGATTATATAAATTATTAGACATTCATACAATAGAAAACGATGTAATAAAGTTGTTTTTAAAGATGAGGTAAAGCTATGCTCAGTTAAATGGAAAGACATTCCATAAATTGTTAAAGTTTGTGGGGAAAAAAACTTGTTGCAGAAAAACATATGAATATAATCTTGCTTATGTAAAAATATAAAAATATGTTTCTATATATTTATGTAAGCATTTTTTAAATCCAAAATATGCTTTGTCAAACTTTTGAGTGGTTATCTCTGGAAGGAAGATTATAAGAGAGCATTTTTTTTTTTTAGACGGAGTCTCACTCTGTCACCAGGCTGGAGTGCAGTGGCGCAACCTCGGCTCACTGCAATCTCCGCCTCCTGGGTTCAAGTGATTCTCCTGCTTCAGCCTCCCACGTAGCTGGGATTACAGCCACACACCACCACACCCAGCTAATTTTTGTACTTTTAGTAGAGATGGGGTTTCACCATGTTGGCCAGGGTGGTCTCTATCTCCTGATCTGGACCTGGAGATCTCCTGATTATGTGTCTGGAGTCCCAGCTACTCACCCACCTCGGCCTTCCAAACTGCTGGGATTACAGGCGTGATATAAGAGTACTTTTAAAAAACATTTTATAAATGTAGGCATGGTATGAGTTGTGTAACTTAAGCCTCTACACATTTATAATGACCCAAACAAATTTTTTTAAAGCATGTTGCAAAATTTAATCTTTCTCATCTACAAAATTTTTTAAAATTGAGAGTATATAACTAATAATACAGTTTCAAAATATACAAAACAAAGCTTGGTGAAATTAAAGGGAAAGATAGACAATTCAGCAATAGAAGTTATAGATTTAAACATCCCCTCTTTGCAATTAATAGACCAACTAGACAAGATGTCAGTAAAAATATGGAAGATCTAAACACTGTCAACTAATTGCAACTAGTTGACATTTATAGAACAATATACCCAACAACTGCAGAATACATATTCTTTTCAAGTGCCCATGATATGTTCACTAAGATAAACCATATGATACACCATAAAACAAGTCTCAGTTATTTAGAAATATTGAAATTACAGAGTTTGCTCATAGCCACCATGAAGGTAGATTGGAAATCAGTAATTAAATGTCTAGAAAAGTTCTAAATGTTTAGAAATCAAATAATACAATTCTCAATAATCCATAGGACCAAGAAGAAGTTACAAGGAAATTAGAAAATATTTTTAGCTGAATAATAATGAAACTATAACATCAAACTTTGTGGATGCAGCTAAAGCAGTGATTAAAGGGAAATTTATAGCTTTGAATGCTTATCTTAAAAAAAAAAAAAAGAAAAGAAAGGTCTAAAATTAAGTATGTGAGCTTCCCACATTACAAGCTAGAAAAAGAGCAAAGTAAATCCAAAGTAGAAGGAAGGAAATGTTCAAATAAGAGCAGAAACCAAAGAAATGATAAGAAAACAAACAAACAAACAAAATTAGCATAAGAAAAGGGTTCAGAAGAACTTTAAGATCTCTTTCTCCAAAAAGTTCTGTAATTCTAAGTGCATTTAGCATATCAGATTGCTAAAGACTTTCTTCCTATCTCTGGGTGAGAAACAAATGTTTATTTAGCAAACATTTGTTTATTTGCTTGTTTCTTTTAGACAAAACCCTAAAAGAAATGATATAAGACATATACCATTCGTACCCCAGAAAATAAGCAAGTACAGTAGGCCATCCATATTCTGAAATTTCTCATCCATAGATTCAACCAATCTTGAATCAAATATATTCAGTAAAAAAAGATTAAAAATAGCCAGGCGCAGTAGCTCATGCCTGTAATCCCAGCACTTTGGGAGGCCAAGGTGGATGGAACAATTGGGCCCAGGAGTTCCAGACCAGCCTGGGCAGCATGGCAAAATCTTGTCTCTACAAAAAATACAAAAATTAGCCTGGTGTGGTTGCATGTGTCTGGAGTCCCAGCTACTCAGTAGGGTGAGATGGGAGGATCGCCTGAGCGTTGGGGGGGTGGAGGCTGTCTTAAAAAGAAAAAGAAAGAAAGAAAAGAGGAAAAGAAAGAAAGATTAAAAATACACCATAACAACTATTTATATAGCATTCACATTGTATTAGGTATAATTAGTAATCTAGAGATAATTTAAAGTATACGGGCGGATGTGGATAGGTTATATGCAAATACTACTCCATTTTATATAAGGGACTTGAGCATCTCCAATTTTTGAGGGAATTATCTGAGGGGAGTCCTGGAACCAATCCCCGAAGTATACTGAGGGATGATTGTATACATTACCTATCTAATGATATGTAATGACTTATTAAGAGTCTAGAAGCCGGGCATGGTGGCTCACGCCTGTAATCCCAGCCCTTTGGAGGCCGAGGCGAGAGTATTGCTTGAGCCCTGGAGCTTGAGATCAGCCTGGACAACATTGTGAGACACTGCTTCCACAATAAATACAAAAATTAGCCAGTCATGGTGGCACGTACTTGTGGTCCCAGCTACTCAGGAGGCTGAGGTGGGAGGATCACTGGAACCTGGGAGGTCAAGGCTGCAATGAGCTGAGATCACACCACTGTACTCCAACCTGGGCGACAGAGTGAGACCCTGCCCCTCCCCCTACAAAAAAAAAAAAAGAAAGAAAAAGAGTCTACCAAGTACAGGGCACTGAGCTTTCCATATGCATTTCATTAATATGCACAGTGCTTCTATTTGTTCATGCATTCTACAGATAATTATTGTAGTGCCAGGCACCATCCTAGGTGATAGGTCAACGTTAGTATGTATAAGCTAGGTATTACTGCTCCTATTTTATAGTTGAGAAAACTGAGTTTCAGAGAAGAAAAGTAACTAGCTCAGCATCACAGGGTATTGTTAAGCAAAAATGTCCAACCTATCTGAAAGCCTAGTTTTTAACAACTATGCTAATGAAAAGACACTAAGCCACAAAGATGAAGGGACAGAGTTGAGCCAACATCTATAATAGAATATGAGAAACTATACAATGGCAACAAAGACAAATTGCCTTGGGACCATGTTAAATCAACTCCTAATCTTTTCAAAGAATTCAGAAAGCTTCTGAGAAGAGGTGACTTTTGAGCTAAGACTTGAAGAAAAATTTGTCAAGAACGGTGGTAAACACATCATCACATTTAAAGTGTACAATAACCCTGAAAAAAATAGCATTATGGTTCTTTCACAGAAGAGAAAACTGAGGTCAAGAGAGATGAGGGGCTTGCTCAGAATCAGTCAGTTACTATGGTATATGCCAATGTCCATGCCAAGCATTTCACAGCCATTGGTCTCCTGACAATCCTGACGTTTAGGCAGCACCACCACTAACATTGTTGCCACTTGGTCTTGCCTAGGTCTTGGCAATAGCTTGTGCTTTAGTGGTGAAGCTGGAATATACACCCAATTCAGCCTTACTCCCAGACCCAAAAAGTAGGTTCTGTGAAAGTTTTCTTGCGTATGAATCCAAGTCCTGGGTTCTAAAGGGAAGAGTGACCTTAGGAAAGAAAGAGATAAAATTAATTTATTTAGGCACATGTCAAGAAATTCGCTCAGTCTGACCAGGCACAGTGGCTCACGCCTGTAATCCCAACACTTGGGAGGCTGAGGCAGACGAATCACTGGAGCTCAGGAGCTCAAGACCAGCCTGGGCAACACGGCGAAACCCCATTTCAACAAAAAATACAGCCAGGCGTGGTGGCATGCACCTGTTGTCCTGACTACTTAGGGGGCTCAGGAAGGAAGATCAGTTGAGCCTGGGAAGTCAAGGCTGCAGTGAGCCATGTTCACGCCACTGCCCTCCAAGCTAGGTGACATATGGAGACCTTGAAAAAAAAAAAAAAGAAAGAAAAGAAAAGAAAGAAAGAGAGAAAGAGAGAGGAAGGAAGGAAGGCAGGAAGGAAGGAAGGAAGGAAGGAATTCCTTCTTCCCACCAAAACAAATCTCCAGTGCACCTAAAATAAAATAAAAAAAACCTAAAAATGCTGATTATCACTTCAAATTAAGGAATAGGCTTCAAAACATTTTTTTAAAACCTCACTTCTCCCCACCCGTCCCTACAGGTTGATTTACGCACACTTCTTAAGCCAAGTCAAAGAACTGGCTTAACTCTAGTTTCCCTTAGAAAGCGTGACTCCAGGCTGCCTGAGCTTCCTCTGTCCTTTTGTGACCTCCTGATGACCTGGGAGTTCCACCCACTTTTTAGGGCCTCTCGGAGCCTTGAATCTATACATCAGTGGGATTTAGTTTCCCTTTTGCTTTAATGACTCCTTGGAACCCTACTCATGTAGCAATCTCACCCACTTCCTTTCTTGTTTCTCTGGTCCTTATGGGCTATAGCCCACCTCTCCTTCCCATGCAGGCAGGTTCTCAGGGACAATGGTGATTTATTTATTTACAGTTCTCCTTATATTTTGTTTGGTTAGCTTTTATTTATTTCTTTTTCTCAGGTGGGGGAAAAAGCTAGGTTATGTCTTTGGGTGTCAGCTAGTAATCTTTCACTTTTCTTCCCACGTAACCACCCCCACCCGTTTTTTTTGTTTTGTTTTGTTTTTTGTTTTTTGTTTTTTTTTGTATAATTATAGGTTTCACCTCATCAGACAGTTAGACTTTAAATTGGTCTACCTTTAGGCTGAAGAAATCATCTTGAAAATTCAGAATCAATACAAGAATCATGGTACTAGATTAGTCACTAAGACTCAACATCTAAAAATGAAATATTTAAAAATATATACATGTTTTGAAAAGAAAGAAGAGGAACAGAAGAATTGGAAAATGTTTGACTCAACTAGGTCATGCATGTACCTTTCCTATCTGTCCTCCAAGAAGCGAGGGAAAGACTTTGTTAAGAATAACCACCATCAGCAAAACCCCACAATTCTGAAGCACAACCACACAAAATGCAAAGGGATATTTGGCATAGAGGAAGTGAACTTCACAGAAATTGCATGTGGCCATGCAAAGAATTCTGCAAATTTAACATATCACAAAGAATGTACTGAACAAATTTTGTTATGAGTTTTCAAAAGCCTCTCACATCTCTCAATGGTCTCCAAAGTAAACACATCTCCCACACTGTAGCATCCATTACTATAGTTTTGAGTTTCTGCTCTGAAATGATGCAATCTTCTACTCAGGACGGCTTCATAAATATCTTTCCCAAATGATGGAGAAACATAATTCAACTTCACTTCTTCCATTCCTCAAAGAACATGTCATGCAGGGCTGCACGTTAGTGGCCATCAACCAGGAAATATTTCGTAAACAGAATTTGTACTCCATTTATTCTGAGTTTACTTTTAGAAGCCACTTATCTCTTTTAGAAGAACTTCCCTTGCCAATCACCTTTTGGAAAAGGCCTGGAAGAGACACTCCCTGAGGACGTGCAGAATCCTAGGTCAACAGCATATACAGTGGAAATAAATAACTAAAGTATCTACATCTTAGGATGGTCCCTTTCCTTCCTAAGACAATCAGTCTTTTCAGAGCAATTGAAACACATATGCAGGTGTACACACATGGACGTGAGTGTACACACACACACACACACACATTGCAATGTCTCCTCTAGTACATTCTTTGATATGTGACCATTATTTCTTCTCTAATAATTGTGATTAAAACACCCAAAACAAGGAATGTCTTTGGAGATGGAAAGGCCATTAAAATTCATATTGTTCAATGCTCTCATTTTGCAAATGATGACGCTGAGATCCAGTGTGTTAAATTTATCCCAAAGAATTTATATGCTCCTAGAATTTTCAGATAAGATTAGAGTTTCTCCTTTTGAGATCTCTTAGCGGAAAGATCAAAGGCTCTGAGGTCGGCCGAGCCCGGTTTCAAATCCCAGCGCTACTGTTTACCACTTGGAGATCCTAGATAATTAATCACTCTAAGCCTCCATTTTCCCATCTACAAAATGGAGATAATAAGAGCTGAAAGAATCCAGAATATAACACTGTGAAGACTTTTCTTCTAAACATCCGTTATCTGCTTAAAAGCAGAGCCTCCTAAAAGAATTCAACTGTTAAAACTCCCCTCCCAGGAGTTTTGTAACCAGGAAAGATTGAAATCACCTAAACAGGCATTGTCACAAAATGATCCTATCTCCCATCTATTCTCCTACAGGCCTATTTATCTTTCCTACAAGTCATTTGTTTTCCTGTAAGTAATCTTCTCCCTCTCTCCTTCACCTATTCCTTCACCCTCTCCTTCACCCAATTCTAAGCACCTCATTGAGTCATACTTTTTGGTAAATTCCCAAGTACTTATGTGACTAAAAATACATCTTTTCTCTTGCTAATCTATCTTTTGTGAGTTTAATTTTCAAGCCTCCAAAAGTTAAACCTAAGAGGATAGAGGAAAAATTTCCCTCCCCGACAGAGCTAACATGTATTAATTACTTACAACAATCAAGGCCCTGTTCTAATCATACTGAGTGTATTAATTCAGTTACTTCTGACCATGTCTTTTTTTTTTTAATTTTTATTTTACAGATAAGGAAACTAAGGCATAGAGAGGTTAGCCAACTTGCTTAGCGTCAGACAGCTAGTAAGTGATGGAGCCAGAATTTGCACCTAGCCATCAAGCTCCAGAGCCCTTGTGCTTAACCACTGTGTGACAGTAACCTTACCTCACAAGAGGGTACTAAAGATGAGATGAGATCATCTGCACACAGCATCCAGCCTGGCACAAAGGAAGGGCTCCATAAATGTAGATGCCATTTTGACCATTAGAAAACCATCTGTCAATCTGCTGTTGATAAAACCAGGGTGTTTCCCATCTCTCATCAAGGGATTAGAGTAGCGCAAAGACTCTAACCTGTAAGCAATGTAACTAATTTGTGTTTTCATTAGCCACAGCTTAATGGCCGGTGTGGAGGGTATTGGAGTTCCAGAAAACAGACAAGGACAAGAGAGCCAAAGGATAAAAATCTATCAGAGGTATCCAGCATCATTCAATCGAACTTAACCTTCCAGTAACTTAAAAGATGTGGTTTTGTCTGTTTTGTTTGTTTTACCGCAGAGCAGGAATATTTCTCTTGACCTTTATATAACTTAGATGAAGTATGGCACAAACTCCTTTGATTTTGATTCCGGCCTCATCAGCAATGTTGTGATCGCAAATTCAACTCTATTCTCACCCTGGGAAGAGAGTAGTCTGTACCATGAGCAATATACCATGAGAAGAGTATAAAGCAGATGTTAAAAAGCTGGGCTTTTGGCCAGGCACAATGGCTCACACCTGTAATCCCAGCACTTTGGGAGGCCGAGGTGGGTGGATCACCTGAGGTCAGGAGTTTGAGACCAGCCTGGCCAACATGGTGAAACCCTGTCTCTACTAAAAAAATACAAAAATTAGCTGGGCGCAGTGGTGGGTGCCTGTGATCCTAGCTACTCAGGAAGCTGAGGCAGGAGAACTGCTTGAACCCGGGAGGCAGAGGTTGCAATGAGCCGAGATTACACCACTGCATTCCAGCCTGGGCAACAGAGCCAGACTCTGTCAAAAAAGAAAAAAAAAAGAAAAAAAGCAGCAGCTGGGCTTTCAAGTCAAACATCCCTGTGAGCAAATACCAGCTTCATCAAGTACCTGGGGAACCTTCAGCAAGTTACTTAATTTAAACTCTCTGAGTTTCTGTTTAAGCATCTAAGAGATGGAAATTTAATATCCCTACAAAACCTACCTCATAGGATAGTTGAGCCAGCCTGATGGCAAACAGCACAATGTATTCTTTTTTAAATTCATAAATTGCACCAGGCATGGTGGCTCACGTCTGTAATCCCAGCACTTTGGGAGGCCAAGGTGGGCAGGTCACTTGAAGCCAAGAGTTGGAGACTAGCCTGGCCAACATGGCAGAACCCTGTCTCTACTAAAAATAGAAAAATTAGCCATGCATGGTGGTGCATGCCTGTAATTCCAGCTATTCAGGAGGCTGAGGCACGATAATCGATTAAACCCAAGAGGCAGCAGCTGCTGTGAGCTGAGATTGCACCACTGCACACCAACCTGGGTGACAGAGTGAGACTCTGTCTCAAAAAAACAAACAAACAAAAATAATAAACTGGCTTTATGATTTATCAGTCTCTTGCAAGAAGTCTTCCATGACCTTTCCCTTCCACAAATGGATATAAACAAAAGAAAAAAAAAATCCCCTGCTCCACTAAATTTTTGCAGTACTTCTGGATCTTACTTATGAAAGCAGTTTATGTTACACATTATGTGACAGTCGAAGTGCTGAGCATTTTACATGCATTTTCTCATTTAATCCTGATAACAACAGTGTGAGATAAATACCATTATTATTTCCATTTTTTAACAGATGGGAAACTTACTAAGATTAAGCGCCTGGCCTAAGGTTACACAGGTAGCTAGTGATGAAGCTTATATTTGAACCTGCAAGAGTCTAAATCCAGAGACTATGTTCTTTATGCTACTTGTTACTTTATATCTTATAATGATTTATGTTCAAGACTGTTTTCATTTCAAGGCTGAAAGGTCAAATTTGTGTCTAATTTATCTCTTTATGGCCCTCAGAACATTCCCTGAATATAATAGGTTGTCTATGCCTTGTTGAATTAATAAATGAATAGTGGCATACATAATTCCATTCCCCAGAGCCTCATCAATTACAATTTATTTGTATTTTTCTAGGTGCTTTACATCAATTTTCTCATTGAATCCTCCCAACTCCATCAGCTAAGTGTTATTATTATTCTCATTGCACAGGTGAAGAAACCAAGGCTCAGAGAGACTTCTCTGAAATTGAGGATCTACACAGACTAGGCAAGGTCACATGGCTAACAAGTGACAGATCTGGGTTCACATCTGGGAAAACTGAACCCACTGACTGAGCTTGTAACCATCACTCCTCAGCTGAAAATAGGATCAGAACAGAGATAGCCTCATCAAACCATGGGCATAATTTATGGTCCACTCAGCCAGCATTTCTCATTTTAAAAGTTTTAAACCTGAATTGCTTCTGTCAAAGAGTCAGAAGGGACTCAAAAATGTGAAACCTTGGATAGAGATCAGTGGCAATTCCAAAATCTCCTTATAGGAAGGGTTTGGGAATAGCAATCTCATTGAAATTGGGGGAGGGGGATAAGGATTTTTGAAATTATCATAAAGCTATATTTTAATATGAAGCTCACGGTTTTGTCAATCAGATTCTATTATTGTGGGCTGCTGATGGATATTATAAGGGCATATTAAAGAAGTAATCACTATTCTGCTGGAGGATATATTAAAAATGTGTATTTCATGAATCTGTATGTATGTATGCCTATCATTTTTCAAAAGTGGTTTAAACATCAATAAAGTGAAAATTCAAATCAATAGATGACACAGAGATTTTTTGAGAATTCAAACATCATCATGACAATAATAAACGTCAGGAAGGTCTTGCAGAGATGTGTGAGTAGCCAGTAAATAGCCGCGCTCAGTGCAGTTGGTTGCACAGGAATAGCTGCAGGAAAAGAGAACGCACCTTGTGTTTAGAAGACCAAGGACTCCGAGTGCAGACGTGATCCAGGAAAAGGATGATGGCATCATTGCCGACCATTCCCTGAAGGGGTCGGTCCAATGTATTGTGGCAGTCACAAAAGCAAGCATCATCAGGAAGGATGTCAAAAACAAAATAGAAAGCACAATCTTATGAGCGTTTGCACACACGCACACACATATACACAGAGAGACACTAGAATTCATTGGCTCCAGAAATACTGAGTATAGTTCCAGCCATCAAACCTGAAAAATGGCATAATGAAACTGGAACTTACTTAAAGGAGGTCCCTTAAAATGATTAGGGTTTGAAAAGAAACCAAAGAGACTTTAAAACACTTCAGCCTAGAAAGACAAAACATAAGAGTTGGCGGATCAGGTTGATAAAATCACAACGGGTACTGATTAAGTGAACACAGATTCTGACACCAAATCCCAGCAAAGCAGACCTAGAAGCCCTGGTAAAATTTTTTTAAAAGTGCTTTTAGGACTATTTATACTTTCAAGTGCTACTTTATAGGGCAAGTAACAAACTAGAAAAAAAATCATAACTCTAAGAGTCTATAGTTGTGAGCCCATGATAGTTATGGTGCAGTTATACCTACACTATATGCTCAGCATTTTGATGTCCATCTTTGGAAAGACATCTAGCAAGCTCCCTTTCAGGCTGTTGTTCTTTGAATGCCCTAAGAGAGGAGATGCCGGATTAAATGTTGGTTTACTACACATGGCAGATCTGGTAATTCCCAAACAGGACAATCAAAAGAATCACCTGAGGGCCATTTATAAAAAACCAGATTCCCAGGCTTCATTTCCAAAAATTCTGAATCAGTAAGTCCAGGGCTTAGCAACTCTAAGAGAAAATCCTTTCCATAGATGAATCCAAGGTACAAGTTGATTGGCTGAAATGGAATCAGGTCCCACCCCTGAAACAATCACTGAAACCAGAAAATGAGGCCTTTTTTGGCCTGGGCTGGGTTATATACCCTTCCCTAGGATGGGAATGGAGTTTTCTCCAGAAAAGAAGGTAGATGACTAACATTCAGTGCCCCCTACTTCCTGAGAAACAGAACCTCAGTTATATTGGTACAAAAGTAATAGCAGTTTTTGCAATGATTTTAATGGCAAAAAACACAATTACTTTTGCACCAAACTAATATTAGGGGACGCTTGTGTCCAACTGAAAGTCTGTATCCCCAGCCTCTCTAGCTATGGCCATGTGGCTAATTCCAGCCATTAAGAACATAGAGTACAAGTCTGCTGTAGGATTTCCAGCAGGCATCTTTTAAGATAATTGACTCCTCAAGGAAGTAAACCTTTTTTCTTTTTCTCTTTCCTTCTTTCGGTGACAGAATGTATGACTGGACAGGGAATCTCTATCTTGTGATCTTTAAGATCAAAGACAGAAGAAGCCTGAATCTCAAATGATCTCATAAAATTGTCCTACCAGGCTTGAATTTCCCACTCCTGGCTTTTATAGATGAGAATAAACCCTCATGAGTTTTGATAATTTTCAGTGTTCATTCTCTGTTGTAGACTTCTGAACCTAGTCCTCCCTGATACTGTAGAATTCCTCAACTACAAGTAACTGGGAAGGGAGGATAGGCAGACAAAAAAATACAGTTATTTCTGCACTTTGCAACTTCTCTTTAAATTTTATCTCTCATATCCCTAAGCATCTTGATTTTTTATCTCTGTTTTACATCTTGAAAAATATTGTTGCCATCTCTTGCAAGGAAGTTTGTCTTTTACTACTTCCAAAGCTGGGTGTAATTCATTACTCACAACTGTCACATCTTTTCCACATCTATGTGAAAAACTAGCCCCTCTTCAAAACTGAGTTCAAGATTTAGTATAGCCAAAAACACTTCTAGGCCAGCCCCACTTCAATCGAGATAATCAAAAGTATCTATTCTTTCAACTCAATCTCTCTGACTCTGTTTCCACATTTGTTAAATGGATTCAATGAGTGGATTTCAAATATTTTTAGGCACAAGTCCCACATGAGTCTCCTAGAACTCCATGTAGGGTTATACAGGTTGGGCATGGCCATTTGTATCATTATCTTTCTGACTGATACCCTGTAGAGCTGTGCAGTGTACATCCTGCCTCCAAATGTAGCCTGGTCCTTCCCTGAGGAACAAAGTTTGAAAAGCATTGTACTGATATTTTTAATGCATATACTCAATAGAGGACTAGTATTTAGAGTGTCCAAGCACCTCTGATATCAATACAAAAAAAATAGAAGTAACACAACTGAAACTTGACAACAGATTTGAACAGGCTCTTCACAAAATAAAATATCTTATGGCCAATGAACACAAGAAAAGGATCCAACCTCATTAGGAATCAGAATAATGGAAATTAGAATCAAAATAAACTACCATTTCACATCTACTAGATAGGTGAAAACTAAAAAGTGTAAACAAAACAAGTGTTTATAAACAATTTGGGAGAGTATGAAAAGTTAAATATCATTAGTGGGAATATAAATTGGAATATCCACTTCAAAAACAATTTTAATTGTCTGAAATTGAGGTTCTACACAAACTATGCTTATTCCACTCCTCTGCAAACCACCGGGAAACGTGTACACATGAGCATTAGAATACATGCACAAAAGTATTCTTAGCAGTATTGTTCAAAATAGTCAAAATTAGGGGGAAAAACCCAAATTCTACCAATGTAAGATTACCTACTATAATGTAATACATGAAACACTATATTTTGCATGAAAATAATGTACCATAGCTACACTCAATAACTTGGGTGACTCAATCTCAAATATAATGTTTTCTCTGACAAAATAAAAAAATTAATATTCTTTTATAAAAACTGTTTTATTTTATGGGTCAATCTAAAAATTTTTTGTTTCTTTGTTTGAGCTGGAGTCTCGCTCTGTCACCAGGCTGGAGTGCAGTGGCATGATCTCGGCTCACTGCAACCTCTGCCTCCCGGGTTCAAGCGATTCTCCTGCCTTAGCCTCCGGAGTAGCTGGGACTACAGGCGTGCGCCACCACGCCCAGCTAATTTTTGTATTTTTAGTAGAGACAGGGTTTCACCATGTGGGCCAGGATGGTCTCGATCTCTTGACCTCGTGATCCACCCGCCTCAGCCTCCCAAAATGCTGGAAATACAGGCGTAAGCCACTGCACCCGGACTTTAAAGAGTGTTTTGACGGCATTACTCTACTGTTAACGTTAGAAACAGATGAAAAAAATAGGATTAAAAGAACAATTATAGCAGTTGTTGAATGTTTTCAAGATTGAACCAAGAAACTAATATGGCTAAACACTTTCATATCTATCTCCGTGGGTACTCATTATTACTCTCACAGTCCCACATTGAAACAACATTCACGCAACCAAGATGTGGCACATTGTACTTTCCAAGAACAACTGCAACAATATTTTCCATCTCTTGTGCTTTTTCAGAATTTTTCCTCCCCTCCATTAAAAGATGGATTTTTACGTCCTTCCTCCTTAAACTTTGTATGCAGCAGAAGTGACCTCTGAGCAGGTCATAAAAATCAATATAGTTTCCACCAGCCTCTCTCTCTCTCTCTCTGGGGATTTCACCCATGGAACCCAGCCACCATACTATGTGGAAATTTAGGCCACATGGAGAACCAAAGTCCCCAGCCCCGGCCCCTGGCAGAGGTCCCAGTGGGCAGCCAAAGCCAAAACCAACTCACCAGCAAAGTGAGTGAACTATCTTAGAAATGAATCCTCTGGCCAGCAGTTGAGCTGCCCCTGACAAAACTGCGCTGATCAGAGGCTAGCCTCCCCTGCTGAGCCCTGACCAAATGCAGACTTAGGAACAAAATAAATGACTGTTGTTTGAAGCCACTAAGTTTTGGGGCGCTTTGTAATGTAGCAATAAATAAATGGAACATAAGATAAAAGGATATTCCTGCTACAATTTTTCAGAGAGCCAGGTACACCCGAAGATCCCCTGCTGCTCCTTCCGCTCTTTCTTTCCTCCCTCTGTTCGTGTTTGCAATAGGAATTAAACTGGACCCAATGAAAAATACTTAACGTGATAAATACTTAGATTTTCCCCAAAAGTAGGAAACAGAATTCTTTAGAATTAGCAACCTTTTCCAGACTTGCTTCGTGCTTTCTCGGATGTCATTATCAAAAAGTGAATGATATTTCCTCACTTTGAGTGTCTGAGAGTTCATGTTTGACGGTATGGTGGTTTAACATGTTTTTATTACACCAGTGATAGATAATAGATATGCACGCCTTCTCTAGTGGTGTTTTCCATGACAAAGTAAGAAAGTGAGTGGGTCAAATTGCATACATGTGGGCCATTAATCCTTTCCTATATAAAAAAATAAAATGTGGGATCTAAAATGTTAGTTGGAAGCAGATAGGGAAATACAAGAGCTTGCCCGATAGTTTCTTCAGGGCTCCTCTTTGATTTGGGCACTTTAGCGGTTCCATCTAGAAACGGGTCATTGCCTTCAGCCTCTGAGGGCTCCTGGGAGGTCTTTCGTTGCCTTTTATTTTTAACTTGTTTCATCGAACCAGTGCAATGCACACCAAGGCCTGGATAAATATTTGTGAGTTGTTTGAACTTTGTTCTGTGCCCTTCAATATTCTCAGGAAATCGATTTTGGACTTTAAAGAAGTTTGAAAATTCGTTCACCGTAACTGGACTGATTCAGGGCCAATTGCTAAGTGAGCAGTGAGAACACGGGAGGAACAAGGGTATTTGAAAGTCTTGCAGGATCTTTCCGAAAACGATTATGGCTGTGTGAGGAACTGCATATAAATTTACACCCAAAGTAATCCTTCTGAAGCAGCTGAAAGTCTGAAGACTGATTTTTTTTAAGAGGACATTTCAAGGATATTTTCTTACAGCCAGCTACCACATGATCTGCCCTGGCTGTATCCTAAAAACCCCCATCTCCATTATTTGCTAATTTGCTGGTCAGTTTACCTCTCTTCTTCTGTAGACCTGCACCATATATATGTCTTCTGCCTCTCCTCCTTGCTTCTTCACACCCTTCCCCTTTCCCCTGACCCACCTCCCTCTCCCAGTTTGCCTCTAGGAGGGATAAGAGTGAGGAAGTGAACTTCTTTGGGGCTAGTTTACTTGTGTCATCCTGAAAGGGGAGTATGGGCAAGGGTCAGGGTCAGGCCCTATGCTAGCTGGTAGCCATTTTAGAGATACTTAGGAAAAGTAGTTTTATAATTTAAGTGCCAATGGGACCAAGGAAGAGCAACTTCTCTGCGGAGAAGGAGGATGGAAGTTTACCCCCGGTGGACACCTCTCTGACAGCACACCAGCTGGGGCCTCCCATGTGGCTGTGGAATTCACATGGAATTTGGCTAGTCATTTAACCTCTGCTTCCTCCACTTCCTCAGCTGTATAATGGGGACAGCATTTCCTAGCCGACCTCATGAGACTTTATAAAGGGGAGCAAATACTGATGACAAGCAGTTTCCAACAGGAAGAGCCAAAGGCTCCAGGTTCAGTTCTGCAGTAACAAGCACTGGATATGCAAACCTTCTCTAACATTATGTGTCAGGTGTCCCATAAAGGTGGCTTTAGGCTTTATTGGCCTTTCTCTGCCTCAGTTTCCTCTTTGCAAAATAAAGATAATAATAGGACCTATCTCACAGAGCTGAAGACTAAATGAGATACAAAGTATAGTATCTGGTACTCATGATAAATGTTAGTTATTTGTTTCACCTGCTCCGCACCTCATTTTATCATGTAATAAGTGTCACCAATCCATGAACAGAAGCTGGAATTATGAGAGAATCCTAGAATGGGAGGTAAAAACTCCCTCATTTTTACAGACAAGAAAAAAGAAATGCGGTAAGATTGGGTGCCCTGCCCAGGGCTACCTGATTCATTAGCAAGAAAGCAGGAGCTACAGTTCAGGTCTCCTAATTGTCAGGTTGGTGCAAGTCTCAGTTTTCATTCCTTTGAAGACTGTTTTGGTATTTTTATCCCCAGATAACCCTTTTTCATTCCTATTTTAACGCTAAGACCAGTTCATACCATTAACCACTGCAATCTCTGTCTCCTGCAGCTCCCAGGAAACCTGCTGATAACCTCCCCTTTCCAAAAGCCATACCCCACCCCACCCCCCCGCCCCTGCAAAAGGCCAGGAAAGGTAGCGCTTTCTCAGAGACCTGAGGAAGCTACTAATGGGGACAGCAGGTGAGGAAGGAGGCGGTGGAACTGCAGCTGCTGGCAAAGGTTGCCCTAGTAACCGTGCGGGCTCCATTCAGGAAGCCAGCCCAACTCCAAGATGCAAAATGATCGCCTTCACGCGGCTACTGCAAGCACAAAGGAACCAGAGGAGCTCTGATATAGCTGGAAGAAAGGGAGGCACAGAGAGAGGTGGGGGCCCATGCTGTCAGTTACAACCTTCCACCTTCCACAGAAGAAAAAGAAGGAAAGAGAATAGCTCTTTGAATCTTCTGGCCTATGTGAACCGTAAAAACCACCCATTTAACATGAGTCCTTTGGTGAGAATAGAGGGAAACAGGCACCCCTCTGTTCACCAGCCTTCTAAAACAATATGTCAGGAGAAGGGGGAGAAACCTCAAACATTGCAAGTTTATGGAGGCTCTAAGCTCTTCATACTCTCTCTCTCCTTTATTCAGACTGGTGACAAAGACCATTTGCTCCCAATTTATTGGAAACTTTTTTTTTTTTTTCACAGCTTGAGCTGCTTAGATGCAGCGAGCTCCCTCTCCCCAAATTGCCGTCAGACACTTGCTGAATGGGCCAGGCTCAATTATGCTCCCTCCACAGGTTCAGCTCACACTGTGACCCTGCATGGCTTCCTGCTATTCATATGTGTTACTTCCCCTTTGTGGTAATGGCTTGTGGCACTTAGCCAGAAAACATTATTAATTTCAGAAGTGGACTGACAAACAACAAACCCACAGTAAAACGAGAGGAAGTGCTGGGGAGGCCAGCTGTCGGCTTGAGCCAAGCAGTAGGAACTCAATGTATGCAGGTTCTAGGAGGAAAGAGATAATAATCCACAAAGAGGAAATGCACTAAAATTATCCACAGCCCATATTTTTTTAAAAAACGAAAGAAAGAAAAAGAAAGAGAAAAGAAATCAGAGAAAAGAAAGGGGGGAAAAGCACCCAGCTACTTGAGCTGCAGCTGGACAGGAAATTGCTAACGCTGCTTGCAAATCCCTACTTTGAACAGGCAGTTTAGGGAATGCCAGGAGCGGAAACCGTTCAGAACTGGATTAACACGAGCCAAGTTGAACTGCAATCCACTTCTCCTTTCTGTGCTCTTGCTGACTTGGGACACCCAAATAGGACAGACTGACTTGGTATATATATTTTTGCACTATTTCTGTTTGCTTTTTATACTTAGTTGCTTAAAAATCACCATGGAGTTTTATATGATTGCCATCGAACGAAGGCCACTTGCCTCCTAAGTTAGTGTAGACGACCAAGCAGTTAACACGTGCCATGTGGGTGAAAAGCTCATTCTTCTCCCCACTTCACATGAAGGGACTGAGCTCAGGCAAAAAGAGCCCCAAATGTAAGTATGTTCTAGTTCTTTTGATTCCATACACCCGCCTTTTATTTTGGTTTGTATATTTTTACATTTGAGGTAAGGAGAGGGTAGGTCCCAAGAAAAATGGCAAGATATAAAGTCTTTAGCTTGAAAAGAAACTAAAATAATCCCCACAAGTTTCAATAGGGGTTTCTGACCCACATCCCAAACCAGTTAAACAAAAAAGCACATTAGAACAGGGATGACAAAGTTGCCTCCTAAGTGCCAATGTAAAATTCTAAAGCCATATCCTGACACAGTGAGGAAGCTTAGATATGCCTTGCCATGCGCATGCTAGGGGAAAAAGTGGAGACATCATTCTGGATTCATCATTCTCACACTAGGATATCTGCAGGTAGAATTGCCAATGACAACAGACTGGAAAAAGAATTATCCCTACTTCCTCCTTGGCATTATCTCAGCATTATAGAGCAGAAGATCCTGACAGTGAAGGATAGGGAGGAGGTTAACATGTGGCTGTCATCTTGGTATTCTGCTACACCTCTCTGTGGTTAATATCCAAATTGTATTCCTCAGCAATGTATGCTCTATAGATTCATTTTTCTTCAGGGGCTTTAAAATCTTAAGCCGGAACTATACTCATAAGAGGTTATTTGTTCATATACACGGTACAGTCAGTCCATTCTAGGATGTCATCTTTATTCGTGGCAAATGATGAATTTCATAAACTGCTGCTGAAAAATATTCTAGGAAAAGCTGAAAAGAACCTTGGCCCTGCTATGCCTACAAGTCAAAATCAATCCCTGAATGAAAAAGTTCTAAAATGTGTCACTTCACACATAGGTATAACTGAGATTTTTTTAAAAACACACATTCAATAGCCAAAATAGTTATTTATTAATAATTTAAGGTTTTACATTCTTATAATAAATTCCAGCTCAAAACTTTACACCACGAACATAATGGAGAATTTAACTCTCCCTTCTTCACAATCAAATGCATTTCTCTTATCAAATGGGTACCCATGCTCACACACACACTTCCAGTTTTATACAAATTTTTTTAAAGGAAAGAAACCAACCCAAAGTATTGCATTTGAGGTGACACTCCCTGAAGAATTTTATACAGAGGTAATAGACTGTTTAGCACAGCTGAAGGTTTTTTTATTCTTTTTTTCTTTTTTTAAAGTGAGCCCATGATTTGGTGTCTTTCCCAGATTATCCCCTTTGCGACAATACAAGCAAAAATATTTACAAAGGTAAGGCATAGTCAAACTACATAAAGAGAAAAAAATAATGAGGAAAATACATGAAAAAGACTAAAGACTTCGCCATAACAAGGTCTTAGTGATAATAGTGTCCGTAAAGATGTCATCAGAATTGGTAAAGTCAAGCATGCTGCAAATATACCCTTTGGATTAGAAAAGAGCACAATTTTCTTTTTTTGTTTTGTTCTGTTTTAAGAACTGGCATACTGCTCTTTCTCCCTTTGGATAATTTCTTTTAAGCCCATCAAAGGAAAAAACAAACACAATTCAAACAAACACTGTCAAGTGATTCAAGATCAAATATTTACAATAATCAAATGGAGTATCAGATTTTTTTTTCCAAACTGATACCACAAATACAGAGCTGAAATCTCTCTTTGGCTCCTCTATATGCAAAATTGAATTAGTCTTCATTGAAGACAATTATATAGTCAGTTCCAGATGCAAAAGGAAACAGCCTTACAAGGCCCTAAAGAACACATGCTCCTACCCTATCATTTGGTCCTACCCTATGCGCCTGGAAGTCCTCGAATCCCAGTCCCTGCATGGGTAGGCTGTACACATGGGTACAGAGCAAACCTACTGCCTGTATCTATACAGCATGTCCTGTTATTCCAAAGAGAATGGAGCAAATCTCTCTGTTAGTATTAACCAATTCCGCACTTGGTAACCTTGTCTAGTACAGACAGCTGGTGTCATTTTGACACCTGGGGCCACACACAAAGAAAGCAGCCCAGCTGATGCTGCCAAGAGAAACTGCTGAAGGGCCAGACACATTCCAGCAAGGAGGGGCGTGGGGTCTTTCACGTAGATTGCAGAGAGTCCACCTGGTATACATTCTGGTTGGAAGGGGTGGTAAAATACAGCTGCTGTGCTGGAACCCTGTTGTCACATGGGCTGCTGAGTCCCAGCGTCCTCTCGAAGTCCAGCAGCTGACCCATGAAGTTGAAGTTAGGGGATATGTTGGATTTTTTCATTTTGACAATGTCATAGGCATCGTTCATCGACAGATTGAGCTTCTGCATAAGGTAAGCCACAGTCACAGTGACTGAGCGGCTAATGCCAGCCAAGCAATGTACCAAGACACCACAGTTCTTGCCCCGGGCTTCATCTGTGAACACAAAAAGAAAAGCAAGATCTCAGCAGACTGAAAACCACCCTTTGTGAATGATCAGTCTAAAAACTGAACTTAAAAACATAATAATAATAATAGTTGTGTGTGGCAGTTGAGCCCTACAAGCAGCAGAAAATGTATCACTGAAATGAAACATGTACACTGGACACAATTACATATTTCAGATATTTTCTGAAAAGAGAGCTTTTGTATTAAGTTTCTGCCAACAAAAAACTCCTTAATGGGTGCATTCTTTGCCTCAGCATGTGAATACCAGAAACCCTGCAATATGTTCGTGAATGCCTTTTATACAGACAACCAGACTGCAAGGGTCTATTAAATTATTCTCCAAATGTTGTGCAGCTAACAATGGAGGTATTCAGGCATTTTAAAAGAGAGAGGGAAGTCACAGGGGACGGCCCATTAGGAGGAACAGGATGTCGACATGGCCTGAAAATGAGTTCCTTTGTAATAGAAAATGCATTACAATGCCTGGAGATTCACTTCTCCCAGGCTTCCAGCCCACAGTTCTTCCTGCTGGGCTCAGGTTACCCACTGTCTCACTGTTACCAGTATCACAGTATCATTCAACTGGATAACATTCAGCATTCATACTGCTTTCCAACAACTAACTTGATGTCCTAAAATAACTCCTAGATGTTTTTAAATTATAAAGCAATGCTGGAATTCCTGTCTATAGTGAGTACTTCTATCTGACCCTTCCCCTGAGTCCAAAGACTGGGGGAAAAATCTGTTGTCCGATTATGAACGACTGTCAATGACTGAATTCAAAGATTCAAGAAACAGCGTTTCAAATACACCTGTGATCTGCAGCCATGTCAAAAGGCAGGTTTTCTTCCTTTAGCAAGAAGATAAACCAGAATTAAGGACGCTCTAGGAACATTAGAGACCTGCAGTCAGACAAATTAGCAAGCAGCAAGAACGATTAACAGCTTAAACTCTATGAATGGCTAGGAATTTTGCATTTAAGTGTCAGAGCGACGACTATTAATTAGTCTCACCTATGAAAGAAATGGCCTCAGGGAAAAACTGGGACAGGTTTTGGCTCCAGTGATCCGAGATGGGGATTTGCTTGTATTTAAACTCTCCTGCGTTCTCAAAGAGATTCGGCAAATTGGGGGTGACGTTCAAGATGTACTTGATGCCGAATTCCTCCAACACGTCCAAGTTGGTGGAGTCTTTGGCACAGCCCAAGTAGAGGAAGGGCAAGATCTCCACTGGGAAGGAAGGCTGGCTGTTGGACAGCGGACTGCCATCCGAGTCTGTTGCACTATTGGGGTCTCGGTCAAGGTCAGACTCGATGTCCGAAGAAGAGTCAGAGCTGATCCGCAGGCCCCCGAGCCCCAGCACTGGCAACGGCGGCGAGCTGCTGCTACACGAGCCGTCTAGATTGGTCTCGCAATGCAGGGCGAACTCGGCTTGGAACTTACTGAAGCCACCTGCCAGAACGAGAAAAGCAATCGTGTAACCTGAGAAGCCGTAGTAGTTTTCACAGCTTGTAAGAACCGCAGCCCGGCGCAAGAAACACCACAAGCATCCTACGAACCCCCTACATACAGAACCATATATAAGAGAAACACACTTTAAATGTGCACCATCGGGAATGGAACGAACGGGCCCGCCTCGCCAGGGAACCCTTATTCGCTTAAATCCGGAAATAGACAAAATGGCAACTTTTTGGAATATTTTGAGAGCTAAGATGTGCCAATTTGCATCCCCAACAATCTCTCCCGTCCTGCAAACCTTAATTCAAAATCGAACGATAGAAAACAGGGTGATGGTGGAAGATGTTCTGGCTAAGAAGGCGCAGAACCCGTTAGAAAGAAACCGCCGGTACCCGCAGCCGGAAGCGGGTGGATTCTGAGCCGGCCCGGTTCTCTGGTGCGGAACGCGCGGTTCGCGGCCCCTACCTCGCCGGCTGCCGGTCCCTAGGCGAGCAGCGCGGCTCCGAAGCTCCAGCTGAGCGGAGCAGAGGCATTTTCAGTCCATGCGCCCCGCCCGCAGCCCTGCGCCCCTAGCCCTGCCCCGCGCGCGGAGTTCCCTGGGCGCGTACCTTCCAGGTAGAACGCCCGGCAGCCCTCGTCCTTGAGCTTCTTGAGCAGCAGCCCGAGCACCGACTCGCCGCCCGTATTCTCGTTCCAGTCGCTGCTGCTCTCATCGTAGAGCACCACTGTGTCGGTGCCACAGCGCCGGGTGAAGCGGTCCCGGTCCTCGCCGCGCGTGAAGAGCGCGCGCACCGGCAGGTTACCCTTCTGCAGGCGCCGCAGCATGATGCCCGGGATGGCCACGTTGATGGCCGACTCGATGTGCGACGACTCGTATAGCTCCTGCGGCCGGCAGTCCATCAGCAGCAGCCGCTCGTTGCCCAGCTCCAGCTGCTCGTTGAGCCACGCCACCGTCTTGCTGATCGCCATTTCCGACGCGAAGGGCACGGGTCTGAGCGTATCTATCATGGGGGTCGAGCTGCGGGAGAGGGCGGGGTGCCTACCAGACGCCCCTCGGGGCAGGCATAGGCCGAGCGCACCGCGCGCGAAGCTGCCGCTCTCGGAGCGGGGTTTAATTCCGCCTTGCCTTACCCAAGCCGAGGCTAGCGGTTGGGGCAGACGAGACAGAAGTAAAGCCGGAGGTTCTCTCTGCACCCAGCTGCAGCCGCTGGCTCTTAGTGTCAATGAATCTCTCTCAATGAAGCTGCCCAGATAGTTTTTGTTCCTCCCCAGTGAATGAAATCCAATTAATTCGGACTCCGTGCTACTGAGAGGGGAGAAAAAAAAGTCTAGCGGCTTCTAATCCCTCCCTCCAAGGCTGCACCTCAAATCTACCCGGGCGTCTTTCTCCCCGGATTATTTAAGACTCGATTTGCTCACTATCTCTTGGACTCAGCCTCGCACACCCCCTGCGCGAGGCAGCTCCTCAATGGATACAAACAGCGAGCGTCTCAATGGATACATTCTCCGGACCAGCCAATGAGCGTGCTGCGGAAGGGGCTGTTGCCGTGGGGACGGGCCGGCTGGAACAGGTTGTGTTGATGAATTGTTAATGAGTTTGTCATTCACAAAAACGGAAAGGAATTTCCGCTCCGGATAAGCCCCAGTGCAAACAAGCTGCAACAGCGGGCTCGGCGGGAGGAAGGAGAAAGAAGGGGAGGCGGCAGCGGAGGAGGAGCAGGGCACATAAACCAGGGCACTTCAGTTGTCTCATGTTTCCTTCTGTTGAGAGTTCACACTTCGCGTCGGAACTTTTGCGCACCAATGGCGCAATTAGCATGCACAAAAGCCCTTGTTCGCGACGCTTGCGTTCGCGAGCTAGCTTTAGGAAAACTTGTGCTGACTTTTCGTTCTTTGTATTCCCTTCAAACTCATTTGGACCCAAGGTCGCCTTAACCCTCCCCTCCCCCAGCCCCCCTTCTTTAGGCGGTGTGTGGCATTTGTTTGCCACTTTTAAAGGCCCAGCTCTGTTTGCTCTGATGTTCTTTTAGCCGAGGCTGTGTTGGGGCTGGTGAACTGACTGGGCTTTAGTGACCGATGAGGTGTTAAATGCTAATCCAACGTATTTCGAAACAAACCAGGATTTTGTTGAAACATTTTAAAGCAAACAAACAAACGTCTGGTTGTGCAGAAAATCAGAAGAAAACCTTTTTTCTTAAAATAACATTTTATTTTCTTTAAAACAATGTAGAGTGCAGAAGCAAACTCTTAGGTCAGTCCAGTGCTTTTACTGTATTCCGCTCCAGCGGCGTGGGGAGTTACAAGCCATTGTTCGGGGGAATCTGTATCTCTCCCCCCGCCCCCCCACCACCATCGCCTGCTGGGAGGTCGCGCTGGTTAATGATTTCTGGGCAAGGAGCTCGGCTTCTGACGGGGGAGCCGGTCTGGCGGGGCTGCCTGAGCGAGGTGTGCTGGGACGCGCCGGGCCGGGCCAGCAGTCCCCGCCATGGGCGAGGCGTGAGGAAGTCCTCCCGCAAGACCTGCAGGCTGCGGGGGCTCGGCAGGGGGGCTCGACGATTGGTTACAGTTGGCAGGGAGGCATGTCAGAGGGGGCCTCCCCAGCCCTCTCCTGCGGCCGCCTCCTCCCTTTGTCCAGCGCCGGGGACTCCGGGGAGCACCAGCCGCGCCTGCGCGCTGCGCTCCCTGCCACCGCCCCGCCGTCCCCGTCTCCCCGCTTGGGCACGGGGCTGTGCGCGACGCAGTGGACGGGTGCGGGGCTCAGCGAGGGACTCCCGGTTCCATAGAGATCTGGGGAGGGTGGAGGCAGCCTGCCGGGACCCCCCTGGCTCCTCGCTCCCAAGGAGTCGAGGGGAACGTCTCTACCGCGCTGCAAAGCCAGCAGGTAACTCTGGGGAGGTGCGGGCCAGGCCAGCGAGCAGGGCTCGGTCCAGGCGCCGCGGGGCGGACGGATTGGAAGCCGGATGGAGGCGTGGCCGGGTGGGGGCCGCGACGGCGGGGAGGCGCGTTCCCGGCGCGCAGAGCTCTATTGTTATATAAAAGTGCCGAAGCCTGCCGCTCCCGAGCGGAAAACCACCTGTGTGCGGCCGGCGCGGCGCGGGAGGGCTGCAGCCGGAAGGCGCGGGCCCTAATCCGGCCTCCCCTCCCTAAACCTCGGCGGAAAAGAGGCCGCGCTTTGTCCCACCGCTGCCTGAGAGGCGGAAGCGGGGGCAGCCGTCCGGCGGGGTGCGGCTTTGGGGAGCGTCCCTTGCTGCGCTTTGCGCCTACCGTGAACACCGCGAGGGCGCCTAAGGTCGCGGGGTCTCCCTTCGCCCGACGCCCCGCACCCACGGGCATGCCTGCTAACACCCCCGCTGCAACTTGCATTTTTAGTCACCCGCCTCTTCCCTGGTTTGGGAAATGTAGGCTAAAAAAAGGCGGCTGCGAGGCCTAGGTTGCCAATTTTGGAGCTCTGCTGCAGGCAGGCCGCCCCTGGAGGAGCGTGTTCGACAAAGGTGGGGATTGCCGAGCTCCTCTCCGCACCATTTTTGGGCAGCCCTTGGAACAAAACTCGTATATTTCACTGGGTATCTTCTAGTTTCAGCCGGGGGAGGCCTGCGCTGGAGTTGACTCCCCCTGTCCTCCACGATCTGTCACAGAAGTTCCCACCCCGAGACGTTTCAGTCATTGGGACCTGGGGACAGGGAGGGAAGAGGCAGGATGCCCTTCAGCGGAACTGAGAAGAGCAAACCTGTTGGAGGTTCAGCACAGGACCTCCAACAGAAGAGAAAGGGAGGGAAGTTGGGTTTCTACTTTGCCTGTTTTAATACGCAGCTACTTGAGTATGACTATAGATTCGGGAGGATACATCGAAACTGTAGTTTTACCCATGCTTCTGAACTTTATCGCCAAGGGAATGCCAATGTTTCCTGGCGCATTGATTAAAGTGGCGTTCTGACTGCTCAGTCCTAGAAATGCTGCGAAAAGGGCTTCTGGAGTGGGACGGCCCTCGTTTGCATTATGTCCCCCGCTTCTTCTTAGGTAAGCGCCCTTAGTTAAATCATTTAGCCGTTCTAAGTTGCAGTCTTCCACGTCGGCATAACGAAGATAAAACTATCTGCTTCATAGGGTCCCTGTGACGACAAAATGGGTACGGTGAAACGTCCTAAAGTGGTGGTGGGGTGCTATTAGCTGTTGGAATTAATTTTTCATTCTGAATTGAGGACCTGTAAAAAGGCCTCGGCTTGGGGACACGGTTTGGGCATCCCACAGACGCCCCTTGAGGCTTGCTTGACAGCCCGCCTGGACTCGCTCATCTGCAGCAAAGCCCTCTGAGATACTACCCTAACCGATTTAATCCGTTCCAATTCAGCTGTCAAGTAAAGGGGGTGTTATCGTAGACCAGGATCAAAAATCCTTTAACACAGTTATCAGAATGGACCTAGCTACATTTCTGATTTCTCCCTACTGGTCACCTTTGGAACACGCTGTTCTCCAGCCACAGCAAACTGATACAACAATGCGTATTGGGCACTTAACTGCATGATGGGTACCGTCTTGTTTCTGTGTTTACTTGCATAATTTCGGACAGTCTTCAGAAAAAAACATGTAAATTATCCCATTTACAAAGATTAAAGAATTTGCCCAAGGGCACACAGTAGCAACAGAGTGTCAAGACCTGAGGCCAAACCCTTTACAGACTCTTAAGGATGCCCACATGCACGGATTACATATAGTGTTATGGTCACTATATTCACCTCCACGTGGTATTCCCTGCCCACATGTGAAGAATTTCAAGGTCAGCATTTTGAATTTTGACCTCCAGGCTTTCGCCAGCCTCACGTTTTCTGTTGCATCCTCCATGTCAAAGATCAAAAGCGACGCTGCTTTCCCTGCTCCTTTTACACACCAGTGGTTTTCTTTGCACGCAACCCTTCATCAGTCAACCATTCACTAAATGTTGCATATTCTCTCTCTCTTAGAATATGCCCTAGATCCTAATCTTCACAAGTGTCGTTGGTTATCTAGTGCGTCAGCACAGCACATAAGCCTAGGTTCAAACCTCTGTCACTCAGTAGTAGTCTGGGCCTCACTTCATTCATTCATTGATGCATTTATTCTAGATTCCAGGAAAGCAGTAGAGAATAAACAGACAACAATAACCTGCCTCACTGAAGTTTACATTCTAATGAGGACAGTCCAATTAACAAAACAAATAATTATATATTAGAAAGTGAAAGCGCTATAGAGAAAAAGCAAGAAAAGGAATTCGGAAGTGTGTAACATTGGGAATATATATTCCTCCCTCAAAGGACTGTGAGGATTAGACACAACTGAGATGACATACGAGAAGTGTAGGGCACAAAGTCGGTATTCAGAAGATGATTTTTAAAATATCACCATTTCATTCCTGCATAAGGAATGCTGTTGGTGGTGATATTGCCATTCCTGTGAGGCACTGAGGAAAAGCTCTCTTAGGAGATAAGGGCTCTAGTAGTTGGAAGAATTACAGGCTTCCTTAATTCCAGAGGCCTCAGTGCCCTTCAGAGGATATCATTCATATGAAGACGGCTGTATTTAAAGATTGGAGATAGCAGATCATCTGTGATCCATTCTCATGAGTGCAGAGAAGCACTTTTATAGATTCTTTTTTTTTTTTTTTTTTTTTTGAGACGGAGTCTTGCTCTTTCGCCCAGGCTGGAGTGCAGTGGCCCGATCTCAGCTCACTGCAAGCTCCGCCTCCTGGGTTCACGCCATTCTCCTGCCTCAGCCTCCCGAGTAGCTGGGACTACAGGCGCCCGCCACCACGCCCGGCTAATTTTTTCTATTTTTAGTAGAGACGGGGTTTCACCGTGTTAGCTAGGATGGTCTCGATCTCCTGACCTCGTGATCCGCCCGCCTCGGCCTCCCAAAGTACTGGGATTACAGGCGTGAGCCACCGCGCCCGGCCCATAGATTCTTGTTTCTTCCTCTGTGTGTGTGTGTGTGTGTGTGTGTGTATGTATGTGTGCACCAAGCACCTGTGCTTGTGCTTGAATTCCTCCTGGTGTTTCGCCCTGGAAAGTTCCTTAAAAATTGTTAGTTAAAAAAAAATTTTTTTTAAAGCAGTGTATTTTGGTTATAAAATTTTCTCTAGGCCATTTGAGAAACATTCCAATTTTGCAGGAATTTTCCTGAGTTTGAGGGCACTTGAGATTTATAAGATGCAAATGGGCTAGCATGACCTTTAATCTTCTTGGAATAATCTCTGTGAATACAATGACATTTATTAACACATCATGTGAAAACAGTTAAACAGATTTTCAGCAAATAAGGAGAGTTTTGGAAGTTCTGACTTAAAATGTAAATGCATTTAGGGGTCCCAGGTAGGCCCTCAAAGTGACAGTGGCTTTCAGTGCAGCTAAAACTTCAAAACTGAATTTAACTGTATTTGAAGGATACACCTGAAATAGTATGGCTTAATGTAAAATGTATATGGGATGCACAAAACTGTCCCTAAGGTCTTCTGATGAGTGCTTTTAAAAGATACCAAGAAGTTGTACCACAACAGTAGCAACCGAGGAACACAAGAGGCCTAAGGAACTGACAATAGGTAACATGACTTATAGGCAGTGATAGGCTGTGAGAAAGCCAAAGGGAATTTCAAATAGTCCCCAATTAAAATTCCATGAGGGCAGCCCCTGGGAATTGCAGATCCAGGTTTGCAATCAAACTGCTTCTCACGTGGAAGCTCCGTGCAGCTTGCCCCATGATGAGGAGCTGCAAGGGCTTATTGAGCACGGGTTAATGATTTCTCCAAACAATGCGGGGGAAGGGGAAAGGCAGGCTAGGTTAGACCTCAAGGCAGAGGTAGCTGGACAGCAACACCAGAATCACACCCACAAGCATATCTAGGGGGAGACTGGAGCTTCCCTATGAACGAGATGGCACATTCACGCATTGCCAGGATGATACCACCTGAAGAAAAATATGAACTATTGTGAAATTCAGACCTTAGCCAATTTGGCTAAGCTTTTAAAAATTACGGTCTTCGTCAGCTTTCTTGCATTTCTGTTTCCCGTCATCTGATGAAAGACAAATTAATTTACATTCAGGCTCCTGTAGAGACTTTATCTAGAATTTTTTTAAAAGCTAGACGGTCTCTAGCAAAGAAATTCATTAAAAGATAGCAATGTTAATTTTTTATTTCAGGTGTTTTAATTCCATGCCTTCCACTGGGAAAATATTCATTGATTCTTCTTCCTTATCGTTTATTTTTACAAAGCAGGAAATGTAAAAAGCATATATAAATGTATATATAAGAAACTCATGACGTTGGCATTTCTGCAGTACATTTCTGAGTAAGCGCATTTACCTTCTTTTGGAAAGGAGATGACGGTACCTTGTTTCCCATTGTACTATTTTGAAAGCCCCAGCGATGATCCTTAGTGGGAAAGTATAGCTTACATTGCCAGCCAGGGAAGTGAGAGACTATATGTATTCAGCTCTCCAAAACCTTCTCATGTCGTGTCATGAAGCACCACATGTGTGGTGTCGGGCATTATCCATGTTGCATCTTCATGTGGAATATTTGCTGTGAGCCTCCCTGTGTGGGCTGTTTCCTCTGGTGACTTTTCTCTCCATCTTGTGTTGCTTTATTTACGCAGGTGTGAGTAGTACATATAGCTGTTGTGTAAGAGAACTCATTATTTTTCTAAGTGGGTACTATTTCCTGCCACCCTATTTTTGCTTCAGAAATCAGTGGAAGTAACTGTGTGTGCCCATAATACAGGAATGCTTTAGCTCAGTTTTTCAAACTTAAGAACTTGCAGATCCCCCAAGAATATATTAATAGAACCCTAGGGAGCCCCAAACTCCAGTCTAAACAACACTGCTTAAGGCTGTTGGTGGGTTAATTATAAAAGTTATATCTGGACATATCATGAAATAACAACATAGTGGCTACAACTTATTCTACACCAACCATTGTACGGGTTAAATCTAACCATTGTGATAACCTTGCAAAACAGGTATACCATTATCACAACTTTAAGGTGGGGAAGCCTGAGCTCAAATGTCAGGTAATTTATGCTGGAATCCAAACTTGCATCTCAGTCCCTTCAAAGCTCCTTAGTACACACTGCTGCCAACCTGATGAGTGGCCCTGAATGAATTCAACCTGGTATACCATGATAGCTTCTACATAATTTGTTACACTTTATCTTGCTAATCAAGACTAGGACTTGTGGAATCAGCCCAACCTGGATTCTAATCCTGGCTTACCTACTTTCTGGCCCTATGACTCAGGGAAACCATTTCATCTCCCCATGTCTCAGTTTCCTTATCTGTAAAATGGGAATACTCTATCACAGAGCTATTGCAATCAATGATTTATATTTGTAAAGTGGGTAGAAACAGTCCTAGAACAATAACTCATTGACTGCTACCTGTTTTTATTGTTACACACAAACACACACACACACACACACACACACATACACACAATTCTTTTTTTTTTTTTCTTTGAGACAGTCTCACTCTGTCACCAGGGTGGAGTGCAGTGGCACGATCTCGGCTCACTACAACTTCCGCCTACCAGGTTCAAGCAATTCTTGTGCCTCAACCTCTCAAGTAGCTGCAATTACAGACGTGCACTACTATGCCCAGCTAATTTTTGTATTTTTAGTAGAGACAGGGTTTTGCCACGTTGCCCAGGATGGTCTTGAACTCCTGGCCTCAAGTGATCCACCAGCCTTCCAAAGTGCTGGGATTACAGATGTAAGCTACCGCACCCAACCACAACTCTTAATAAATGTTTATTGACTTTGCTGAAAAGGGATCATATAACAAAAAAAACACTATAGTGTTAATTTAGTTCTCAGGAAGAGAAAAACAATCCATACACATTTTTGAAAAAAGTTTCAAAGAACAGAATCAACTGCTTTATGGCCCCTCTTAGTTGCTGATATAAGCAACCCAGAAATTGAGGTTTCTTAATGGGCTGAGATACCTGGATAGTTTGGGGACAGTGAAAACACACTGCGTACCAGGGGTTCCCCATCACTCTAGGACTCACCTGCTGAAGTAGCAGGCACTTTCCCTGCTCCATCAATGCTGGCTCATAGCTGATCCTATGGACTGCATATTGTGCAAGAGGAGAATTGGAAATCTACTAGCCTGAGCCACATAGCCGTCGTCTCTCAGTAATCTGGGTTCAAGGCAGCTAATGGAAACACACATTTATGTTATGAGTCCTGCATATAAGAAGTCCCATTCTCTGGGAATTTCCTTTCTCCTTCCAACTTCATGCCCAGCAGGAGCTTTTCAGAATACAAGGAGGGGGAAGAGGGGAGGGTCAGAGCTGAGCATGAGAGCCACTCTTCTGTGACTGGAAGGAAACTTCCATTCATGGACAGATGAGAAAGGCTGTGCTAGAAGCCACATTGTAGAAACATACCCAGGTTTGAGTAAACAGACACCTGCTTAGCACAGTTTCCATACTAATTTTTGCACATATATGATTCCAAGATTATTTTTATTAAACATCCAATAAGTATATATCCTTTGGTATAAATCCATCAGGTTTTGCTGGACCTACCAGAAGTTTTAGATTCCTTACCCAAACCTCAAAAGTGTAAACCTGGCCGGGCATGGTGGCTCACGCCTGTAATCCCAGCATTTTTGGGAGGCCAAGGCAGGCAGATCACGAGGTCAGGAGATGGAGACCATCCTGGCTAACAAGGTGAAACCCCGTCTCTACTAAAAAATACAAAAAAAAAAAAAAAAAATTGGCAGGGTGTTGTGATGGGCACCTGTAGTCTCAGCTACTCGGGAAGCTGAGGCAGGAGAATGGCATGAACCCGGGAGGTGGAGCTTGCAGTGAGCCAAGATCGCGCCACTGCACTCCAGCCTGGGCGACAGAGCAAGACTCCCTCTCAAAAAAAAAAAAAAAAAAAGTGTAAACCCTTGCTAGGTCATGCCCCTCCCTAACCAGTTTCCCAGGGAAAAAGCCTTTATGATGGGATTTCTCTGTCCTTTTGTTATATTTTCTGTATGGTAATTTGCTTTTGTTTTTGGCTTAACACAAATTTATTATTTTTCAGTTCTGTACATCATAAGTCCCAAATGGGTCTCCCTGGACTAAACTCAAGGTGTCAGCAGGGCTGCTTTTCATTTTGGAGGCTCTAGGGGAAAAGCTGTTTCCCTGATTATTCAGGTTGTTGGCTGAATTTAGTCCTTATGGGTGTAGGACTCTGGTCCCTGTTTGCTTGCTGTGTTCCCAACTTCTAGAGGCCACCTGCATTCCTTTGCATGTGCCTCCTTTCCTGTGTCTTCAAGGCCAACAACAGCAGATCACATGGTTTTCATGCCTCAAATCTCTGCTGCCTCTTCTACCACTTCTCTCTCTGACCTGCTCTTTGTCTTCCTCTTCTACGTTTAAGGACTCATGAGGTTACCTTGGGCCCACCTAGGTAATCCGGGATAGTCTCCCCATCTCAAGGTCTTTAAAGTCTCCTTTGCCATGTAAGGTAACATATTCACAGGTTCCAGGCATTAGGGCATAGATATCTGGGAGATCATGCTGCCTGCATGTGGTTGTCTTGAAGAGACAGGTAATTTGTTGGAAAGGGGAATGGGGGAACTTTTTGGAGTGAGGGAAATGTTCTATATCTTGATTAGGGTGGTCATGGGTATTCAAATGTTAAATCTTTTAAATTTTAGTTTAACATCTATGTTATTGCATTTTCCAACTGTTATATTTTGCTTGTAATTATTTATTTAGAAGCAACTTTGTGTGAGGCATTGTATTAAGCACTTTATGTAATCATCTCATGCATTGTTTTCTCCTAGGACTCTGGTGTTATCACATAATAAGTTTGCTTTAACCGATTAAGTTTGATGATGCAGTGTAGTGACTAGAGTCTTTCAGGTACATATTGTTCCACTTTATGGCTATTTTCCATTTCAATTTAAAGGCCAAGGGGGTTTTCTCATTTACCAGTTTATTATAAAAGCTATTACAAAGGATACAGATGAAGAGATGTGTAGGGCAAGGCATGTGGGAAGGGGCTTCAGTTTCCATGCCCTTTCCAGGTGCACCATACTCCAGGAACCTCCATGAACTCAGCTATCCCAATGCTCTAGTAATTTAAGTAATTCAGTGTAACCAGCTGTAGTACTTTATGCTTTAGGCAGAAATAATTAGCTGGCATTTTTTAATGTGAATCCACTTGATGACCTTTAAAATTTAGTATAAAGGATATTAAAAACAAATTCTTTCTTTTTTTTTTGGCAGGGGGACAGAGTCTCACTCTTGTCGCCCAGGCTGGAGTGCAATGGCGCAATCTCGGCTCACCGCAACCTCCGCCTCCCGGGTTCGAGCCATTATCCTGCCTCAGCCTCCTGAGTAGCTGGGATTACAGGCACCTGCCACCACGCCCGGCTAATTTTGTATTTTTAGTAGAGATGGGGTTTCTCCATGTTGGTCAGGCTGTTCTAGAACTCCCGACCTCAGGTGATCCGCCTACCTTGGCCTCCCAAAGTGCTGGGATTACAGGCGTGAGCCACTGCGCCTGGCCTAAAAACAAATTATTTCTGTTCTTGAAATTGGTGCACTTACAATGTGTGGTAGAGGAGGTGTGGCAGGACACATGGACCTTGCATGACCAAGGTACAAGAGAGCAGACAGCTCAACTGTCTGTGTCATGGTGCGGCTTCCAGCACTGAGCCTAGGATCCTGCCCCCGTGAGATGACATGACCTGCAGGTTCACCTTTAGAACGCTGCTGACTTCAGTGTGGCCCTTTCATGCAATGTGCTGTTAATTAGAGTACTTATGGCAGAGAGAAGGACTTTTTCCCAGTGTGTATAACTGTACCTACTGCTAAAGCATATTTTTTAATCTAGTTAAATTTGCTGTGAAATTTACATTTATAGTGAGAGTGAGATGAAGTGTGGTGTGGAATGTAACCTAAATCTGGAGCCTCTAACTACTAACCCCTGATTTTGATCAAAAGAATCTGACAAGTACTCTATAGACAAACTGGTTTAAAAGGAAAGCTTTTTAAAAAAATATAGGTGCCCAAGTTCCATAACCAGTAATTCTGATTTAATTGATGTAAGGTGGATCTTGGCATTGATATTTTCCAAAAGCTGCCCAGAGAATTCTGATATGTGGCCTGGACTAACAACTGGTTTAGAAGCATTCACAACAATCATCCCCCAACAGTCCCTTGCCTAGGCAGAGGTTTCCAGTGAGCCCAAGAGCTCCCCACCCAGACCAGCAGGTCTAGAAATGAAATGTTTAGAAACACCTGGAGGTACTTGCTGTCAGTCCATATCCTGGCCTACCCAACAGGGACTCTGATTCGGAAGATCTAGGGATGGGCTCAGGCAACTATATTGTAGTCCAGCAGCCAGCAGTGGCTTATACAGGTGGACCAAACTTTGAGAAGCTTCCAGTGACATCCCAGATAGTCAGATTCCTCACTCATCCACTCTGTTCAGCAATTGTAGAAATGTTCTTGAAGTAACTGGAAAGATGAGTCAAATAGTATTCTTTAGACACAAGCATCAGAACTTCGTAACAGGAAAATGCTGTGTCAGGCATAACTAATCTGCTTGCCCTTGTAAATGCAACTCTTGAACTGGTATGCACTCTGATGAGTTATTTACTGGTGAAACCTGTCACAAAGCGTTGGGAGATTACAAAGAACAGAAGAAGGTATCTTGGTAGCAGCATCGTGTGTTTATTGAACACCCGTTGTGTGTCTAAAACTGAAATGACTGCTGGGGCTTATGAAAATGAGTGAGATTCAGGCCCTGCTGTCACAAAAAAATATAAGTCTAACTGGGGAGGTTAGACATGTGCCCAGGTAGCTAGAATGTAATGTAATAAATGTGGTCATTGCAGTAGAAAGGAAGTGCTATGGGAACAAGAGGAGGAAATGGTTCATCTACCTTAGGGTGGGAGGTGGAAGGTAGAGGTGGGGTGCTGGGAAGCATCCCAGGGGAGGCAGCATCTGAGTTAGATTCCTCAGGGGGGCAGATTTCTCACTGTCCCCATCCAGTGGGATAGGAGAAGAACCACACACACTCTGGGCAAGACAGAAAGATGACATGAGCTAAGGTTTGGAGGGATGGACATGTGTGACCAGTGCAGTGCAGGTGAATGGTATGGAAGGCAAAGATTGGCAGAGAATACAGGAAAGGTAGTGTAGTGCCAGATGGAAATGGGCTTTGGATGTCATGGTAAGAAGTTTTGAATTTTTCTTTAGGTGAAGTCATCATAGATATTTATACAGGGGTGTGACATGATTCCAGGATATAATTCTGTAACAAAGGGGGCGAGTAGACTGGAAGGGAGAGAGAAACTGGGGGCAGGAAAACCAATTAGGAAGCGATTGCAATTGTCCAGAAAAAGGATGCAGTACCACCACGATCATCCTCTTCCTAAAATAATGTATTCATCAACCTGCTTAGTTTTATTCCTCCTATTTCTGCAGCTAGAAAAATCACTTAGCCCTCTTGTGACTCAGAATTTCTCCCTATTAATAGAAGATGACAGAATACTTATCTCACCTCACACAGGGAGATACTGAGAGATGCTTGCAATTGTAGCCACGAAAGAGGGGGAAATGTTATTCCAAATGCCAGTGGCAGTAATTACTCTGGAGTAGTGAGGGGAGGGACACTGCCTTTCCTCACTAACAGTTCATTATAAAAATTTCAAACCTATAGAAAAGTTGAAAGTTGAGTAAGAGCATCAGAAATACTCTTTGGAGGGAAGCTTCTGCAGAAATTCCAAGTACTCACCACCCAGGAAGTGGCATTTCCAATCTAAGGGCCCATTGCCTTCAGGATGAGAATGCCATTGCAGCCTATTTGGTTACAAACAGTGTTCTATAATATGAGATTTTGTAAAGAAAGGCCCATTTTCCCATTGTTTTCCATTACAAACAAAAGTGTAAGGAATGATATTCTTATTATTCCTATTGCTGAAATGGGGCTGGGGAGGGCCATATTTGAAGGAGTTATACCGTCATCTACATGCTTTCAAACTGTGTTTTGCCCTTTGGGATTTGGAGTCTGCCCTTGTAGCAAGAGGCACGTAGTCATACCTTTTCCATCTGCTGCTGGGCCCCTTCCCATACTAGGTCTCCATTTCAGCACCCTGGACCACATCAGAATTCTTTCTTGTTTTTGGAAAAGCATCATTGATATCTACCGCAGGGTGTGTGACAGACATAAACTGCTTTAAGTTTTGCCAAAATGACTGTGTCTTCTACCTTTGAAAAAAAATCTGTGCTCTCTATATTTGCTGAGTTGGTATAAGATATTCCAAGGGATAAAAAGATAAATAATGAAGAGACACTGCCCTCAAGAAGCTAACAGATAGGACTGTGACCTAATGAAGAAGTTATGAGGGTAGCATTCAGTGCTTTTTTAGAACAGTATCAACTTTCAAGATTCAAAAGGATGGTCATGTTCAATGACTGATGGAGTCCTTCCAACTGGAATGGGGTGATTTGAACTTACAATGAGGAAACCCAAAGTACTTCATTTTATATATGAAAATCAAATGGTTATTGAGTGATATAATAAGGAGACCTATCAGGAATACGTAAGGAGAAGATAATTTATGCTCCTTTCTAAAGTACATTTACGTAAGTAATGAATGATTAGCTCTTTCAAATGGAAATGTTTTCTCTAGTACAGTAAATTATTCTGATTCATTTGTTCACTCTTTTAACATGCATTTCTTGGAAAACTTACTGGCAAAATTTGTCACAAAGCAATTAGGAGACTACAAAGTACAGAAGAATAGCCTTTAAATCCTTACACAAATTAGTTCTTATTTTAAGGACAGTTTAAATCTCACAACATCACAGCCTGCTTTTGCATGCACTCTTTCATTTACTTGTTAGATTCCTTTACTGCAAAAGAGCTCAAGGAAAACAACTAGAAACAAACCATGGCTATGCTGACAAGAAAGTGTCAGTTATAAAGGGAAATGAATGAAGATTTATTCATTTATTAATAAAGTAATGTGGGCAGCCATTTGATAATTCTAATTTCTGATAATTCTAATTTCTGATTTAAAGTTGACTTATTTGCATACATTTTTAAAAGTCTGTGCTGTTGCCAAGTGACTTGGAACTACACAGCATAGTTTACTCACAAATTAGATGAAAGCCTCTTTTAAAATGTCTGCACATATTATACTTTTTTTTCTCTTAAAAATAAGCCATTGTTGATTTATTTTTGGACAGGTGACATTTGTGAATGGAACAAAATATAAAAGGAAGGATATGGCATACAGTAAGTCAGTCTCTCCTGGCCACCCAGTTCCTCTCCCTGGCACCAACCACTTTTGACTAGCATTTTGTGTATCTTCTCAGGGGGAGTCTATGCATGTACAAGGATATGCATTTATTATTGGTGTTATTGGTATGCAATTGTAGCAGACTAATTTTTAATGTCTACATAGTATTCTATTGCATGGACATAGCATAATTTATTTAGTCAGCCATCCTATCGATAGATATTGAGGTTGTTCGTAATCTTTTTGCTATTGCAAGCAATGACTGCAATGATTATGTTTTATACATTCATCCACCTTGTGAATATATCTGTAGGGTAAATTCTTATATATGGAATTGTTTGGTCAGAGTATATGAGTTTATAATTTTGATAATTATTGCCCAAATGCGCCCTTCAGAGATCGCACTAATTTGCATTCCCACCAGTAATGTATTTCCCCATACTTTAGCTGACACAATGTGTTCTCAAACCTTTGCCACTCTGAGAGATGAATATTGGTATGTCATGGTAATTTTAATTTGCCTTTCTCTTAAGAGTCAATTTGAGCATGTTTTTGTATGTTTAAAGGCTGTTTGAATTTCTTTTTCTGTGAACTGTCTATTCATATCCTTTACTCATTTTTTGAGTAGATTGTTGATCCTATTTTATTTTTATACCTTATTTTGCAACCATAATGTTAAGTTCATTTTAGCCTCTGAACTCAAATACCATTTGTCAATCATTAGTCCAAATAAAAAAAAAGTGGAGCCACTTAATAATCCTAACGCACAGTTTGAAACATAATTCATTGATGCCTGACTTTTCCTTCTCAACTCACTTTTAATCTCAAATTTTAATGGGAACTGTCCTCACTCCTTAGGCCCAGTCAGGGTCAAAGAGTCCTGGGTTCTACTTGTTTTATTTGAACCCCAGGAGAGTTGCTTGTCTGAAGCTCTGTTTTAGCAATAGATTATTTATACAAACTCTCTGATAAATTTTAACTCATTAAATAGCAGCGTTAATATACTCATCTAGCACCACATTCCCTGCCTTCTGCATGAGCAGAGGAGAGAGAGTGATACTATTAAATATTCAAAAGCCTTTATCCTTATCCCAACCCCTCCATAGGAAGATGCTGTCTTGCCTGGGCTAGGTGTGGTGGCTCACACCTGTAATCCCAGTGCTTTGGGAGGCCAAGGTGGGAGGATCACTTGACACCCGGAGTTCAAGACCAGCCTGGGCAACATAGTGAGACCCCATCTCTACAAAAATAAAACTAAAAAAATTAGCCAGGTGTTGCAGGCACCTGTATTCCTAGCTACTCAAGAGGCTGAAGTGGGAGGATCACTTGAGCCCAGGAGTTTGAGGTTACAGTGAGCTATTATCAGGTCACTGCACTCTAGCCTGGGAGACAGAGTGAGACCCTTTTTTTTTGAGACAGGGTCTTACTCTGTCACCCAGGTTGGAGGGCAGTGGCAAAATCTTGGATCACTGCAACCTCTGCCTCCTAGTTTCAAGTGATTCTCCTACCTCAACCTCCCGAGTAGCACGCCTGGCTAATATATATATATTTTTTATAGAGACAGTGTTTCACCATAGTGGCCAGGCTGGTCTCGAAAACCTGACCTCAATTGATCCACCTGCCTCAGCCTACCAAAGTGCTGGGATTACAGGCATGAGCCACCATACCCAGCCAACTCTGTCTCTTAAAGAAGAAGAAGAAGGAAGAGGAGGAGGAGGAGGATGAGAAGGAGGAGGAGGAGGATGAGAAGGAGGAGGAGAAGGAGAAGAGAAGGAAGAGGCAGAGGGGGAGGAGGAGGAGGAATTATCTTATTATCTTGCCCATTAAATAAAAAAGTGTAAAAGTCCCTTGCTTCTTTCTTTTTCAGAATGGGGATAGTTTAAAAGTGTCTGTTTGCAATCCCCAAATATCATATTGCTTTTGGCAGCTGATATTCTTTAGTAGCTGATTAAATGATACATATTTTACACAAAACAGAATATCCTGAATCAAAGGGATTTTGAATATTTATTTGAACTGGCTTTATCTCAGGTATATATCTGGAATTCACTGAAAATAAAATGGGTGGTAAGGACTCAAAGATGACAGAGGATAGCAACAACAATAACAAGATGGAGATCAGGAGGTAGGTATGCTTCCTGTAGGTTGGATGTATATAGGAAAAGCTACCATATCAAACTGGGCAGAAGCAACCAATCCAGAAAAATAACTTCTAGCATCCAATCATATTGTGGTGAGATTAAACTCACAAGAAAGTTAAATGAGGTTTAGAGAACATATTCTCAACCCATACATACTTCATTGGAGCAACTCTTGTTAATCTTAAGGGGAATTATGGAACTCCATTCTTCCTTCTTATTTAGAAGAAAATAGACTCAAGGCCAAATTGAAGATATAACGAGATTTTTTTTTAACTCATCGTCTTTGCCAAATTCTCTAGAACATAAAACCTGAGGCAAAGATTACTTGCTAAGTCTATGTTGGGTGGTGCAATTTCAGGGCTATAAAAGGGAGTGAGAAAAAGGTGAGGCAGGAAAGGAAGGAATGCAAATACTAGACGGTGTGTTAAGGAGCTGGACATAACTTCACAAAGAACAAAGCCTGTTGCTGGGTCCTGCACGTCACCTTGAAACAGTCCATCAGGTGGGGAGGGCAGTGGGAGGAGCAATGGGGGGAGAAAGAGGAATTTATCTTCTTGACCTCTAGTCCCTTGATTCAAAATTTAACTCAGTGATTTAAGGGAGCCGTTGGGTAAGCCAGATTCCACATCCCACTAAACTGCCTGGAAGAGGTGGGAGGAGAGCAGCCATTAAGGTATGAGGTACAGAGTCCCATCAGGTGAGACCCATGTCTGTAGCCACTGAGGTTCCTGTTGCAACAGGTGAGATGTGATCTTCCCAAAGCCCCAGCTTCTTCCGCAGGAGGCTGAGACAGCAGGCCCACGGATGTCCATTCAGGAAGAGGCTAAGGCTTGGGGGTCAGGTGAAGAATCTTGAGAGACACAAAAATTGTTCTAGTATAGTCATGACTTAAAATTATAAAGAATAATTTTCAAGTCTTTTAGGAAATCCATGAATTGGTGTTTTTGTGGAGATATGAATGACTTTCAGTAAAAGAGTCACCGAATCATAATAGGTATGGAGGTGGAAATTCTATTATTAAGATTTATGATTACTGAAATATTTTCATGATTACTCAGATCCATTTCTGGACTGACCTTATGCTTTACCAGATGATGTTTATTATTAAAGCTGATTTTTAACGAGTGTTCATTAATAAAAAATGCTCTTAACCACAAGGCTTTGTTTCCAAGTGATGTATAATAATATGTGCTAAAACACGAATCTCAATTTCCAGATGCATATTTTACCAAAACACCTATTGCACTAAGGAAAATATGACAAATTCTTTTTTTTGTTTGTTTGTTTTCCTTTTTCCCTTTGCTTTTTATTGCTCAGGAAACTATGATTGAGTTTATGAACACATGAACAGGCAAGCACATACACTTAAAAGATGAAACAAAGAAAAAAGTTGATCCATGTCATTCAATGAGAAAGGCTGCCCGCAGCACTCCAGCTCAAACATAGTGTCCCCTCAAGCTCTCTATCCCCCTCCCCACTCCCTCACCTTCCCTCAGATTCAGGGAAATCAGATTGGGAGGTTAGTGCATCATTGACAGAGAATGCCCCCCTTCCACGCTCTGTAAGTCTCCCCCAGAAGCGGGGAAGGCAGTTCCCTTCAGTAGCACAGTTAGGGTTGATTAGTGTTGGTTCCACAAGTTAAGGCACTTCAGGCTGCTTTAATGGCAGCGTGGTTCCTCCCCTCCTTTTTTAAGGCATGTGTCCTCTAAGAGTAGTAAAGCTTTGGAAACTGTGCAGACTGTTAAAGTTGACAGCTTAATACAGGATCATTGAAGTCGGCAGGCAAAAGGATCCTCGGAGACACCTCCCTCAGACCAGAAGCTTCCAGAAGGCCTGGGCAGCTCTGTGTTTCGGCTGGGCATGGCACACTGGAGCCCCCCGAGGCCAGAGGGTGGTGCGTTCAGGTAGCAAAGACAGGTGGGCTCCGTCCTGCCTTCACCTGCAGCTGCCCTGGCTGCTGGTGGAGAAAATATGACAAATTCTAATTTTTCTGCACATTAATGTGCTGTGGTATAGGTCTAAGGGAGGGGGCGCAGATGGTGGTGATGGAAGTGGAAACAAAAAATCAATGAAAGAGACTCTTGATAAAACAAGCGTCATATATCTAAAAATAAAATAATAACAAATGGTTATCCTAGCGTATACATCCAGATGACATTTGGAAATTTGCATAAAAGTAACAGAAGGGCTAAATGAAGCCTTCTGGAAAAGTCATAGTCTTTCAAACTTTATGTACTCTTGGATTCTAGAAACTCACTTCAGTTATTTAAGTGAAATGACCAGAATTAGTGTCATCTCCATACATTGAGCAGGAAGTTAACTTTGAGGAACTATACATGAGCACTTGTCCCTGAGGTTGTAGTATCTTTATGTCCTTTTCACGCCCTCGCCACAAAAAGCCCCAGCAAGAACAATCAATGTTTTCCTGCTTAACCCATATTTTTATCTGAATGTACATTCTCCCTCCTCCCTCTTCCCTCTAGGCATTTGCTAGGCCCTTAGGAGGTCAGGCAACTTGCACTGTGGCACATGAAGAATATTCACATACTTCATATCCTGCAGGAGAAAGGAGACAGCACAAGAAATTCTGTTGTCACTAATTGAAAGTAGTTTATCACTTTATCTTTAGAAGGTCTAATGCCAAAACTTCAAGGAGATAATAAATAGTCCAGTCTGGGTTTGAGCCTGGAGTTTGGATGTCTAAGATGACTCTGAGCGGATGTGGATTTACGTGTTAGTACCTGAAAGTGGGCACAGCCCCCACCTTGGAATGAATGTACACTTCCAAAGGACTCGTTCCCACAGGGTGGTGGAAGGAACAACAGAGACAGCTATGTGCCCACATGCTCAGCCATCTGCCATTCCAACCACACGTCTCTCCCCCCGTTTCCTGCAAATGATTCATCTATTCTTTTTCTCCTTCTTCAAAGATAACTCTGTAGGCACTTAAGGAGGGGAAAGTCATTAAGAAAAGTGGAATCTGGAGTTATTAGGATGAGATAGAGCAGATTAAACAGTCTGGAATTTCACAAAGCAAACAGCACAGGGTGCGGACCCTGGGCCCGTCTCTCTCCTGCTGGTGCATCATTTCACAGGTTATCATCCTTCATGAACAGGTCAACAAAAATGGCCACAGGTAAACATGAGCATATGAGTTGCTAAAGAGAAAGAAAGACAGAGAACAGCAGAAGTCAGGAGGATTCTGGATTTTCCAACTGGAGCCTCTGTGCATCTTATCCGGCATCACAGACAGTGTCTGTCGCTAAGTGATGCCAAAGGTTTTACACCAGTGAATGGGATCTTTGTGACTTTTTCCAATAACAGACCAAAAAGCTGCCACTAAAATCATGCTTTTAAAGGAGATCCTGAACAATAGCCAGTGAAGATGATTATGGCCATGTCCCCATGTCCATGAGGAGGTGCTTGGTGGGTATTTGTTGAATTGCATCAAACTGGAGTTGGATGGGACTCAGTTCAAATCCTGACTCTGCTTCCAGCTTCTGGTACATTAGGCAAGTTGCTAAACCTCTGGGTTTAGGGGATAAAGACACTACCTCACAGGGTGGAGTGAGGAGTAGAAGATAATATACATGAAGTACTTCATGTGGTCTTTGGAAAGAGGTAGATAGATAGGCAAATATCAGGTGATTACAAATACTCCTTATAATTTCACTTCAGTTTGTACCGCATCTCACACCCTGAAGCTAGCAGGGTAAAGAGCTCTCAGGAGAATGAAGAGGCCTCTGGCCCATTCTAGTATGGTCTCTCCCATCAGGAGGGGAAAGGCAAATATTGCATGGGACCTGGCAATAAGATTGAATGAGACATAAGCAAAGTCTGATCGCAACCTTATCCCTACCCCTTAACAGCCACTATATCCCTTGTGGCAAGTGAAGGGCCCCAGAAGTGAGGGATCTTATTGCTAAGTAGATCAGACAGAGTTCTTAAAGATTCTAATATGTTGCCTGTATTGTCTCATCTGTAAAATGGGTGTTAAAATAGCACTCATATCTTGGGTTGTGAAGATGAAAGAAGATAATCTATGTAAAGGACTGAGCACAGGGCCTGGGACAGTTAGTGATAGATACATGTTAGCTACTGTTGCTATTTTGTATTCCATGTTCAATCTATGATATTGATTAACCTGTTTATTGATTGATGGATTTTCATTTAGTAAATTAATTTTCAATAAATGATTTTCACTTAAGCATTTGTTCACGCAGTCACTTCATTCATTTATTTATCATAAAACATTTATCAAGGTCCTATTCTATACTGACACTATGCTGGGCTCAAGAGATGCTGAGGCTTTTTGGGCAAGAAGGTTGAAGACTAGGCAGGGAGAGAGGCCTGAACTAAAGCAGGAGAAGGCAAGGTGTAGTATACACATCATGGAGACATGTATAAAGCATTCCTGGAACCCAGAGGAACCAGGAAGTGCTGCTCATAAAAGATGCTTTTTGAACTAGATCTTGAAGAATGAGTAGCCCGAGGAGTTTGGGCTTGCGAATTCTAGATAACAAGAACAGCTTGCCAAAAGGGATAAAGTTGTGAAACAAACAAACAAACAAAAAACAGGGTTTGGAGCCAGGAGGACTTTGGTGTGAGTGGTGTTTGGCCATTCTGCCTGGTGCCTTCCTTTGAATTTAGGTTCGACCCCCTGTGGGGGCCACAGAGAGTCACCTGCAGCTCAGTCTTACCCCAGGTGCTGGGCCCAAGTCTGCTCTTAGAGGAAATGTAAGTAGCTCATATCACTCAGTATCGGGTCAGCTAGGCTCTGGGTTCTGTTCTGAGCTCCTGCTCTATTTCTAGCTGTGAAGTTTCCACTTGATTCCTGTCACAGGCTCTACCTTGTATTCCAGTTCAAATAACTGGGCTTTTGCCTTTGTTCTTTCTTCTACATTCTGCCTCTAAGTTTCTCTAAGACTGGAATTTTGCCTTTCCTTATCAGTCCTTCCTAGAACTTCAGTCCCTCCCAGAACTTCAGTCCCCTCCTTGGCCCTGGGGCCTCACTCCAGGCTGCTTGATCCATTTATGGTTATTGCTTGCTGGGTTCACCTTCTTCTCCTTTCTGCAGGTGGAACACAGACTGATGACAACCACGTGCTGAGATCCCCTGTTACTGCCTAGACACAAATTGCTATCTAGGTCCTGTTTCACTGCCTGGCAGAACTGCCTTGCTACTTCTGGTTTGGCTCGCCATTGCCTGAATTCCTAAACTCCATTCTGAATATTACTAGTGAAAAATGCACGGCTGGGCGCAGTGGCTCACACCTGTAACCCCAGCCCTTTGGGAGGCTGAGGCAGGTGGCTCATCTGAGGTCAGGAGTTCGAGACCAGCCCGGCCAACATGGTGAAACCTCGTCTTTACTAAAAATACAAAAATTAGCCAGGCATGGTAGTGGGCACCTGTAATTCCAGCTACTCAGGAGGCTGAGGCATGAGAATTGCTTGAACCCGGGAGGCAGAAGTTGTAGTGAGCCGAGATCACACCACTGCACTCTAGCATGGGCTATATAGAGCGAGACTCAGTCTCAAAAAAAAAAAAAAAAAGAAAAGAAAAATGCGCTACTTTGGTATTGAAATTAGCATCCAACATCAGCTTTTGGAGATACAGGTTATGCCATATACTTTGGTAAATTTCCCCCAAGCATTTAGACTTACAGAAGATATGCAGTAAAAGCTGTTGGAGTATATGCTACAAATGAGCCTTGGTGGTGTGGTCCCAGGCCTTCCTGTCCTGATTAGCATTTTATGGCATGTATAATTTTCCTTAACATTGCTCAGGGGATTAGGACACTAGTCATATGCTGCCAGCCACAAGTTTTAAAAAACCAACTTAGGAATAAAATCACAACAGGAAATGAAGACCATTTGGAAACTTGAGAACCCACATGTTCTCTATGTTATTTTCTTTTCTTTTCTTTTTTTTTTTTTTAGGAAGAGTTTCAAAGTTTCAACCTGTTTTAATGCTTGCCCATCTGGTTGTTTTATTAATGAAAACAGCAGCATCTTCTAATGCTCTTGTGTGAGGCAACAGTATTTTCCCAAAAAAATCACAGAAAAAACTTTGGGATTTGATGTACCATATTTTGTCTTTTACTTTTTTTCTTTGAAAAAATAAATCCCAACTGGAGATCATTTTAGAGAGAGTATGTGCTTAGAAATATTCAGTGAGTCATGCCTGGTGTTGTAGGTCTATTCCGGTGCGTGGGGTTTCCAGAACAATTACATAAGTGTTAGCATAGCCAGGAACTTTTGACATTTGTGGCAGCTTAATGGAGTTCTTTTCATCATTGAAAATATTCTAATTGTTGTTTCCTTAAATCTAAAATGCATAAAACTAGTGAAGCAGGATAAATTGATTCTGAGGCATTTCTATCCAGTATGCTTTGTTGGCAAAGAAACTGAAGAAAATTTACTTGAAATAAAATACAGGTGATCAAGCTGTTAACAAATACAGTGATCTAATCATCTGGCAGAAAGTGAGAGGATAAATTGTTAAGTGAGACCTTTTTGTTTCTTCTCTTTCTTTTATCTATCAAGATTTCCAGCCCAGGCGTGGTGGCTCACACCTGTAATCCTAAGCACTTTGGGAGGCTGAGGCGGGTGGATTGCCTGAGCTCAGGAGCTTGAGACCAGTCTGGGGAACACGGTGAAACCCCGTCTCTACTAAAAATACAAAAAATTAGCCAGGCATGGTGGCTTGTGCCTGTAATCCAAGCTACTCAGGAGGCTGAGCTACGAGAATCGCTTGAACCCAGGAGGCAGAGGTTGCCGTGAGCCAAGATCATGCCATTGCACTCCAGCCTGGGCAACAGAGCGAGACTCCGTCTCAAAAAAAAGAAAAAAAAAAAAGATTTCCTTTTCTTTTACAGCCTGACCATAGCATATTGTTTACTTGCACAACCCTACATAATGAGATTATTCAATCACATGTTTTTTAAAATTCAGGGATTCCAAAGCTATTAGATCAATACTTTTCTTTAATCTTTCAAAAGATCACCAGGAAATAATGTGATATTCCACTACTACTAATTTGTTTGTTAAAATATATTTTTAAGTACCTGTGTTCCAAAGTATCTCCTAGTATGAGAAACTAGAGAAAGACCCAACCGAAGTCATTATCAATTAATTTTTTCTATCTCAAAGGTGAGCTCCCCAAATCCAGAGTTTAGGGGCTTTCTAGGGAGGGTGAAGTCCTTAGTTTTGTTTTTATTTTTTTTGAGACGGAGTCTCGCTCTATTGGCAGGCTGGAGTGCAGTGGTGTGATCTTGGCTCACTGCAACCTCCGCCTCCCGGATTCAAGCAATTCTCCTGCCTCAGGCTCCCGAGTAGCTGGGACTTCAGGTGTGTGCCACCACGCCTGGCTAATTTTTGTATTTTTAGTAGAGATGGGGTTTCACCATGTTGGCCAGGATGGTCTTGATCTCTTGACCTTGTGATCCGCCCGCCTCGGCCTCCCAAAGTGCTGGAATTACAGGCGTGAGTCACTGCGCCTGGCCGGAAGTCCTTAGTTCTTATAGATGATTGTTCGGTGTCTTGCACAATTTTGCTACTACCTTATTTTCCTGCAGATAAGACATTGTAGTTATGGGTGTTACTGTATTTATTGGTTCAAAAGACATGGTGCAAAGGACAAGTAGGCCAAGCAGGCTCTGACTCATAGAGGTTGCTGCCTGCTTGTGCCATGTGTGCGCCTTTTGAGTAAAGAGCACAGTCCACCAAGTCCAGCTCTGCATGCTCAAGTGCTATTGAATTCTTTCCATCTGACCACAAGTACTTGAGCACCTTTCCTCCATAGCAGAGCTGATAGCACAGAGCACACTGAGAATCCCTATAGGGAAGGTGTGGTGAGGCTGTGTGAACTGTGTGGGCTGTGGTCACGTAGTTGATCATGTAAATGGGATCACAAACTTAGTAAGCATCCTGTGACACACCGTCGTCATTAGAGTGTGCTTGTTGATGTTGGAGTACTATGTGCTATTCAGGACTATTTCCAAGAATCTAGTTGAATATATATCCTGGGCTGTAGGATACAGGATGAAAAGAGGATTTGGTGTCCCTGCCAAGTTTCCTAGATAATGCAGATAATTTCTTTTAGCAGGAAGTGATGTGTACATCTCAGGGCTGGGAAGGTGCAGGTATAGGAAATTAGCCTTAGCAAGAAACAAAATGCCAAAATCAAGGCCAAGTGAGAACATAACTTCTAGACCAACAGAAAGGAAGTGAGGGGATCTGAGCTGCCCTGTTTTGTTTCTGAAAAACCACTCATCTTGCTCTTCTATATTCCTGACTTTCTCCATCCAGTAGGCACCAAGTCCAGCTAGCTCTGTCTCTTCTGATTTTGGAATCTGTCTTCCCTTCACCATCTCTCCAGTCATGGAGTTCAGTCTCTTACCATACTCACCTGGATTACTGCAATAGACACTAACTGGTCTCCCTGCTTTCAGTCTTCAACACCCCATATCTCACCAAAGGGATCTTTGTTGTCTGTCCATTGTTAAATGGTTGGGATTTATTGGGAGGATTTCTGTCTGCTCTCAGGATGGACCAGAAGTTTCAGAAATTGATAGAAATGGGTCGGGTAGGGATGGGTAGGGTTAGAACATTCAACAGTGTTGTCAGTGCCCTGCCCCAGAATGAATGCTCTTCCATCATTTCTCCATCTTTTCACCCTCTTTCTTCACTCCAGGGAGTGAACATTGTTCCAGCTTGGGTCAGGTGGCTGTTTGTTGGTGAGTAAGGGGTTCAGGGAACAGATTTAACAACTCAGCAGGCAATCCTTCAAAGGGAAATCAAGGTGGAATGGATACTGAGTTCTCAAAAATCAACATGTTCCCATGATATGTTGACTATAGAAGGGTCATCTAAGTGCAGTAGCAAATATAGTTTATAGTATTTACTCGAATGGCTTGTTAATTTATCTCTCTTCCTCAATAGACATTGAAGTCCCTGGAGGAAGAACCATGTCTTATTCATCTTTGTATGCCTGGCCTCTCATAGACACATACAATAAGTACTCATTGTATCAAAGAATGAATCAATGTTCCCGTAAGTGAAAGCTGTGTTTGGTCTAGTCTATATGCTTCCAGAACTACTTTATGGTCCCCCAGCCCCAGCCTTCAGTGACCCTGCTTCCTGAGCTAGAACTGCTCAACACTGACCTCAGCAGCAACCCACCTTCTGAGTCCACCCACCCTCTGGGTGCTCCTGAAGGGGCAGAGAGAGCCAAGCGGCTATATGTCAGATACAAGACCTCACTGTCTGCTTCCTTTCGTCCATCTCTCTTTTTTTTTTTTTTTTTTTTTTTTTTTTTTTTTTTTTTTTTTGACAGAGTCTCACTCTGTCGCCCAGGCTGGGCTGGAGTGCAGTGGCGCCATCTTGGCTCACTGCAAGCTCTGCCTCCCGGGTTCACGCCATTCTCCTGCCTCAGCCTCCTGAGTAGCCGGAACTACAGGCGCCCGCCACCACGCCCGGCTAATTTTTTTGTATTTTTAGTAGAGACGGGATTTCACCATGTTAGCCAGGATGGTCTCAATCTCCTAACCTCGTGATACACCTGCCTTGGCCTCCCAAAGTGCTGGGATTACAGGTGCGAGCCATCGCGCCCAGCCCTTTCGTCTATCTCTTATAGCACCATTTTAGCCTTCAGGGACTCCTAACATGCATTTGTTCCTGGAGTGCTTAGTAGTTGTGGATGAACTGATATCTATCTTATTTGGCAATGTAATAAAAGGAATGTGCTTTGACATCAGACAGAGTTGCAATATGAACACTTCAAGTACTAGCTGTGTGACTCTGGATACTTTTTTTTAACCTCTCGGGGTCTTTGGTTACACACAAGTCCAATGAAGACACTACAAGTGTAAATGAAATAATATATGCAAAGACACTTGTTATAACGCTTGGCATTTGACAGGTGTCCTGTGAATGTCAGCTCCCTTCTGCCTTTGTGGCTTATAGCAATAGGGGCATGAGGAAAATTTGCAGTGCTAGCGTAGGTAATTTGAGCTGAAAGGAAAAAGAGAAAAAAGGAGAATGAACGTACCCAGTTGCTCTAACATGAATCAAAGTCAATGATTAACTTTTTACTGACTATATAAAATGCAACAAAGTTTAAATAAATGTAACAACTGGGCTTAAGGGAGAAACAAACCCATATATTTTCTAAAACAATAGAATTAGATATTTGGCAAACTAGAACCGGCACGGGCATAACAATTAAATTTCTTCTCTAATGAGTGTTGTTTGTTTTACTCTAGGATGCACTGGGATAAAATATTGGGATAAAATTTAGAGAGGTCTGTTTAGAAAAGGGAATTAAACATGATTGGCTATTATTGTGTCTTTGTTTTCTCATTTAAAAAAATTACAGAGGCTGGGTGTGGTGGCTCACACCTGTAATTCCAGCACTTTGGGAGGCCAAGGTGGGCGGATCACGAGGTCAGGAGATCGAGACCATCCTGGCTAACACGGTGAAACCCCGTCTCTACTAAAAATACAAAAAATTAGCTGGGCGTGGTGTCGGGCGCCTGTAGTCCCAGCGACTTGGGAAGCTGAGGCAGGAGAATGGCGTGAACCTGGGAGGTGGAGCTTGTGGTGAGCTGAGATCACGCCACTGCACTCCAGCCTTGGTGACCGAGCAAGACTCCATCTCAACAACAACAACAAAAATACAAACAGAAAATTCAAGTACTGCAGTGGAAATATGATGGAGTTTCTATCAAATTATATCAAAAGTGTGTTGTTCTGGGGAGAACTTAAACCAATTCAACAGCTCAAAAGGAGGGCATGAAACCCACTCCTCCCACCTCCAGTAGCACTCCTTTTACTCATTTTTTCCCCTTCTCCAAAATTCTAAACTGCTCACGCATTCCAGATTGTTCCTGAGGAGAATGAGCATATGCTATCCTGGTGTGGAAATGCCTGGTATGCTAATTCATAGTTTGGAGGAGAGAGAAGATATGAGGTCAAACTGGAAGATAGTGAACTAAAAATAATATAACCCACCTCCATGCCTCTCTCTTTAGCTCAGTGCCACATCTTCCCCTGCCAAAGGGAAGCCACGGCGCCACAACATCCTGAGGAGAGAGAGCCTTGATTTTTCTGTTGGGGACCCACTTTTCCCCCATAGGAGAAACAACCATCAATCACAATACCTTCCCCTATCCTGGCCAAAGGGAGGTTGGATCCCTAGCTGAAGGTAGGCCTATCAGATACTCTTGACCTGGAATTTCAGTGTGGAGAGAAGTGACACAAAAACTGAGAATGGTTGGAAATCATTTACCCTGGAGGCAATGAAACTAAGGAAACTGCATTATTCACAAAACCTGAATTTCTAGAGCTTCTCTTGTCCTTGAATAAAGCAGATTCTTCAGCCTCTCCTTCTGTGAGATACTCTATATCCTTCCGATAAATTGGTTTGCTTAAGCTATCCAGAGTCAACTTCTGTTAACCTCATCACAGAATTCTGATGAAAATAGCTTCTCAGATGCTTCAGGCTCCAATATGCAATGCTAAAGGTCAAAATTTAGGGGTGGGGGAGGAGTCACTTGGGTCAAACATTTACTAAGGCACCAAGCTCAATTTTTCTGAAGACATTCTTCTCCCAGAGGTTGGCTTTATGGCATCCCTTACAGAGCGAGGGCCACACAGGCCTGGGAAGGAAAAGGAGCCCCTGAGTCCATCTTTTCCTGCAACTAATTTGGTTAAAATCACCAGATTCCCTAATTCTCCTAATGCAATTCCAATGAGTCCCACAGATTCTAGAAAAGTGTCAGTGGTGCTGGTCTAGGTGGGTAAGTTTCAATCTGTCTTGTAAGAGGCAGTGACAAAGTTACACAGTAATTATATAACAGATTATGGTGAAGAAGCAGCCGCTGCCTTTAAAAAAAAAATCACTGCGTGGGAACTTTTCAAATCACAACCCTCCATTAGGAGCCTATATTTCCCAGAAGATCCTCATTCCTTCATTTAGGCAGCAGTTTTAAACTCAGCTGGAACCACTGTTTCCTCATGACAGCAACAGAAAGGGCCAAACTGTATCTTATTTTACTAAATAAGCAGCGTGTCCTAGTCATGGCACTTTGTATCCCTAGGATGTCACCTTGTTTTGAAGTTATTTCAGCTTTGGTTTGAAAAGTATCCTGTCAGCAAAACCAGCCTTCTCCCCATGGAGTTTAGGAGCCAGGAGGGAGTAGGGGAAGGGATGCGTAGGAGATGATGTTCCTGAATCATTTACCAGGAGCCCTCCACCTGTTGAAATTATGTTCTCTTCCTCTCCCCTTCCCCCTTCCCCTTCTCCTCCTCCTCCTCCCCCTTCCCTCCTTCCCATTCCCTCCTCCCCTGCTTCCTTCTCTCCCTTCTACTTCTCGTCTTTTATTTATTTGGTTTTGCTGCAGGTGCAACTCCAGTATCCTGATGGGGGAAGCAACTTAAGTGTTTTTTGTTTTTTTAAAACAGAATCTCACTCTTGTCCGCCAGGCTGGGGTGCAGTGGCATGATCTGGGCTCACTGCAACCTCTGCCTCCTGGGTTCAAGCGATTCTCCTGCCTCAGCCTCCTGAGTAGCTGGGATTACAGGCACCCACCACCATGCCCAGCTAATTTTTGTATTTTTAGTAGAGACGGGATTTCACCATGTTGGCCAGGCTGGTCTCGAACTCCTGACCTCAGGTGATCCATCCGCCTCGGCCTCCCAAAGTGCTGGGATTACAGGTGTGAGCCACTGTGCCTGGCCCAGTATATTCTTTTATTCAACAACATTTGTTGAGTATCCTGGACCAGGTACTGGTAAACTAGATAGGCAACATCCTTGCCTTGGAGGAGCTTCTATTCCAATGGAGGGAGACAGAAGCAAATGATGATTTCAGATCTGCTTGGCCCACAGGGAGCCCCTGGGTCTAACATATGGGCAGGGGATTCCAAAGTCCTTACTTTCCAGGTGGAAATGGTTGCTTGTATGAAGTAGCAATTAGATGAACACTTCAGACAAGGACAATCAAAACAGGAAGTTGTCGATTTCAAATACCTTCAAAGAAGGAAAATGTTTCAGGGAAGCTTTTACTTCCATGGACTCATTTCAGCAGTTCTTTGGTCTTATGTGAGACCTTTTAATGAGTCCCTTGTATTTATGAAATGCTGTATGACTGCACACAGTCCCTTTGTGCATGTGACTTCACTTGGTCCTGTGAGAAGGACTGAGCAGGTATTATCCTGATTTTACAAATGAGAAAACTGAGGCTCAGACAACTTGCCCAAACGCACCCAGCTAGCTTAGGTGTATGACTAGAAACCAGGCTTTCCCCTTTCCTGATCAACACCACGAACCTCACTTCTCCTCTCTTGCCTCCCTCATGGTCATCTTTTTCATCCATCACGAAGGGCGCTGCTGCTGTGGGTTTGACTGGGATTACCCATGATATTTTAGGAATATGATATTCTGGGAAAGAGGACACACCCCCCAACATACACACACTCCTAAAAAGTATATATCCCTGTAATTTGCTACCATCATTTGTCAAAAATTATTAGCGTCAAGCCTTTCTGGGGGGCCTGGCTCAGAGACCATTCAGGAAAACAACCAAATTTCCAGTGGCATCTATCTGTTCTAATGCCAGCACTGTGGTCATAGGAAGCCATTCACAGAGGATACAACATACCTAATTATTATTTGGCATCAAAAACACCAGAAGCAGGAATATTGATGGTATATTAACAGTGACTTCTGAATGTATAACCATATTTGCCTGATTCATCCATCCCTATAAAAATTGATCAAGCTGGGTGCAGTGGCTCATGCTTGTAATCCCAGCACTTTGGGAGGCTGAGGCTGGAGGATCAGCATAGGCCCAGGAGTTTAAGACCAGCCCAGACAGCACAGTGAGACCTCATATTTACAAAATTAAAAAAAAAATAGCTTGATATTTTGGCATGTGTCTATAATCTCAGCTACTTGGGAGGCTGAGGCAGGAGGATTGCTTGAGCCCAAGAGGTTGAGGCTGCAGCAAGCTATAATCATGCCACTGCACTCCAGCCTTGGCAACAGAGCAAGATGCTCTCCCTCTCTCTCTCTCTGTCTCTCTCTCTCTCTCTCTCTTTTTTAAATGATCAGTTTAGTGATAACAGAGTGGAAACCACATATAAGTAAACTTTATTACAATAATGTGTCCTCTACTAATGAAAGTTAAGATTTATCTAACATCTCTTATGAACCAGCCCCTATACTAAGTGTTTCATGTAATTATCTCATATAATCTTTACCACAGCCTTTTAAGTTAGGTGCTGTTATTATAACCATTTTACAGATGAGGAAATTGAGGCTCCGAAAGGTAAACTGTTTTGCCCAACAATATATAGCTACATGGTGATAGAACTAGTGTTTGAAAGTTGGGCCGTCTGACTGCAAAATCTCTTTCCTAATCACTGTTCTAATTGGTGCACAGATTATTAGAGTTAGACCTTAGTTGAACTTCCTATTTTAGACAGATGGAAGCAGAGGCCCTAGCAGATTAAGGATCTGCTTAACGTCTTCACCAACAGAATGGGACTTGCTTCTACATTGCCTCTCAACTGGAGAAGAGCTGGAATGAGTCTTTTGATTTTCGCCTATAGATTTACAGAAGAATACCTTCTGAGAATTTGAGTAGAGAATATCCATGCCATGTAAAGTGGAATCTTGACAAACTTGTACTCATGAACCCAGTTATGAGGTTGTCTATTCAATCATAAGAAACATTTCTAAGTGACTAAAAACTAGCCATATTCTAGTAGGAGTCCCCTATTCTACCTAGGTCTGTTCTGATAAGAGAAACCTGGAGCAATCTGTTTCAAAACAATAAATTTATCTGAAGCTTCCAGAGGAGTCATCTTTGAAAAACTCATAAGCAAGGAGTTAACTGTTGTAATAAGCTGATGGTAATAGTGCAGGTTTTATTACTTTTGTTTTGGTTGGTTTTGTTTTCTTCTTTTTTTCTTTTTTGAGTTCAATAAACCACACTGAATGTTAATAATCCATTAGTTCTAGAGGAAACATTTTTAGCTCCAAGAAAATTACTTTTTCCTCCCAAATCTGAACCTGTAAACACCAAAGCTCTTTGTCTTATAAAAAGGCTTAGCGTTAGTTGTTTCAACAAGATTAGCCCTGTTGATCTGAAGCACCTGTGCTTCCAGAAAATGTAGGACATTATCAATTTTTAACATTTGTCCAGGAAGCTGTGCTTGGACTAATGTTATTTATCCAGCTGGGTATACTGACTAGGACAGAGCAGATGAAAGTAGTTGGGGATTGTGTAACATCTAAGATTGGCCCTGATAATCAATCCAGCCTGGAGCACATGGACGTGATTACAAAATACCATCTTCCCTTTTTTTCAGGATACTGATAAAACAGAAGGCAGTGCTATCTGCCATAACCCACTTCAAGAATTCTGGGGACCTGTTTTTAGGTCACTTAGTTGTTCTGCTTAGTTTTCTGGATGGTGAGCACACAGAAGGCACAAGATGAAAACTCTAACACACAATTTGCATCAATGACACCCTTGGGGTTGTTAAAAGAACAAATAAAAAGGGGTGTGGGAGGAGGTCTGTGGAACTGTGTGCGCCACCTCCGTATGGGCTCACTTCGGCCTTCTCCAGGGAGGAACTCTGTGCAGCTGCATCCCCATTCCTGTCCCCTCCGCCTGCACACACTGGAATAGCAAGAAGGCAGCAGAGAGCACACAAAAAGACACTCAGTAGGGGAAACAGTCCCACTGTTTAACCTCGGGTGTTCAATGAACACAGTAGGGCTGGGGGCGGGAGGGCCAAAACAGGAAGAGGAAAAATACAAGATGGTTTGGTAAGAAAGCAAAAATAGAAAGAGTCCCAAATTTTTAAAAATAAAAATAAAATCAAAACCAAAAACCACAGGCTGCATTTATCTGAGAAGCGAGAAAGTGAAGGAAGCAATTTAAACTAGAACGATGCAAAAGTGGCAGGCGGCACAGGGAGCTCCCACTGCCTTCCCCAGCAGGACTGCAAGGGTGGGAGGATCCATTCAAACCAAGCACCTCCAAGCTTGGCAAAGGATTGCTCTCTGAATGACGCCAGGCCTCACCCAGCTGCTTGGAAACAAGCTTGCATGAAGGTAGGAGGGAAAGGATTGCAGAGAACCTGCTGGCGTGCTTCTTCCCTATCTGAGTTTGAATGCTTCTCAGAGAACTTTAAAGGCTGACGGCTAAATTTAATCAGAGTTAAATCATTGAAATGAAGATGTTCTCATGCAATACAAATGAAAAGTGATTCTGCCAGTGCTTTCCCTATAAGGCAATGAATGGTACAGGCTCCTAAGGAGCAGCCCAGCAGTTTGGAAATGTTATGAATTCAGGGGAGGCAGGAAATGTGAAAGTCTGGTTCATTGCTACTATTGTCTTCCGGGGATTTTTGGCCTGGAGGTGAAACAGGCAGGGTTTTACAGCTGGTATTGTGCAATGACTGAGCACTTGCTCGCTCCCAGTTCAGTAAAATTCTTCATACATGGCATCCTAACTACATTATTTCAGACAGCTGTTTTCTCTAAGGAACTCCAAATATTTTCTGCAAAGGCGCTTACATAAACCTTACAACCGTGGACTTAGACTGAATGAAACATTAGTTTGTTGTTTCAAGACAGTTTGATTCAAGGCAATCTGATTTTGTGCCAGTTTAATCATTTTAGAAAATGTACAGGTCCAGTTCTGGTTCAGACTGGCTTATCTTCACATGATTTATTTTCCATAAAAGTAAATGTTAAATCATAGTGATAAGTCATGTATGCTTGATACAATGTGATGAGAAGGGCACTTTACCTCTGTAAGCTGTGCTTCCAAAAACCCATAACTCCTGTCTAACCACAGGAAGAACATTAAATAAACCCAAATTGAAAAACATTCTACAGATTACCTCACTAGTTCTCCCCAAGGTCATCCCAAACCAGGAAAGTCTGGAAAACTGTCACAGTCCAGAGAAGCCTAAAGAGACATGACAACTAAATGTAATGCAGTATCCTGTTGATACATTACTATTGACCTTTCCTGGAACAGGAAAGGATGCGGGGGAGAGACCAAGGCAATCTGAATAAAGCATGGTCTGCAGTCAACAGTAATGTATCAATTTTGGTTCCTTAATTGTGACAAGTATACATAATATAGGATGTTGACAATAAGCAAACTAGATGTGCAATACATGGAAACCTTCTATATTCACAACTTTTCTACAGATCTAAACTAGTCTAAAATTAAATGCTTATTAAAAAATAAATGTCACACCTGTAATCCCAACCCTTTGGGAGGCCAAGGGAGGAGGATCGCTTGAGCTCAGGAGTTTGAGACCAGCCTGTGCAACATGGTGAAACCCTGTCTCTACAAAAAATACAAAAGTTAGCTGGGTATGGTGGTGCATGCCTGTAGTCCCAGCTACTCTGGAGGTTGAGGTGGGAGGATGGTTTGAGCCTGGGAGGCAGAGCTTGCAGTGAGCACAGATTGTGCCACTATACTCCAGCCTGGGTGACAGAGTGAGACCCTGTCTCAGAAAAAAAAAAAAAAAAAAAAAAGTCAAAAGTTAGTCTCATGATTCTGCAAAATCAGTAATTTGAATCCATTTCAGGTTTCAAATCATGGTTGGTTTAGATCCCTGTTCCTAGTGTCCTATTTTTATTGGAATTTTACCAAGAGGAAAATTGAAACATAAAGACAGGGCTGAACACAAGGTGAGGGCTGATATGACAAAGGAGAATTTCTCTTCTGGAACTCATCTACCTGGCTCTCCACTCAAGCACCTGGCCTCTGGACAGTGCCTAATTACCTTCCGCCAAGATAGTGGGTAATAAAGGAATTTCAGGTGTTACCTTTGTTAAGAGTTTATGTATTTTAATGGGATATTATGAAGAGAGAAAATGGGTGCTGAGGAATGATTTCAGCCCCTACCCAAACAACACAGGGTAGTCAGTTAGTTTTAGGGCAGCGGCCATCATTTCTGAGACTTAAAGGCACAACTCCCTGGAGACAATCCGGGATAATGTGACTTCTCATCTCACGCATATGAAATACAGTCAGTGTGGGAGTGAGTCCTGGAGCCATGACAGCAAGAGGCCAGCCTCTAAGAGATGATCTGTACCTTGCTTTTCGGTCTTTAATAACTTGAGATATTGCTGCCAGCTACTTAACCAAGCTCTGCAACTGCTGTAATGAGAAAGTGATGACCTTTGGACTTACAAAGTCCTGCACTCAAGTCCCCCATGTCCAAATTTGCCACTTCCTGGATGTGTGGCCCAGGTCAGCCTACTTAATCTTGCTGATATTCCAGTTTTTCATCAGGAACAAGGCTGATCATAATACTACCTTGAAGGATTGCTGTGAGGACTAACTAGAGGGAGTGTGTGAGAGTCCCTTGCCCAATGTCTGGAACACAGTAGGTATTGAACAAATATTCTTTCCTTTTGCCCTTTCCCTCCTTTCTCACACAGCAGGACAGTGGAGACAGGCACAGCCTGGCAGCTCAGCTCCTCTCACAAATCGTTCTCTCTGTTCTCACGAGATTAGCATTTCTAATAGGATAAGGAATTCTTTCTAATTCATTGATTATTAGTCCTGATGTTTGCAAATAATCTCTCCTGATTTGCGCAGAACCAAGAACTTAATGCTCTTTCAGGGTTTAAATTTATTTATTATTATTTTGTTGTTATTCAGTGGAAAGGTCCAATTTTATTCCACCAGAAATTGTCTGGATGGCTCTCCTGCTGGATAATTAAAGCTAATGGAGCCCAGGAGCTATGCAAAGTAGACACTAAAAGAGGATTGTTTAAAACAAGATGGGAACCGTCTGCTAATAGTGCCTTGCAGCCAGAGATGTCAGGATATCTCAGTAGAATTGTGGTAACAAATAAGCAAGAGGCAAGGTACCTAAGAGAGCTAAGAGTGGTGGGGAGAAGAAGAAAAACAGAGCAAGCAGGCAGACGGGGTAAATAGGGAGAGACCCCTCAATACAGAGACGGTCTAGAGGTGAAAAAACTGGGGAAAGCTGTTTCTGAAACCTTCATAGGGGACTTCGAAGGGAAAAATTTCCCAACATCCAGGCCTTTTATAATTTTGAGTAACAGCCGCCTTCACAGTAGATGTGTTTCTGTCATGATACGTGTACAAGTACATCCCTTATTCCAGGCCTGTCCTTACAGTGTGGCCTGCCGAACTGTGCAGTTTACATCTAACCGACATAGAAAGCTTCTGCCTTTCAGCAAATCAAACGAGCATTCGAGTTAAATGGCCACACTTTCATTATTATTATTATTATTCACAGTCTGCATTACTACCACAACAGTGGCACTGTTAAGCAATCCATCATTTGGGCCAAACGTGAGTTTGAGGAATTCCACAGAGATCTTTTCATATTTGACCCAATAGAGTCTTCCAAGGAGTCTTCTGAACCACTGGGGTCAGGAAGGAGACATGAATTTTAAGGGTTTTACTACCAAATGTCCTTTGCTTTATTATTATTATTATTATTTATTATTATTATTATTATTATTATTTTTAAACAGGGTCTTGCTCTATCTCCCAGGCTGGAGTACAGTGGCTGGAGCACGGCCCGCTGCAGCCTTGACCTCCCAGGCTCATGTGATCCTCCCACCTCTCGGCCTCCCGAGTAGCTGGGACTACAGGCACACACCACCACACACAGCTAATTATTGTTTTTTTTTTTTTTTTAGAGATGAGGTTTTGCCATGTTGCCCAGGCTGGTCTCAAACTCCTGAGTTCAAGCAATCCTCCCACCTTGGCCTCCCAGAGTGCTGGGGTTACGGGTATGAGCCACTGCACATGTCCCTTTGCTATGTTTAGAAATTTTTAAAATAAAAAGCAGTTATCCATGTTTATGGTAGAAAATTTTGAAAGTAAGAACCATCTAAATAAATATCACCCATTACCTCATTAACCAAGGATAATGCTATAAACATTACTGTTTTCTTTTTCTTTATTTCTTTCTTCTTCTTCTTCTTCTTTTTTTTTTGAGCCAGAGTCTCCCTCTGTCGCCAGGCTGGAGTGCAGTGGTGCAATCTCGGCTCATTGCAACCTCCGCCTCCCTGGTTCAAGCAATTCTCCTACCTCAGCCTCCCGAGTAGCTGGGACTACAGGCACCTGCCACCATGCCCAGCTAAATTTTCTTGTATTTTTAGTAGAGATGGGGTTTCACCATGTTGGCCAGGATGGTCTCAATCTCCTGACCTTGTGATCTGTCCACCTCAGCCTCCCAAAGTGCTGGTATTACAGGCATGAACCACCGCACCCGGCCTCTTCTTTTTCTTTCAAAATTGTGTTTACATTTTCAATATATAAGTGGCATAGAAAATGTGGAAAACAGGGAAAAGAAGAAAAAAAGTCCATAATTATTCCACCTTAACTACTACCAAAATTTTGGTACATTTTTTCCTTAGGTTCTTTTTTGTCTTTATGAATAACATTCCCCCTTTAACATGGCAGCAACCAAACTGTATATACAATTTAGTATTATGACACTTTTGCCTGACATCATCACAAGCTTTTTCAGGGTGACAAGTTTTGTTTTCAAAAATTTTCATTTCTACCAGCACTCTAATACTACACAGAGTAGTTATATTGTTGCTTACATTAAACTGTTTCCCTAGAGTTAAGATTTAGTTTGTTTCCAGAATTTTTTATTAGAAATACCATTGTGTCAACAGTACTACCCTAATAATTTTATTTTATTTTATTTTACTTTTGAGATGGAGTTTCACTCTTGTTGCCCAGCCTGGAATGCAATGGCACAATCTTGGCTCACCGGAACCTCCGCCTCCCAGGTTCAAGCGATTCTCCTGCCTCATTCTCCCAGGTAGCTGGGATTACAGGCATGTGCCACCATGCCCGGCTAATTTTGTATTTTTAGTAGAGACGGGGTTTCTCCATGTTGGTCAGGCTGGTCTCGAACTGCCGACCTCATGTGATCCGCCTGCCTCGGCCTCCCAAAGTGCTGGGATTACAGGCGTGAGCCACCGCGCCCGGCCTATAAAATTTTTTAAAGATCCTGGAAGTGGTATAATTCTGTTATCTCAAGTTGTTTCTATTATGTAACAGACATTTATTGAGTGCCTTGATACATGCAGGATGTTAGAATAGCTAACAGAATAAGATATAGACCCTGTACTCTGGAGACTAGTCATATAGCAGAGACAGATACTTATACCACACCTTTAAGTTCACCTTGAGAAGTACTACAATGGAAGTGCCAGGATCTAATGTACAGAAATCATTTGTTCTGTATTTGGCTCATAGTAAGTGCCCAGTAACAAAATGATGACAATAATGATGACTGCAGCCACCACACTTTTTCTTTTTTGAGACAGAGTCTTGCTCTGTTGCCCAGGCTGGAGTGCAGTGGCACGATCTCAACTCACAGCAGTCTCCACCTCCCAGTTCCAGCGATTCTCCTGCCTCAGCCTCCCAGGTAACTTCGATTACAGCATGTGCCACCATGCCCAGCCAATTTTTGTATTTTTAGTAGAGGCAGGGTTTCACCATGTTGGCCAGCCTGGTCTCGAACTCCTGACCTCAGGTGATCTGCTTGCCTCGGCCTCCCAAAGTGCTGAGATTACAGGCGTGAGCCACTGCACCAGGCCAGCCACCACATTTCTCATAGAATCATTTAAATGCTGGTTTCCATGATCCTCATTTATAGAAAAACAAAATCAAGAGAGCAATGAAAAGTTACTCATGAATTATAAAAATCACTGCTAACCCACTATATGTCTAGGCTATGGCAGCAAATAGCAAAGATTATGAAGTTCCTTTTAATTGCTAAGACAAAGTTCCTCATAGAACACAAACCACTTCCATAGTAATATACTAATAGTGTGAGGTCAAACCAACTTAAATGCTGTCAGACAGCATGACTGTCCTCTTCTGAACATGACATGGGTCAGATAGAGTTATTTTTAGATAAGAGATAAGTCAGCTTAACTACACTTCTACGTCTTTAAAAATAAAAGCCCATATAACTTTGGGGACCAAGACAGATTAAGGGAATGCTAAAATTTTCCATAGGTAGATTTTTTTTTTTTTTTTGCATGTAATTCCTGATTCCCACCATTGCTTTCAGCAGCCCGGTCCACAGACCTGAACAATGGTTAATGTTTAAAAAGGTACAGCGTGTTCTGCTGAACAACTCTGCTCATTTCCTCTTCCTGATGGTGCTGCTGTGATTGCAGAACTCAAGTAAGGGCTTTTTACTATATGAGAATACATGAGAAATGATGCTCAAGTCATAATAAATGTGAGATTAAGGTCACTTGAAGATAAGAAGGTTGCAGCCTTAAGGAAAAACTTGAGTTGGCTTGGACCTCTGTGGGGGCAGGTTTACTGTAGTTTGTGGAAATAACCCACAGCTACCACTGAAATATGTGTAAGGATTTCAGACAGGAAATGAAGGAAATGCTGCATTAAACTAAAAGCACTTTAGGATTTAAATAAGCCGAATATAGATTCTCTGGTGAGAATTTGATCAGGGCACTGCTGGCATTGGCCCACCCTCTCATCTACAGTAGTGGAAAGAATTACAGTCTGCCTATCAAGTCCAGAATACAAAGTGCTTTCAGTCCTCTGACTATCCTCTTTCCTCTTTTATTAATTCCATTTCTCATTAAAATCCCCTGTACAATGTTCCATGAGAGTCAGCTCAAGGCAGCTACTGACATTTCCCATAAATGATACGCCCAATCTTCTTCCTACTAATCCAATTAGTTCTACTTCCTTCAAACTTCATTCAAAACTCAACTCATCTGATCTATGCCTGATGACCTTACGGTAATTCCTTGTCACTGTAAACCCTCAGCAGTTATTGTTGACTGATTTGCTCACTATGACCGTGTGTTTACTTGTGCCTGGCATTAGGCTTGGTGCTGGGGCTACACTGATGAGTAAACCCCAGTCACTGCCCTCATGGAGGTCACAGTTCACATGAAAAAAAACATCCTAATAAACTGTGATAAGGGCAATGGTCAAGATAGGCATGCAGAAGTATGAGGACAAGACATTCATCCTCTGGGGTGTCAGAAGGCTTCCTGGAAAAGCTGATGCCTGAGCTGGGTTTTCAAGTAGAGGAAGGTGGGGGAGATATAGATGGTAGGTAGTGTAATCCATGAACAGTTGAGATGGCCCTGTGTGCCATGGTATGCTTGGGTGTATTCATGACTTTCACTTCATGAGAAGTTCCCTATATTTGGGTTCTTTTCCTACAATTGAATTATAAGCTCTTCCAGGAACCATATTTTCTACTTATTTTGCCTTCTTCCCCTTGGGTCTCTTACAGTCCCCAGAGAGTTTTAAAGAGTTGTGTTTCACCATCCTGGGAAACACACTGCTGACTCACTGACCACCTCCAGGCCACTCTGCCCACCGTGTGTTAACAAGACTGTGTGGCCATGGAAAGATATGTAAGGCTGCAAGCCTTTTATCAGCTGTCAGGATAGACCCAGGAAGACACACAGGTCTGACTCAAAGCACATATATACTGCCTAATGGAAGAAACCATCCAAACCACTTACCCAGAAGTTCCACAAGCCCATCACATGCCATCCTTCCACTATTTCATATTCTTAGCCTTTGGTATGGTGATTTAAATTTTACATTCAAAGAGTTCTGCACCAATATTTCTATTAAGATTTCATTGGATAATTTTAAAAAGTCACTAAGCAAGTATGGAATGGATTTTCTACTTATCCCACAGAAACAGAAAGTAATCATTTTTTAAAATTAAAATCTTAAAATTGATATGGTGGATACTTTTACTGAGGTGGTCCCTGCCTCAAAAGTTGCCACTGCTGGGCAACTCACTGTCCTCTCTTAAGTCATGTGACTTTCTTTAGCGGTGGAAATACTTAGTGGACCTCATGAGTCTTGGAGAGTTTCGTTGAGTTCCTTTGCTTTGCAATGAGAAGATCGGATCCAGGTTGAGGTTGAGGGCGGGTATATGTGCTTTGTTTCCAGCCTCATATTTGGCCTCTAGGTAAATAGAACTCCACATTTCAAGGCTACCAAATCTTTCATGGATGGTTAAATCCCAATCCCTCCCCCACTCCAGGGTCAGGGGTGGAGGAAGGAGGAGAGGTAGAACAACAGGGTAAACTGAAAACAATCAATCAAAAAAAGAAAAAAAGCACCGAGCCAGTTTCACAGGCTCCGTTGCTCCAAAGCCATCATTTCAAGGTTATGGCTTTAAAATTATGGAGGAGGCAGCTTTCACCTGAGCCCTCCTTAATGGAAACAGCTGGAATCTAGCCTGCCTTTGGAAATAAGAGAGGACAATCCTGGAGCATGAAGCCAGCTGGGAAAAATTGGTCACTGAACACAAAGCTTTTTGAACTACCAAATAAAATACATGGGAACTTTATTTCCGATGACCCAGTAGCAGGGCCTAAATCATATTTGAGTGTGAAAATGAAATTAATGGCCTGTGTAAATACCCCAACTAGAGTTTCCAAATTCTGGTCACCGGTGTCCTAACAAGCAAACCGCACAGGGAGGAGATGGTTAAATAACAGCCACTTCCAAACCCAAGGCTCCTCTATACCACTGAGGAGGAAGAAAGACAAGCAATACTTCCTAATTTAGTTAAACTAAATAGTATCCAGATCCAGTTACCCATTTCAAACATATTAGAATAACTTTATGCAAATACTTTGGGAAAGCAAATAATATTCATGAGTGACCTTAACTACAAGCCCCTGTGTCCTTATTAGTCTATCAGAGATATTAATATTAGAACTTAACTCAAAAGACAGTGAGGACATGTTTTCATATAAAAAAGACATGTAGGCCAGGCAAGGTGGCTCACGCCTGTAATCCCAGCACTTTGGGAGGTTGAGGTGGGCGGATCACGAGGTCAAGAGATTGAGACCATCCTGGCCAACATGGTGAAACCCCGTCTCCACTAAAAATACAAAAATTAGTTGGGCGTGGTGGCACGTGCCTGTAATCCCAGCTACTCGAGAGGCTGAGGTAGGAGAATCACTTGAACTCGGGAGGCGGAGGTTGCAGTGAGCCAAGATCGCGCCATTGCACTCCAGCCTGGGTGACAAGAGCGAAACTCCATCTCAAAAAAAAAAAAAAAAAAAGACATGTAATGTTTTCAAGTCCTCACATGGTAGGCACCTAAAGGTAATTTGCTTCCTCCTTTTCTTCCACGATTCTGACTCCATTTTCTTATGATCTTGGCAGTTGGCTATAAAACCAACTTCTGGCTTTTCTTTGCTCATGTTTGCATTCCCAGCAGGGTCTTGAAAACTCATCGAGAACAGAAATCTTGTCTGATATGCTGTTGTTCCCACAGAGGGCTGGACATAGTAGGTAGACAGTAGGTGCTCGATGCATTTCTTTTTATGCCTGCAATGAACTGCTTCACTCTTTTCAGATGTTTCTTCCCTCTTCATTACACACAAAGGATGGTAAGAAAACATAAAATGTTTTTCAATACTTCATGGCCTTTCCCCACATTTTAAGACAACCAGTCTAACAGGAAAGGAACCAGAAGGGGGAAGCTATTTCTTAACATATTTGACCTAATTAAAGGACGATGCCTGAATTTCCCAACGAGGACAGCATTACTGGAGAGATAACCCTCGAAATGGCTTTTAAGTACAGTCCCAGCAAAATGAAAGTTTAAAGGAATTATCCATCCAAGAGTGTGTTTTATAGATAACCCCTTAGCTTTACTGAACACAGCTCTCTAATCTGTTGCAAAATACCAGCACTCTTATGGCTGCCTCATTGATACCATCAACCACCAGGCAGAGAAAGTTTGGGGTGACTTGAACTTCTATCGACTTCTATAGACAGATACTGAAGGACATTCAAGATTACCCAGTTTTTCATTTCACAGATAAGCAAGCTGAAGCCAGAGAAGTTACATATGTTAGAGATGCAAAGATGAGTATTGACGTTGTCCTTGCACTCAGGGAGCATGCATTCTAAGAGGGAATGAGAGACAAGAAATATTCAGCTGTACAACAACACAGAGTGATGAACATAAAGGATAGCATGAGGGCCAAAATTCAGTTAAGGAGAGTGAGTCACTTACTTTAAGCCCTAAATTTAAAGGGACACCAAAAACTCAGTAATCAAAGACTATTATAAAGATAAAGACAGCATCACTAGCATTATTAATTTTTTCTTTTGGTTCAGGCTCCAGTATGGCTCAGTAAGACACTATTGCTGATCCTGTCATTAGTATTTTAATAATTCGTTCACGTGAATTTTTGTATTTAAAATATTGCAGGCTGGGCGCAGTGGCTCACGCCTGTAATCCCAGCACTTTGGGAGGCCGAGGTGGGTGGATCATGAGATCAGGAGTTTGAGACCAGCCTGGCCAACATGGTGAAACCCCGTCCTGAATAAAAATACAAAAACTAGCCAGGCGTGGTGGCACACGCCTGTAATCCCAGCTACTCTGGAGGCTGAAGCAGGAGAATCACTTGAACCTGGGAGGCGAAGTTTGCAGTGAGCTGAGATTGTGCCACTGCACTCCAGCCTGGGCGACAGAGCAAGACTCCATCTCGAAAAAATATAAATAAATAAATAAATAAATAAATAAATAAATAAAGTATTGCATTAAAATAGTCTTTCTCTTAGTTACTGAGTTTTTTGTTGCCACTTCCCCCTGCCTCCCTCTAAAATTTTGTACCCTAGGCAAGGGCCTCACTGTCCTCTCTGGGAGAATCTACCAGAGGCCAGGGTGGGGCTGGGAGGAAAAGGAGAGGCTTTTATGTGTATTCCAGCAGAAGTGCAAGGTTTTTAATTCCAATTTCAAAAGGCTTACAGAGCAGCTCTGCCTTGATCTGTTTTAACATTTTGTATGACAGTTTGCTATATTCCTTGTTTGGAAGAAAGAGATTCTCAGGTTTGAAAAATGTTTGAAAAGTTCTAACAGTAATGAGAAACAATTAGATTTAAATACATAAGGCCCATCACATAGATCGTGGGGTGTGAGCAGGTGATTTGGGGGAGAGAGTAAAGAGCCAAGACAGAAGGGTCTGAAGACGCATAGCCTCTGCCTGTCCCACCAGAGGTGCCATGAGTTTCAAAGGTCAGCTGTTTGCTTTCTTTTCAAGCTTCCTCTGTAGAGTCCTGTCAGCAAACTCATTCCACGGCATGTTTGGCCATTTTTCTAGACCAAATGGCTTGCATCCCCACTTTGTGGGAGAGGGGGACTAAAAGGATAATTTTTAAAAATTGACTATTACAATAGAGTCTTCTTCTCTTAGACAAATGGTTAACATATGGGGAGGGTAGGCCGGGCGCGGTGGCTCACGCCTGTAATCCCAGCACTTTGGGAGGCCGAGGTGGGCAGATCACGAAGTCAGGAGATCAAGACCTTCCTGACCAATATGATGAAACCCTGTCTCTACTAAAACTATAAAAAATTAGGCGGGCATGGTGGTGGGCACCTGTAGTCCCTGCTACTCGGGAGGCTGAGGCAGGAGAATGGCGTGAACCCGGGAGGCAGAGCTTGCAGTGAGCCGAGATCGGGCCACTGCACTCCAGCCTGGGCGACAGAGCGAGACTCCGTCTCAAAACAAACATACAAACAAACAAATAAACAAAATATATATATGTGGAGGGAGAAGAACAGAGTGAGAAAAAGAGAATAACCTAGAAATGATTCATAAAATTGAATTAATCCAGCCAGACATTTTTGGGGATTGTCACACCAAGCAAATCCAGGGAGAGACTTCTCATTGCCATCTGCATGTAAATGGTGTTCCCCCTGGAGTCATGCAGTGCACGACCAGTTGACTATATGGGGCAGCAACAGTTCATGACAGTCCTCTAAATATCCACCAGGGAATGGCAGCTTGTGTTTACCTTTGACCAATTCACGAACTCTAATTCAAACAGTTAGGATTGCTTGGTTTTAACAAGGTGGCTTCTCAAATTCCACAAATTTTCTTTAAGAAGATCATTCCATAATTTTCTGAAGAGCAGAGATTTTCATTCTCTTGAATCCCTGCAATTATTAAAGGAAAAGGAGATGTGTGTGTTTATGTGTGTGCATGTGTGTGTACTGACAAGTGATCAAGATGACAGGGGAATTTGGGAACATGCTAAAAATAAAGGCTGCTAAGAAAGATTTCAAGATCAGGACAGGTGAGGTGGCTCATGCCTGTAATCCCAGCACTTTAGGATGCTGAGGTGGGTGGATCACGAGGTCAGGAGTTCAATACCAGCCTGGCCAACATAGTGAAACCCTGTCTGTACTAAAAATACAAAAAACTAGCCAGGCGTGGTGGCAGGCACCTGTAATCCCAGCTACTTGGGAGGCTGAGGCAGGAGAATCTCTTGAACCCAGGAGGCAGAGGTTGTAGTGAGCTGAGATCGCACCATTGTACTCTAGCCCAGGTGACAGAGTGAGACTCCGTTTCAAAAAAAAAAAAAACAAGAAAGAAAGTCTGATTGGAGTGAGTTTAACAAAGAATGGGTGGAACTGGAAACAGTGAATGAAGACAACACTTTCTAGGGGTTTTTCTACAAAGAGAAGAAAAATAAATCTGCAGCTGAAAATGGAAATGGGGCCTAGAGAAGGGTTTTGTCTATTCGGGTTTTGTTTTTGTTTTGACATGGGGTCTTGCTGTGTTGCCCAGGCTGGTCTCGAATCCCTGTACTCATGTGATCTTTCTGCCTCAGCCTCCCAAGTAGCTGGGACTATAGGTGACAGCCACTAAGCCCAGCTTGTCTATCTCTAGATGCAAAAAATTAAAGCTGCATGCTGATGACAATGAACCACAGAAGAAAAAGAAGAAAAACTTGATGGTGCAAGTAAGAGAAATTTGCCAAAATAAAGTTTTTTAGAGACTTACTGGAGCTACGTCCTCGGGTAGGCAAAGGGGGCTAGGATCCAGTGCCCAAAGTGAAGTCAGTTCTTCCATGTCAAGAGAAGGGGAGGCAAGGCTTAGGGTCGCAGATACTGGAAGGTGGGTAGAAGGGTTGGTGGGGATTTCAAAAACTTCCAGAGGCATCTATTTTCTCACCAAAATAGGAAGCAATGCCATCAGCAGAGAGTGGGCAGTCTGAAAGTGTAAAAGAATGAGCCGACTAGGGAAATGGCATATGATTATTAGGACATATGAAAGAGATGAACAGGTATAACTTTACTATTATTATTATTTTTGAGACGGAATCTGGCTCTGTTGCCCAGGCTGGAGTGCAGCGGTGTGATCTCAGCTCACTGCAACCTCCGCCTCCTGAGATCAAGCAATTCTCCTGCTTCAGCCTCCTGAGTAGCCAGGATTACAGGTGCACACCACCACACCTGGCTAATTTTTGTATTTTTAGTAAAGACAGGGTTTTGCCACGTTGGCCAGGCTGGTCTTAAACTCCTGACCTCAAGTGATCAGCCTACCTCGGCTTCCCAAAGTGAGCCACCGTGCCTGGCCAGAAGAGGTATAACTTTAGGGCAGGAAAATCAGGAAAGAAAACTTAAATATGCATAAACTCTCACTTGGCAACACCACTTCTGGGAATTTTTCTTAAGGAAATGATTAAGGAACTTTGCCTGAATGTTCACTGGCTGGACTGTTTGTAAGAGCAGGCAGTTAGAAACAAATCTAAGAGCCTCACAATAGCAGATTGGTTATATTTAACCAATTTCCTAATCAGTGCAGCCTTTCCAATGTATTTGGTGTATACGTTGATATTGGAAGTTATTAAGCATACATTTAGAAGAAAAAAAAGTCCCCATGTTTGTAAAAACTTTTACTTGTATGTTTATCTCTATCGATTAATATGCATCTATGTGTTTAAAATTGGTAATCCTGGCCGGGCGCAGTGGCTCACGCCTGTAATTCCAGCACTTTGGGAGGCTGAGGTGGGCGGATCACGAGTTCAAGAGATGGAGACCATCCTGGCCAACATGATGAAACCCCATCTCTACTAAAAATACAAAAATTAGCTAGGCGTGGTGGCATGCACCTGTAGTCCCAACTACTCGGGAGGCTGAGGCGGGAGAATCGCTTGAACCCAGGAGGTGGAGGTTGCAGTGAGCTGAGATCATGCCACTGCACCTCAGCCTGGGTGACAGAGCGAGACTCCGTCTCAAAAAAAAAAAAAAAAAAAAAAAGCAACATGACCTAGAGTAATCTTTTGGTTTGATACTGCATAAACATGTTTCGTAATCTGTTTAATAGCAAACTCGATACTTCCTGAATATGTCTGTCATTAGCACACCCTTTTCTGTTAGAAGAGAGAAAAAAATATTTTCTTCCTGTTCATAATCAAGGAAATCATTAAACTGAGAAAACTCGTTGCCCTCAGTTATATACTGTCTTTCACTTTTCTTTTCACCTGTCTTCTTTTCATCTTCTCATGCAGAGATGGAGCAAAGCAACCATCATACTCCAAATGGTGGTGTTTAACCTCAAGTTTGTTTTAAATATACCTGCCTGACTCTGACCAGAGATCAAAGTGAACATCACAAATAACGGGACAAATTGACATTATGTGTCTTCTGATACGACGCTCTGAGAGGAACACAGCACCATAAGGTGGTATCTGTGATATCTCTGGCCAACCATAAGGAAACAATTACACAAACCCAAACTGAGAAGCCTGCAAAATAACTGGCATGAAATCTTCAAAAATATTGAGATCATGAAAGGTAAGGAAAGATAGAAGAATTATTCTAGGTTGAAGAAGACTGAAGAAACATCAAAAGTAAATGAATCGCATGATCATGGGTTGGATTCAAAAATAGGAGGAAAAAAAATGTCCATACATATTGGAACAATAGGTTAATTAGAATGGGATGACTGAGATGGTGTACTAAATGGTGATACTGTGGAAATGCCAACTTGCTGCTCTTGACAACTGTGGCTGTGTAGGAGAATGGCCTTGTCTTTTGTCTTTTTTTTTTTTTTTTTTGACGGAGTCTTGCTCTGTCGCCCAGGCTGGAGTGCAGTGGCCCGATCTCGGCTCACTGCAAGCTCCGCCTCCCAGGTTCACACCATTCTCCTGCCTCAGCCTCCCGAGTAGCTGGAACTACAGGTGTCTGCCACCACACCTGGCTAATTTTTTTTTTTTTTTTTTTTAGTAGAGACAGGGTTTCACCGTGTTAGTCAGGATGGTCTCGATCTCCTGACCTCGTGATCCACCCGCCTCGGCCTCCAAAAGTGCTGGGATTACAGGCGTAAGCCACCGTGCCTGGCCTTTGGCCTTGTCTTTTAGGAAATTCACACTGACATTCCTAGTGGAACTGGAGTATCATGTCTCCAATTTTCAATTGTTTCAGAAAATAGGTAAGACAGATAGCTAATGATAAAGTGGCAAAATGTTAACAACTGGGGAACCTGGGTAAAAGGTGTATGGCAATTCCTTGTGTTATTACTTCATCTTTTCTGTAAATTTGAAATTTTTTTCAAAATAAAAAAGTTAAAATAAGAACTGTTGAAGTGCATCATGAAGCAATTGTCATTAGGTTACTTATTTACCATTACTATTAAAATGAATATGCTATCTCCATAAAACAAATTGCAAATACAGTATATCTATAGATAGACATACACATACATATTATAAGATATAAACAAATAATTCTTTTTTGAGACAGAATCTTGCTCTGTAACCCAGGCTGGAGTGCAGTGCTGCGATCATAGCTCACTGTAGCCTTGAACTCCTGAGCTTAAGCAATCCTCCTGTCTCAACCTCCCAAGTAGCTGGGACTATAGGTGCGTTCCCCCACACCTGGCTAATTAAAAACAAATTTTTTTAAGAGATAGGGTCTCACTGCGCTGCCCAGGCTGGTCATAAACTCCTGGCCTCAAGTGATTCTCCTGCTTCAGCCTCCCAAAGCTCTAGGATTATAAAAATGACCCACCATGTCTGGCCTATTTATTTATATCTTACCTATGCATATGTATATCATTCATCTGGGATCCTACAGACTTGCTGAATTCGAATCTGGGTGAGCTCCCAGAAGCTCCAGAGATTATTGTGGTACATAGCAAGCATGGCAAACCAACCTTGAATCAAGTGCTCCCAGTTCCAGGAGCTCTGGGTTGGGCCTGGGAAGGAGGAAATTCTGTTTCCTGTCCTTGTTTTTCTCTCACATTTCAAGTCCTGCGCCCACCATCTTTTCTGTCTTGCTATTTCACACATGAAGGTATATATACCTGATAATAACTTAGTGTAGATTCCCAAACTGTGCTCCTCAACACGGATGTGTTCCCAGAAAACAAATGAATACAGAAGCAGACAACCCATCTGATTCTTGGGTTAAATACGTCTGCATAATGCTTCACTCTGTAGTTCCTTCCTGGAAATGCGTAATATGTATTAGGTTTTATAAATGGCTCTAAAGTAGCCTACTTCATTTTGCTTGATTCCGTACTTTGCAAACATTTTTGGTGTGGGAACACTCCCCCAGCCCACCTTAACACCTGTCACATAATATCCAGGGACTGTTGTGTTCTCCAGGTTTACTTCCTCCAGAAAGCTGCGTGAACCGCTTAGGATGCCGATGGGAAACACCTAAAGGTAATCAGGCTCAGGCATGACTCAGTCACCTGGCTCAAGTCATCTGTTGTTCTCACATCTCACATCTCTGCCTTCTTGTGTGTGTGTCAGCTTTATCCTCAGAGTGACTTCCCTCGTGAAATTTCAAGATGCCGTGAGCAGCATGCAACTGGATCTAAGGCTTCTCCCTTCATAGTGAGGGAAAGAATGGATTTGCATTTTGTCCACTCTGGTCGTACTACCCCTGATTCAATTACTGGATCAAGGAAAATAGGATTGTTGTGTTGGCTTGGACCCATCTGGGCTCATCCTGATGGCTTCTAGGGTCCCATTCACACACGGTGGCTACATTATGGATGTTGAGGAGGAAATCAGCATGTCCTCCATCTGAACATCCTCCACAATGTGGAATGGAAGCCAGCAGGGCATTGCACCATTCTTTACCCTGTTTACCTGTCCTGGGGCAAGGAAGGTGCCCTCTGAGTATAGTCCTTTCCTGAGGTGGAATGAGCAGGGCAGGGCCAGAGGCACAAGACAGGGCACTGAGGAAATGATAAGAATACCAGTGTATTGGCAGGGCGAGGTGGCTCATGCCTGTAATCCCAACACTTTGGGAGGCCGAGGTGGGCAGATCACGAAGTCAGGAGATCGAGATCATCTGGCTAACGGTGAAACCCCATCTCTACCAAAAACACAAAAAATAGCTGGGCGTGGTGGCACGCACCTGTAGTCCCAGCTACTCTGGAGGCTGAGGTAGGACAACTGCTTGAATCCGGGAGGCAGAGGTTGCAGTGAGCCGAGATCATGCCACTGCACTCCAGCCTGGGTGACAGAACAAGACTCCATCTCAAAAAAAAAAAAAAAAAAAAAAACCAGTGTATTGAGTTGCCTTTTTCATTTTTTTTTTTTTTTTTTATTCCCATGCTTTCCCACGATTAGATTTTTCTTTTTCTTCTTCTTTAGACTCACCCAGATTTCCTGTGAGCCTGGCTCTGGAGCACACTGGTTACTGTTCACCTACATTCAGGACACTTCTGAAAAAAATATTGAACAAAGATTGCTTGCCAGTTCCCTCACCAGAGGTTGAATTCCAAAGGTTATTTTCTTTAAGCCTTAATCTCAATCTTTTGAAGTCAAATCCTTCTCAAGACGGGTCCTCACAAAGTCCTAAGAACTGAACAATGTGTCATTATGACACTTGCAGTAATTTGCAAATAGCATTAGTGAATTCAAGTATTTGTAAGTAACTTTGCATGGGTCAGCCATGCTGTAATCAAGAAAACTACAGTTCTAGGTTAATGTTGGAGCATTAGGTTGACCTAATGCAAACAATGAACAATACGAGTCAAACTTTCTCTTTTTTCCTGAGAAATAGTTAATGTCAAAGTACAGTGCTTTCATGTGACTACCACTAGTGTGGAAAGTGGGCCATCATTCATTTATCACCCCAAGGAGATGAGAGATTCTAGTGCTCAGAGCTGCTCACTGTAGGAAGCCTTGGAAGTGGCCGGTGCCTGTTCCACAGCAGGTGTCCAGTTAAGTGTTATCTCTCTTCTTCCTTCTCTTTTTTGTTTCTCCCTTCCCTCCCGTCCCTTAAAACATTGCCCCAGAGGAAAAGATTCCAAACTTACTGAAAGTTAGTGTAATGAGTTATTCCCCACAGCTATTCTGCTATTGTCCTTCTTGAAGTCTTCAGCCCTGTGATTAGATTACTGCCTAATTCATTTAATGAATTCCTATATGACAAGATGTGTTATCACAAATGCACACACACACACACACACACACCCCTTTAAAAATTTTTTTTTAGGTTCAGGGGTACATGTGAAGGTTTGTTACATAGGTAAACCTATGTTACAGGGGGTTGTTGGACAGATTTTGTTACCCAGGTATTAAGCCCAGTACCCAATAGTTATCTTTTCTGCTCCTCTCCCTCCTCCCACCCTCCACTCTCTAGTAGACCCCAGTGTTGGTTGTTTCCTTCTTTGTGTTCATAAGTTCTTATCATTTAGCTCCAACTTATAAGTCAGAACATGTGGTATTTGGTTTTCTGTTCCTGCATTAGTTTGCTGAGAATAATGGCCTCCAGTTTCATCCATGTTCCAGCAAAAGACGTGATCTCATTCTTTTTTATGGTTGCATAGTATTCTATGGACATACATACTTTCTTTTTTTTGAGACAAGGTCTCGCTCTTTCACCCAGGCTAGAGCACAGTGGCACAATCTTGGCTCACTGCAACCTTCGCCTCCCAGGTTCAAGCAATTCTCAAGCCTCAGCCTCCTCCCAAATACCTGGCTAATTTTTGTATTTTTAGTAGAGACTAAAAATGTTTCACCATGTTGGCCAGGCTGGTCTGGAACTTCTGCCTCTGCCTCGCACAGTGCTGGGATTATAGGCGTGAGACATCTTCACCTGGCCGACACAAACACATTTTTCTTTTTTTTTTTTTTTTGAGATGGAGTCTTACTCTGTCACCCAGGCTGGAATGCAGTGTCTCCATCTCGGCTCACTGCAACCTCCACCTCCCAGGTTCAAGCAATCCTCCTGCCTCAGCCTCCCAAGTAGCTGGCATTACAGACGCCCGCCACCACACCCAGCTAATTTTTGTATTTTTGGTAGAGATAGGGTTTCACCATGTTGGCCAGGCTGGGTTCTAACTCCTGACTTCAAGTGTCTGCTCGCCTTGGCCTCCCAAAGTGATGGGATTATAGGCGTGAGCCACCACGCCCAGCCCTGACACATGTACATTTTTAACTGGAAGTTTTCAATGCCTCAATTTGAAACTGTGATGAGAGCTGAGAAATCTCTTCAATGTCCAGTGCTTGGTACTCTCTGAAATCAACCCTCAAGGTAAACTGAGTTTGAAATTTTTTATGGTCACTTTGTGGTATGAGTGACCCCTTAAAGCCTACCTCTGGTTAAATATCTGCCTCAGAGAAGAGTCAGAGCCTGATATTTCTGAGAGTTTTTTGAGGCTCAAAATTCCTCAAGGCCATCTTAGACTTCTGAGACTCCTCTGGTCCTAGAATTACTTCTACATGTCCCATTTTGGCAGATGTAAATCATCAGCAGATGATCTAAATGTTCTAATCTCCATTCTAAGCTACCATTTCCCGGCCAAGCAGCCATCTATCATCCCTTAAAACATTTCCAGGAACGAGCTACACTCTATCTCTAAAGGAGGCCCGTTTTGCTTTCAGATAGTACTCATTGTTTGAAAGTCTTCATTAGTTGTCTCTATCCTCCCTTTGCCTTCTGGAGTAAAATAAAAAATGTTGGCCCGGCGCGGTGGCCACACCTCTAATCCCAGCACTTTGGGAGGCCCAGGCGGGAGGATCACCTGAGGTCCGCAGTTCGAGACCTGCCTGACCAACATGGGGAAACCCTGTCTCTACTAAAAATACAAAATTAGCCAGGCGTGGTGGCGCATGCCTGTAATCCCAGCTACTCCGGAGGCTGAGGTAGGAGAATTGCTTGAACTTGGGAGGTGGAGGTTGCGATAAGCCGAGATCGCGCCATTGTATTCCAACCTGGACAACAAGAATGAAACTCCATCTTAAAAAAAAAAAAAAAGTCCAGAGTTTCAGTATGGCAGCCTTTCAAATAACTAGGTCAGCAGCTGTTTCCTACAGAGGCTTCTGATGGCTGAGTAGGTGGGTCTGCTGTGTCCACCATTCCAAGCTGAGGGATGCAACTTACTTCCTTATACCTAAGTGGCCATGTTCTGTGTGTTTCCACCATCCTGGTCCATTTATGGGCTCATGTGTGACCTATGAGGAAACCCAGCACAAGTGTTTGTCTTACTAAGGACAGTTCATCAATGAGATTCTTTCTCTCAGCACTTTTGTCTGGAAACATGGGAAAAGGTCAATTAGACAGTAACATTAACAAAGCAGAGACACAAAACGAAAAATAACCAAGTCATGTTAATGTTAATGATGGAACACTAGAATAGGAGTCCTGTGGCTGGAGGTACAGCATAATAACCAGCTTACCTATAATTTCAATAGGTTCTATCAATAATTTTGAATGATTTCCTGCACTAGATCTCAGCTCTAGGCTCAGTTAGACCCAGCTACAACATGACTCTTCCTTCCAACTAACTTGACTGTCAGCTCTTCCTGGGTTGCCACAATCGAGAGTCTTGCCTGTATTTTCACATATATCCTTCTAAAAATTCCTGCATTACCTAAAATAAACCAGATGAGTCCCTAATCCAGGAACCCACAAGAAACTAACTAATAGTTCTTACCTTCTCTAAGTGTTCTCTTCTCCAGGTAAAGATCTCCAAACTTTCAAACCACTTCTTCATCTTGTCTACCTCCTACTCTCTCCCACCGCCCCCTCTAAGTTTCTGACTCCTACCTCCTCACCCCTAGTATTCGGCATCACCAATGAAGTAGATCAGTGGCAACCCATGGTGAGCACTGTGCTCTGCCTCCTCCAGCATATGTAGAACACCTTTATGATAACAAACATAAAATGTTTACCATCAAATGGATACCTTTCCATGTTTTGAATGATCAAACATTTTTCTACCTGATCAACCCCATGGAACGCAAGTATTGTCAGAACCAAACTTGTAAAAAATGAACTAACATGGTTAAAAAAAAATGAACTAACATGGTTGATGGAAGGAAATGCTCTTGAAGGAAATATGAAAATATGATATAGTCCCCTATTGATCTCCTGACTAGCCTTCTTCATTGGATGAGATAACAACAAATATGGGCTCTCATTTCAAGTTACTCAGGTAGTAGTGGGAAAAGAAGTAAAATAAAATCCTGGCCAGGTGTGGTGGCTCATGCCTGTAATCCCAGTACTTTGGGAGGCAGATGTGGGTGGATCACCTGAGGCCAGGAGTTCAAGACCAGCCTGGCCAACGTGGTGAAAATCTGTCTCTACTAAAAATACAAAAATTAGCCGGGCATGGTGGCGTACGCCTGTAATCCTAAACTCCAGATAATACGTTTAAATTTAATATCTGAAAAAAAGTAAATGTTCTTTTGTGTAGCTAGTTTTTGGCTGCAAGTAATAAAAAAAAATAGTTGTTTAAGCCATAAGGATATTATTTAATGAGGTATCTAAAAATGAGTGCAGGGCCGGGGCGGTGGCTCACACCTGTAATCCCGCACTATGGGAGGTTGAGATGGGAGGATGGCTTGAGTCCAGGAGTTTGAGACCAGCATGGGCAACATGGTGAGACCCTGTCTCTACAAAAATGTTTAAAATTAGCCAGGTGTGGTGTCATGCATCAGTAGTCCCAGATACTTGGGAGGCTGAGATGGGAGGAATCCTTGACTGAGCCCAAGAATTTGAGGGTGTAGAGAGATATGACTGTGCCACTGCACTCCCGCCTGGGTGACAGAGTGAGATCCTATCCCTTAAAAAAAAAAAAAAAAAAAAAGTGCAAGTTTTGAGTGGTTTTTTTTTTTTTTTTTTTTGGTTGTTGTTTTCTTCACTGGAGGTTAGAATTCTGCTTGGCATTTTCATATAACTATGTTCAAGACTGAAAGTCCTGGAAATCCTGAGGCACCAGCAGACCTCCCCCCACATCTCATTAGAGAAGACAGAGACACATGGCCAAGCTGAGTTGCAAAGGAGGCAGGGAAGTGAGTGTCTGGCAAAGGGAAATAGGATTGTCATGACTAGGCAAAGTGTCTGTTTCAGTGTGTTTAGAATCTTTAAAAATAGAGTTTCATTTTATTACAAAAGTTAATACATACTTTTTAGAGAAAGTTTGGAAAATAGAAGGAAAACATTCCCTAATGCTGCTATTCAAAGACTTCTCGATACACCATTTGAATACTGTTCTAATCATATTGCACATAGAGTGTGATCTTTTCTTTCTTCTTTTCCACTTGATATATGATTAACTTAAGGCTCTATGGTTTTGGAAAGATGTTTTCCATTTTGAAATAAAACATAAACTAAAGGAGGCAGCATAGAGCAGTGGCAAGAGGACTGGCTTGAGAATAAAGAGATGGTGCTTGTTGTCTGCATTCTGGCACCAATCCATCACTGTATCTCCATTTCCTCAAAACAAATAAGTATGTTTTCTTAGGTCTCCTATTCCCGGGTCTGCAAGAGCATGAGAGCTGTGCCTTTGAGACACACAAGTCACACTGTTCAGATACTGGTTCAACAAAGCAGGTCAGGGCCATGAAGACAAGCAGAACAGGTAAACTGGAGGTTATCGCCATGGGAAACTATATGCCCGATATGTAATAATATAATATATAATATGTGATATATAAGATAATACCAGGTCTTCCAGTTTTTCAACAGAAACCAGAAATCTAGGCCGGGCACAGTGGCTCACACCTGTAATCCCAGCACTTTGGGAGGTGGAGACGATAGGATCACCTGAGGTCAGGAGTTCAAGACCAGCCTGGCCAACATGCCAAAACCCCGTCTCTACTAAAAAATACAAAAATTAGCCGGGCGTGATGGTGGGCTCCTGTGGTCCCAGCTACTCAAGAAGCTGAGGCAGGGAGAATTGCTTGAACCTGGGAGGTGGAAGTTGCAGTGAGCAGAGATCATGCCACTGCACTCCAGCCTGGGTGACAGAGCGAGACTCCATCTCAAAAAAAAAAAAAAGGAAACCAGAAATCTAGATTTTCACTTGATATTGATTTTTCTTTTTTCTTTTTTTGGGGGGTGTGTGTCGGAGGGTGGGCGGATGGAGTCTCATTCTATTGCCCAGGCTGGAGTACAGTGGCACCATCTCGGCTCACTGCAGCCTCTGCCTCCCGGGTTCAAGCGATTCTTCTGCCTCAGCCTCCCAAGTAGCTGGGATTATAGGTGCCTGACACCATGCCCAGCTAATTTTTTTTTGTATTTTTAGTAGAGACGGGGGTTTCACCATGTTGGCCAGGCTGGTCTCAAACTCCTAACCTCGAGTGATCCATGGGCCTCAGCCTCCCAAAGTACTGGGACAACAGGCATCAGCCACCAAGCCCAGCCATTCACTTGATATTGATATTTAAATATTGGCACCTAATTTGAAAACCAAAACAAATCACTGCAGGGGCCAAACAAAACATGTCTATTGGTTGTCAGTTTGTAACTTCAGCTAACCCAGGAGCCAACTTGATCAACACTGGAGAAAGGATGCATAGAAAGGGGTTAAGAAGAACTGCTTATAAGACATTTTGACTATGCAGCAACTTAATTGTTACAATGAGGCTAAAACACCAAATGATTGCACTAATGGTGAATAAACATAGCCTAGGATTTATTATTATTATTATACTTTAAGTTCTGGGATACATGTGCAGAACGTGCAGGTTTGTCACATAGGTATACATGTAACATGGTGGTTTGCTGCACCCATCAACCCATCATCTACATTAGGTATTTCTGCTAATGCTATCCCTCCCCTAGCCCCCAACTCCCTGACAGGCCCCAGTGTATGATGTTCCTCTCCCTGTGCCCATATGTTCTCACTGTTCAACTCCCACTTATGAGTGAGAACATGCGGTGTTTGGTTTTCTGTTCCCTGTGTTAGTTTGCTGAGAATGATGGTTTCCAGCTTCATCCATGTCCCTCCAGAGACATGAACTCATCCTTTTTTAGGGCTGCATAGTATTCCATGGTGTATATATGCCACATTTTCTTTAGCCAGTCTAACATTGATGGGCATTTGGGTTGGTTCCAAGTCTTTGCTATTGTGAATAGTGCTGCAATAAACATACGTGTACATGTGTCTTTATAGTAGAATGAATTATAATCCTGTGGGTATATACCCAGTAATGGGATGGCTGGGCCAAATGGTATTTCTAGTTCTAGATCCTTGAGGAATCGCCACAGTGTCTTCCACAATGGCTGAACTAATTTACACTCCCACCGACAGTGTAAAAGCGTTCCTATTTCTCCACAACTGCTCCAGCATGTGTTGTTTCCTGACTTCTGTTTTTTTTTTTTTTTTTTGAGACGGAGTCTCGCTCTGTCACCCAGGCTGGAGTGCAGTGGTGCGATCTCGGCTCACTGCAAGCTACACCTCCTGGGTTCACGCCATTCTCCCGCCTCAGCCTCCCAAGTAGCTGGGGACTACAGGCACCTGCCACCATGCCCGGCTAATTTTTTTTTATTTTTTAGTAGAGACGGGGTTTCACCATGTTATCCAGGATGGTCTCGATCTCCTGACCTCGTAATCTGCCCACCTCAGCCTCCCAGAGTGCTGGGATTACAGGCGTGAGCCACCGCGCCCAGCCTGTTTCCTGACTTTTTAATGATCACCATTCTAACTGGTGTGAGATGGTATCTTATTGTGGTTTTGATTTGCATTTCTCTAATGACCAGTGATGATGAGCTTTTTTTCATATGCTTCTTGGCTGCATAAATGTCTTCTTTTGAAAAGTGTCTGTTCATATCCTTTGCCCACTTTTTGAAGGGTTTTTTTTTTCTTGAAAATTTGTTTAAGTTCCTTACAGATTCTGAATATTAGCCCTTTGTCAGATGGGTAGATTGCAAAAACTTTCTCCCATTCTGTAGGTTGCCTGTTCACTCTGATGGTAGTTCCTTTTGCTGTGCAGAAGCTCTTTAGTTTAATTAGACCCTATTTGTCAATTTTGACTTTTGTTGCAATTGCTTTTGGTGTTTCAGTCATGAAGTCTTTGCCCATGCCTATGTCCTCAATGGTATTGCCTAGGTTTTCTTCTACGGTTTTTAATGGTTTTAGGTCTTACGTTTAAATCTTTAATCCATCTTGAGTTAATTTTTGTATAAGATGTAAGGAAGGGGTCCAGTTTCAGTTTTCTGTATATGGTTAGCCAGTTTTCCCAACACCATTTACTAAACAGGGAATCCTTTCCCCATTACTTGTTTTTGTCAGGTTTATCAAAGATCAGATGGTTGTAGATGTGTGGTGTTATTTCTGAGGGCTCTGTTCTGTTCCATTGGTCTATATATCTGTTTTGGTACCAGTACCATGCTGTTTTGGTTACTGTAGCCTTGTATCATATAAAATAGATAGACCGCTAGCCAGACTAATAAAGAAGAAAAGAGAGAAGAATCAAATAGACACAATAAAAAATGATAAAGGGGAGCTCACCACTGATCCGACAGAAACACAAACTACCATTAGAGAATACTATAAACACCTCTGTGCAAATAAACTAGAAAATCTAGAAGAAATGGATAAATTCCCGGACACATACACCCTCCCAAGATTAAACCATGAAGAAGTCGAATACCTGAATGGACCAACAACAAGTTCTGAAATTGAGGCACTAATTAATAGCCTACCAACCAAGAAAAGCCAAGGAGCAGACAGATTCACAGCTGAATTCCACCTGAGGTACAAAGAGGAGCTGGTACCACTCCTTCTGAAACTATTCCAAACAATAGAAAAAGAGGGACTCCTCCCTATCTCATTTTATGAGGCCAGCATCATCCTAATACCAAAACCTGGCAGAGACACAACAAAAAAAGAAAATTTCAGGCCAATATCCCTGATGAACATTGATGCGAAAATCCTCAATAAATACTGGCAAACCGAATCCAGCAGCACATCAAAAAGCTTATCCACTACGATCAGGTCTGCTTCATCCCTGGGATGCAAGGCTGGCTCAACATATGCAAATCAATAAACGTAATCCATCACATAAACAGAACCAGTGACAAAAACCACATGATTATCTCAATAGATGCAGAAAAAGCCTTTGATAAAATTCAACATCCCTTCATGCTAGAAACACTCAATAAACTAGGTACTGACGGAACGTCTCTCAAAATAATAAGAGATATTTATGACAAACCCACAGCCAATATCATACCAAACGAGCAAAAGCTGGAAGCATTCCCTTTGAAAACCGGCACAAGGCCGGGCGCGGTGGCTCACGCCTGTAATCCCAGCACTTTGGGAGGCCGAGGCAGGCAGATCACAAGGTAAGGAGATCGAGACCATCCTGGCTAACACGGTGAAACCCCATCTCTACTAAAAATACAAAACATTAGCCGGGCATGGTGGCGGGCGCCTGTAGCCGCAGCTACTCGGGAGGCTGAGGCAGGAGAATGGCGTGAACCTGAGAGGCGGAGCTTGCAGTGAGCCGAGATCCGCCACTGCACTCCAGCCGGGGCAACAGTGAGACTCCGTCTCAAAAAAAAAAAAAAAAGAAAAAAGAAAACTGGCACAAGACAAGGATCCCTCTCTCACCACTCCTATTCAACATAGTACTGGAAGTTCTGGCCAAGGCAATCAGTCAAGAGAAGGAAATAAAGCTATTCAAATAGGAAGAGAAGAAGTCAAATTATCTCTGTTTGCAGATGACATGATTGTATATTTAGAAAACCCCACTGTTTCAGCCCAAAATGTCCTTAAGCTGATAGGCAACTTTAGCAAAGTCTCAGGATATGAAATCAATGTGCAAAAATCACAAGCATTCCTATACACCAATAATAGACACACAGAGAGCCAAATCATGAGCAAACTCCCATTCACAATTGCTATAAAGATAATTGAATACCTAGGAATACAACTTACAAGGGATGTGAAGGACCTCTTCAAGGAGAACAACAAACCACTGCTCAAGGAAATAAGGGAGGGCATAAACAAATGGAAACACATTCTATGCTTATGGATAGGAAGAATTAATATCGCGACAATGGCCATACTGCCTAAAGTAATTTATAGATTCAATGCTATTCCCATCAAGCTACCATTGGCTTTCTTCACAGAATTAGAAAAAATTTTAAATTTCATATGGAACCAAAAAAAACCCATATAGCCAAGACAATCCTAAGCAAAAAGAACAAAGCCGGAGGCATCACGCTGCCTAGAATTTTATCATCTCTGGTTGTTTTATATGCACATTATAATTACTTCCCATTGCTGATTCCAAAAATGAAATGCCCTTGGGAATGGGCTGAGCTTTGATGTGCTCTCTTGAATAAGTTTGTACTAGATTGGAAGCTACTAAATCAGGACCCTCCTAGGCCTCAAGTCCTTTCAAATGTATTTTTCAGGATCACATATGATTCAAAATCAAGTCCTGTGTCTTTTGCCTTAATCACTCAGTTTAAGGTGAAAATAATGAAAGTCTTAGACAGATGTTCTCGTGAGTAAGAACTGCCACCTCAAGCAGTTGATTCTTTTCCTCCCGCCTCAATGTTGCATCTTTAATCTCTCCTTTTCAGAGAAGGAATGATCAACATCACCAGTTGTGAGACTCTCCGACTCTCGCTTGCTGAAAGCGGTGAAGAAGGGGGATTTAACAACTTTGAACTTTTCATGTGATTTTTGCCTTTGACACAGTTGTTATTACTGTTCTGAAAAAGCAACACCCCCTTGCAAGAACATCAGGTTTCTAAATGATTTATCTTTTTACAGACCTTGATATTCAATCCAGGTGTGGAAATAAATAGTATAGCCCTCGGGTTCTATCCTCTAGGCTTGGAAAGGCTTCAGTGGAATTCTACAGCAAAAGGCCCAGGCACTTCCCCTGACTTTGTCTTTGTTCTGCTTACTTTTTATCTCTGAAAAGCAAAGGGATTTCCTCTGGGGATTAAGCAGGGGAAACAACCTAAGGTAGTGATAGTGTTTCATCAGAATTAAGAGATGCAAATCTCAGCAAGAAGTCCTTGTCCACAACCTTGGACTGTTCCCCCTTGGTATCTGGCATCGAGCTTCACAAATCCTTGCCCTGCTGAGCTTTCTTATTCTTCTTTCTCCTGGTCACAGAAGTATCTTGGGTAAACAGTAGTCCTTTCTTAAGTAAGGGTGTCTCATCTCAAAGTGATCTGTGCTGGCATAATTTTTTCTTTTTCTTTGTTTCTTTTCTTTTTTTTTTTTTTTTCTTTTGTAGTTTTCAGAAGTTTTTAATGTAGGCCAGGCGCAGTGGTTCACACCTGTAATCCCAGCACTTTGGGAGGCCAAGTCAGGTGGATCACTTGAGGTGAGGAGTTTGAGACCAGCCTGGCCAACATGATAAAACCTCGTCTCTACTAAAAACACAAAAATTAGCAGGGCATGGTGGGTGCCTGTAATCCCAGCAATTCGGGAGGCTGAGGCAGAAGAATCCGCTTGAACCCGGGAGGTGGAAGTTGCAGTGAGCCGAGATCGCGCCAATGCACTCCAGCCTGGGCGACAGAGTAAGACTCCGTCTCAAAAAAAAAAAAAAAAAAAAAGTTTTTAATGTATTAAAAGCATTCTGAAATAAATACTTAAAAATCCATAGATGCTCTCTCATCCTGCCATGTCTTGGTTTCGAGTTCATGAAACCATCAGAGGGAGAGAAACACATGATCCTTCCTTCCTCCCTCCCTCCCTTCCTTCCTCCCTTCCTTACTTCCTCCTTCCCTCCCTTCCTCCCACCCTTCTTTGTCTCACTCACTCTCGTCACCCAGGCTGGAGTGCAAGTGGCATGATATCGGCTCACTGCAGCCTCCGCCTCCTGGATTCAAGAAATTTTCCTGCCTCAGCCTCCCCAGTAGCTGGCATTACAGGCACCCGCCACTATTCCCAGCTAATTTTTGTACTTTTAGTAGAGACCTGGTTTCGCCATGTTGGCCAGGCTGGTCTCAAATTCCTTATCTCACGTGATCCACCTGCCCCAGCCTCCCAAAGTGCTGGGATTACAGGTGGGAGCCACCATGCCTGGCCTTTTTTCTTCCTTTTTTAAAATTTATAAACAGGGTCTCACTATGTCACCCAGGCTGGAGTGCACTGGTGCAATAATAGCTCTCTGCAGACTCGAACTCCTGGGCTCAAGCAATCCTCCTGCCTCGGCCTCCCAAGTAGCTAAGACTACAAGAATGCACCACCACTCCCAATTAATTTTTAAACTTTTGTGGAGATGGAGTCTCACTATGCTGCCCAGGCTGGTCTCCAACTCCTGGCCTTAAGTGATCCTCCCATCTCAGCCTCCCAAAATGCTGGGATAATAGATGTGAGCCACTATGCCCAGCCTGTTTTTATTCTAAAATACTCTTTACTACATGTTGGGGTTTCCTTTCTCACACAGACATTGTTCAGTGAAGTTTAAGTTTTCTTTTTCATATTTTCTGTGTGATTGAGCATTTTTAGTTATTTCCATTTTTATGATACACTTTCTGCATATTTGGCTTATAGAGTTTTGACTAACCCTTACATTGTGTGGTTCAGAATATGACCAAGCTTTGTTTAAGATACCCTTGGCCAAAAAAGTGAATTTTTTTTTACTTCCATGCAGTTTTTTACATATATGTTAAGTCTGTCTTATTACCTTTGTATTGTGTGAACTAAATTCTACTTTTGAAATGTTGATATTCCCAATTATGTGTTGCATTTCTGCCAATTATTTATTTGTTTGTTTATTTATTCATTTATTTTTTCTTTTCAGATGGAGTCTTGCTTTGTCGCCCAGGGTGGAGTGCAGTGGCACGATCTTGGCTCACTGCAACCTCCGCCTCCCAGGCTCAAACAATTCTCCTGCCTGAGCCTCCAAGGTAGCTGGGATTACAGGCGCCCATCATCATGCCCGGCTAATTTTTTGTATTTTTAGTAGAGATGGGGTTTCACCATGTTGGCCATGCTGGTCTTGAACTCCTGACCTCAAGTGATCCGCCCACCTCGGCCTCCCAAAGTGCTGAGCTTACAGGTGTGAGCCACCATGCCCAGCCAATTTTTTCTATTCATGTATTTTTTGTTTTATAAGTTTAGAATTTTTAGGTGATCAAGTTATTTCTCCTATTGCTTTTGTTGTAAATCTATTTTATAATGAGAAGAATCTCAAATCAAATGTTTATTTTTAGTAGGAACACGTTTGAGATTTGACTCCAAAGAAAATGCAACTAATGTACCTTGCAAAGAAAAAAGTAGTTGTGCACATACCCCTGCCACCCATGCTTCCCATTAACCTCTGCCTCTTGGCAAGCCATTGACCTATTTTCCTAGTAAGCTCAGGCTGCAATTGTGTTACCTGACTGAGTCACAGTTGGGGCTTATGGAGGACAACCTGGCAATTACATTGTGTTCCTAGATTCACTGTACATTCATAAATCCTCTGGTGCATGAAGTCTAAAACCTCGTGACTTGCTAAGGCAAAGAGTTGTATAAGCCATCAAGGAAAATGAAGCATATCAATTATATAATTTCACTTAAAAATCTACTAGAGACCCACCTGTTTTTATTATTAAATTTGCTCATAGATTGATCAGATTTGTCAATAACCCTCAAATATTAGAATAACTGTTTTTTTTCTCTCAGCAGCCAACTATTTCTACCCAGGAACAGATAGTTTATCTTCCAATCCTCTTGGATGCATAGAATTCATGGGACTAACTAACAGCTTCCAAGTTTGCTCTACACATAAATGAAATGTTAAGTGAGGGTCCGTACTATCTTGTCTTTAGAGAAAAGGCAGTAAGCAGATAATACCTGTTCTCCAAATGGTCAAAGGGCAAAAATAGTTTGAGTTCCAGGCAAGCCTTTCTCTTAATGACATTTACTTGATTCACATTCCAAGCCCTTCCCCCACTTCTGGTTTTTGCCTCACTTTCATTTAGGATAATTATGACATTAGTATTCTAAGGCTGAATTCCTCAGGAGTTGCTCAATTGCCAGCATTTGGCCAGAACTTTGAGGTTTTCTATGTATGAAAGGCTAATTTCTTTTATATAATCATTCTTTTTGTTAAATTTTTAAAAATGCAACGTTCGCTTTGAATTAAATATCACACATTTATTCACTACCACTTAGTAACAGTCCCTGTATCTGATTTCAGTAGTTACAGTTGAAATCATACTTTTTGGAAATGGAGTCCAGAGAAACAAAATGATTTATTAATAACAATAATAGCCGGGTGCGGTGGCTCACGCCTGTAATCCCAGCACTTTGGGAGGCCGAGGCGGGTGGATCACGAGGTCAAGAGATCAAGACCATCCTGGCCAACATGGTGAAACCCCGTCTCTACTAAATATACAAAAAATTAGCCGGGCGTGGTAGCGGGTGCCTGTAGTCCCAGCTACTCCGCAGGCTGAGACAGGAGAATGGCGTGAACCCGGGAGGCGGAGCTTGCACTGAGCCGAGATCGCGCCACTGCACTCCAGCCTGGGCGACAGAGCGAGACTCCGTCTCAAAAAAAATAATAATAATAAAGAAAATAATAACAACAATAATAGCTACCATTTATTGATCACTTACTCCGTGACAGCTACTGTGCTAATCATTTCACAAATGCAGTTCACGTTATTATTTTTACCTTTTATGGTTAAGGAAACTAAGCTTTGTGAATACCTTCCCTGACAGTCGCACTGTTAGAAAATGGCATAGCCAGAATTTGCATCAAGTTTTTCTGGCTTATAAGACTGTCTACGTAACTGCTGAGCTATCTAACAAATGGCAGGTTATAGCAGTGCCCACTTAGCCCCAAATATCGAGTGTCTAAATGTTTGCCTATCCTATTTCTTCCAGCCCACCCGCCCTAGTTTTAACTGCTTTTGGCTTTAAGTGAAGCATAGAGCAATGTTTTAGAAAGAAACACTTCAATAAATGAAAATAAAAAATACTCATTTATTCAAGAACGAATTGTTGAGCTCCTCCTACGAGCCAGACAACGCAGTAGGTGGAGAATCTAAAGATGACAACGCCTGCCTTTTGGGTAGGTTAAGTCATAGTGGAAGAGGCAGAGCTGCAACTGTATTGCAATCTATGTTGTACCAGAGATAAGCACAGAATGCTGAGGAAGCACAACAGAAAAAGAATGAAGAGATACGCAAGCTGCCTTTTAAAGGATGAATAGGGGTTTTCCAGGAAGAGAAGAGTTATGTAGGGTGACAGGGAAAAAGCATGCTCAATGTAAGTGGAATTGGGAAGGCAGAGGTGCTTCATCCCATAATGGTGAAAAGTTCAGCAGGGCTGAGGAAAAGATGCATGATTGTGGGGGAAGGGATAAAGACTGTAGAAAAGGAGGCATGCTCGGAAAATAACCTCGAAAAGGTAAGGATTGAGGACAGATGGTGGCAGTTTTAGAACACTATGTGAAAGACTTGGATATCTACAGTGTTAACTAGGCAGAGGCCAGACAGGTAATGTTTAGCAGTGGAGGGGGATGGAGACAATATGGAGTAGTGTATGTCTGCTCCACCCTGCCCTAGTTCATTGCTGCCATGGAGGAATACAGGCCCAATAGTTGCAGATCTTCCGATTTCTTAAGTCAAGCCAGAGACCTAATTTAGTTAATATAAAATTTCCAACTTTTAAATGTCAGTAGGTAAATAAAAATTATTTTTTAAAAACTATGAGCCAAGCAAAACAGCTCAGCAGCTGGATTTGTGTTCATCCCACAGGCAAGTGGCTTGCTCTGTCTCTGGAAGCAATGAGTAAGCACAAGTTTGTATTAAAATTCCAAAGCCTTAGTAAAGGACCCAGAGGTCCTATCAACTAAATAATCATATATTGTTAGAAAGGTAAAGCCTATCAATTTACCTTCTTTCCACATAGTAGTTTTTAAGTATATTCCGTAATTATTGAATAAACAAAATCTTCCCTGAAATTATTTTCACATATTCCACTAAAGTTCACTAATTGAACTTCCTATTTTCTTCTGTACTATTTAAAGAAACTAATCTTCAAGATTAAAATAAGAAATAATCTATTTGCAAATGAGATACAAACTAACCTTTGTTTTGTTAAAATAATTAATTGGGAGCCCATTACACTGAGGCAGCTCTAGCACCCAGAGATCCTATGTAAGCAAACTGAAACCTAACTCAGAGTAAGTGGTCATATCCTAGGAAGACCATATTTAACAAATCAGAACCCACCAACTAATCTCCAACTAGAGACTTTAAGGCTGCTGTTCCACTTTAACCAATCCAAATATTTTCTGTCTTGCTTTCTCAAACACCTTATAAAAGTTTTCCCCTTGCATTCCCTTCAGGGGAGCCCAAACGGCTTGCAGTTTGGCAATGTCTGATTCGTGAGTCACTGTTGCTCAAATAAACTTTAAAAAAATTTAATGTGCCTCTGCTTAATAGATACATCAAGCAAATGAGAAGTTATCTTTTTTAAAAAAGTCTGTAAAACCTTTAACATCTACTATAACAACTTGTATAAGTCCAAGAGAAATATTTATGTGCAAGAAAATAATCCTATCTGTAGCAGCTAGGAAGACAGATATAGAGAAATTCTATTACATTCTATTTGGTTGAGCCATACTCACTAAGAAGGAAGTGATAGTATCAGATGATGTGGCTGAAGATTAATATGGCTCCTTTGGTGTTTTTCCCCTATCACAGATATCCTGAGGACTCACTCCTGCTCAGCCACTCACATCAAATTTAGTTTCTTGAAATGGGCTGCTGAGGCATTCTGCTCAGGAATTAATCATAGCTGAGAAGCTGCTTCAGGGGTGGAGGAGGAAAAAAATCTGCAACTTATTGTTGTCCTATATTCACACAATATACGCTGTGTGCCTACTACAAACTGGAAACCGTTCTCAGCTGTAAGATCCATCAATGCGGAGTTGCTTACCAGGGGAAGACATGTGTGAACTGATGTATGTGTCAGATGGTAATAAGTGCACTGGAGAAAATGAAGCCTGGCAAAGGGTCAGGGAGTGAATGGAGGGTCACTTGGGCAGTCAGGGAGGGCACTTCTGAACAGGTACCAGGTGAGCAAAGGTTGAATGTTTTAAGGCATTGATGCCTGAGGGCAGAAAGTTCTAGGCAGAGGAAATGTACAGATGCCCTCAGGAGGGAACACTTTGCTTCTTCAAAGGGTTGCAAAGAGGCTGCTATGGCCAGAGGGTGGTGAGTGAGGATTATTCAAGGAGAAGGAAAGGGAAGTTTAAAGAGGAGAAGTTGTGTCTTGGCCTTTTACTCTGGAATGGGAAGCCCTGAAGTGTTCTGTGCTGAAGAGCCACGTGCTTTGACTCAGGCTTTTCAAGAACCACTGTGGCCTGCTGTGCAAGGGTGACATCAGGGAGACCAGTCAGGAGGTGCTATGGTTTGGATATGGTTGTTTGGCCCCACCAAGTCTCATGTTGAAATCTGATCCCCACTGTTGGAGATGGGGCTTAAGGGGAGTTGTTTGGGTCATGGGGGTGGATGTCTCATGAATAGCTTGGTGCCCTCCTCGAAGTAGAGAGTGAGTTCTCAGTCTTAGTCCCTGTGAGAACTGATTGTTAAAAAGAACTTGGCACCACTCTCCCCTTTCCTTCCTCCTCTGTCACCATGTGCTGCTGGCTCTCCTTCACTTTCCACCATGAGTGAAAGCAGCTTGAAGCCCTCACTAGAAGCATCTGCACTATGCTTCTTGTGCAGTGTGCAGAACTATGAGCCAAATACACCTCTTTTCTTTATAAATTATCCAGCCTCAGGTATTCCTCTATAGCAACACAAAGGGAATAAGATAGGAGGCAACTGTAGTCTTCCAGCCAAGAGATTAGTGGCTTGGATCATGGTGGGAGATGAAGGTGGTAAGAAGTGGTCAGGTATTTTCTACATTCTGACAAAATGTCCTGAAGGAATGAACTGTGGGGTGTGAAGGAGAAGAATCAAAGAGGATTCCACGTCTTCAGCTTGAGCAACAGGAAGGAAAGCTGTCATTTTATTGACACATGCAAGTCCAGGAAAGAAGCTGCTAGTGATGCTGGCTGGGGTGCAGAGTTAGAGGTAGAGGGCAGAAGAATTGGTTTTGGACCTATCTAGAGATGCCTATTAGACTTCCAAGTGGAGACGCTGATCAGGCAGCTGGATATTCAAGTTAGGAAAGGGATGGGCTGGAATCTGATGAAGATGAAGGAGATTCCTCAAATGCTAAAAATAAATAAATAAATAAAGAGGGAAGTTAGAAAAATTGAGTCTGTTGAAAAAGTTTCAAGGCATCTGCATTTATATCATCACTATTTTTATATCACTTATAAAGTTCTGTGATGACTGTAAAAACTATGTGGCAACATCAGGTTCTAAGAAGTGGCTACAGGTGGTTCCTAAAGTGTGGACCTCTGGCCAAAAGCATCAGCATCACCTATGAGATTGTTAGAGATGCAAATGATTGGGCCCCACCTGACCCATGGAGTCAGCTCTGGAGATAGGGCCCAGGAAACTGTTTTGACAAGCTCTCCAGAAGATTCGCACACACATTAAAGACTGAGTGAGCTGGATGATAAGATGTTTAGTACTTCCGGATTTTAATCATTTAAAAAGAAAAGGAACAACTTTTTCTTTTAAAGCAAAAATGTCTTTATTGTTTGAAGCATGACAAAATAAAATTGATAGGACATTTCATTTCTTACTTAGTCTTCTCAATAGGGTTATAAAAATACAATGCCACTTAGTTTTTGTAAGCTCTTGAAAATGTCTAGAAGCTCATACTTAGTATGATATTAAAAGGCACTTATAACACACAATAAGATACTTAGAAACCCACCTCATAGATACAATTGAAATTTCTTTGAGAAAAATTTCTAAATATAGAAATAAATAGGACGGCACTATTTCTTCTTTTCCAAAACACAGAATAGCATTTTCCCCATGTTACCTATACACACCATAAATGTGGACACCTCCTCCCATTTTTGTTCTTGACACAGGTTGATAATCAAGCTGAAATTAATTTGCTTGCTTTTCTTCAATTTAATCTCAATTTGGTTTAAAATAAAGCAAAATTCTTAATTTGTATCCAGGATCTTTTAGAATACCTGGCTTATTTTCATTTTGTTTTAAATCACAATTCATTAAATAGGAAGATGATGATGCAAAAATTTTAAAAAGTACTTACTATTTAGCTGCCCAAATCACCCTAAGCAACAATATTTCTGAAGCATGTGTACATACATGTGTGTATATTTTTAAATATCACTTTTGTATCACTCTGACTTTTTAGCATACTGAAAACACACTAACATAATTTTTGTGAACCATGATCAGATACAACCCAAATCATTCATCTAGCACATTCATCTGTGATAGAAAGATAGGTGAGTTTCATTTCCTTCAGGTTGGCCAATGGATAAACAAAGTACGCCATAAATTAACTAAAAAACCCACTGCCCTATGCTATATCTGTGCTATTGTTAATTAAAATAAGTATATTCTTGCTGTGGAAATTCTGTGGTCTGGGAATTTTTATTTGTTCATTCTTTCAAGGCATTAGTAAGAAAGGATAATTTCTATTTTGAACAGAAAGACATACAACTAGTCAGATCAATAACTCATTATTGGCATATAGGATGCTATTTTGGAGGTAAGTCAATTATTTCACCCCATGACTGTCTGAATATGGTCAATCTGAAATGACTTAACAGTGAAATCCAGAGATCTGGTTACTTTCCTGGCAGGATTTGGCTAAATATGAAAATGGACATTTAAAATAATATGGGGAAAATACAGAGTTGCTTGAATGCTTATCACTTTATTACTGCAATCATAAATGATAGTAATTTAAATTAGTCCTTCACATTGATATGTGTGTTTAAATTAGTCCTTAGATATGCCTTTTCTGCCTTTTGTTCTGTTGCTCACCCTTTTGAGAAATGCCATGATAAATAGCACATGGTTGTGTTGTATGGAGTATCTTGTACTACCTTCCTGAGTGTATGTACATTTGTTCATTTATTGGGCCTCTGCCCAACAAATGAAAATGAATTTTTTATTCAGCTTTTCTGTTGGACAGCACTGAAAAGCTTTTGCTGATTTTCAAGGCAGTCTTTCAGCTTATCCTCTGTCAAAGTCAGTCGCTGCTCCAAGATTGAAACAGTCTGCAAAAAGGAGGATAAAATAATCAATGCCTGGTCCTCTGGTGGTGAGGATGACAATGACAATCTCTGCATAGGAAATCCTTTTAAGAACTGGGATGCCCACCCTTCTACCAAGAAGTTGGCTCAAAAATGAGCCCCAGAACTTACTGTGCTTCTGGGCCCAACCATAGGGCAAGGCATTATCAAGCAGTTGGAGAAAAGAAAAGAAAAAGAAAAAACCCAAACTGATGTGTTTGAGAAAAAAAGCAGTGAAAGATCAGACCTCTTATGCCTGATCTTCTAAAGCACCAAAACCAGGGAAGAGGCCACACAGCGTTCTAAGTGGTGCCATAAGCTACACACTTAGTGGAGAAGGGGAGGGGGTGCGAAATTCCACATGCCAGCCAGATGCCACTGAAATGTCATCACTACTCATTCTGTCACAATCCAATCCATGGCAAACCGTACCTATAGCACTGCAGATGGATGGCTAGATTGCTTTGAAAATATCCTAACAATCGCCTCCAGTTCCCTCACACAGAAGATGCTATTACCTCGTGGAGTTGTTAGGAGGATTGAATAAAACAATGCATGTAAAATGCTTACGCTAGTGTTGGACACACACGGTTTGAATAATCCTGTACTCACTTATTAGCTGAAGGAGTTAGAACACATCCAGAATACATATACAAACACATATACATATATATTAAATGTTAACATATGTTTTATACATATGTTAAACTTGGGATATCTAATTTTTGTGATACTGGCTACTCTGCCTTCATTCTTTTGTATCTTTTTTTTTAAAAAAACTTATTATAAAATGAAACATAGATTATTCAGGAACCCACACAAGGTACATGCGTTATTTAATGGATTCTTATAAGAAATACATCCTCCAAACCATCACCCATAGCAAGAACTAGACTCTGCCAGCCACCCCAGAGGAGCCTTCCACGTGCCTACCACATGACTTCCTTGCCCGCCCTCTGTAACAGCCACTATCCTGACCTTTACAATGATTGCTTTCTTGTGTTTCTTTATGGTTTTATTTCTCAGATGTACATCCCTAGACACTAAAATTTTCTTTCGCATGCCAAGAATTAATGTGTCACTTAAAGTCTCTCTTAATCTACAGGTACCCACCCTCTCCCTCTCTTTTCTTTACAATTTCTCTGTTGATAAGCTCAGGCCATCTGTCAAGCTCAGAAACTGCACACTCAGGGTGCAGCTCAGCCTGTTCTTCCATCTTCTGTATATTCTCTAAGTTGGCTGTTGGATCCAAAGGCTTGATCAGGTTAGATGCCTTGGAAAGACTACAGGTGGTGGCCTATTCTCTGATTAGAAGGCAGATTAATAATGTTTGGTCATTTCTCATGAATGTCATAGTGACTCAATGTCTATATCTATTAATTCCTGGAGATTGCAAATGATGATATTCTAATTCTATTATTAAAACATTCTGTTAGTTGGGATAACTAATAAGTAAGAGACATTTTCCTCATCTACTATTTGGTTACCTAATGGTAGAGTTCATACAGGAAAGGTATGACACTTGCTTGGTATTTTAGTCAACCAGTTTTAAGATAAAAAATTGAATCCCTATCATCTTTTGAATGCAACCAATTTTTAAAGATATTATTTAATAGCTTTTGGCTTCATATTTTATATTATCTATAGATCATTACTAATGAAAAATAATGGTGATGCTGTTAATACAGTCTACCATTTACTGAGTGCCTACTATGTGCCAAGCATTTTATTACACACTTTTTTTTGAGACAGGGTCTTAGTCTGTCACCCAGGCTGGAGTGTAATGGCTTGATCTTAGCTCCCTGCAACCTCTGCTTCGTGGGCTCAAGTGATCTTCCCACCTCGGTCTCCTGGGTAGCTGTGACCATAGGTGCGTGCCACCCTGCTCGGCTAATTAACTTGTTGTTGCTGTTGTTGTTGTTGTAGAAATGAGGTCTTAGCACTTTGGGAGGCCGAGCTGGGCGAATCACTTGAGCCCAGGAGTTTGAGACGAGCCTAGGCAACATAGCGAGACACTGTCTCTATATAATAAAGAATAAAAGAAGAAATGGGGTCTCACTATATTGCCCAGGTTGGTCTTGAACTCCTGGGCTCAAGCAATCCTTCTGCCTCGGCTGCCCAAAGTGCTGGGATTATAGGTGTGAGCCATTGTGCCCAGCCCTTCAGACACTTTTATACATTATCACAGTTCCAAATGCTAAAAGTTATTTATACATTTATTATTAACACCTTTAACACTGGTTAACTCCATCTGTCTACCATCTAAAACATAATTTCATTTAAATTTATTTCAGTAACGATAAACACCGTCCAACTTAGTTAGGTGATGTTAAGTCATCTGTAATTAAAGTTAATCAGAACACATTTATTTTACTTGCTGCTTGCCCACAGATTCACTGCTCCCCTTTTGCAAGTGTGTTGTGCCTGCTTCTAACCTTTTTAATATGTAAAATGAATCCATCCCCTAAAAATTAAAAATCATAGAGAAATTCAGTACAGCTTAAAGTGATTTATTTAGCTTTGAATCTGGTAAAAAGGAGGAGAAATAGGTCATGAAACTGAAAGAACAGGGAATGGAAAGATTCACTTGGGAGGGACCCTAATGAGAACTCAATGTTGAAAGGTAACAGTTGAGGTGAGGAAGTTATGGCAATATGGGAAACAAACCAACTACAACTAAATTTGACATGAAGGGAAGAGGGCAATGGCCTTTAAGGAAAAGAGATGTCTGATAAATACAGAGAAAGTCACGTCTAGTACAATATTACAAAATGAAAGTGAGTTATTTTTAATATGATTTTCATTGAGCAAATCATATGATGACTCCAAGTTCTCACATGGCTCTTTCTCACAATCTGTCAGATGCCTCCAAAGGCCCTGAGGTGATAACTACAGGATAAAAATATTCACTTAAATTAGTGGTTTTCAACACTGGCTGTAAAACAGAATCATATGGGGGTTCTTAAAAGACTGATGCTAGGGGCTTATCCCAGACCAATGGAAATGGACTCTCTGGAGGTGAAAACCAGGTATATGTACATTTTTTAGCTGCTCTAATGATTATAATGTACAGTCAGGGTTGAGAACCAGTTGGGTGATTTCTATGCAAAAGCTATTTCTATTTGAAATATTTTTCTGGACAAGCAATTGACATCTCTGTAGTTCATATTTTACCATCTTTTTATATAACTTGCTACTGTCCACTCTGACAAATATTAGTATCTAGTATTCTCATTCTACACATCAAAGAGGAAGAAGAGAAGACTTATTCAAAGGGAACAATGAATCAACAGAGTTGGAAGAGAAACCTTTGGTGTATGCATTTCAACATACCACTTCCCTTAAATTATGTCTATACCTTGTAACCAAGAATTTTGGTATATTATTTAAGATGCATTGTATTTTTCTTTGCAAAGGTAAACTGGCCTCAAAAAAGTGGATAATATTCTAACATGGGAATGCAAAACCATCATGCCTGGAAGATCACTGCATCAAGGTAAGAGGCTTTGGGATAAGAGAAATTAAATACTGGACAGTGAGAACATTTTCAAAGTAAAAAACTATAAACATTAGCAATATTTCATACTAACCAGAAATGGTTACTCCCAATACATTTTTCTTATGGCTCTAAATATTTTCTTACAAATGGCTTAAGCTGTGTGAGTGTGTGTGTGTGTGCACGTGCGCACACAAATGCATAGGCTCTGAGCTTATCTCCACAAGATCTTGTTTAGGGCATTGCCACCTTGAGTTTGCTTTGCTAGTACAGAGAAATCTCCCCTGCTCTGCTAGTTCTGCAACTTGCTGTATCCAGAATTGTTTTGTGTATTTTACCCCCAAGTGCAACTCATGCAACCTGTGTCATGCCCACCTGTGTCAAAACATTGAGTTGTTCCATAATATGCTCTAAAGCATCAGTCACAGCGAGAGGTATGCTCCTTTGACTTTCACAGGGGAGGTCACTCATGTCTTCTGTTTTCTTTTTCGTGGTTGTTGGCGAACATTCTGGTGACATTAAGGAAGGGTTCAAGAAATATCCACAGGCCTCTTCACCCTTGTCTGGCAGAGTCCTACCACTGGTTTCTGTTGTCTTTAATGTCACAGAAAATGTAGGAAGAGTTATATTTTCCAAACTTTAAAATGATATATATAAAAGTTTAAAATATTCCTCTTCTAAAAAGCCCAGGCTTACATTGAAGATTTATCCCCAACTATAATAAGTTATGGAAATTACTATAATTAAATAAAGAATTATTATAATTCTTATAATAAGGAAACAAAGCTAACAGTGAATAGAGACAATTTCCTTGACTTTCTTTTCAATGAAACACACTTTCCATACACTGATCTGAGGGATCTACCATTAAAAAGATTGTTAGATGCAGTGTAATTCTTAATTTAAAAACAATATTCACATCTATTAGGGTGACTATTATCAAAAAAATGAAAAATAACAAGTGTTGGTGAGAATGTGGAGAAACTGAAACACTTGTCCATTGCTAGTAGGAATGTAAAATGGTTCAGCTGCTTTGGAAAATAGTTTGGCTGTTAGTTACCCCCAAAATTAAACATAAAATTACCACATGATCCAGCAATTCTACTCCTACGTATACATCCAGGAGAACTCTGAAAGCAGAGACTCAACTGGATACTTGTACAGCAATGTTCATAGCAACATTATTCACAATAGTCAAAAGCTAGAAACAACGATAGATGAACGTATACACAAAATGTGGTATAAACATACAATGAAATATAATTCAGCCATAAAAAGGAATGGAATTCTGATACATGTTATAACGTGGATACATCTTGAAAACATGCTAAGTAAAATGAGCCAGACACAAAAGGACAAAGACTATGTGACTGCACTTACATGAGGTGCCTAGAATAGGTAAATTCCTAGAGACAAAAAGTACAGTAGAGGTTACCAGGGGCTGGAGGTAGGGGTAATGGGGAGTTATTGCTCAAGGAGTACAGAGTTTCTACTTGGAATGATGAAAAAATTCTGGAAATAGATAGTGATGATGGTTATAAAACACTGAATACTGTGAATATACTTAATGCCAGTGAATTGTATACTTAAGAATGGTTAAAATGATAAATTTTACATTATGTATATGTTACCACAAGAGAAAAACAGAACGTCCTCCATATGGCAATGAACAATCCAAAAATAAAATTAAGAAAATAATTCCATTTACAATGGAATAGGATAAAAAATATTTATGAAAAAAGTTAACAAAAGAAATGTAAGGCTGGGTGTGGTGGCTCAAGCCTGTAATCCCAGCACTTTGGGAGGCCAAGGTGGGCAGATCACCTGAGGCCAGGAGTTTGAGACCAGCCTGGCCAACATGGTGAAAGTCTCTACTAAAAATACAAAAATTAGCCGGGTGTGGTGGTACATGCCTGTAATCCCAGCTACTTGGGAGGCTGAGGCAAAAGAATCACTTGAACCTGGGAGACAGACGTTGCAGTGAGCCAAGATCACGCCACTTTACTCCAGCCTGGGTGACAGACCAAGGCCATGTTTCAAAAAAAAAAAAAAAAAAAAAAAAAAAAAAAAAAAAAGAAACGTAAGACTTGTGTACTGGAAACTATTATACAAACCATCATTGAAAGAAATAAAAGATCTAAACAAATAAACATCCCATATCCCAAATTTATGAATCAAAAACCTTAATATTATTAAGATGGCAATACTCCCCACATTGATATGCAGATTCAGTGCAAACCCTATCAAAATCCCATTTGTCTTTTTTGCAGAGGTTGATAAGCTGATCCTAAAACTCATATGGAAATGCAAGAAACCCATAACAGCTAAAATAATATTGATGAAAAAAATGTGAAGGACTCATACTTCCAAATTTCAAAACTTATTGTAAAACTATAGTAATTAAGACAGTGTGGCACTGACATAAGAATAGACATATAAATCAAAGAAACAAAACTGAGAGTGCAAAAATAAACCCTTCCATTTATGGTCAGTTGATTTTTGACAAGGTTGCCAAGACAATTTAATCAGGAAAGAATTATCTTTTTAACAAATGGCGTGGGGAAAACCCAATATCCACATTCAAAACAATGAATTTGGGTCTCTACCTCACACCATCTACAAAATTAACTCAAAATGGATCATAAAGGGCGGGGCATAGTGGTTCAAGCCTGTAATCCCAAAGTGTTAAGAGACGAAAACGGGAGGATTGCTTGAGGCCAAGAGTTTGAGATCAGCCTGGGCAACATAAGGAGACCCCATCTCTACAAAAAATAAAAAAATAAAAAACTTAGGCATGCTAGTGTGTGCCTGTAGTTCTAGCTACTCAGGAGGCTGAGGCTGGAGAATGGCTTGAGCCCAAGAGTTTGAGGCTGCAGTGAGCTATGATGGCACCACTGCACTCCAGCCTGGGCTACAGAGTGAGAAACTCTGTCTCTTAAAAACAAAACAAAACAAAACAAAACCACATCCTCAAAACGATCCTATTAGTATCACTTCGAGTTACGCAACTCCTTATGACAGAGAAAAGCTAAAACTGTACTGAAAACGTCCAGAAGAAAGGCTCCTAACAATCACAGATTCTGAAAGATCAAGTTAACATAAAGGATTTTTAATGCTACTCAGTCATACTTAGAAGCATCTATGGACCAACCACCTATTCATGCTCTGAGCTAAAGGAACTAGGAAGACAACATACAGCACTTATCTACATGGGTCTGCAGCTACTGAGCTGATAGCAAGGACTAAAATGGGAGCACTGTAGAGGTGAGTATGGAAATACAAAGGATTCTCTAAGAAATCTTGACTCATGATCATAGTCTACATTCCTGATCCTAGACCTCATTCACTGGGAACAAAATATGGATGTCCATGCTCCACAACCATCCTCACCCCCAAACAAATAGTTCCTGCTCAAAGAACAGGCTTTAAAAAACAAACAAACAAACAAAAAACATTGCTTCTGCTCTGCCTGCAATGGCTTTCTCTGCCATCCTAGCGTGACTGCATCCTTCTTGACCTCCAAATTTCAGCTTAACTGTCCCATCTTCAGAAATGTAGTCCCTGCCCTGACTACCCTACTGAAGCTGGACCTTTCATTCTCCAGCATGGCATCCTGATGCTTTCCTCTGTAACTGACCAGAATTTGTATTTATGTATTTGCTGCTTGTCTATTGTCTGTCTCCCTCACTAGACTACTATGTTTACTCTTCTCATCACTGTATCCCTTGGATCATTTCTAGTACTTAGCAGAAGCTTGAATATTTTTGAAAATGTTAACCACTTGTATACAGATTTTTTTTTTTTTTTTTTTGAGATGGAGTCTCGTTCTGTCGTCCAGGCTGGAGTGCAGTGGCGCAATCTCAGCTCACTGCAAGCTCTGCTTCCCGGGTTCACACCATTCTCCTGCCTCAGCCTCCCGAGTAGCTGGGACTACAGGTGCCCACCACCACCTCCAGCTACTTTTTTGTATTTTCAGTAGAGACGGGGTTTCACCATGTTAGCAAGGATGGTCTCGATCTCCTGACCTCGTGATCTGCCCGCCTCGGCCTCCCAAAGTGCTGGGATTACAGGAGTGAGCCACTGCGCCCGGCTGTATACAGATTTTATTATTGCTCTCACAGATGGAAACCAAATTATCTATAACCAAGACAGTTTTTTTGAAAAAATATGGATCACAACATATCTAAGTATGTACATACATGGCCACAAATATTATTAATCATATTGTAATAACAGCTTCAGACCTTCTTGGAAAAAGGCCCCAATCATTCATTGAACTCTGGAGGTTTGCAGTCAAGGTCGTTAGTATAGAAAGGACAATAGGAAAATTGGCAAAGATGATTTAAGACCATAGACAATCTAAGCAATAAAAGAGCTCCAATAGGTTTTCTTGTTTGGCACAAGCAAAAAATATATTATTATCATATGACATATGGAAATGAAAGAAAAAAGGGAAAAGCATATGGGCAGAGAGAAAAAAGGGTGCCAGCTCTCCATCCTACAACATTAGCCAACTGACATCTCTCTTTGTCTCTCAAAGGTATTGAAACCTAGGTATTAGCAGATAGCTTTCTACCAACTAACCCTGTCTTTACATCCTGTTTGTACAGGAGAAAAGTGAGATGCACAGCGTGGGGGAGGTTCAATACATTCCATTCATAAGTATTTTTTAAAAAGGTACAAAGGCAAAAACACGGTGTTTAAGATTCCTGGCTGATAGAAGTCCAGCAAGTGAGTCTGTAGTACCTGCTTCTCTCAGCACATTGAGATACTCTCCTATTTCAAAGGTGCTAATATTCAGTTTTGAGTAAATACTTACTGAGCATCTATCTATACATACTATCATACAATGATAAATGTACGTATGGTATGATGCCCGCTCTCAAGGATTCTCTGTTGTGATGAGAGAATTCAGACCAGGCAGGGCCCAAATCCCCCACAATGCCTGGCTCATCTCTGGCACTGCTGAATGAGCAGGAAATAAACAAGCAGACAGAACATAAGCAAACACATGATTGCAAGGCTGCAGAAAAAACAAATGCTTTGGTAGTTCATAAAAAGAAGAAATTATATCATGTTCTCATTTCCCACCTCTTACTTCTATTGCTAACACTTCTATTGTGATACAGTGAAGCAATAGTAATACAATCATTGATTGATCCTACAAATGAGGACCTCCTATGGTAGGCATTAGAGCTATAGCAAAGAACAAGTCAGACATGGTATCTTCCTTCATGGAGCTTACAATACTCTGGGGAAGTACTTTATCAAAAAGGATGGCAGGGCAATCACTACTCTTAAGTTCTTCTTTGGATAACCCCATGGTTGCCATCTTGAAGATGGGAAATGCAGCCTCACCAAGGGCAAAGAATGAATCTAAGAGCTGAGAAATCCTTATCTATATAGGTCAAAAGGACTCACTTTTCACCTGAACAAATGAAATGGAGTAAAAGATACAGATCTGACTGATGCAAAGAACTATGAAAGTCCTGAGAACTGAATATAAAACATATCACATCCTGGGGACAAATGACTCTTAAAAGGTTCTTTAAATACCATGGTTAATTCTAATGCATACATCTTCATTTGTCACTTATTTTTGAGGATGAATTATTTTAATGCATCAATGAAAACTGAAAATTTTGGCATTGCCAAACACATTTTTATTATAAAATTAACCATTCAACAACATAACCATGGTCCACACATCTAAACAATTATTATTTACATAATTAACAAAGGAATATTCAAGATACTGTGGTGCTCAACTACATGCGAAAGTTCATACATTATATTTACTCCCCTTCCTCCTTTCCTCTTCTCTCCTTCTACTACCACCCTTTCCACCACCCACCCTCTGGGCTGGCAAGTCAGAATTAATCACTAGTGCCATTTCACTCCCACAAGACTTCGTGCCATCAGTAGAGGATTTCTCACTCCTTATTATATTTGTGTTTACATATCCGTATTCCCCATTAGATTATGAACCCCTCATGTGGGGTCAGTAACTTTATCATCTCAGGTGCTTGGCATAGCATATGAGACACAGACAAAGCTCCACATTGGTTGGACTGAATTTAATGGACTGTCCAGCATCAGCTGAGCCAATCACAAAAAATTAAATATTAGCAATTTGATAGTATTTGAAGAGAAATATTACCCCCCAAAGTTAAACTAATGCCATTTTCTATTAAAAATTACAATCTTAAATGCCTTCTCAGAGGTACAGTGAGGAAGCAATGTAAGCATATATTATCTAACTGCAAATCACTGGTAGATTTTTATACCCTAAAGGCATACTTGATAGCTTCTGGCTGAATAACAGATGGATTTTTCTAACAAATGTGAGTGCAAAAGTAGGCATTTCACATGTAAAGATAATCAGTGACTTGAACTTTAGATATACATTCAATCAGTTGGTTAAAATAAGTTAGTTTTGGTTTACAACTAACATTTCTACTCTTGGTTTAATTCTGTAAGTAGAGAACAAAACAGATAAAAGGCAGAAAATATCTAAGCCAAAGTGTTTCCCATTATTGAAGGTTCTAAAATAGACTTGGGAAGGTCATTTGTCAGAGATATTGTGAAAGATATACAAACATCAAATCAGGAAATTCAATTGAATGCCTTTTAAAGCCCTTTTTATTCCTGATGTTCTGAGATTTTTTAAATCACTACACACACACACACACGCACACGCACACGCACACGTATGTATAAAACGTCTGCCTGAAATAGACTAGAATAACAACAAAAAAAGCCTTTTGCCTTGGACAAAAATAAAAGCAAATATTTTTCAAAGAAAGACTATATCATTTATTTTCAATGATAAAATTTAGAGTAGGGATTGGAAACTTCAATAATCTCTACATAAGATCTAAGATAATGAATATATGCCATTTGTTCAAGCAAAATTATTTTATTTAGCACCTATGTGCCAGGCAAAATTCCAGGTGCCAGAGATACAGGACTGTGTTCATTTCCTACGGCTGCTGTAACAAATTACCACAAACTTAGTGGTTTAAAACAACATAGATTTATTATATTATAGTTTTGGAGATTGCAAGTCCAAAACAGGATTAACGGGGCTAAAAACAAGGTGTCAGTAAGCTGCATTCCTTCTGAAGGCTCTAGGAGAGAATCCATTCCTTGCCTTTCCAGCTTCTAGAGGCTGTCCACATTCCTTAGCCCATGGCTGCATCACTCCAATAACTGCTTTAATTGTTATATCTTCTCTAATTCTCATGAATCCCTCTTTCCGTATAAGGACCCTTGTGATTATATGGGGCCCGGTCAGATAATCCAGGATAACCTCCCCATCTCAAGAGCCTTAACTTGGCCGGGCATGGTGGCTCATGCCTGTAATCCTAGCACTTTGGGAGGCCGAGGTGGGCGGATTGCCTGAGCTCAAGAGTTTGAGACCAGCCTGGGCAACACGGTGAAACCCTGTCTCTTCTAAAATACAAAAGAAATTAGCCAGGTGTTGCGGCATGCACCCGTAGTCCCAGCTACTCAGGAGGCTGAGGCAGGACAATCACTTGAACCTGGGAGGTGGAGGTTGCAGTGAGCCGAGATCGAGCCACTGTACTTCCAGCCTGGGCAACAGAGCGAGACTCTGTTTCTTAAAAAAAAAGCCTTAACTTAATCACATTTGCAAAGCCCTCTTTGCCATGTAAGGAAACACTTTCATAGATTCTGGGGATGAAGACATAAATATTTTTGAGAGGAATGGTTGTTCTGCCTACCTCAAGGAGTGAATAAAGAGGCCCTGCTATCATGGTTATACTCTAGTGGGTGAAGGAGAAAAGTAAATATGTAGATATGTGATGTAATGCTAGGTGACAAGGGTTAGGAAGAAAAATAAAGCTAAGCAATGTGCTGTGTTATGATGTAGCTATGCTGATGCAAATTTTATGGAGAAGTGGTAAAGAATAAATTTTGGACGTGTTATGTTTGAGAGGCCTATTAGACTTTCAAGGGGAACAGTCATTAATACAATTGGAAATATATGATTCTAGATTTCTGCGGAGAAGCTGGGTCTAGAAATATAAATTTAGGAGTTAGTGGCACGTAGATCTTTTTATCCATGGGTCTATGATCACTAGGAAGGAGCCAAACAAGAGAAGAGTTGCAGAGACTTTAGAAGGCAGGAGCAGGAAAGGTGACTGGTGGCCCTTGAGGTTGAAGACTACTGGCCCAGAAGTCAAGTGAGGAAAGAGCTTCCAGGAGGAAACAGTGATCACCAGGATCAAGTGCCACACACAGGTGGACCGAGATGAGTCCTTCGGACCCTGACATGAATGGAAGAGTGGGGATGAATGCTTGATTGGATAGCACTCAGAAGAATGCAAAGTGAAGAAATAAAGACAGTGAATCTAAGCAACTCTTTTTTTTAAGAAGACTTTTGCTATAAATGGGAGAAGAGCAATGAGACAGGAGCTGGAAAGGGATGAGGAGCCAAATGAGGTTTTCATTTATGAAGATGAGAAATATATCACAAATGTGTGCTGATAGAAAGAGCAAGCATAAAGAGAGCACTGATGACACAGGAGAGTGAGGGGATAACTACTCGATAAATGGGCTGGATAGACAGTGGCTGAGTGCCCATGGAGCTTTGTGTAAATAAATTTATGGTGAGACGAGCCAAGATGGCTGTCTAGTCAAATCCAGCCCCTTGGGTGTAGGCGTGAAGGAGCCAGAGAAACAGATTTAACCCAGGTTGGCATTTTTCTAGGTGAGGATAACAGAGGGAGAAAGGGACAAGACCATGGATGTAATGATGGACCACAGAATGTAAGTTGGGTGAAGGAGGCCCAGACACAGGGAGCAGGCAGTGTAAAGCAGGAGGCTTGCTGGATGGATGCCTTTCTGGGGCTGACGAATTACCAAAATGGGAGGACTAGAAGAGTGTTGGCCAAAGAGTGGGAGGCTTTACACTAAGTTTGCCATCAGCACAAAGGACTCGGATAGTCACAGAGTTCATCTGAGAATCTTGACAAAGAGGATGGCTGCCTTTCAGAAGTGACTCAGAGTTTTGCTCTAAATTTGGTTCGTTTCTTAAGATCAAAAGCCAATGTTGACTAAGGAGTGGATGGATCCATTAGGGAAACAGAAAAAGGAACTGTAGACTCACCCAGATGGGGCTGTCACAGGACCACAACAAAGAATTCATTTTCAATTCTTAACATTCTTGAAAACATAGGCTGTTGATCCTGAAGGAAAAAATGACAATTTTCTGTCTTCTGAACAGTGGATTATGTATCCTTGTAGGAACATACTCATCTGATCAAGTCTGATTGACTTAAAAGTATGACTAGGATATAATCAAAAAATGTCATGTGAAATTTTGTCCTCCAAACTAAATTTGCTGAATTAAGACTTGTTTGTCCCTCAGGAGAAAACATACATCTCTTTCTCAAAGAAAGAGCCTTCAGCTTTGGGGATAAGATTTTATAGAGGACTTTGCTTTTTCTTCTTGAGAGCAAATTGAAAATTGCATTTTTATCAGAAGACTTGAAAAATATAACATGTAGCTATCAACTGAAATATCCAAATGATTAATTCAGTCACCTCGGAAAAGACAGCTGAGGCTACAAGTCTATTGTCTGTCTTTGTCTTTAATCTTTATTATAACCTCTAGAGAAACCTATTAATTTTGAAGCCATTAATGGGTAGTATACAGCTAGGACAAATGGAATCTGTACAAAAATTTCCTTCTATGTTTCACTTCTTATATGATTAAGAAAACACAAACCATCAATTCCTCAAAGGAGGATCTACTTCCTAATGCTGTATGCTGATCTAAAAGTGCACTGCACCAGATGGATCTTAATTAATGATACTCCAAATGAACATAACACCAACTTTCTGCATAAAATTTCCTGCAAACTCAAAAGGGAAAATAAGTAGCCATTACTTCTTTTGTGAACTGTGCCATTACACTTTGAAGGGCATTCAGAGTAAGGGATCCATCCTCATTATCTGTTCCATAACAAATTCAACAAGAATCTTTTATACAACATGCTAAGTGAATAGGGCAAAGATCTATAGTTATCTTTCACACTGTTCAACAAACCCCAAAGAAAAAAATAAGATATTTTCAGATGTAGTTTTAAAAGGGATAAAAGATTTTCATTTTCAGGCAGCTGAGTGAAAAATGTATTTAATATTTTTTTTAAAAAAACTTAGCAGACAAAGATCTATCATCTATTTTAAAAATCTAGTTCCATTGTTTTACTGGATGAAAAATGATTTCCTAACAATAATATAGGAAGCCAATCTAACATCAAACAATTAGATCTATGAAATTAATAAAAAATATTTAACCCTATGATAAAGATTATATAACTGGATACAGTTGAAAAACTGTGGCATAAAAATCTCCAGGAAGAATGACATTCTTTTTTTTTTTTTTTTGAGATGGAGTCTCACTTTGTTGCCCAGGCTGGAGTGCAGTGGTGCCATCTCGGCTCACTGCAACCTCCGCCTCCTGGGTTCAAGAAATTCTCTTGTCTCAGCCTCCTGAGTAGCTGGGACTACAGGTGCACACCACCACACCCAGCTAGTTTTTGTATTTTTAGTAGAGACAGGGTTTCACCATATTGGTCAGGCTAGTCTCAAACTCCTGACCTAACGTGATCCACCTGCCTTGGCTTCCCAAAGTGGTGGGACTATAGGTGTGAACCACCGTGCCCAGCCACAATAGCATTCTTAAATTGCTTATGAGTAGAGTATCAAATCCTTCATTATAAATAACAAAAAATAAGATTCTATGATAACATGATGCAGTTTAAATATTTTTCCTCCATATATTTTCACGTGTAAAATCATGTAGGTGTTTTCCTCCTTTCTTATTTTGCTGGTGGAAGAAACTCAGAAAGCAAAGATAATAAAAACAATGGCTATGTTTATATAGAAAGATTTTTTTTTCCTATAATTACCATGGGGAAAAATGGCCCACCAAAAATAACATTCAAATTTAACCATAAAATTCAAAAATACTTTTCATAGATGCCATGAGTCAAAGAGAATATGAGCTAGATTCTTTTACTTTATAATCAGAATGATGACGAATTATGATAATATATCTTTTCTCAAACACGCATATTCATGTGTGTGTATGAACATACACACAGATGAGTAAGCAGGAAGTTTTTTGTTTGTTTGTTTGTTTGTTTTTTGAGACAGAGTCTCACTATGTCGCCAGGCTGGAGTGTAGTGGCACGATCTCGACTCACCACAACCTCCGCCTCCCAGGTTCAAGCGATTCTCTTGCCTCAGCCTCCTGAGTAGCTGAGACTACAGGTGCACACCACCATTCCCAGCTAATTTTTCTATTTTTAGTAGAGATGGGGTTTCACCATGTTGGCCAGGATGGTCTTGATCTCTTGATCTCTTGACCTTGTGATCCACCCATCTCGGCCTTCCAAAGTGCTGGGATTACAGGCACAAGACACCGTGCACAACCGCAGGAAGTTTTTAAAGAGGAAGTCATGATACCACTAAAGCATGTCACTACATTATGACATACTTTATACGAAACAAAACCCGTTATGTTTCATAGCCATTAAACATGATGGGCTTTATCCATTTAAAATTTCAGTCTCAGAATTTACCAAATAACCAGCATGATTCAAATAAGCATTCTTTGCTGGGCACAATGGCTCATGCCTGTAATCCCAGCACTTTGGGAGGCTGAGATGGGTGGATGACCTCAGGTCAGAAGTTCAAGACCAGCCTGGCCAACATGGCAAAACCCCATCTCTACTAAAAATACAAAAATTAGCTGGGCTTGGTGGCATGTGCCTGTAGTCCCAGCTATTTGGGAGGCTGAGGCAGAAGAATCACTTGAACCTGGGAGACGGAGGTTGCAGTGAGCCGAGATCGCTATACTGTATTCCAGCCTAGGCGATGGAGCAAGACTCAATCTCAAAACAACAACAACAACAAAAAAAAACACCCAAAAAACAAAAAAAACAAATAAGCATTCTTTTAATGATGCCTCTTGATAAATGAGGTGCAATTAATGTAGATCATCTCTTTATCATAATCATTATCGCATACTATGGAGCAGCAGTTTACGGGTCACCCTGTGGGACCAAGTGTCTGAATCAATCAAGTCAAGATTCTCAAATCCAGATTTCTGTACTGGATGCTCCACACCCAACCCCTGTCTCTTCCTGTCCTAATAAACAGTGCCATTATCCAGCCAGCAGCCAAAAATTTGAGAGATATTCTTGACTCTTCCCTCTTCTCCCATGTACAATCAGTAAACAGAACTTATTGACTCTCTTCAATACCTCATGAGCCAGTCTCCTCTTCTTCATCCCCCATGCTACAGCACTCGATCAGACAGTTGTCACCTCATGTCTGGATTACTATTACAATAGCCTCCTAATCCTCCATGCCTCTAGTTTTATCTCCCTCCAATCCCTCCTTTTTCACATCTCCAGAGTAACTGTTCTAAAATCCAAATTTGCTTTTGTCACTCTCCTGGCTGAAAATCCTTCACTGGTCCCCCCAATTCTTAGGGTGAATCCAAATACCTCCAAAAACCTTCAAAACACATTCGAGATCATTCACAATCCATCCTCATCTTCTCTTGTTCCTCAACCTCATGCAATGCTGAGGCAAACCTGAAGTGTCCGGTTTCCTGAATTCACTCCCCTCTCAGGGCTTCTTGACTTGTACTTTCTGAGCTCTGTCCTCGTTCCTCTTATTGTCAGGCAAATTTTTAAAGAATCAGCTCAAGTATCACTCACTTTTGGGAAGCTGTATCTGTAACTTTTCTGTCTTCCACTCAAATTCTCCGGGTACATATTTGACCCCCCACCCCCACCATATAGTTTCTTTATTTAAACACTCCACTAATTACCCCCATAGCAATTTAGGCCCATATCATTATTATTGAACTTGCTCTTTCATTTGTACATTCTCATTGCTTGGTATATAACAGGTACTCAATAAATTTACTAAATAAGATTTTAAAAATTGGCCAGGTGCAGTGGCTCACGCCTGTAACCCCAGCACTTTGGGAGGCCGAGGCGGGTGGATCACCTGAGGTCAGGAGTTTGAGACCAGCCTGGCCAACATGGTGAAACCCCATCTCGACTAAAAATACAAAAATTAGCAGGGAGTGTTGGTGTGGCCGGCAGTTCCAGCTACTCCAGAGGCTGAGGCAGGAGAATTGCTTGCTCGAACCTGGGAGGCGGAGGTTGCAGTGAGCCGACATTGTGCCACTGCACTCCAGCCTGGGCGACAGAGTGAGAAACCGTCTCAAAAAAAAAAAAAAAAAAAAAAAAATTTAAAAAATCTATTATAGCTTACTCCTTTTCTCACCCTTCCCTCTACTCACTTTTCTACTCCCTTCATACTGGTTCGCATCTGTATTACTCCATTAAAAAAGCTCTTCAGGCCGGGCGCGGTGGCTCACGCCTGTAATCCCAGCACTTTGGGAGGCCGAGGCGGGCGGATCACGAGGTCAGAAGATCGAGACCATCCTGGCTAACACGGTGAAACCCCGTCTCTACTAAAAATACAAAAAATTAGCTGGGCGCGGTGGCGGGCACCTGTAGTCCCAGCTACTCAGGAGGCTGAGGCAGGAGAATGGCGTGAACCCGGGAGGCGGAGCTTGCAGTGAGCCGTGATAGCGCCACTGCACGCCCGCCTGGGTGAAAGAGCGAGACTCCGTCTCAAAAACAAACAAACAAAGAAACAAAAAGCTCTTCAAAAGGTTAGCAATAATCTCCACCAAATTATCAAACATTTTTCAAACTTTCTCTGGACTTTTGGCAATGCTGATTCTATCGTCCTCTTGAAACTATCCTCCTTCCTTGGCTGCCATGACACCATACTCTGGCTTTCTTGTTACCTACTAGTCCTTCTCTGCCTTATTTGCAGGCTTATCATCTTTCATCAGATCATTTTATTAAAATTCCTCAGGGAATAGTCCCAAACCCTCTTCTAATTCTATACTTTCTACTCAGGCAATTGTATCTATGGTTGCTGCTTCAGTTACCACATACATGCAGAATACTCACTTATTCTTCTTTCCACTCTAGACCTTTCCTTTAAGCTACAGATATGTGTACACAACTGCATGTCTGATAGGTACTCCTGGAGGTTTCAAAGGAACGTCAAACTCAGTATGTCCAAACCGGAACTTGAAATAGCAAATTTGGTCCCCTTAGGAAATCCCCTACTTCAATGAATGGCACATCATTGTATAAGCTAAAAACCCAGGGATTATCTTTGCTAACCCACTTCTTACCCCTGCTTACATATCTCTCAAACGAATTCCATTCTCTTGATTTCCACTAAGATGATCCTAATCCCAGCTACCTTCAGTTTTTGTCTGGACTACTGACTTTTTCTTTTAACTGGTTTCCATGTGTCTCTTCAACTGGCAGGAAGCTTGTTTTCAAGCTACAAATGGCAAAATCATGAAAACGCCTGCATGCCTGATTCCTGCGATCCTCTCTAAGCTTGGCTCACATAACACCTTGCCCCACTCCATCTCTGGGTCCCAGACTTTTTTTACAGGTCCTAAAGTAACACAAGCTCCCCCACAGACACAGCCTTTGTATATATTCTGTCCTCTGCCTAGAACATTCCAGTTCTCCCAACCTTTCACTTCAACTCCTACTGAGGCTTTAGATCAGCACTTCTCAAACTTTAATGCACACACAAATCACCTGGGGATCTTATTAAAATGCAGGGTCTGATTTGGTAGGTCTGGGGTGGGACCTGTGAATCTGGATTTCTATTAAACTCTTAGGTGATGCTAAGCACACTGTCCATGAATCATATTTTCAGTAGCAAAGTTTTATTTTATTTTGTTTTATTTATTTATTTTTTGAGACAGAGTCTCACTCTATTGCCCAGGCTGGAGTGAAGTGGCATGATCTTGGCTCACTGCAACTCTGCCTCCTGGGTTCAAGTGATTCTCCTGCCTCAGCCTCCTGAGTAGCTGGGATTACATGCATGCACAACCATGCCTGGCTAATTTTTTTGTATTTTTAGTAGAGATGGGGTTTTGCCATTTGGCCAGGCTGGTCTTGAACTACTGACCTCAGGTGATTCACCTGCCTCAGCCTCGCAAAGTGCTGGGATTACAGGCATGAGCCACTGTGCCCGGCCTTGAGTAGCAAGGTTTTAGATCTCAGCTCAAATACCTTTTCCAGGAAAACTCTCTCTGATCCCACACATTACTGCCTTCAATTCATACTTTCACTGTACTAACATTCATACTTTCACAGTTTTTGCTTACCGTTATAACCCACACACATCCCCCATCCCCAGCTCCTACCTAGTGTCTGACATGTTCATTTTTGTGAAATGAATGAACAATGTCCATTGAACGTGACTTAAGCTGAGTCATTTCTCTTCATGATGCTAACACCACAAGATGCACTACCCTAAATTCAGCTCCCATGGAAATCCAGCTCATCTTTGGTTAGCACACTGAAAAATTTTCTGTTTCTGCCACTCATTTGGGGTCTGCAGAGATATGGACAGAAGAGTAATTGATTCTACATGCACTGGGCTTTCTACTCTAACAAGCTAGTTGGCCCCAGTCTCCACGTATCTACCACTGCACCAAATTCTCTTATGCCAGGTACATAAAAGTCTGAGGAAAACAGGGAAATCCTAGTTACCGTGGTCAGATCAAAATATCCCACCTTGGTGTGAGGAATGGCTGGGGGAAGGATGAAGGTAGGAAGAAAAGAGACAAATTTTTAGTACATTTTCACTTTTTTCCCATTAAGAAAAAACAGCTTAAATTCTCTTAAAATTCATTTCTCCTTACACTTAGGAAAAAAATTTTCAGCCTGACCAATATGGAGAAACCCCATCTCTACTAAAAATACAGAATTAGAGGAGAGTAGGTTCCAAGATGGCCAAATAGGAACAGCTCCAGTCTACAGCTCCCAGTGTGAGCGACGCAGAAGACGGGTGACTTCTGAATTTCCAACTGAGGTACTGGGTTCATTTCACTGGGGCTTGTCGGACAGTGGGTGCAGCCCACTGAGCATGAGCCGAAGCAGGGCGGGGCATCGCCTCACCCAGGCGATGGGGTCGGGGAATTCCCTTTCCTAGCCAAGGGAAGCCATGACAGATGATACCTGGAAAATCAGGACACTCCCACCCTAATACTGTGCTTTTCCAATGGTCTTAGCAAACAGCACACCAGGAGATTATATCCTGCACCTGGCTTGGAGGGTCCCACGCCCATGGAGCCTTGCTCTCTGCTAGCACAGCAGTCTGAGATCGAACTGCAAGGCAGCAGCGAGGGTGGGGGAGGGGCGTCTGCCATTGCTGAGGCTTGAGTAGATAAACAAAGTTGCCAGGAAGCTCCAACAGGGTGGAACCCACCACAGCTCAAGGAGGCCTGCCCACCTCTGTAGACTTCACCTCTGGGGGCAGGGCATAGCTGAACAAAAGGCAGCAGAAACTTCTGCAGACTTAAACGTCCCTGTCTGACAGCTTTGAAGAAGTAGTGGTTTTCCCAGCACAGAGTTTGAGATCTGAGAACAGACAGATTGCCTCCTCAAGTGGGTCCCTGACCCCCGAGTAGCCTAACTGGGAGGTACCTCCCAGTAGGGGCTGACTGACACCTCATACGGCTGGGTCCCCCTCTGAGACGAAGCTTCCAGAGGAAGGATCAGGGAGCAACATTTGCTGTTCTGCAATATTTGCTGTTCTGAAGCCTCTGCTGGTGATACCCAGGCAAACAGGATCGGGAGTGGACCTCCAGCAAACTCCAACAGACCTGCAGCTGAGGGTCCTGACTGTTAGAAGCAAACCTAACAAACAGAAAGGACATCCACACCAAAACCCCATGTGTACGTCACCATCATCAAAGACCAAAGGTAGATAAAACCACAAAGATGGGGAGAAGCCAGAGCAGAAAAGCTGAAAATTCTAAAAATCAGAGTGCCTCTTCTCCTCCAAAGGAACGCAGCTCCTCGCCAGCAATGGAACAAAGCTGGATGGAGAATGACTTTGACAAGTTGAGAGAAGAAGGCTTCAGACGATGGGTAATAACAAACTTCTCTGAGCTAAAGAAAGATGTTCGAACCCATCGCAAAGAAGTTAAAAACCTTGAAAAAAGATTAGACGAATGGCTAACTAGAATAAACAGCGTTTATGACCTGATAGAGCTGAAAACCACGGCACGAGAACCATATGACGCACGCACAAGCTTCAGCAGCTGATTCAATCAAGTGGAAGAAAGGGTATCAGTGATGAAGATCAAATGAATGAAATGAAGCGAGAAGTTTAGAGAAAAAAGAGTAAACAGAAATGAACAAAGCCTCCAAGAAATACGGGACTATGTGAAAAGACCAAATCTACGTCTGACTGGTGTACCGGAAAGTGATGGGGAGAATGGAACCAAGTTGGAAAACACTCTGCAGGATATTATCCAGGAGAACTTCCCCAACTTAGCAAGGCAGGCCAACATTCAAATTCAGGAAATACAGAGAACGCCACAAAGATACTCCTTAAGAAGAACAACTCCAAGATACATAATTGTCAGATTCACCAAAGTTGAAATGAAGGAAAAAATGTTAAGGGCAGCCAGAGAGAAAGGTCAGGTTACCCACAAAGGGAAGCCCATCAGACTAACAGCAGATCTCTCGGCAGAAACTCTACAAGCCAGAAGGGAGTGGGGGCAATATTCAACATTCTTAAAGAAAAGAATTTTCAACCCAGAATTTCATATCCAGCCAAACTAAGCTTCATAAGTGAAGGAAAAATAAAATCCTTTACAGACAAGCAATGCTGAGAGATTTTGTCACCACCAGGCCTGCCTTACAAGAGCTCCTGAAGGAAGCACTAAACATGGAAAGGAACAACCGCTACCAGCCACTGCAAAAACATGCCAAATTGTAAAGACCATTGATGCTAGGAAGGAACTGCATCAACTAACGAGCAAAATAACCAGCTAACATCATAATGACAGGATCAATTCACACATAACAATATTAACCTTCAATGTAAATGGGCTAAATGCTCCAATTAAAAGACACAGACTGGCAAATTGGATAAAGAGTCAAGACCCATCAGTGTGCTGTATTCAGGAGACCCATCTCATGTGCAGAGACACAATAGGCTCAAAATAAAGAGATGGAGGAAGATCTACCAAGAAAATGGAAAACAAAAAAAAGCAGGGGTTGCAACCTTAGTCTCTGATAAAACAGACTTTAAACCAACAAAGATCAAAAGAGACAAAGAAGGCCATTACATAATGGTAAAGGGATCAATTCAACAAGAAGAGTTAACTATCCTAAATATATATGCACCCAATACAGGAGCACCCAGATTCATAAAGCAAGTCCTTAGAGACTTACAAAGAGACTTAGATTCCCACACAATAATAATGGGAGACTGTAACACCCCACTGTCAACATTAGACAGTTCAAAAAGACAGAAAGTTAACAAGGATATCCAGGAATTGAACTCAGCTCTGCACCAAGTGGACCTAATGGACATCTATAGAACTCTCCACCCCAAATCAACAGAATATACATTTTTTCTCAGCACCACATTGCACTTATTCCAAAATTAACCACATAGTTGGAAGTAAAGCACACCTCAGCAAATGTAAAAGAACAGAAATGATAACAAACTGTCTCTCAGACCACAATGCAATCAAACTAGAACTCAGGATTAAGAAACTCACTCAAAACCGCTCAACTACATGGAAACTGAACAACCTGCTCCTGAATGACTACTGGGTACATAACAAAATGAAGGCAGAAATAAAGATGTTCTTTGAAACCAATGAGAACAAAGACACAACACACCAGAATCTCTGGAACACATTCAAAGCAGTGTGTAGAGGGAAATTTATAGCACTAAATGCCCACAAGAGAAAGCAGGAAAGATCTAAAATTGACACCCTAACATCACAATTAAAAGAACTAGAAAAGCAAGAGCAAACACATTCAAAAGCTAGCAGAAGGCAAGAAATAACTAAGATCAGAGCAGAACTGAAGGAGATAGAGACACAAAATACCCTTCAAAAAATCAATGAATCCAGGAGCTGGTTTTTTGAAAAGATCAACAAAATTGATAGACCACTAGCAAGACTAATAAAGAAGAAAAGAGAGAAGAATCAAATAGATGCAATAAAAAATGACAAAGGGGATATCACCACCAATCCCACAGAAATACAAACTACCATCAGAAAATAACATAAACACCTCTATGCAAAGAAACTAGAAAATCTAGAAGAAATGGATAAATTCCTGGACACATACATCCTCCCAAGACTAAACTAGGAAGAAGTTGAACCCCTGAATAGACCAATAACAGGCTCTGAAACTGAGGCAATAATTAAGAGCCTACCAACCAAAAAAAGTCCAGGACCAGAACGGTTTCACAGCCGAATTCTACCAGAGGTACAAAAAGGAGCTGGTACCATTCCTTCTGAAACTATTCCAATCAACAGAAAATGAGGGAATCCTCCCTAACTCATTTTATGAGGCCAGCATCATCCTGATACCAAAGCCTGGCAGAGACACAACAAAAAAAGAAAATTTTAGACCAATATCCCTGATGAACAGCGATGCAAAAATCCTCAATAAAATACTGGCAAACTGAATCCAGCAACACATCAAAAAGCTTATCCACCACGATCAAGTTGGCTTCATCCCTCAGATGGAAGGCTGGTTCAACATATGCAAATCAATAAACGTAATCCAGCATATAAACAGAACCAAAGACAAAAACCACACAATTATCTCAATAGATGCAGAAAAGGCCTTCAACAAAATTCAACAGCCCTTCCTGCTAAAAACTCTCAATAAACTAGGTATTGATGGGACATATCTCAAAATAATAAGAGCTATTTATGACAAACCCACAGCCAATATCATACTGAATGGGCAAAAACTGAAAGCATTCCCTTTGAAAACTGGCACAAGACAGGGATGCCCTCTCTCACCACTCCAATTGAACATAGTGTTGGAAGTTCTGGCCAGGTCAATCAGGCAGGAGAAAGAAATAAAGGGTATTCAATTAGGAAAAGAGGAAGTCAAATTGTCCCTGTTTGCAGATGACATGATTGTATATTTAGAAAACCCCATCATCTCAGCCCAAAATCTCCTTAAGCTGATAAGCAACTTCAGCAAAGTCTCAGGATACAAAATCAATGTGCAAAAATCACAAGCATTCCTATATACCAATAGCAGACAAACAGAGAGCCAAATCATGAGTGAATTCCCATTCACAATTGCTTCAAAGAGAATAAAATACCTAGGAATCCAACTTACAAGGGATGTGAAGGACCTCTTCAAGGAGAACTAGGAACCACTGCTCAACAAAATAAAAGAGGACACAAATAAATGGAAGAACATTCCATGCTCACAGATAGGAAGAATCAATATTGTGAAAATGGCCATACTGCCCAAGGTAATTTATAGATTCAATGCCATTCCTATCAAGCTACCAATGACTTTCTTCACAGAATTGGAAGAAAATACTTTAAAGTTCATATGGAACCAAAAAAGAGCTCACATTGCCAAGACAATCCTAAGCCAAAAGAACAAAGCTGGAGGCATCATGCTACCTGACTTCAAACTATACTACAAGGGTACAGGAACCAAAACAGCATGGTACTGGTACCAAAATGAAGATATAGACCAATGGAACAGAACAGAGCCCTCAGAGATACTACCACACATCTACCACCATCTGATCTTTGATAAACCTGACAAAAACAAGAAATGGGGAAAGGATTCCCTATTTAATAAATGGTGCTGGGAAAACTGGCTAGCCATATGTAGAAAGCTGAAACTGGATCCCTTCCTTACACCTTATACAAAAATTAATTCAAGATGGATTAAAGACTTAAATGTTACACCTAAAACCATAAAAACCCTAGAAGAAAACCTAGGCAATACCAGTCAGGACATAGGCATGGGCAAGGACTTCATGTCTAAAACACCAAAAGCAATGGCAACAAAAGCCAAAATTGACAGATGGGATCTAATTAAACTAAAAAGCTTCTGCACAGCAAAAGAAACTACCATCAGAGTGAACAGGCAACCTAAACAATGGGAGAAAATTTTTACAATCTACCCATCTGAGAAACGGCTAATATCCAGAATCTACAAAGAACTTAAACAAATTTACAAGAAAAAAACAACCCAATCAAAAAATGGGCAAAGGATATAAACAGACACTTCTCAAAAGAAGACATTTATGCAGCCAACAGACACATGAAAAAATGCTCATCATCACTGGCTGTCAGAGAAATGGAAATCAAAACCACAATGAGATACCATCTCACACCAGTTAGAATGGCAATCATTAAAAAGTCAGGACACAACAGGTGCTGGAGAGGATGTGGAGAAATAGGAACACTTTTACACTGTTGGTGGGACTGTAAACTAGTTCAACCATTGTGGAAGACAGTGTGGCGATTCCTCAAGGATCTAGAACTAGAAATACCATTTGACCCAGCCATCTCATTACTGGATATATACCCAAAGGACTATAAATTGTGCTGCTATAAAGACACATGCACACATATGTTTATTGCGGCACTATTCACAATACAAAGACTTGGAACCAACCCAAATGTCCAACAACAATAGACTGGATTAAGAAAATGTGGCACATATACACTATGGAATACTATGCAGCCATAAAAAGGATGAGTTCATGTCCTTTTTAGGGACGTGGATGAAGGTGGAAACCATCATTCTCAGCAAACTACCCCAAGGACAGAAAACCAAACACCGCATGTTCTCACTCATAGGTGGGAACTGAACAATGAGAATACTTGGACACAGGGTGGGGAACATCACACACTGGAGCTTGTCGTGGGATTGGGAAGTGGGGAGGGATAGCATTAGGAGATATAACTAATGTAAATGACGAGTTAATGGGTGCAGCACACCAACATGGCACATGTATACATATGTAACAAACTTAAAGTGTAATTAAAAAAAAAAACATTTTGACTAAAAACCTATAGGAAAGATTATATAAATTAATTGCTGGATGAAACAGCTAGAACATGTGCATGAAATAGGTTGTTATAGGGAAACATAATGGAAGAGCTCAATTGCAAAAAACATATGACAGGCAGAAGCAATGCCACTGTTGCCGGGAGAAGTGCCTGGAAAGGGTACCAAGGCAAAAAGTAAAAATAAACAAAACATATTCACAAACATACTCATAGTTTGGGATATAAACTCCGTGACTGTCATTTTCCTTGATGAATAAATACATAAAAATAGTCATAGCACTTTGTAGGATAAATGAATAGATCTTAACACTTAACTAAATATTAATAATAAAATGTCTTAGAGAAAACTGCTGCTCTCTAAATCAAAAGTTTTCAATACATTTAAGGTGATCAATAGTTTATTTTAAAATCAAAATTATTTTTCTCAATTATAACTATTTGGTAAACTTATCAATATACTAAATTTAAAAAATGGTAACTTAAAAAAATAATAATATGACATGTTTGAAGTTTCTCATGTGATCTTTTGATACACAGTGCCCAAAATGTAAGACAGTCATATGTTTATTATATATATAATTCACGGAACATTGAAATATGTAAGTGATTTCTAGAAAAGGAAAGAACAAAGTAATTTCTAAAAGTGTACATATCTTGAATTTTTTCAGTAATTTTACTGTGTACGGAACTGTACAAAAAGTACACAAAATTTTCTAAAAGTACAAATCTGAGAGAGCATATTTCTTAGTCAAATTCTTCAAATTTCAACTGATTTTCCAAAGCATACAATTGTTTTTGCTTCAGCTTAATGATGCATTTCCAGTTCTATTTAAAATAAGGAATTATTTTAAATATTTATCATCTTGAAACTTCATTAAATTGCTATCCCTGGAATGCATAGTTCTGAATTAAGAATAATATTTACTCAGCATGGTACTTTACCTGATGCTAGATGTCATTTAAAATAAATTTATTTTATATATTATCAACCTTTGAGAATGGACCAAGTATGGCACAAATTCATTTTACTGAACCTAAAGCTTCAAGCAGAAGTGTCCAAGTAAATAGCAAAATTCCTATGAAAGTTCCACCTATGGGGACAAGGTGTTAATACTGTAACACATACAGCTCTATGATATAATCAGTCCAAGAGAGGCAAACTGAGTCTGAGGAGCCCTGAACATGGAGCGACTGGACCTCCTGGAACTATAGATAACGCATGACCTGAGGAACACTAAGAGAGAGAGAGAGAGAGAAACTGGAAGACATAGCCTGGATTCTGCCTACAGCCACACAGTTTGTATCATGGACTTGGGCTTTCTTTTGAGCCTTGCCCCCAAGATTTCCAACCCAACTAACTGAGGATATTTACCAGGAAAGCATAGCTGTGTTTAAAAATAAAAGTCAGGATGGGCATGGTGGTTCATGCCTGTAATTTCAGTCCTTTGGGAGGCTGAAGCTGGAGGATGGCTTGAACTCAGGAGTTCAAGACAGACCTGGACAACATGGCGAGACCTCATCTCCATTTAAAAACAAAACAAAACAAACAAAACCCAACCAGCCAACCAAACAACAGCAACAAAAGGCCAATTTAAAATAGGATTCACTTTATAAAAATCACCCTAACTAAATTTGATAAAAACTGATGTTCTCATCTGTTCCAAAATAAAATAATACCTGCACACACCAGAACGGCAATAACACCATCACAGGAAATTTCTGCATACACAGTTCCTACTGCTGAGAATATCCTTTCTCAACAGACAGACAAAAACTGAAAATTAGTGACAGGGCAGAAGTGAGAACCTGGGGAGAGCAATCAGTGAATAGTAACAAAGCCCTGCCAAGGGAGGTAAAGCCATTACATCATCATGAAAGAGATTTAAGGACATGACAGATCAAATAATTATTCATATCAGGAAGCTATATCCACACAATTAGGCTTGAACAACCTATGATGAGCATGCCATATGGCACACCTTCTGGATAAACAGTAAGAGACAAGTGTGTCTTAAACACAATTCTTCCTGATGAGCATTCTAACACTAAGTTAAGGACTTGTGTGTGATGAAGTCTGGTGTGTGCCAAGGATTTACGTACTTGGCAAGTAGGAATAGGCAATGCTTAAATTCCCAAAGTAGCCTTCACAACCAGTTACTTACAAGCATTGGTTGACTCGAGGGCCTATTTCTCCACCTGCTCCCAAACTGGAGGTCCTCAGTACTTTCCGTTTTTTTCCCCACAACCAGAGATATACATCAGGTCTCCTTGGCTACTATATATTATGGTGAAAAAACATTTACTTAAGTTAAATCATACTGACCACAAGGAAGCTAAAACCAGGATTCAAAGTGGCAAGGCATCTGATCTGTGTGTCTAAATATCTGGAAGGCAGGTTGGTGCTGGTGTTCAGTCTGTCCTCTGAGGTTGTTTAATCGGAGCCTTGCTTGCCCCCATCATTTCCTTGCTGTGTGTCTATGAGGAAGTTACCTTACCCCTTTAAGGCTAATTTGTGCAATGTGAGAATCTACATGCATGCTTAGTAGTAAAATGTTTAGTAGTATGTGAAAAATGGTGGCTATTTTTATGGGAACCACAGGCATGTAAATGAGAATGCTCCTAAATTGATTTACTGAAACACTGAGGTAACACATTTGTAAATTAGTTACATTTAACCATTCCACATGTATATATACTTTAAAACATCATGTTATACATAAGAAATACATACAATTTTATCTGTCAATTAAACAATAAATAAATGAAAGAAAAAAGGGGAAACAATTCCCTAAATATACTACATTCCTAGACAAGCCACTCAAATTGGCAAGTTGGCAATTCTCAAATTATTTTATAAATCTAGTGCAATGGCAATCGACATTCCAATGGGATGATTTTTTGAAACAGAATAATTTTAAAATTCATATGGATAAGTAATAGGCAAGAACATCCAGGAAAGTTTTGAAGGAAAAAACTGTACATTATATAATATTTTAAAGAAATATTCTAAATCTACAATGATTAAAAAGGTATGATAATGGATCAAGAACAAACAGATAATGGATCAAGAACAAATAGATCAAGAACAGAGCAATAAGACAGAAGAGAAAGTCTCCAAAGAGACACAAGTTCATATGAATTTAATGTTTAAAGAAGGTTATTCAAATCAGTGAAACAATACAAATTGAGGGTGCTTTGTTAACTATAAATCTGTACCTCATAGCTAAATTAATACATATGGATTTTAAGGTTTTATCATTAAAAATAAAACCTCCAGAAGAGTAGCTAAGATGTTTGGGGATTGATGAGGGAATTTCTTTGCATAGAATCCAAACAACAAAAAATAGTTTTAAAAAAGGTAATGCAGCTAAACCTATCAAAAATCAGAAACTAAATTCAAGGAGAAATGAGAAAAAAGGAAAACATATTTGTAGCACATGGCAAGAGGTAAATCTTCTTCTTTTTTTTTTTTGAGATGGAGTCTTGCACTGTCGCCTGGGCTGGAGTGCAGCGGCGCGATCTTGGCTCACTGCAACCTATGCCTCTAGGGTTCAAGCAATTCTCCTGCTTTAGTTTCTCAAGTAGCTGGGATTACAGGCAGCCACCACCATGCCCAGCTAACTTTTATATTTTTAGTAGAGACAGGGTTTCGCCATGTTGGCCAGGCTGGTCTCAAACTCCTGATCTTGTGATTTGCCCGCCTCAGCCTCCCAAAGTGTTGGGATTACAGGTGTGAGCCACCGCGCCCTGCCCAAGGTCAATCTTCTTAATTAAAATTACCTAAGGATCAATTTTAAAATGAACAATAGGAAAATGGGCAAAGTACACAAATACGCAATCTTCAGAAATACAAATAAACAGCAATCATGAACACGTCAAAACTCACAAGTCACTAAAAAATGAAATAAACTTGATAACATCTTTTGCTTATTAAGCTGTTTTAAGGCTTTTAACATTTTAAATAATTAAAAATAAATAGAAAACCTTTAAAGGTTTTTGTCATGTTGATGTTGTTATTACAAACAGTATTGGAATAGGCATCCTTGAATAGAAATCTTTGTATGTATATCTTATTATTTCTTTAGGATGATTTACTATGTATCACTCAGGGTTCAGCAGAAAAACAAAGTACAGCCATTATTTTAACAGAGAGAATTTAATATAGGGAACTGGTTAAACAGATTTCTAAGTCTGTAAATGCTAAAAGGGAGCTCTGAGGTAAGCAGAGATATTAAATGTATGAAACTAGCTCCCTAGAGTTGGGGAACAAAGGCAAGAGATTGGATTATTAGAAACTAGACACTCAAGAGTTCCCTTGCTGAGAGCTGAGATGGTTTGTTCACAAGGAGGAAAGAGGAATGTTCATTAAAAAGACATTCTGAAAAGGAAAAGGAAATGCCTGGCATTCCTTCTCTATCTCCCCTTCAACTTAAAACAAACAACTCTATGTGCTTCAGAAAAATAATCCAAATAGATACATAAAAAGTATGAGAATGTTGCCACCATAAATACTAAGGCCCACCAAAATTCTGTAGTGATTTGGAAAGTAGGTTAAAAAGTACATATGATATAAAATATGAGCTTTGTAGTGGCCATCATTATCCTGAGTAAAAGAAAAACAAAATACTCTAGGAATTAACACAAAAAATAGAAAATCAAATTACACTAAAAAAAATCTTCCATTGCAAAAGTCAATTGAAGTCAATTTGACATTTAAGTGATGAGGTGGTTGGTTGGCTGAAAGCAACATAATTTTATTTATGTTTCAGGATATATGATTGTGTGGCCTGACAATCTCAGAAAGTAAAAGCAAAGAAATTGAAAGACATGGAAAGAACTAGGCCGGGACCAGCACTGGGCCTTAATAACCAGTTCACTGAGATGGTAAGGTTCTAAATCTTTAGAAGCCCTAATATATTTTACATAGTTTGACAGCATAAAGCAGGAAGAACTGACTGAAAAATATGTGTTAGCAGACTTGCTGACTACTTTCACCAAATAATTAACTGTCAAGTGGCAAAATAAAGGAGCAAAGCCAATAGCTTCACTATCTATGCAGCACCAAATAACTCAAAACCAGATGGGTATAGATGTACAGAACAGTTGAAAGCTAAGTTCACTATTTTCCGTGAAGCTCCAACAGCCCCACAAATGGCATTTAGCTCCGTAGTAAACCATCCTATAGGTCAGCAGGAAGCTCATTATGGGCTGACAGTCCAGGAGACAAGCACTTTTCAGGGAGCTACGGTAGTAATTTCCTGTGTGAAAAGCTCACTGCTGTTCTTGCATTCCTCAGGGTGCATTTCTTCTCATCTCAGAGGATGTTTCTCTTCCACAGGAAGAGGAAGGAACCAGTTGTTACTGGATGTGTGGGCTGAGAGCTGTCGGGCATTTTCAGCATGCCTCGGTCTCAGCTGTGGGAACTGGGGATGCAGCTTAGATTCCCAGGCCCGGGACAGTCGGTATTACTGCAGTAGTCTGGGGCGTCACAGTTTAGAAATACAGTATCTCAGCAAGTTGGAAGGCAGAAATAATACCTGGAACACCTCCAGTTCCCAGAAACGTGCTAATTTTCTAAAGGAAATTCTAAAAAGTATTTATTGGGCTCCCAAATAGCATGATTTATAAATCCTTTTGTAAAGTTTCCTTTTTTTTTTCTGTCTTCACATTTTATACGGCAGAGTTCAAGTCCTAAATCATGTTTGTCAATAGGAGTAAGGACAAGTTTCACTGCATAAAGTATTCTTTAACTAGGACTATTTTTAAAAACTTTAAGAGTATCAAATTTTTGGTAAATTCATTAATATGTTTTCTTTCCCTGTGACTTTGAAACTTAAAAAGAAAGAAGGTCAAATTAGCATATTTGTCAGTATATCTTAAAAAAATTGGGACTTAGTGATTATTACTATTTTTCCTAAAAAGCATATTTTATTTGAAGGGGGGAAAAGAAGCCTCTGGCTTTCACTGTTAATCTTTTATTACAGTGATACTGTTAGTAAACTTTACAGCTATACAGATTATCTATCTTGAAAAAAAAATAAGCCACGTTCCTTTAACAAACTAAAACACTTTAGCATTTTAGTTGTTTTATTTATTTTTTTACAATCCCAAATCAATTTTTTTAAAAGGTCAGCCATCACATTCACAACTGTTAGCAGTTTTTATAACATATGGGTCATGATGTACTTCAAAAGCAAGGATCCAACTAATTTGCAAATAGTCTCTTTCCAGTCTCTAATATTTTCTCTCCTTTCTCTATTTTAAAGATTGTATCTGAAAAAATATAAATGTGTTTTCTGTTTCTAAATGGCAAGAGATCTTTGAAAATGTTGTGTTTTTCCTCATTTACTTGTTAGTTATCATGTATGTTCTGTTTTTTAAATGTCTTTGACAATTTAATTACATCACTTAATTTCGAAGGGGAATGTTTTTAAATTGTTTCTCAAACCTTATAAAAATTCCTCTTTTACTCCAATTAAGCATCTTAGGGCTTAACATTTAACTTCTTGAGTTACTGAATAAAAAATTACTGTATCCACTTGACATTTACTATCATTTGCAGTTCAGATAAAAAGTCTCTTAACTCTTAAAGGAAGATAAATTGAGGGAGGCACCAGCTAGGGAGTCCAGAGACCTGGATCCTATAAATGCCTAAGTTCATTTCCTTTCATACCCTTAGAGCAGGGACAGGAGAAACATACCGCAGAGCCACTAAACCAGCACTTAAAGATACCATACAAATGTCTGTTTCCTAATGCTTAGGAAGCAGCCACAAAGTTATAGATAAATACACCTAGTTTCAGAAGTCATATGCCCTAAACTGACAAATCAAATGCCACCATATAAACTGCTGCAAAGTTTAAAAACTTTACATTGTGTATGACCATTTTACACTTTCAAAGTTGTAAGTTTTAGTTTTAAGACACTGAAGTTCACATACACTGTGTTCTTTTAGTCTTTCCAAATCTTTGCTTATATAAGCAGTTAGGAACTGAAATAACTCTGAACTAGTTACGCAATGTTGTCTAGTAACCAGGATGAACTGTTGCCACAACATTCATGGAAATATTCTCTCTGTGTCTGCAAGTTTATTCTTTGTGTGTCCATATATTTTGTCAGCACGTTAATATTTTTCAGATAGTATACACCATATGACAATCTCCATGAAAGTGTATAACCTTTTTCTTCCTAAAAATAGGCTGATGCAAAAAACCTTTCTGAAAGAGAATCCAATGCACTTTGCTAGAAAATAAAAATCTAAATGACATTTAGGAAGGGAGTGTGCTTCCTAAAGTCATGGAAATGGCAGAGTATCTCTTGCACTGATTCAGCCGATCACTTTTCTGATCCTAGAACAGAACACAGGAAAACCACGATTCTTTTTCTCTCATCAGCCCCTCTGCCAAAATGATGCAGAGCCAGGAGATATTCTCAGCTATCCTGAGATTACTCAAGGCTACATCTTACTGTCCCTGGGGAAGGGAGATAGGGAATCCCACAGCTGACATTCACTCTGTCAGGAAATCCTCTTGGCTCTGCCTTCAAAATACACCCAGAATCCCATCGCTTATCACCACCTCCTCTGCTACCTCCCTGGGTCAAGCCAGTATTGCCTCCCGTCTGAGTATTTCATTAGCTTCCTAATTAGTCTCCTTGTCCACCCCCATCAACATCCCCAGCCTGTCCTCTTACAGTAGGCAGAGTGAACCTGTTAAGACACAAGTCACGTCATGTCCCTCCCCTGCAGGAAACCCCCCAGTGGCTCCTATGTCACCTGCAATCTGGCCTTCTATCTATCACTGCTCCCACTCTCCTGGAGAGCCCTTCCCAGATAGCCATGACTTGCTCCCTTCACTCCTTCAGCTCTTTACTCAAATGCCACCCCTGTCACGTGACTCTTGTCCTGGCCATACTAGCTAAAATGGCAGCCCTCTACCTATCTTTTCCTCTCTGCCTTCAGTGCCTTTTTCACCTTTGCATTCCCTATACTATATACAGTTTATTTTTTAGATCTGTGAATTGCCTCTCTCTGACTGGAATGTAGAATGTAGGCTTCTCTGGAGCAGGTATTTTTGTTTCTTCACATTCTCCAAAGCCAAGAATAGTAAGTTAATAAATACTTATTCAGAGACATGTATGTGTGAGTAGGCATCCTTCCTGGATCCCACCACATCTGCTGTCAGTTGACTTAGGCAACTTAAAGATTCTAAACTAGACTGATGCATTTTTATTACCATGGTTCATATGTGTTTGATTTCTTCTGAAGCAACTACTTATACCTTGCTTTCCCTCCAGGCACGGTGGCTCATGCCTATAATCTCAGCACTTTGGGAGGCCGAGGTGGGTGGATCACTTGAGGTCAGGAGTTTGAGACCAGCTTGGCCAACATGGTGAAACCCTGACTGTACTAAAAAATACAAAAATTAGCTGGGCATGATGGCAGGAGCCTGTAATCTGAGCTACTCAAGAAGCTGAGGCAGGAGAATCACTTGAACCCAGGAACTGGAGGCTGCAGTGAGCCGAGACAGTGCCACTGCACTTCAGCCTGGGTGACAGAGTGAGAGACCTTGTCTCAAAAAAGAAAAGAAAAAAGAAAAAAAGAACTGGTCAAAGGTTTTCTTCTAGAGAAGTCCTCTAGCTTACTGCAGCCCATTAATGATTTCTTCTGAATACTGCCCAATAACAATCTTTCACTGACATTTATGTATACTTGACATCTAATGTTCTGAAACCAACACTGATTTCTTCTTACTCAGTTACTTCTGTCTGGCTAGGTTGTTTGTTTCTTGAGGTCAGGCAGCCAGCTTGGTATCTCCCTCAGCATCTCATGTAATGCCTTCATGTAGGACATCTTTAACTATTTTGATTGATAGAATATCAAAAGACTGTAGACCCTTAGATTTTTTTCTATAACATAACTGCATGTTTATTGTAAATTAATTTGACTTGAAAGAAATAATATCCCTACTTCTAAAGAAAGGCATACACATATTCTGCATTATGTTCATATTATGCAGAGTTGCCAGGATGAAGATGAGAACACAGTGTCAACTCTCTGAGAAGAGTCCAGTATTTTGATAATCAAAGGAACAACAGCAAGATTACCAACTTCATTTTGTTCATTTATAAGACAAACAATAAAACTAATACATCAGAATTTAAGAATTTTCCTAAAGATAAAAAAAAGTAATAACCCTAGAGTCTTTTAAGATAAATTTTATTTACAGTTAGTTTAAAACTCTTTTTTGTTGTTGTTGTTGTTGTTGTTGTTGTTGAGATGGATGGAGTCTCCCAGGCTGGAGTGCAGTAGCACAATCTCGGCTCACTGCAACCTCCACCTCCTGGGTTCAAGCAGTTCTCCTGCCTCAGCCTCCCAAGTAGCTGGAATTATAGGCACACACCACCACGCCCGGCTAATTTTTGTAGTTTTAGTAGAGGAGGGGTTTTGTCACATTGGCCAGGCTAGTCCGGAACCCCTGACCTCAGGTGATCCACCCGCCTTGGCCTTCCAAAGTGCTAGGATTACAGGTGTGAGCCACTGTGCCCAGCCAGTTTAAAACTCTTTATATTAGGATACAGGAAACAAATTCATATCTTGTTTGTCTTTTTAGAAGAGAGGAGTGGGACATCCCGTGTAGCCACACCACATATCAATGCTAATGATAAATGCCCTACCGTAATTTTGATGATAGAATCCTGGTCTAGTTCTAACTACAACATGAAAACATTAAAAGACTCAAATGGAATCTTGAACTAAATAATCTTTAGAAAATTAGTATATAAGTGACAATATAAAAAGAATAAAGAGTAAGGAATTTGAGAACAATATTTTAAAACTATGTTTATATGGCCACCAGTATATTCCTTTACAGAAACTTTTTTTTTAACAATAAAGCTTTAAAAATAGAGATTAGTAACAGCTTATTTTGATCCACAATATTGTATCAAATTTCCTGCTTGGCATTAGAGACACAAGTGCAAGCCACAAAGATATCACCTGTTAAAGACTGTATGCCACAATTTCTTCTCTGTAGTGAGAAGACATCAGAGCACAGATATCAGTACACTTCGATCTACAAATCTTCCTGAATATAATATTAAATCAAGTGGAAGTAGAAATAGAGGCCAACTATTTCTTACACCATAACAAACTTCTTTTATGCTACTAAGAAATTTTACAAATTAAGGTTTAAAGAGACATCTTTTTTATGTCCTACCTTGATGAAATGAATTTTTAAGGAAATGTCCAATCTACAAAAACCAAACAAATCAACCCTCAAAAGAAACAGTAACTACAATAACAATAACAAAAATTACCTTTAAACACTACTTTTTTTGGCTTCCAGTATTTCTCCAGGTTTTTAAATTACAATCACATGCAAAGTACACACAAAAATATTGAATGCAATTGTGCTTCATGCCAAAGCAGAAATAAATCCCCTTTACAATTACGTCTGATTTGTTGTGCAGAAGCAAAAGAGAAACTGTCAGTGTAGGAAGGAGACTATAATTAAGGCTTATTTACCACTATATTAATGGAAAGGTGAATAGTTGAAAAAGTAATTTTATTTTAGTTTTCTAACCAATTATCTATCATTGAACTAAAAGAAAGAGATACACATTGAAAATTTAAAGAAAAGCCCTTTGGAGATATTCTTTTAAAAAGTCTAACTGCTTTATGAGCATCTATGTCTTCAGAATGCACTATTAAATTAAAGTCCTTATACCTTGCTTGGCAGCAAGCAGCTATGTCCCAGATTACAATCTACCTAGATGGGAGTTTATTAGCATAATCTCAAACCAATTTATAGCAAACAAGATTTTGTTTTCCCGTGTTTTGTTTGTTTGTTTGTTTGTTTGTTTGCTGGATTTTTATATACTAGTGGAGTCTTCCTTTTAATGCGTATATATTGGGTGAAACCATGTGAAGTCATTGATATTAGACTGTTTTTGCCTACAAAATGACAATTTCATATAATTCAACCTAATATTATCCTTTGTGGATAATAATTTTACTCTTCCATTTTATTATTCTGTTTTGTAGCACAGCTATTAAATGTCATGTGTTTGTTATACAGAACTGTCTTCTCAAAGTCCCACATACCCATATATTCCTCGAGTTATGGTCCTGTATTATAGATGTATACTACAACAGACACATATGATCTACAATAGATATGTACAATCTATACTACAAGGGACATCCTGCTGTCCCTTGCTAAGAGGCAGTTATGCCCACCTCAATAGCACTGTCTGTCAAAACTGTCTGGATTCCTCACGTAATGAGGCTTTGCAAAACTTGAAGGGTACTGGGAGAGACAGTGAGTCTCAAAAGGTGGACCAAAGATTTTTAATGATCTATGATATTTTCTAGGCCAGGAATGTGCAATTTTAGTCTACTGACTACCTCACAAGGAGGCAGCACATCTCATAAACCTCCTATCTGTTTGCTCCTTCTCGCTACAGGGGGAAAACCTAACTCATCAGATTTTGCAAATTTCTACAACATGCATTTGGAGTAATTCATTGAACATAAATGTACTGAACACCTACTATAAGCCAAGTACTGTGGCAAGTTGTAGACATCCCATTAATTTTTAATTTCTTAAATTATTAATGCAGCAATGCTGCTAGAGTTATAAACATGAATACTGTAAGAAACAAGAACACAGATCGATTTGAAGTCCTAGTGGTCACCAGTGATTCTTGGAATTCCCTTTAACAATCAGCTCATTGGTTACCCTCACTTCGTTTTTGTCACTGAAACTCCTAATGAGAGATCTAGGAGGCTTCTCTGCTATGGGATTAACACTGAAAGGACCCTTGAATAATTAGAATGCTTTCTGGTACAAGATAGACTCAAAATGGACTAGTCCTCTGTAGAATTCCTCTACAATAAATACTATTCTTGAGATCTATTAGAGAATTTGTAATGTCATAATGTCAGGGTTTTATTTTGGCTACAAATTAAAAATGTACCCAAAATATTTAACTAAACTGACATCATAGCAGCAGTGTCGTCAAAGACCATGCTGTTCTTCCCATTTGTTCTTACGATTAGTTTTGCACTGACTAGCAGGATCAACTGTGGCAGTGATTTGCCTTGGAAAGAATTAGCAGAATCCTAAATGGAAAGGCTAAAATTCTTAATCTTTGAAGATTTTGAAAACACTGAATAAATAAATTTTATATATGTAATTTCTATCAACAAAATTGTAAGTATTAGAAATACTTCCTAATTTATGGATAATCCATCAAAAGAGATTAACAAACGGCAGTGCTGTTTTTCTTACAGCTTCTAATGAGAAGACTAGAAGTAAGTTTAGCACCTCTGAAGGACAAATAACACAATAGGGAATCTGCTCTGCAACAGCATGTGAAATGTCACCTGGGTGGCATCTTAATATGTGAGACAGTGGGTATGGATTAGACTGAGCTCAGGGACCTCAAAGTAAAAGCTTTCCTGGGAAGGGGAACATCACACACCAGGGCCTGTTGTGGGGTGGGGTGGCGGGGGAAGGGATAGCATTAGGAGATATACTTAATGTTAAATGACGAGTTAATGGGTGCAGCACACCAACATGGCACATGTATACATATGTAACTAACCTGCACGTTGTGCACATGTACCCTAAAACTTAAAGTATAATTTAAAAAAAAAAAAAAAAGCTTTCCTGGAAATTGTTGCTGCTCCCCCTTGTGGTAAACTATTTAGATGCATTGTAAATATGACTATAAAGTTTTTCCTATACTAAAATGTTAGGCTACATAGGCCACGTTTTATCTCCTCCCCCAACATTATTTAAAGGAAAATGGATTATGCCAAATGATTAAATGCCACTTAAGTGTCAAAAAAAAAAAAAAAAACCAACTTACTGTGGTAGAATCAAAAGAAAGGATATCCATAACAGGGGGAGTAGAGATCTGCAAATCGATTACCTCAAGCTTTGGATTAATCTGTGTATATACATAAAAAAAAATTATGAGATTTTCATACCATAAGAAACCAAATACTATTTGTAAAAACCTGGAGGGCATTTTCTAATATATTCTAAAATTAAAATATATTGGTATATTCATTACTATGGATAAAAAAAAATTTTAAGCAAAATGTTAGCCTACCAATTCTATCAACGTATAAGAAAAGATCATTTTGATAAGGTTGAATTTACCCCAGAAATAAAATGTTTTCACTTTAGAAAATCAATGTAATTTACCTAAAAAGGAATATTAAAAATAAAATAAAATGACCCACCTCAAAAGATGAAGAAAAAAATCCTAGCCAGTTCAGTAAGAAAAGGAAATAAAAGGTATTAAGATAACAATTAGAAAGAAATAATATTCTCATTCATATATAATGTCATCTAGAATTTATGGCTAAATCATTAGAATAGTCAGAGTTTAAGTTAGTCCCAAAATCAATATATGAAATCAACTGCATTTCTGCATTCTAGCACACAGTTAGAAAATGCAAAATTTTAAAGGACACCATTTACAATATCAAAGAAGTTTAAAAATACATCAGAATAAACATACAAAAATGAGTAAGACCTTATGGAAAAGAATAAAACTTATGTTAACATTAAAAAAGGCTCAAATAAGTAGAAACTGTATCATAAATAACTTAAAAACAGAGTGCTGTATATGGAAAATAAATATATTCAGAATATTCGTAATGAGAAAAGTGAAATTAAAGCAAAATACCACTTAATACCTATTAGACTGCAAAAACTAGAAAGCTCAATGATGCCAACACTGTTTGTAGCAGCATTGTTTGTAATGGCCAAAAAACTATTGGAAGTACCCTAAGCGTCTATCAACAGTTAAACAGGCTGTAAGAATTACTACAGTGACAAATTCACTAGAATGCAATACAGCAGTGAAAACAATTTATGAATGCATGAATTCAGAATTCATATGTATGAATCTCAGGACTTTAATGTTAAATTAAAAAGTAAGTTACGGAAAATATATATTCAATATAATTCCATTTACATAAAGTTCAAACTCATTCAAAATTAAACAATAATTATAGATTCAAATATATAAAGTTACAAAGACAAGCAATGGAATGATTACCTAGAGTGGTGACTAACTTTGAGGGAGACTATTTCAGAATTTGAAAAGACAAAAAAATTAAAAATAAAATTGAAACATTATGAATACAAAGAAGTAAACAAAGAGCAACAAAGATAGCAGAGTTTTATATCAAATGAATGGTACCAATAAGTGTACTAACGAACCTTAAAGAAGAAACTATTGACTGAGCGCTTATCAGGAGTGTCCAATCTTTGGCTTTCCCTGGGCCACATTGGAAGAATTGTCTTGGGCCACACATAAAATACACTAACATTAATGATAGCTGATGAGCTAAAAAAAAAAAATTGCAAAAATATCTCATAATGTTTTAAGACCGTTTACGAATTTGTGTTGGGCTGGATTCAAAGCCAGCATGTGACCTGTGGGCTGGACAAGCTTGGCTTAGGCAGTGAGAAAGACTTCCTATGGAGGAAACATGGCATATGACGGCTCTTTAATAAAAGATCTAGAAAACAAAAACAGAGAGGGAGATAAGTAAAAGAGCATTCTTCATGGCATAGTGGAAGAATGCTGACATACTTTCACACAGGGTTAGAAAGAAGAAGATTGTCAGGGGTCAAATTGTGAAGGGTGAAGGAATTTGGGAAGGCACAGAAAGTTGGAAGCTAAAATGTGCTGAATTGAAAGAGTAATCTGACAGACACATAAAGTGTCATGAATACATTAGGGACGGCAGTGAGGACACTACAGCGTTAATCCAGGTCTGTAGTGATGAAGGCTTGGCCAGTGATAAGAGGAGTGGAATAATTTTTAAAGCACTTACCATGCTTGATGGGTATGGCTGTAGTTTTAGAAATGTAAAATCATTTTATAATTATCCAGCCAGTGTGTTAAAGGGGAGGTATAACTGCAATGCTATAGTAAAGAAGGAATAAAGCTGTGCATGGTGAGGATGAGGGGCAATCAGCTCAGCTAGCCAAAACCGTTATCTCTTCCTGGCTGTCCCATAAAGCAGAAATCAAACACAGCCTCCTGCCATTAACTCTAAGTCCAGAGTTGAGGTAAAGAACAGAAATGTGAGAGTGACTTGTTTTCCTTTTAATCTTAAGACTCCCTGTCCAGAGACTGCTTGCATACGTTTTATTCTCTTTTATCTACTGCCACCTAGTGTAGACAGAAAATTATTTACCTAGAAAATACAATCTAGTTGCACCATCTGAAATTGAAACTGCTCAAGAAATCTAAATCACGTAGAGTCAGCACCTGTCATTAAAAAAAATCCTTGACCTACAAGTTGGGAAACAAGTCCTGATGTAATTAACAGTATTTAACTGCATAAGTTGCTGCCACATAAGTTAAATAGAGCTGAAAGTTCTTACTAAGTAACATTTATAGTCCTCTCCATAAAGAAAATATGCTGAGGGGGTGATATGGTTAAATTCTTTGCTAGCTAACTCTCAGGAATACTAACAGTACCTTGTAGCTCCTGATATTTATTAAAGGGAAGAATATGTTAATAATTAGAGCTGCCTTGAAATGAAGTGGGCTGCCTATGAGAGGCCAAGTTCTCCATGGCTGAACAAGGGTATATAACTGGGACTAATGAATGAGGTAAAGGTTAGCCTGTATGACCTCAAAGGTACCATCCCACATCCCCCATTGAGGTTCTCTGTGTCCATGATACTGAGGAGTCCACGAACATAGAACCTCTACTAATAAATTCCATAAGCCTTCACTAGACTACAAGCTTCTAAAGAGCAAGGAGTATGCCCATCTTGTTCACTGCTGCATACTCTAAAGCTAGTACAACGTCCAGCACACAGATACTTTAATATCTGTTAACAGGATAAAATGTAATTTTGTTTATATTGAAGCATTACATCAAAGTGGTTAAAAACACAGAATGGAACCAGAGTGCCTGGGTTGAAATTCTAGTGCTGCCACTTACTAACTTTAAGATTTAACTAACATAGACCTCAATTTCTCATGGGATAATAGTGGTACTTATTTCACCGAGATTTTAGGAATATTAACTTAATTTGTATAAAACACTTAGAACAGTCTTGTATAACTGTTAGACTTTATCATCATGTAATGAACATTTACTGAGGCCTGAAACAGTATAAACATATACCCCAGTTAGAAGTAGAATACAAAATGGATAGACAAGTGGTCATTTTAAAAAATCATAAATGGTGATGTTTTCAACCTTATTAGAAGATTGAGATAAAAACCCAATCTCAGACTTAAAGACTTAAATTGATCACTTGTACTTTTCAAAAATGAATCATGGTCAGACTATCACAAAATATTATTATATAAATATTTGGTTAAGGTAAAGGACATTTTCCTCCCTGCTAAATATCATACAGAATTTCATATGCAATTTATATGTTAAGGTAATCTAAAATGGCCATAAAAAACTGAAAGCCATCAGAACATTATTTTATTAAAAAAATCTTTTTAACCAATTATAATTCCTGCTTACAATATTCTGCAATTCTCCTAGAATAACTATCTTGATGCTTTACTGTCATTAAGAGCTATCGCCATCCCTTAGAATGGCTCTACTGTCTTCTCATCAAAATGTGTAAGAAAGAAGGGAACTGCTGCTCCGGAGAAAAATATCACACACACACACACACTGAAGGAAAGTCTGGTTTTGTCTAGGGGCAGGACAATGCAATCCAACTCATGACAGTCTGAAGAAGATAAAGTCAGCATGAACTAGTGATGTGCTATAGCACAACATGGGTAGGGTCAAGATACCTTGTGTAAAAACCGGGCTTCTTTCCCATCAAAAAAAAGAGAGAAAGGTACTGTTCTCATGTTTTTAATTAAGATGGAGTGCCTAGGCCAGGAGTACTACGAAGGATCTGTAGTTAGATAAGTAGGAAGAACCCGGGAGGGGGCTATTTCACATAGAGAGAATTTGATATTTCATGCCTTCTTTCATGTGGCCTCCTTCTCTCATTTATTTTAAAAGTAATATGGCTATCACCCCCTCTATCTATGTAGGAATTAGTAATTTATACATTTAGTCAGCTGGTACCCAAGATCTAAGACTCTGCAGGATTCCCCACCTTCAAACAAGTGAAGCGCTTAAGGCTAGCAAAGGGGTGGCTTTTGCAAAAGGCCAAACTATTTTACTCAGCAGATTGAGATTATGCAATTCAGATGAGTCTCATAGAAAACATAATACAAATCATAAAAATGTTATCTCGTTTCAAACTCAGAAATAAAACACTCATGGTCACTGCAAACAGAGAAAGAAAAATTCATCAGTTCACTTAGATACCATTTATTCTACATATTTTAATAAGATGTTTATTTTCCTTAAATCCTAATACTGACCTCAAAAAAAGATTTCTTAGTTTTAAAATATTTCCCAAGTAACTGCATGTAAATTTGCCTAAAGCTTTGAAAAAAAACTTAATCTACTGAATTTAGTATTTCAAAGTAAAGTTTACTAATCATAAATGAACACAGCACAACTTATATTCTGACTATTCCATTCTGTGTGAAAGTTTTGAACTAAGTAGTCTTTGGCTTAATGAGGGATCCATATTTATTAATTTGACGTAGAGTCTTTAAAACACAATTTGGTACTTAACAATTATTTATTCATAATACTAAAGTTGTTCCCTGTCTAGAAAATTTCATAACCTTGACTTTTTTATAAGAGTTTTTTTTTTTTTTTTTTTGAGACGGAGTCTTGCCCTGTTGCCCAGGCTGGAGTGCACTGACATGATCTCGGCTCACTACAACTTCTGCCTCCCAGGTTCAAGCGATTCTACTGCCTCAGCCTCCTGAGTAGCTGGGATTATAGGCACGCGCCACCACACCCAGCAAATTTTTGTATTTTTAGTAGAGACGGGGTTTCACCATGTTGGTCAGGCTAGTCTCGAACTCCTGACCTCATTAGCCACCCACCTCGGCCTTCCAAAGTGCTGGGATTACAGGCATGAGCCACCGCACCTGGCCCAAGAGATTTTTTCAGGAAAAAAAAAAAAAAAAGAAACAATTACAACAATTGGTTGTTCATATACAGAATCCTATCACTCTTCTGGCATTTTATATCACAGGGCCTCAAAGTGTTTTACAAAAGCAAGTCATGTTTTATACTTAATTTAAGCAGCCATGCATGTTTACAGATAATTTAAACTGTGTACACAGAGGCTGACTACCTTAAGGTCACAAAAAAAAATTCAGTCACAAGGCTCAGCATTTTGTATAGTGCAATTGAACTCTAATTCCACGATGAAGAAAAGTCAGTGTTTAATAGAATTTTTAGGGGTATATGTGAAAAATTTGTTTGAGAGTGGCTTTGCATGGCCTGGGTCAGCCTGACCCAGCAACACAAAGCAGCCCAGCTGGTTTAATGGCTTTTTGGCTGTACCATAAGAGCAGAGCCACTCAGGCAACTCCTTGACATTTTAAAGAAAGCCTAGCACTCTGAAATGAACTGGGGCTGACAGTAAATCAGAGAAAAAATGGCTTGAGTCTCTGTGCTGAGGTGAGTGTGGAGTCATGGAAATAGCACCTAATTCACGAGGAAAGCAGTCTCGAGATCAGCCTGCAGTTCTGCCACCCAACACCCTGGAAAGTGGCCAAATGGATATTTCCCTCCTGATCAATCTTGGCCAAACCACAAGATGACAGAATAAAAATACCAAGAGTTAATAAAACCAACTTGGATAATACAAGAAAAAAATACTCAAGTTAAATTAAAATATATTTCACATGTATTTTATATGAATTTATATAATCACGGGGATAAGAAATATAACTAGAAACAGAAGCAAAAAATGGGAAAACCAAATTAGATTACTTTTTTCTTTTAAATAAAAGAAAAATGATAATACAATAAGTAGTACAAAGAAGTGGTAACATGATTAATACTTTAGAAGAACTGAAAAGATTGTCAGAAGTTGGAAAAGACAAAGATTATAGCCAAGAACTGAGAGTCAACACTACCAGGGAAAAGCAAAGACAGAAATCCCAAGATATGGCTGGATTAAACAAAATCTAGAAAATAGTTTAAAAAACAAAGAACAAAAACATATACTTAGATGCACAACTGGAGACTAGCAGAAGTGCCTGAGATAACAGCAAAGACCAAGACTAAGGAAAACAAAATGAAAGAAGTGATGTGGCTGAGGGTACATGCACAGCATGAACAGTGAATGCGGCTACCGTGCATTGCTGCTCAGGAATACATCTCAAGAACTCAAAACACCTAACTCTAAAAGCAAAGAGACTGCCAGTGATAAAAATTCAGATGAACAGGTAATTTCTGAAGTCAGCTCTTAGAAGAGAAATGGCTGAAGAAGAATAATGCAAAATAAGAATAGGCTAACATCAGCTAAGCATCTAGCAAAGATAAATCTCTCTTTGAAGACAAAAGAATGCTTAAATCATAACACCTAAATTCATAGGACCTAAGGGAATTTGTCAGCAAAAACCTACAGCTAAATAGATAACTATATATGCAAAATATATTCAGGCAATAACATTGTCTTAATTATTAGATTTAATCACTAACTCTCTTCTTTTACCTGTCCATAAGATTTTTTTTTTGCTGTAAAAGAGTTTTAAGCTACCTATTTCAATAACCATTATAAAAATTCTTGCCCTCCAGCCTTATTCTCATGACAGCCATCACATGACCTCCCTAAACACACCTAAAATATAAAGCTAGTTTAGACTTCACAGTCACCAGAGGCCTTAGATTTAATTTCTCATTTCCTATTACTATCAACACTATTTTTTAGTTTTACTTCTGGGCCTTCAAGAAACAAATATAAAACTTTATTACACACTATAGTGAAAACAACTGTTTATCAAAGTGCTGCTGTTTTAAGGCAGCACTAGGTTTTATATATAATTCAGTAATTTCAAACACCTCCTTCAGCAAAAGCCTCAAAATGTACACAAAATGTAGGACAAATATGAACAAAATACTCACTTCTACAGTCTCAACTTTTTCCTCATGGGGATGTGGTGTTCTTGGGTAGATATCAAGAAGATGTGGTGGTGAATCAAAATGTAATCTTTTGAGATTTCTTTTGGTAAGACCTTTACAATGCAATTCATCAAAGTTAGTCCTCCATAATAAGACCTATGAAAAAAGTCAATGATGTTGGCAGTTATTGACTTGCATGTACAAGCAATAGAGCTGATTTTAAAACCCACAATATACAGAATTGTCTCCCAAAGTAGGAAGGGTAGATATATATTTCAACTATGTTACTATTTCTCAATATCTTTTTTTAAGGTGTGGTTGAGGGAGAGATTTAACATTTTGAATTGCCTTCATGTCTGGTTTAAAATTCATATTAAGAAAATATCTGGTTATCTTAAAATCCTCTTTTTTTTTGGTCAAAGCCCAAAACCATGTTTTGGACTGGTCATTAACTTTATTCAATAAATCTGGCCATGAATGACTTTTGGTCATTTCAGATAAATGCAGATTTGGTATATAAATGATTTATATTTACCATCCTCAAGAAGCTTAAGATTAGGCAATGATTCAAGCAAAAGTGCTATATAATTACTGAAAGTGGACATATAGTGTCAGTTACATGTATAGTTAAGTGTAAAATGAGCAAAAGAAAATAACTATTTGAGTTCCCAAAATTTAGAACTGGCTCTGTTTCAGCTATGAGATAGCAGACTTCATGGTACTAATTAAAATATAAACTCATTGACAAACATCTTAACATACACAAACTAGCTGGTTGTAAAACTCTTAGCTGAGGTCAAGGATTCCTTTACCTTAACCAAATCAAAGAGGAGCTGAAAGATTTACAAACCTGTGTGTCTGCACCTCCTGATGCAAATAGCTCTCCACCTTTTGAAAATGAAACAGTAAAGACAGGTCCCTGAGAAATAAAGGGAAATAAAGAAAAAAAGTACTTGGTAATGCTTTCTCATGGCCAAGAAGACTATGGATATCAATTTCTCATCCTAATTTATGCATACTACTCATGCAATAAGTCTGATAAAACACATCAGTTGCTAGCAACTAATGCTGGCAGAGTAAAGATAATCAAAGAATCAACCCAATCATATTAAAACACAAATAAATGATACTAAAAAAATACTAAAAATTAATTTAAAAAATAACTTTTTTCTCCTTTCAAGAAAAGCTTGTACATATGTAAGTTCATAAGAATTTCTGTTAAGATTTTCTGGCTTTGGACTCTGTATTCAACCAATCACTAGCAGAAACTGAATGATAAATATGTAGGTAATGGGAATGAGGCTATTTACATGAAGTCCATTTCCTGACCAATGGGCTTCACTGAGTTCCCCCTTCATGTAGGCAACCATAAACCACTAAAAGTTTAAAGAGCAGAACACAGATAGGAGGAGAGCTGTGAATGATTAAAATCAGTATCACAATTGTGAGAAAGATGAATTGGAGTAAGATGCTTGGTTGGAGGTCAGTTAGGAAGTTCCTGTAATTATCTAGGTGAGAGATAATGAAAACCCGAAATTGAGCAGTTACTGCGGAGTTGGACAAGACTGTGCTTGGCACAGTCACAAGATGGATAGCCTCTAGGTCAATTTTTCAGTCCAGATAAGAGTAAGTATTTCTTATCTCAAAAATATTAATATATACCATATGTTTTTAATATGTCCTTAATCTGTGCAAGAAAAGTTTTAGGGAAAAACATCTTGTATTTTCCCAAGTAGACTATCCCACAGATTTAGGTTATAATATTAATAGCTTCATAAACACCTTTACTTCCAGACTAAAATTCCATCTTCATGTAGTGTTTTCCTACTGAAAGACTGTGTTTATCTTTTTTCCCTATTATTTTGTACTTTTTTCATGGATATTTCAATCCTTGGCCACTTTTATTTGTTGTGTTTATTCAGCCTAAATCCATGGATATGCATATATTTAAGCTGGTTAGTATTTATTTCTGCTTTACCCTAACACCACTGCAGAATAAATGATAACGCAAAGCAGGAAGCCAGGCAGAACCTGTGAAAAAGAAACTCTTCTCTTCTAGACCACAAGGCTCATTCTATTTCTAGATATAAACAGCTTATACTTGTTAAAAGGAAGTACCTCAAAAAAAAAGAGGATGCATTCTAAAAAATTCAGAGAAGTTTGAATATTGTCTGGAAGAAAAGAATAGTTTATATACTCAAAAAAATTTATCTAGGCTGGGCACAGTGGCTTACACCTGTAATCCCAGCACTTTGGGAGGCCAAGGCAGGCAGATTACCTGAGGTCAGGAGTTCAAAACAAGCCTGGCCAACATGGTGAAACCCTGTCTCTTCTAAACAAACAAACAAACAAAAAATTAGCTGGGTGTGGTGGTGCGCCTGTACAGAAGGCTGAGGTAGGAGAATCGCTTGAACCCAGGAGGCAGAGGTTACAGTGAGCCGAGATTGTGCCACTGCACTCCAGCCTGGGTGACAGACTAAGAATCCATCTCAAAAATAAAGAAATAATAAATTTTAAAAATTGATCTATATGCCAGGGAGGGATCTTTGAACAGGCTCAATAAAAGGCACCCCTCTTACCTACTTGGTTCTAAACCAATTGAGAAATAAGACAAAGGAATACAGCACATAAGAATCGAAATATCACCTTTCTTTCTAATAAATGCTTGTAAAAAGAGAATGTGGCTTTTATGTGTAACACAAATAGGCTTTCTAGAACTGATGCCCAAAATGAGTCACAGGCAACACTAGACAAGGGCAGGTCTCCCCACAAGGAATATCAGAGAAAAACAGTGAAGAATGGCTACTCCCAAAGGCAGGAGAGTAGAAGGTGTTAGGCTGTGCTTACCCAATTTCTCCTAAACCCACCAACAAATTAGCAGAAGGAGTGAGGGAGAGGTGTGAGAGGCTGGGTGTCAGGGCTAAGCGGGACAGCCTCCACATGAAGGAAGGATCTGAAGTATGGAATCTACTTACCCATCACCATTTACCCAGTCAATTTATACAACATACTGATAAAGACAGCAGGAGAAGATTCATTTAATGGCCATTGAAAGATACACATTGATTTTGATAAGAATTACAACAAATAATATTTCTTTTTTTCTTCCATTTTTTTTTTTTGACAGTCTTGCTCTGTTGCCGGGCTGGAGTGCAGTGGTGCAATCTCAGCTCACTGCAGCCTCCCCCTCCTGGGTTCAAGTGGTGCCCCTGCCTTAGCCTCCCAACCAAGTAGCTTGGATTACAGGCATGTGCCACCACACCTGGCTAATTTTTTGTATTTTAGTAGAAATGGGGTTTCATCATGTTGGCCAAGATGGTCTCGATCTCCTGACCTCAGGTGATCTGCCCGCCTCAGCCTCCCAAAGTGTTGGGATTACAGGCGTGAGCCACCACGCCCAGCCACAAATAATATTTCTAAGAGTTGCTTCCAGAGGATAAAAACAGCCTTGGAAGTAAAAAAATTTTATGATAGCAGCAATGTGTGCTATGTCTGGAAAAATAATAAAGGGACATAAAAATGGATCAGAAATTTAAAATATATATTATTTTATATTTTTATATATAAAAAGCAAGAATCTGAGTGTTAATACCGTATGTCCTTGAAGTGTATAGATGAGCCTTCCTTCTAAGAGGTCCAGAATCTTAAGGGTACCATCTGAAGAAGCTGTGATGAGATAGTTACCCGAAGGATGGAATGATATGCAATTAACTCCACCGCTGTGAACTGATTTGTAGAAAATAAAAGCAAAAAGTTCAGAGAACAATTCTTACTTTTGAAGATACCCCAGTGCCTTATTAGCAATAGGCTGCAAACAAGAGCACTGTTTCCACAACAACAAAACTCTATATGGCTCACTAAAACGAGTATTTTGGCATGACATAGCATTAAGCTTCCAGTTAGAGAGCCAGAATAACTTTAAAAATGAGACTGTGTCACGGAAAGGTAATCTTATTGACCACATTACTGTAAATTCTTTGGATATATTGCCAATAAAACTGACAGTTAATCATCACCAGCTCAGATAGGGTATATAACCTAGTCTCAAATTAAAGGTAATAACTAATTAGTGGCTTGGGATTAAAGGGAGAAAAGTGTGGAGACAGTTTGAAACGGGCACAGTCCTGCCATCATGCTTGAGACTTTGTTTCCAGACAGTATCCTTCCAACAGGAGGCAGTATAACACAATGATCAAAAGTTAATTTTTCTATGCACTGTGTAAGCAGGAAGACCTAAGTAGTTCTATTGATTCTTTGAGCAAGTTAATTACCCTATTTAAATCTCAATTTCCTTATCTTAAAAATGTGAGTAATAATGATACCTCCTAGGAATATTGTTTAGATTTGGCACAGTGTCTGCTACATGGTAAACACTGGATAAGCTACTATGTTTAATAATCATTTGGATTTAATATAAATCCAATATAAACCAAGAAAATTCACTTCTCTTTTAGTTCAATATCAATACATAGGCATAGTAGGTAGTTGTTTTCTACCAGTTATAACACCTATTTGTGCTCACGTAACTCCCTGTGATTCAGAATTCAGTCATTTCTATCCTGACTTCTCACACAATGCTGATAACCAGAATTTGAAAATCTCATAGCAACTTCTTTTTTTTTTTTTAAACCAGCCCTCACATCATTTTTAAGGTCTCTTCACTTCCTGCTTTCCTTGAGCTTCTGAGACCCTGCTGTTGATGGGAGCTAATTATACTATTCTCTAGCCTGTTCCAAGGCAGCCCATGACCCCAAGTAAGACAGCCAAACCACATCAACAAGGAGAATCAGTTCTTCCAAAAGGAGTCCATTCGGTAACTGAATTTTTTGTTAGGAAAATTGTTACCTTGGTAATGCTGTAGTAATTTGTTCACTCTTACATCCCAGACTTTCACAGTTTGATCAGAACCTGCTGAAGCTATGCATGTACCACTAGGGTTAAAGTCCACAAAATTTGCAAATCTAGGAGGAAAGAATAAGATGACCTAATATTTCAATTTCTTTTTTTTTTTTTGAGACGGAATCTCACTCTTGTCACCCAGGCTGGAGTGCAGTAGCGCAATGTCAGCTCACCGCAACCTCCGCCTCCTGGGTTCAAGTGATTCTTCCACCTCAGCCTCCCGAGTAGCTGGAATTACAGGCACATATCACCATACCCAGGTAATTTTTGTATTTTTAGTGGAGACAGGGTTTCACTATGTTGGTCAGGCTGGTCTCAAACTCCTGACCTCAGGTGATCCGCCTGCCTCAGCCTCCCGCAGTGCTGGCATTACAGGCGTGAGCCACTGCACCCGGCCATATTTCAATTTCTTTACTCATTTCTTTATTTAAATTGTTATAATCAAACGTCTCCTTAGAAAACTAACCCACATAAATGCACAAAGAAAGTGTACTTACCCAACGGAATCTGAGAAGTTATTAACACATTGCTTATTCGTGGTATCCCAAATTTTAATAGTTTTATCCTCACTACATGACACAATTAGTCTTCCATCGGGTGAAAATCTAGAAAGAAGAAGAAAGAAGATGTTTTATGTGAAAGGCTCTGGAGAGTCACCACCTCACCTCTACACCACAAATAAACCAGGTTGTAAATATTAAATACCAGAGACCACTGTTACCATCCCATGCAGTAAAGTCATATTCTGCAGCCAAGATCTTCATCATGACAAACAACACTGACAGACCATTAAAAGGTCAAAATATGCTATGTAGACTAACCAAGTTGCTTTTTTCCTTTTATTCTTTTATTAAAATAATTTTGGTTTTATTGCATCTGCTTTGGGGTTTTGATTCAATTCTGTACTCACTCTAAGCCAAGTGCCTTGTATTTTTAAAAGAACTCTCTTCTATTTCTGTCACTTGCCAGCATTATCCATATGATTCAAGAGAGAGCCTTTATTACTCATCCGACCAAGCTTGCAGTGAAACTTTTTGTAAGAAAAGGAATGGTGTGTTGAGAATTAAAATTAAGTGACATCACCAACAAAAGAACCTAACTGCCCATGCCTGTAACTTCCTGGACTTGGGGAGGCCAGAGAGCTCCAATGGACTGAAAATAGGACAATTCATTTATACAGAACAGAACAGAAGTTCCTTCATGGAGAAATCTATCATCCACATGCCCCATTAAAAAGCAAATGAGAAAAATCTCAGACATCTTGTCTGCTGTTTTATGCTGTCTATTCCTTTAATATCCTTCCCAAGGTTCTTTTTTTATTGTTTGGCCACAATGCCTTTTAAATATAAACAGAAAAGCAGAAGACCACAGAGAAAATAAAAACAAATTTTAGACTATTAGAAAACTATGAATAATATTTTTATTATTAATATTTTCACAGTAACAAAAACAAAAAAGAAAGATTTAGGTCACAGACTATGTTTCAATTTTATTTGTAGTTTCCCTCTATGCCCACAGTAAAGATTACTATGAGTCATCAATTAAGGGTGTGGAATATAATTGAAGATTTTTCTTTTTGTTCTCTCCCTACTCCCATTCTTAAGGCTGACCTAAAATTAATTCTTTGTGACAGAAACTTTGCATCTGGCATTCACAGATTCACACAGAAAAAAGACACAAAGAAGTTCCATGTGAAATAATATTTAAAAATCAAGAAGTCTGGGTGCAGTGGCTCATGCCCGTAATCCCAGCACTTTGGGAGGCTGAGGCAGGCGGATCACATGAGGTCAGGAGTTCGAGACCAGCCTGGCCAACAGGGTGAAACCCTGCCTCCACTAAAATAGCCAGGCATAGTGGCAGGTGCCTGTAATCCCAGCTACTCAGGAGGCTGAGGCAGGAAAACCACCTGAACCCAGGAGGCAGAGGTTGCAGTGAGCTGCAATTGTGCCACTGCACTCCAGCTTGGGCGACAGAGCGAGACTCGCCTCAGAAAGAAAAAAAAAAAAAAGTCAAGAAAATAACCTTTCAAGGAAAAATTTTCCATGCTGGGTAGTTTACCCTGATTTTACAGTAAGTAAAAATTTATTAATATTTTATTTCAGAAAATGTGAGAAAGATTCAAATCTGAAGGGCAGTATTATAAAAAGGCTCCAAACAGAGGAAGCTTATTGTATATAGAACCTGGGGAAAAAAACCTACTCAGTATCCCCACGGATAAACTTGGCATAATAATTATAAAAAACTGGCCAGGCGCGGTGGCTCATGCCTGTAATCCCAGCAGTTTGGGAGGCCGAGGCAGGCGGATCACCTGAGGTCAGGAGTTTGAGACCAGCCTGGACAACATGGTGAAACCCCATGTCTACTAAAAAATACAAAAATTAGTGGGGCATGGTGGCAGGTGCCTGTAATCCCAGCTACTTAGGAAGCTGAGGCAGGAGAATTGCTCGAACCCGGGAGGCAGAGGTTGCAGTGAGCCGAGATTGCACCACTGCACTCTAGCCTGGGTTACAGAGTAAGACTCTGTCTCAAAAGAAAAAAAAAAAAACCTGTAAAAAACTAATGCAAGGGATCAAATTGTGTTACTTACTAAGCTTCTTTTTAAAAAATATTACTTAATGTGACTATGTTAAGTGACCAAAATATTTCTATGAGAAGACTTAACTCTTACATTTCAAGAAAGCAATTATGGAGAAAAATATTTAATAAAATGAAATGCTTAGATAATAACAAAATATAGAAGTACTTACCCTATGACATCAACCAAATACTACCACCACCATCACATCATTATCCTACCCACATTCCTTGAGCACATGTGTCCTAGAACGGTTATTAACACATTACATGTAGCAACTCATTTAATTTTCAGCATAACCCAGTAAAACAGGTGCTACTGCTTGTCTCAATTTACAGTGAAGAAACAGAGGCACATAAAGGATAAGTAACTGCCAGTGTTATCAGGTCAGTGGGGAGAGGGGTCCGGATTTGAATCAGGCAGTTGTTTCCACAGCCAAATCTCTGAACCACTCTGCTTAAGTCTGACAAAAAGGAAAGTGTCTTCTACTGGCCCAAATTACTTGGAGCACTGGAAGTTCTGTGTGGCTTCTGTGTAAACAACAGAAGGTTCTAAAGTGGAGAGGAACCACGAGGCAGTGCTGTTAGGAGGCTATACACCATCCTTGAATAAACATCTGTGTGTGTTGCCATAAGCTGTAGGTAAAACAGACATGGTCCCTGTCCTTGTGGAGTTTGTGGGAAAAATTTTCACCCACTGATTCATTCAAAGATTCCCTGAGCACTTGTCAGTACCTGGCACTGGGCACTGCTGTGGGTAGTAGGAATATAGCTGTGAATGAGACTGGCAAGATCCCTGCCCTTATGAGGCTTTTGTTCTAGGGAGAAGGGAGGGCACACAAAAAACATAATTTTAGAAAGTGATATGAAAAAGGGTTGTAACAAAACAGGTGCCAATTTGTCACCAGAAGCTCCATAGAGGAAACAGGATTTTAAAGAAACTTGCAAATGAGGAAAAGTGTTATCTTGGTCAGCTAAAAGTGCCTCCTGAGCAGGAGGGCCCATAGCTGGGAGAAATTTCCCAGAGCAAAATAAATGAAGGGGATGTGAACCTCGAATGAGTTAAAGTACAGGCAGTGGCTGGGAAGAACCTGGTGCCAGAAGGAGGCGAGGTTTCTACCATCAACTTAACAGAAACTAAAGGGGACTGAGGTTAAGGCCTTCCCCCTGCTCTGGTCACTGCATTATAATCCTGCATATGCTCTCTGTATGTGTTTTTTTGCATTTGAGGTGGCTGAAAGTGAGAATGATGATTTCTATTTCCTCCTCCTCCCTTTTATTTTTAATTAGATACATCAAAAATAGGTTAGCACCAATAAAACAGGCTTCTCTTTGCCTTGACTTTGATTAGGAAAGGTTAGTCCTTTATCGTCAGGGCTCAAATAACATCTAACTAGACTTTTAAGAATTTAAAGAGGATGTAAAATTTCTACTAAGACATTAATAGATTTCTGACTCTCTTAATTTAGTACCACCCAACTGCCTTTAAAAACTTCTACAAAGTGTGTCACCAAGATGAATATTACATTAGTCAATAGTGACTACTGGATCAGCAAACATGGACATTCGAGAGTTTAAGAGGCATATGAGAAGTTAGCTGAACTACTACTGAATTCCTTAAACTTTACTGGTATTCACTCAAAAGAATGAGGGAATTCTTTTTTTTTTTTTTTTTTTTTTTTTGAGACAGGGTCACCCAGGCTGGAAAGCAGTGGTGCAATCTCGGCTTATTTCAGCCTCGACCTCCAGGGCTCAGGTGATCATCCCACCTTAGCCTCCCAAATAACTGGGATTACAGGCTTGTGCCACCTTGCACGGCGAAGTTTTGTAATTTTTGTAGAGACAGGGTTTCGCCATGTTGCCCAGGCTGGTCTTGAACCCCTGGGCTCAAGCAATCCTCCTGCCTTCACCTCGCAAAGTGCTAGAATTACAGGCGTGATCCACTGTGCCCAGCCCAGAATGAGGAAATTCTTGAACTTATTTCTAGTAAAACTGATTCACATGTCCTTGAAAATAGCCCAAATTATATAACAGGAGTCTTTTTAACTTGGAATCTACAGAGTTCCTGTAATTGTAAGTAAAAATTTTATGTCCATATTCATAGTCATAGTTACTTGTTCACTACAGAACCAAAAACGTCCATGAACCATGAAAAGTCTTAAAGTGCTTTCATAAGGCCACGTGTGGTGGCTCATGCCTGTAATCCCAGCACTCTGGGAGGCTGAGGCAGGCAGATCATTGAGGCCATCAGTTTGAGACGAGCCTAGGCAATATGGTGAATCCCCATCTCTGCTAAAAATGCAAAAATTAGCTGGGCCTGGTGGTGCATGCCTGTAATCTCAGCTACTTGGGAGGCTAAGGCAAGAGAATCAGGGAGGCGGAGGCTGCAGTGAGCCAAGATCGCACCACTGCACTCCAGCCTGGGTGACAAAGTGAGACTGTCTCAGATAGATAGATAGATAGATAGATAGATAGATAGACAGACAGACACTTTTATAAAAAATTCAAATTTTCCTTTGGCTATTTCTTATCTTCAGAATACATTTTCTATAAAAACACATTCCCAGCACTCAGGGCTCTGGGACCAAACAGGGCAGGCACTATTTCATGTCCCGTAAGACACAAATCATTAGTAAGAGGAACTCTGAAGCCAACAGCTCTTCAGTAGTAGGAGGAAGCAGTAAAAAGCAGTGGAAATAAGACTGCTCAGTAAATACTAAGTCCTGAATTCTAGGGCCAGTTCTGCAACTGTCCAGCTATGTAATCTTGTAAACTCACAACCGTAATGGCCACCATTTCCTATTTGTATAATGAAGGAGTCTGGATTGAATCAGCCCTAAAATTTTCACAGACTCTAAAAATTTGGCAGTCTCAGAGTTTGCTCTGATAGAATTTGATGTTTACAGATTGAAGGTGAAGTTCAAGTCAATAAGCAAAACATTTATTTTTTTTAAGTGTTGGTCAGCATTAGAAGAGAAACCATCTGTTGACTACAGTAGCAGGATTCATTTCTGCAACTGCTGAGAGACAAAAAGCAGATGAAAAATATGTAAAAAGATGAAGCATGCCATGAAAATTACTTGTTGGGGAATTTACCATCTATGTGCCCAGACTTCCTTCCTGGAATCTCCACCCATGAGTACAACTGCTTGCTGGGCATCCCCTTTTGGATATCCTGCAGGAACCTCCAGCTCTGAACTTGCCCAAATGAATTCACCCTCTTCCTCTTGAAGAGGAAGGTTCTCTTCTTCTCCTCTTTATTCAGTGTTTTCTTTCTTAGTAAATGGTTTCTCAAGCCAGAAACTCGGGGGTCTGTCTTGATTCTTCTTTCTCTTCTACTTCCCCACATTCCAATCCATTATTGGGTCCTGCCTCCTTAAACCACAATTGACCCTGTTGTCTTCCACTCTCCACAAGCAACAAAAGTGATCTTTAAATCTTAAATCAAACTGGGTCATCTTTCTGCTTAAAACCTTCGGTGGTTTCATGTTTCCTTTGGGGAGAAGTGTGACATGCTCATAGCTCTCTAGGACCTATCCTCCTGCGTCTTCATCTTCATCACCCTCCTCTTCTTTACCTTCTCTTAGGTCCCTTGCTCTTGCTCAGATGTTTCCCTGTGCCTCAAACACTGCCCCCTAGTCTTTACCTAGTTTAAAATCTATAAAAAGGATTTTACACCTCCTTCAAGCTCTCTGCTTCAATGTCACTTCCTCAGGAACGGCCTTCCTGAACACTGTCACCAGTAGGCTAGCACCCCAAGATGTGTTCTTGGAGTTGCCCACAACCACATTCATTCATTCATTCATTCATTCATTCATTTATTGATAGACTCTTGCTCTGTAGCCCAGGCTGGAGTGCAATGGCGGGATCTTAGCTCACTGCGACCTCCGCCTCCTGGGTTCAAGCGATTCTCATGCCTCAGCTACCCTGCTTCCCCAGGTAGCTGGGATTACAGGCATGTGCCACCATATCTGGCTAATTTATGTATTTTTAGTAGAGATGGGGTTTCGCCATGTTGGCTAGGCTGGTCTTGAACTCCTGGCCTCAAGTGATCCACCCGCCTCAGCCTCCCAAAGTGTTAGGATTACAGGCGTTAAACACTGCGCCTGGCCCCACATCCATATTTATACCTCAGTGCTCCACGCTGGCTTCCCTAATAGAATATAAGCAAGAAGAGGCAACTCACATCTGTCTCACTCAATGCTCTATCCCCAGACACAGTGCCTGGCACTGAGTAGGTCCTTAGTAAATGTTTAGGAAATTAAAAAAAAAAGTTTTAAGGGAATTTAAACTAACTTAATATTATATATAGCCAATGTAAGCTGAGAAAAATCTTTGCAATTCGTTGCACAACAATGTGAATATACCTAATGCCACAGAACTGTATACATAAAAATGGTTAAAATGGTAAATTTTGTTGTATATATTTTACCACAATTTCACAAAATCTTTTCAATTCAGATGGTCAAAAGATCACTTTGTAATCCTATCAACAACTGAAAATTATAGGCAGATATTTACTCCCAAAAAATCAATGCTGGAAAAGCAATAGACTCAGAAAAGTTCTCTACTACATTAACTTCTACTTATTTTTTATTAAGAACACTATAAAGAAATGTAAGTTATCCCACAATACGTGCATTGTTTTTAAAAACAAAGGGCTATACTAATTTTAACTTTTAGAAAAATTCTTTTGTAAGTAAAAAGATATTTCTCACCTACATACATGTATTTCAAATGATGTTTTCTTCATCATATGTTTAAAAGTTGAGAAATACAGAAAAATTTAAAAGTCCAGATCTTGTCACTCAAACACAATTACACTTAATATCTTGTGTATAATAGATAACTCATCTTTTGTTCATGCATAGGTCTTTTATAATATAACCACTGCATTCCATTTCCCCATGTAAACATATTTTCATGCCATAACTTGCATATATACTCCCTTTTTACTGGTTACATCATAATCTAACTATATTTAACTAGGTTTTTTATTTGAAATAAAAATCGGAAAAATCAGTTATTTCTAATTTCTCATCATTTCAAATTATACTGAAAGCACCACCTTTGAATACAAAGCTTTTTCATGTGATTGCAAAAAAGTATTTATTTTGGACACATTTTTGGTTGTAGAATCACTGCAACAAAGATGCCTGACATATTTTGCAAATAGACTTATAAAAAGACTATACTATTTACATTTTAAAAGCATGAATGTATTTCCCAATATATGGTATACCTTATTTATTTAAATTAACCTTTGTTAAATTAGATTATAACAAAGGTTAGTCTAGAGAAACTACCTATTCACCTCCTCTTACACTAATGGGCACCATCTCTGTGCGACACTGAATAAGCTTGGGCTCCAAGAACAAACTCATAGAAAGTACTGGGCACGGAGATAGACACAGAATTTTAATTACTTAAGTCCATGGCATACATTTAAAATTCAAATACTAAAGGCAGAAACAATTGCTCTACTAATCCTCTACATTCATTTAAGTACACTATCCATGCACTGGGAGGAAAAGCAGTACCATTTGGATTATTTTAAATATCTAGTTGTTTAATTCATCTAAATTTTTTTGGTAAAATATTCAACTTTATATTTTTCCAAATATAAATCTAGTTATCTTAACTCCATATTAAATAGACCATATATTTCCCCACTGATTGGAAATGCCACATTTATTGTAAGTTCTCATATACACATGTATCTGCTTCTGGGCTTTATATGACCTCTTTTCTTAATCCTGTACCATTATCACCATATTTTAATTACTATGGTTTTATATTATGTTTTGAAAACTGGTTGGACAAGTTTCTTCTTTCGTTTTTTTTTTTTGAGACAAGGTCTCACTCCATTAGTCAGGCTGAAGTGCAGTGGCACCGTCTCAACTTACCGCAGCATAGGCCTCCCAGGCTCAGGTGATCCTCCCACCTTAACCTCCAAAGTAGCTGGGACTACAGGTGCATGCCACCATGCCCAGATAATTTTTGTATTTTTTGTAGAGATGGGGTTTTGCCAGGCTGCCCAGGCTGGTCTCAAACTCCTGGACTCAAGCAATCCACTCACTTCTTGCAAGAGACTGATAAGTTATAAAGCTAATTTATAATTCTTTTTTTTTTTTTTTATAGAGTCTCACTCTGCTGCCAGTCTGGAGTACAGTGGCATGATCTCGGCTCACTGCAACCTCTGCCTCCAAGGTTCACACGATTCTTGTGTCTCAGCCTCCTGAGTAGCTGGGAATACATGTGTGCGCCACCATGCCTGGCTAATTTTTGTTTTTTTTGTTTTTTTTTTTTTTTTTTTTTGAGACGGAGTCTCGCTGTCGCCCAGGCTGGAGTGCAGTGGCAAGATCTCGGCTTACTGCAGGCTCCGCCCCCTGGGGTTCACGCCATTCTCTTGCCTCAGCCTCCTGAGTAGCTGGGACTACAGGCGCCTGCCACCTCACCCGGCTAATTTTTTGTATTTTTAGTAGAGACGGAGTTTCACCATGTTAGCCAGGATGGTCTCGATCTCCTGACCTTGTGATCTGCCCGCCTTGGCCTCCCAAAATGCTGGGATTACAGGCATGAGCCAACACGCCCAGCCTAATTTTTGTATTTTTAATAGAGATGGGGTTTTGCCATGTTGGCCAGGCTGGTCTCAAACTCCTGGCCTCAAGTGATCCACCTGCCTCAGCCTCCCAAAGTGCTGGTATTACAGGTGTGAGCCACCTGGCCCTAATTGTCAGGGCCTAATTGTTAGGGCCTAATTGTTAGGGCCATGTTGGCCAGGCTGGTCTCAAACTCCTGGCCTCGAGTGATCCACCCGCCTCGGACTCCCAAAGTGCTGGGATTACAGGTGTGAGCCACCTGGCTCTAATTGTTTTCTTGTCAATTTTCCTTGGCTATTCTTGCACATTTATCACATCCATGTGAATTTTAAAATTAACTTGTCAGGTTCCACTAATTCCTTGGACAGAATTTCCAGTTCTGGCCATGGGGTAGTAAAGGTTATCAGACTTACTTCCCTACCATAAACAACCATACAACTGCCAAATATATGAAGCAACTGTTTTTAGGAACTAGGCAAGAGACAGCATAGGGTTACAAATCTTGATAGATGGGAAACACATGAGATAAACACAAAATCTGTCCCAGATTTCTACATAGGAGCACTTTCTAAATCTTAGTACATGGAAGTAGAGCCCAAGGAGATAACAGCAGTCTCACTGGGCATGGGAAACAGAAATCAGAACTCAGGGCTGCTAACGGGCTGAAATTTTGAAGACAGGGTACAAGAGAAGATTTACAAAGAGCAGAATCCCCAAAAATTCTGCATTGGAAAAAAAATTTACAAGGAACCCCCTTGTATACAATACAATTCCCTTTGTATTGTCAAATACAAAGCTGCCCGTGCAAAGGCAACAAGGCTTGGCAGAGAACAACTACTGGGAGGCTGTGAACAGAGCAAAGATTACAGAGGTTACACAGAACTGAGAGATGCTCAAGCTCTGACCAGCCTTTTCTGAATACTCCAGGTATTCATTTGAAATTCTAGAAGGGCCAGTGGCACTACAGCCCATGAGTAAAGACTACACTAGATCCACCCTACACAGGCTAAATCCAAGCCTCGACAGAATCTCTTTATCTCTTTGGGCAAGCAGAAAGTTAATTTCATACCAGAACAAAACTTAACACTCTTTAGACAACGACAGCATAATCTAAACTCAAAAATTTAGCCACGTTTGGACATATAATTAAAAAATCACAGGACATATGAAACAGCAGAAAAATTTGACCCAGATATGGCATAGATGTTGGAATTAGAGCTGTAAAACAATTATTATAAATATGTTCAAGGATTTAAAGGAAAAGACGGGCATCATGGGCAAACCAATGGAGAATCTCACCACAGAAATGGATACAGTTAATTGGATCCTACAGCAGAACAGACCAGTGAACTTGAGGATAAGGCAATAGAAATTATACAAACTAAGCACAGGGAGAAAAAATGGAAAAATATGAACAAAGCCTCAAAAAACTGTGGGACAATATCAAGTGGTCAAACATACATGAATCTGGAGCTTCAGAAAGAGATGAGAAAGAAATTAGGGAAGAAAAATATATGAAGAAAGAACAACAATTTTTACAAATATGATGAAAACTATCAATCCATAGATCCAAACAGTTCAGTGAACTATAAGAAAAATAGATAAAACCATACTTAGGCCCATTATGGTCAAATTGCTGAAAATAAAAGATCTGAGAGCAGCAGAGAAAAAAGATACATTATATATAGGGGAATTACATTAAAATGATTGCTGGCTTAACATTAAAAAAATGCAAACTAAAAGACAATAGAATGACATCTTAGTCCATTCAGGCTGCTATAACAAAATACTGCACACTGGGTAGCATATAAACAACAGGAATTTATTTCTCACAGTTCTAAAGGCTAAGTTCAACATCAGAGCACCAGCAGATTTGGTGTCTAAGGAGGGCCTGTGATACAATTTGGCTGTGTACCCACCCAAATCTCATCTTGAATTATAGTTCCCATAATCCTCACTTGTCATGGGAGGGACCTGGTGGGAGGTAATTGAATCATGGGGGTGGTTACCCTAACGCTATTCTTTTTTTTTTTTTTTTTGAGATGGAGTTTCGCTCTTGTTGCCCAGGCTGGAGTGCAACGGCTCACCTCAACCTCCACCTCCCAGGTTCAAGCAATTCTCCTGCCTCAGCCTCCCATAGCTGGGATTACAGGCATGCTCCACCACACCCAGCTAATTTTTTTTTGTATTTTTAGTAGAGACAGGATTTCTCCATGTTGGTCAGGCTGGTCTCAGGTGATCCACCCACCTTGGCCTCCCAAAGCGCTGGGATTACAGGTGTGAGCTACCATGTCCGACATGCTATTCTTTTTATAATGAGTGAGTTCTCATGATATTCGATAGTTTTATAAGGGGCTTTTCCCCCTTTTGCTCAGCACTTCTCCTTGCTGCCACCATGTATTTGCTTCCCCTTCCACCACGGTTTGTAAGTTTCCTGAGGCCTCCCAGCTCTGCGGAACTGTGAGTCAATTAAACCTCTCCTTTATAAATTACCCAGTCTCAGGTATGTCTTTATTAGTAGTGTGAGAACAAACTAATACAGCCTGTTTCCTGGCTCATAAATGACACCTTCTTGCTGTGTTCTCACATGGTGAGAGGCAAGGGTCTCTCTGGGGCTTCTTTTATAAGGGCATAAATCCCATTCATGAAGGGTGTGCTTCATGAGCTAATCACCTCCCCAAGGCCCCATCTTTTAATACCCTCACCTTTGGGGTAAGGATTTCAACACATGAATTTTTTGGGAGACACAAACTCAGACCATAGTAAATGACATCATTAAAGCACTAAAAGAAAAAATTATCTGCCAAACTAGAATTCTACATCTCAGCAAAAATATCCTTTACAAAGGATAAACAAGAAGTTGAGAGAAGTCATCCATCACCAGGAGACCTTCACTACAAGAAATGGTAAGTGCAGTGTTTTAGGCAGAAGAGAAATGATATCAGATGGAAACTTGGATCTACACAAATGAATAAAGAATGCTGGAAGTAGCAAATATGGGGGTAAATATAAAATACTTTTTGTTTCTTATTTTCTTTAAAGAAAATTGGCTGCTTAACATATTGTGAGCTTACGCCATATGCAGGTGTAAATGGTCAAGAAGTAAATGGAGATATAGTTCTGTAAGTTCTAACATTATACATAAAACAGCATAAAATTAATTCAAGAGTAGACTGACAAGTTAAGGATGCATATTGTAATCTCTAGAGGTTACCACAAAACAAAAAAGACAAAGAGTAAAGCTAAGAATAAAATAGATGAGTAGAATACTAAGAAATAGTTGATTAATCCAAAAGGAGAGAGGATAAAGAAATAAACACGTGGGACAAATGGGATAAAGAGAAAACAGTAAGATGGTAGACTTAAATCCAATCACAGGACTGATTACATAAATTTAAACAGACTAAGAACTCCACTTAAAAAGCAGAGATTTTCAGACCCAACTACTTTGAAATAAAAGGACCTTCTTTTTAAGTTTACTACACAACATACATTTAATAGATGATAGTAGCTATCTATATTAGCAACCCCCAAAACTATGTGCAAATATGTGAAATGACTTTTGAATATCAGCTGACAGTGGCTCCAGTATAATCCCTAGGGGGAGGACTGGCATGTGAGGATAGTTAATAGCTGACATTAATTGGCACTTTACATTCATTAACTCATTTAATCTTCACAGTGACCTTATAAGGAAGGCACTTCCATTGTACTCATTTTATATGAGAGCAGACTAATGCCCAGAGAATGTGATGTGCCCAAGTAACATGCTAGTGAGCCCAGGCTCTTAACTACTCTGTGCTGCCTCTCTGCTGAAACTAATCACTGTACTGCATCACCTGAAAGATACTACGTCAACAGAGAGGAGGTGTGCAACAACTGCAACAAGCAAAGAGCAAGAGCTGGCTCAGGGGAAGGGTGACTGACCAGCAGTACTGATCACTGGCAGGTGTGTGGATGGGGAGATAGGCCCACCTCACTATCCTAACCTGAGAAAACTATCTAACAAGATTTTTTCTACAAACAACTCTTGCTTTAGTCCCAGGGCTCACTGAAAAGCCTTCTGATTATATCCTGACTTGGCAAAAGAAGAAGGCCCTGACTAAGGCATGCAAATGTTCCAGGCTCTCTGGCAGTTAGCATTGTCATTAAAAATAAGTAAACTGGCATCTGACTTATGTTTCAGACTCTCCTAAACTTATTAAACATGACTCAAGCTCCCCACAGCTTTCTCACCTTCAGGTATAGAGTGAAAATAGGACTTCTAGTCCTGCACATCTTTGAGAGTCCTGGATTAGAATGATTTCATCAAGGTTAAGTTCTCATGGGAAGATGCACAAAACACTCTGGGAGGCTGGGCCTCGGTGGTCAATCAGGCCCTCCAGACATTGGTCTAAACTCTCTTGTTCTAACTGCAATAAGGTAAGCCAAGAAGATATATTATAATACATGCATGAGAAAGAATCTGTAAGCATGTTGTAGTGTACATAAATAAAAAGTTGCCAAGAAGATGAAATCCTTATTCATTAAATTTAACCAACTTATTCATCAAAGAACATCCCTTGAGGACGGCCTCTGCAGAGTTTCACATTAATCGTTCACTCCAAACAGTAAGAAAACTGATTTTTTAAAAAAAATCCCTCAGAACCTTAAGGTACCGGTAAGATAAAGACAGTCCATGAAGGCCAGGTGTGCCAAGTCAGCAACTGGCCAATTGAACAAGAGTCAACCAAAATGGACAAAGAAAGCAGTGAAGCCATATAAACATCTCCATGTAAAACATGCATGCACCAGTACTCCTGGATTTGCTAGAAAAGATTCACAAAAATAACTCTTCTCCGAAGAAATCCATGAAAATTACCTTTGCTTTAGAGATAAACCTAAGCCTACTCACCAACCTTTCACTGATTCATTCAACCATATTTTTGCACAACCCCTGACCCTTTCCCACCCTGTAGCTGATACTCTACAGTGCTTCTCAGATCATATCTGACCTATCTTGAACACTCTCCTGACACCGACCTTACTAACTTCCACAATATAGTCAAGTCTTGGCTCAAACGTCACCTTGGTAAATATGCCTTCCCTGACCTCGATATGTAAAAGACCACCTCCCAAACCCACCACTTTTCATCTTGTTACCCCCTACATCATTTTTCTCCAGAGTACTTATCACTAATATATTTGCTGTCTGTCTGTCTGTCTTCAGTAAAGGAAGCTCCATGAGAGTAGGAATTTTGTGTTTTATTTTCTGCTGTATTCATACAATTTACAACAGTGCCTGGCAAGAGAATACAACATAAATACTTGTAATTCGAAGTCTAATAGGGAAGAGAGGCCTAAGCTGATAAACAGACCTCATAAGAAGGGCAATGTGGTGGCATAAAGGAGTCACAATAAGCTTGGCCCAGGAGAAGCAGAAACCTTTCTTGGAGGAAGAGATGCAGAGCAGGTTGTGAAGGAAGGGTGGAAGCAGGGGGCGTCCCAGCATGGAAATCACCATATGGAAAGGCACAAGGCAAAAAGGGTCATTCACACTTGAGGAGACTTGTCTGGCTGCAAGAAGGTGAATGGTGAAAGTGACAGAAGAAAGACAGAAAGTGACAAAAGAAAGATAGGAGGGCAGTGCACACACACGCCAGGACAAGGAGTCACTGAGGGGTTTTAAGGCAAGAAACAGCATGACCAAATTTGTTTTTCACAAAAGCAGAGATGCAGGGGTGGAGGGTGGGAGGAGGTAATCTGTGGTCTGAGAGACCATTTAGGAGATTCCTGCAACAGTCTGCACAAAGGCCAATGGTGCTAAAACTACAGCAGCTGCGTTGAGGATGGAGCTAAAACGAATGTCTTGACCGGGTAAGAAGATTTCACTTTTCAAAACTCTGCTCCAGTATCACTTCCTATGGAAAGCATCTTTTTTAGGATAAAACAAAAAAGGAAAAGGCAATTTTTAAAAACTCTCTCTTTCTCTCTCTCTCTCTCTCACACACACACAGACACACACACACACACAGACACACATACACACACTCTCTATAATACTTTCAGGTATGGCTGTATCCAGAAACCAAATCATATGATTAGACAGAAATTCATTCTGTCTTCATCTCACAGCTCTGCTCTCTTCTGAATTAAAATTATTTTTAGGTCAGTTCTTTGCCCAGGGTGTCCCTCAGCAGTCACAGGCTTAAATAAGCCTAAACACTGCCAACCAAGAGGAAAGGCCCATGGTTCCAACAAGACTCACTCCTCCAGGAGGGGATGCTATGTTTCCGTGGGCGAGCCTGAGCTGACTGTCCGCTGCTGGAACTGGAGATAGGGCCACTCCTGCACTCCTGCACATGACACGGAGAGGACCAAGGGGGCAAGCTGGTTCCTCAGGGCAAGCTTGAGCACTGCTACCAGAAAACAGGGAATAGGCAGACAGAAGTGCAGAGTTCCACCATCGTTTTCTTCTCTCAAATTGATAAAGGGGAAGAACATTTTCAGTGACTCCTCCCCGGTTCCAGAGTTTCTCCCTAAATAGCACCCAGCTGGAAGAGAGGTAGTCTTATGGCATCACTCAGTCCCAAACACCGTCAACTGGTACTTCTTATCCTCAGTCCAGTGAGAGAAGCCTCAATACCCTCAAGTTCCACAGAGGCTGACAGCAGGGAGCTAACTTGCTCCAGGGTGATGCTGTGGTGCAGGCAGGCATATGAATATTGGATAGTTTTGTCCCATATGCTCCCTGTATTCTGACCACAGCTGAATAATTAATGTTCCTGGAGCACACTATGTACCTGCAGGCCACAGTGCTTTGCTCCTCCTGGCTCCCTCATGAAGACAGCTTGCCTTCCCTCTTCGCACCTGACAAATATGCCGCTGCCTCCTCTTCCCCTTCTCTCCCCTCAGCTCTGGGACTGAAATGGCTTTCTTGACTTTTCCTCACACAAATCTTGTTCAATTCTCACTTATTTATTACTCCCTTATCATCTTTTGTGCCACTTTTTCCCTTAGGACACACCATTTTATAACTATTTAGTATCTATGTTTCCCCACTGAAGTAACTGTCGGCTCCCTGAGGCCAAGACTGTGTCTTTCATCTCTACATACTTAATACAGCTATATGGTACAGGGCAGTGACTATACTTATTAAAGTAATATTTTGAAGACCAAATTTCACATTATTGGGACTTTTCATAAATTGTCTTACATTAGGATTACCCTTTGATAAAAGACTTATATATAGATGATTCAATACAATGACAACGAATAAAGTATCTCCTATAATTTACTTCCATAAAAAATTTTCCCTTACATGAACAACTTGATAATATTCCTTCTTGTTATTAGAAAATGAAAACTATATCAGCCACCATCACTCCACTAATACCTCAGCTACAGGAATCAGGCTAAACATCATGCCAAATTTGTACCCTCAGGGTTACATGGTCTGCTGATTCCCTCTGATGACTGATGTATATACAGATATGAGAGTTATTAGAAAGCACCTTCATTTTAGAAGGAAACAGGAGCACATAGCACTGGACAAAAACAGCTATTATTATTATACAGCTATTATTATTATTATTATTATTATTCTGAGATAGAGTCTAGCTCTGTTGCCCAGGCTGGAGTGAAGTGGCACAATCTCAGCTCACTGCAATCTCTGCTCCCAAGTTCAAGTGATTCTCCTGCCTCAGCCTCCCGAGTAGCTGGGATTACAGGCACCTGCCACCACGCCCAGCTAATTTTTGTATTTTTAGTAGAGACGGGGTTTCACCATGTTGGCCAGGCTGGTTTTGAACTCCTGACCTCAAGTGATCTGCCAGCTTCGGCCTCCCAAAGTGCTGGGATTACGGGCATGAGTCACTGCGCAGGGCCAATAGCAGCTATTATTATTATTCAGGGTGAAACTTAGGCATTCTATTTTGCTTAGTTAAATCAACAGTCATGTTTTTGCTTATTGTGCAGCTCCCTGTGAAGAATATGCTTCCTTTGCCAACCATACCCAGAGCTGGCTCACAGTGGGGGCTAAATAACTCTCTTCATACCTGACCCACCCCAGAACAGAGCCTGAACCTCTGCTCTCTGCCTCCTCTTCTTATTTACAGCATCACTTTATACATCAATACAAATGATCAGCCTCTTGGGACCATCGTGCGTTATCTCCTTAGTTGGGAAAAAATTGTCAACCCAAGTTACAAAGTATCTTTATAAATTTAGTAAGAATGAGTGTCCAGTGATGGTGATGAGAATGACAGCTAAGAATTATATACTGACTACTATGTGAAGGGCACCGTTCTAAGTGCTATCCAGATATTTACTCATTTGAATACTGTAACAACCTATGTGGCAGGTTACTACTATCATCTTCTTATTTTCATAGGTAAGAAAACTGAAGTATTGAGAAGTTAGGTAACTTCCCCACAGGTCTCACAGCTGATAAGTAGTGGGGTTGGAATTTTAACCTACAAATTTAGGTCCAGGGTCCATGTTTTTAGCCACACAGCTATATGGCATATACAGAAATAATTCTGAGATGGCTAGAGCCAAAAACTGGCTGAAACCTTTACAAGAAAAACCTAGTGACTAAAAGTCTGACCTTCTGCCTATCTTCTTATATTCTTCTTAGGCTCATGGCCATAGGTGATAATCAACATCTCCTGAGCAATAATGTCCCACAGAGACCATAACAACAGTGAGGAGTGTGGGCTGTAAGGCAAGACAGACAGAGCAAAGCTCAAACTCCCACTCCACCAAATCCTGGCTGGGGACACCTGGCATGTTATTTCATACAGCAGCCACAAAGCAGGATGGCTACAGGGGCCACAGTTTTCCCCTGCTGACCACCTCTGTGCCATACCCCATACCTGCTTCTTGTAAGAAGTGTCCCCTATCCCCATGCCTAGAATGTACGTTTGTATGACCCCTCCTTCTTAGTCAGGGTAACTGGTTTCAGCCAGGCCCCTGACCTAAACTGCAGCAGCCACAGCATCTCACTGCTAGGCAAGGGATGGGCACAGGCTCCAGGATAGGCCAGAGTCACCACCTGGTACTCTTCTAACTGGAGCTGGGAGTAAAGAAGCTTTCCTTTTCAGTCAGTCACAAGGCTGTGAGGACTGAAGCCTGGAGCCGGCAGGGACCTGGGTACCAGCACATTTGAGAGAATGGAGCCAGCATATAGAGAGGCCCCCAGACACTACAAAGAGAGAGGCGTAACAGTACTAGACTCCCTGGTTCTAGTCTGTCCTTTCCCCACTCCAAACACACCAGCTACTTAACCACCTGGTGGGGAGAAAAAAAATGACTTAGGCTTCTGTCACTTCCAACTAGGTGAGTCTAACTTTACCTCTCCGAAACTCACTTTCCTTATCTGCAAAATAGGGAAAATAAAACAATCCTTCCCGCCCAGGCAGTTTTTGTTGTTGTTGTTGTTGTTTGTTTGTTTGTTTTTTTGAGATGGAGTCTCACTCTGTTGCCCAGGCTGGATGGAGTGCAGTGGTATGATCTCAGCTCACTGCACCCTCTGCCTCCTGGATTCAAGTGATTCTCCTGCCTCAGTCTCCCAAGTAACCGGGACTACAGGCACCTGCCACCACGCCTAGCTAATTTTTGTATTTTTAGTAGAGACAGGGTTTTGCCACATTGGCCAGGCTGGTCTCAAACTCCTGACCTCAAGTGATCCACCCACCTTGGCCTCGCAAAGTGCTGGGATTACAAGCATGAGCCACCGTGCCCAGCCCCCAGACAGTTCTGATAGGGAAATGCAATCTGCACTTTCAGTACTTTAGCAGAGTGTCCTATGAATAGGAAGACTCCACAGCTGTTGGCCAACAGGTAACAACACCTACAATAGCATTCACCTGCCAAGAGACTGCTACCAAAGATTCTGGAGTTCTTCCTGACTTCGCTGCGTCAAATCTGATGTGACAGCTCGTACTGCCAGTTGTAACTTCCAACTTTATCTAAAATCCAACCACATCTCAATCTTCACAGCCACCACCTTGATCCAAGCCAGGACCTGGACTGCTCAGCCTCCTAACAAGGTCTCCCTGCTTCTGGCCTGGCTTTGACAGTCTATTCTCCACACAGCAGTCTGAGCAATTCCAGCAAAATGTAGGTCAAAGAGAGGAGGGCACTACACTGGCATCTCCTCTCACCCAGGGCACAAGTCAGTGCTGCTCTTGACCTGGCCAGCCTCCCTGGGGCCCCTCCTACATCCCCACCCACCCTCACCTGTGCTTTTCCTCATACAGCCACCAGGCTCTGCCTCAGGGCTTCTGCCCTTGCTTCTCCTATCCAGAACATTCCTTTCCTGAATTTCTTCAAGCCTCACTCCCTCCTTTACATCTCTGTCCAAAGGTCACCCTTTGGACATCTTTCTTACAGAAAGGTCACACTTTCTGTAAGACATTCCCTGAATGTCATTTGAAATTATAGGCCCCTTGTAATAAAAGCGCTGGGAAAATCCAGCACTTTGGGAGGCCAAGGCAGGTGGATCACTTGAGCTGAGGAGTTTGAGACCAGCCTGGGCAACATGGTGAAACCCTGTCTCTACTAAAAATACAAAAAATTATCCAGGCATGGTGGTGCATGCCTGTAGTCCCAGCTACTCAGAGTCTGAGGTAGGAGAATCACCTGAACCCAGGAAGTCAAGGTTGCAATGAGCAGTAATGGCAGCACTGCACTCCAGCCTGGGTAACAAGAGTGAGACCGTGTCTCAAAAAAAAAAAAAGAAAAAAGAAAAAAAAAATTACGCACCCCCTTCTAACCCAGCTCTTTCTCCATAGTGCTTACTGCCATCTGACCTGCTCCATTTTCCTACTTGTTTGTCTGTCTCTCTGGAATGTAAGAACAAGGATTTTCACTATTTTGTTTACTACTGTTCCCGCACAAAGCAGTCACACAACAAATATCTGTTGAATGAATGAATGAATATGTCCTCAAACCCTTTCTCTGGAAGTTGGGGGCAAACATGAAGCAGAAAAAATATGTGGAAATCTTAATATGAAATTTTTTGCACTTACTTGGCACAGCGTACCCAGTGTGTATGTCGATACAAGGAATACAGGAAGCGCTGGCGATACATGCTCCATACTTTTATGGATTTGTCTTCAGAAGCTGTAGCTAGAAACTGGCCATCAGCTGAAAAGTCTACACTTCGAACTGGAGCTGTATGAGCTTTAAATTCTGAGAATTTTCCTCTCCTGGAAATAAACAGTTTAATATTTATAACTCATTTGATTTAATTATAGTTAATACTTAATCACAATACAGACTTTGAAACATATAAAATAGTTTAAATAAAATGGTTTAACTCTTGTAAAACCTAACAAAAGTATGAAAGGGCTATGTTGTACTGTACTCTTCATCAACACTGAAATTTCCATGAAATTTCAGGTGTTGAGAACTAAAGGGTAGAAAAGAAGAGAATAGAAAAACAAAAGATGGAGAAAATAATGTGAGGCATTTGAGAAGTAGAAAACCTTAAAATGGGAGCAGGCTAGATAGTGTTGGAGTTACAAGGTGATATGTGATAAACGCTACTTTATGTCAGTGTTCCCAAGTTGCCAAGGCATTTTCACCTTACATTGTATCTAGGACTCAGCAATTTTCCCATTTAGAAAATCATATTGATACTCAAGATACCCTATGGGGAAAATTGTCATAAATGCTTGAAAAACATCAGGCAACAGAATTTAGTTGGCCACAATATATGTGTCTCAGATGTTCAAATGTTCACACTGATCTCCCATACACCTGCACCTCATCCTGTATTTTGCTACCTTGGCTGGTCAGCTTGACATCCGCCTGTGTCCAAGCCAGAAGCCTGGAAGTCACACTCAACTCCTCCTGCTTCCTCTCCCACATCCAGTAAGTTAGCAAACCATATCATCCTCACTTCCTAAATATCTTCTGAATCCTCCTCTTCTATGTCGGCTCTGCTTGCCTTAAGGTAAACATATCCTCAACATCCTTCACCTAGGTTACTGCAAAAGCCTCTTAACTGGTCTCTCTGCTCTAATCTTTTGTCCCCTGCCAGTCACCTACATATTGTGCTTATTACCTTGCTAAGAGCGTAACTCCAAGCATGTAAATCCCAGCGTAAATGTGTCACTGGCTCTTCTCCAAAAGAAAGCACAATGCCCGAGTGCTTTGGTGAGGTATCCTGCCACTCACACTGAACTTTGTACTCGGAACAGTCACAGCCCTTCAAACACACCCCTGCCTTTGCACTTACTGCTTTCTCAGGCTGGACTATTTTCCCCATCCCCAGACCCCCTTGGCCAAGCCAGACAGGCTTAATGGCTCCCTATTTGCTACAACGATTTTGCTTACTACATTATACAGTGACTTTCTAAAGAACGATTTGTCTCCTCTTAAGCAGCACATTTTTGAAGCACAGGAATGATGATTTATTCATCTCTATAAGACTAGCATCTAGCAATATGTCAAGCACATAAAAAGAACTCAATACACGTTGAATTCCACTTGGAACAGTCAATAAAGGCTCGTAGATCCAACCTGGCTTACCCTTCCAGTGGTCTGTAGGGAGGAAAGGTAACTTTATAATAAATTTCCATCACCTGACATATGATATTACTCAGGAAAAACTGAAATACATATTAAACAAAAATTAGGAGGGAGCATCCAGGGACTAGCTCAGTGAAGTTTCAAGGGTAAATTTCATGAGTGGAAATCAGGAGTATAGTTTGGCCTGAATTCAAGTACAATGCCTAGCGAAAACAAAGAAAAGAAAAGGCATCTGCAATGACCAGGAAGCTAAGAGACAGACCATCAGTATCATCAAAATCTGCCCTGATTTTTAGTTCTGCACTCTGCACTCCAGCAGGCTGTTCTGTTTGCCTCCTTTCTAAAAGGCTGTCCTCTCAGCCATAGGCTAAACCAAGCACTGGATCCAGTCTCAACAGGAAACACAGAAGAAACCAAGATAGGAGTGCCTTATGTTTATTGTGCTGGTGCCTAACTGGTTTCTAGTTCCTCATCTTAACTTAATATAGGCTCTCTCCTTCCTACATATTTACTTGCCCTTTCAGCTAAATTCTCTTGACTGCCCACTGTGACCAACTCTGAGCCAGACTTGCTTTCAGGCTTGCTCCTACCTATTCTTTTCTTATTTATTTATTTTTTTGAGACGTGTTCTCTTTCTGTCACAGATGCTAGAATACAGTGGTGCAATCGCTACTCACTGCAGCTCAAACTCCTGCGCTCAAGAGCTCCTCCCTCCTCAGCCTCCTGAGGAGCTAGGACTATAGGTGTGCATCACCATGCCCAGCTAATTTTATTTATTTTTTTTATTTTTTATAGAGACAGGGTCTCGCTATGTTGCCCATGCTGGTCTTGAACTCTTGGCCTCAAGTGATCCTCCTGCCTCAGCCTCCCAAAGTGCTGGAATTACAGGTGCGAGTCATGCCCCCAGCCTCTCCCTATTCTTTCTTAGCCTTCTGCTCACCAGCTGTGGTGTCTATCTGCAAATATGGCTGCCAATACTCATCTCATCCCTGTACATGCATGTCTCTCCGCTTCACAAAAGGTGAAGTCTGTTTATTTCCCCTCCCTTTGAGGGGAGGTGTTGTGACTTTTGAGGGGAGGTGTTGTGAGAGGAGGTGTTGTGACTCATCTCATCCCTGTACACGCATGTCTCTCTGCTTCAAAGGAGGTGGAGTCTGTTTATTTCTCCTCCCTTTGGGCTGGTGTTGTGACTTTACTCTGAGGAACAGAACGTGGCAGAAGTGACACTGCAAGTTTTGGGCCTAGTTCTTAATTCGTCTAGCAGCTTCTGCTTTGATTCTCCTGGAACCCAGCTGTCATGCTGTGAGAAAACTACAGGTTATCCTGCTGGAGAGACGGCACATGGAGAACCAAGACGCCATTGCCACAACCCGCACCAAGGCCCCAGGCATACGAATGAGGAACAGAGCCCATCTTTCCTCTGCATGTGTAATCTCAGCCTGCACCATATAAGCAAAAGAACTGTGAAGCTGCATGAGTAATCTCAGCCTGCACCATATAAGCAAAACAACCATCCAGACAACCCACAAAATGTGACAAATCATTGTTTCTGTAGTAAGTACTAAGGTTTTGTGACTGTCATACAGCAATAGATAACTGACACATCATCTTCCTTCCCGTTGCCACGATCCACCATTATTGCTCTGTCCCTACTACGACATGATTTAGAAAGAGAAACTAGGGACACCTACACAAGCCTAATCATTGTATTTAGATGAGTTATGACAAATTAATGACTCGGTGAGCTTTTAGCTCATCTACCCTTATACAATTTGTTCACTGAGATTTCCTTGAATTAGTAAAGGGAGACTAAAGTTATGCTGTGCAGAAGATAGTAAAAAAGCTAGTTCTAAATTCCCAAAGTTAAGGGTTTTGGAACATGCTTCTCCTCTTGGACCCCAAACTAGTTCCTTCTCCCTTAAAATTCCCTGCTACATTGCCATCCATTATAACATGTCACTTCTCTTCAATAGTTTTCACTACCATTGGAATATATTCAGATTTCTCAGCATAGAGTTCCCCTTGGGTGGTGGCAGAAAAAAAGCACCCACTGGCATGGGAATGCCCATGAGCTTTCCTTCATTTGGGAGTGCCTGGGCCTGAATAGTCACAGACTACAAGTCAAATCCTGCCACAACAGGGTCAAGGAAATACTCAAATTCTTATCTTCTAAAGCAGTGGTCCCCAGTCTTTTTGGCACCAGAGACCAGTTCCATGGAAGACCATTTTTCCATGGGACCAGGGAGTCAGGGGGAAGGATGGATGATTTTGGGATGATTCAAATGCATTACATTCATTGTGTACTTTATTCGTATTATTATTATTATTATTATTATTATTATTGAGAAGGAGTTTTGTTCTTTTCCGCCCAGGATGGAGTGCAATGGCATGATCTCGGCTCACTGCAACCTCCGCCTCCCAGGTTCAAGCAATTCTCTTGCCTCAGCCTCCCGAGTAGCTGGGATTACAGGTGCGTGACACCACGCCTGGCTAACTTTGTATTTTTAGTAGAGACAGGGTTTCACCATGTTGGCCAGGCTGGTTTCAAATTCCTGACCTCAGGTGATCTGCCTGCCTTGGCCTCCCAAAGTGCTGTGATTACAGGCGTGAGCCACTGTGCCCAGCCCTATTTCTATTATTATTACATACTCACTATAATGTAGAATCAATGGAAGCCCTGAGCTTGTTTTTCTGCAACTAGATGGTCCCATCTGGGTTGAGGGGAGACAGTGACAGATCATCAGGCATGAGATTCTCATATGGAGCGTGCAACCTAGATCCCTCGCATGCACAGTTCACAATAGGGTTTGTGCTCCTATGAGAATCTAATGCCGCCGCTGATCCGACAAGAGGCAGAGCTCTGGCCTGGTTCCTAACAGGCCATGGACTGGTACTGGTCAGTGACCCAGGGGTTGGGGATCTCTGCTCTGAAGTATTTATGGGGGGAAATGATATGTAGGATTTTTTCTAAAAATACTCCAGGGGAAAAAGTGAGGGGAGGTGTAGATGAAACAAGATGGGCAGCATCCTGACAACTGTTGAAGCTGATTGATGGGAATATGAGGCAGGGGAGTGATGCTATTCATTCTATTTTCATGTATGTTTGAAAATTTACATACTTTAAAGCTTAAAAACATTTTTAAAAATCATGGCTCAATAGTTACTTAAAATAGATGGGCTATTAGGGTTTGAAAAGTCTCGTTACAGAGATTTGTTATAACACATATGACCTTACACAAATTCAATGATTTATACTTTTGTCAGAAATTTTCTTTAACAAGAAAATTCTGGACCCCGATAATGAGTGATACAAATCAAATCAAAGGCACAGGGTTTTCAATAGGGATCCAAGGGCCCTTGAAGGATCCATGAACGGGCGTTAGGAAGTTAATAAACTGAATTTTTGGTTATACATACTGATGTGTATCATTCTGGGGAGACAGTCTAAAGCTTACCTCAGATCTACAAAGGGATGGATAGCTACCACTACTCCCTCAAAAAAACTTAGACATATTAAGCATATTTCCATGGTAGGAAATAGTTTTCAAAAAGAAGACATAATTTTGAGGAAAAAAATTGTATGAATTAGTTTGACTTTACCACAAGGGCAGCATGCCTTTTATGTGACTGAGAATAACAGTGCAGGCAGCAGTGCATGAGCAGCAGCCAGGGTCAGCTTTCTTTCACATTTCCAAATCCAAAGGATATCAAGTGTTTCTTTGTTTCTCTTACTTATCAGGAATCCAGAGTCTCACGGTTCTGTCTCGTGAGGCAGACGCCAATAAGTTTCCATGTGGAGAAAACTGCACGCTGGTTACAACATCCTTGTGACCCACATATCTGTAAGCTCTAGCATGTGGCTTGAAATTCCATAGCATGAGAAAGGTATCCCAAGAAGCAGTAGCTATCAAGAAATAGAAGAACAAAACCACTGTTTGTTAAAATGCAAACATAGGTGTGTCTCATTACAATGAGCAGCATATCTAATAACAAGGCATCCAGGTAATAGAGCGGCTGGAGGTTGTAAGGCTGCCCAGGTAATAGCCAAATTACTTTTTAAAGGTACTCAAAACTACATCACTAATATGCAAGCTTGGCTGTGTCCTATGTAAGCACACAGCAGGATGACTGGCCCCCGTATTCAATTAGCGCTCAATAACTTTATTTACTAGAAGGCCGCAGCACAGTGTAACAGAGGGTACACGGGACTAAGAGTCAGTTTTGTTTCTAACTCTGGGTAATGGAAAGCTAGTTAACCTCTGTGTCATGATGTCATGAGGACTGAATGTTTTTCCTGAGAGGGATGGATGAGATAATTTTTCAAACTGTTTATGTGGAAATAATTTCACACTTACAGAAAAGTTACAAGAATAGTACAAATAACACTAATATGCCTTTTACCCAAATCTACTTGTTAATGTTTTGCTTCATTTGGTTTGTAATTTGCTCTGTACTTGTTTCTCCTTGCGCATGAACACACGTAAACCCACACACACAAACACATACGTATTTCTTTGTTCCTGAACCATTTAGGAGTAAGTTATGCAACTCACAGCATCTTTATTCCTAAATACTTCAGTGTGTTTTTCCTAAGATTTAAGATAGTCTCTTAACACACCCATAGCACAGTTAGCAGCTTCATGAAGCTGATTATTAAAGATGCAATATTTTAATATAGCAACTATATTGTATCAACTGATCCAGTAATACTTTTATAGCTGGATAAGATGATTTTATTAGTCTCTTTCTGCTCTATAATTTAATGGCATTTGATGATTAATAAAAGAATTAAAAGAATCGTGTGTGTCAGACAATAGTTTAAGGATTTACAAAAAGGAAAAATGCAATCAATGGTGGAAATAACTGACTTGACAAAGAATGAACAAATAAACAAATGAAAGGTAGATCTAACTCTTGCCTAAAAAACAAATTTTATTATATGCATGTAGCCCTAGAATGGCTCCAATAATAGGAAGTAGGTCAATGAGAATCACTAAATCTGGATTGTAGAGTGCTTAGAAAAAAATGTAATGTTATAAATTTGAACACAATTAGTATCACTGTTAGAGAAACATAGGGCCTGGCTATATAAAGTCACTGAAACCTATGTTCTTTTGCCAACATACAAAGTTCATTTGGGCTCAGCCCATGCATTATTTCCATGTAAAACAGTTAAAAGTGAGTTCAGCTACAATACTGCTTAGCACCCCCTTTTTAAAAAAATACAAAAAGTTAATATTCCACCAGAGCTTATCCAAATTACTAAAGATTTATAGCAGAGTCAGAATTACCCAAGGCTAATGCAGACAAAGCAAGGAAACTGATGAGTTATCATATGTAATAAACTCAGGACACTATTTGAGTTCTGTGTATCATGCTGCAAACGAGATACACAAAAGCAAATAAGATACAATCCCTTCTCTCAAAGAACCACATAGTAGGGAAGACAGTATTAATAATACACAGATACAGAAAACTTTTATATATTATTTACTCATCAATGTTAGGTGGGGTGATTGGGTGGTCCACTCTGAGGAAAGGACATTTGAGCAGAGAGGTGAGTGAAATAGGGAGCGATCCTGGCTGAGACATGGATAAAGAGTGCTCTGAGCACAGGAATCCCTGTGCAAAAGCACCTGGAAGAATGAGGAATGACAAGGAGGTCAGCGTTTCCATAGTAGACAGGAGAGAAGAGACCGGTGGGAGGGAAGCTGAAAAGGGGGCAGATGGAGGAGGAGAAGCCATGGTGGGAGGTGTGTCTTCTTCTTCTAAAGTGCAATGTTTCATTATCCTAAGCGAATTAATGCAGGAACAGAAAACCAAATACCGTATGTTCTCATTTACAAGTGAGAGCTGAACAGTAGGTACAATAGACATAAAGATGGCAACAATAGCCACTGGGGACTACTAGAAGAGGGAGGAAAGGAGCGGGGAAAGGTTTGAAAAACTATTGAGAACAATGCTCACTACCTGGGTGATGGAATCAATTGTACCCCAAATCTCAGCATCGTGGAGTAAACCCATGTAACAAACCTGCACATGTACTCCCTGAATCTAAAATAAAAGCTGAAATTATTGAAAGAAAAAAAAAAACCTGCGATGGGAAACTACTCTAGATTTTGAGCAGGGGCAATCTCATGATCTGGTTTAAGAACACTGCCACTTTGACAATAAGGAAAGGATTTTTTTTAAATTGTGTTCTCAAAGGAGGGCACTAAATTATGGAAATAAAAAATAAAACAATTGTGGTGGGTCAACTGGATATTCATAAGGAAGAAAATTAATCTTGAATCCTACACTTTATACCACATACAAAAGTTAATTCCACGTAGAAAACAGATCTAAATGTGTTACGTAAAACAATAAGCTTTTAGAAGAGAACACAGAATATCTTCATGACCTTGGGGTAGGCAAACACTGCTTTAAAAAGACATTAACGTGTTTGTTGAGGGCGGAGCCAATGGCCGGGAAGTGTTGTTGGCGCACGCCTTCCGGATCGCAGCTCTCGCGGTGGCCATCGCCTTCATCTTAAGGGTGTTGCTTGGCCGCCGCCTGGTAGTCCGGCGATTCATTTCTTGCTCGGCCTCCTGGAGCTGTGGTCTGTGTGGGCTTCCACCTCAGACACCTGCGCTGGCTCAGCGGGGCCGGAACATGGCTGCGTCGGGTCTGGATCATCTCAAAAATGGCTACAGAAGATTTTGTCGACCTTCCAGGGCACGTGACATTAACACAGAGCAAGGCCAGAATGTTCTGGAAATCTTACAAGACTGTTTTGAAGAAAAAAGTCTTGCCAATGATTTTAGCACAAATTCTACAAAATCAGTGCTTAATTCAACACGCAAAATAAAAGACACTTGTGTTCAGTCACCAAGCAAAGAGTGCCAGAAATCACATCCAAAGTCAGTTCCACTTTCTTCAAGGAAGAAAGAAGCCTCTCTGCAGTTTGTTGTAGAACCAAGTGAAGCCACCAACAGATCAGTTCAGGCCCATGAAGTTCGTCAGAAAATTCTGGCAACTGATGTTAGTTCCAAAAATACACCTGACTCGAAAAAAATGTCAAGTAGAAACATAAATGATCATCACAGTGAAGCTGATGAAGAATTTTACTTATCTGTTGGCTCACCTTATGTTCTTTTGGATGCAAAAACATCTGTATCGCAAAATGTTATTCCATCTAGTGCCCAAAAGAGAGAGACTTACACTTTTGAAAATTCAGTAAATATGCTGCCTTCAAGTACAGAGGTTTCACTTAAAACCAAAAAAAGGTTAAACTTTGAAGATAAAGTTATTTTAAAGAAAATAGAAATAGATAATAAAGTATCAGATAAAGAGGATAAAACATCAGAAGGACAAGAAAGAAAACCATCAGGATCATCTCAGAATAGAATACGACATTCAGAATATGAAATTTAATGACAAGCTAAAAAAAGTTTTTCAACATTGTTTTTAGAAACAGTAAAACGAAAAAGTGAATCCAGTCCCATTGTTAGGCATGGAGGAATTGCTCCACCTCATTCGTGTCCTCCCGATGATATGAAGTTGATAGAGGATGAATTTATAATTGATGAGTCAGATCAAAGTTTTGCCAGTAGATCTTGGGATTACTATACCAAGAAAGGCGGGGCCTCTGAAACAACGCACCATATCCCCGGCTGAGAGCACTGCACTCCTTCAAGATAGAAAGTCAAGAGAAAAGCATCATAATATATTAGCTAAGACTTTGGCAAATGACAAACATTCCCATAAACCTCACCTAGTAGAGACATCTCAGCCCTCTGATAAAACAGTACTGGATACAAGTTATGCTTTGACAGGTGAAACAGAAAATGACTGTAGATCTACAAAATATGAAATGTATTCCAAGAATGCAGAAAAATCATCTAGAAGCAAAAGGACTATAAAACAAAAACAGAGAAGAAAATTTATGGCTAAACCAGCTGAAGAACAGCTCGATGTGGGACAGACTAAAGATGAAAACATACATATGTCACATATTACCCAAGACAAATTTCAAAGAAATTCAGACAGAAATATGGAAGAGCGTGAAGAGATGGGAAATGATTGTGCTTCCAAAAAACAGATGCCACCTGTGGGAAGCAAGAAAAGTAGCACTAGAAAAGATAAGGAAGAATCTAAAAAGAAGCGCTTTTCTAGTGAGTCCAAGAACAAACTTTTGTCTGAAGAAGTGACTTCAACTGTCACGAGAAGTCGAAGAATTTCCAGGCATCCGTCTAATTGGTGGGTGGTAAAATCAGAGGAGAGTCCTGTTTATAGCAATTCTTCAATAAGAAATGAATTACCACTGCATCCCAACAGTAGGCAAAAATCTGCTAAGAAAACAAATCAGTCATCTAAGAATATTGGGAAAAAAACTATTCCACTTAAAAGGCAGAAGACAGCAACTAAAGACAGCCAAAGGGTACAGAAGTTTTTAAATGCTAAAGGTTCTGGATGTATCATTGGTCATGATGAAATTTCCAGTTGTTTGCTGAGTGAGCCATTGGAAAGTGATGAGGCAGACTTGGCTAAGAGGAAAAATCTGGATTGTTCTAGATCTACAGGAAGCTCAAAGAATGAAGATAATATTATGACTGCACAGAATGTTCCCCTAAAGCCTCAGACCAGTGGATATATATGTAATACACCAACAGAGTCAAACTTGGATTCTGGAGAGCATAAGACTTCAGTTTTAGAGGAAAGTGGACCTTCCAGGCTCAATAATAATTATTTAATGTCTGGAAAGAATAATAATGATGTGGATGATGAGGAAGTTCCTGGAAGTTCAGATGACTCAAAACGATCTAAAGTGATACCAAAGAACAGAATCCATCACAAACTAGTATTGCCCTCCAACACACCAAATGTTCGCAGGACCAAGAGAACACGTTTGAAACCTTTGGAGTACTGGCGAGGACAGCAAATAGATTATCAAGGAAGGCCATCAGGAAGATTTGTGATTAGTGGAATACTATCTCCAGGCAAAATATCGTCTAAAAGGAAGGCAAGAGAAAATATTGGAAAAGTCGACAAAAAAATCTAATAAGAAAAGGATCTGTCTTGATAACGATGAAAGAAAGACTAGCTTAATGGTAAATCTAGGTATACCTCTTGGAGATCCTTTGCAGCCAGCAATGGTAAAGGACCCAGAAACAAGAGAGATTATTCTCATGGATCTTGTAAGGCCACAAGATACATATCAATTTTTTGTTAAGCATGGTGAGTTGAAGGTATATAACACATTGGATACACCCTTTTTTTCTACTGGGAAATTGGTATTAAGACCACAAGAAGAAAAGGGAAAGCAGCATGTTGGCCAGGATATATTGTTTTTTTATGTTAACTTTGGTGACCTTTTGTGTACTTTACACGAAATACCTTATATAATAAGTACTGGGGATTCGTTCTATGTTCCTTCAGGTAACTATTATAACATCAAAAATCTCCTGAATGAGGAAAGTGTTCTTCTTTTTACTCAGATAAAAAGATGAAAGATCAACCAACCTTAAATATATGTGTGTATATATGTATATGTGAAAAAGTTTGTATAGTTGGGACATTTGTCTTTGTAATTACTTGTGATGTTTTAAAATAAAAAATTTATTCATTTTTGTGAAAAAAAGACATCTATCCCTATCCCTATCCCTATCCCTATCCCTCTCTCCCCACGGTCTCCCTCTCCCTCTCTTTCCACAGTCTCCCTCTGATGCCCAGCCGAAGCTGGACTGTACTGCTGCCATCTCGGCTCACTGCAACCTTGCTGCCTGATTCTCCTGCCTCAGCCTGCCGAGTGCCTGCGATTGCAGGCGCGCGCCGCCATGCCTGACTGGTTTTCGTATTTTTTTGGTGGAGACGGGGTTTCGCTGTGTTGGCCGGGCTGGTCTCCAGCTCCTAACCGCGAGTGATCTGCCAGCCTCGGCCTCCCGAGGTGCCGGGATTGCAGACGGAGTCTCGTTCACTCAGTGCTCAATGTTGCCCAGGCTGGAATGCAGTGGCGTGATCTCAGCTAGCTACAACCTCCACCTCCCAGCCTCCTGCCTTGGCCTCCCAAAGTGCCGAGATTGCAGCCTCTGCCCGGCTGCCACCCCGTCTGGGAAGTGAGGAGCGTCTCTGCCTGGCTGCCCATCGTCTGGGATGTGAGGAGCCCCTCTGCCTGGCTGCCCAGTCTGGGAAGTGAGGAGCGCCTCTTCCCGGCTGCCATCCTGTCTAGGAAGTGAGGAGCGTCTCTGCCCGGCCGCCCATCGTCTGAGATGTGGGGAGTGCCTCTGCCCCGCCACCCCATCTGGGATGTGAGGAGAGCCTCTGCCCTGCTGCGACCCCGTCTGGGAGGTGAGGAGCGTCTCTGCCCGGCTGCCCCATCTGAGAAGTGAGGAGCCCCTCCACCCGGCAGCCGCCCCATCTGAGAAGTGAGGAGCCCCTCCGCCCGGCAGCCGCCCTGTCTGAGAAGTGAGGAGCCCCTCCGCCCAGCAGCCGCCCCGTCTGAGAAGTAAGGAGTCCCTCCACCCCACAGCCACCCCATCTGGGAAGTGAGGAGCGTCTCCGCCCGGCAGCCACCCCGTCCGGGAGGGAGGTGGGGGGCAGCCCCCGCCCGGATAGTCGCCCCGTCCGGGAGGGAGGTGGGGGCCAGCCCCCGCCCGGCCAGCCGCCCCGTCTGGGAGGGAGGTGGGGTCCAGCCGCCGCCCGGCCAGCCGCCCCATCCGGGAGGGAGGTGGGGGGCTCCTCCACCCGGCCGCCGCCCCATCCAGGAGGTGGAGGGCACCTCTGCCGAGCCGCCCCTTCTGGGAAGTGAGGAGCCCCTCTGCCCGGCCACCACCCCGTCTGGGAGGTGTACCCAACAGCTCATTGAGAACGGGCCATGATGACGATGGCGGTTTTGTGGAATAGAAAAGGGGGAAATGTGGGGAAAAGATAGAGAAATCAGATTGTTGCTGTGTCTGTGTAGAAAGTAGACATAGGAGACTCCATTTTCTTCTGTACTAAGAAAGATTCTTCTGCTTTGGGATGCTGTTGATCTATGACCTTGCCCCCAACCCTGTACTCTCTGAAACATGTGCTGTGTCCACTCAGGGTTAAATGGATTAAGGGCGGTGCAAGATGTGCTTTGTTAAACAGATGCTTGAAGGCAGCATGCTCGTTAAGAGTCATCACCACTCCCTAACCTCAAGTACCCAGGGACACAAACACTGCGGAAGGCTGCAGGGTCCTCTGCCTACGAAAACCAGAGACCTTTGTTCACTTGTTTATCTGCTGACCTTCCCTCCACTATTGTCCTATGACCCTGCCAAATCCCCCTCTGCGAGAAACACCCAAGAATGATCAATAAAAAAAAAAAAAAGAAAGAAAAAAGACATTAACGTTAATAAGTATAGAGGAAAAGAATGATAATTTGTACTGTGCAAAAATTAAGAAGTTTTGTTCACTGAGAGATACCACTAACCAAGTAGAAAAGCAAGCCACCAAGTGGCAAAGAAGATATTTACAACACATATATCCAACACATAACAAAGTGTGCATATACAGAATCTATAAAGAATGCTACGAATCAGCCAGGTACAGTGGCTCATGCCTGTAATCCCAGCAATTTGAGATGCCAAGGTGAGAGGACCACTTGAGGCCAGGAGTTTGAGACCAACCTGGGCAACATAATGAGACTCCATCTCTACAAAAAAAATAAAATTTAAAAAGAATGCTACAAATCAATAAGAAAAAGGCTACTACTCAACAACAACAACAAAAATAGGCAAAGGACTTAAACAGGCACTTTGCAAAAGAAGATACCCATATGGTCAATAAACATATGAAAATGTGCTCAATTCCATTAGTCATCACGAAAACGTAAATTAAAACCACAATGAGATATCCGTGCACACTCATCAGAATGATTACAATGAAAAAGATAAATAACACCAAATCTTGGTGAGGATGTAGAACAACTGTAATGTTCATATACTACTAGTTGTTATAACCACTTTAAAAATCTATTTTGAAATATCTATTGAAGCTGAATATATACTTAGTATTTGATTCAGCAATTCCACTCCTAGGAATATACCCACAGAAATTCTTATGTATGGTTAGCGAAAGACATGTGCAATGTTTGTGGCAATACTATTCACAATAGATCAAAGCTAGAAGCCCAACTATCCAAGTAAAATGAATACATAAATTGTGATATATTCATGTTGCATACCTACTGTGTTAAATTTTACTTATATGAAGTTTAAGAAGAAGCAAAATTAACCTATGAAGTTAGAAGCAAACATAGTGATTATGTGGATGGCAGGGAGGGAGTATAATGGCTAGAAGGGAACACAAGAGGGGACTTCCGGAGATGCTGGTAATGTTATGCTTCTCACTCTGGGTTTTGGTTAAATATGCAGGTCACATTCTAAATATTCATCAAGCTTTACAGTTATATGATTTGTGCAATTTTTGGAACATATCAATGCTTCAATAAAACATTTAGGAAAAAGCAGAAAACATCACTCTAGCTGTTGTGTGGAGAAGCTACAAGGGGCAAGGGACAGATCTATTAGGAGGCTACTGCAATCACGCAGTCAGGAGAAAGCAGTGGTCTGGACTAGGCTGCGGGCCTTGGAAGGAGGAGAAAGAGTCAAAATCAAGATATACTGTAGGGTCTGTGAGGCTTGCTAATGACTAGATGTGAGGGAGAGAAAAAGAGAAGATGCTAGAATTTTGGCCTGGGCACTGAAGTGAGTTTTAGTGCCATTTAATGAGATGAGAAAGACCAGAAAAGGAGATCTGAAGTGATACAGGTTGGGGTGGACATAGTAAATTTGAGATGCCAATTAGACATACAAGTGAAAATGTCAAGTAGGAAGATGGATATACCCCCCCTGGAGCCCAGGGAGAGGTTCTGACTGTACAGTGTGGTGGTTAAAAGAACACCCTGTGAAATTAGACTCACTGTGTTCAAATCCATGCTGTCACTTACTGCTGTGTGCCCTTGGGCAAGTTATTCCACCTCTCTGTGCCCAGGACATTTCATTTGCAAAATGAGGTGTTAAAAGTATTAAAGGAAATAGTACTTGCAATTTATGCCTGCCACATGAAAAATACTCAAATGTAGCTATTATTGCTAAAGTTTTCTCTGTTAGTAGTAACTTAGAGAAAGTACTAAAGACTGTAAACTGGATGGGATCACTGAGGAAATCAGTACAGATAAAGAAGAGGTTGAGGACACTTAACGTTCAGATAAGGAAGAGCAAAGGAAGGAGCCACAAACGAAGTGGGAGAGGACAAGGACATTGTGGTGTCCAGGAAGAGAAGGAGCATTCCAAGAGGGGGTGACAAGTGTGTCAAATGAGGTTTAGTAAAATCAGGCCTGATCAGGACCTGCTACATAATTTGCAGGGCCTAGTGCAAAACGTAAATGTGAAGCTCTTATAGGAAAATAATTAAGAATTTCATAGCATTAAACTAAGCATGGGGCCCTGTGCAACTGTACAGGAGGTATGCCCATAAAGCTGGCCCTGGGCCCAAGAGAGAGGAGGTTCCAGCTGGGTTTCCTGGGTGGAGTAGGGGCTCAGAAAGCTGTGAAACTCACTCATTTCCTGCATCAGGACTTACTTTGGTCCTGGATAAATAATATTGAAGATATATACTTAAAATATTCCTAACATCAGAATTTGTCCATGTGTTTTCTTCCTCAAGAAAGTGGGATCAAAGCCAGAAAGGCATGGAGTCAGAAGAAAATAGGAGGGAGTTAATATATATTATACAACATATTATGACCCCCAAGGCAGCAGATCACTTCAGCCCAGAAGTCTGAGACCAGCTGGGCAACGTCTCGAAACCCCGTCTCTACAAAAAATAACAAAAAAATTAGCTGGGCATGGTGACCTGCACCTGTATTCCCAGCTACTCTGTGGGGGTGGGGAAGGCTGAGGTGGGAGATAGAGGCTGTACTGAGCCACGATTGCGCCACTGCACTCCAGCCTGCTCCAGACAGAGCAAGGCCCTGTCTTAAAAAAAAAAAAAAAAAAAAAAAACTATGAAAACCAACATTGAATTTCCCTCTTTACTTCCTTAACCTTCTTTCTTAGGAAAGAACTGTCCTACCAAACCCTAATACCATGATAATAAAATGTATTTGGTTATTGATGTCAGTGTTGTACTGTGTCAACTTGGAATTTGCTTTCATACATTTCCATTAAACCACACCCTATATAAACATTACCACATAATTTAAAATGTCAAAGCTTGTACCATTCATCTTCAATGGGTCTATTTCGAGATAAAATGTCAAAAGGGAGGAAATTAAGGGAGAACATTAACTAGTAATCTACCAGTTTAAAAAAACTATTTATGTTCTATAACAATAATCCATTGTTTCAAGAAATCCCTGTTGGCAGAAGAAAGAACAAAGCCCATGCTTACCTAGGTCAGTGCTTTGTCTCTGGAGGTGACAACAAAGAACAACAAATGGAAAACATGTTCGCTCTTTGTCTGTCACACAATGTCCAAATGGCCACCCGTCTTTGTGTCACCTTAAGTACCAATAACTTCCTTGAGTCAACTCAAGCTTTCTCACTCATTGATTTGACCAAAATCAGCTGCAGTTACTTAAGAGGCTCTGTCTGGAACACTATTTTCTGAAAAGAAATGTTACTGTCTCCAGTTTTTTGTTTCTTACAAATTATCTTACATATCTTTTCAGTTGGTAATATGTGTACCTGAAACAGAATTCCAATATTACAGAATTCCAACATTACAAAACAGCATTTAATGAAATCTCCTTCTAGTCCTTGGCAACCTGGTTCTCCTTCCCAGAAGCAACCAGCATTACTAATTTCTTGGGAATCCTTTGTGCTTATACAAATGTGTGTGTCTATTCTCATATGCTTTTTATACAAATGGTAGTATATTATACTTGCTATTCTGCATTTTGCCTCTCTATCTTGCTTCCTCAGTCTACTTAGCATGATATATGTTGGAGACAATGTTTTGTTAATACCTAGAGCTGCCTCATTCCCTTTTCCCTCTTATTTTTGGTAAATTTTTATTTTGATAATTTTAAGCTTACAGAAAAATTACAGAAGAGTTCTTAGGTTGCTCTTTGTCTTTATTGACCTTGATGTTCTTGAAGACTATAGGCTTGTTATTTTGGTAGCATGTTTGTTAATTTTATTAGATTGAAGATATAATTTTGACAAGAATATCACAAAAGTTAAGTTGTACCCTTAGCAGTGCATCATATTAGGGTGCACATGATGTCTCTTTGTCCTAATAGTGTTGATGTTTACTTTGATTGCTTGGTTTAGGTGATCCTACCTCTACCATGTAAAGTTACTATTTTTCCCTTTGGAATTAATTAGTAACTTGTAGCATAATATGGTTTGGCTGTGTCCCCACCGAAAATCTCATCTTGAATTGTAATCCGAATTATAATCCATGTGTTGGGGGAGGGACCTTGTGGGAGGTGATTAGATCATGGGGGCTGTTCTCATGATAGTGAGTGATTTCTCACAAGATCTGATGGTTTTATAAGGAGCTTCCCCACCTTTGCTCTGCACTTGTCTCTCCTGCTGCCATGTGAAGAAGGATGTGTTCGTTTCCCCTTAGGCTATGATCCTAAATTTCCTGAGGCCTACCCAGCCATGTGAAACTATGTGTCAATTAAACCTTTTTCCTTTATAAATTACCCAGTCTTAGGCGGTTCTTTATAGAAGTGTGTGAACAGACTAATAGATGGAGAGACAAGACTATATAAATATCGTCTTCCTCACCAAACTGTCACACACTAATTTTAGCATCCTTTCATAATTTTCTAACCCATCATTCTATGATTTACTACTTAATTGATGTTTAATTAGTAAGTTAATGAATATTTTAAAAATGTATTTACTGTTGTAAGGAAGAACCATCCATTTTCCTCCATTTATCTGTTTACTCATTTACTTATTTTTATCAGTGTGAATGCATAGATTATTTAATTCAACAGGTTATAATCCATAACTGTCATTTATTTTGACTCTCAAATTGTTCCAGATTTGGCAAATGAAAGCCCCTTTAAAAGCTGGCCTCTGTGTCCTTTTGATATATTTCCATTCTTCAAATACTCCCTTATTTTCTAGAATTACAAGATGTTCTAAGATGTACTTCTCCTGCTCCAGCCCTGAAATGGGCCTTTTTTTTTCCCCTCCAAAAGCTCTGATTTCTTTTAATGGATAATGGTATTTAGAAACCAATATCTGGGCACAATGTTTGCTTATTGCTACTGGTGTGTCAGTGAACAGAGCTAAGGAGTAAGACAGAAATCTCAACGGGCAGAACTAAGAAATTAGCTATAAATAGAAAGCTATTATCTACCTATATATAGGTATGTCAATTGATATAGGTATTAAAAACCATGAGTTCTAATCTAACACCACAGAATACATTCTTGCCCTCCTTTTTTCCATTATCTGTGACTCTCTTTTCCCACAATAAGAAACCTGGCTCCCATGCTCAATATATCTTTGCTCAATCCTAAAATACAAACAGTAGTTTCAGAATCATGGAACCACACCACTGCAAAAACAATCCCACTAACTAGAGTTCAGGATTCAGTTTTGGTTTTTTTGCGACAGAGTCTCACTCTGTTGCCCAGGCTGGAGTGCCGTGGGGCGATTTTGGCTCACTGCAACCTCTGCCTCCCGGGTTCAAGTGATTCTTGTGCCTCAACCTCCCAAGTAGCTGGGATTACAAGCGTGCGCCACCACACTCAGTTAATTTTTTTTGTATTTTTAGTAGAGACAGGGTTTCAGCATATTGTCCAGGCTGGTCTCGAACTCCTGGCCTCAAGTGATCTGCCTGCCTTGGCCCCCCAAAATGCTGGGTTTGCAAGTGTGAGTCACCACACCCAGACTGTTTCGTTTTTTTAACTGGGAGGCAATTAAATTATAGGTGGCTCCTTTTTGTTCTTGTACACTTCCTTTTGTTCTTTGGTAGCATGGGTCTACTTGAGCTTGGAAATTAGTCCTAGGGCATGGCCCTTTCTTTCAGGTGTGGTCCTGATTCCTAAAGACCTGGCCTTTCTGGTGTCTCAACTCAATGTCTGAAGTGCTCAGAGAGATTTCCTCTTTGTTGGAGCTACAGACCTAGAAATCCAGCCCTGCATGGTCATTAGTATCATTCAGCTCTCAGTCTAGCAGTGAGAGATCCCTGGTAGTCTCACAGTTTCCCACTCTGCACATCCTGAGCTCAGCCAGGCTGTTACTCTGAGGCTGCTCTACCTCTCTGCTGTACAGCAGGAAAAGTGCTCCCAGGAAGAAAGCCAAGGAGATCATCACCTTGCATGTTTTCTTTCTTGCAAAGATCATAGTTTTCACACTCTCTGTAGGTCAATGCCTGAAAACAGCTAACTCACATATATTTTGTCCAGTTTTACAATTATTAGGTTGTGCAAAATTGCAGTTTTTGCTATTGATATTTTCAGCAACAAATTAGTTTCGTCACTGGAGGAAGAAATATGTTTTTATTCTTTTTTTTTTTTTTTGATATGGAGTCTCATTCTTTCGCCCAGGCTAGAATACAGTGGCACAATCTCAGCTCACTGCAGCCTCTGCCTCCTGGGTTCAAGCAATTCTCCTGCCTCAGCCTCCCAAGCAGCTGGGACTACAGGTGCCCACCACACTGGCTAATTTTTTTTGTATTTAGTACAGACAGGGTTTCACCATGTTGGCCAGGCTGGTCTCACACTCCTGGCCTCAGGTGATCTGCCTACTTCGGCCCCCCAAAGTGCTGGGATACAGGCGTGAGCCACCATGCCTGGCCAAACAGTACATATTTTAGATAACTTTGTACATTTGAAATACATTCCCTCTCAGGCCTTTTCATTCCATATTCAAAATAATCCTGACTGGCCAGGTGCAGTGGCTCACGCCTGTAAGCCCAACACTTTGGGAGGCTGAGGCGGGTAGATCACCTGAGGTCAGGAGTTCGAGACCAGCCTGGACAACATGGTGAAATCCCATCTCTACTAAAAATGCAAAAAAGTTAGCCAGGCACTGTGTTGCACACCTGTAATCCCAGCTACTTGGGAGGCTGAGGCAGGGGAATCGCTTGACTCCGGGAGGCAGAAGTTGCAATGAGCTGAGATGGTGCCACTGCACTCCAGCCTGGGCAACAAAGTGAGACTCTGTCTCAAAAAAAAAAAAAAAAAAAAAAAAAATTCCTGATAATTCAGATTACCTTCATATAGAAATCCTTGGATTTTTCACTTATTTCAGAAGTCCTTCTCTGTATTTTCTACCTCCATTATGTCCTACTATAAAGTCCATTACTGAAAATAAACTCAGCTTTCTAGTTTTACCTGGTGCCATGACTTTGTACTTCATGCTGCATTTCCAGGTTCATGCTTGCCTTTGGGTCACAAAAGAAACACCAGACTGCTTTATTTGGGGGAAAAATAGGGAAATCTAAAGAAATCTGTGAGAATGAGTTATTTCTAAATATTTTTAAGAAAAGAAAAATAAAAGGCAATCCCCAGACATACATCTATAAACGTAGATGGGGCCTGGCATAATGGCTCACTGTAATCTCAGCACTTTGGAAGGCCAAGGCAGGTGAATCACTCGAGTCCAGGAATTTGAGACCAGTTTGGCCAATATGGTGAAACCCTGTCTCTACTAAAAATACAAAAATGAGCCAGCCGTGGTGGCGTGCACCTATAGTACTAGCTACTTGGGAGGCTGAGGCACGAGAATCACTAGAATCCAGGAGATTGGGGCTGTAGTGAGCTGAGATCGCAACACTGCCTTCCAGCGTGGGTGACAGAGTAAGACTGTCTCAAAACAACAATAAACCTAGATGGAAGTGAGGGAGAGGGTTGTACAATAAAAAGACAATATTCCAATCTTGACTAGACAAACTTTCATACTGTAATACGGTCAGAAGTAGTTTGTACTATGCAAGCACTGCATAATAATACAATTAACTGACAGCACTAACTTAAAATCCCTTTGCCTTGAATGAGGAAATAACTAAGCATATTTGCTTTCTAGCTGATACTAAGTAATTAGCTTGCTAGTATAAGCTGGGTCTAAAGGAGCTGTGGGTGCTTTAAAAAGTAATCTTTAGTAATGACAAGCTGAAGAAATTGAATTTAATTTATTCAAATTTCACATGTCTTTGAGGACTGGCAATAACAACAACAGAAACCTTTACTGAATTGGTACCATGGGCCTAGTATTTTTGAATACTGCATAAGTATCAAGCCCAGGCACGGTGGCTCATGCCTGTAATCCCAGTGCTTCGAGAGGCCAAGGCAGAAGGACTACGATAGGCTAGGAGTTCAAGACCAGCCTCAGCAATATAGCGAGGCTCTCTACAAACAATTTAAAAAATTACCTGGGTTTCGTGGTGCATGCCTGTAGTCCCAGCTACTCCAGAGGACGAGGGAGGCGGGCGGCTGGAGCTTGACCAGGAGGTCAAGGCTGCAGTGTGCTGTAACTGCATCACTGTACTCCAGACTAGGCGCCTTTATAAGTATTATTTTATTTAATCCTAACAACAAGGCAGATAAATATCATTATCTCTATTTTACAGAAGAGGAAACGAGGCTTAGTGAGGTTAGGTAACTGGTCAAGGTAATACAGATGAAAAGTGAAAAGAGCTCAATTTTTAACCCAGTTTTATAAGATTCCAAAGCCTAGGCTTTTAACCAATAAACCAGTGCTTCTCAAAGCAAAGGGAATTTATGAATTATCTTCATTACAGTTACTGGGATCCTTGTAAAAAAGACGTTATTTCTAGTAAATTATACATTATTTGGGGTGAGACCTGGGAATATAAATTTTTGACAAGTTTCTCACTGAATTCTGATGCACATTGAAATTTGAGAAACACTGCACTCTGTTACTACCTCTCAGTGTATACACTAAATTAGTTTAGCTTTTGTAATTTTTCAGCTTTTATAAATTTAGTAATTTTTTAAGCTATAATAGGAGAAGCTCCACAAAGTACCACATAGGCTGCCATCAAGAATTAAAAAAAAAAAAAAAAAAAAGAATTCTTGGCAAACTTTTATTATGATTTCACTGCAGGGAAAGTAACTAAAAAGTTCAAATTTCAGTCTGCTTCTATTCAGTCAAAAAAGGAAAGATTAACTTGTTCTTTACCATCATTTGTTGTACAAGCACACCACATGTTACAGGATTGAATCAATGACAGGATAACCTTGAAGGAAATAGAGGGGGAAGTAACAACTTCAATGTTAAAATTATGTAATTTTCAACAGAAACTTCTAAAGTACAGCTCAGATTCTGCAAACCCTGTGAAAATACTTTAACAGGCTTTTACTGTTTGTTTAAACTTTAATGTGGCCCTCTGCAAAAGGGATGACTGGCCTAATGGAAAAGGGTATGGTTCTGAAATCAGACTCAAACCAGGCTCTATTAGGCTAGAGGTCCCCAACCCCCAGGCTGCGAACTGGTTCTGGTCCATGGCCTATTAGGAACTGGGCTGCACAGCAGGAGGTGAGCGGCAGGCAAGCAAACCTTAAGGCTTGAGCTCCAGCTCCAGTGAGATCAGCAGCGGCATTAGATTCTCATAGGAGTGTGAACCCTGCTGTGAAAATTGTCTTCCATGAAGCCAGTCCCTGGTGCCAAAAAGACTGGGGACCACTACTAGGCTCTGTTGCCTACTAGCTTTATAGTTTTGGGCAAGTTACTGAAATTTCAGCTTCCGCAACCATAAAAAGGGATGACAACACTTCACAGGCTATTTTGTTTTCTCCCATCCTCTTCCCTCTCATCACCTTTCCACCCATCCTGTGAAACCTAAGAGCCCCTATAATATGGTTTGGACTTATGACCCCACCCAAATCTCATGTTGAATTGTAATCCCCAGTGTTGGAGGAGGGGCCTGGAGGGGCATGATTGGATCATAGGGGCAGAATTCCCCCTTGGCGTTCTCGCGATAGTGAGTTCTCACAAGATCTGTTTGTTTAAAAGTATATAGCACCTCCCCTTCTCTTCCTCCAGCTCTGGCCATGTAAGATGTGCCTGCTTCTCTTTCACCTACTGCCATGATTGTTAAGTTTCCTGAGGCCTCCCCAGCCATGTTTCCTGTATAGCCTGTGGAACTGTGAGCCAATCAAAACTCTTTTCTTTATAAGTTACTCAGTTTCAAGTATTTCTTTCTTTCTTTTTTTTTTTTCTTTTTTTTTTTTAGACGAAGTCTTACTCTGTCGTCCAGGCTGGAGTACAGCGGCATGATCTCGGCTCATTGCAGCCTTTGCCTCCCGGGTTCAAGCAATTCTCCTCCCTCAGTCTCCCAAGTAGCTGGGACTACAGGCACCTGCCACCACACCTGGCTAATTTTTTATTTTTAGTAGAGACGGGGTTTCACCATGTTGGCCAGGCTAGTCTCAAACTCCTGACTTCAAGTGATCTGCCTGCCTCAGCCTCCCAAAGTGCTGGGATTGCTGCATAAGCCACTGCGCCCGGCCTCAGGTATTTCTTTATTGCAGTAGGAGAACAGACTAATATATCCTACCTTCTAAGAGTCTACTAAGAAAAAAATCCACTACGCTTCAGGTCCTGCTTCCTCTAATCATGACCAGAAGTTGAAGCCTCAAGCCTCTCTGGTCATCAAGCATTGTGCAATCTCTCACTCCCATAATGCTATGGATATCCCCTTAAGCTGACCTGGTACCCATGCCTTCTCTCCTCAAAATTTACGACTGAGCCACATCACCCACTAGATGATGCCTCTTGTATTCACATCCTCCTCTTTGTAAGTCCCTCTTCCTCCTTAAGTACTTAAATCTTGACTCTGCTTGGGGACACCAAGTTTCCTGACACCTTTCAAGCAGCAATCATTTTCTCTTTCACATGTCACCTACTTCAGGTCACAGTCTTCCTCTCCATTTCAACTCTGAGCATTATGAATTAACTCAACAGATATGTGACCCCAGCAACATGTAAGGCATTGTGGCAAAAAGGGGGAGTCCTAAGTAACAAAGCAGACAGTTATCTCTAATTGGGGAGCTTAAATTCAAGTGGAAACACAGACAAATATATCATTTTATTTATTTATTTATTTTTATTAATTTTTTGAAGATGGGGGTCCCACTATGTTCCCCAGGCTGGTCTCAAACTCCTGGGCTCAAGGTATCCCTCCTGCCTCAGCCCCTTGAGTAGGTGGGACTACAGGCATGCACCACTGTGCTTGGCTTTATATCATTTTAAGTTGTGCTAAGAGGCATGAAAGATAAAGCAGGAAGTTTTATTTTGTGTGGGGGTGGAATCTTAATTTAGATAGAATGATCAGGGGCATTTTAAGTGGAGGTGTGAAGGACAGGGAGTCAGCCAAATAAAGAGTGAGGTGGTGAAGAACATTTCAGACCAAGGGGAAAATAGGGCCTCTCCAAAGACCTTTTTTCTCCTGCCTCCTCAGCAACCCATTCTGAGGATCTTGTCACCAGCAGAACATGAGCACTTCTCAAATCTCTGATTGCAACCCACAGGACAACTTGCTTTCCTTATGACTCACTCACTTCCATCTCATCCAGAACTCCAAGACCCATGTTCTCATCCAGACCCATGTTCTCCATTGAGGCTGTCTTCTCACCATCTTCACTTCACTAACCAATTTATAACCTTCATTTCTCTCCTTATTCAATTATAATCCCCTTCATACACATAACATTCAATCCCTTGACTCTCCCTCCTTCCTTCAAATTCCCCTGGCAAAAATCCCAATCACTCTGCCTTTTCTGAGATTATAACTATACCAGTGAGAATTGCTGGTCACCCCAACCCCCAAACAGATTGGAAACACTATAAATTTGATAACTAAGTTCACATGGGTCTTATATACTCCAAAGTGGTGCATGATTCTCTATTAGTTTCTTCCTCCACTCTCTCTAATGACTATTTAATATTGTCTCTATCTTCAACATTTCTACCCCACTCCTAACCCTTGGCTTTCATGATACCCTACTATAACGGCTTTCCCTCCTATCTTTCTGATTATTCTTTCTTAGGTTATTTTGCTATCTCCTCTTCTGATCTACAGGTTGGATATCTTCAATATTCAGACATGGGGTATTTGGTCTCATTGCTCTACATTCTTCCCAGGTGATCTCATTCATTCCCATGACACTAAATACCATTTATATGCTAATAATTCCCAAATTTCCATCTTGCCCAGACCATCACACTAATTTGAAGACCACTATCCTAGTTTGAACCAACATCATCTGCTGGTATTACTATAATCCCCCTAAGTGATTTCCCTACTAATAGTACAATCTCCATATAGTAGCCAGAGTGGTCTTTTTGAGGTACAAATCAAATCATGTTATTCCCTTACTAATCCCTCCAACAATTTCCACCACTCTCAGAACAAAATCCTAAAACATGTCAAGTTTCCTGTAGCTGCTGTAACAAATTACCATAAACCTGGAGGCATAAAACAACAGAAATTTATTATCTCACAGTTCCAGAAACCAGAAGCCTGAAATCATGGTGTTGGCCGGGCCACACTCTCTCCAAAGGCTCTAGAGGATATCTCATTCCCCGCCTCTCCCAGGTCCTGGTGTCTCTAGGCACTCACTGGCTTGTGGCTGTGTCACTCCAATCTCTGCCTCTGGCTTCACGTGGCCTCCTCTTATGTCCTCTGTATGTTTTTTACCAGGACAAATCACTGGATTTAGGGCCCACCCAGATAATTCAGGATGATCTCATAATCATTAAGATCCTTTGTAGACTTACATCTACAAAGACTTTTTCCTCCCAAATAAGGTCACATCACAGGTTCCAAGGACTACGACATGGACACATGTTTTGGAGGGCCACCATTTAAACCCACTATAGCTTCAAGGCCCTGCCTAAGCTATCTCTACCTCCCCCTACAGCTTCATCTCTGTTTACCAGGTTTTACCCATTCTGGCATTCTTATACTTTCTTGATCTAGGACAGCTCTTTCTCACCCATGATCTTTGCCTATGCTATTCTCCTTTTAGTCCTTACCTAGCTAACTTCTCCTTCTGGTCTTCAGTTAAATCTAACTTTCACAGGGAAGTATTCCTTGACCCCATAAATGTAAGGATGTCTCTACTGTTATCCTCCCTTTAAAAAGCACTCTATGGCTGGGTGCAGTGGCTCACAACTGTAATCCCAGCACTTTGGGAGACTGAGGTGGGTGGATCACTTGAGGTCAGGAGTTCAAGACCACCCTGGCCAACATGGTGAAACCCCATCTCTACTAAAAATACAAAAATTAGCCAGGCATTATGACATGCACCTATAGGCCCAGCTACTTGGGAGGCTGAGGCGTGAGAATCGCTTGAACTTGGGAGATGGAGGTTGCAGTGAGCCAAGACCACACCACTGCACTCCAGCCTGGGCGATAGAGTGAGACTTGGTCTCAAAAAAAAAAGAAAAAAGCATTCTATTCCTTTCCTTCACAGCTTTGACTATTTTCCTTTGTTTCATCATGTTGTACCAACAAATGGATTTGTGTTTACTTGTTAATTATTTGTCTCCACCACTGGACCATGAACTCTTCATACCATCTTATGAAGCACATCTGCTTTCTTCCCCTCTGTATGTATACCCAGAGCATAAAATGGCATCTGGCACACAGTAGCCTTAACTAAATAAGGGAGTAGTAAATAAATAGAGTGCCTCCTCTTCCCCTTTTGAACAGGATTAGATAAATGCAAATAGACAGGTTAGAATGGTGACCAGACACCCGAAGACACTGCTGGCCTGCAGTAGATATCACTCCCAGCCCAGCCTGGAAGATTGATAAAGCTTGGCACGAATGAAAAAGTAGTACCCCAATAATTATTAAGTTAGAAGGACTGCTCTAATTTTCCTTTTTTTTTTTTTTTTTAAACATGACACAGCATCAGGAGGTCCTGAGGACATGTGCCCTCTAATTTTCATTTCTGCTGTGGACAACTATACAACTCAGGAGCTCATTTCACCTTTTACAGTAAACTCCACCTCCTGTCCAAAAGGATTGATTGAAGTTTCTCTGAAATTTTAGGAAAAACTCCAATATAAACTGATTTCCAAGCCCCACCTAATACTAAGCAGACTGATTCATTCATATATATGTGTGTAACTTTCTTAATTCTGCAAATTACACAATGATTCAAGTATTATTAATACTAAATACTACTAGCCTGTTCTAAAGTCTAGCATGCACAGAGGCATGCAAAGAGGTCTAGCATGCAAAGAGCAATCTTTTCTGAGACACCTGAAATTCTCCAGCCTGCTTTTTTTCCTGAGGTATTTTTAAAAACTGAGATATTATTTAAATACCATAACATTTAGTCTTTTAAAGTACACCAGTGTTTTGCCCAACATTTGCACAACTTTTATCACTAATTCCAGAACATTCTCATAATCCCCTACCCCCTGCCACCTGCCAAAAATTCATCTCTGTTAGCATTCTCTATTCCTCCCTTTCCCAGACCCTGGCAAACACTAATGTACTGTCTCTATGGATTTTCCAGTCTTTTTTATACTCGTGAAACTGAAACACAGAGAGAGGAAGTGATTTACACAGAGCTGCAAGTCACTTAGTAAGAGAGTAAGGTTAGAATACAAGTATTTACAGGAACTTTTAAGTGTATAAAAATTAGTGAAAATATGTTTAGGTCACCTATATATATGCTAAATGCAGCTATAAGACCATCTGATTTTGTTAGAGTCCTTAGAAGAGTCATTCTCAGGCAGTGTGTCTGGCCAAGGAGAGACATGGGTATAGGGATTTAGGAATCACTAAAGAGGAAGAGACAGGCCACTGGTGGAAGGGAATTTCATTTATGGACCGGGGAAATATGAGGATATGTGGTTTAGAGGACAGACATTTTTGTTTTCCACCCAGGGTAGTGAAATTGGTGCTAATATGTCCAGGTGCCCATTGCTTCCTTTTATAGTGATCCAAGTGGGCCCCAGAGATCCCTGATCATTTCTAGTTTGCTCATGAGTAGTTAATAAAACAATGGTACTAACACCCCTTCAAAATACTTGCTGATTAATGACACGTTGTAAAATAATATGGGAATTTTGACTTTTTAAATATCCACTGTCTGAATTTTCAAATAAGTAAAAGAACTGCAAGCTGAACTTACTTCCATTGCCATTATAAATGTATACATAGGAGTATGTTCCCATAGGCTAAAATAATCACAATCTATTTGCAAAAATAATCAGGCACACTTTTTATTTTACATCTTAATCAACATTACAAATACAAAAGGAAAAAAGTCAGAAACAACTCATCACAGAGGAAAAAAACATCATTCAGAAGAGATTAATCTGAACTTCAACATTCTTTGTGCTCATTTTAAAATTATTAAAACAGGAATTCAAAAGGACAAGCAAATGAAAACCAAGTATTTTATTAATTAAAATTGAGACCCTAAACCAACTAAGACTATACAACTTAAAAATAAGCTGTCTTCATCCTAGAAAAGTTTGATTTGCCATCTTATAATGAATATGCAGGAACTTACTAATGGGTAAGTAAACAAATTTTCTTTTACAAACAAGTTATTTTGAGTTATAGGGATCCTCCTGGTAACTAGATTTTTTTTTATGACTAAAAATGCCTATTTAGATAGTCAATCTATCCGTAAAGTTGGACACTAAATGACATAGTGAACATTTAAAGTTGAAACTCTTTGTCTACCAAATATTTTCCTAAAACTGTTTTTAAGCATATACATTAACTTAAAAGGTCAACTCTTAATTGTCTACAGCCAAAGAGAGCTTTGGTACCAATAAATTCGAATTAGGGAATCGGTTTTTTTAGATGTAGAATTACAGAGTATTTTTGGAATTAAATTGGAACGTGCCTAAATATGAAAATGTGAAAGTCCCGCTTTTCTGTTATGTACTCTATTATGAGGAATGAACAGCCTAACTATACTGGATTATTGATATAAATAAAGCACCACTGTAAAATCTCTTCCTAAAAGATTGCTGGGTCACACCTAGCAATTTAGGGCAAAAAAGTCAATAAAGAATTAAGGTACTTTATTTTTAAAAGCCTCATTTCCCTTTTGACAGGAGCATCAAGATACTAAAATAAAAATAATGTAATAAGTACTTTCAAAATATAACAATTTTCGTTCTCCCATATAATAGGGGGCTAACAAGAAAACCAAAAATAAATAAAAAGAGAAAATTTAAAAATAAGTAAAAAATAAAAAAATATTTTTAAAAAGCAGCCTGGGCAAGAGAAGTGGGTGGGTTTAGGAGAATCCCTTTTGAAAAATTCAGAGCATTATTATTAATCCTTCTTAAATTAAATGCAGGGCCAAGCATGCTGCACGTGGAATCTGGACAATTTTTTGATAAACTTTAAGATTGCTAAATAATTTACAGAAACTGTGAATGCATTTTCATTTTACGAGGCAAAAGAGAAAATATTCAAGATTGCATAGCAATTTTATTTTTTGAAATGGTTATCCTAAAGAATTTCCTTAAATTCAGATTTTGCAAAATTCCTACTCTCCAAGTCATCAAGTGAACACTAAAAGCAACTTTACTCGTGAATACAGTGGACTCTTTACGAGGCATGCATTTTTCATAAATCTAGGCCAAAGTGAACTAATTGAGATTTAATTCTAAATTCATCCTGTGATTTCTGCATATAATATTGGTATAAAACCAGTAAAAATACTTTTTAAAAAAGCGTTTACTTCCCGAGTAATTTAGTTTTGGAAATATTTATATTCTTAGTCAAAATATTACTTTTAGAGTCTAAAGGTTTTAAAAACAAAATTGGTTCAACAATTATCAAAACGAAATGACTATGAACACTGACTAGAACTTCTTAACCCACAGAAGTAAACCACTTCAGGTGAGTTCAGCTCACTTATTTTTTTTTTTTTTTTTTTTTGAGACAGAGTCTTGCTCTGTTGCCCAGGCTGGAGTGCAGTGGCACGATCTCGGCTCACTGTAAGCTCTGCCTCACAGGTTCACGCCATTCTCCTGCCTCAGCCTCCTGAGTAGCTGGGACTACAGGCGCCCGCCACCACACCTGGCTAATTTTTTGTATTTTTAGTAGAGACGAGGTTTCACCATGTTAGCCAGGATGGTCTGGATCTCCTGACCTCGTGATCCACCTGCCTTGGCCTCCCAAAGTGCTGGGATTACAGGCGTGAGCCACTGCACCCAGCCTCCCCTCACTTAATTTTTAAAACCCATTTCTCTTCTCCAGCTTCACAACTGGACTGAACATTGCTCAACTGCTCAACAACATTACCTATGTCAAAAGTGAAAAGATAAAAAGTGTTGTAAAGATTGCACAGTGAGTCAATCTGGGAAGAATATACTGTACAATCAGCATTTCAGAGCTGGAAGGGATCTTTAAGATCCAATCCAGCACCCACATTTTACCAATGAGAAAACTAAGCCCAAACACATCATAATAACTTGACCAAAGTTACATTCCTCAGCTGAGCCATTCATTCAGTCAGTCATTCATTCATTCACCCACTTACTGAAAGCTGCCTAAGTGCCAGGCTCGGTGCTAGGAGATGGAAAGCAGCATTCACAATTGCCAAGGCAGTCTTTTTTCCTTGCATTTTTAAGATAAATTCTTAAATTTCCTGATCAGCAGAACTCGTAGGAGAGTTCCACAGCCCTGGTAGAACCTAGCCCACTTTCAGTTTCACACATTTTAATAAACATAGTTGGGTTTAACTTCAGAGAGGCCTCAATTGTGTTTACTTTAAATGATTAAGCATTAACAAAGGGAGGCACAGTATTCTGAATGAGTCCCTTTCTAGTACATTCATAACTTAAGGAAGTGCAATCAGAAAATGCCCTACACACACAAACATGTTCACAGAGAAGACAGCTTACAAAATCAGAGGAATTTGAGGTATTAATATATACATCAGTGAAGTCCAATAGCTCAAGTTTACAAAGTACGGAATGTAAATATCTCCCCATTTCATTTAGATATGGGTATGTCTGCATGTTAAAAAGGCCTCCAAACTCACACTCAAACAAATGCCCTCTTCCTATTACACATATCTTTAAAACCAGGCCTTTTGCCTTAAGCTCAATTTTCTTTTTGATTAGAAAAAAAATTAGATTAAAAAATAAAATCTAAAATTTAATGTGCTGGCTAAAAAAGAAATACAAATTCTATGTAATCAAAATAGCAATGGCTCAAACTGCACATTCATGAGTTTTGTTAAAAAATGGGATGTGCGGTGAACTTACCCATCAACATAAATCATACCTCATTTTACTTGGACCTTTACATTCTTTAATATTAAGTCTGGCACTTAAATGTTTTGTGTGTTTCAATTCATAGTCAACTTCTTTTAAGAAGAGACCATATTGACAAAACTCTTATATAAAACAACCAATAAGTAAGGCATTGTGAAATATTAAACAGCAGCACTCTGGGTACCCAGTTTCAGTGTGATATACCAAAATGAACCCCAGCTTTCCAGTGCTCCACAGATGACTGCTAGGTGGCTTTTGATAAAATAAAATACAATCTTCACTGAGGCTCTTAAGGCTCTTTGACTTTCTTGACACTACTGTCAGCTCATGACGAAAGTGCTGTTGTGCTCTATTTCTCAAAACTCCAAATTTGATTTTTATCTAGAGCATCACAAGTTCTCATTTGTACATCAGGTCGGCCCTCCGGTGTCCGATAAGCACTAAGACACAGTCCTGAGTGTGGGTGAAAAATAGTTCCATCTTCTTTAAAATGCCAAATAATGTTTGCTGGTACAGGGAACCCATCTTTGGGACAATTTTGCATTCCTACATAATTTTTTTGCTCAGGTACCTCTGCACATAACTCTGTCACAGAATTAAACCTTATTTCTTTGTTTGAAGTATATTCAAAGAATTGATTGCCTCCTTGACCATGGCATCCAAACAGTGAAAGGTTAGCACCTGTGGGGTTGTTGTCAGGAGAATTATAATCTAAACATTCAGACGAGATCCCTCTACTGCGAATAGCCCCATGCCAGCCTGGTCTATCCTCTGGAACATGTAAATTAGGAAAAACGTTTTTCAAATACCAGTCAAAGCTCTTGCATCTCAACCGCTCTCGTAGTAATTTTCTTTCAGAAATATCACCATAAGCTTCTTTTCTTGCTGGAGGGTTTCTATTGTAGAAGTGCTCTTTGTACTCATCCATCCAAACTTCTGCTGCCCGAGCAGTATTCTGTAGGAAATTGGGGCGAGCATATGGTGCCCGCTTGGGGAACACATGGCCCACGTGGGAACACGGGTGGATCTCCAATTTGCCACCACACTGCCACACCCTAAAAGACAGCTCAAGGTTTTCACCTCCCCACACTTCCATTCCTGTGTCATACGTTCCAAGGTACTGAAAATATTTCTTGCTGACAGCAAACAGTCCTCCAGCCATGGTAGGTGATCTGATGGGGTCAATTCTTGATATCCGCCTGTCCCTTTCCTGTTTGGGGACAGAATGCCACTGAAATGTTAAACGCCAGTCAAACCCACCAATCATGGGCTCCCCTGTCTGCATATAGAATTCAAAAGTATTCCAATCAATTGTGTCTATAACAGGACACACAACTGCTGTTTCATCTCTCCCAATCCTTTCCAAAAGCGGTTCCAGCCAACCGGAATTACACTCACAGTGACAATCCAGGAAAGTGAGGACGTCCCCAGTGGCGAAAGTGGCCCCAATCAGACGGGCCCTAACCAGCCCCTCTCGCTTATTGGTCCTAATCAAGCGTACTCTATCAAGATTGCTGATGTAAGTTTCAAGTTGTGTCTTCAAATAAACTCTGTCACTCAAGTCATCCACCAAGATGATCTCTTTCAAAAGAACTGCAGGAGAAGTTTCTAAAACACTGTGAATGGTACGGAGCAAAGTCGACCAGGCTTCGTTATAGAAAGCAATGATAACAGAGGTGGTAGGAAGTGTCCTATAGTTGAACTTCTGGGACTTACACTCATACATTCTTTTATCCTCTATGTGTCGATGCAGGGAAATCCTGTCACTGAGGTAAATATTGATGGCGTATCTCTCAATGAGTTCTTCTTGCTGCTTCAGTTCATCCTCGTTGAGCTGGAGTTTGCTGGCTTTCCCCCACTCCCCAAGTGCATGGGAATCTGCAGGGGGCTTCTTATAAAGCGGCCGAGACAAATCGTCCGTATTTTTCTGGAGGTCTGAGAGCCTTCTTGACCCCAGCTCCCTGGCACGGCCGGCTCCTGCGGAGGCATGAAAAGTGGAGACCAAGAGCTCCACGAAGATATAGGCCACTGTTAAAAACGCCAGCAGCAGGCAGCTCTTGCCTGCCCAAGTCCACCTCACCGCCATCCGGATTCTCAGGGCTGAGGCGCAGACGCGGCCACCAAGCCACCACGCAGGGGAAGGGCGGCGGAACCCACAGCTCGAGCTCAGGTACTTCCCAGCAGGTTCTTCCTTTCATGCAGGCGCTGGGCTCCTTTCCAGCCACCCAGGCTTTCCAGGGGTCACCTGAGCCCTCTCGGTCCTCGGCCTCCGGCACAGCCCAACTCCTCTCTCCCTACTTCCTCCTGCTCGGCTCACAACTTTTCACAAACTCTCCAGCCAACACCCCACCCTCCCCGGGCCAAGGAGGAACCCCTCCCCTTCCCACTCACTCCTCCTGGTGGTTAGTTTGCGAAAGTCGTCCGCCAGGCCCAGACCGCTGGATAGGAGGCTCTTGGCCGGGCCGGGGGCCGGGGGCCGGAATGGCAGAGGGGGCCCTAGCTGCGCCCCGCCGCGCTGGGCCCTCGTCTCCGGGTGCTCTCAACCCTCATAGAGGCCCTTAGCCGTTCTCCTAGGGACCCTGCCCGGACAGGAGGAAAGGTTTCCGACCCGTGGAGTTTTGTCTCATTACAAAAGCAAAACAAGAATAAGACTTACCAAGTTGCTTGCCGTTGGGGCTGAGGTCCAAGGAGGTGATCGCAGCTTTGTGGCCTTTGAAATAACGCTCCAGAACGGGGTCCTCCTGGAAAGGAAAGTTGTCAAGTTTTGAAAGCCGCCGCAGACCTCGAATTCTAGCGGCTGGGATCCACGCTGCCACTTCCCCGGAGTCCGGCTTGGGAATGGCCACCCAGGCGGCGGCTTGGCTGGGCGGCGGGGCCAGGCAGCAGCCCACCCACGGGCGCGGCGCCCAGTCCTGCTACAGGGAGACGCCGGCGCCAGCTCTCCCCGCAGAGCCCGCAAAACGCTCTGTTCGCGCTTCCCAGAGTCCAGCGCATCGCAGGAACCGCGGCCCCTTTGAAATGCACGTTCCCGGGCCCCGCCCGCTGGCACAAGGCAGGCAGGTGCGAGGATGCGCCTCGGCTTTGGTACTTTTTTTTTTTAATACTTCCCAGGTGATTCTGACGCAGGCGCTCCACGGAAACCCTCCGAGAATTCTGGGGGCCGTGGGGCCGCCCAGCTCAGTCCGGAGCTCCGGAACTCGGGGAAGAGCGTCCGGGAGCCGGGTCTGGGTTCCACACTCCGTCCGCCCCGATGGCAGAGAGTGAGATACGGACGCCCCGGGACGAGGGGCTCAGGACCCGGCTATGGACACCTGCCTCCATCTCCCGCCAGGTGCGGCTTCGGCCCGGACCTGGCCCCGCAGCCCGCGGGACAGGCTCCAGGGAGGGACCCCCCACCTCCAACCCGTCCTTACCGTGGCTGAGGCCATCGGGGGAGTGGTCGGCCCAAGGCTCCTGTGGGTGGGGGAACCCGGAGAGGGGAGGGGAGGGGATGGGGAAGGAGAGGGGACCGTGCGGCTCCCGGAACCGTCTGCCCAGAGCGGCAGCGCCTCCCGGTCACTACAACAACGGCGGCCCAGTCAAACCCCGCGCTCCAGGCATGGCCAGCCGAGCCCCGAGACACCGCCAGCCCTGTAAAGAGAGGACGGGAGGTATGCGCCGGGTCAGCTGTGGCCACACACCAAGCCATGTTAAGTAACACTCGCGTTCTCCCTGGTTTGATGTCAGGAAGTGGGGTAGTAACCAGGACGGGAATAAGAGCGATGAATGGAAGGGCGTTGTGAGCCTGTGATCGATGCGATCAGAGTTCTATTACGTTTTAAAGAGACAGCACCCGTGACGTTTAAGGTGATCCCCTACCGCTTATTTTGTTGACGTAAAACTTTGACATGAAGAGGGGCAGCTTGCTAGTTATTAATATACTAAAAGGAACTAAATCCCCTGAGGGCAGATTTAAATTTATTTAACCACTGTTTTCCACACAGTGCCCTGCAGGATATTGATATAGATGCTGGATGTGCGTGATGAATGAATGAGTGAATGAATGAATAAATGTTGTGCATGCACTTAATAATTTTCAGCGATATGTTTCCATTCTCATCTGCTCATTTGCGTATACCTTAGAGCACTAAACTTACACAGCTGGATACTTAAAGTCTTTAGGAAGACTTGGAAACATGGTTTTTTTTTGTTTGTTTTTTGTGAGACCACGTTTCTACAGCAGGCTTTGTTACACATAGTATCATTTGCTTCAGCCAAACAATGAAGTTGGTAGAATTACAAAATGTTTTCAATGTTTCCAAGTTATAAACTTGATTCCTAGATATTGGTCTTAGAGGTCACACAGAGACAGTTCTTCTAATTCCAAGTCCATATCTTTTTTTTTTAACCCTGCCTCAAAGCGTGATGTTCTGAGCTGAAAATTACATATAGTGTAAAGATCCTTAGCAACATCAAAGGGCATGATAGAACACAGCTGGTAAGATATGTGTTTTATGCAAATGAAAGGTATGCTACACACCTTAATTACAGATTCCCTAGTTGTCTAGTGATTGAGTTTAATTTTATTGAATATGGTACTTAACAACTAAACAGGTAGGCTTTAGATTACAGTATTAGTTAATTTAAGTATACACTTGTTAAATATCTGTTGTATGTTTGGCCTTGAGGGACACAATGATGACTAAGATATTTCCCCTACCTTCAAGAACTCAGCAATCTAGGGTTGGTGAGTCTCATGCTTTAGCATTTGTAATGTTGATTTGGGGGCTCCATTTCCAGAGATGCTGAATCAACATATACAAGGTGGGGTCCAGGGCCCTTCTGATGTAACAAGCTCCATAGATGATTACTATGGGAGTCTCAGCTGTCTATGTTGAGAAACACTGCATTAGTCTAGGAGATGATATGTTAAGAGTGTTGATATCAGCAACTTGTCAGCAAACTGTTGCAGGACTCTTAGTTTTGCTACATATTACCAGTTTAGGCTTGATTTATTTTAAAAGCCTGCCATGTTTAAAACTAATGCTATATACTGGTGGGAATGTAAAATGATGTAGCTCTGTGAAAAAGTTTGTCAGTTCCTAAAAAGTTAAACATACAATTACCTTATAATCCAGCAATTTCACTGCTAGGTATATCCCATAAGTATTGAAAGCAGAGACTCCAACAGATGCCAGTGTTCAAAGCAAGCATTATTTACAATAGCCAAAAAGTGGATACAATCCTAGTATCCAACAGATGAATGGATAAACAAAATGTGTGTGATATATACATATAAGGAAATATTATCCTGCCATAAAAAGAAATGAAATTGTGATACAAGCTACAACATGGATGAACCTTGAAAACATTTTGCTAAGTGAATAAGCCAAACACAAATGAGCATATATTGTATGATTCCATTCATATGAGGTACCTAGAATAGGTGAATTCATAAGGACAGAAAGTAGAATAGAGGTTACTAGGGCTGGGGGTAAGGGAGACTGGGGAGTTACTGTTTAATGGGTGCAGAGTTTCTGTTTGGGATGATGAAGTTCTGGAAATAGATAGTGGTGATGTTTGCACAACATTGTGAATGTACTTAATGCCAGTGAATTGTACACCTAAAAAATGGGTAAAATGGTAAATTTCATTACAGGTATTTCACCCCAATAATAAAATAATAATACCAGAAGCTGAAGAGTAATCAGGACCTCAGGATTACTCATAGGTATGTTACGTCTAATATTGGGCACAGGAGAAGCAGAAAAGGGACGAAGTTGGAGATTTAGAAACTAGCTCAAAAGAAGAAAAAATATAGATTTTTATTTAAGTGTTTTAGTAAAAGTTTAGCTTTTACTTTTTTTCTCAATTATCAAGAAACACATGTTTTAAATTTAAAAGATGGGAGGGAAACTACATATTAATCCTATTACCTAAAGTTGATCTTAAAAAATTTGTCACCTACTGATATGGTTTGGATTTGTGTCCCCACCCAACTGTCATGTAGAATTGTAATCCCCAGTGTTGGAGGAGGGGGCTGGTGGGAGGTGATTGGATCATGGGGGTGGATTTCCCCCTTGCTGTTCTGAGTGAGTTATCACGAGATCTGGTTGTTTAAAAGTGTGTAGCACTTGTGTAGCACTTCCCCCTTTGCTCTCTTCCTCCTGTTCCAGCCATGGAGCAGCCATGCTCTCTTCCCCTTTGCCTTCCACCATGTTTGTAAGTTTCCTGTGGCCTCCCCAGCCATACTTCCTGTACAGCCTGCAGAACCATGAGCCAATTAAACCCGCTTTTTTTGTAAATTACCCAGTCGCAGGTAGTTCTTTATAGCAATGTGAGAACGGACTAATATACCTACCTATGTTTTCACTACATGCCAGGACTTTTCTAAGTACCTTACAAATTTTGACATTTAGTGATCATAACGATCTTATTAGAGATGTGCTATTATTACCATTTCCGTTTTATAAATGAGTAAATTGATATGCAAAGACATTAAGTTACTTGCCCAAGGCACACTGCTAACTAGGAAGTGGCAGAGTTGAGATTTTTAGACACTCGCAGTCTGCCTCCAGAATCCACTCTCTTTTTTTTTTTTCTTTTTCTTTTTTTTTTTTTTGAGACGGAGTCTCACTCTGTCGCCCAGACTGGAATGCAGTGGCGCGATCTCGGCTCACTGCAAGCTGCTCCGCCTCCCAGGTTCACGCCATTCCCCTGCCTCAGCCTCCCGAGCCCCTGGGACTACAGGCGCCCGCCACCACGCCCGGCTAATTTTTTTTGTATTTTTTTTTAATAGAGACTGGTTTTCACCGTGTTAGCCAGGATGGTCTCAATCTCCTAACCTCGTGATCCGCCTGTCTCGGCCTCCCAAAGTGCTGGGATTACAGGTGTGAGCCACCGCACCTGGCCCAGAATCCACTCTCTTAATCACTGTCATGACTTTTGTGTGATTGCAAGTGTTATGTAAATGTATAAAACATTGCATTCTTGCCAAGGTTTTAATAATAACAAGTTTTACAAAATGAAAGTAATATCTCCTTTATTTTCATTCCACTGTCCTCACTTATTACTCTAAACTGCCCTTCCCATTGTTCTTTTCCATAGTTGATTTTGTTCTTTTCGGCTTTTCTTCACCTTTGCAAATAGCAAAAGCTCAGAGGTAGACATTTGGAAATGTGGTCAAAGTTGGGGAAGTTTTTTTTAACCTCAAGCCTAATTCCACTTGCTACAATGATTATTTAGACCTCTCTGGACTGCAACCTAATCATTTATGTGGGTGGGAGCCACAAGCAGGATCAGTATTTAAAAACCTACAAGGTTTTACTGGAGGCCGGGTACTAGCTAGGACAAACTGACCTCTAATTAGCCCTTCTTATACAGTTCCCCGTAAAACAGAAATTGAATTTACTTACTTGAGCATTATAAAGAGTTGTTTTTATTTTAGCACTGGTTCTTCCTTGGCCTTCAAATTTGGAAATTCAGCATAGTACAAAAGTGCCATCTACTGTTCACCTTACTATATAGCACTTGGAGTGAACATATTTTGAGCCTGTTTACAGGCAATGGAACTCCCTTGTTGATACACTTCCTCCAAAGTATAGGAGAGCACATGGAAAAGTACAAGATGGGTTTGAATCAATAATGAATTACATTTTTGAAAACTGCATGATTCATTTAAGTTAACATTCAGTCTCCAAGTCCTATCAACTACCTCCTCACCATATATATATATATATATAATATATATGATGGGCTGCCCAGGCTGGCCTTGAACTCCTGAGTTCAAGTGATCCACCTGCAGCAGCCTCCCAGGTAGCTGGGATTACAAGCATGCTCCTCATCATATATTTCATCTTCCTATCTTTCTGTCTAATGGCTCCTGTCACTCCACAGACCCTGCCTTCTGCCTCCTAGAATATTTTAGTAACCACCAACTTGCTTTCCGACTTCAAAACTTCTCCCCTCCACCTGTCCACCCTGCATTTACCAACAAATAACATAAGATTCACCAGGGTATCTTGCTAAAAGTAAATGTTTTTAGGCCTCACCCCAGAGGTTTTGATTTAGAAGGTCTAGTGTGAATACTAGAAATCTGTTTTCAAACAAGCTTTCTAGGTGATTATAATATGCATCAACATTTGGGAACCACTGGCATATCATGCCATAGATCTTCTTTAAAATGCCCTTTAAGTTCACTTTTAAATGCCTCAAACCAAGTCCTATTTTATATCTAACCACTCATCTCCCCTGGGCCAATCCTTAAGCCATTGCAGTTAACCACACACACCCACCCTTTGGAGCCTTTGCTAGAGCAGTTTCTGTACTCATGAATGCCTGTGCTACTCTCTTGCTCCAACTTCTACACAAAGAATCATACCTCAGGACTTGGGAAGATATGTTCATGTAAAATCATCTTTCTCTGAACCTATTCCTCCTTATAAAAATAAAACATTATTTTTCCTTTGGGTCCTGATGGTATGCAACTTAGAGTTCTTTTTAGCACTGTTTTATGTTGCTGCCTTTACATCTACATCATGTTTATGTGTCTATCAGCACTTACTGTTGTGAAAGGTCAGTAAAGATAAGAACTGTGTTCTACTCATTTTAGTATCACTCTACAGGCACCACAATCCCTGACACATAGTAGGGGCATAATAAACATTTTCTGCATTGATTGAAAGATGACAGTGTGGCTGGCCAGCTCTATAGTTACTGAAAAAGTCTACAAAATAAGTAGAAAACATGATCATTGTCCTCCAATAGTTTAAAGTATCTTGTAATTTTATCGATACACTCTATTTGTACATTATGGGGTACATGTGAAATTTTGTTGCATGCATAAAATGTATAATGATCAAGTCAGCGTATTTAGGGTATCCATCACCTAAGGATTTATCATTTCTGTATGTCAGGTACATTTCAAATTGTCTTTTCTAGCCATTTTGGTACAGTGCATTATTGTTGTGTATAGTCACCTGATTCTGCTATCAAATATTAGAACTTATTTCTTCTATCTAACTGTATGATTGTACCTGTTAACCAACCTGTCTTCATTTCCCCCTCCCACCCACACATCCTTCACATTCTCTGGGAGAAAGAGAATCTATCATTCCACTCCTCTCTATCTCCATGCGATCAACTTTTTTAGCTCTCATATATTAATGAGAACGTGTAATATTTATCTTCCTGTGCCTGACTTATTTCACTTAACATAGTGTTCTCCAGTTTTATTAATGTTCCTGCAAATGACATGATTTCATTCTTTTTCATGGTTGAATAGTATTCCATTGTGTGTATATATATATATATCTGTGTGTGTGTGTGTGTGTGTATATATCACATTTTCTTTATCCATTCATCCATTGATGGGGATGCTTAGGTCAAACAGCTTAAAATCTAATTAGGGAAACAGGACTCACCACATGAAACAATCAATGAAAGTTATGTGGAGCAGTAGGTCAATCATAACCATGGGAATGTTACAAAATATCTGTATAATAACCATAGTATTGTATTTCTATAGTGTCAAATGTACTTAAGACATTTGATTGGTCTTTGGAAATGTTTTTGTATCAGGAAAGACTTATAGGGGAAGAAGGACTTCAATTGTGATTTTTTAAAGTGGTAGAATTAGTGGATTAATGATTGCCAGAGACTAGGGGGAGGAAAGAATGGGGAGGGATTACTAATGAAAAAATGGAATCTTTTTAGGGTGATGAAAATGTTCTGGAATTAGTGGTGATAGGTTTACAACTTCAAAGTACTAAAGACTACTGATTTTTATACTTAAAGCCACTAGATCAATGGTTCTCAAACCTTAGTGGGCATCAGAGTCACCCAAAGGACTTGATATAATGCAGATTCCACTCCAGAGTTTCTGTTTCAGTCTGTCTGGATTGTGGCACAAGAATTTACATTTATAATAAATACAGGTTCCTAGGTATGATGCTTATGCTGACAATGAACCATCCTGTAACAATCAGCAGAGTAAACAAAAAGGTAGTAAGGAGAGAGACAGAAAGTAGAATGGGCCGGGCGCGGTGGCTCACGCCTGTAATCCCAGCACTTTGGGAGGCCGAGGTGGGTGAATCACCCGAGGTCAGGAGTTCGAGACCAGCCTGGCCAACATGACGAAACCCCATCTCTACTAAAAATACAAATATTAGCTGGGCGCAGTGGTGGGCACCTGTAATCCCAGCTACTCAGGAGGCTGAGGCAGGAGAATTGCTTGAACCCGGGAAGCAGAGGTTGCAGTGAGTGGAGATCATGCCATTGCACTCCCGCCTGGGTGACAGAGCAAGACTCTGTCTCAAAAAAAAAAAAAAAAAAAAAAAAGGAAAGTAGAATGGTGTTTGCCATTTGCCAGGGGCTGTGGGGAGAGAACATGGGGAATTATTGTTTAATGGGTGCGTGGAGTTTCAGTTTGTGAAACTGAAAAAGTTCTGGAGATGGACTGTGGTGATGGTTACAAAACAATGTGAATATATGTAATATAATTGGACTATATACACTTATAAATGGTTACATGGTAAATGTTATGTGTATGTTACTTCAATGAAGAACATAGGGGTAAACTGTTGAAAGAATGCACATTAGTAAAGGCATTACAGTCATGGGATGAACTTCAGTACAATGGAAGCCTGCTTCCTTACAGGACTGTACTGGTACGTGGCCCAGGGGTTGGAGATCCCTGTCCTAGACCACTATATTTGCTGTGGCTCTGCCTTCCAGTCATTTTCTATCCCATTATTGTGTTTTACTTTCTTCATAGCCCTTGCTAGTTCTTCCGCCATGAATGCTCTTCCCCCAAAAGGAAGGCACTGCAAGAATTGATAGATTCTGGCATTATTGGAGTAGCAGCAGTAGAAACATAAAGAGATATTTGTTTAGGTATGGCATAATTAAAATGAACAGGGGAAGGGGGGGCAGAAAAAAAAACCCAGAAACACTTAGATGCTGTCCTTGGTCCTGAACCAGCAGTACCTGGTGAATGGCTATCTTACTTATCCCAAGAATCTGGTAACTTCTCTTCTAGGGCTTAGACTTTCATTTTTACCCTTTTACCAAAGAAAAAAAAAAAAAGGGCTGTAGCTTTTAGTGTCTCCAAAAAGTCAAATCATGGTAATAATTTACAATTTACCTAGCCAATTCCATGTACTTTGACAGTTGTAATAGGTTTCTACTTAGAAAAATTTTTCTGTTCCCACTAGAAAGAAAAGAGGGTACATTCCCCCATTTCCTCTCCATCTCAATCCTAAGATTATGCATTTGTGATGTGAAGCATCACTCAGACCTTCCAAGTGACTGTAGTGAGAGAGATGAGGGCAAGATGGAACTGATGATGGCTAGCAGGTCTTGGCTAAGATGTCACTCCTCAAAGAGGCTTCCTAGAGTCCCCAACCTTTATGGCACCAGGGACCAATTTCATGGAAGACAGTTTTTCCATAGATAGGGGAATGAGGGGGAGGGATGGTTTCAGGATAAAAGTGTTCCAGCTCAGATCATCAGGCATTAGATTCTCTTAAGGAACGCACAACCTAGATCCCTGCATGTGCATTTCACAATAGGGTTCACACTCCTGTGAGAATGTAACACCTCTGCTAATCTTACAGGAGAGAGAGCTCAGGCCATAATGCTGGCTTTCTCGCCTGCTGCTCACCTCCTGCTCTTCAGCCTGGTTCCTAACAGGCCATGGACCGGTACCGGGTACATGGCCCAGGGGTTGGGGATCCCTGTCCTAGGCCACTCTATTTGCTGTGGCTCTGCCTTCCAGTCATTTTCTATCCCGTTACTGTGTTATACTTTTTTCACAGCCCTTGCTAGTTCCTCTGCCATGAATGCTCTTCTCCCAAATCTTTTCAAGACTCACTTCTTTCATTTCACTTAGTTCTTACCACATTTTCAAAATAAGCACTTCCTTTCATTCTCTATAACATTACACTTGTATTTTTCTTCAAACAAATATCCCTCCCAGGTAAAAAAGGACAAACAATTTTGATAGACATTTCACCAAAAAGTTATATAAATAGCCAGTAAGCACATGAAAAGATGCCCAACATCATTAGGCAATAGGGGAAATATAAATCAACATCACAAAACCTACTTCATACCCACTGTGATAGCTATAATCAAATAGCCTGATAATAGTAAGTGTTGGTGAGGATGTAAAGGAATGGAAACCCTCATAAATTGCTGGTGGGAATGTAAAATTTGTACAGCTCTTTACACAGGAATGGAATTGCTGAGCCCTATGGTAATTCTTTTGACTTCTTGAATTTGGGAGTTCCTTTAAAAGTTAAACATAGGGTTACCCTATCAGCCAGCAATTCCACTCCTAGGTAGGTACCCTTGATAATTGAATACATATGTCCACACAAAAACGCAGACACAAATGTTCATAGCAGCATTACTCACAATAGCCAAAAGTGGAAACAATCCAAATGTCTATCAACTGATTAATGGGTAAATAAAATGTGCTGCATCCATACACATTTATATGCCTGGCAAATAAAAGGAATGAAGTACTGATTCATGCTACAGTGTGGATGAAACTTGAAAACACCATGCTAAGTAAAGAAGCCAGACACAATGTATGGTTCCATCCATATAAAATGTTCAGAATAGCCAAATCCATAGAGACAGAATATGGATTGTGTGCCAGGGACTGGTTTCTTCTTGGGGTGATAAAATATTCTGGAATTATATAGTGGTGACAGTTCTGCAACTTGATAAATGTACTAATAAACCACTGATTTTTATACTTAAAAATAATAAGATTTTTTTTTTAAAAAAAAGCAAGCATAAACAACCACTTATCTCTCCCTGAAATATACATTCTCTATGAGTAATCCCCATGAGAATGAGGGCAAAACCCTCAGAGGGAGTATGTCAGAATCACTTGTGGGACCATCACCAGGATATAAACTCCATGAGGGCAGAGACATTCTCTTTTTAATCCACCATATATCAGAACAATGACTGGCACATAGTAGGTACCCAATAAAATTTTGTGACTTAATGAGGGAATAAAAGAGGAAGAGATAATATCTGTGTAAAACAATTAGAGGATTTTTAAAAATCTTAAAAGTCTTCACTGTGTATTACAATAGAATTGTGATTTTAGTAGAAGGAAACTAGATTCTTTTAAAGATTGGTTCTTCTATCTAAAAAGAAAATTCCAAATCTCAACAGTGTCTAACATAATATAAGAATATATTTTAAACTTGGCCACCCTAGGGTTTCTTCTCAATTATAAAAACTACTGTAGTTTACTTCATTTAGTGATTTTTTTTTTTTTTTTTGAGACAGAGTCTTGCTCTGTCGCCCAGGCTGGAGTGCAGTGGTGTGATCTCGGCTCACTGCAACCTCCACCTCCTGGGTTCAAGCTATTCTCTGCCTCAGCCTCCTGAGTAGCTGGGACTACAGGTGTGTGCCACCATGCCCAGCTAATTTTTGTATTTTTTAGTAGAGATGGGGTTTCACCATGTTCACCAGGATGGTCTCGATCTCTTGACCTCGTGATCTGCCCACCTCGGCCTCCCAAAGTGTTGGAATTACAGGTGTGAGCCACCGTGCCCAGCCCTCCATTTAGTGATCTTATACAGAGCCATTTTCATTGTATTTATATTATTGAGAAAACAGCTTTTATTCTATAACCTTGTAACCTTGCTCACTAATTGGTGGCCCACTGACTGAAACAAGTCCACTGATATGTTTTGTTTGGTCATTAATGTGTTCAAACATTCTTTAAAATTTAAACTCCTATAGGTGAGCCAAATATTCAATTTGACTCAGTACACTTCCTTGTGTTATTTTTGTACACGGTCTGATTCACAGGCATAAATGATCTCCCTGGCCCTTTGTATCAGTCACGAAGGTCTAAGTTTTGCTGCTGAAACAACCCCCAAATCTCTGTGGCTTAAAATAAGGAAGTCTTCTATTTTCTGCTCGCATTATGTTGCCATCAGAAGTCAACTAAGGGCTCAACTCTCAGGTCCTTGTTATCCTCACTTCAGGACATAGGCTGTCAGCGAAGCCACTGTCAGAAACATTATTGGTGACTGGCAGCTGGAAAAGAGCAGATGATGCCCACGATGGCTTTCTAAGATTTCCTTGACCAAGGAAAGTCACATATCTGGTAGAGAAATATAATTCTCCCCCATGAAGAAAGTTGTGGAAAGTTATACAGTCTAACACTTGGAGGAATTTGGATTGAATATTGAATGCAGTTCAATATCAAGACCTTTTCTACATGAAAATCAAGAAATGTTTGTCAGTTTTTCAAGCATTTGTATTCCCCAACACACGTGAAGGTTAATGCACTCAGAGCTTTGATTCTCAGTTGAGGCCACACACCCCTGGATGAGGTGAGTGATGGGTCATAATCTTTGTTTTGGGGACAGAGATTGAAGGCAGAAAACATAGGCTTGAGTTTTATTTTTTATTTATTTTTATTTTTAAACTATTTTAGAAATGGAGTCTTACTATGTTGGCCAGGCTGGAGTGCAGTGTCTATCCACAGGTGCTCTCATAGCACATTGTAGCCTTGAACTTCTGGGCTCAAGTGATCCCCCCACTTCAGCCTCTGGTGTATCTGGGACTACAGACATGAACCACCATGCCCGGCTTGAGATTTTATTTTATTTTTAAATAAAGGCCCCACAGGTGATTCTGGCATATTGCTCCAAGATGTTGTGTCCTCATTCCCACAAGGATTACTGATTTAGAGGCTCACAGCTTTCTGAGAATGCCAGATTCAGATAAATAACTAAAGATCAGAATGAAAACATTACAACCCAGACATCAATGATCAATAAAGGATTCAGCTATGCTGTTAGTGAAAAAGTTAAGTACTAGCACATTTTCAAGTTAAGATGAATAAGTAATTGGGAAAAGAGAGGAGACTGGAAATTTCCATTAATTTCCATAAAATAAGTGACATTCATTTTAGAAGTTAGCACCGCAGAGGTAATGTAGATATTATTACCACCTCCTGCCTGACAGATAGTGTTTATTACAAGTTAGAGCTATATCCCTGCATCTCCTGACCTTCCTAAGGTTTAGGTAAACACTCTTATCAAAAGAGGGAGAAGGAACACAGGTCAGAGTGCGGCGTCGTGGTGTCTTTGCCTCTCCAGCCTCACAGACCTAGTCTGAATCTCATGGAGAGAAAGGACTCAGGAAGCAGCAGAAGTAGCAGGTTTTTAAATTGAGTCTGGTGAGACAGTTGGGCACAGGCTGCTATGCTTGTGTAACCTGGAGGCAAAGTAGGAAACAGACTGGCAGAGGAGTCATCCTTCTTCCAGGACTGCATAGACCAGAGCATGGTGTGAACACAGTGAGGACCACAAAGACTTTGCCTTGCTGGATTGTAGTGAATTACCCAATTCAACAGAGTAATTTAAATGAATGATTCTCAACCAGGGACAAGTTTTCCCACATGGGACATTTGGCAATGTCTAGAGACACTTATGGTTATCACAAGTAAGAGTGTAGGTGCTACTGGCATCTGGTGGATGGAGATCAGGGATGCTGCTAAACATCCTACGATGCACAGAACAGCCTTCAAAACAAAGAACCAACCCCAAATGTCAATAATACTGATATGAGAAACCCATATTTAAATGAAAGCACTTAGTACAGTGCCTGGCATTTGTTAAATGCTTAATAAGTGTTGATTCACCATGGGTTGATCTCCTGGTGTCCATAAGGTTTTAAATAATTGTCAATACCCTAAAATTAACCATATATAGTATACCAAGATTTCTCCATTACAAGATGTACTTTTTCAAAATCACTTTTTAAATTTCTTGAATTGGTGTGAGATGTAATAATTGATATATTTTCCCCTAAGAAGCTGTTATCAAATCTCAAATCATGGTGCATGTCAGTTGATGGCATCTTAAAGTCCTGAAAAAGGGCCAGGAGCTGTGGCTCATATCTGGAATCCCAGCACTTTGGGAAGCTGAGGCAGGCAGATCACTTGAGGCCAGGAATTCAAGACCAGGCTGGTCAACATGGCAAAACCCCATCTCTACTAAAAATACAAAAAATTAATCAGGTGTGGTGGCATGCACCTGTAGTCCCAGCTATTCGGGAGGCTGAGGCATGAGAATCAATTGAACCCAGGAGGTGGAGGTTGCAGTGAGCCGAGATGGCGAGATGGTGCCACTGCACTCCAGCTTAGTTGACAGATGAGATTCTGTCTAAAAAAAACAAAAACGAAAACAAAAACAAAAAAAAGCCTCTTGAAAAAGCTATGCTTCTAGGCTTCTATTACCTGTATTAGAAGAGGCATTTTCAAAATACTACCTGGGAATGTGACAAAGTAACCTATTCGTATATTAGCTGACTTATTATCACCAGTTACATAATTTTAATCGACTGTTCTGCTGCTGACTAATACTGCTGTCAAATTCTGCACATATTAATCTTTCTCTGTGATGAATATTCAGAACAAAAGAAAATAAAAAACATTAACTTTGGTAGAAATCCTAGAGAGCAAGCGTTTCTCCTTTCTTTTAGAGATGAGAAATCAAAGGTTCATGAAGGCGTATTAACTGGCTCAACTGTATTCAGCTAGTCAGCAGTAAAGCCACGCCTATTAAGTCAAGGGTCCAGAATTCCAGCTCAGATCTGCTCCTCAGATAATTGCAAATGTGTACTCTTTATTCAAGTTGCACTCAGCAAGAGGTTGTTACTCTTTATTCATCTATGTGACTAGTGATATTTTCTATGGAATATGATTTTGGTCTTCAGGCTATGTTTATATAATCATTCCATCAATGTTATTTAACATCTTACTATGGGCCAGGTAGTATGTTAGGTATTGTACTTATAAAGATAAGTAAAAATGACTACAAGGGTAAAAAGCTCACTTACCTTCTAAGCCCAAGTAGATAACAAAACTGGTTGAGTTAGGGTTGCCAGATACAATATAGGGTGCTTTAACTGAATTGCATGAGTTGCATTGGATCTACTTACACTAAAAAATAAAAATAAAATAGTTGTTTATCTTTTCTGCACATTTAAACAGGCTTCTTGCATTCATATTTGCTAAATGCAGCAACCCTAACTAGCTGGGAACTGGGGAGAGCTGGAAAGTACATGCTTTATCTAAAGGGAGCAGTTGCTACCTCCCCTCCCCACCCCCTCTCAGGAATCATTGCCACAAGGCATGCAACCCCAGTGAACTCATTGAAATTATCATGATATGCTGGAAATCCAGAACTCTAGCTAAAAGCTCCCTAATATTAAAAGTTGTAAACTGATTTGAAAAAAATTTAAAGACTATGTGGGCCAAAGGAAAAAAAAGAAAATAATGTCTGTGGATTTTGATGGTGTTTAAGCAACCTCCAAAATAAGACTTCTCTTTCTCACCCGAATTTGGAACCAGTTAAGCCACACAGGTTTCAGGCAGATTAAGGTCAAAATGTCAGCTTCAATACTGATGATGTAACCATAAAGGATTTGGCTTAAGTGTACAACCAAATAGGCTTGCTAGAAAGCTCCCGAATTGAACTAACCATCCTCCCCACAAATCAAGCCCTTCACCCCAGCAAGGCAGAGCTAACCCTCCAGTCAAGATAGTAAACTACAATATTCCCCTCCTTGCAGATAACACAGGTGTGAAGAGAGGGGAGAGCAGCAAAGGCTGAGCTGCGTGTGCCTGGTCCCTTCCAGACTTTCCAAATAACTTTGCCCCACGGAGGACAAGGAAAGCCAAAAGAGAGAAGCCAGGATTGTTAGTCTTGGAAAATGCCTCCATATAGAAACATGAGCCGGAGAATAAATCACTTGCCTCTCTAACCAGTTGGATTTGGTCCGTGAGTTCCTAGTTTTGTTCACCTGACTTAGTCCCTGACTTTTAAAGTCAAGTGCATCAACATGCTGCCAGTACTTTGATGAACATCTATACAGGATCCATCTCTACAGCAGTGAATTCCACCTGGGGTAAAGTATGCGTGTAGGTTAGGATGCTACAGCGGGACTCTGTCTGCTTTTTCTGTCTGTTTCTGCCAAGGCCTCCACACATTAGATGGTCAGTACTCTTTGTTCTATGGGAAGGGCTAGAATACCTAAACAGGACTTTCAAGGAGGGAGCAACAAACCAGTTTTGTGGCTCTCAGCAAACATCCATCTCAAAGGTGAGTTTGGAAATAATGGAGAGTATGTCAGTGTGTTTGTGTCTCAGGCCTACTTCCCACGCCTGTGGGGGAAGGGTGGGACTTATCTCTCTCTTCCCTGAAGCCTGCTAAGAGGAGATTAGACTATATTTGAGATAAATACCTTGAGCACAGTGACAGCAATGCAGCTCATGCCTGTGAAATCAAAAGGCAAGAGGCTGCGGCTGGCTGGCTGCTCTGAGGGCAGAGAGAAAAGACCAGACTGCTCTTGGAACAGACTGTTCTTCCACTGACGATGGGGACAAAGATGCATAAGTGTATCTCCAGGACTGGATGTGAGCTGCATGGGAGAAAAAGAGTGCAGGCCTGCAGCCCCGGAAAACCCAAAAGGATGCCATAAACCCAACAGGAAGATGGGTTGTCAGGGCCCCAGGAGCTGAGAAAGGAATAAAAATGACAAAGAGAGAAAAGTACATTGTCCACATCATAAATAACACAGCTGAATGTGCCCAATGAGGTCCTCAGAGAACCCACAGAAGTGCCCATGGGAACAGTTCTCTCTGGGACTCAAACCCAGGGAGAGGTGCTTTTAAACATGCAAAGAGAGGGAACCATCATCATATTACATTGCAGTGTCCACATGAATAAGACCCTAACTTACCTCATATCTCTCCTCCTTCCTCTGCTTTAATCCAGGAGGAGCCAGAGACCTCTTAGTAAGTGAAGAAGAGGGGAAATAGGTAAAAAGCCACTATTCCCCATGTTAGATGAGGAAATAGGAACATTCTCCTCCTCTACCCAACACCCACTGTAGCTTTTAGTGGCTGGAGTCAGGAGAGAAGAGAAGTTTTCATGTTAAATGAATTTCAGAGGTTTGACTATGACATAGAAATGGATATTTTAATTACTGAAATAAAACTGTTTTGTAATTAGAGGTGACTGGAAGACATTTTATCCTCAGCAGAAGAATAGATAAGGATAGGACCTTCCCTCCCCCTTGGACCCCACCAAGGTTTTATCCAGAGGCAGAGGAAGAAGTAACCCTTTATGTGAGTTTGAATGGGCAGAAGAAGAAAAGGATGAAGTTGTCTTCTAATTGCACTCTATGAATGTTGCTTTTTTGTTAACATAAATGTCACATATATTTTTAGCTGGTGTAACAAAAAAAACATCTCAAGCCGGCTTGCATAACAGCTTTGGGCACAGTCTGATCAAGGCCCTGGTTCTGTTTGCTAGTGATCCTCCTGATTCTGCCCTCTCTCCATGCTAGTTTCTTCCTCAGATTGACATTCCTCTTGGTCACCAGATGCCTACAATCAGCGGGTGCAACTCTCTGCTCCCTGCTCACTTCTGAAGGGGAGAGCATGGATACCAACCACAGAACAAAGCCCTGCAGTCTCCCGCTGAGTAGAACACCCACCAAGAAGTGTTGGCCATTTCCCTGTTGCCAGGGAAATATCATGTACTGGTTGGATTAGGCCTGTATTAATCCAGTCAATGGAACATAGTTAAACTATCCCAGACCCTCCATAGACACTAGAGAAAAGGTGAATCCAACCCAAATGTAAGACTGCTACTCAATAGGACAGAAAAGGCATGGATGTCAGTGAGATGGGAAAAAAAATGTGTGCCAAAGGAGATCAGGAAGGACTGAATAGAAGACATGGCCTTTGAATTGAAGCCTTTAATGAGGAAAGGGGATTGACATTGTATGAGGGCCAGGGTGGAGAGCGGGTTGTGAAGAGGATAGGGAAAATGCAAGGACACTGCGGATATAAGAATTAATGGGAGAATCATGGGCCACAGAGCAGCAGGATTATATTACACAGGTTGTAAGTAGTGTTTATTGAAGCACAGGGTACTGGGGAGGTGGAGGAAAGATGAAACTGTTAAGGAATTTAGACACAGCATGTAGTGGCTGGCAGGAAACAGATGACACTCTCAAACAGGGTAGTTGAGGAGAGCTAATAAAGGGACCATTTACCAAGGTGTAGTTAGGATTAAGAGAAAGCAAACTGGGATGGTGCTGTGCTATGGGCTAGCAACAGCAGGAAGTCATTTCTGTCCCTAGGTCTGAAGAGGGAAGCAGGGGAGCCAACACCAAGGAACCAGAGATCTTAGAGTCTGCAAGTCTGCATGATAGAAGCCATGGCCTTTAGTAGAGGGATCGTGCCTACTCTTAGCAGCCTGGCTTGGAGGGGCCTGGGGAAATAATACCCCAATCTCTCTCCTCTTCTTCAATATTGATGACTTCCATTGGTTGATATCAAACTGGAAGTTGGAGAGAAAGGGAGTCTATCTATACAAGTCAGCACCCTGGAGCCCAGAAGAGAGTATAAAGGGGGTAAAAAGCAGTTTCCGAGGGACAAACAGAAAACACCCAGCACAGAAGGAGGAACAAACATTTGGAGGAACAAACAGAAAATATCAGAAAACATTTTAATCCTGGGTCCTGGGACGTCATGGAAGGTTTTGAAGTTAGGAGCACCGCCATCCTCTAGGGGGAGCTCAAGGATTTCTCTCCACTCATCCCCAAGGCGATGCATCAAAAGATCAGGGCGAAACAGACTTCAAGGAAAGAGCCCTTGGCTAGAGGAAGAAGCCTGGAGAAGTAAAGGGATTGCTCCTGGAATTGAAAATCTACCCTTTGCACTTCTATTTACTGCATTTGGATTGATTTGCAAGAATAACCATTAAAATAATCAAAGCTAAAAGTAAGTATGTACTGTGTGCCAAGTTCTTGACTCATCTGGCACAACTCTTCGGAGGTAAGCACCATTGAAATTCTCACCTTCTAGATTAAGAGGCTGATAGAACCTGGATTTGAGCCCATTGACAAAGGACCACTCTCTGCTCTGTTCTGTTCTCATGCTGCTGGTTTAGTCAGCTGAGTCAAAGGTTGCCTTTGCTTAGAAGGCCTAACAAAACCAGAGCAGGGTCCATGGAAAAGGAGACATGAAAAGGGACATATTTCCTGGTAAGATTTCTATTCATTTAACAATTTTAAGCACATATTTAATAACCAGGCACTCACTACCTGGCAAGCTCTGAGCCAGGTGCAGGGTATCCGAGGGAACTAGGAGAGAGGCACTAAGTGCTGTACTAAGAACCTGAATGAGTGCATTTGAGTCCTGGGTCTGCTACATGTGTGAGCTAGGAAAAGTCACTTAAATCAGTTAACTGTCTGTTTCCTCATCTTTAACATATAGATGGTTAAAAAATACACAGCACTTGGAATAATAAACGGGCAGATTGTTAATGTTGAAGGTGTGAGCTGCTGTTCTTACAACACAATGTCAGCCCTTGAAGCTCTTACAGTAGATGGAAAGATGGAGATGAGTAGGATCTAATTATTGGCCAAGTGCAAAGGAGCTAAAAAGGCCACCCACGCTGCTACTTACTTTAGCAATACCCAAGGAAACAAGGGCAAAAAAAGAGCTCTAGAGGCTCTTCTTGGTCTAGCCCTGCTTTTGAGTTTGGGGCCAAAGCTCTAATTCACTCTAATTCAGGGGTGTTAGCAAGGTTCTTGTCTGGCATTCTAGCTCTGAACAGTCGATACCAGCTTCCTGAACCATGTGTTAAGAGAGATCTCAGACTGCATGTAGAGAAAGTATGCCTTGAGAGATAAGTGATGTCTGCCATTGATTGAGGGTGGAGAGGAGGAGCCAAGTGGTTCTAGAACAGTGTCCTTTTGCCTAGAATGTCCCTACAGCAGGAGCAGCTGGGCAAGACTCAGAAGTCCTGATTATAATCACAGATTAAGGTGACCAACTCTCCCAGTTTGCCTAGGACTGTTCCAGTTTTAGAACTGAAATTCCTGCAACCTAGAAAACCTCTCAATCTTGGGCACATCCCAATCAGCTTTGCAGGCTTTCTCTATCTGACAATACCAAAAAAAAAAAAAAAAAAAAAAAAACCAACTATGAGCTCTGACTAGAAGAGATTACTCTTTTTGTCTTGGCCAATTTCAGCCTGTGAAAATGCATCTTATTCTGGCCTGTATGTGCCAGCCATATGCCCTCAAATGTTCCCCCACTTCACAATAGCTGACCTCCATACCTCTCTCCTTTCTCAGCTATTTTTCCTGCTGTATCCACTGAAGCCTTAGTAGGAAACAGATGGCACCATCAAAGGGTTTAGCTGAAGAGAATTTCATACAGGGATTATTTACAGAGGCGTGGGCAGGGTTAATGGAACCAACAAGAGCTGGGGAGACAGTCAGGGATTAGCTCTTACCACAGGAGGTCTGCAGGGACAAAGGGAGGGGATGCTGTTACCAGCCTGGTAAGAGCTGAAACTGCAGGAGAGGTCACTGGGCCTGGGAGCTGGAGCCTCTGTCTCAACTGTGGTGTGGCAGGGAGGAAAGAGGAGGAGGGCATAAAAATCCCTGGCCTGGCTCTCCTCCTGCCCTCTGGCCTCTTGCCAGTGGTTTCTTGCCAGAGTGCAAGGAAAAGCAAATGAAACAACAGGTCTAGTAGAGGGCAGCCTCCCAGGCCACAGAGCGTGACAGGAAAAGGCAGAGAACAGATCTAAGAATAACCATCCCAGGCCACCCTATTGTCACTCAGCTTCCATTCTAACACTTTACTTAGCCAAAGAAACTCAGGTCCTCAACACAGGGAAAACATAGTCTCATCAGCTACTGTATCACTGAGTGATGATGTATTTCAGTCATATTACTTCCTGGACCCTAAACTGTAACTTTAGTCACCACCAGGATGCAAGGCAGCAAAGAAAGGTAAAAAAATAAATAACTATCATACTACAGCTCCACATCTAAGCATTTCTAATCTAATAATCCTGACTTCCTCCTCCCAGCACTCGTTCCATAATTCTTTACCCTCCCCTAGCATCTTGACAGTTAAGGTGTCTTACTTGATGGGGTGAGCCAAACCTTCCTTGCCATAGGATCCGGGTGGTTCCATCTTTGTTGAGTTGCTGCCGTTTCTCATTGACCATTACTACTGGACATGGGAGTGCAATGAATCCCATGGGCTCTAGATACAGTGTTGTTTCCATGTGATAGCAAAAATCCCAATTTCTCCTTGATAATCAAAATTAATCATACCAGTCCATACAAACAGCCAATGCTCTGCCTTTGATCAGTGTCATGAACAACCTGAAATGTTGAAGGGGCATTCTCAGTGTTTCCTAGTAGAAATATATCTCCCCCTTGGGCACAAGAACCTCACGCCCATTAGATGCAATGTTTTAGGGACAAGAAGACAGTATTATTGAAGTGGGTTATTACTCATCCTGAGTTCCCAGAGCCATGTATTCAACACCATGTATCAACCACTGATCTGACCACTTATAGGACAGCACCCCAACTTCACAAGATGTTGTCTCCCAGCAGGCTCCATAAATGAGCCTTCGATAGGACATTTCATCATTCCATCAATCTAGCTGCTTCCAGGTAAGAACAATGAATTCTACGATGTGAGCCTAATACCACAGCTGTTTCACTGTAAATGAGTTCCTTGATCAGTGACAATGCTGTGTGTGACACCATGGGGATGAATAAGGCAGCCTATCAACCACATATTGTAGTGCTGGCAGAAGCAACATGCACAGGAAAGGGAAGTTACTCTCCAGTATATGTAATTATTCCCATGAAGACAAATTCCTGCCCCTTCCATAATGTAGTGGTCTGATATTATCAACCTGGATGGCTGATACTTCCAAGAAATAGTGCCAAATAAGGGTTCAGTGTTGCCTTCCGTTTGAGAAATCTGGACACTCAGCAGTGACAGTGGCAGATCAGCTGTGATGTGAGGAAGTCCATGTTTATTTATTTCATTGCCTCTGTTCCTATTCCCATGGCCACTTTGTACATGAGACATTTACCCAAGCACAAACATGGCCAGTGTCTTAGCATGTTCAACTGCTTTAACAAAACACCGTAAACTGGGTTGTTTATAAACAGCAGAAATTTATTTCTCACAATTTTGGAGGCTGGGAAGTTCAAGATCAAGGTTCTAGCAGACTCTGCGTCTGGTGAGAGCCTGTTTCCTGGTTCACAGAGGGCCACCTTCTGTGTCTTCATATGGTGGAAAGGGCTATGCAGCTCTCTGGGATTTCTTTTATAAGGGCACTAATCCCATTCATAAGGGCACTTAACCTCCCTGGGGACTTAACCTCCCAGTGGCCTCACTTCCTAATACCATTCACATTGATGATTAGGTTTCCACATATGAGTTTTGAAGGGACACAAATATTTAGACCATAGCAGCCAGGGAAGGAGGCTCACTACAACCAAGGGATAGGTCATCTTGTCCACCTCCTCATTTAGCTTTCTGTGAGGTAGATGTCCTCTGGGGGAACATTTATATGCTACTCAAATAGCCTCAAAGACTAGCCATTTTTAGAGGTCCATTATATAACTTCCCTTTAGGTGATCTTGGCACCAACCTTCCAGGTCCCTGATAATTTGACCAACCCATTAGCCCCTGCCTGTGTATTTCAGGAAACCTCAGCTTCTCCCTTCTTTCATGTCAGTGGCCAACCAGATGTACTTCCTGAAGTTCTGTCTATGGGAAGATTTTCCTATGGCTTGCAGAGCCACCCCAGACAGATAATTCTTAAACCAGACCAGGCCACTGTCACCCTCTTTTCTCATCAAAGGGTCATAGGGAATACCCGGGGAGACCAGAGGTACAGTTTGAGGGAAAGGCGGGAAGCAGTAAGAAGTCTGACTCATCAGCTTTTGCAGAGAAGAGAAGTGCTGAGAATAGATCTGAGGGTGTGAGGGGATAAAGAATAACAGCTCACCCACGTCTGTGCAGTTCTTTACCCTAAAGTTTAAGTGAAATGATTCTTCATCAAGCTTCTTCTCACTTGATTTAAGAAAATCCTTAGAGATATAACAGCATCAATATTACAAACCAATAAGGAAACAAAGCAATAGCTTAGCCTTTGACATATATTTCTGATAAGTAATGTATTTCATGGTCTTTCCTAAATGTACATGAGGTAGAAGTAGATATATCCAATATCTATACTTAATTGATTTTTGCCAGAAAGTCTATCTTGAAATGTGAGCTTCTGACAAATTCCTTCTATTTGTGCTTTTTTAGAACAAGTTCCATTTTTATGTTGTCTTTGTCAGTGACGGAGGAAATCAGATCAATTTTTTAAAGTCAGTTTTTTATATAAGCATTACTGAAACTATTGAAATCTGAATATGGTGTTTTAAAAATAAACTGTGTTAAACTAATTTGTAATATCAGAAGTCAGGAAGGGAAGCATAAGGGGGCATCTAGGGGCTGGTAATGTTGTGTTTCCTCCTGTGGGTATTGGTTACCTGAGTTAATTTTTTTTTTTGTGAAATTACAACAAGCTGTGCACTTACGAAAGTTGTACTTTTCTATACATGTATTCTTATTCAATAAAAAGAAAAAAAATGAAAGGTGCTCCATATAATGATGACCTTTTGGCAAAAATTTCCATGAAATAGAAACTAGATGAAAAAATTTTATGAAATGCTGCATAATTAGTGGATTCTTCTGGCTAAACAGCCCATCAAAAACACTTACTAAAGACCTAGAATTATTAAAGACCTAAGAATGCAATGACTTGCATTAGATATAGCTGATAGGCCAGTGAGAAGGACAACATATCACAGATTAATCAATTCATTCACAAAACGAAAACACTGAACACTTACTATGTGTCAGACACTAGTCTATAGGCTTGAGATTCCATGAGTAAGTAAAGCATTCCATGTCCTTGTGGAACTGATGCCTAGTGAGGGGAGACAGCCAGCCAATTAACAATAAACAATGAGTAAATTACATGATATGTTAGATTGATAAGGGATGCTTAAGAAAAAGTGCAGAGTGAGTAAGCATTGTGGGGAAGTTTGCAGTTTTAAATAGGCTGTTCAGATCGGCATCACTAAGAAGGTGATATTTATGCAAAGGTATAAAGGAGAAGATATTGGCCATATGGGTAGCTGGGGAAGAGAATCCAGGCAGAGGGAATAGTGAGGCAGGAGAGAACCTGACAAGTTCAAGGCAAAAAAGCCAGTGTGATTAAGACAAAGTGAGAAAAAAGAAAAGGAGTTGATGTGAGGCCCGGGAATCAATGTGGGGAAGGAGAATTCCAGGCTGCTGCAAGATTTCCATTTTCACTTTCAATGAAATGGGGCACCATTGCAGGAATTGGGCCAGAGAGTGGCATAAGCTGACAAATTTTGAAAGTATCTTGCAGCTGTTTTGAGTAGAGGCTGAAGAGGAGAAATAATCCAGGTGAAAAATGATGGTAGCTTGGACTAGACTGATAGCAGTGGACATGTAAATAATGGTCAGAGTTTGAGTATATTTTGAACATTGACCCAACAGGATTTGTTGAAGGACTGGATACGAGATTTGAGGAAAGAGAAAAGTCACATTTGATTTTGAGGTCTTGATCCTGAACAAGGATGAAGCTGTCATTGACTCAGTTTCAGATCAGGGAGACTGTGGGCATAGGAGGATTGGAGAGGAAGATTAGAAATTCAGTGTTGGGCACATTAGGTTTGAAATGTGTATCAGACAGTCTAATAGAGAGGACAAGTAGGGAGTTAAGTAGAAGAGTTTAGAGTTTAGGATGAATGTATGAATACAAATGTAAATTTCACATAAATAGCCATAGAGATTATATTTATAAGACTAGATAATATAACACAGAAGAGAGTATATAATAGAGACAAGAACCAAAGACTAAGGCCTGGAGCACTACCAGAGAAGCACCCAATAATATAGAAAGAAAGAACAGCCAGTTCCATCCCAGAGTATTTCAAGTCTGCAACAGGACTAGTTGACTTAACACCACTTGCCACTGTAATAATTACTTCCCAGGAAAATAAGTCCAAGGATATTTTTCCAGTTTCTATGCCAAGCCATGATAATGATTAATTGCACAGTACCTGGCACATGGTAAGAGCTTCCTAATTATTACAAGTTGTTGAATGAATTATTTCAGGGCTCTGGGAATAAGCCAAAATCTCTTGAGACTTGAGCCTTTATTAGAGAGACCTGATATATGAGACACATTTAGGGCCTTTCCCTTTTGGGCTCTCCAGGAATATTGAGGACCAGATATATCAAGGTGATCCAACCTGAAACTGAACTGGAAGCCAGCAGGCTGCTCCATGCAAATCATCTGTGTTTCCTTCCTAATCAATTCTATCTGTTTTTTTTTTTTTTTTCCTTGAACATCTATCCTTCTGCCTCAGAGCCTTTGGACTTGCTGTTCTCTTAGTCTGGATCATCTACCCCTTTGAATAGCTCATTGTCTCTCTTTACCGAAGTTTCAGTTTAAATTCACCTCTTCAGAGAAGCCAAGACTACTATTGATCACTAGTGATCATTGTTTGGCCTCAGCCTACACTAGTCTCTTCCACTTATCTTTCTCTTTATACCACTTACTACTGCCTGCCATGGTATTATATTTATTTGGTTGGTTGGTTATCCTCTGATTCTCCCACTAAAAGGCAGTCTCCCTGAGACCGGGATTTATTTTGTTCTTCTTCCATCTGCAATATATAGATCTAGAACAAAGCCTCGCCACTAGCAGGAAACTTGATAAATGTTGGTTTATGAATGAATCCACTCTCTCAGATCTGGTCCAGATACCACTGGACCAGTTAAAAATTATATGGATTTCCCACCATGTGGAAGGATTATTATTCAGCATAAGTAAAAGTGAAGAACACGTGATCCCAAACCCACAAAAGCCTGCAATCTGGTTGCTCTAGGTTAGACTGTTAGGCTGATAGCAGTTTACTTCCCATAATTCTATTTCCTGCCAGGCTCCCGAGAGGAGAGACAGTGCTTTGGGTGAAGAACAACACTCATTTTAGCAGAGGTTCCATGGTGTTTTCCATGAGAGTCATCTCTGGGCAAACAATGTAAGCTTCAAAGTAAATTTAGTTTCTCATCTGGGATGAATAACTTGTAATTGTGTCTTATAAATTGTACCCAGCAATCCTTTTCTCACCCCTAGCCCTTGAAGATTGGAGGAAATGGCGTTTCTGACTACACCAGTAACAGGATGGGAGCTTATTTTAAAAACACTTGTAGGAAAGGCTTTGGAGAAAAACTAGCTTATCGGGAGACTCCTAATTCAGGATCTTATATCCTTGATTAAACTCTGACTTTTACAATTTCCCAAAGTACACACACACACACACACGCACACCAGAATTAACTGATTCAGAATGAAACCAGCTAACACAGTGGCGCATTGTGTAGAGGTTGATCTCTATTGTGACCTAACTCCATGGACTACATGGAGTTATAAGAACCAAAACTAGGTATTTGTGTGACCAAAAGGTAAGGAAATTAAGAATACCTAAGGCTATTAAAGGAAAAAAAATAAGAAGGTAAGCAATAAGAAAAGCTTTCAGAGTCTCACAGCTCAGTCCTCTGTTAGGAGGTAAAAGTTTTATTTCTGTCTCAAGTGTAGGCTTAGGCAAACCCAAGTCTTGCTCTTTGTGGTGGGCTTATGAGCAGGGTGAATGGAAAAAGGGAAATTCCTGGCAAGCTCTGGCTTGGAGATGGTACAAAAAAACCTCAGTAAGTATAGTGTATTTCCTTCTTTCCTGAATCCATACTAACTTGCCCAGTAAAACTTTCTTTAGTCCTTTACTGATTCCAAGACTTATTTTAATTTTTGCCTTTCAATTCTTATTTCCTTTCCCACAGATGGTACTGGGTAAAACAGAAGCCTGTAAAAGTAAAGCTTAAAAGACGTTCTTTCCTTTTTTTGGCTTTAAAATGTTTCACATGACTACATGATAGTCCCACCTCATCCACCCACACTTACATTTTTCCTCTTCCTAGCATTAATAGGTCTAAACATGCAGTTAGGCAGGAAATTTAGAATAAGAAACTTTATTATTTTCTTGCCTCTTAGAGGAGTTTTCAAAAAAATATTGGAGGGGTTCTGATTCCAGGTACAACAGAGTTAGTGTACTCACACCACCCTGTTCCTCCCACTGAATGCGGCTAAAAAACCTGGGCAGAATAAGTGGAGCATCTGAGGACTCTGAAAAGTAAATAATAGCAGGCAGATTGGAGATGAAGACCAAAATGGTGAGTGTGTCATCTTTTCCCCTCCAGTTTCCTTTGAAATGAACACAAGACTGCCTGAAACCCAACATAGATACTAAGACACAGAGAGAGCTCAGGTGGGATCCTCCAATTATGGCTTGTAGAGTGGGAAAGGAATGCCTAGCACTAGGAGATAAAAACAATTATTTTAATTTTTTCCCCTTTTCTCCAGTCTTTTATTTATGTTAGCCCCTACTAATTACTGCAGTGGTAGCAATAACAGGAGCACACGGGAGTCACAACTGAGAAAGAGGAACATGCCTCTCCAGTTGGAGGAGCTGTGGCCCAGAGAGGGTGAGGCAAACTCCTGTGGCTTTTTCTACCTCCATGTTCCCTCATCACTTGATCTGAGATGTGGGGACAGTTTCAGAAAGTGCACAACAAAGTAAGGCTACCAGAAACCCAGATTTCTGACCAGAGAACAAGGTGAGAGCCCCAGGACACCAAGGGGTACTAAGGAGATCACAGAGAGAAAGGGATTCAGGATTATAGCCCTTAAAATTGTTTATGAGCTCTTGGGCTCACCCTTGATTTGGAAAGGCACAGATCTGATGCTACCCAACATAGGCATAAAGAACTGAACCAAAAGACTGTCCACTGCCCAGATCTTTGGCTTGAGACTGGGGAGGCACATACATGAGACAGATTTGAGCAGGACTACAAAGTCTTTAAAAAACAGACTGGCATTGGAATCTTAACCCACAAATGGCTGGTCAGAATTTATGAGCTGAACCCATTGTGTCGATTACCTGCTAAAACAAAAATATAAATATTCTTTGCAGGAGTTAAACAAGACCCCACATCTTATAACATGTCATTCAAAACGTCTAGAATACAATCCACAAGTGTGCAGCATGCAAAGAACCAGGAAGATCATGACTCACTTAGGAACTAGCTGACAAAGACTTCCTAGCAGAGCTATTGTAAAAATGCTCCACCAAGTAAGGAAATAAAATCTTATATAGGTGGAATAACAGAATGCCTCAGCAAAGAAATAGAAGATTTAAAGAAGAACTGTCTGAAATGTTAGAACTGAAAAATATAACTTAAAGAAACTCACTGGATAGGCTCAATAGCAGAAAACAATTAACAAAGAAAAAAGTGTACTTGGAGATAGATCAATAGAAAGTATTGAATTTGCATAACAGAGAGAGGCTGAGTGCGGTGGCTCACGCCTGTAATCCCAGCACTTTTAGAGGCTGAGGTGGGTGGATTATGAGGTCAGGAGTTCAAGACCAGCCTGGCCAACATGGTGAAACCCCATTTCTACTAAAAATATAAAAAGTAGCCAGGCATGGTGGCACACACCTGTAATCCTAACTACTCGGGAGGCTGAGGCAGGAGAATTGCTTGAACTTGGGAGGCAGAAGTTGCAGTGAGCCAAGATCATGCCATTGCACTCCAGCTCTGAGCAACAGAGCAAGACTCCATCTTGGAAAACAAAAACAAAAACAAAAAACACCACTCATATAAAGAAAAACTAGTATAATTCACTGATAGCAGTTGTATCTTAAAAGAGCTAAAAGGGGTTCTTCAGACAGAAGTGAAATGATCCTAGAAGGAAACTTGTGATGCAGAAGGAAGAGCAACAGACATGGCAAGTATATTGAAAAATAGGTTATTCTTCTTTTATGAATATTTTAACATATGCTTGATGGTTGAAAAATTATAACATTTCCTGGTAGAGTTTTCAATGTATATAAATATAATAAATAAGACAACTACAACACAAAGCAGGGAGGGAAAATAAATCTGCATGGTGGTAAGGTTTCTATAGTCCATGTAGTAAAATATGGATTCGAAGTAAATTTTGAAAAGTTAAGTATATGCATTGAAACTATAAGACTTAACTAAAGCAGTGCTTAGAGGAAATTTACAGTTTCAAATCAATCATCAAAATTTTCAATTCAAGAAATTAGAGAAAAGAAGATTAAAATAATCCCAAAGCAATCAGAAGGAAAAATAAATAAATATAAGAGCCCAGTCCATGAAACCAAAACCAGAAAAACGATAGAAAAGTCAATGAAACCAATAGCTGGTTCTTTAAAGTATGTATATTTAAAGAACCAGAATACATACACATATTTTAAAGAACAAGAATGGGCCAGGCATGGTGGCTCATGCCTGTAATCCCAATACTTTGGGAGGCCGAGGCAGGCGGATCACCTGAGGTCAGAGGTTTGAGAGCAGCCTGACCAACATGGAGAAACCCCGTCTCTACTAAAAATACAAAATTAGCCAGGCGTGGTGGCATATGCCTGTAGTCCCAGCTACTCGGGAGGCTGAGGCAGGAGAAACACTTGAACCCAGGAGGTGGAGGTTGTGGTGAGCCGAGATTGTGCCATTGCACTGTAGCCTGGGCAACAAGAATGAAACTGTCTCACAGAAAAGAAAGAACCAGAATGATAGAGTTAAAAAAAGTAAATACATACAAAAAATACATGTAAATACATACCAAAAAAGTAAATACATACCTTTATACAGATTGAAAAAAAAGACACCAATTACCACTATCAGGTATGACGAGGATATCACTAGACTCCACAGACACGAAAAGGATAAGAGAATGCTATGAACAACTGTACACATGTAAATTTGGCAACTTAGAAAAACTATACCAATTCATAAAAAACCATAAAACTACCACCACTTACCCAAGGTGAATGGTGGTAGTAACCTAAAAAGCCTTATAACTATTAAAGGAATTAATTCCTAGTTAATAACTTTCAAAAAAAGGAAATTTCCAGGTGTAGACTGTTTCACTGGTAAATACTACCAAACATGTGAAGAAGAAATAACACCAATTCTACAAAATCTCTTCAGAAAAGAGAAGAGGAAGAAATACTACCTAATTCATTTTAGGGGCCAGCATCACCTGATATAACAACTAAAGACAGTATAAGAAAACTACAAACCATTATTGCTCATGACAACAGATGAAAAATCCTCAATATATTCAAATCCAACAACAGATAAAAAGAATAATAAACCACACCAAATGGAATTTATATTGTGAATGCATGATCTAATGTTAAATATCGGTCAGTGCAATTCACCGTATTAACAGCATAAAGAATAAAAAAAACTCACGTGGATCACAGATATAAATAGAAAATATACACCTGTAAAACTTTTAGAAGAAAACAGGATAAAAATCTTCATGACTTTGGGTTAAGGAAAGAGTTTTTAGTCATGACAACAAAAGCACAATCCATAAAGGAAGAAACTGACATGTTGGATTTCACCAGAATTAAAAACTTTTGCACTGCAAAAGACATTGTTAAGAGTATGAAAATAAAAGCTACAGATGGAATAAAATATATGCAAATCACATTTCCAACAAAGGACTTTTATCCAGAATATATAAAGAATTCTTAAATCTTAACAAGAAAACAATCCAGTTTTTACATGGATAAAGCATTCAATAGATACTTTACCAAAGAGGATGTATAGATGGTAAATAAATCCATGAAAAAATGTCCAACATCACTAGCCATGAGGAAAATGCAAATTAAAGCCATAATTACACACCCATTACTAAGGCTAAAATAAAATTTTTAAAAAACCTGAAATACCAAGTGGTAGTAAGAATGCTGAGCCACTGGAACTCTCAAACTTTCCTGGTGAGAATGTAAAATAATACAGGTACTCTGGAAAAAAGTTTGTCAACTTTTAAATGAAGTTCAAAATATATCCACCACCATATCCAGCAATCTTACCCCTTAGGTATTTAGCATAGAGAAATAAATAAGTTTACAAAATAACCCCTTATAGAGAAACGTTTATATAGTAGCTCTATTAATAATTACCACAAACAAAACAACCCAAATTCCTTCAAATGGTGAATAAATTTAGTACATGTAAATAATGAAAAACAATTCAACAATATAAAGAAACCAACTACTGAATCATGCAACAACTTGGGTGAATCTCAAAGGCATTAAGCTGAGTGTACTAGTCTATTCTCACGATGCTAATAAAGACATACCTGAGACTGGGTAATTTATAAAGGAAAGAGATTTAATTGACTCACACTTCCACATGGCTGGGGAGGCCTCACAATCATGGCAGAAGGCAAATGAGCAAAGTCACATCTTACACAGTTACAGGCAAGAGAACTTGTGCAGGGGAACACCCACTTATCAAACCATCAGATCTCATGAGACTTATTCACTACCATGAGAACAGTATGGCGGAAGCCACCCCCATGATTCAATTATCTCCACCTGGCCCTGCCCTTGGCATGTGGGGATTACAATTCAAGGTGAGATTTGGGTAGGGACACAGCCAAACCATATCACTGAGTGAAAGGAAGCCAGTCTCAAAAGGTTACATACTACATGATTCCATTTATATTAAATTTTCTAAAAGACAAAACCATAGTGATAGACAATAGATCAATGATTCATGATCTGTTAGGAATTAGGGGTGGGAGAGGAATGGAATGACAAAGGGATAACATGAGGGAGCTTTCCGGGGTGATTGAACTGTTCTGCATCTTGATTGTGATGGAAGTTACATGAATTTATATACGTGTCAAAATGTATAGAACTGGGCCAGGTGTGGTGGCTCATGCCCGTAATCCCAGCACTTTGGGAGGCTGATGGGAGAGGATTGCTTGAGGCCAGGGGTTCAAGACCAGCCTGGGCTACATAGCAAGACCACATGTCTACTGGCAATAAAAAATTAGCTGATGTGTTGGCACGCAGGTTGAGGAAGGAGGATTGCTTGAGCCTAAGAGGTCATGGCTAGAGTGAGCTATGATTGCACTGCTGCACTGTAGCCTAGGTAACAGAGTAAGACCCTGTTCTGCACAACATCCCCACAACGCCACAAAATTATAGAAATAAACGTACAGATAAGGTCAATTTTGCTGTATGTTAATTTTTTTTTTTTTTTTTTTTTTTGAGTTGGAGTCTCATTCTGTCACTGGGCTGGAATGCAGTGGCAAGATCTCGGCTCACTGCAACCTCTGCCTCCTGGGTTCAAGCAATTCTCCTGCCTCAGCCTTCCGAGTAGCTGAGATTACAGATGCACGCCACCAGGCCTGGCTAATTCTGGTATTTTTAGTAGAGGTGGGGTTTCACCATGTTGGCCAGGCTGGTCTCGAACTCCTGACCTCAGGTGATTCACCCACCTCAGCCTGCCAAAGTTCTGGGATTACAAGTGTGAGCCACCATGCCTAGCCTGTTAATTTTTTAAAATAAGACTAGAAAAACTAAAAGATTGCATAGATACTGTATATAAAACAGGCAAAAAAAGCATTATTTTATTCAGTTTTTCTCTTACATTTATCTGGGGTAGAAAACAGTTTAGGCAATGTCCTTTCAGATTTAATAATCTACAGGTTTGTTCATTCCCAACTCCCATGAAAGCAGCCATGAAATTTGAGTCATCCAGTGTAGATGTGGATCAGATTGCTAAGGAAGAGGACGGGCTATCAGAAAGTTAATGACTTGGCCAGATGCCATCATTTAAAGGAACAAAGAGGACATTCAAACCTTAATGGAAGTATTCAGTCCATGAGACAAGAAGACATGCTTTCATTTTAATCAGCTTTTCCTGCATTATGTTCCATGAGTTTGGTAGGCCAGCAAATTACCAACTTCAGGTTCTTAAGCTCACAGGAAAGAGAAACCATTACTTTTCCATGTTTTTTGGAACAGAACTCTCTGTACGCAACAGAATTGGGACTCCAAGACCAAAGTAAGACTATAAGTCTGCGGATTTATTTATTCATTTATTTATTTATTTATTTATGGCTAGGTTGAGGCTTCCTCAAAACTTACCTGCCTTGAGCACAGTTGTTCCCAGCTCTTAGCACATAATAGATGCTTATTTTGAGCTTACCGGATTGAATTGAATATTAGGAGGTGGCTTTGACTTGCTGGGATTATTTTTAGGATCCTTAGTTCCAGACTGGGTTAGCAGTTGTAGTAAAAATAAGAGGACAATACCTGAGTAGAAAAAAAGAGGGTCTTGGTGAGATGCTTTTCATGGTTAGAATATGGTATCCCAGATCAGAAAACAGAGAGGCATCAATTGGAATCCCATCAATGTAAGTCAGGAAAATTGGCCTTGACTTCAGACTGGGGACTGGCTTTCCAGCACTCACAGAGGAAATGGCCACAGGGATAGCAGAGGCAGGTGTAGACTGGTGAGCCACCATGAGAAGCAGATGGAGGTACCCTTCGAAAATATCAGAATTGGCCAGGTGCAGTGGCTCACGCTTATAATCCCAGCACTTTGGGAGGTCAAGGCGGGAGGATCGCTTGAGGCCAGAAGTTTGAGATCAGCCTGGCCAACATGGCAAAACCCCATCTCTACTAAAAATATAAAAATTAGCTGGGCTTGGTGACCCATGCCTGTAATCCCAGCTACTCAAGAGGCTGAGGCATGAGAATAGCTGGAACCCAGGAGGTGGAGTTTGCAGTGAGCTGACCACACTCCAGCCTGGGTGACAGAGCAAGACTCTGTCTCAAAAGAAAAAAAAATGCAAAAGAAAATATCAGAGTGACCTGGGAACTTGCTTTATCTTGGCTTGGTCAGCTTTCCATGTTACCTCAGAAAAAGCAGGGGTACTGTAAGAATACACATGCATTTCTTCTGGAAACTGCTCAGGAACTGAAGCAACACCAGCTTAGACCTACACTGCCACACTTGGCTATTTGCTGCATTTTCTTCTCTCTACTCACCAGCCTCTTCTGCCTATATATTTGCTCCTGTTAACACTGCTAAGAGGCAGATCTCTTAGCATTTTCTAGTTCCAGTGGGTTGCAGAATCTTACTGAACCATTGTAATACGTCACTGCCTAACGAATTGAACGGTTGCCCTTGGGGTTCACCATGACTGTAGCTGGGATCACAAGGAACAAACCCGACCACAACAGATCAGGGGATAGGGATAGGGAAGTTCCCTTCACAAGGGGTGTGAGGGGCAGGAGCTGATATTTCAAGGAAGAATTCCTCTAGACTTGGGGGCTAAGGCTGATGTACTTCATGATACCCTTCTTATTCATTTATGTTATACTGGAGTTGAAGGGAGTGGTAAGGGCAGTGGCTTTCTTTAATCTAGAAAGACATACTCACAGAGAATTACTATAGAACATAGCTTGTGTTGTTGGCTGGGCACTCATAGGTCCCACACAGAGATGGCATGTTGCTTTCTTGGCATTTAAGGTGCCCTGGCATTTAAGGTGCTGCATATATCTTTTGGAGAGACAGCATGTGTTGGCTAAGAGCATGAGTTTAGGCTGCTTGAGTTTCAATTTCAGCATGGCCACTTGCTTTGTGATTCTGGTTTTTTCTTTTTTTTGAAACAGGATCTCCCTCAGTTACCCAGGCTGGAATACAGTGGCAACATAATCATTCACTGTAGCCTCAGAGCCTTGACCTCCCTGGCTCAAACGATCCTCCCACCTCAGCCTCCCAAGTAGCAGGGCCTATAGGCATGTGCCACCATGCCCAGCTAATTTTTTTTTTAATTGTCAGTAAAGACGGTTAGTAGAGATGCTGTCTCATTACGTTGTGCAGGCGAGTCTCTAACTCAGCTCAAGCGATCTTTCTGCCTCAGCTTCCTAAAGTCCTGGGATTACAAGCACAAGCCACTACGCCTGGCCTGCTTTGTGATTTTTGAATCAACAGCTTCACCCTCTGAACTTCCATTTTCTTAGTTATAAATTGGAGACAATTACTTTTTGTTGTTTAAAACAGAATTCCGATCATGTTGCTCTACTACCTAAAATCCTGCATGGCTTCTCATTGCTCAGAATAAAATCCCATTGAAACCTCCACTTTGAATGATTACCTGAATTGCCCTCTCACCCTTTATTTTCATTTATTCATTTATTGATTTAATAATTATTTATGTGTATGTTCTAGACCAGGCACTGTTGATAGATCATTGAACCAAGCTAAGTTACTGCCACCTTACTTGACAGAAAAGTATGCAATAAATATGTAGACAAATTAAAATATACTACAATGTTAGGTGCCATGGTTCACTCATGAAAATATCAAGCAGATTGAGGTAGAGAGAGCTACTTTAGGTGGGGTGGCCAGGGAGGCGTCCCTATAGAACGCCTCAAATGTCAAAATGACATTTGAGGGGCATCTGCAGGAGGTAAGGAGGTGAGTGAGCCGTGTCACTATGAGAAACAGTGTTCCTGGCAAGAGAGCAGAAGATCAAAGGCCCAGCAGCAGAGGTATGGCTGGCATGTTGCCGTACTTACCCGACCAAACATCTGATGGTACAACCTGCCATTGTCGTCCCTACACCTGATCGCCTGATCAGCCCAATGCTATTAGAGGAACACATGCCACCAGGCCGACTGTGACACTGTAGTCTATTGTTTCATCTCCCAATTGGGTTCTCAGAACACCTTCTATTGTTCTTAGCTCCCTCTCTCACTTGCTTGGCAGTTGTTCCAAACATTCACACCTCACTTAAGCCAAAAATAAGAACAACAAAAGCCACAACCTTTTCTCATATTTTCTATGGTTCAGGCAATATGCTAAGTTGTTTTTCCCATACATTTATCATATTTAATCTTTACCTCAAACGTATAGGTTAAGTACTGTAATTTTATAGATGAGAAAACTGAAACTTAGAGAGGTGAAGCAACTTGACTGTAGATCCCACCAGTGACTGTAGATCCCACCAGTGACTGGTGGAGCTGAGGGTCACACCAGAGCAGGGGCTGTGCCGACCTAATCCGCATCCCAACGCCATCCCCATCAGCAAACTGTCTCATGTCATCCCCTACCCTCCTTGCTCAGAAAACCTGTCAGCATGAAAGCCTTTAGATTGCTTACATAGTTACCAAATTGAATCAACTCTGAGACTATTCATTTTAAGAAGCACCATTATTTCATGTAACACCAAGAGGTAAATGCTGCAGTTACACTATAAAACAATGCTAAGACCATTTCTATAAAACAGATGTTTCAAAGTGAAAATAGACTCTGTTCAACAATTGATGGACTTTAAATACAGTACATCCATAGCCATCAAAGCCTTTTCCTTCCTGTGCCAAAAGGTAGGATGTCCCTCCTCAAGACTAAAATCCTCTTCCTATGTTCTTTATTCTTTCTTTTCCTTGACCTGCTTTTCCTTGATTTTTTTCTTTCTCTCCATTTGTTTTCAACTCTACTTTCCTAAGAATGAAAACATCTTCAGGTCTCTTATCCTGAAAATCTTGTGCTTGACTCATCCTACATCTCCTCTAGCAATTATTCTATTTTAAGTTTTCCCTTGTTATTCCTTCTTTCTTTCTGTCTGGTATTTATCTTGAGACCTATAAAGGATTTTACAAAGATAGCCTTGGTCCTAATTATATTAGATATTTTGGTCCCAATTATAAAGCCTAACATTTGTTTACAGCATCTTTGTTGAGGGCATATGTTGTATTTGTTTCTTCCCAGAAAACCTTTCACTGGAGAACAGTCTTCCCCCACACTATCCCATAGAAATACTGTTCACTATATCTGGTTCAGGAGGACTGACTCTCCCAACTCCTTTCTCCAGGAGTGGACACATGATCCAGGACTGGCCAGAATTCTACATCAAGGTGAGTTTTTGCTGCCTCATGGAAACGAGGCCAATCAAAATCCTGCCCTGAATTTTTCTCTAGGAGCTCTTGGGAAAGAGGTACAGTCATGTGCTGTATAACCACACTTGAGTCAATGATAGACTGCATATATGACAGTGGTCCCATATCTGATTATATCATCATATTTTTACTATACCTTTTCTATGTGTAGATATGTTTAGACACACAAATACCATTGTGTTACAACTGCCTACCGTATTCAGCACAGTAACATGCTGTACAAGTTTGCAGCGCAAGAGCAATAGGCTATACTATATACACATCTATGATGTTTGCATGACAACGAAATCACCTACTGATGCATTTCTCAGAATGTGTCCCCATCATTAAGTGATGCATGACTGTATTCTTTCTACAAAGATTGCACTGCTGGTGGCCATCTTGTTGATCATGCGGAATAGCCTACGAGATAGAGGTGTGGATCTCTATTGTCATTACCTAGAATCAAAGACACCTAAGCCAGGATACTCCTAGACTTTTCAGGCACATAAGCTAATAAATTCCCTTTTGCTTTTGCTGTTTGATTGGTGTCCTTGTCACTTGCAATTGAGAGTGCTAATACAGCCTTACAGTTTTCAAAGAGCTTTCAAGTGCATTGTTTTACATGAGCTTGTGGTTTTAGAGGACAAGGTATGTGTCTGTCTTGCTCATGACTAAATTTCTGGGACTAAGCACAGTGCTAGGCATATGAGAGTTACTAAAAAATGTTTGTTGAATGAAGTGGGCCACATAGGTGTTATTACTTACACTTGTTTCAAAAAGCCAGATATTGAAATCAGAGAGGTAGTCAGGTGGTAGAGCTGGGTGATCATGGACTAGGTGAAGAGGATATGGTGAAAGCCTAAACTGGGAGGAGGCATCATAAACAGGATGCATTTGAATTACCATATGGGGGTCATATTCATTTTAGTCTTTTTTCTAGACTTCTACAGCAGCTCTTAACTATCTCTCCCATCAACTTTTGCTCCTCTACAATTCACTATCCACTCAATGGCCAGAAAAAGGTGTCACATCAGATCCTATTACTTTTTTTTTTTTTTTTAAAGACAGGGTCTCACTCTGTCACCCAGGATGTAGTGCAGTGGCATGATCATGGTTCACTGTAGCCTAGACCTCCCAGGCTCAAGCAATCCCCCCGCCTTAGCTCCTGAGTAGCTGGGTCTACAGACACATGCCACCACACCCAGCTAATTTTTATTTTTATTTTTAGAAATGGGGTTTCACCATGTTTCCCAGGCTGTCTTCTTTAAAAAAAAAACATTTTTTTTAAATTCTATGAGTGCATGTCCCCAAGCTCAGCTAATTTTTACATTTTTGAAGAGACAGGGTCTCACTATGTTGCCTAGACTTGTCTGGAACTCCTGGGCTCAAGTAATCCTCCTGCCTCAGCCTCCCAAAGCATTGGGATTACAGGTGTGAACTACCGCTCCTGACCAGATCCTGTTACTCTTTTGCTTTAAACACTCCAGTGGTTTCCCTCTACTTTCAGGAATAAAAGCTCAAATTCTCAACATATCCTACAAGGTCCTTATAATCATGCTGGCTCCTGCTTATGCCTTAGCTTCATTTCCTCCTGCCCTTCAGTGTATTCTCTCTGCTCCAGCCACAATAGCCTTCTTTCCATTCTAGAGAAATACAGTTATCCCTCAACTCAAGGCCTTTGCCTAAAACACGCCTCCTCCTCCACTCTTCATTTAGTTGTTTCTTCCTAAACATTGAGTTCTCAGCCCCCATCATTTCCTCCAGAGTCTTTTCTGAGTCTTCTTTCCCTACTCTCATTTTATTTTAGTTTTGAGATGGAGTCTCGCACTGAAGTGCAGTGATATGATCTCGGCTCATTGCAATCTCTGCCTTCCAGGTTCAAGCAATTCTCCTGCCTCAGTCTCCTGAGTAGCTGGAATTACAGGCACCCAACACCACGCTCGACTAATTTTTTTAGTTTTAGTAGAGACAGGGTTTCACCATGTTGACCATGTTCAGGTCTCAAACTCCTGAACTCAAATGATCCTCCTGCCTCAGTCTTCCAAATTGCTGGGATTACAGGCGTGAGCCACTGCGCCTGGCCCCTACTCTCATTTTAGATCAGACCCGTTTCTATCTACCCCATCCCTGTACTTTGATTGCATAGCACCTGGTGACCATCACTTTACCATGATTACTGACCATAGACTCTCCCAGAGACCACCAAAATATGCTGTTGATCAAGTAAAACTTATAAATGTTTCAGAAGGGAGAAGTCAGGAGCTGATATCTGTAGAGTTTTGAGGCCTAGACTCAAGTAGTTTAAGGAAATCTGATTGAAAGCAAAGTATTTTATATAATAATTTAGAAATGGTGAAGAGAGTGAGGTAAGAGTCTTGAGACAAATCTTGATAAATAAACAGTTGTTTGACGAGCAAGCAGTTTGCAAGTTAAGTGATTTATTGTACTGAGAAATTGGCTGTTTGAGAAGCTAAAGTTCAGATAAATTGATTTTTAGGAGTTCCTAAAGCAAAAAATAAACATATTTACTGGTATATAGCCTTGCCTCGCTGGGCAAGAATTACTGGAACAAATAGTGAAGTCATGTTAATATAAGAGGTCTTAGTTCTTATTCCTGAGTTAAGGTATGTGGGTGCAGATTGTCTCAGTCCTCATGATGTATCTGTGTTTATGTCACCATTTCCCCAGCAGCACTTGTAGCAATTGCAACTTTTCATTTGATTAATGTCCATTTCTGCCAGTGGACTGTGTGCTCTGTGAGGGAAGGAGTAACATCTGTTTTGCTCATCATTTTATTCTTTATACTGGGCACAACACCTGGTACTAATATTTGTTGAATGAATGAGATCATGAACAATAGCCTGGATGGGAGGATGGGAGGAGGAATCAGAGAATACTCTGCCTTCAGTCCTGTGTTAGAGCAGTTCCTGTAATGCCAAGGTGAGCACTGGGAGAACGTGTTTAGAAGAGAGAGGTGAGAAGTTCCACTTTGGGGGAGCTGAGTTTCATTTTCAACAGGAAACATACATCTGGAATTCAGGAAAGAGAAAATTGAGGGGAACAGATGCAAAATTTATAAATTTTATTTATTTAGAATGGCTTTCAAAAAGCAAAGCAATGTGGAGCTGTCAGATGGTTATCATGTTCTATTAGTCTGCTAGGGCTGCCATAAAATACCACAGACTGGGTGGCTTAAACCATAAAAATTTATTTTCTCACAGTTCTGGGGACTGGAAGTCCAAGATCAAAGTGCTGGAAAATTCAGTTTCTGGTGAGGGCTCTCTTCTTGGTTTGCAGACAGCTGCCTTCTCGCTATGTTCTTATATGTCCTTTCCTCAACATGCACATGGAGAGAGAAAAGAACTGTCTGGTGTCATTTCCCCTTCTTATAAGGACACCAGTCCTATTGGATTAGGGTCCCACCCTTATGATCTCATTTAACTTTATCTCCATAAAGGTCCTATCCCCAAATACAGTCACATTGGTGGTTAGGGGTTCAACATATGCATTTGAAAAGGACATAATTCAGTTCATAAGACATTGCTATGAATATAACTTTATCATAGAAAATCCTCCAAAAAACCCCATACAGATTGATAGACCTTCTTAGTTTGGCTAGGGCAAGGCTTATTAAATGTACTATGTTGTAAAGACGATAATAAATACATACATAGCACTTTCTGTGGGCTAATCAGTCTCCTAAGTGCTTTGCCTCTATTAACTTATTAAATCTCATAATGACTCTGTGAGTGAAGTGCTATAATCATATCCATTTACAGATAAGGGACATGAAGACTGAACAAAAACTGCTTGCAATCACATGAAACAGGACTGGCTACATTAACATAACTTTAGTATTCTGGGAAATTCTTGTCCAAGGAGATAAAGTTGCAAACTATTTGTTTTAAGAACATTCTGAAAATTCATTTATCTGAACAACAGACTGTACAACTGGCCAACCCAGATTGCTTATCAAAGAGCTGTTAACTCAAGAATCCCTTCGAAACCTATGCCTTGCTGGGTTTACCAATCCTAAATTATTAAATCATAAACTTGGCCTGGTCAAAGTCAAGTCCCCACATGGAAAAATCCCACCCTAAACCAGACTCCCTAAACCTTATAAATATCTACTTTTGAAGTCCTTCTTCTGAGATACAACTAAGAGTCTGTCAAGGCAGTGCTGTCCCTTAATGCAATAAGCAATAAACTTGGCTTTGATTGACCAACGGATTATTTTTCTGGTCTTTTCAGGGAGTGAGCAGTTAACAGAAACAAGAGATTAATGCCTTATGCCCAGTGCTTGGCTATGTGTTCACTAATTTTGTGCAAAAAGGAAATAAGGCCTGAATTTACTATCCAAATAGACAGGCACCCCTACTTGGGTGAAGAAAGTTAAGTTTTAGGAAAATTAAAGGCAGAATTCTCTGTGTCTGTTATAGACTCAGCATAGCACTGAGCTGAATTTTATATGAGCCTAGACTAAAGACAGAAGCAGGGTATTTAGTTGAGTATAGCCAAAAACATCATCAAAACTGGCCAGGTGAGACTGAAGATTAGAGTGGGGAAGCTCCCTAGGACTGTCAGGTACAGAGAAGAAGCACTGGATTTATTTGCAAGTGACACCTGCACCAAAAAATAAATAAAATTAAAAAAAATTTTTTTTTTTTGAGAGGGAGTTTCACTCTGTCACCCAGGCTGGAGTGCAATGGCCCGATCTCAGCTCACCTCAACCTCTGCTTCCTGGGTTCAAGTGATTCTCCTGCCTCAGCCTCTCGAGTAGCTGGGATTACAGGCATGCGCCACCATGCTAATTTTTGTGTTTTTAGTAGAGACAGGGTTTCTCCATGTTGGTCAGACTGGTCTTGAACTCCTGACCTCAGGTGATCCACCTGCCTCGGCCTCCCAAAGTGCTGGGATTACAGGCGTGAGCCACTGCACCCGGCCTAAAATTTTTTTAAAGTACTGGTTTTGGATTCAAAAATGTGTTTATGTTCACCATTTACCAGTGATTTTACTGTGGGCAATTAACTTCCCCAAACCTCAGTAGCTCACCTGTAAAATGGAAATAATGTCGGTACCTACATCATAGAGTTAATATGACGGCCAAATGGGACAGTATATGCCAAGAGCTTGTCATGGTGTAATTGGTGGTATTAACTGTTATTATTATAATTCACTGCAGGATTGTAGGGCTTGGTAAGAGGAAAGATATGATCAGTGGTATACTTGAAGGGGATTGAATAATGCAAAAATAAGAGAGAAATGTATTCAAAGCTGGGAATTCAGGATATGGCTTTTCTGTAGTAGTTTGGCATTTTTCCACAAAGACTAGTCATCAAGGCCACAGGGGCTGTTTCCCTAGCTAAATTCTCTCCCTTGGATGTTAAAGTGCTATTTACCTGTCATGAAGGCTGCCTAGGCAGAGTTTGGAACTGTAGAAGAAGCTTGACCTTAAAAGGTCAAGAATTTAGAACTCAACAGAGATGAAATCTGTCAGTAAAACAACTAAGTGTTTTTGTGGGGATGTGTGGGAGGTGGGAACTGTTTTTTTTAAAGATGCTATCAGTGGTGATGCAAAAGAATATGAGCTAATGAGCCCAAGGCTGTTCCTTCTCAAACCTGCTTATTCACCAACCAAGCAAGTCCTGCCCAGGAGGGAGAGAAAGAGGTGATGTTAAGTGAGCTCAGTGCTTACTGTGTGCCATGCCAGTTTTATGTTTGGCCTCCAAAGACAAAGGGAAGAGAAAGAGAAAGGAGGGAAGCTACTCTTCTCATTATTTGTAGAACTACAAACCCAATATTTATTGTGTGCTTACCATGTGCCTCTAGGTACTATGCTTTGCACACATTACCTTGTTTAATCCTTCTCACAAACCTTTCCAGGTATTTTTATCCTCATCATTGAACTCCTCATTGATTTCCTCTTGTTTTCTTATTAAGTACTCACAACTTTGTGAAAGAACTCTGGTGTCAAGAAGAATTCAATAATTTGTAAGCAGACAGGAGAAATGTGATGTGGTGTTTGACTGAGTATGGCAGCAAAGAAGAGTATAGAGAATCAACAATAAAAGTTTAAAGAGCAACAGAATGGAAAGATGGCAGGTCGAACAAGGAAAAGGGCTCACAACCTCTATTTTAATGGTGTGGGCCTCAAGAGTAACCACATATCCATGGGAGGGCCTCTAAATATAAAGACAAAAGTCTTGATGGTGATCTTGTGATTATGAGACTGGAAAAGTTGGATCATTTTCTGTTCCTAATGTTACATTTGGAAAATTCAGCAGTTTTCTAGATCCCCAGAGAATCCTTAGAATAAGGTCAAAAGTTGTAAAATGAAATACTGTTTATATACTATTAGTCACCTTCATTGTTATTTTATGTGATTTGATTTTTAAGTTAACATGGTCTCAAGATGCCATCCATATGAGTTTTAATAATTTTCATTTAGTCTTCTCTCTTTATAAGAGATGCAGGAGTGATTCATTTTTGTACTAGTTAATATCAACTCTTTCTCAGAAGTAGTCAAAATATAAATAAAATTTCTTCAAAAGTAACCCAGGAGCAACAGCTGAGCAGTGCCAGAGTTGTGAGGTAAACATCAATCATTTCACAAATGTTCTGACTTGTTGAGCAGTGTTCATTTCCAGGTTTCAAACTTAAAGTATCTATTAAGCAATCTTAAAAGAAAGAACACCGCCTTAGGAAAAAAGAGATTTGCCAAACTCTTCATACTTCCTTCAATAACTGCTTAGCAAACACTCTTGAGTGTCTTCTATGGGCAATGGTCTGTATCCATAGGGATACAGAGATGAATGAACATGAACTTGGACAAAAATTATTATACAACACAAAGTAGGAAAACGGTGCACAAAGCATAAAGAAATTAGCGGAGGGAGGGATTGTTTGATGGAAGGTCTTAGGGAGTAGGTGGGATTTGAATTTGGGTCTTGGATGGGTAAGTAAGGTAGGGCAGCAGGGTGGGCGGCAAAAAGTGGGAGGTTACAGTAAGTACAGTGGTCAATAGCCTATTTTGACTGAAGTAAGGGTTAAGGCTGTTGGAGCCTGATGATAGATGTGATGCTGTAAACTCACTGGATGTTTTCAAAAGAGAGCCATTAAAAACTGCGTAGAGGAGCTATTTCCTTTGCTGTTACTGAATAATGTGAAAAGATCCATACCAAATGATGCACTCTGTACCTTTCTCCCTCAGCCTCCTCCCTGGCAGGCAGGCCTGTAGAGGCTACCAGATCAAGGGTCTTTCTCACTCTCTGGTTTGGCCAATGGGTGACATTCTTGTAGGCGATCCAAAAGCAGGAGTTGGGTGATGTGAGGGAATTTATTTTCTAGGCTCCTGTCCTGGAGAGTCATCTTGGGCAGCTTCAGTTCATATAGGAATTTCACAACTTCTCTGAGTCTTTGGGTTCTGATGACTGTTCCTTCTCCTTTTCTGGTTGGGCCGACAGGTGGTAAAAGCCTGGCTTAGACCCTGCCCTATTTCTGTTCCCTACACTCTTCCATTCTTGTTGTCCTTTTATTAAACCTTCCTATAATTGTCCTAAGGGGAGTGTGCTCTCTCTTTTCCCTGCTAAGACCTCAATCAGACCTGAGAGAAAGAAACATTGGCATCTGCTCACTTCAATCACCAAGGCAATGTTTATGCTAGGGGACTCCACATTCCAGGCTAAAATTTATAAGAAGAATGTTTGCACACCTGACCCAGATTAGCTAATCAGATATTGTTTTTGGGAGTCTGCATTAAGAAATTCTCCATATGGACTAGAGAGTAGGTGAACTCAGGAATTTTGATGTGCTGTTTGTCCACTGAGTAAACTGAGAAACAGAGGAAGTTGGTCCATAGAGAAATTCACTTACTGAAGTTGTCTGAATTCTGAATGGCTCTTCAGTCTTTGGTTCCATTCTCTTCTGAGGGCCAGGTAAATTCTTGTACTCAAGTGCCATGAGATAACTCTGTTTTCTTACAATAAACACTACACACACATACACACACACACACACTTTTTTATTGGCTTAAGCACGTTTAAGTTATTTTCTGTTACTTGCAGCAAATGAGTCTTGACTAATAGAATATCCAACACATATAATCCCAGTTACTACTTACGGAGTACTTACTGTGTGCCAGACTTTACATGACTTATCTTCTTTAATCCTCTCAACTGCACTGAAAAGTAGTTTTTTTTTATGACTCAGATCTTTCTTGGCTTGAGAATTTCTTCCAATAAATCTAGGTGTCCCTCAGTTTTTTCTGGGTGTTCCCAAAGGGATGTCTCATAGTTTCTCATAAACCAGTGTCAGCCTCAATCACCACACAATCTGTTCTGTTCTTTTCCTTCATTGATGACTTCACTCACAGATGTCATTGCACACCATGAAAATGATAATATCTACATTCAAGATGCCACCTGGAGATGCTGCAAAATGTTATGGTCCTCAGTGTGGTCAAGAGAGAAGGAGCATGACTCCTCCCCCATTCCATGTCAACTCAGTTCTTTAGAAGCTCGTAATGTAGCCAGGGGCTTGCAAAGCCTTTTGATGAGGTCTATGAGCAGAGCTTCCCAAATGTGCATCATGGCATGCTAGTGTACCACAAGGGTTCAGGAGTGCCAGGATATTGACCCCCCTAGCCCTTGGGGCAGCCCGGGAGGGACTGGGCGACTAGAGCCCTAGCACCGTCATTTGGCTTTGAGCAGTTTTATTTCAACCCCAGTGTGGACTACAGATACTGTCTTTTTAAAAATTTTTTTTAATGTTTAAGTTCCAGATACATGTGCAGAATGTGCAGGTTGTTACATAGGTAAATGTGTGCCATAGTGGTTTACTGCACCTATCAACCAATCACCTAGGTAGTACGTCCCATATGCATTAGCTATTTATCCTGATGTTCTCCCTCCCCCTGCCCCGCTGACAGGTCCTTGTGTATGTTGCTTCCCTCTCTGTGTCCATGTGTTCTCATTGTTCAGGTGCCACTTATGAGTGAGAACATGTGATGTTTGGTTTTCTGTTCCTGTGTTAGTTTGCTGAGGATAATGGCTTCCAGTTTTATCCATGTCCCTGCAAAGGACATGATCTCCTTCCTTTTTATGGCTGCATGATACTATCATTTTCTATAAATACCATGTGATGAAAAAGAGCCCAGGGATCTAACAATCCACACAAGCCCCCAACCTTGGGCCAACCATAGAGGATACAAATCCAATCTGGACCAGATCAACAGGAGACATCATGCTATTATTTAGATGCTTGCCTTTTTCTACTTTCTGGTCTTCTTTGTCATTTACTTGTATGTAAATGAATGAAGGCAGATTATGATGTGTGTGTGTGTCTGTGTGCATATATTATTAGGGAATAAGAATGGTGTTGTCTAGGTATTGTCTCACTAGCCAGCCAAAAATATCTTATTAAATATGTATTGTCCTACTCTTTCCTATGAGGATTCAGTCTGAGTTAGGTCACCTACCTGAGGTCACACACCAAATGACAGAGGTGTGATTCCAACACAGGCTCATCTGGTTTGAGAGCCGTGTGCCTGATTCTTCACTATTGCCACATCCCTTCTTTCCAATGTTTCATTGATTAGGTAGGGTAAGACCATCAAATCCACATTTAGGGAATGTCTGGGCAGCCACGAAATGCACCTGTCAGAACTTCCTTCAAAAGGGAACTGCTACAAGGAATGCTGCCAGGTGACAACCTCCCGCTGCAGCAACTTTGGGGGTCTGGTACAATGTTTGAGGCAAGGACATGCCCATGTTGGGTAGCTCTAGCCAAAGACTGAGCATGGCAGGGGTGCTAGGATCTGGTCACCCTGGTACGACTCTATAGGGAATCTGTGAGCTAGAGGTCTCCATTTGGCTTGCCAGGATGGTCTCAGAGCTGCACAGCAGTCTGAGGACTTATCTACCCAATCCTCCATCTTTCTTCCTCTTACAGGTGTCAGACTTGCACTGTGTCTAAAGGCTCACCCAGCCTACTCCTTCTCTCATGTCTTTGTCATTTATAGGCATTACCTCTAACAGAGCTCTTGCATTCCTAACTCATTGTCCTGGTGTCTGTTTCCTGACATAAGCCCCCTGAGAGAAAGTGCTATGCCACCTCATTGTTTATTCTCCACGGCACCTAGGACAATATTTTGCACATAAGTCTCTTGATTTTATTCAGATGAACATGCAGTTTTAGATGGTAGCAAATGAGCCATTGCTGTCTTCCTCTACCAGTTCTGGGGAAGCACTGGGCCCAAAGGCCAAGAATGATACAGGCCAAGGATGGCTTTAGAGAACGAGGATCACCCACAGATTTTATTTAAATGAAGATAATTGGGTTTCACTCTCACAGATTCTGACTCAGAAGCAGGGGGAGGGCCAGGACACTCCATTTCCAGTGAGCACACCCAGTAGATTCTGAGCCGGGTGGTCCTTAGGTCATACTGGAGAATATACAGAACATACAGCTTTTGAGGATGCCTACACAGGTACGAAGTTCTCCCATTTCTCCCACTGCTGTCACATTCAGCGGCCTCGGTGTTGCTATGAATTTGGGAGAATCTTGGCACATTCCAGCATCAGGATTTTTCTATTCGCTGGCTATGTTCCAGCCTGCATTTTGAAATGAATAGAGCCCCAGGGTAGAGTGTGAAGTTTGCCTTGAAGCTGGAAGAGACATAAGTTGGCAGTATTGCCAGCTGACATCTGGATGTGGTGTGGACTGGGATTATGAAAGTTAAGCATTTCGCCTCATTTTACAATATGGACCATTGACATGTGAGTCATTATGGAATGTAGTCATTCAGTTTAGTCCAACCCTGTCCCTTTGTTATTCTAGCAGAATGTCTTCTGTTCATCTTTTATCCATATTTCTTGTTTTTTTTTTTGAGACAGGATCTTGTTCTGTCACCCAGGCTGGAGTGCAGTGGCACGATCTTGGCTCACTGCAGCCTCCACCTCTCAGGTTCCAGTGATTCTCATACCTCATCCTCCCAAGTAGCTGGGACTATAGGCACATGCCACCACGCCTAGCTTATAGTTTGTATTTTTGGCCAGGATGGTCTTAATCTCCTGACCTCATGATCCACCTGCCTCAGACTCCCAAAGTGCTGGGATTACAGGTGTGAGCCACGCGCCTAGCCTATCTCTTATCCATCTTTCAAGGGTAATCTTAAAGATCACCTCTGGCTCTTCCCAGTGCACACCTTCTTGCAGTCCTGTTGCCTCTTGAGCTTCCTTCCATGAGCATTCACTATATTTAAATTGTTTATATTATGTATCCGTTTTAAATAAATTGAAAATGCATTATGTATATGTTTTAAATAAATTGAAAATGTTTATGAGAACATTTGTAAGAACTAGAGTGAAAAGCTTTTTCTAGCCAAGTGCAAAAAATTTAAACTGTAGGAAGTAGTATAATGCAGTGGGTTTTGGAATCAGTCTGTGGTTCAACTCCTATTTTGTTATTCACTGGTTGTGTAGCATGTTTCTTCATCTGTAAAATGGGATCAATAATATTTACATAATAACATTTAGAAAAAGCCTAACCAAGTGCTTGGCACATAGTAAGGCCTCAACAAATAGTAATTATCTTCTTCCTCTCTGGCCAAAACTTAACTGAGTCCTATATTTGGAGATCAAACCCATGTTGTCATTTAAAAAAATTTCTAAATGCATAGACATAGATTAGATGCTTAGTAAGTACATGTTAGATGAATGAGAAAATTGTTTCATTGCTTCTGGCTTATTCCAAATTCTAATTTTAGTTCCCTTCAGTGTTAGGAAGTGAATTTAAAAGCATGGCAACATGACTCAAAAGATTAAGATTTTCTATCCAGAAATCTTGATTTAAATCTTCAGTGTTTGACTTTTGAGAAGAGTGCAAATGTTGGCATTATCTTTTTTTATTAGCAATTTATAAAGAACTGAGATCTTACACAGCTGTGTGCGGCTCAAAGATGTACCAAGCAAAGAATAAATTTCCTGCCCACGCAAACTCAAGGCAAAAAATCTCAAGCTGTCTTATATTATTCTGACAGCCCAAGGAAAGTTTTATTTTTCTCATAAGGAAACTTGACAAAAATCATAAGAATTATCTACTATGTAAAATGTCTACCTTATCAGATTCTTAAAGCTGATGATATATTTGTTTAAGCAGAGACTAAAGACTTAGAGTTATGAAGTATTGCAGATTTAACTCCAGCAATTCAGCAAATAAGAATTCATCTTTTAAGCATCAAGCTGACTAGTGGTATGATCTGGGTGAGGTTTGCTCACACCCCTCTCCAAGATGCATTCCAATAGATACAAGTAGCTCATGCTCAACAAATGTGACATACTCACAATTGAGGCTCAGGCCAAAGTGGACCAAGCCTTCTTGAAACCCTGCTGGAGCTCACCACTTATTTCAAATAAACAGCAATGGGGAAAGGGAAGTCAACAGAAGTAGTTTTGCTCATAGCTCCATTTATTGGAGCCCATCAGTGTAGAACACCAAGAGAGGGCTGCAGAAATCTAGCATTCCCAGTTAAACCAAGTACTAGGCAAAGACCAAGGGAATTTCTCTACTGGGTATTAATTTTGTGAGAGGCACTTAAACATTATTATGTATTTGTGTTTTTATTTATACTCTGACTCTTCCCCAAAGAAATATAAAGTTGCTTATAAGAAAACACATGGGCTAAGCGGGGACACTGTGCAGTAGGAAATAAAGGTGAAGTCAGAGGAAGGTGGTATATATTGTGCACGAATCCTAGTCTACTTACTAGCCGAGGGTTGTAAACCTAGTTTGGAAATTCTGACCAGCCAAGGAGTGATTCCTTTAGATGGTTCAGTGTCGAAGCGATAAAGCAAACATGCCATTCTGAGACACATAGTAATTCCTAGGACTGAAACCCAAGGGAGATATTTCCCCCCAATGAGTTTGTAGAGGGTAAGGAATTTTAGTGTATTATAAGTGTGATATACAATAACTCAGATATGCTTGAATATGCAAGACTGTCTCTGAGCTCATTCTTCAGGACCCTGTATACAAAAAGAAAGATAGCAGAATGGGAATCAAATTACTCCTTGATTAATAGATTCTCAACCACTTAATATCTCCCCAGTCCAAAGCTGCCTGGCTTTGAAAGTTAAATAACCAAACATGTATTTCCAATGAAAATTTAATGTCTGAATTGAGATATGCTGTAAGTGTAAAATAAACACCTGAGTTTGAAGACTCCGTTAAAAAAAGAATGCAAAAATATCTTGTTAAATTTCCTATTGATTGCATGTTGAAATTGCAATATTTTGGATATGATGGGTTAAAATATATTATTAATTTCATCTGTGTCTTTTTACTTTTTTAATGCAGTTACTAGAAAATTGAAAATTACTTTTGTGGCTCACATTATATTCCAGTTGGACAGTTCAGGCATGGACCAGCACCTGGCTCTCCTCTCAGGGCCTTTCTCCTGTCTAAATTTGGTGGGTGACCTCTGGCTGGAAAGAGAAAGTGAGGTGGTGGAAAGAGACAAGGTTTCTTCCTTCCCTGCAGGAGGCTGTGGCAAAAAGCCAGCATTCACAGTAAGTTCTTCGGTTTACAAACTATTTCTTCTGTGGTGGGTTATTTCCACTGCATTCCAAAGCAGGCTCTGCTTTTTGGAGAGGTAAAAAATATGTCAGCAGTCCGAAGTGAACTGCTCAAAGCTGGCTCTCATAAGAAGATACTCACTTTTCAAGAGTTAAGGGTCACAGCAAAGGGCCCTCTCAACTCCACCTCCTTGGTGACATTAAGGGGAGATAATTAAAACAGAATGGGCTCCTGCAAATGTGTTGCATTATCTCCTGGTTGACTCAGCAATTCCACAGGAGGCTGAAAGTTTAATGAAGAGCAGTAAGAAAGACATCTGCAAATTTGACAATAACCAAGAAGTTTGCAAAAAGAAGTATGCAGAAATGAAAGTTCATTTTCTCATGTCATAAATTACTTTATAGTATCCTTGCTTTCCCACTCTTGTTAAAAAAAAGGTTTTTTTTATTTATTTTTATTTTTATTTTACTAACTCACTTAAATATTTACATGTAGAATCAGACCTGGCAGCAAATTCAAAGAAATCTGTTAAGGACGGCAAAAGTTGCTTCTGTATCAGAGGCTTTGAGACTCCAGGTCTCAATTAACCTTTCTAAATAGGAACTGACAGACTTGAATGTAAAAATCAGAGTGGGTGAGGGGAGGGGAGACTAAAATGTTTTTGAAGAATGTTTGACTACAAAGTAAACAATTTGAACAGAAAATATTACATCAGATGCTGCCTCCACATTCCATAAAACTGTATATACAGTAAAATGTACTGTACAGTTGAAAGACATGGATAAAAGAAATCATAAAACATTTGAGTTTTGTGATGATCCAAACTTCATGGAATTAGTTGTGTTGGCATAAGACAGAGTTGTTTTTTTTTTTTTTTCTGTTAGATCTTGACATGAAGTTTGTACAGATGGCATTGAAAGCATAACTTTAGAGATATTTATCTTTAAGCTTTCTTTTCCTTTCTGTCATCAAATTGACCCATGAGTACAAATTTACTAGGTATTATTATTTATTTCAGGTATGTTATTTCATTTTGCTAACCAAAATGTTATCAGTATTATTTTGCACAAAATAGCACACTACTTATTATTCATTTTCAGGATTTTGCTTTGGATGAAAGCAAAAGGAAAGTTAACTTAGCAAATTTACAGCATAATCAAGATTGTAAGGGGAAAGGTTTAAATGTTAGAAAACAACATGTCAAAAGCACCCATTTATAAGCCAATGTTTCATTGTCAGTTTCCAAAACTCTTAGTATCAAACACAGCTACTCTCTCCATTTAAATGACGTTTACATATCTAAAAGCAATACAATTCCTTATCTCCAAGAATCTGGTTAATCAGATAAGCCTTTCTCATTAGCTTGTGTTAGAGAGATTTTTACTGTATTTTCAACAGCTGTAATTCAATAAATCTGAAAGAGTAGGGAATTCAGCACTACTGCATACCTTATGAGTTTGTAGATCATGAAGAAATATCATTATCTCTCCTGCTTCATTGTACCAGCTGTTTTCAGTATGGACTGTTCCTATTTTTCCCATATGGCAAAACCTCATCCATCTCTGTTCTTGCCCATGGACTTTGTTAGATATTCTTTAACCCTGGGTCCCCATGCTTGTTGAAGTTAACCCTCTAACATACCCTGTTTGACATCATTATTGCACGTAGTGTGGTATTATAATTGTTCATATGGGGGATTCTTTTTCATCTTGGTTTCCCTTCTGCCTAGCATAGTCCCTGCATAGGGGAGATGTGCAATGGTTTCTGAAAGAGAATCCAAAGCATCACTTTGAGTTATTGGAGTAACAAGGCTGCTTGTTACTACAACACTGCCTTGCCATTGCCACTCAACTTGGGTCTTCCACACTTGCCCCTTGGGACTATTGTCATTTGATGCACTTCCTATTTAGCCTACATCATCTCCCTCTCTCTGAGTGATGGAGAAATGGCTTCTCTGTTTATGTCCTTCTCTCCACTTTTGGGGGTCTCACAGAAGAATGGCTTGGGCCACTGCTTATTATGTTTCATTTTATAGCCCTTTTGGGAAGAAGGCAGACTTCCCATACAGTTGCTGAGGACATTAATCACACAGCATTTTCACTCTCACTTCTTTCTTTCTCAGGGACAGCCTCATTGTGAACCAAGATCCTTTGCTCTCTTCCTCTCAGCCAGCCTGGTCAGAGATTGATGGCCCATGCCTTATACCTTCATATATGCAAACTTTTTAAAAAAGTGTTTCTTGTCCCATCTTGCAATTTAAATTGCAGTGGCCCATTCCTAAATCCATCAACTGAATGTTATATATCTGAAACCCCAGTTGTGTACAGTTCCAATGGTTTGGCTAGATATGAATGATGGTATTCACACAGAGAACACAAGCTTCCAAATATATACACCAAAATTTTAAGTCTGTGTGATATGCTTAATGGTAGTTTTCTTTGTCATTATATACTTTGCCAACTTAATAGTGAGCATAGATTATTATTATAATCTGAAATAAAAACCAAAGATATTTATATTTGGGAATGTTTCATAAGAAATATAACACAAAATTTCCCATATAAAGTGGTTACCAATTCAATGCTGAAAGCAATGTTTCAAAAGAGAAAGCATAAAAAGCTAAGTTGTTTTTAAAGTAAAACTATTAGCTATAATTTCTTTTGGGTCTATTTTCAAATGAATTCAATTAGTCTCATGGTAAATATCAAAAGAGCTTTATCTTATTTTATTTTATTTTATTTTTGAGACAGAGTCTCACTCTTTTGCCCAGGCTGGAGTGCAGTGGCGTGGTCTCGACTCACTGCAACCTTCGCCTCCTGGATTCAAGTGATTCTCCTGCCTCAGTCTCCTGAGTAGCTGGGATTACAGGCATGCACCACCACACCCAGCTAATTTTTGTATTTTTAGTAGAGGCGGGGTTCCTCCATGTTGATTGGGCTGATTTTGAACTCCTGACCTCAGGTGATCCGCCTGCTCCAGCTTCCCAAAGTGTTGGGATTACAGGCGTGAGCCACCGCGCCTGGCCTCAAAAGAGCTTTACATTTTTATACATACTAATAACGACTTAATTAGTACAGATCCAATTGTCAATTACCCATGTTATCTGCTTTCCAACTTATTTGGGCTGTTTCCCTTTCCAGAAACCAGAGAGGGGAAGAAAAAAAGCACAAAAACAAAATAATTTGCTCATTTGTTATTTGCATTAAGTAATTTTGGAGAAGACTGAAATTATCTACAAAAGTGAATCTATTATTTATGGGTTTTCCAGTTCCACAGGCAATCGAGAGCCACTGTGAAGTCTCTTCCTGATAGCCCAAACCAAATTTATGACTTCCAGAAATCTCCAGATCCAAGGGTCAAGGTTGTGTCGCTTTCAATGGACAAGTTCTGCCCAGGTTCTTCAGTTTTGAGAAAAGGAAAACCAGTAACACAAAATTCAATACTTTTCCGATGGTCTCTTTAAATAAATTTGCTACAGACACTGTGGCAAAACTAAAGCTTATTAAGCTAAAAAGTTTCTTGAAATTGTCAGAAAGTGCTAAAAATCTACTTTTAGAAAGCCATGAGTTACATATGTATTTTGTAGAGGGAAGAGTTGTTTGGAAGGTTTGTTTACTCTAAAGAGAATTTACACTAATTTTCATTATTTAAAAATGAAGGTAAAAAAATAAAACTTCTAAATACCTAATATAAAGACAACACTCTACATCTAGATTCAGCCCTAACTTTATTTTTAACTAGGATCTTGGGCAAGTCATAATTTCTCAGAAATCTTAACTCACTCATCTATACCAGGAAAGGCATGATTAGTCTTAACTCATTCGTCTATACCAGGAAAAGTATGACTGTCTAGTCCAAAATGCTGGTTCCTTATGGCTCTAAAATTTTATAAGAGGTTACAATTTCCACATAAATGCCTATGGAGTCACACAGGTAAAATATGAGTGAAGATGACCAGAGTGACAAGAATTTCTTTTTAAAGTAAATCCTTTTAAATGTTTCCTTATTTCACATTTGATAGCAACAAAAATATTTCACTTTCTTCTTAGTTCTACCATTACAGAAACAATAATAAATGGCCATCAATACTGATAAATGACAGGGGCACAGAGACCAGAGGGAGTGCTGGGGACAGTGGCAAACTGGAGGGTAGGAAAAGCACTAGGTTATTGTTATCATACGGGAATGAAGGCCTAATGCTGCCAGATGCCAAAAAATGTGGATGTTTTTGGTGAAATCTAATTTTCAATGTAGCCAAACAATGAAAAACATAAAAACAAACAAACAAAAACAACCTTGTGAGCCATTACCATTTCTGGCCAAGCCATTACTTTGCCTCCCTCATTGTACTAGGGCCAGCACATATTAAATAACTTGCTAGTAATAGTTCATCAATGAAAGTTTTTTTTTTGTTTTTTTTTTTTTTGAGACAGTCTCTCACTCTGTTGCCCAGGCTGGAGTGCAGTGGCGCGATCTTGGCTCACTGCAACCTCTGCCTCCCAGGTTCAAGCGATTCTCCTGCCTCAGCCTCCCGAGTGGCTGGGATTACAGGTGTGTGCCATCATGCCTGGCTAATTTTTGTATTTTTAGTAGAGACGGGGTTTCGCCATGTTGTCCAGGCTGGTCTTGAACTCCTGACTTCAGGTGATCTGCCCGCCTCGGCCTCCCAAAGTGCTGGGAGGCATGAGCCACCGCACCCGGCCAAAAGTTCTTTTCTTTCTCACCACAGTATGTTTACTGAGTCTCTTTTACAGGCTATGCTCTTTGCCAGGATTTTCTGACTCTTCATCTCATTTGATCATCACAATAACACTGAGCTACCATAGAGATAAATTGTTAGCCTCATTTTACAGATGAAAGATAAGGTAAAGCTCAGGGACTGAATAACATGTCCTAACCCACACAACTAACGTTGTGCAGCATTACATCTAGAATATTGACATGGAAATATTTATAGTATTATGCTGAATGAAGAGTAGGCTATAAAATGCATGATTTTTAAAGTTTTAAAAAACATTTTTAATAACTGCATATTATTTCATCATGAAGATACACTAAAATACTCTTAAATGAGCTTCTATTATTACTTGTTTTGCTATTAAAATCATGTAGGAAAGCATTTTTTAAAAGAACTTGATTTCATTCATTGATTTAAAATCATTAATTGATCACCTGTGTGCCAGTCATTTTATTAGACGCTGTCCTCAAAGGGATGTCTGACTCACAATGTCTTTCTGGCGAGTAAATTTTATCCTTTAAAAAAATGAAAGAAAAAAGCCACAGGGCTTCTTTGAAATTTAAGCAGGTACTCAGATTAGCTCTATACATTTTTAAGATACTTAAGCAATCACCTTTGAATCAATGATCATGTCCCCAGTTACATCCTCAGTCTCCTGAACTTCGGGCTGAAAAAAGGTAGGCTTCCCCCAAACAGCTTAGTCTGGAGAATTGCACAAGGGATTGCAGCAGTTTTCTTTGCCAGAGACTTTAGGAGGCTTTATTGAGATTAACTTTTGAGAGCTACTCCCATTAGCAGGATATACTTGGGAGACTCCTTGTCACCTACACGATGACAAAAAGTGGCTCTGCGTCTTTTCTCAATTTTCCACTTGTCATAGCAGAATTCTAAATTTCACAATTTGAAAGTAACAGTTGCCAGGTTGCAGAGGGATACAGACACATTGGAGAAAAAGGATAGAAATGATGATGCAACTTGAAAACATTATTTTTTTTGAGACAAGAATCTCGCTCTGTTTCCCAGGCTAGAGTGCAGTGGTACACTCTCGACTCTGTAACCTCCGCTTCCCAGGTTCAAGCGATTCTTCTGGCTAATTTTTTGTATTTTAGTAGAGACGGGGTTTCACCATGTTGTCCAGGCTGCTCTTGAATTCCTGAGCTCACGCAGTCTGCCCACCTCAGCCTCCCAAAGTGCTAGGATTACAGGTGTGAGCCACTACGCCCGGCCCAGATCGCTCTTAATTACAGTGGGATGGCAGGCTTGCATACCAAGTCTACCCTGGTAAACTGGGACATATGGGCACCCCGCTAGGATGTTCTATGTTCTTGAAGAACAGTTGTAGAAACTGGAGATGTTGAGCAAGGAAGAGAAGATAGGAATGGAGTTTGGGGGCTGAGGGACTAGCAAGCTGCCTTTATATATCTGAAAATCTGGTTTGATAGGATTTTAAAGCTTTTTTTTGTTTGTTTTTTTGAGACGAAGTCTTGCTCTTGTCCCCCAGCCTGGAGTGCAATGTCACAATCTCGGCTCACTGCAACCTCTGCCTCCCGGGTTCGATTCTCCTGCCTCAGCCTCCCGAGTAGCTGGGATTACAGGCGCCTGCCACCAGGCCTAGCTAACCTTTGTAGTTTTAGTGGAGACGGGGTTTCACCATGTTGGCCAGGCTGGTCTCAAACTCCTGACCTCAGGTGATCCGTCCGCCTTGGCCTCACAAAGTGCTGGGATTACAGGTGTGAGAAACCACACCCGGCCAGGATTTTAAAACTTAAGAGTGTCTGGACCAAGTCATTTCTGATATACCATTTCAGATACAGCAAAATGGTCATGAGTTTGGTTGTTGAACAATTTTGGATTCAAATCCCAGATGATACTAACTAGCTGTGTGGTCACAGGCAACTTTAACTTCTTTATTATAAGAGAGGGGTAGAGTTATAATGACTCACTGGGGTAAAATACAAAAGCAAGTGACCCAGAAGAGGGGCTCAATAAGTCAGTTTGTGCACTGTAACTATTGTTGGATATGGTACAGGCCAGTTGGGTATGCTATGGGATCTTTTAGGGGTTAAGTGAGCGTATGGTTGGAGCCAATATTTTTTGACCAATTTGACTTAGAAATTGTTCTTAGAGACAACAACAAAAAAATCAACTAGTAATTTTTCCCAGGCACAAGGTGATTTTATATAAACATCTAATTTTAAAGATGTATACTCTTAAATATAAATACTTTAAATATTCATCATAAAATCTGACATTTTCCTGCCAAGTGATACATGCTTTTTACTTTCAACTGTGCCAAAAAGTACAATATATTAGAAATAAACTTAAAAAAGGCATATTGCCTGATTTTGAAACTGTATATATAAATACAGACTAGATGGCTTTGGTCACAGGCCGGGGGCAAAAAATATACAGAGAGACTAGAAATTAAAAGTAAACTTTCATGACCTGATTTTGAAATCCTTTTATTGGCCAGGCGTGGTGGCTCACTCCTAAAATCCTAGCACTTTGGAAGGCCAAGGCGGGTGGGTCATGAGGTCAGGAGATGGAGACCATCCTGGCTAACACGGTGAAACCCTGTCTCTAGTAAAAATACAAAAAATTAGCCGGGCGTGGTGGTGGGCGCCTGTAGTCCTAGCTACTCAGGAGGCTGAGGCAGGAGAATGGCGTGAACCCGGGAGGCGGAGCTTGCAGTGAGCCGAGATCGTGCCACTGCACTCCAGCCTGGGTGACAGAGTGACACTCCGTCTCAAAAAAAAAAAAAAAAAAAAAAAAAAAAGAAATCCTTTTATTTTGCTTTCATAAGACCCACTAGTTTAAATTTGTTCATACTTTTTTTTCTAAAAAAATGAGATAAAGACGTTTTCAACCTGGTATAAGTAAACTTCCACCAAAAATTCAGGTTTTTAATAACAGTAAATGAAAACAAAAACAAAAACAAAAAAACTAAGCTTGGCTGGGCATAGCAGCTCACTTGTAATCCCAGACTTCAGGAGGCTGAGATGAGAGGATTGTTTGAGGCCAGGAGTTTGAGAACAGCCTAGGCAACATAGTGAGACTCCCTCTCTACAAAAAGTTAAAAAAAAGAAAAAAATGGCTGGGTATGGTGGCATGCACCTGTAGTCCTAGCTAGTCAGGGAGGCTGAGGCAGGAGGATCACCTGAGCTCAGAAGTTTGAGGCTGCAGTGAGCTAGGACTGTAACCTGTCTCTAAAAAGAAGAACAAAAGCCTAAGTTTAATATACTCACCTGTATACTTTCTCTTTTATGCTCATTAACTTCTTGCATTTCATCATTGTGGTTCTCAATGCTTCCCTCTGTTTTACTCAGTAGTTCCCAAAGTGTGGCTGCATATTAGAATCATTTGGGAATCAAATTTTAAGTGCCAGTGCTCCCTCAGGCCACACCATAAACTACAATGCCTGAGCTGGGAGCCTGGCACCAGTATGTTTTAAAGTTCTCCCAAGTGACGCCAATGTACAGCAAAGTTTGGGAAGTACTGATCTATCCCATGGTTTATTATGGGAATAAAGATATGACTGGGAACAGAAAGAGCAATTAAAACTTGGTAATGGTCTCAAACCACCAGAGCAGCTCTAGTGTAATAAAAATCTGTGTGACTGGATCACTAGCACCCTCATTTATTTACCACCCAGAGGAAAGCAAGCTGCTTCTTTTTAGAAGGGAAAATTGACTAAAAACAGAAAAAATGGAAATGGATGCAAACACTATTATTCTAATGAGATGAATCTCCTGGGTCACCTTCATAATGCATGGGTATTTATGACCCAGTTGGGACTTAAGGGTCTTTTTCAACTCTGAAATTTTTTATTTAAGCCAAATTTCTTAGAGGAGGCAGGAACAGTTCTTCACAGGTTTCAGTTGCTCAGTCAATAGGCTTACCTTATACTGTGCTTTGTAATTGTTAAAAGCGCTTTCACATTTTCAAGTTCATCTGAACTTCTAAAGCAGGGCAGAAATTGCAATACTCATATTCCTGTTGAGGAAACTGAGGGCTGAAGATATTAAAAGCTGGTATAAGAGTTGGAACCGTTTACAACCCAGTTCTGGTGAACTGCTAGGAAAAAATACTGCCTCTTCGCACACCTCAGAGATTCACTCTTTGAGCCTCAACACCCTCTCCCAGAGAGGTGTTTTTCCTTTGGTGGGGAGAAAAAAAAGCACCTTCTTTCACACATCTGTTGTGTTGAGGAAGGTGAGGCAGGGTGGTGCAAGCATTGAGAAGAGATACAAGTACAAAAGGGGCCTCGAGGAATTTACAGGAGCAGGAAGAACACGTGAACATATAATGTGCTCATAGCAATGGAAAAAGAGAGGGAAGTGACAACTATCTGAGGTTAGAGTTGTTACGGAGCAAATGAAGAGCCATTCATAGCTTCTTGGAGTTATTTGCTCGAGTTGGCCACCTCGCTCCTGCTGTGACTGACCTAGATGGCTTTGCTTTCTTTAGGTTATGTTACCTTGGTACCTAAACCTGAGCCACCTTCAACTTCATACCTGCTTTCAGTTTTAGTGTATCTGTCTTGCTGGTGAGCAAAATGTATACTCACGTCCTGGTTTTCCTCACTGATGCTCAAACTAGCTTTTGTCTCTTATTCTTTTCAGGAACATTCCTCATTGCATTTATTCCAAACCTTCCTATGTCCCTCAAGGCCAGGATTCAGGACTCTAGAACGCACCTTTTCCATTCTGTTAACCAAACCTATGGTTTTTCCACATTTTAGCAGACATCTGCCTCCTCTTGTCATTTTGTTTCTGACTTTAGGTCCCAAAGAGCAGGATTTTACATCTATCTATATTAAACTATTGTTTTAGTCATCTCATCACATATCAGTTTGACTCCTGATTTTGTCATCGTTTATTCTCAACCCTTCCCAGCTTAATGCTGCCCAAGACAGTGACAAGCTTTCCTTCTACTTCCTTATTGAAACAACTGTTTCACAGAAAATCTGAAAGACATGAACAAGATTTGCAAACAATGCTTTGAAACCACTACCAGACTGATATTTAATCCAATCATTCTGCCAATTAAGGGGTCACCTAAATTTCTTTCATTCTACACATAAGTAGCTAACAAATCCAAAAGTAGGTGATGCCTTGAAATGCCATCAACTAGGTTTCTTGTTTTGCTACAGATATTTCATCTATGCTTTCAAGTACTCTTTCTTTTCTATTCTCTCTACTTTTGCTGTTATTATCCTAGTCTATTCCCTCTGTAACCCAGGCCTGTACAACTCAATGTTTTAACTGTTCTGTTTACATCTCTACCCTCAGTCTCTTCAATCACCAATCCATCCAACACATCCAAAACCTTCCCAAATCACCACTTTGCCCACCTCCCCTCCAGGACAATGTTTTAAGATACTTTTTCTTAACAAAGATATCTTTAAGATTATAAAACTCGGCACCTAATTTTTACAGACCAAGGGGAACCATTTACAAAGCAAATAACATTAATATAAAATGGTATCAAGACAGTAGTTTAAAAATGGCAACAATTTTCTTATTTTAAAAATGGATCATTTAAAATCCAATGTGCAATAGGACTAAATATTATAGCACTAAGAATTTTCATTGGCCAGGCGTGGTGGCTCACGCCTGTAATCCCAGTATTTTGGGAGGCCGAGGTGGAGAGGTCAGGAGATCGAGACCATCCTGGCCAACATGGTGAAACCCTGTCTCTACTAAAATACAAAAAATTAGCCGGGCATGGTGGTGTGCAACTGTAGTCCCAGCTACTTACGTGGGAAACTGAGGTAGGGAAATCGCTTGAACCCAGAAGGAGGAGATTGCAGTGAGCTGAGATCATTCCACTGCACTCCAGCCTGGTGACAGTGAGACTCCATCTCAAAAAAAAAAAAAAAAAAAAGAATTTTCATCAAGGAAAATACTGTTTAAGGACAAAATAATTCTTCACAAAATAAAAAGTTAATTGAAAGTAAAACATCCTGTTCTTTAGTCTCACAAGCTTCAAAACCAAAAAATGCAGAGATGCAGAGTGTCTCACTGTTATATTTATTTTCATTCCAAACTATCTAGGAAACAAAGCAACAGGTTAAATTATTGGGCTATCTATAAGACTTTGAATAAACACACCCATTTTAAAAGCACTAAATAATGAAATTCTCTATTCAAAATATGCTATTAAAAGCACCATTCTACCGAGTTTATCTTTGACTCTTCGGCTAGAGGAGGTCTGATCATGAGGAAAGCTTGGATTATACATCTTAATAGGTGATTCTGCCTCAGTCTTTTGAGCTATCCCAGGAAGGCTGTGAAGATTCTTAAGATCCTCTCAGAAGCATTTGATACCAGAGAAGTGCAATGATGGAAACGCTTAAGAGTTAAGCAGAAATTTTTAACTGTTCAAAAATTTGGGCCCTGATTCAGGTTAACAAGATGCTAGTCAGGCAGAGATTTTTAACTGTTCAAATATTTGGGCCCTGATTCAGGTTAACAAAATGCTAGTCCTGCAGTAAAGACCAGTGGCTACTGGTTTGGCCTCTTGAAATGGTCTGACTCAAGTGTGAATCCCAGCTCTACTACCTAGCCATGTGACCTAGAGTAAGTTACCTGAACTCTTTAAGCCTATTTCCCTGCTGTAAAATGGCAGAATGTTTACCAGGTTGCTTACATAATCCATGTAAAGTGCTTAGTATATACACCCAGTACTCCGTAAATACTAATTTATGTTGGAACATGTCCCTTTTAATAATAGCTAACGACAGTATCAGTGCTTATAACTAATGATCTGAAAACGTTATTTGGAAAAAATGAATCCTTAATCCTAGGGATTCCCTGCACTGAACCCAAACCCAGACTATGTGTTACTGATTTGAGAACTTGTTTTTCTAGGATGTAGTGGTGCTTAAGGAAGTTGTGCCAGAGACTGATTCTGTATAAGCACTTATGCACATTTTCTTAACTTTGATTCTCTACTATGGAACAATTATTATACTGTTCAACAATACCTTGAAATAACAATACAGATTTAACATGTCTATTGAAATACTTTAGTAGGAAAAATGTTAAACAGTTCTTAGATGTAAAGCATAAAAGCAAACTCAATGGTGAGTTTAAGGGGTAAAGCTATCAATCGGTTGAAAAAGAAACTATTTGCATAAAGGCAATTTCCTTTTTTTCTTTGAGACAGGATCTCACTCTTTCCCAGGCTAGAGTGCAGTGGTGTGATCACAGCTCACTGCAGCCTTGAACTCGGGTTCAAGAGATCCTCTCACCTCAGCCACTCTGGTATCTACGACTACCTGCACCTGCACCACCACTAGATATTTTTTTGTTGTTGTTGTTGAGATGGGGATCTAGCTTTGTTGCTCAGGATGGTCTCAAATGATTGTCCAGCCTTGGCCTCCCCAATTGCTGGGATTACAGGCATGAGCCACAGTGCCTGGCCTTTGTGACACATACTGATGAGAAAAGTACAGAAACACAACTATCAACTTCCTGACCACATGAAACAGTCTTTATGGTATAAAAACACTTATTCTAAAAGAAAGATTATTTTTCAGATTTTTAGTGAGGTAGTATAATTATGCTATTAAGAATATCTTTTATTTTGGTCTATAAATGAGTGTTAACAGACTAATTAAAAAAGATAAAAGTTGATGGGGGTTTGAGCATAAGAGTCTTAGAGTAGCACAGGTTAAAGAAAGAAGGCAGCTGCAATAAGACACAATCTTAAAGGCGCGGGGAAGGAACAATGTCAACATGCAAAGGCTTAAACTCCCCTTTCTTTCTCAGCTAATTTTTTACAAAGAGAACTTAATTCAAAATTCAATTCTAATACATAATATATATATAAAACCCAATTTGACAAAATGGAAAATATCTTTCATGTCACAAATATGGTACTTAAGTGTACTCAATAATTTACTAATGATTTACACTAACTGAAAAATATGGTATTCATCATCATTTAAAGTTTACTCAGTATTTCAACAAAGTTGCTAGTTTATATTAATAACTTATTATAAAAAACAACTATGGATAATTTTATTAATTTTTACCATAGAGTTCAGATAACTGGTAATGACAAGTATGGATAATGAAATAAAAATAAGCTCTTACAGCTAATGTGAAAAACTAATCTGTACTAAAACCAGCAGATTACATTCCCATAGACTGCAGAAATGATCTACTGTGCTATAAGGGTTGAGGACAGTGGGTTGGAGAGTAGGGACAATGTACCCACTCTCATTTTAGAGGCAAGATCATGCATATTACTAGAAGAGTGATTCACTGTAACACAACCATAACATTTCAAGTACATTATAGAATTTTCAATTAGATTTCTAAAATTTCAAGTAGAAAAAATTCCAAAATATTTTCAAATCAATATCAATATCCAAAAAGTTCAGTCCCCATTCAGAAACAGATAAACAGTATATTTATTAAATGAGTTAAGACAAATAAACTTTACAAATAGACAAATAATAAAAGGCTCAGTGGCTAAAATAGATGGTAAGCATCATTGAAAGAAATCAACACCATCACGGTATCTCAGTTGGCTTACACGTGTAAAAAGAAATTTTCAAAGAGCAATTTCACAGAAATGAAGCCAGTTTTTTTCTTATAAACAAATCACCAATTCTTGGTTCAAAACTGACATCTGTTATGAAAATTACCATATCACATATTTGTAAGATGACAAGGAGTAACTCATCTTCAAAGTGCAAGTAAGTCTATTTACAACCACAAAAAAGGCAATGATGAGGAGAAAAGGATTTTTAAAAAATATACAAAGATTAAAAACATTTGGGATGCAAAATTAAACAATTTTTTGGTTAGAGGATAAAAGAGAAAAAGTGATTGAATTACAGATTTCAGCTATACATACTATATAATGGGATCCAAGATCTTTAACAGCTTGCTTGCATTTTTTTCTACCTACATAATGCTCTGGAAATTTCTGGTAGAAATTACAGTGTCTCAAAGAGAGAAATACACACTAAGCATGTCTTGCTACTACTTCATGGATGTCATAAGACCCGTTTATGGATTAGAGTTGGTGTAGAAAGCCATTGCCTTGAGTTGAAAAATGAATACTGTAAAAGCTCAATACAAATCCTCCAAAGCACATGCACTTCTAAATCTTGTGGTAATTACATTCATATTTAAGCATAACCAAAATAAAAAAGAAAACTGAAAACATTTCCCTTTTCTCTATTCCCTATGCCTTGTGGGCTCTCCAGTTGATAGGGTCAATTTTTAGAGTTGAAAGGGTTCTTCAAGATAGTCCACCACCCTTATTTAGGGTAAATGATTTTCCCAAGATCATGCAGCACATTAATGGCAAAACCAAGACTAGAAACCAGGTCTTGACTCCTAGCCTAATATGCTTTCCAGCATATCATGCTACCTCTTTTTTACAGTATGATTCACTATAAATACCTGATGAATAAATGTACAATTACAAATGCTGACAGAGCCAATGTGTTTCTAAGACCTGCAGAGGATTACTGCAAAGATTTGATGGTGAGAAAAAGATTTCCCCCACCCACCAAAAATATCAAGCACCATCAACTAAATGTTTCTTTGCTTGGTCAGCACTCTCAGTTATAGTAGCAGTCCTCGTAAACTTTATGTCAGCCTGAGGATTGTGTATCTGGTGAAATCTGGGCCCTAACACATGCCAGTTTCTAAAGGGTAAAGACAGAGGCAAAAAAGAGAAGAAGGTAGACAAAGGAAAGAAAAAGAGAGCTAAAGAATCCAATTGGCTTAGAGGTGGGCATTCTAGCATATGGTTAATTATTGCATCTAAATATATCATTTTAGAACCTTTTCATGTAATCTCATTTTACCTAATCTGTTATTTGGCCACTTAAGAATTAAAATAAATGTATCAAAGACAATGGTGGTCATTGTTATTATGTTTTTTACCTGTGAGACTATTTTAGACAAACTAAATTCAATGAAGAGTATGTCAAATGGTAAAATTGTGTTAATTTTCTTAATCTGATTCTATTAGATTACCAGCAAGGAATTAAAGCGGTACTTCATGGGGCTGTTACCATCTTGAAATGTATTCCAATTGTGGTCAAAGAGAACAGACTGATGCACTGTATATGCAGAACTGAGTAAAGAAGCTGAAATGTCTTTTAAAAAAACATTGCCATGAATTTATTTAATAAAAGGGCATATTTATTTATGTTTACAAACAAGTTTCAAAAACAAAAGGAAAACATGTATGCTTCTACTTATTAACCTTTTTCAAAATGCCAACAGCCCTCATGCTGTGTGAAGGTCTCTAAAGATTAGAAAAATCAATACAGTTCACTCACAGTTCACCAAGACATCACTAAACTAACATGTTTAGACAAAAACAAAAAGGACTAAGGTTCTCTTGTAGTTTGATAGTCTGATTTAATTTGATTTGCCTGAAATAACAAAAGCATTTCAAGCATCTTTCATTATGTAGTTGATGTCCTGCATTAAACAATCTACTAAATTCTGAACAAAAGGTTATTAGCAAGTTTTCAAAAATTTTAAAAATTAAACAGTTGCTTCAAAACCATTAAGTAGTAAATGTATTTAAGAAACTAATTAGGACAGATGTCATAACTTCATTAGAACACCACTGCTCATGTTTTTTTGTTTTGTTTTGTTTTTTTCATTTTTTTAAACAAAGCATTAGTGTTATCTATTTGGCTATTAGTATTAGCAATTTATCTACAATATTTAACAAGGTAAATTGTAGGCAAAAATTTAGTACAGTTTCAATAGAAACACCCCCCCTTTTTTTTTCCTGAAAATACAGCAGTATTTGAAGGACTAATTTTTCTCTGCATCAGTTATAAGGAAGCTTCCCATCTATGAACAGGAACAAAAAAAGTATCTACAAACCTTGTAAACAGATCTGTATCATTTATAAACATAAATAATCCAAATTATTAACAGCCAACAGCAGAAATTAAACTATCAATTCAACGATCCAGGGCTCTTTGTCTTGCCCAGTTTTACTCCTCCCTCTCTCTCCCATCCAGGACTGAGATAAACTAAAGCTCTGCTAATACACTGTTCAGGACCATGCTTGGGTACTACTGATGATCCACGGGTCACTTACGCTGAGTTACTGTTTATCTGTCAGTTCATTTCTCCCACCCCCCAAAAAGCACCCTCAGTCTGGCAGAAAGCTTTGCTTTTTTTTTTTTTAAAAAAATAAATCTACATTCGTACAAGTGTGTCTTCTGTTGAAGTCCAAAGACAAGAATACTAGCTTGTCCATCACAATATGTGAAAAGACCCAGTTTCAATTTGTTTCTTTACAATGCAGCTAGTGTGTTAACATTCAGCTTACAATCAGAGTGATGTTTCCAAACTATGTAGTGGGCTTCCTGGGGATGAAGAGGTAGCAGACTTGTTCATTTCTATTGTAAGGTGAATTCCACTGTCAACAGCATTGTTATTTTTGTTGGGAGAGGGTGGAGGACTGGAGTTACGTTTTGTAGGAGCATCATCTTCGGCATCAGTGTCATCAATAAGGGGGATATGAGGCTCTGAATCTTCTATCCTAAACTCAGGATGTGTCATAAAGTTGTGAATCGAACTTCTTGATTCCGGTTTTTCTAACCCTTCATATAAAGAACTACGAAATGCATTCACCACTCGAATCTGTAAATATCAGAAAACACAGAAATATGTCAGTACACTATTAACAACTTAAAAATGGTTCATTTATGAGTTTGAATCCACAAACAGCTAGGTATGAGTGAATCATATTTGCATGTAATGCAGTGGAACTTGCAATACACTGTAAAAAAATGAATATTTTAGTAAGACACTACAGAACAACAAAACCACATACTCTAAGAATTAAGAGGTAAAGAATTCAAAGTAATATTAAGAAAATCTCATTGTCATTGGCTAAAAATTTAATAGCCATTTTATAGGATTTTTTTCCTAAAAGGCCAAATCAAACACAAAACAAAACAAAAACTTAACCATACACAAGCTTAGCTGATTTTTTAAATTAAAAAGAATGTATTTTGAAAACAACTCAAATAAGTTAAACAAAATCAAGCACAAAGGGTTACTATTTATCATGCTAGGAATTAGGGTGTCACCGACCATGAAAAAGCCAAGCAAATATAAGCTGAATGCCACAATGAACTCACATCTACCCCACTACTCCCTTAATTAAAAACAAAAATAAGAACAAAACCCAAATAAATGTCTATAAAATGCCATTAAACAGCTATAAATATTTGAGTATATGCCATTTGTCTATCATTTGTCTATAAACTGTTAGTGTTTTTCTCTGTAACAGATTAAAACTTAAATCAATTACTACAGTTATCTGGAAAGAATAGATCAAAAACAAAAACAAATCCTCTGGGATTCTTCTGTGAAAAATTTCCCAAGAAGACATGAAGTGTTAAAAGTTTTCTAGTATTTTCACCCCTAAGCAGATAGCTCAACAATTCATCTTCCTCTCAGTCTGCTGTATAAATGAAAAAGATTAATGGGCAATCAAACTTAAAAACATCAGTGCACACACTGACATTAAGTGCTATTAACTCAAGCGTCATTCAGATTTAGAAAAAAAGACAAAATCCAACTAGTTGAGCATTTACTATGTATTAATTCAAATACAGTGTTTGCTTTTGCTTTGATTCTAATAAATCCTGTTTAGTAATAAAGACATCATTTACTCATTGTTAAGAGAAATAAATAACACTCTGACATTCTAGAAAAAAGATGCGGTCACCAAATTCATCTCTTTAGACAGCAATAATGAATAATACATTTCTTCAAATGAACATGTGAATGCGTTTAAAAAAATGTAATGTAGAGTTTAGGGCCATGTACCCACATCTCACCTTCAAGTTGTCTTTCCTTATTTGCCAAGCCCTATTTGTAAGCTGCTTTAGTCCATATTCACTTAGCCCTTTATATAGAGAGTACAGCATAGTCAACTGAGAAATACAAAAGCAAAATGTCTGGGTGTAAATTCCAGCTCTGCCACTTACTACCTGAGGAACCTCGGTCAAACAGGTTTCTTCAACTATAAAATGGGAAATAGCAATGGTACTAGCCTTACAGGGTTGTTGTAGGAGATTAAATTCGTTAGCACACTACAAACTTAAAACAATGTTAGGTCACAAGTATCGAGGCCAAGGCTTCTCGAACTTTAATGTGCATACAAATTAGTTGGGGATCTTGTTAAAATGCAGATTCTGATTCAGCAGGGGCCTAAAGTCCTGCATTTCTAACAACCTCCAAGGTGATGCTAAAGCTGCTGGTCCATGATCCACACTTGGAGCAGCAAGCATCTATTCTATAATGTCTTGCAGCTTTACCATCTTTTATAATTCCATTCTATTTGATTGCTTGTACTTTAGTTCCTTAATTTGACTGATGAATAGCAGCAAATATTTTTCAACTTCTTTTATTGCTCTTGTTCCTCTTCCCCTTTACTAAGATGTAAAGTGTTCTACATATGGAATGTAAACAATGTTTGCTAAATATAACGTTATAGTAATTCATTCAGTGTTTTATTGTGAAGTCTTAAAATTCACATTTTATACATGTGAACATTCAGCAAGTATCCTGACTGTCCTAATAACAAACTGTAAAGCTTAAAATGCAAAAAGATAACTTCCTAAAAAAAATTTGTTGGTATCAGCAGCCCGTAGGCACGGAGGAGAATACAAATTAGAGGATCAGCCAGCAAACTTGATGGGTGATGAGAACTGTTCAAGACAACCCTGAAGATGTTGCTTATTTGATAAGGTTGCTGGTGCTGCTGCTACTGAAGATAGAACAACAGTTAAGCTTTCTGTGTATGTGTGTGTTTTCCGTCTGTTTTTCTTTGTAATCAGTCTGGGTATAAAAGTGAGCAGTGAAGAATCGGGGGGAAATAAATCTACTTTTTAAACATGTTAAATTTGGAAAATATCTAGAGCTCAGAAGAAAAGTGTAAACTTAAGTTAGAGATTTGAGAGTTAGTGAAGCTCTAAGAGGGGCAGAGTGTAAAGGTGAGGGCAACAAGTATATGTGCACACACAATCACACACATACACCGGTGGCAGGCAAAGAAAGATTAAATCCCTTCTTAGCAAAACTTCAATTCTGAGAAGATTTTTCCTATCTGAATTTGTTGAACAATATTAGAGATTTTTTTTTTCTAACCACTTCATAAATAATAAAACTGAGCAACAGAGAGGATGGGTGGCTGACTTGTTAAGGAACTCCTAATTAGTGCTAAAGAGTCTTAAAACCTAGGTTTCTGGGCTCCCAATTCCAGGTTCCTTGGAAGTCAAGAGAAGACAAAAACATACGATCATTTACTTTATCCCTAACTTCACTTGAATAAAACATTCCATAAGATTAAGGTTAATGCTTCCTTTGTCTGACACATCTATAAGCCATGACTGGTTAGTTTCAGCACGTTACTAGGCCAGTTCGGCAATGCTCGAAAGCAATTCAATTTTCAAAGAACAGTTCTCGAGATACATACAATAAAGCTCAGATTAACCAGGAATCATCGAACCAGAGTTGTTTTACTTTCTACTTATAAAGAACATAAGAAAGCACTCTTGATCTAAGGCATGACACTGAGCTGGCTCACACCTGCTCTGATCTTTATTACTTTCTGTATGTAAAATTCTCACAGTACAGTAACTGTGAGGAAAATAATAATTTTGTGCACAATAACTTTAGGTAGGAAGGAAACTATATTAATAATAATTCAATTTAAGTAGAAATATAAGTAAACTTAATTACAGGCTTTTGAAAATCCAAGCCTATTTATTTTATCCAGTTTTAAAATTCAATTCCTATTTATTATCTATTTAAACCTACTCTGTGGAGCATACTTATACCCCTCGAAATTATCAGAATTAAGAAAAATTCAGTAATTCCTGTGTCAAAAATATTCTGTAAAAGTAAACTGTTCAACAGAGAAAAAAAAAAAAACCAAAAATACTGCATGAAGCACATATGGTAAACAAAAAAACTGAAGTGATTATCATAATCATGAATTTTAAGAAACTGAAAATGATTATCAAGGTAAACAATATATGAAATATAACAAATCCAAACAAGATCATGTACCTACAAAACCAATTTTTCTAAATACCATCCTAACTTTTAATAGCAGAAAATAACATTGTTTACTGCCTAAAACATTGTACAGAAGAGAGAGCTCTAAAATACTAATCACAAGCCAATAAATCTTACCTTCTACAACAAATTGCCCACTTCTGAAATTTGTTTTCATTACTACTTTTCTATGTGCACTAACTTAAAGAATTGCAATGGTACAGTAAAAGATACTTTGCAACTAGAAACAAAATTCTAGATTGTTTTCCAAAGTTGGGTACTTGCATATTAAATTTTCTCAAAAGGAGACCCACCTGTGTAATGTTCTTATCTATCTGGAACAGGGGTTGGTAAACTTTTTCTGTGAAGTGCCAGACAGTAAAATATTTTAGGTTTTGTGAATTATACAGTCTGTCATAATTATACAACTCTGCCCTTATAGTGAAAAATCTGCCACAGGTATTACTTAAATGAATGGGCAACGCTGCATTCCAGTAACAACTTATTTCCAAAAATAGACAACAGGCTAGATTTGGCCCATAAGCTGTAGTTTGCTGATCCTTCACCTAGAAAACCAAATTTTCTCTCAATTTCTCATTTCCAGGAATGTGTATTTATTTATTCAGGAAAAAAATCTACTAATGGTAAAAACTGGTGTTAGAATGATATACTTTATAAATAGAAAAAAACTACAGAATGTTTTCTCTAGAGACCTGTAAGAGTGAAGATCTGACTAATAAATGAAGGGAAAAAGGTCTCTTCAGAGATGTTTGAGTCTAGCATTTGACAAAGTCTAAATGGATTATTTCTTCTATTTTAGCTAAGCAAGGTCACCCAATAAGGGTTAAATAATTTTGACACCCATAGGTAGTTCTAAAACTATTCCATATTAGGGCAGAAACACAGTGATAAAATGAAATCTTTCATTAAATATATTAACATAGTTCTATATTATGGCTGATGTTCTGTACCACCTAAGACAATGCTCCACCAACAAGGTTGAAAGACGTTTATGGTAACAGCAACATAATTACTGCAACTCTTTGTGTATAATGACAACTGTATTAACGAGGTATGATTTAGTCCCTGGATAACTCCAAGAACACAGGACACAGAATAAAGAAGTAAACATCTCAAACCTTGATAAAGCAACAACTACAAACTTTCCTTTGCCACTCTCTTAAGTGCACCTTTACTTCCCTGAAGTATCTGCTCCCCTAGCCACATGGGCCCAGAAACTCAGAGGTTTCATATGTAACTGTGCGTCAGAAAAAAAGAGCCTGGGATGGAAAAAAAGATGCCTGGGTGCAGAGGTGTGTGCATATATGTGTCTGCCTGCCTGTCTTAAAAGTTTATGATTGCTTTGATATTTAATATAAAGCTTGGAACACAATCAGACTGAGAAATATAATAAGTATAGTATACCTAAAGCCATCTGATATCCCTCTAAATGAAAAAAACAATTACTTAAAATATTGGTAAATAAAAACGAATAGGATACACATTACCCATGAGATAAACTTGTCGAAAAAGTTTAATATGAAGCTAATCAGTAGCAATCAATCAGACAAATCTGGAATGTAGAACCCTTCATAAGACAATTCACCTGGATTTTTCATAAATCAATGTCATAAAAAATAAAGGCAGGGAATGAATACAGGTTGGAGACTAGACTCATAACACACATACTGTCAATAATTATTTCTTGGATTAAAAAAGCTATAAAGGAAATTTTGGGGGCAACCAGAGAAATCTGAATACTAACTGTTTGTTAGATAATATGGTATCAATGTTAAATTTCTTGGATAATAAAGTATGATTATATACGGGAATTCTTAGGTACATGCTGAAGTGTTTAGGGATAAAACACTGGTATCTGCCATTTTCAAACGGCTCAGAAAAAGGTTTTATTAATATACAGATAAAGTAGTGTCATAAAATATTAAGTGGTAAATCCAGGTGAAAGATTTTCATGTATTAATTTTTCAACTTGTCTGTAGGTTTGAATTTTTCAAATTTAAAATTTTGAGGGAAGGGGGTCTATCAGGATAAAGTCTTAGTTTGGCTCCTTCTTGTGGGGTATAAACAGATACTTACTTTCCATTTCAGCTTCCCTTAGTTTATTACTCTTTCAGTACCAGACTATTATCAATCCCTTAGTTTATTCCTCTTTTAGTACCAGATTATAATCACTGAGGCCTCATTTGGTGAATTCTATCAAGGGTCATCTTGGGAGTCACCTCCTTCAGGCAATTTTTCTTGACTTTCCAGGGTAGGCTAAGGACCCTGTTAAGACAGTTTGTGTTTTACTACCATGTAGAAATTTCCAACTATTTTTTTTGTCCTTTACTAGGCTGCAGGTTCTGGAGGTTCCAGCATAGTTCTGACACATGGTAGGCCTTCCATAAAGGCTTGTGGAACATTTACCATCTAGGGCTAGGTGGTAAGGAGCACCAGAGAGAGAGGCATAGTTTGAAATCCACAGATACAGGGAGGAAGAGGCATTTTTATTGTATCAGGCGTAAGGCTAGGCAATTTATGGTTACCATTTTATTCAGGTAGGTAATTTTTAAAAGGAAGAGTTCTAGCTGTCCCTCTATGTAAATTTAATATCTTAATGTTAGAGAGCCACTTGGAACACTTTGCTTTACATCATGCGGCCTCTGCTTATTAGTCGTAGAGAAGTTATTTAAACTCTAAGGCAGTTTTCACACCTGTAAAACAGGGACAGTTCTTACTGTGCCTGTTTCACCACATTTTTAAAAATATCAAATGAAAATATACTTAAGTAAATAGGGAACAAACAGGCATTAAGTGGAAAGTCTGCACTGTTTTCTCCCTTAATTCATCCTCTCTGCAGCTTCTCAAGGTTCCTCTAGTCCTTCACTGGCTGGAGACCAAATGGAAAAGATAGGTCTCTGTCTACTTCAAGGCTAACCTTAGGTAGCTCCGTAAATTTTGGGGTTTACATCTTTAATGCCTCCAATATATTGAGAATGCACCATGAATTCTCAGTAAGATTTATAGCTTATAAGGCTTTTAGAAAGTTTGCTATTTACTAAAAACCTGAAAGAAAATGTTATTTTAGTCAATTATTGAAAATTACAACATTTATTGGTTCAACGATTAATCAATAGTCTACTTTTCCTACTTCTACTGAAACTTAACAGAACATTTCTTATCTATGATGCAATTTTTAACTAAATTGTCTATACAAATGGAAAAAAACCACCCCAAACCATAAATACCACAGAAACTTTTTAAATTTACACAGTGATTTCCCCTGAAACCACCGTACAACCAAGCAAAAAAAAAAAAAAAAAAAAAAAAAAAAAAATCAAAGCAAGGCAAAGTTCAGGTTAAGAAGGCAAGCAACTGGCTATACATACTGAAAACTTGTCTTCAGGCTACTAACTTACTTTCCAAATTGGACAAAAGTCAAAATGCTAAATTTATTCTTAGCTTTGAAAATGCAATTTCCTGGTTCTGTTAGATGAGTTTCAAATCACATGCTTTTAGGAAACATGCAATATAAACATGTTTAAAGGCATATACTCAAAAATTTATAGTAGTTTCACAAGTTCTAAGCTACAATTTTATTCCCCATATTAACTATCAGAGTTAGCACAGAGACAAGCTCACAGATTGCATCTAATCTTTGGTTGCAATTGTTCCACCTGTTATCTAGCCCTCTAAGAAATAAAACAACAACGACAACACTTTGAGGTCTCAATCCACTTTACGAAAAGAAAGCTTTATGAAAAAGCCTGAACAATGAATTCAAACATTAAGGAGAAAATGAGAAACGTTAGGTGTGTGAAGTAGGAAATGTTAATTTCATGCACTTAGGAACACACACTCACACCCCACAGTAGTAGAAGCAGTAGAAGAGGAAAACACTACATGTGTAGGGGTAGAAATATTTGTTACATCATGATGCTGGCTGGCGATGGAGGGTTGCCGCCTTAGAGCCCCCTGAATGGAACTTCCACTCTGGAAAGCATTCACTACATCCATCTGCAAGGAATCAGAGATTGTGACAGCTTGCTCAGCAAGAGAGAGAGAGAACAAGAGAAAGGACCATTCCATCTATCAACATATAAAAAGAAAAAGGCACTTTTTACACAGCATATAGGCAAGAATAGCATTTTGAGATGAAGTGGGGGATGGGGGAGCTAGGAAAAAAGGAGCTTAGGGGCATATAGACACATTCTTTCATAATCAGTTAAAAGTCTCACTCATTCCAGGCACCAGTATTACTTTTCAAGAGAATACAATTTGTGGGTTGGGAAGGCTAGAGAGGAAGTTTAAGGAGCACACTCGAACCTCCTCCCCAGGTCAAAAAGCCCTGGCTCCCATCATCTCTCCTACCTCTCTACCAGGCCCATACCTGTGTTTGGATTCTGTTCAGACCTCTAAACCACAAGATTTGGCCACGCCGCAACTCCCTTTCAGCGTGATCAATCTCTTCAACATCCTCTGCTAATTCCTCCTCAGGTATTTCTTCCTTTTGTGTTCCATGACCAGCTTCTTTGAGGAATTTTAAACGGCTAGTTGGAATTGTTGAAATAAGCTACAACACAGGGGAATGAACTTAGAAATAAATCATATCAAGTAAAGGTAAGCTGATCAACTGTAATACTAAAGGTATTAAAAGTGGTGAGAGTATCCGACTATCTTTACCAATGAAGTAATGGGATCCTGTTGATTAGTCTTTCTCTCCCAGAGCAAAATACATTCTTCTCTTAGCTACACAAAAGATTTGAGTTTGAAGGATAAAAAGTTTTCCTAAATGGAAATTAACCTGATTACATTTTTCATATTTTCATCAGGACATTCAAGACAGTACATTGTAAAACCATGCTCTGATATATGTATTTACTTAAAAAGTCCTATTTATTTTGAATACAATGAAAATGGCAGGTGGTCTTACTAGATGCAAAACACGTTTACATTTCATTAATGCTGTCAGAGTTCAATGAGAAAAAATGTATAAAATTAAAAAAAAATCATTAAGGTTACACTGAAAATAGTTTTGTTACATATTTTTTAAAAAATGCAACAGTTTAAAATTGGATTAGTACTGATTGATGACGCCAAACAAAAACAGATGCCCTAGAAAACACAAAGGATACAAGAAACACCAATACACGTATATTAGCTTATGTGTTAACATCCATTCTCTAAGGCAGCAGTTGGGTTTATCAGGGAGAAACAAGCATGTAGTCAGCTATAGAATTCTGCTTGGAGAACTTCTAGTACACCCACCTCATTTCACCAAGGTGAAATAGGCTTCAAGGCACATAAAGTGACTTGCTCATGGAGTGACTAGGAACCTAGGTCTCCTGACCACCAAAGGCAGTGCTTGTTCTACCATGGTACACTTAGTATGGGTCTTACTTAAAAGATGATCTCTATTAATGAGGTACTCAAAATAGATAAGAAAAGAAACCTCAGAATCTAGAAACGTAGTTAAGAAAAAGAAGAGACAGAAAGATGTAAAGATTGGGCTACATTTAAGGAAAACCTGAAAGTCTGGTTTCACTGATTTGCAGAATGACAATAAATTAGCTCATGCAAATTATATGCCATAATATATATTAACCTTCATCTATGAAAATGTTAGATTTTCTATAAATTAGTTTTATAGTAATGGGCTTAAAATGAACAATGCATAAATCACTGTCACATTTAAAAAATAATGACATGCATTTGCAAGTAAGCTGCCTATAGTAAATATGAGGTATATCTCTTATTTCAGGCACTTTATTTCATATATACACTGTTAAAGCTATTCAATTCAAATCTAAAACATCATTTTGTGACCCCTTTTTCCAGGTAACATTATTTTTATAAAAACATTCTCTAAGGTCAGTTTTTCCTATGCTGCATATTGGATTAAATTACAGAACAAAATGACAATGTATTTTTTTTTTTTTTTGAGATGAAGTCTCGCTCTTCTCTCCCTGGCTAGAGTGCAATGGCACGATCTTGGCTCACTGCAACCTCTGCCTCCTGGGTTCAAGCGATTCTCCTGCCTCAGCCTCCCAAGTAGCTGGGATTACAGGCGCCTGCCACCATGCCCAGCTAATTTTTATACTTTTAGTAGAGACGGGGTTTCACCATGTTGGCCAGGCTGGTCTCTAACTCCTTACCTCAGGTGATCCACCCGCCTCGGCCTCCCAAAGTGCTGGGATTACAGGTGTGAGCCACCGCACCCGGCCATGTATTTTTTACATTGTTGTAAAAAATTTTTTTCTGAAAATGTAAAAATAGGTTATAGAGTAAAAGATACAGATATTAGCATCCTAACCAGTTATAAATACATCATTTTTAAAAACCGCTACAAAACTTCTAAAAAACAAGTTAAAAAACACATAAAAAGTTAGGATAGTATTTTATAGTACAGGCATAATCATAATGAACAAGTGACATACTGGAACTAACACGACATTAAAAAAACTTATCTTTGAATGCCCTCTCTTTACTCACATTAACCATTTAGAATCAAGTAATGAAACTGTTAAAATACACACTAGAAATTAAAAAAAAAAATCACTTTAGGTTTAAACAAAAACTGATGAAATTTTTACCTGGCCCCAGAGTAATGTTCCCATTCCTAGGAATATTGACCATAGCCACTGTTCTATTGAAAGTTCTGAACAACTGAAAGGTTTTCCACCAAACTGCACAATTATTATCTGGAGGAATAATCAAGAGTAAATTTACTTAAATCTTAAATTTTAAAATTCATATACTTAAAAAAATATCAAATTTATGTCCTCTAAAACAAGGTGAACAACCACTATTCTGATGAATTGTATTATATTAGTCACAACTGAAAATAAGACAACTGAAATAGACCTTTCCTCTTTCCCCTCCAGTCCACTTTCCCTCTTAAAAAAAAAGACAACTGAAATAAAGTAAAATCTCTGCCCAATATTTTTGATGCATGCGTATTTCATGTTTAAATTACGCTTACTAAAAAGTAAAATTCTTATGACCAAGAATAATAATTTTATACTGTTTCCAATATAACCCCAAGCAACTACATTCCCCTGTATTTAGTACAATTCTTCAAATAATCTATGCCTTTCTCAAAATATAGTACTCTTTTGTAGAAAAGACTGTATGTTACTGGAAAAATGCACAATATTAAAAAAATTCCACATAGCTGTTTATTTCTAGTTAACATTTAGACATACTAAGATAAACACAGACTGTATGAGAAGAAAGGCAACTTGGAAAGTTCTATGAAATATGGGCTAACTCAGGTGAGGTGATCTCAGATTTGCTCTCCTTTATGAAAAGAGTGAGGTCTGATGATGAATATAAATTCATAATACAGTGCTTATGTTTTGCTTGTTATTCTAAAAGGCCTAAAATAGTGTGCATGGAAATATTAAGAATTAACTGGGGTTGGGTGTGGTGACTCATACCTGTAATTCTAGCACTTTTGGAGGCTGAGGTGAGAGGACTGCTTGAGCCCAGGAGTTCAAGACCAGCCTAGGCAACATAGCAAGACCCTGTCTTAATTAAAAAATAAATAATTTTTTTTAAAAAGAATCAATTAACAATATTCACCCTCCTGTGAGTCTGACAGGCCTCTCTTTGATATGGCAGTTAAGTAGTTCCCAAATATTAAAATCAAAAATAATTTTGGTGGTTAACATTTTAAAACCTTAAAGTTACAATTCCTTTCTTTTTAGCTCTACTTTATTCAAATTCAAGTGATTTTCACTTCTCGGTTCCACTATTTTTTAAGTTAATTTGTGCACTTGTACAGATAGATTTCCAACTGCTTTGTTAGTAGCCCAATTAGATTACAACTGATTTGACAATCAGGTCTGGATTTTAGTAGAGATATAAAACTGAAGTAATTTTCTTTTATAAATCAAGAAAATAATGAGCATGAAAAGAGTTCAATATGTATTTGTACAAGTGATCTTAATTTTTTTAAAAATTTAAACCTGATCTTTTTTTTGGTATAATGTGGGATGTAAAAAGAATACTAAAATGCTGGGAAACAATTAATTGATTGGCTGACTTTGTTTCCTAAGAAATAATATCTTTCACTTTACAGTTGGAAGAAATAAAACTGTTTGTCTAGTTGGTTGTGGCATTTACTTCTAAGAACAGGAGATTCAGTTCCCATATTCTTTAACATATACCTTAAATCACCATGATATTATATATGTCACCAAGGCAATAGTTCCACACATGTTCCACACAAGTGATTGCTAGAACAAGCTGTTTACCTAATGTCTCCCATTTAACAGGCAAATTTGAAACTATCTTTTCCAATTACCCACCTGTACCACAAAAGTGCCTAAAACAATTGTGCAGAAGATGGCATTGTTAAAGATTCCTTCGAATACATTTCTTTCACCATGAATTTTCCGGGCATTTATTTCGTTGAAAAGTTGCATCAGCACAAAGGTATTAAAAACAATAGTATAATGTTCTGAAGGAGGAGCATGCAAAGGAGCATTTCTTCCACTATCAATGTCAAAAAACTTTTCTCCTGAAAGAATGAAAAATGACTATTTTGTAATTATCATACCAAATTAGATTTCAAGGAGGTATACAAATTAAAACTTAGCTAGACCTTTTATTTGATCTGAAATGGCAGCATGGAAGGAGCTAGAGAAACCTGGGATTATCTAGTACAACTCTCTTGTTTTATAGGCAAGGAAACAGAAGCTCCCAAAACTATGGTGATAATCTCAGGATCACATATCTAAATTAGTGGAGAGCCAGGGTAAGACATCAGGACTGTTTATTCTCCTGTTTATTCTACTATCTAGCTTATTGTCCTCCCAAATTTACTAAGCACTCACTGATTAAGAAGAAATTAAAGATAAATGGGAAGTCAGGAGTAGAATTTAGGCTCTTGAAAATTTGTAACATTATAACATCTTGGATGATTAGCTTGGAAAAGAAACAATTAACTGAAGCTTTATTAGACACTGAATTCTTACCAGCAAATAAGAGTGTAAAGACTACTACAAGTTGATAGAATGCATGACCCAAAATATTCTTCATCATTGTACGTGAGATGAGAGGCTTATTTCTACCATAAGGTTTCCGAAGCAAGAGAGACTCAGTGGGTGGTTCCGTTGCCAGAGCCAGGGAAGCGAGTGTATCCATTATGAGGTTTACCCACAGCATCTGCACAGCCTTAAGCGGTGAGTCCTAGAAAAGATATGTTTCCTAATAGACATTCACAACTACTCAGGGGCTCAGCAATTCTCAGGAAGCCTTTAGGGTTTAAAAACTTGAGAAACAGAACAGGATTATATTTTTATATTAACTAACCTAAAATATTAAGCTTCAGCTTAAATATTAAGTATTTTTTAAAAGGCATTTAATATACTTTTTAAATTTAAAGTAAACAAGTTTTGATAGACAAGTCATCACCTACTTGAGTAATGCAGGCGCCCGTAAAAGCAACAATCACTGCTACTACATTAACAGTAAGTTGGAACTGAAGGAATTTTGAGATGCTGTCATAGACATTTCGTCCCCACATAACTGCTTTAACAATGCTTGTAAAGTTGTCATCTGTGAGAATAATATCGGATGCTTCTTTAGCTACATCAGTTCCAGCAATACCCTGTTAAAAAAAATTTTGTGAATTAGACAAAATGTTTTAAGTATCACTTTCAAATAGTCAAAAAATACACACGTAATAAACAAAAAGTTTACCATTATACCTAATAAATATTACTTAAATTTACACTAAAAGAAGGTAACAGTTATTCTAAGATATTACTAGGAAAGACATTCTGGTTTAGCAGAAATCAAACAAAGAATGAAGTATTAAAAATAAGGTTCAAGTTGGGTTAAAAATGGAGGAATGAACAAAGACATTACCCAAGTTCCTTCCAAAAGCCACACAAAAAGGTATCTGTTAATAAAAAGCAAACAAACTCTATGAAGACAAAGTTAGAGGAAAAGGAGATTCTACCAAAAAACAAACAAACAAACAAAAAACCCATAAAACCTTAGAGGCTAGAAAGCAGACAGCCAAATGGTAAGTAACTCAGCAGACACAAGAAAGCTGAATCCTAATCCAAGTGTAGAGAAAGTAGAAGTAGCCCCCTTTCCCCCCAACAACAGAACCCCCCTGTCAGCTCCAGACTTGGCAGATATACGTGGCACTGGAAGTAGGGGTGAAGGTAGGAATAAAAAAAGGAAGATCTCTTGAAAGTCTACTGAAGACGCATTTAGAAGCTTCAAACTAATAACAATGTCATCAACAGGAGAATGGGGTAATTAATAAATTGTGGATTAATAAAATGAGTGAACTACAACTATATTAACATAAATGATCTCACAAACATAATGCTAAATAAAGAAGATGAACTCAACACATAATGTATGACTCTTCTGTACAAAGTTCAAAAACAGGCAAAAGGAATAATCTTCAGGATACTGGTTATCTTTGCAGAGAGACAAGGCAGTAATTAGAAGGGAGTAGGATTCACTAAAAAATTATCAAAAAGCTTAACCTCACGAACCTTGCCACGAGCTGAAAGCGTTCCCCAAATTCATGTGTTGGAAACATAATCTCTAATCAACCAAGTGCAGACATGGAAACTCAGAGGTGATATGATGAAGGCTCTGCCCTCATGTATGGATTAATGTCATTATTTTGGGAGTGGTTTCATTATCAAGAGTGACATCATTATAAAGGTGAGTTTGACCCCCTCTTGCTTTTGTGCTCACTTGCGGTGTTCTCTTGCCCTTCTCCCATGACATGACACAGCATGAAGGCCCTCACCAGATGCTGGCACCCTGGCTCTTGGATTTACTCACTTCCAGAACCTCAAGTCAAATAAACTTTTATTGTTCATGAATTATTAAGTCTTAGATATTCTGTTATCACAATACAAAATGGACTAAGACAAACCCTTTCTCAGGAAGCAGCTGGAGAAGATGACTCCACCAGATAAGGGAATAAACCAAAGAAGATGATGCCACTGAATTCATGAAGTACAAGATCCAACACAAAGGAGAATAAAGAAAATCCTCAGGTATGGAGACCAAGAAGACAGCTGTGCAGCAAGGCTAGCAAACAGCGAGTGCAGATTAAAGCACGTTGAAAGATGCTGAGAGACGTATCTCTTAGACACTAAAACTGGTAAGAGTGCTAAAGGTCTCTGATGTATGAAACAGAGAATTTGGGGATGAATTAGTTAAGAACATAGAAAAAGTAGGCCAAAAAAATTCAAACAAACCAAATAAAAATTAAAAGAAAGCAAGTAAAAGACAACAAATTATAGGGAACATAAAAAGCTGTGTAAGGAAGGAAAAGTAATTACAGTAGACCATACAGATCAGGTTGAAACAGCATTTACAGTCACAGTAAGGACTGAATATTGATCAAATCTAAATTATGATATAACTCTGCTGGCAGATGATGGGATAGGTAGTGAGCATGAAGGTATATGCGGTGAATGTGGTCTATATGCTTGTGAAAGCACTAAGTCCTCACCTTCATTAATGAAAGTCAGTAGTTAAAGCCTTATATTAAAAAAATCAAAAAGCACCAGAATCATGTGATTCAGAGATATAAAGGTACATAACTAAGTAAAAGAAGCAGCTAAAACAGTTTCCTTTGGGAGCCAAAAATTTGGTATGTGGCAGGGAACTTGCTATTAAGTCTTATAGAACTACTTGACCTTTTAAATGCTACGCATACATTGTTTTGATAAACACGAAGTTCAGATGAAACCTTTCTCAAAATACTCAATGAAGAAACAATCTTATTTTAGAATCTTAGTCTCCAGCTCCCAATGTGAATATTTTACTTTTAATGTCCCACTTTTTTTTTTTTTTTTTTTTTTGAGACAGAGTCTCGCTCTGTTGCCCAGGCTGGAGTGCAGTGGTGCGATCTCAGCTCACTGCAAGCTCTGCCTTCCGGGTTCACGCCATTCTCCTGCCTCAGCCTCTGGAGTAGCTGAGATTAGTCACACATCACCACACCCACTATTTTGTATTTTTAGTAGAGACAGGGTTTTAATTTACCATGTTGGCGAGACTGGTCTTGAATTCCTGACCTCAAGAGATCCACCCGCCTCGGCCTCCCAAAGTGCTGGGATTACAGGTGTGAGCCACCGTGCCTGGCCAATGTCCCATATATTTAACACACTTAAACTCAATGGGATTTCTTGATTCTCATCATACCCATATTATACAAATGCAAATCTCACCATTCCCTTGCTCAAAATCCTTAAAATTTCTAAAAGTAACTCTATGGTGTTAATTGGTATTCAAATAAAAACTAGTTCTATGATGAAACAAGTCTGGAAAACTTTCAATCACAAAAGGTTAAACTGCTTTTTAAAAATGAGCTTCTAGGAGTCATATGATATCGCATAGTGTGTCTCTAAACTTACATCATCAGAAGTAGGCTTGGCAAATGTTCAGCTACAGGATAAGAGAAAAAAAATTCCTTATCATGGCATTCAAGGCCTTTTTAATGTGGCCCCCTGTGAATTCTTCTAGCTTCGTATCTCATTACAGCACCGCAACCTCTTCTAGTTAGATTGAACAACTTGTACATAATTCGCTGATGAATGAGGGCCTCTTGGTTCCTCTCCTTCCCTCAGCTAAACTGGCACCTCTTCCAGAAAACCCTTCCCAGTCTCTACAGGCAGAGTCAAGGACTTCTGCCTGAGACACTTGTCACTGTCCTGTAATTATTTCCATGTGCTGTGAATTTTTAGGAGACAGCAACTCTTCACTTCTAATGTTCCGGGACTGGAATACTGAACACAGTCTCAATATTTGGAGTCCCGCATTAATCCAAATAAAGTTTAAATAAAAGTATTTTAATTACCTTAGGTTTTACTACCATAGATGTATTTGATTATTGGATTACATCATGAGATTCAGTCTTTGATGACAGCAGTATCTCTATACATGGTTAACTAATTTTTGGCAAGAGTAATTTCATGTGACAAGGATACTCTCCTTCGACCAAAACTTGCTATGTAGATAATTGTTACACTATATTATTTAGGGAATCATGACAAGAAAAAGTCTGCACATGTTCACTACAGATGCAACCATCCATATTTTTGTCCCGAATATTTTCGATCCACAGTTGGTTGATTCTGCGGATGCAGAATCCATGGATACAAAGGGCCAAACGTACAAGCAGAACACACACTTTATCTATAGATCAACAAATCAAGAAAGTATGCTCTAAAATGCTATATCTGCCTGAAAATAGGAGATACATTTAGAAAGAAATTATCAACAGTGATTTCTTGTAACTAAAAAAAAAAACTCTAAGACAATACCCATGTTTGTCTAAGTTTTAACTGTAGAAATGCAAAACCAAAGTAAATTCAAGCTTTAACAAGAGTAGTTTCAAGCCCAAGCTACCAAGCACTTACAGTTTCTCTATGTTTTTAAACTAAATTAATTTATTTATTTGAGACAGAGTCTCACTCTGTCACCTAGGCTGGAGTGCAGTGGTGCCATCTTGGATCACTGCAGCCTGCGCCTCCTGGGTTCAAGTGATTCTCATGCCTCAGCCTTCCAAGTAGTTGGGATTACAGGCGCGACCACCACACCCAGCTAATTTTTGTATGTTTTTTTTTTTAAGTAGAGATGGGGTTTTGCCATGTTGGCCAGGCTGTTCTTGAACACCTGACCTTATGTGATCCGCCCGCCTCAGCCTCCCAAAGTGCTGGGATTACAGGCGTGAGCCATCATGGCCAGCCTGTTTTTGAACTAAATTTAGACTTTTGATGTTATCATTAAAAAAAAAAAAAGTGGTATAACTGGGCCTAAAACCATGAAGAGCTTAAAAAACACTAACCAACAAGCCATTGTATTGTGTATTTGTTTGATTATATTTACCTGTATTTATTTAAAGCCCATTGTATCTGTCTTACATTCAAGTTTTGGGAAGAAAGCTTTTTTTATTTTAAAATTCATTTTACATAACTGCCTTTCTGGTCAGCTGTCAGAATGTAAATAGCAGTAAGAATCCTGCTAAATGCTCAAGAGCAGCAGTGAGTGATCCTATGTTCCTAAAGGGAATGAGCCTGTTTGCCTACAGCAAAAGGAAGAGCACTTAATTATTCCATAGACCTCTTCAGCTATGCTTCACATGTCTTCAGAAGCTCCTACCAATGCAGCTGCCAACCATTTAAATTTGGGATGGGGTAGGGCGGGGGATCTTTGGATTCACTGCTTTTGATTGAGGGAAATTTACCCATAATTTCCTTTCCTCATCTCTCTCACTCCTGTTGAAAGGCTGCCACCATGGTAGATCTTCTAAATTTCCATTTTAGCAGCAAAATATCAGGGGGACAAATTATGCAAATAAACATTTGTACACAAAAACAATCTCTCATCTGAAAACCTTAGGGCCAGACTGTGATTCGGAATTCAGTCTCTCATAGTTTGGAAAGATAATGAGACACATAACCTTATATCTCAATTTTCCCAAAAGAGCTTAGCACCCCATAAAAATCACATTAAAATCTCCACAATGGCTATGAATATTCACACTAAGTAGGACAAATAACAGCCTCACATCAGTTCAGAACAAATTTTGCAATCAAATGAGTCTGCTGCAAAATTTAGGTTAAAAATTTCAGTTTCCTGATAGTTCTGGATTTGAGAATTGTGATTATGAACCAGTGTTTTCCAAAAATAAAATGAAACTCAAAGAAAATAAAATACTTAAATTGAGGACTTTGGGGAAAACAAGTAGGTAGGATTTTTTTCAATCAAAAAAGATTATATATAAAATGATGGTATTCAATTACTTTTTAAATAACTGAAGAGTAACTGAGTAGATGAATGGAAGAGTTTCAATTATATTTTTAATTTAAATACACACAACTATTCTAAGCCTGTGTCCTGCATTAAAGGGTTATTAAAAGGTTCAGGTGAGTTGACAGACATTAAAAAATTAACAGAATACAAAGCCAACATACAATATTGTTAAATTGCTCAAAAGAAACAATCTAGTCAGATTTCATGACATCAAATAAAGCTAATGCATAAACTAATTAGACTTATAAACCAATTTAGGCTTATTAATTATCCCTCGAACTAATCTTGAGGGACAGTGTTTAAAATCCATAGTAATTTAGTCAACAAACAAACAAACAAACCAGTCAGTAAATTACATTTGGATATTTGAATGAGTAAATTCTTACCATTGCAAATCCAACATCTGCCTTCTTTAGTGCTGGGCCATCATTTGTACCATCACCAGTTACAGCTACAACCTGGCGTTGGTCTGAGACAGTGCTGTCAATTATACCTTAAATACAAGCAAATATTTGTGTTATAAAAACATTACTCTTTAATAAGATGATTCTGAAGAATATCCTGACTAGTCGGTTTTATAGACTCAAGGTTAAAAATAAATAAACAAATATAAAAATGGAAATTGCTTAGATGTTGGGTGAGAACCTACTTCAGAAACTATGGGTATATTCAGAGCAATATCCTGTTTTAAACACTTAAGATAATCACTTAACAACACAATTTACCTAAGGTATCAAAGGAAATGTATTTAGATTTTATTAAAACAGATGATATCCATGACTCAATCTAATATTCAGTATCTATTACTATTCTGGGAAGCAGAACACATTTCTGTATTAAGAAATTGTGAAATAACTGAAAAATCTACTTACCTTTAACCAGTGTATGCTTATCAGTAGGAGATGATCTTGCAAGTACTCGAAGTTTTGGCCAAATCTTGTCTATCCTCTCTTGCTCAATCTATAAGTGTTTATCAAAGTTAAAATATGCCCAAACATAGTTTCTTAAATCCTAATGAGCTATCTGGCATATTTATCAGTAGCTCTCAAAGTGTGGTCCACAGAACAATCAGAAACTCCTGGGAACTTGTTACAAACGTGAATTCTTGGGCATGGACCCAGATCTATCTTAGCGAATACTGTGGGGCAGGCCCAGCAATCTGTGTTTTAATAATCTTGCTAGGTGACTTTGATGCATACTCAAGTTTAAAAGCCACTGTTTTTATATATCATTATGAGACCAAATTTAAAAAATCCCCCTACTGCCTATGAAAATAGAACTTCCTTAATTTAGCCTAAGAAGTTCAGAGAGTTTGGGGCCCCCTAAAATATGCTCCATATCAGCCTTTCCAACCCATCTCCCATTACTCCCTTATACATACTGTACTTCTGAAATTGGCCTAGATTCACTGCTGCTACTTTTATATAGCATTCATAGCAAGAAATGCTTACTCCCTTTAGTACCAATTTATTACTTCTCTCTTTTATCCCTTAGAACACTAGTATTTTGCTTCCTAAGGTACAGACTGCATTTATTTCATGCATGGTGCCTAACATAGTGCATATTCAATATGTGTTTGTTGAGTTAAATTCCTAATATATTAAACATCTGTCAACCAAAAACAAAATAATAATAAATCTTTACCTCTCCTTTTTCATTTCGTATTCTTCTGTTAAAATCTTTACCTTCTAGGCACAGAAAATCTTCCCCAGGATGTAAAATACCACATTTGGTAGCAATGGCCCGAGCAGTATTAATATTATCACCAGTGACCATCCGCACAGTAATTCCAGCCCTCTGACACTTTTTAATTGCATCTGGCACCTGATTTATATTAAAAAAAAATTACAAAGTTAATTTGGTATTTTTAGAAGGAAAAATATTTCACTGCACACAACTGCATTAATTTATAGTCCCCCAAATGATGACAATGATACAATGACTTAATAATGATTGATTTCATTTCCAATACTCAACATTTCTTGCACTATTTTCAATAATCTCTTTCCAATTCCACTGCCAGACTTAGCTCAAGCTTCGTTTTCAGTTGTCATCTACTAATTTGTTTGCAGTATTTATTTACAGAAGGCTTTTTAAAGCACCATTTCCCCAGGCAACCATTAGGCAATTCTTTGCTGGTTGGCTTTCTACCTTCTGGTTTTACTACCCAGATTACACGAGTAAAATGTTGGTATTCTTTTGTTTAGGGTTAAGGGTGGCTCACAATCCATATCTTTTAAGTGTTACCTTACCTACTCCCATACCTTCAATTTCCATCTAATTCCATCATATTCTAATGACTTTAGAATCCACATCCTGCCCCTACCTCACTGTAAGAGGAGTCATAGTTCCACCTGTAAAGTGGGTATCGATTCAGGTGTCTAAAAGTGAAACCATGTTTCCTTTACCTATCTAGCAGAAACCTAAGAGTCACCTGTACCTCTTCTTTCAGCTCTCTTATCCTACATCCTTAGAAGCCAGTAAGTCCTGTGGATTCTACCTCAAACTTGCCCTGCATCATGTCTCTGTTGCTTGTTGCCCAACCTACTGCAATGGCTTTTTATAAGGTACCCTGCCTTTAAGTTTGTTCCTCCTTTAAAACATATGATATACTTGATGGTAGAGTTTTTTATTTTTTAAACAGAAATACACTTTCTTAAAATATACGATGATTCCTCAGCTGTTATACACAAACCACAAAGTTCTCAGTATAACACAATCAGTGTTTGTGCCTGTGCTACTACAGTTCCTTTCACCTAGAAAATCTTTTCCTGCTTTTCTGTAACCAGAAAATCCACACGGATCCTACTGGAGCAGGGGTTGCAAATTAAAATGCCTAAAGGATCATGGAGGTAACATACATGAAGAAAATATGCTGAAAATGACAAACCCCCGAGACAAATGCCTAATGAAAGAGCTATTTAGCTCTAGCTTATTTCTGCCATGATGGAATGAGAGCCCAGTGTTAACAGAACCTGTAACTGCAAAAGAAAGAAACACAGATTTGTGCGTAATCTCTTCATACTTAATGTTTCTAACTCCCCCCGCCCAACAAAGATAACTTGACTGAAGGCTAACTTTGAACTGCAGCCTAGCTGTTTGTGAAGTCTATCCTAAATCCAGTGTAAATCTAACTTATCTGGAGCTTTCTTGGTCTACCTAGACAAAACTGCACCTTCATCTTATACATACCTCTATTACAGATCATTAAGTCATACTATAGTTATTGTTACCTGAATCTTCAATGAGCTTCTTGAAGGTAGGACCTTTACCTTATCTTTGCATCACCAACACCTAGTATACCTTTTGTTCATTTAACAAATAAGCACCAGGCATGTAACTGGAGCTAAGTATTTACTGAACTGCTGAATTAAATATCTTTGGGATAATAGCAAGGTACATTTTCTAAGGGGTGCACATTCCAGACAAGGTACTTTTTTTTTTAAGATGGGTCTCACTCCATCACCCAGGATAAAGTGCAGGGGTACAATGTTGATTCACTGCAACCTCTGCCTCCCAGGCTCAAGTGATCCTCCCACCTCAGCCTCCTGAGTAGCTGGGATCACAGGTACACGCCACCATGCACAGCTAATTTTTTGTATTTTTGGTAGAGATGGGGTTTCACTATGTTGCCCAGGCTGGTCTTGAACTCCTGAGCTCAGGTGATCCGTCTGCCTCAGCCTCCCAAAGTAATGGGATTATAGGTGTGAGCCACCATGCCCGGCCCAGGGTACCATGTTTTAAAACATGTATGCAATGTAATTAATTGCAATTTAAATACATATTTATCTATAAGTTTTAAGATTTACATCATAAAAGTTATTTCCCTCTACCCAGTCAACTGTTAGTGATTCAAATCATTGGAGGGGGACATCACGTGCATTTACTCAAACTAATATTTAGTGAATGCCAGGCACTGTGCTTAGGTCCTAGTGCCAGAGTGATGAGCAAAAGGACAGGGCCTGCTTAGATTATTTTTTCAAAAAAATCAATATTTGACACTAAAAACACTTGTCTGTTTTATAAATGTATATATCTCCTGTTATCTCATTTGAGATAAAATCTATCTTAAATTTTTGTATCTAAGCAGTCCTTGATTAGGTAGTATCCCAGGATCATCTGGACAGGGAAACAATGAGTAAAAGGGAGAAATTGGTCTCAGGTTAAAACTATGTGGCAAATAATACATAAGAAAGGCACACTAACATTTATTAACTGCCTACTAGTCATCAGATGCTTTCAGCTTAAAACTTACAAACTATCTCTACTTTTACATATAAGAAACTAAAGCAAGGCCAAGTACTTATACATATGTAATAAAAACTGGATTTGTTCTAGACATCTAATTATTCAAGAATCCCTCCACCAGAACTGCACTGTACAAAATAAACTCAGAGAAAACTGTTTCATATTACATCGTCTCAATTTAGTATATAAATACCCATCTCATTTTGTGATACTGAAAAACAAGTGCCATTTACATGCTTTAAAAAAGATAAAACTCTCCATCAACTGCAATGCCAAGAGCATGATAATAGACTGATGTCTTCCAAAGAATGAAAGTTGCAGATACCCTGATTTCATGTTAAAGTTTAAACCGTAAGTCAATGTATAGAACTTTGAAAAGCCAGGCGCAGTGGTGCATGCCTGTAATTACAGCTATTCAGGAGGCTGAGGTGGGAGGCTGCTTGAGGCCAGGAGTTTGAGGCTGCAGTGCAGCATGATCTCCTGCCTGTGAAAAGCCACTGTACTCCAGCCTGGGCAACATAGGAAGACTCCTTCCTTAAAAAAAAACAAAAACAAGACAAAAAAAAAAAAAAAACAACCTTTGAATTATTCTCCTGTGACCACATGGCAAACATTACCCACCTGGCTATTTTATAAGCATTTGAAATTACAAAACCCCAAACCAAATTTATCTTAATCTCTCAACAGGCTGCTCTTTCTGGTTCTCTTATTACATTGGTAACCCTCTATCAGCCACCAAGTTACAGACTGGTTCTCTAACTTGTACAGAGATGGTTAGCGACCATCTCCTTTATAAGACTTCTAATTGTGGCAACCTCTTAGTCATAAAAGCCTTCTTCCCTAGCTACACACTTTCTCTAAGTATCTTTAGTTTCATCAGTGATTTCTTCAGACTAGCCCACTTTCAGGCTCTGAGGTCCAAATGCTTGACATACATTTGGATGTCTCAGACACCTCAACAATGTCAAAAACAGCATATCCAAACCCAACATATTACTTCCTACTGGTTCTATCTCCACTTACTTTGAAATCATTCCTTTCTTTCCATCTCCTATGCCACAACTGTGGGCCAAGCCATGATCATCTCTTGCCTGGGATCACTGCAATAATCTCATTAGCTTCCCTGCTTCTACTCTTCTTCATCTCTAATCCCTGTCTTACACGTACCCAAAATACTATTTTAACAACATAAATCATGTCACTTCCCAGCCTGAATTTCAGAAAATTCAGAGTCCTCACAGCCCAGTAAGGCCAGAGATCATCTCGTCTCCCCTTTCTTCTTTACATTTATAGCCACACTGGCCTCTTTTCCACCTTTAAAATAGCTAAATACTTTTCTCACTTTCACTTGCATTTCTCGTTTTGCTTGGAATGCTCTTCTTGCAGCTATTTACATGGCAGACCCACTATGAACCATCAGATTGCAACTCAAATGCCACATCCTCAGAAATTCTTAATGCAGTCTCTCTCCATTACTTTATTTCATTACACTGTGCATATCTTATATAGCCCTTCTGCACTTGTAATTGTCTTATTTAATATCATCCCCCCTGATATGCCACCCTGCCACCCAGAATATCTTAAGGCCTATGAGAACAGGGACCAAGTCTTATTCCTCCCAGAATTCATTTTTCACTTGACATGGTGTCCATGTATCTATCATTCTACCTACTTAGCTGTCTTCTTCCTCTAGAATATAAATCTCAAGCCTATTCTGGTCACTGCAGTATTTCCAGCTCCTAGAAGAGTGCTACACATTAGGTTTTGAATCAATTAGCTGATAAAGTCACTGAACAAAAGTGGTTTTCTGTTAGTGCTTTTATTTATGTTGCTTCTTTGCTCAGAATATACCTAACTGCTCGCTCTCTTTCTTGGTTTAGATAATACTTCCTCCTTCTTTAAGAATCAGATCAGGTAATTAACCTCTAGGAAGTCTTACCTGACCCCTCCAGTGGTCAATACAGTACAGTAGTCTTTTAAGCACATGTGTTTTAGACAAAGCTGGTATTTTAACACACTAGGTCTACGCTCTATACATTCTCGATTTTTAAAAATGTATTTTTAAACATGTCTAACGCTCTATACATTTTTGATTCTTAAAAATCTGCCAAATAAGAGTAATAATATGCATACCTCATAAAGGTAGACATTTAAAAAAATTACTTGTAAAACACGTGGCTTAAGTATATGGCACACAGTGAGAACTCAATAAAAAGATGCTATTAGGCTAGGTTGGGAACTCGTGTTCTCTGCTCATATAACATGCTCTGTATATACCCAGCAAGGTAGTAATATCTTGGGTTGCAATAATCACGTGTTTGGTTCGTCCCACATAAGACAGTAACTTCTTTGAGGCCGGTGATCAGATCTCAAAACTCTTAAGTCTCTAGTACCTTAGGATAGTGCCTGGCACACAGTAGTTGTTCAACAAACTTTAAAAAGGCGAAAAACCAAATAGCAAAAAAAAATTAAAGAGGGAAATCAGTCTAGAGCTGCATGCCATCCAATATGACAACTACTAGCAAGATATTTTAATTTGAATTAAATAAAATTTAAAAATCCTGTCTTTTAGTTGCACTAGCCACTGAAAACTAGAAGTCAGTATTCACACATGGCTAGTGGCTACTGTACTAAACAATATACAGAACATTCCTATTATCACAGAAAGCTCTACTAGACAATGCTAGTCTAGAGACTGTGAAAACAAATAATGGCACCTATTATTTAATTTAAGATAAATAATAACTGAAAATTCTACCCACTTCAAGGCACTGTGCTAGGTTATGGTGCTATGAACACATAGGATCCCAAAGAGACACTGTCTTTAAAAACCATAAAAGCTAGCATATGCACCGTAGGTACTATTATTTCATTTATCTTGGGTTCACACAGAAAAAAAAAAAATCACAAACACCAAGAATTTTACTAGAAAACTGGTTACAATTAAGGCCTAGGTCCTCTATAGTTATGAGATTCTGCACATGCAGAACACAGAATGTTTCACCACCTCAGGTCTCACAGGATCTTCAATCCCCACAACAGCAATGCATGTAAGGCCGGTGACAATATCATTTTCATTATCCCACTCTGGTTCTGGTTCTCCTGCTGGAAAATCTCTGAATGCAAGACATATGGTTCTCAAGCCTTCTGATGCCATCGGTTCAATCACAGTTTTTACAATATCATCACGGTCCCTTGGTCTGAACACTTTTGCCTCACCATTAGCACTCAAGATTTTGAAACACCTAAAAGGAAATGTTGAATCCAAACATCAATAATTTAAAAAAATAATGGTTAATGCCATTTAAGTGAACTGGCAGGCCTAGAAATCATGGGATCTGATATCTGGAATTTAGAGAATTACATATAATTCATTTTTATAGACTTAAATTCACTTTTCACCCTCCCTTTTACAAAACAGAACTAATATGTATGGTTCTCATTTGACAGTTCTCCATTTATCAGTTACTCTAGAACTTCTCTAAACCTTGTCTTTTGGAAATGCAGTGCTTTCAAACTTTCATAAAGAATCCCTGGGTGGCAAAGGAGAATAAACTATATACTTCACCATTTTGGTACAGAATCAGACATTAGTTTGAAATAATACCAAAATCACAAATGTTTTCTTCTTTTAAGGTAAAAAGCCAAGCGTAGTCAACCCCTTACCTGAGATGTTGTTTCATCACCTATATTGTTTTAACCATGAAAGAAAAAAAATAACTTATTGTTAAAATAAGCATTCTATCAGAATGAGAGTTAATGCCAAAAGTTATTTTCAGTGACACTACTACGTTTTCTTTCATTACGTAATGAATAAAAATCATACTATATACCTATTTAAAGTTTGTTTTTCATAATGCCTCTCTATACTCCTCTCCCTTGATGATGCCATCTCTTCCTGCTTCTAGGGAGGTAATTCCCAAATCCACATCTTCCGTTTTGTTTTTCAAAGCTTTCCATCACTGCTGAAAAATTCTACCCAGATGTTTTATCAGTACCTAAACCTTAATGGATGAAAGACTGGAAGCTGCCTCTTCACTGCCCATGTAATGTGCATCAACATTACCCTAATCATTTTGATGTAAGTCTAAAATTTCACCTTAATACTTATTTTTCCTGATCATCTCTCTACTATTAGCTTCTAAGTCCTATACATTTCTCCTCTGAACAGCCTCCTCAATGTGTCCACTCCTTTTTATTTCTCCTGCTACTACTTTCTTCTGGTTCTTACTTCAAGCTACAAAGCTACAGCTATTGTAATAGCAATAGTCTTTTAACTGATATCTGTCTCTAGTTGATTTTTTTTTTCCTCTAACCCACCTTGTTCCCTGATGCAAGAATTATCTTTAATCACAGCTTTGATGATTCTACTACTTGAAGAAAAAAATACCTCATTTGCGTTATCTGGCTTACTTCAATTTTAACTGCTCAGCCCAACATTTAAAAAGTCTCCACAACAAAATGCAAATATTACTGTGGGAACACTTGCTGTATGTTTACTGTCCACCAGGCTTCACGCTAGACAGTTGGTATGCATTACTTCATTTAAGTGCCACAGAGTTGGTGGTCATCACCCGCTTTCTCAGACGAGAAAAATGGAAGTAAGGGAAAAATCTGCCCCATATCCAGAAGCTAGTTAGTTGCACAGAAAGAGTCAATGCCTGATCAGTTTTGACAAAAAAAAATTCTCTCCTAAACCATCTATCTACTACCCAGCAAGCCAGGGTTGAAACAGATTTCTAACCTTTTCAATGAAATCAGGTAACTGAGTGTACTGTGGCAAGAAGAAAGCTGTATATGGCCTGTGTGCCACAAAAGCCCATCACTATTCAGCTGAACTATACAACCAGATATTCCCCTCCCCAGTATGACCTGCATATTCTCATCTCCTTTCCTCTGCTGTGGTTTCCCCACCTCGAAGTTCTCATTTCATACCAAAATCTATCTTAAATGCCACATCCCTACAGTGTGATCTCTCACCCAAAAACTTTGTACCAATTTATTATATGCTGCCTTCAGTTATTTATTTATATATTTGTCTCTTAAACTAATTGTAAAGTGTTCATTAATACTGGCTTATAATCCACATGTAAGCAAATTAAAAGTATATCTTAAACATTTACTTTAATATTTTAAATATTATAATTTCAAATGAGTTCCAATTTTCCCAACTTGCTCTTAACCAGTATTTTTTTTAACCAGTTCTCTACTTCTTTAATGAAATTAAAGAAACTAAAATAATTTCACCACCTTTAATAACAAATAAACATCAGGGAAATTATATGTGAACATGTAATAACAAAATTAAAGCTACTGATCTGTAAAAGGACAGTAAGAAAAATTAGTATTCAAAATGACAGGAGATATTTAAATATGACACTGCAGCAGCATAAACATGATAAATCTCATTTTGATATAAATGGGGAATTTCCAAGATCCAGCTTTTATGCTTTGCTATTCTAAAAATTACTTCATAATTCTCTTATCACATTCAGAGTCCAGTAACCACAATGAGCGTTGAAGATCTAAACTTGAGGCCAGGTGCAGTGACTCACGTCTGTAATCCCAGCACTTTGGGAGGCCGACACAGGCAGATTACTTGAGGTCAGGAGTTCAAGACCAGCCTGGCCAACATGATGAAACCCTGACTCTACTAAAAATACAAAAATTAGCCAGGCGTGGTGGCAGGTGCCTGTAATCCCAGTTACTTGGGAGGCTGAGGCAGGAGAATCCCTTGAACCCAGGGGCGGAGGGTGAAGTGAGCTGAGATCGCACCACTGCACTCCAGCCTGGGTGATACAGGGAAACTCCACCTTAAACAAACAAACAAAAAAACAAAAAAAAAAAAAAGAAAGAAAGACATAAACTTGATTTTCTTCCCAGGAGGCTTTTCAAGATACTACATATTAAATAACAAGTAAATCGACTTCCAAAAATAAACATCAAAGTATACTTCATTAAACATACCAGATTGAATGTAATGAGCTTATTTTCCCTATAACAAAATGCTAAGAAATAAGAGAAGCTAGAGTGTGAAAATGGCAGAATAGCAGGGGCAAATATCTGGATACCATAAAATATGCTAAAAAGCTCTGAGGTCCTATCAAATGCCTGATGTTCACAAAAAGACAACAACTATAACAACACAGTAGATACTCCATAAAGCAACTATAGTCAGCAATTTATTCATCCAAGCATTTTACTCTTACTTTTTCAGAATTATCTCAGATGCACCCTTGCTGAATATTCGATAACTTCCATCTGAATTTTTCAGGACAGTACTCATGGACTTTCTAACAGAATTGAAGGTGTAGACTTTGTACAGTGCTTCTTCTGGTATTTCATTTCTAACATCCTGATAATCCCGTTTTAAATCCAAAAGAAGTCCCAACAAGGCACATTCAGTTTTATTACCAACGTGACGAGGTAATCCACCCTCTTTCTCTGGTGGCTATAAGAGAAAAACATTTAGTAGCTAGTATCTCGTTTCTCTAAGAACGTTTAATTTATAATGTAAAACAGAATGTGATATTCTAAAATAAAATTACAAAGCAATTGTCTAATATCAACATTTTAAAGAAGGATATAGAAAAGTAAGGTAGAAAGGAGCCTGGGGTGAGAATGACATGGATTCTAATCTCAGTCCTGCCAGTTACTAGCTACGTGAAATTTGACAATTACCCAACTGCTTTGGTCCTTGGCTTCAGCATCTGTAAAACAGGAGCACTTATGACCCCAAAATTAAGTGATAGAAGATGTATGAAGTTTATAGTTGGTTCCTAATACAGAGTGGAACTTAATTTTAATTTCCTTTTCCTGTTTTCACTTAACTTTTATACTAAATCATTCAAAATTAAATCTACTTTACCAATTTTTATGGCTTAAAAGTACATTCATTAAAATACTGTTCTCTTAAATGCAGTGAGAAGCTTCAATTCCTTCATAGTGCCTTCAGAAATACCACTTTACATAATTATCACAATGGTATTAAGGGCAGATGTGATCATCTTTACTCAGTAATTAAAGAAGGTAGCTCAGACTTTCAGCTAGTAAAAGGCAAAGCTAGATCTAGAACCAAGATCCCATAACTTTCCAATGTAATCATCCAATTCATGTATGTTTTCCCTAATGAACAGCTTGCAATATTATTTTTGTTAATGATTTTCATCCATAAATCACTAGAAGAGATTAAGTCAAACATAACATCGCATTCTTTCTGTTATAAATAAGATTTTTAAAACTTGTAAGTTGAAAATTTTTTATTATATGGTGGCACAAGTCTAGAATTACTTTACTGCATTAGTTCTAAAAAGGTCTAAGGACCACCTTTTAGGTAGGAACTACTGAGAAACCAAACAGAACACATGGCAACCATATATAAAACATGTTATTTTAAGTTGAAATAGGCTTAAAAATTTTCTCTAAGTTGAGAGCTGACCTCCTATAGTAAGACAGTTTGATCTTTCTCAAAAATGAGCTTAACAAGAATTTAAAATTAAATACATGCTCTGGTTATAAGGCTGGAGAGTTTCTGAACACAGGAAATTCAAAATATAGGAGAAAAATGTAAGCAAACAATGTTTATGTTGATCAGCAGACCTCACTCATAACACAAATTTAAAAACCATTATATAAATAAATATATGCCTTTTAAAAACTTAACACAGTTCAGTTTACATACAGTAATGGTGGTCTGAAGACTTACTTATAGTCTGATCATTATAGATTTAAAAATTAATTTTCATAAATTATTTCAAAAACCTTACCAATATTTTTGATGTATAAGCACAATTCACAGAAATTCCTGTTACAAGATAGGACAAAATATTTGGTGGAATAGCTTCTGGTTCAGGAACCTTTTTATAATGTTTTTCATTTATGTAAGCTTGAACGACTGTCATTCTGTTCATTGTCAACGTTCCTGTTTTATCTGAACAAATAGCTGTAGCATTTCCCATGGTTTCACAAGCATCCAGATGCCTTACTAAGTTATTATCTTTCATCATTTTCTACAGTGACCAAAAAAAAACACTAGTTAAGCTGCATATAAAACCAATCACCTCATTACATTAAAATGATTATAAATTGTTTTAAAATTAGAAAACTCCCAGCTTTCTATAAATACAATGTATAAAGTACCAATGTAATACTGAAAAAAATTTTTTTAGCATATTTGACACAAATAATACTGAATATATGTCTCCAACGGTTTTTGCAAAATGTCCTCACATTGCAAGAGCAATGACAATCTGTACTGTTAAGTACAGTGGTACTTATAGTAGTGTAAGAGTATATTAAAGGATTAAGCCTCCTTATTAAGTGGAAAACAAAAGATTCTTACATCAGTGCCAAGGAAAAAATAGCCTTTAGCAGCTAAAATAAAGAGCTTGTGGGTATGTAGTTGCTTGATTTTTTTTTATTATTAACTCTGATAGAGTTAACATATCAAAACTAGAATGAGTCATTTTTTAGCTATTCTATATGCTGGCAGACTTGGCATTTTCATCCTTAGCATCAAACTGTGTCTCACTTCTTTCTCTCATTTACAACAGAAAAAATCATTTCTAAAAAACCAACAGTTTTCACAGTAGTCTCACAGAGCATTTAAGTTAAAATACCTTATAATTAGTTCTCAGCACTTAATGTGGAATGGGTTAAAAACTATATGGAGTTATTTTACAAAGTGTTTTTTGTGATGACTAATTTGCAAGATACTGCAAAAAAACTGGTTCCTTGAAAAAATATGTGAAAAACGGATGTGTATTTCCTAAATTACTTGTGATTTACATATTAAAGATTAGAAAAATGAAGTTCTGCAGTAAAGAAACCATGTTCAGTTTTGTGAAACACTAACAGAGAATCCATAAAGACTATACCTCTGTGAAAAGAACAGTAATTGGTAACAGAGCTAGATAAACATCTAATAAAGGCTTAAAAAAGTAGTTAACTTGTTCTTATTAATTTTCTATTCAAAAAACATAAGTCAATCCTACCAGTATCTTTCTAATCAATTGAAAAATTAGTATCATTAATGACTACTCAAAATGAACTAATGGCAGTTCGGTAAAATGACTGTTCTATGTGTCCAAAACTTGTATTTACCCCAAATATTTCAAATTACTTTAAAATATCAAAAAAGGACAGATAGATGATTATACTGTATCTTATCACTTTGATACATTTACCACTTTATTTTTGAAATGAAAGTTGTTAAATGCCTGAAAAGAAAATAAACTCAAACAGTAAGCAAAAAAAATTCTTATCAAGACAGGTCTAATAATGAAGAGTGCAAAGGTAGAAACGATGACTAATTAATTAATATTGCTCACTGTCAGCAGTGTTTCTTAAAGAGAACTAGTAATTAACATTTGAAAATTTACAAAAGCAGCATTCTTTGTTTGGTTATAATTTTTTACCTGCAAGATCATTTTGAAAAAAAAAAAGTTCAAAATTGTCCAAGCTACATCTTTTTTTTTTTTTATTTCCAATCCACCTTTTCCGTAAGATAGAAAATTGATAAAAATAAATTAATAATCTTCAAAAGGATTATTACTTTAAGGTAAACAGCAGTAAGCAAAGCCATCAAAGCTCATTTCTTAGCATTCTACTTGGAAAACAAGAAGGACTGAGCTACTGTAAATCAAGTGGTCAGAGGAAGGTGACATTTGAAGAGACCTGAATAAAGAAAGAGAGCAGGTTACTCAAAGGAAGGAACAAGTGGGCTCTGAAGTAAGAATACAGTTGAGATGTTTGAAAATCATCAGGAAGGCTGGTGAGATTGGGCCAAAGGAGAAGGGAATTGAGCACTGAGAGGTAAGCAAAGGCCAGACTGGCAGGGCCCTGCAGGCCATGGTAAGGAGTTTGCATTTTACTCTAACTGTCATGAGAACCGACTGAAAGGTTTTACACATGGAAATCATAATTTTTAACTTTTTTTTTAATTTTTAGAAACATTAGCCTAACACGCTCACCTTAATTTTACAGACGGGAAAGAGGAGGTGACATGACTTGACAATATAACTATCACGTAGAGAAAATTATGCTAGAACTTTGCCCAGCAGAGTCGTGCTTAGTATTGTGTCAAGGCTGCCCTATGTGGAATGCACAGGTCTCCTTCAGAGATATTCAACTGGTGGGAGGTACAGGGCATCAATGACAACATTTCTAGAGAAAACAGTGTACATTTATATGAAAGTCCTCACTTTCAGAAGCAGAAAAGGAGTAACTAGATGGGCATTTTCTATACCAGCTAAGGCTTTAAACATAACAACGTCTACTGAACTATTTTCTACTTACTTTGACTGAATAAGCCAGTGAGATCGTGACTGCAAGTGGAAGACCTTCTGGCACTGCGACCACTAAAACTGTAACTCCAATAATGAAGAACTTCACAAAGTATTGTATATAAATTGGTGTGCACTCAGCAAGCCATGGTCTTTTCTGAACCCAGAAGGTGTCAATGACAAAATATAATACTAGAATGATAACTGTGATGGCAGACATCAACAGACCTTTCAGAATAGAAATGAAAGAAAAATGTGATTATTAAATTTCCAGACACTAACCCTTGCCAGATATAAATTAAACACTGTAAAGAGTTATAACTTGCTTGATAGTATTGAATTTCTCTGAGAAATTACTTCTTTCTTGCACCTTATAACTTGACATTGTCAGATTTAATTTTTTGCTTCCAAGTACAGTCTTGTCCCCAGGAGAACTGGGAGAAAAACACTTAGGATTCTTTCTTAGACTTAATTATATCTTTGGCCTTGTACTGAAACTAAGACAAAATAATACGCAATGATAAGGAAGTATCCAAAGCTTAGAATAAACTGGTGCTTTATATGTTCAAGAGGCAAGCTCCCTGATGCTTAAAGAGAAACTGGTAAAAATCTCATCAATGGGGAGACCTCGAATTAAATACTCAACCCATGTTTTAAAAAAATAACATTATAATAAATAAAATTATATAACACAAAGTATTATTTCTTCAATTTTTTTGCTCTATCCTGTTTCATTAACTTAGTAAACCAAGAGTTAACCATGTATCTTGTGGGATACTCTGCTCTTTGACATATGTATTAAAAAATAGGGCAGCTGGCTGGGCGCAGTGGCTCACGCCTGTAATCCCAGCACTTTGGGAAGTCGAGGTGGGTGGATCACCTGAGGTCAGGAATTCGAGACCAGCCAGACAAACATGGTGAAACCCCATCTCTACCAAAAATACAAAAATTAGCTGGGCATGGTGGTGCGTGCCTGTAATACCAGCTACTCAGGCTGAGGCAGGAGAATCGGCTGAACCCAGGAGGCAGAGGTTGCAGTGAGCCGAGATTGCACCACTGCACTCCAGCCTGGGTGACAGAGCAAGACTCTGTCTCCCACCCTCAACACCCCCCGCCCCCCAAAATAGAGGCAGCTGGGCGCAGTGGCTCACGCCTGTAATCCCAGAACTTTGGGAAGCTAAGGTGGGAGGATCACTTGAGCCTAGGCATTTGAGACCAGCCTGGCCAACACGGTGAAACCCCGTCTCTACTAAAAATACAAAAATCAGCCGGGTGTAGTGGCGTGCATCTGTAGTCCCAGCTACTTCGGGGGTGGAGGCAGGAGGATAACCTGAGCCTTGGGATGTCGAGGGTTCAGTGAGCTGTGATCATGCCACTGTATTCCAGCCTGGCTGACAGAGTGAGACCCTGTCTCAAAAAAAAAAAAAAAAAAAAGAAAAGAAAAAAAGAAAAAAAAAGGTGTAAGTCCACATATCTGGTTCTAACATCCCAATCTAATGTCTACTAAGTGGATTTACCACCTCAAATCCACCTTTTCCCCCAACACTACATGAGTCAGCATTACCACTTGGCTACATATTACAAAGAGCAAATATTTGCTATTAGATAATAAGTGTACTGAGGACAGAAGCAAAAACGTCACTTTTTCCATCATACTCCTAGAGAGCAGTAAAATGATACAATTTAAGCAATTTTAATAATATATGCTTATTTATCCACACAGTGTTCTTCCAAAAAGATGCTACCGCTGGAGGTCATGCTGTTTCTAACCTCAGAGCTCTGCTTTTTCCCTTAAAGAATGGCTGTATTAACAGGTATTTTCTAGTGATGGCAGTAATATAGTAACTTCAGCCGCACTACGACGACTCCATTCAGTGCAGAACTTTAACATTAGAGACATAACTAAAAATTCTCATAACCAGTAAAAAGATGAGCAAAATGTGTGATGAAATTTTATTAAAATATAATTAGTTCATCTTTACTAAATAACCTCACAGGTTGCCTTTTCTCCACTTAATGCAGAAATTCAGAGATGAGTGCACAGGCTTGTAACTGGACAGACTTAGGCACTAATCCTAACCCGACCACTTATTAGCAAATTATAAGTACCTATAGTAACTCAAAGGGCCTGGTGCATTGTAGCTAGAACTGAAAATATTTCAAACTCCCCTTCTATTCACAAAGCAACAATTTCCAGCCTTAAGTGTCTCAAAAGACAATTTTTAAGCAGAAAGCATACTTAAAAATAAAACACTTTATTTTCTTCTCTATATCATACCTGCTTTGCCAATCTGAACAGCCAGTTTTGTAAGTTTCCCTTGTAAAACAGATTTTTCCTTTTTTGGCAAATTTGCTTTCTTTTTATCTTTTTCATCACCATCTCCACCTTCTTCACTCTTCAATGGCTGCATTTCCATGGCTGCACCATCCTGGGCTTTTGCTACATTTAAGAGCAAATAGAACTTCACTATACTTTAAAGGCACATATCACTATTAACATTTTAAAGAAATTTTAAAAATCAGTTTCTTACAGAAACCAGTAAAGGTATAAGCATTCAGCTTTGTGAGTGTGTGTGTGTGTCTACACAGAGAAAATAAGACAATAGTGAGGTTAGGTTGTGAAACTTTGTACCATATTTGAAAATGTTGTGCTAGGTAATGAGGATGAGGCATACAGGGTCCTTAAACTGAGAACTAAAGAATACTAAATTTCTTTTCCTGTGTGTTATGTTAGGTAACATCTAAACAACATAAATCCCTCCCCTATAATTTATGACCATAATGTAGAGATTATGTATAACCATACGCATATAGAAATATGCATATATGACTCTTAAATAAATGCAGTAACATTTATGCTATATATTTTGTTTCTTATGCATTTTTGCTACTAACTATATAATAACCAGCGTTCAAATACTTGAAATACTTAAGTTGAAAGTCAATCTACATAAATTTACCCTAATCCGAAAATCTAAAATACCTCAAAATCTGAAACTTTTTGAGCACTGACATGACGCAAGTGGAAAATTCCACACCTGATCTCCTGTGATGCGGAATAGTCAAAACTGTTTCATGCACAAAATTATTAAAAATATTGTACAAAATTACCATCAGGCAATGTGTAGAAGGTGTATATGGCAATGTATAAATAAATTTCGTGTTTGGAGTTGGGTCTCTTCCCCAAGATATCTCATTATGTACATGCAAATATTCCAAAATCCAAAAAAAAAAAAAAAAAATCTGAAATCTGAAACACTTCTGGTCCCAAGCATTTCGGATAAGGGATACTCAACCTGTACCACAAATCATACTTAAAATCTTATTAACACTGCAGTGATGACATGACTAAGACACCGGCAGGAAGAAAGGTTAACCCAAGCTAACGTATATTGTTGATTTTCCCTGCCACATGTATCTTACTTTTGAATAAATATGGTATACAGTAGATTTTTGGATATAATGAAAACAAGCTCACTGTACTTTTGTCCTCCTAAATTTACCTTTGTTGCGATTCTCAATAGCTCCATCTTGTTTCTTATCTGTAGGAACAAAATGGGAATTAAAGCTTTCCAAAAGAAATGAATACAGCCATGCTAAATTATGCAGAAGTAGTTCACATTTCTATAACAGTTGTTACACAATGGTGTGTGTGTCTACAGATTAGAAAACATTTGACTTGTGATGACCTGCTGGGTCAATCACTCCCTAAGTCTTACCTACGGGAGAATACCGCAAAATAATTTAGGGTGTCTATATTTGTTTTATTTTTCCATAGGACTTCATTATTTTATAAGCTGTAATAAACCTAAATATGATACAAAAAGTTTTAAATCTAAATACAAATATAACCCCAAGAAAGCAGAAAAGGGCAGAGGTGGAGAGGGAGGAGGAAGAGCAGGGGTAGAGAGGGAGGAGGAAGGGATGTTATAAAAAGACAACGGGCAGTCGGGTGTGGTGGCTCATGCCTGTAATCCCAGCACTTTGGGAGACCAAGGTGGGCAGATCATCTGAGGTCGGGAGTTCAAGACCAGCCTGGCCAACATGGTGAAACCCTGTCTCTACTAAAAATAAAAAATTAGCCGGGTGTGGTGGCATGCACCTGTAGTCCCAGCTAGTCAGGAGGTTGAGGCGGGAGAGTTGCTTGAACCCGGAAGGCGGAGGTTGCAGTGAGCCAAGATCACGCCATTGCACTCCAGCCTGGGGGATAGAGTGAGACTCCGTCTCAAAAAAAAAAAAAAAAAAAAAAGACAACTGGCACACAGGAGAGTGTTGATGAGATTGAGGACAAAAATTGTATGTACAAAAGATAGGAGAGGTAACTTAGTAAAACTAGAATACGAATGTACAGAATAAGCCCCAGTAAGACTACCAGGTAAGGTAGCTCTCCAAATCAGCTTATATTTGGAAAACACAGAAAGATGAGCATATCTGAAGCAATAAAGTAACGAAGGGACAGGCCTATTGTCTGGAGTAGGCACTACAATATTAAAAATGCCAAAGAGCAGGAGAACCAGTCATCCTATATTCTTCTAGCTTCTTTATCGAGGAGAACTATCTTCAAATGGAAAACATGGAACAAACATGGTCAAGAAGGAATAGAAGCTCAAGATTGATGAGGAGATAGTAAGATAATACCTAGCTACTTTTAATGAGCTCAAGTTTGGAGAGACCAGACGGCCACAGTCCAGGCCACTGAGGGAACTGAGACAGATTACCCCGGACTGCTTCTGAGTAATCGTTAAGGCAGTCAAGGGAATGGGAGAAGGGCTGGAGGCCCACAGAAGAAAAAATGTTGCCCTGTTCTTTAAAAAAAAAAACAACAACAAAAAAAGGGAGTCAACAAATTAGATGTTAATTTCTGGGGAATGTTCTAGACTAGATTAATAAAACCAGTGTATAAGACTCAGGGGGAAAAGGAGCTTACTGGAAAAGACACTATGGAATACAGTGAGGATGCAAACTTCCCTTCAGCGTTCAATGACTTTCAACTCTTGTGGATTAGGATGGAGCACAGCATAAAAGGGTAGACTCTTGAGCCAGAGAAGAGGGTGTGACCTGTCACTTACTAGCACTTTGATCTAGAGCAAATTATATAATCTCCGTAAGCCTCAGTTTACTTATCAGTAAAAAAAAATAAGTCTTTACTTTGTACAGTTGTGAGGATTAATGAGATAGTGCATGTAAAACATTCAATAAATGGAATCATTACTGTGCTGGTTTTCAAACTGCGTTCTACTCAGCCTTAAGAAACGTTATGGAAGCACATTGAGAACTGCTTCAAGGAGGACATAGAAAAAAAACCTAGAATGGGGGGCTTGCCACCTGGATCTGCGTCCAGAATTTTTCACATACATTTTTGTTTCGAAATAGAGATTTTATAGCTAACAGCAAAACTCAAAGAACAAAACAAACCACTCAAATATTAAAAACACTGCTGTAGTTATAGCAAACCAGGATTTTAGCCAGGCAGTTATTTTAGAATGTTTCAAAATATTCATGTGAGAAACAACAATATGGGTTTACTATCCTAAATAACATCAAATAAATCTAAGTGGCTAAACCACCGTAAAATGTTGTCAACCTAAAGGGAAAAGACTCCAGAGGGGTAATCCTGAGTGTGAAGGAAGGGTGGTATAGCAGACACTTAGAAGCAGGGTGGGGAGGGCTTTTTAAAAGTGGCATGCCCCTAACTAGGAGATTCTGAGATGTCTCTTGTGTATAACAGTTTCTTGTAAGATCCTTGCAGATAAATGGTATGTATGATTATCAAGTTTTCTGATAACAGAACACTTGGAGGGACAGTAGATACAATGGATCAACATTTTAAAAAGATTTTGATATCTAATGATGGGCTGAATATAACAAGAGAAATGTAAGGTGTCAAAGTGAAGTCCTAGTCTTGTGTTCAAAAACCAAGCACATTAAGTATAGTAGAATAGAAATGTGAAGAAGATTAAAAGAAAGCTCGGTGAAACCAAAATATAATATGGCTGATAAAGAAAGCCACTGCTAAAGTAGCAGAAAAAATCCGCCGTGAGAGTTCAATTCATTTTGCTGATCAGATGATGGGAGACTCTACACCTAGAGAATAAATGCAAGAATGCCAATGGAAGTATTCAAGTAGATGCTGAATTTCTCTGGCCATGGTAAAGGGGACTGATGTATTCTCTAAAGGCCCATGCTATTAAGTCTAATAGAAAAATCTTCTTTTAACTTTTTGTAGAATTTTTCATACCAGAATCTCTTGAAAGAAGGTACTAGTTCTTACAAATTATTTGCCCTATTTCCAAATACCAATTATAGAAAATTGTTATTCTTACTTTTCTTTTCCTTTTTCTTCTCATCTTTCTTCTCTTCCTCTTCACCTCCAGCTCCAAGTAAGGTAAAGATAATTCCAGTTTGAGAATTTACACCTACAGCTGTAACTACCATTCTTCCAGAGCCTTCCATTACATGAGTACCTATAACCAAAAACATAGTTTGTTTTTAAAAATACTGATAGATTTCCTTGCTACCACCAAATTTCAAACTTCAGTAATATTGTTTTTAACAGCCTCAACATTTAGGAAAAAATATATATAAATATAAATATATAAATATATATATTATATAAATATATACATATATATATAATATAAATATATATTATATATAAATATATATATTATATATATATAAATATATATATATATATATATTTTTTTTTAAAGTCAGGGTCTTGGTCTGTCACCCAGGCTGGAGTGCAATGGTGTGAACATGGCTTACTACAGCCTGGATCTCCTGGGCTGAAGTAACCCTCCCGAGTAGCTGGGACCACAGGTACACGCCACTACACTCTGCTAATTTTTTTAAAAAAATTTTGTAGAGACAGGGTCTCACTATATTGCTCAGGCTGGTCTCAAACTCCTGGGCTCAAGCAATCCTTCTGTCTTGGCCACCCAAAGTGTTGGGATTACAGATGTGAGCCACCATGTCTTGATCAATAAAATACATTTAGTAAGACATTAAATAAAACTTATTTCTTGTGCTTAAGGTTTTAACTCTAATCAGTCATATCCAAGTTCAAAGCTCAATCTACTACTCACTTACCATGTAATATTAGGTAAATTTTAACAACTCAGTTCCCTGTCTGTACACTTCATAGAAATATGAGATTTACATTTCTCATATAAACCTATAAATGTAAAGTGCTTAGCATACTGCCTAGAATTTGTAGGGGTTCGATGAATGCTCATTAATTGTAACCTAAGGTATGAGGGACACTTCTCTGAGAAAAACACTGCTTATAAAGAAACAACGTATGTATCAATGACAACCAATGTCACATTTCCCACACCCAACCTCATAACCTCTACCTAACACAAGCTTTCATTCCAGCATGCCTTTGTAACTGCAATAGCCCCCTACCTAGTCTCTGTGTCTTCCCAGTTCATCCTGAAATCCATTTTAATCTTCCTAAAATTGTGATTTCATCATATACTTCTCATGGCTCAAAAATTTCTGATTCTTCGTTGCCTACTGGATTGAGTCCAAAGTCCTCACCTTGAGACCGACCCAATCTTACAAACTTACTCATCCACTACTCTAACATAAAATTTCATTACAGAAAACTAGGAATCAGAGATGGGAACATGGATTAAATTCTATGTCCCGCAAAACAATTTTGCAAGTTGGCAGGCATTACTATTCTCATTTTCTAGAAACTTGCCCAAGGTTATACAACTTTTTTTTTTTTTTGTAGAGACAGGGTATGTGTTGCCCAGGCTGGTCTCCATAATTGTCTCCCGTCTTAGCCCCCAAAGTGCTGGAATTACAGGTGCGAGTCACCGTGCTCGGCCTGAAGGTTATACAACTATTAAATGTCAAGGCAAAGATTCAGTCCAGCTCTGTCAGAGGATAAAGAGTATATTCTTCTTTAGTTATAATGCTGATAAGTCTGCTTACGGTTCTCCGACTTGTACATCCACATCTCTAATCTTTTCTTATTCACTAAAAGGTTTCTAATCCCTCTATTCTAATCTTTTTGTTAGTTTTAAGCAGGCTTTAAAGCAACTTTTTTTTTTTTTTACACTAAAGTCTTCTTTACAGTTATCATTGATTTGTATTTTATTTCCTCGTTTACAATCTTCTGGAGCATAGTGAACATAGCATCTACCATAATCTTATGAACCAAGTTGATGCTCAAGGATTATTTGCTAAGTACGCTCATAAAATATATGTACTTACTCAAGTATTTAAGAATCTATATTTGGCTATTAATTACTGAGTAACTTATCCAATATTGTTTTTTAGGCCTTTGCTTCCTTGCTTTTAAAAATCCATATTGATTATTTCACTAGTTATTAGCTTCTTTGCCAGTGAAAGTGCAGGGAAAACAAGAAATATAATTCAAGACAGTGAAAAAGTAGATAATTTATTTCTTTTAACAATTCTGGTTTTCTCCAGACTCCAATTGTTTAGGTTCTATTTTGCCTTACCACAGGTAATCAGATGTTGGCAGTGAATGTGCTCAGGCAAAGTAAACAGTTTTAAGTCTTGGTCATATCCCCACCACTAACTGAATACTGCTTTTAAAAATCTAAACTTAAGAAGCCAAGAACAGCAGTCAGAGATGGCATCATGAGAGTAAATTTAAAAATAAATGCATGTCATGTTTTTTAGTACATTTTTGGAATAGGGAAATAAATGCAGAAAAACTTTCCCACCCATACTGCGATAAGGGACTCTACAAAGTTATTTCAGTCTTTTCTTAAATGTGGAAAATTTATAGAGTTCTCCTGGTATACTTGGTGTGTTAGGAACCTGAGTCTACATAAAGCTTACCAGTCATCTCTGTTAAAACAGGAAGGACCAAAGTTCAGTTAAAGGAAATCAACCTGAAGAGCTAAGCACTATGTAAATAAGTGAGATGTACATAAAAGTCCATGCAGTATACATAGCAAACAGGAGACTATCTTAGTTTGTTACACATTGTGGTCTGGTTAATCTGTGATGGTAAGGTATGATTAGATAGCTTCCCTCTACTTTGGAAAGGTTATAGATTTTATTTGGTTAACATTAACTACAGTTCCTTAGAAGCATGGCAAGGTAAGTAGAATGAGTTAACACATTATACTTAAATACATTATATTTATATATCCAAGCTCTTTCTGGCTATTTGGTATAAATGACAACCACACCAATACAAAGAAAAATCCAAACAGGGTGTGAATGTTCTTTTTTCTTTTTTTTTAATTTTATTATTATTATATTTTAAGTTTTAGGGTACATGTGCACAATGTGTAGGCTTGTTACATATGTATACATGTGCCATGTTGGTGTGCTGCACCCATTAACTCGTCATTTAGCATTAGGTATATCTCCTAATGTTCTAAGTGGCACAGGATACTGAAGGTATACACATCTCAAGATTTTTTTGATGAAACGTTAAGTCTATATTAGAATTGGAACTTTTATCCTATTTATAATGGTGTTTATAAATGTAATTACTCTGATTTTTTTGCAATAGGATTTTCTGGCCAATATAAATGTGTCTGGTTCTTTGCAATAAGCTTCTTTTGGCATGCATTTATAAATCTTAAAAAGTTATGGTTAAACTTAGGTTTTGCTCTAAAGTTGTGATTCTAACTTAACTGACCCTTGTGGATATCACAGGTTTGACTCTGGTTTCAGCAGCAATCATCTGACAATGTATAAAATGTTGGCAATCTATCAACACCTGACAATGACAGAAGACTACATGTAGAAGGCTACATTTGGCTTTCCCAAAACTCTAGTATAAATTCAATCTGACAAGTACAGTTCTGATAGACAATTTCATAAATTCCATATAGAATACTGGGAAAATAAGAATAGGAACCCCAGAACCTAAAAGTTAGAATAATTAATATGACTTGGGGGTCAATTTGTGATACTATAGCTTTCTCTCATTCAGTGTTTTGGAAGCGAACTTGTAATTTTTCCCACCACCCCTTCCATTTCATATTTACTTAGTTCAACTTAGTTCAAGCTATCACAATGAGGTTACTACAAGAGCCTCCCAAGCTGTCACCCTCCATTTCAAACAGTATCCTCACCTATCCTTCCCTTCTCCAATCCCAGAACATATCTTAACCATTTGCAAATTCAATTCTGACTAGATGGAGGTGTGACTGCTAGACCTACTCTTGGTTAGTCATATAATACTAAATAGTTTATATCTCAAACTCATTCTTCAGCAGTTAAAGGAGTTGGATTAGGTAAACTTTAAGGATTTTACCAGTTCTTAAGAAAAAACAACCTGTCCTTTGTAGAGCATCACAGAGAATTCATTAATTTGCTTTAAACATATATTCATTCTTTAATTTTATACTTCAATACGCATTAAAAATAGTCATGATACAGAATAACAGACCAACTCAAGAGATATCATTAGGCCTATATTTCAGTTTTATCATTACACTAGTACGAATGCTGAATCTCAAATCTCTTGATTTTTTGGACTCTGGTCCCTCATTTGTAAAATATAGCTCTGCATTCAAAGATTTCTAATGTTTTTGTCAGCTTACCAAAAAAAGTCTGCAAGGATTACAACAGTAGAAGGTAGCATAAAATACAGATTCCTCTTTATATTATTGACTCTTAGGAAAATGGTGTTTGCTGACAATGGTACATAGTTGCGAAAGAGGAAAGTGTTCAAAGATATAAATGAAATTTTTACCTGATAGAAGTAAGGGATCCTTATCTAAAGACTTTTTAACATGATCTGATTCACCAGTCAATGAGCTTTCATCAATTTTAAGATCATTGCCTTGAATAAGTATGCCGTCAGCTGGAAGAAGATCACCTAAAATAAAAAGCATGATATACTAAACTATAAACAAGATTACAGTAATTTTATGTTTAGTGTCAGATGTACTGCTCTTTTTACTTACTTACCATATTTCACTTGAGCAATATCTCCAACAGTAATGTCAGCTACAGGTATCTGAATGACCTGACCACCCCTGATGACAGTGAACTTCTGTTCTTGTTCAATTCGGCTCTGCAAACCTCTAAACTGTTTTTCCTTACTCCAGTCATTGAAAGCTGTTACTAACACCACACACACTACAGACAAGAGGATTGCAGCTCCTTCAATCCAACCAGTTTCACCTTCACCTTCTTCCTCCCCAACAGAAACTTCTCCACAAACTATTTGGAAAGAAAGAAAATGCTTATCAAAAAGATTCTGAATTGATGACAACATACATATAGTACGTCTAAATCATATTTTTGTGTTAATTATATTTACTTTATCAATTTTACTTATAGCAATAAATACTTTATTAAATTCAAAGCATTCCATAAGAACTCTATGTCACTTTCAAGTTCCCTGCTTCTGTAATTCTTAATCTCAGGAGAGGGAGGCAGTCTAGGTAGGGTACTAGTTAAGAGTAAGGACACTGAAGGAGATGAAATATCAGTCCTAAGGCAAGTTACTTAATTTTTGAGACTTGGTTTCTTCATCGTCAAATTATGATACCACCAGCTATTCCAGAGTTATTATTGTGAGGATTAAATGTGAGGATACTGGTAAAGTAGGTACAGCAGTGGCTAAGGCTTTCTTTGCACTCAACCAAGAGCTAACCATATTAATTATTACATATGATAGACAAGATATACATGAAAAGTTAGTATTATGTGAAACCCATGAATCATGCTTATTTACTATGTCATTTTTACTGAAATGTGATCAAAACTTGGCTTTTATAACATGAAAAGTTAAGCAAACTGCTACTTGTTATTCCAACCATTTAAGCACATGCTAGGTGCCAGACACTATTTTAGGGGCTAGAAATACAGTAGTGAGTAAGACACACAAGCTCTCTCTCCTCATGGAATCCATACTCAGACTGGGGACGGTATATGAAGAATTCAGATAATAATACACAAATAATTAATTTCACATATTGACAAGTGCCATGAAGAAAAACATAGTGATGTGCTATTAAATGAAAAAAGAGGGATAACTGAGGTTCAGTGAGCAGAGAAGGCCCCATTGAGGTATGCATGACATTTGAGCTACCAAATATTGGTAGAGAACCAGCCATCTAAGAAAAAAAAAATCCAGGGAGAGATTAAAATCAGTACAAATGGCAGAATAGAGATCAGAAAAGGATGTGGGGTGGGAGGTGGGGAGGGGGGAGAGAATGAGCCAAAACTCTATAGTCAATAATGGTGAAGAATAACAGAACAGTGCTTTTTGACTTCGGGCTGTAATCTAGTTGTGAGTCCAAAATCAATTCAGTGGCTCATGACCAGCATTCTGAAAAATGGAACAAAACAAAATAGAAAGGATATGTATGTAGTAAGGATAAGTATTATTTCCTGAAACGCTGATTACTTATAAATTCGCATGAAGGAATACAGGCTTCTGGGTTGCTATGTGAAGTTATTTCTTTTTGAATTGAATTGAAATGTCTGAAAGCCATTGGTTCTCTCAAACAGACAAAGCAGGAGGATTATTCAGAAGAAAAGAATGAGTAAATAAATGACACTAGAAATGACTAAAGCGTGTTCTAGCATGGTGAGTACAGACTGAAGAAAAAATCTGAGGTGTGAGGGTGCTGACTAAAAAGCAATCTGGGAGGGAAGACAGGGAATGAAGTAAGATCAATTGGGGATGAAATGGAAGACTTGACGTGAACAGTTACAAAAAATATCCTGAGAACCACCAGCAGGATTCAACTGTGAGGTACAAGCAGGATAATCCAACAGAACCCCCTCCAACCCAAATACCAGAATTTCTATTTTAATTATTTTCAAGCTCAAGAAATCACCATGTGTCATTGTGTATAATAACCAGTTAAAGTGATTTTATGATTTACATTCTGTTTAACAGTCAAGGCTGTAAGAATGACTCTCCCCGCTCCATTCCTCCCTCTAGCCGGAAGACAGGAGATTAACTCTGAATTAGAGCAACTCTGGACTCAGAATCAGATGATAGAACACCATGCTGACCACTTTCACCAACTTGGAAACACAGCTAACATATTATCCAAGTGAAGCATTTTACTGGGTTTTGATGTCATTTATTACACAAAAAATGCAATACTTTATAACAGCATATAAAAACAACAGATTGACATCAGACAATGGAATTTACCAGTCATATTTTAACAAATACCTTTGCATAACTGGTGGGTAGGTATCATGAAAATGAGTATGATTTAGTAACTACACTTTTCCCACTTGGATTTATATAATGTTGTGTTTCTTTTAGCTGCGAGACATTAAAGCCAACTTCTGAAATTAAACTTAGACCTAAATCAGGTTAACAATAATGTTTTATGGCTACAAGAAGAAAGCAAACATTAAATTTTATTTATTTATTTATTTTTTTGAGACAGAGTCTCACTTTGTTGCTCAGGCTGGAGTGCAGTGGTGCCAATGTGGCTCACTGCATGCTCAAGCAATCTTCCTACCTCAGCCTCCCAAGTAGCTTAGACCACAAGGCGCATGCCACCACACCCAGCTCATTTTAAAATTTTCTGTAGAGATGGGATCTCGCCACATTGCCCAGATTGGCCTCGAACTCCTGGCCTCAAGCAATCCTCCCACCTCAGCCTCCCAAAGTGCTGGGATTACAGGCATGAGCCACTGTGCCCAGCTTTATCTTTTACTTTCAATTTCTACTTTTTCTATATGCTGAAAATATACAAATTATATAGTTATAAATATAATTAATAAATGCATCATTTGGAGGTATGTGCTCATTTTTTTCCTGATAGAGTAAATAACCAAAAAAGTTTAAAGACCAACACAACAGAGGTTAAGGAGGGGAAAGAATTATGGACAATTATACAATTTTCAGCTCTGAATCTGACATGGATATCCATCACTAAACTACTGAATATTTCAAAAGAGAACTTGAAGCAAATTAATGACATATATCATTTCATATATAGTTCTACTCTACATCATACAGATAAGACCAAAATAATCTTGAAATAGTACAAAATATAAATCCTTTCCTACTGACAATGATTACAAATTTTTAGAGAAGTTATAGGGGAAAAAGGATCAAAGTTACAAAATGACTACAGCTTACAGTTATATATATGTATAAATATATAAAGAATTTTAACAATGTTTTCAGTAAAGTCCAAGCTCAAATATAATAATAAAAACCTGTATTATCAAAGGTATTCTCTTGTAAATATATTCAACTGAGAGACATGCACAATCTAAATTCAGTCAATACTCTCTACCACAAGGCAAATATTCCATTTTAAAACCTCCTAGTTGAGCTATTCATTGGGTGATGTACCAAGTTTGTACATTAACAGTACAGAGAAGTAGTTCTCAAAGTGCTGTCGTGAAACCTGAGAGGGATTCCTATTTTAATAATTTGAAGACATAATTATTGGTCTCATATTTCATTAATGTGTAACATAATTTTCCAAAGATTACACTGCATGTGATAATGTGACATAATAAATACAGAAGCAGACAGGAGAACCGAGCTATCTTCAATTAAGCTGGGCATTAAAGAGATATGACACCACTCTTTATTTCATTTAAAAATTCATTATTGGGGGAACATTTTTCATCAAAATGCTATCTATGTGAATATACAATAGATTATTATTTAAAAATGCACTGATAAATATTTTGTCCAGCTTTACTGCAGTATGATTGATAAAACTGCATATATTTAGGATATACAGCAAAATATTTTGATATATGTATATGCTGTGAAAAGATTGCCACAATCAGTTAACATATCCATCACCTCATATAGTTACTTTTGTGGTGAGAACACATTAATATTCAAAAAATTTTCCATTTTAATTTAGAATATACTAAATATTTATAGGAATAATTCACATAATCAAAAGCTCTTTGGAGTCCTCAATACTTGAAGAGTTTAAAGAGGTCTCGAGACCAACAAGTTTGAGAACTCCTGTTAAGTGCAGATACCAGTAACTATAGATTTATTTATGGTTTGGGCTATAGCATATATTTTCACATCAAGTAATATTAGGAAGACATTTTGATCATTTAGATTTCTATGGCTGTAGATTTACAAATAGATTCCTTTTAAGCAAGTTACCACACCTCAGTGTTGAGATGTAACGAGACAAAAAGATACATGTAGTGTATTAATAATGATTTTAAAAAATGCAAGGCTGGGCACAGTGGCTCACGCCTGTAATCTGAGCACTTTGGGAGGCCGAGGCGGGCAGATTAACTGAGGTCAGGGGTTTGAGACCAGCCTGGACAACATGGTGAAACCCCGTGTCTACTAAAAATACAAAAATTAGCCAGGCATGGTGGCGCATGCCTATAGTCCCAGCTACTCAGGAGGCTGAGGCAGCAGAATCGCTTGAACCTTGGAGATGGAGGTTGCAGTGAGCCGAGATAGTGCCACTGCACTCCAGCCTGGGCGACACAGTGAGACTCTGTCTCAATATATATATAGTCTCTCTCTATATATTTTATATATATATCTGTCTCAATATACATATTTTATTTTATATATATAATAAAAATAAAAAATAAAAAATGCAAATACTAAATAACTTTTCACCATGGAGCAAAAAAATCTTTATATGTTTCATTAAGAACTTCTAGTGAACTCTGACTCTTTTAAAAGGGCCTTACAACACCGACAGCTCTAGATTATCTTCTCAGTTGGATTTTAATACCTGTATCTCCTTTAACAAATTTAGGAAAGGACCTGTCACTACATCTTACAAAGGAAGCAGTTTGAATTCCAAAAAGATTTGTCCTGGACCTTGCTGGTAATAAACTCCACTTCTTGAAAGTATTTTTTCTTTTGTTTTCTAAGAAAACTAAAATGTTCAAAGTAAAAAGCTTTTATTAATCTGCTAACTCAATTCTAGAAAACCAATACCCAATATTTGATAGTGACAGCTAGACAGGTGGAAAACTGACAAAAATTCAGCTGTATGTTGCTGAAGATGATATACTCCCCTTTTCAGATAAACACATGTATCTATGCACCATCATACCTTTACATATATTAGTGCTCATAGACACATAGACACACGGATACATATTTAAAATCTTAAAGGATATATACATAAAAGGGTTAGCAGGAATCTCTAAGAAGTGGGATTTCCAGTGAATATTATTTCCTTTGGACTGTCTTTGCCCACCCCCATTATTTTTTTTTAAACAGTAAAACAGGTACTACTTATTTAGCAAAAATAAATAAAAGTTTAAAAAATAATTTAGCTCAACAGTGACAAGAATATTGTCTAAGCCTCTCCTTATCTATAGTGATTTTCAACCAGAGGCAACTTTGCCCCCTATGGGACACACAGCAAAATCTGGAGACGTTTTTGGTTGCCTCACTGGGGGTGGGGTACAGAATGAATATTGTGACAAATAATTTTGCCGCTCAATATGTCAGTCGTGCTGCTTCTAAGAAACCTTAATCTATACCAATCTCAGATAAACTGGTTTATGCTGTGTCCAAATTTCTTTAAAGAGAAAGAATACAGTCTTACGTGAGCCTAGGTACATCTTATAAATAATTACATAATTATTGATAGAGTTTGGATGTTTTTCCCCTCCAAATCTCATGCTGAAATATGATCCCTAGTGTTGAAAGCAGGGCCTAAGGGGAGGTGTTTGGATCATGGGGGTGGAACCCTCATGAATGGCTTGGTGCCCTCCCCATGGTGACTACTTCACACAAGAGCAGGTCCTTGAAAAATCCTGGCCCCTCCAGGCCACCTCTTGCTCCCTCTCTCTCCATGTGTTCTGCCTGCTCCTGCTTCGCCTTCTGCCATGACTATAAGCTTTCTGAGGCCCTCACCAGAAGCAGATGCTGGCACCACGTTTCCTGTACAGCCTGCAGAACCTTTTCTTATAAGTTAGCCAGTCTCAGGTATTCTTATACAGCAATGCAAACAGACTAACATAATTACCTTATCCAACTTTTAGAGTTAGCAAGTATCTCTTCACAACTCGAAAGGGTATAGGAATGAAGCTTTCACAAAAATATTTTGGTGAATCAGCCTTTTGATACATAAAATACTACTGGTTTGTTTTATATTACAGCTACTTAAATATAGTAACCAAAATGCATGCTAGATTTCCTACCAGTTACAGAATCTACCAGCAGAACTATTAATTTTAAACAAATTTTTTAAAAGGCAGATAAAGAAATTTAAAAGAGAAAGGGAAAGATAGGAGAAAAAAACATTTGTAGCCACAAGTTAAAGCAAATCTACCACGCTATAATGTATTTCTCTATTGGTTAGGATACTCTGTACAGATTGAGTATCCCTTTTCTGAAATGCTTGGGGCCAAAAATGTTTTAATTTTTTCAGATTTGGGAATATGTGCATATATATAAAATCAGATATCTTGGGGATGGGACCCAAGTCCAAACATCAATTTATGTTTCATATACACCTTATACACACAGCCTAAAAGTAATTTTATACAATATTTAAAAAATAATCTTGTATATGAGACAAAATTTGTGGTAAGTACTTATGTGTGGAATTTTTCCACTTGTGGCATCATGTCGGCACTCGAAAATTTTGAATTTCAAAGTATTTCGGATTTTCATATTAGGGATGTTCTACCTATAGTAATATGGCAAGGACATTTTCCATAATGGCAAGGAAATTATCCAAATGGTGTACATAGCAAAACACTTTAAGAACTTGACAAGTAATGAATTTGGGAAGAGAACAGAATTTTGCTTTCATAATGACATTTTCCAAAAGAAACCAAAAACTAAAAACTGAAATTGTTTCACAGTATAGTGTTCTAAAAAAACTTAAAAACTGTGATAGCAAAGACCATGTCATATACATGGCATAGGTCTGTGCCAGACACATAGTAAGCATATATGGGTAGGTTATTTAACCTCTGTGCCTCATTGTAAAAGGGAGGTAACACAATCTAATTCATAGGGTTACTGTGAAAGTTATGTGAGATAATATATTTAAGGTACTTAGAACAGTGCCTAGCACATAGCAAACATCAATAAATGCTGGCCAGCTATTATTATTGTGCATTAACTAAATGAATTAGCTGAACTAGCATCAGACATGTCTTTTTTCCCCCCATTTACTTACGTGCATTATCCCCTTCTGGAGGCTGATAAAAAGAAAGGCCCAATGATACTATGGCTGCAATTTCTAATATAATTAAAGTGACATCTTGTAATGCTTCCCATACTAATTGAAGAAAGGTTTTTGGCTTTTTAGGAGGTATAAAATTCTTTCCAAACACTGCTTCTCTTCTTTCTAAATCTGCAGGGTTTCCACTTAAACCTAATAAAAAGAAACAAATTTCAGTGAACAGTTTTACTTCTTACAAATGAAAATATATAGTTTTATTCAAAATACCTCAACTCATCACTCTAGATTGTAATTCCTAAGACCCTACCAAAATGTTTACTTTCATGCTTTAAGTGTACAGAATTTAAATCACTGAAAAACATGTGCAGGTCTTTAAAAGAACACTTTAAGTAGATAAGTTAGGACTGCACTAAGAATTTTCACTTTCCCAACTGCTTAGTTTTGTTTTTTGTTTTTTATTTTGCTTGTTTTTTTGAGACAGAGTCTTGCTCTGTCACCCAGGTTGGCGTGCAGTGGCACAATCTCGGCTCACTGCAACCTCTGCCTCCCAGGTTCAAGTGATTCTCCTACCTCACCTTCTCGAGTAGCTGGGACTATAGGTGCATGCCACCACACCCGGCTAATTTTTGTATCTTTAGTAGTGACAGGGTTTCACCATGTTGGTCAGGCTGGTCTTGAACTCCTGACCTAAGGTGATGCACCTGCCTCAGCCTCCCAAAGTGCTGGGATTACAAATGTGAGCCACCATGCCTGGCCAGAACTGCTTATTTCTGATCGTACTATCTTATACCATCTTGTAGATGTTAGCAATCAGAACTGTTGTGACAGTCTGATGGTTTTCATATTGGAGTTAAACATTTCCCTGACCTGAGGATATTGCCCCCACAAAACTGGGAAGTTTATATATAAAGATACATACACACACACACACATATACACATATGTATACATACGTATATATATACACATATGTATACATACGTATATATATACACATATGTATACATACGTATATATATACACATATGTATACATACGTATATATATACACATATGTATACATACGTATATATATACACACATATGTATACATACGTATATATATACACATATGTATACATACGTATATATATACACATATATGTATATACACGTGTATATGTATATACACGTGTATATGTATATATGTATGTATATATGTATGTGTATGTATATATGTATATATGTGTGTATATGTGTATATATGTATATACGTATATATGTATATATACACACACACACATATATACACACATATATATATATTTGGTTCAGTTATATAGATATAGATACAGATTTGGTTTAGTTATTGCACCCTGGACAACTGTGAAAGTCTGATTTTTTACTCTCATTTGCTGAGTAACAGTGAAAAGTTAATCTAACACAAGCTCTAAAAGCTTCTCTACTAAAATGTCTCTGTTATACTTCGATTGATATAACAGGATACTTAGGATGATCTTTCTTAGAAGTAATAGGTGGTGCTATTGAATGTACCTATTGTCACTTAAGGTAAAAGGTATACTGTAGGAGGTATACTGTAGGATGTAACATTTATTGTCTGGAGTATGGAATTAGAAAGATATGAGGAGGTTAAGACAGAGCTAGTTGGATGAACATCCATTTTGCCATTCCTTCACCCTACCAAGTAAGTCTTTAACCTTGTTGATCCTGTCAAACCCACATATATCCCAATTAGTTAATGCAAAGTGTGTACACATGTACATTATTGTGGGAGTGTAACAGTACAGACAGCAGTGACAAATGATATTTTTCCTTGTCTGTTTAAGAATGCAAGAGAAGCCGGGCACAGTGGCTCATGCCTATAATCCCAACACTTTGGGAGGCCAAGGCAGGCAGATCACCTGAGGTTGGGAGGCCGAGGCAGGCAGATCACCTGAGGTCGGGAGGCCAAGGCAGGCAGATCACCTGAGGTCAGGAGTTCAAGACCAGCCTGCCCAACATGGTAAAATCTCATTTCTACTAAAAACACAAAAATTAACCGGGTATGGTGGTGGGTTCCTGTAATCCCAGCTACTTAGGAGGCTGAGGCATGAGAATCACTTGAACCCAGGAGGCTGAGGTTGCAGTGAGCCAAGATCACGCCACTGAACTCCAGCCTGGGGGATAGAGCAAGACTCTGTTTCCGAAAAGAAAGAAAGAAAGAAAGAAAAAGAATGCTAGAGAAGAAGGCAGAGATAACCAGGATAACATCATTTTTGACTTCTCATATTAAACCTAACTTCAATTTGCTTTTTTGGCAAGAGCCTATTCCAAGAGAACATCAAAGGAGGAAGACAGGAAAACAGTAGATTACTGTAAGGCTCTCAGCTTTAAGTGCTTTAACTATTAATCTCACTGCTCAGGCAGGCAAAGAGTAGAAGAGGGAATATAAATACATTAGAATAAATAATGAGAAATGAACATATAGCTTTAAAGTAATTATTTACTTCATTGAAGGATTCAACAAGATTCAAAGATTTCAGAAAATGATCTCACTTGCAACTATAACAGGGTCCATACTGGGCAATACGGAAAGTATTTTAGATTTCTCAGTTGGAAAAAAAAAAGAAAAAAAAAGAAAAAAAGAAAGACTTATCAGTTGAAAGCTTCCAAAGAGCTCTAATCTTTAAGACAGAGTCAATAGAAAGCAAGGCAGCAATGGACTGCAGTAATAAGGATGAGATTAGTCTATGCGTAGGTTTGTCTTGTCTTGTGTTTGAATGCTCTTACCAGCAAAAAGAAAAAAAAAATGGAGACAGTGGTTATATCAGCCTAACTCACACTGTACAAAGACTACCATTAATTGCATACATATGACATACCTGTAACACCTGATAATTATCACCACTAAAAAATAATTGGCCAAATCTTAACATATTGGTTATAACAGGGACCAATATTTTATGTTACCACTGAAAAGAACAGCCACAGAGCTAAAGATAGCTTTAAAACGTATCTTGGAGAGTATATGGGAAGTAAAGGTCTTAAATGCTATTATAATTCCTCTAAACTACTAACACACACAAAAGCACACACCTAGGACACTATACCAATAAAACTATCTGGTATAGGAAGTAGAAGACCTAGGTTCCAGTTCACCTACTGAAATCTTGTGCAAGTTACTTAACTCTTTGGGGGTCAAGGGAGGGCACTAATATCAGTTGGCCAAACTTACAAGGTTGTTTTTGAAGAACCAAAACAGAAGGTATACACAGTTCATAAATCATAAACAGGGCATCTCTTAAGTTAAATAAGTGGAACACAAATTATAAGCTGACTGAACACTATAGTTATTAATTCAATTTTGGGGACAATTAATTTCTATTAATAAACTTACACAATCTAAATATAATAAAACGAACAGTTTTGTAACAACAGTCTGTTTCCCAATACATATTTACTGAATATTTACTACTTCTAGGGACTGTTCTACATGCTGAGGAGTCAGTGTGAACAAGAACATTCAATAAGTTTTATACTATCCTGGAGGTAGACAGTAGACAATTAAAATAACTACAGACAAGTACAATGAAGACAATAAAAAAGGGCCAATAGAACTCTCTTAGTGGGCTACATTAGCCTTTCTAAGGAGCTAACATTTGGCTTCTGTCTGAACTTCCAGGGGTCAAGGGTGAGAAGACTTTCGAGCAGAACATTCCCAGCAGCAAAAGCAAATACAAAGGCCCAGAGATCAAAACAAGATTAGAAGATTTACTAGCCAGAAGCAAAGCCACTGTAGTAAAACCCAGTGACCCTGGAGGAAAGAAGAGAGGGTCAAAATGGAAAAAGTGGCCAAAGGTAAGAACACGGGGGCTAGGGAGAGGAGAATGGCATTCTCACCTTAAAGTGCAATGAAAACAATTAAAGCAGAGTAGTGGTAACTAACCTGCATTTTAGAAAAATCACATAAATTGCTATCTGAAGGAAATTGAAGAGAGCAAGATTGAAGGAAAAAGACCAGTTGGGCGGTTGCTGCTTATAAAGTATAGATGATGGTGCTTGAATTTGGGTTTTAGAAGTGGAGGCAGAAGGGGATAAGTGGATTTGCCAGGTATTTTGGAAGGAGATCAGACAACGTACTTAAGGACAGGATGTAGGATGAAAGGGAAAGAATGTTTTTGTTTTTGTTTTTGTTTGCGAGGGGGAGGGGTCTTCAAGCACTTAAGTGGGTGGATGGTAGTCATATTCCAAGACAGGCAATTTTGAGAATTGAAGAATTAGGAGGAAAGGGGAGGGAGGAGTTAATGGTTCTGTTTCATAGATTTAAACAAAACAAGTGTAGGTGTCTAGTAGACAGCTGGCTATCCATATTGAGAACTCAAGGAGAAGTCTGAGCCAGAGTCATCAATACACAGATGATTCTGGAGCCACAAGCCCAATGAGAGCTCTCAGAAAGTTAAAGTAGACAAGAAGGGAGCTAGGCTGAGGCTACAGCGTTGGAGCACCCAACACTGATGTTCAAATAGGGCAAGAGGAGCCCAAGGCACCTAAGAAGAAACAGCCAGTGAGGGAGGCAAGGAAGGCAGGGGAGGGGGGAACAAAACAAAACATGTTCAGGTAGTACCACAGAAGCCCAGAGACGAAAAGAGGTTTTAAAAAGATGATTTGGCTGACCATGACAAATGATGTTAAAAGGATGAGTAACAGACCAGAGAATGGAACACTTTTCTTTCACTAGATAGAGGCTGATGACCTTGTAAGGAATATTCCAGTGCAATGGTGTGGAAGAAAGTCTGATTAGAAAAGAGCTGAACGGACAGTGGGAATGAGCAAGTGGCAACAGTAAGCATAGCTAACTTTTTCCAAGAGTGTGATCCAGTGGGCAGAAATAAATCAGTGAAGATGAGTTCAAATGGGTTTTATTTGCATTTTGTTTTTTAAAAGTAGGTGACAGACATTAAGACAAGTGACTTAATGACAATGATCAAGTGGAGAAGACAACACTGATGATACAGGAGATGAAGGGTAATACCACAGGTAAGCCTTCGAAGGGGCCAGAGGCCATGCAATTCAGGGCTGCAATGTTTGTCTAATACAGATGCAGGAGGAGGCTTCTACTGTAAGGAGGGAGAAAGTAAAGTATGAGATATAGCTAAGCTGGTGGAACTGGCAAAGAAATTACTGGTCCTAGTTTTAAAAATATAAATAATGATATCAAATTACTAGGAATAACTTATAAGAAAATATAATGAGAACTCTTCTGCCTAATTGGCTCAGTTAATTGTAGTGTAGTGGCAATGAGGCCAAGGTCATGCATGGAATTGATCTTCTTATGGCCCAGTTAACTTCACAAAGAGAAAATATAACCAAAACACATCAAAAGTAGCCTCAGAATTACATGCTTTTGGGGTCTGACTCCATCATTGTTTGGAGAAATAAAAGTCTATATTTGATCTATGAGTAGATAACAGCTCAGAAGTACTGTCTTTATATTTGAAAAGAACATACAATCAAATAAAATGTCACTTACATTAAGACCTTAATGTTTTACAAGAAAATGTAGCATCCCAATTGCGGGCACTAATAAAATTATGTCCCAATTTAGGAATAAAGTGGGGGGAATTTACTGGAATGTTGGATGTAGATTTAACCGACAATCACAGCTAACACACAGCACATACTACAGTCTTATCAAATTCTGTACTAGAAGTTTTGTATTTATGTATATATCATATGTATATGTGTGTCTGTATGTGTTTATATTACATGTACATGTATGTATGTCTGTGATATGGTAAGGATGTTTATCCCTTCCAAATCTCACGTTGAAATGTGATTACAAATGTTGGAGGTGGGGTCTAGTGGGGTAATTGGATCATGGGGGCAAATCCTTCATGAATGGTTCAGCATCATCCCCTTGGTAATAAGAGAGTTCTTGCTCAGTAGTTCATGCCAGATCTGGTTAAGAGTCTGGGAACTCCTCCTTCTCTCACTCTCGCTCTCATCATGTAACGTGCCTGCTCCTGCTTCACCTTCTGCCATGAGTAAAAGCACTCTGAGACATCCCTAGAAGCCAGGCAGATGCCAGTGCCATGCTACCTGTATAGCCCGCAGAATTGTGAGCCCATTAAATCTCTTTTCTTTATAAATTACCCAGTCTCAAGTATTTCTTTATAACAACACAAAAATGAACACACACAGAAAATTGGTACTGAGGTATGGGGCACTGCTATAAAGATACCTTAAAAAGTGGAAGCGGCTTTGTAGCTGGGTAACAGGCAGAGGCTGGAAGAGTTTGGAGGGCTTAGAAGAAGACAGGGAAATGAGGGAAAGTCTGGAAACTTCTTAAAGACTGGTTAAATGGTTCTGACCAAAATGCTGATAGAGATATAAACACTGAAGTCCAAGCTGACAAGTTCTCAGATGGAAATGAGAAACTTACTGGGAACTGGAACAAGGGTCACCCTTGTTAGGCCTTAGCAAAGAACTTGGCTGTATTGTGTCCATGCCTGAGGGATCTGTGGAAGTTTGAACTTAAGAGTAATTACCTAGGGTATCTAGCACAAGACGGTTCTCAGCAGCAAAACATTCAAGAACTGGCATGGCTGATTCTAACAGCCTACTATTAGCAGGAGCAAAGGAATGACCTGAAGTTGGAACTTATAATTAAAAGCAAAGCAGAGGGTAAAGTCTGGAAAATGTGCAGCCTGACCCTGTGGTAGAGAAGGAAAACAAGTGGGCTGTGGTGCAATCACTTTCTAGAGAGATTAGCATGACTAAAAGAGAGCTGAGTGCTAATAGATAAGGCAAGGAGAAAAAGGCCTCGAAGGCATTTCAGAGATCTTTGGGACAGCCCCTCCCATCACAGGCCCAGCAGCCTAGGCAGAAAGAATGCTTTCAAGGGCTAGGCCCAGGGTGCAGCTGTCCCGCTCAGCTTCAGGAGACTGCTCCCTGCATCCTGGCTGCTCTGGCTCCAGCCTCTGCTCAAACGGGCCCAGGAACAGCTTGGGCCACAGCTCTGGAGGGTGCAAGCCATAAGCCTTGGTAGTTCCTATGTGGTATTAAATTTGCATATACTCAGAATTCAAGTGTGGAGGAGGCTTGGCAGTTTTCCCCTAGATTTCAAAGGAAATATCAGAAAGGCTTGGTGCCACAAGAGAAGCCTGCCTAGGGGCAGAGCCCCCATAGTGAAACTCCACTAGGGCAGTGCCAAGGGGAATTGTAGGGTTGGAGCCCCCACAAAGTCCCCCCACAAGGGCACTGCTTAGTGGAGCTGTGGGAAGGGGGCCATTGTTTTCTAGATCCTAGAACGGTAGAGCCACTGGCAGTTTGCATCCTAAGCCTAGAAAGCCTCAATCACTCAACTACAACCTAAGAGTAGCCACAGGGGCTGCACCTACCTTATAAAGCCACAGAGGCGGAGCTGCCCAAGGTCTTGGGACTTCGCCCTTTGTATCAGTGTGCCCTAGATGCAGAATATGCAGTCAAAGAAGATTGTTTTGGAACTCTAATGACTGTCCTGTTGGGTTTCAGACTTGTGTGGTCTACCACTCCTTTCTTTTGGCTGATTTTTCCCTTTTGAAATGGGAAGGTAAACCCAATGCCTGTACCACAACTGCATCGTGGAGTAAATAGCTTGTTTTTGATCTCACAGGCTCATAAATGGAAGGAACTCATCTCCAGATGAGATTTTGGACTTTGAACTTTTGAATTAATACTGGTATTAGTTAAAACTTTGGGACACTGTTGAGAAAGCATGATTGTATTTTGAAATGTGAGAAAGACACGAGATTTGGTGGGGGCAGGGGTGGAATAATATGGTTTGGATGTCTGTTCCCTGCAAATTTCATGCTGAAATGTGATTCCAAATGTTGGAGGTGGGGTCTAGTGGGAGGTGATTAGATCATGGGGGAAGATTTCTCATGGACAGTTTAGCACCATCCCCTTGGTGATAAGTGAGTTCTTGCTCAGTTAGTTCACATGAGATCTGGCTGTTTAAAAGAGTCTGGGACCTCCCCCTTGTTTCTCTTGCTCCCTCTCTCACCATATGATGTGCCTGCTTCCACTTTACCTTCTGCCATGAGTAAAATCTCCCTGAGGACTCACCAGAAGCCAAGCAGATGCTGATGCCATGCTTCCTGTACAGCCTTGCAGAACCATGAGGCCAATTAAACCTCTTTTCTTTATAAATTACCCTGCCTCAGGTATTTCTTTATAGCAGTGCGCAAACGGAGTAACACAGTCTGTATCATGGTGGACCTATAGCAGCAGCCAAACTGACTTTTCTAAGTGAGGGACACCGGAAAATGTGCAGACCAAGAAAGTACATAAAAATTTATGTTTATGTTTATTCTTCTTGGGAAACAATCTAATATTCTCATGATTTTCTCAATTTCAAAAGAGGAGGCAATCCCGTCCCTAACTGCAAATTTAAGAGACACTGTTCTAAAGTCAAACTTACACATTCTTTCCCAAATGCCTACTACGTCACTGTGCACTAGGCATACAAAGGGAAATGACTCAGGATGCCTTTCCCTACCACTTGCCCTCAAAGAGCTCATAGTTTGGTGGGGGAGACTGACAAGCAACCAGTTAAACACTGTGGGTTTTGTGTGTTTTGGGCTTTCAAACCTAAAGCTCAGGAGAAACTCCTGGACCTAATTTCAGCAACCACCACTTAAAAGCTTAGTGTCTCATTTGCTTTCTTGCCCTTTACAAGTCCATGAAGCCATGCCTCTTACAGAATACCACTTGGCACCTGCCTTTAATTTTTATGAATTCATTTATAAAAATGAATTCCTTTTTTAATGTAGAACTCTGAATAACAAACATGATCCTAGGGCTGGAGGCCTGTATACCAGAAACCCTATTATCCAAAAGTCTACCATCCAGTATAAAATATAACATAGGACCACAATGAGATGAAAGATATACCAAAAGCTAGTGTAAAAATATAAGGATCAAGGAATGTGATTCAGAATATGAATAAGAAAGTCAATGCAGGAAAACAACAAAGATACAGAAGAAAAAAAAAACTGTGAAGGTAATTTTATGCAGTTAGGATGTTATAAGCAGGTTATTTTGGTATAAAAGTGCATTCTTGGATTCTGAGGACTGTAAGACAGATGCTTTCTCTAACGGAGCCAAAAATATGAAGTTACAAGCCTCAATTCCAGTTCACTTTGAAATTTACAGTTCCAATTTCTTTAGGAGTTAGGATGGTTAATCAGAACCACTGGGAAGTTTTTAATATGAAAATTATATCTGGTCAAAACACTTCCTATTGACCAGTATGCATATGATATTCTTCAAAACATATTGTTAGAACACAAGTGATAAATGGGCAAGACAAACAGGAATCACATAAATACAATTTCTTGAATAGGGCACTCTTTTTGTTCTTGAGACAGGGTCTCATTCTTTTGTGGGATCACACATGGATCACTGCAGCCTTGACTCAGGCGATCCTCCCACACTCAAGCGATCCTCCCACACTCAAGCGATCCTCCCACCTCAGCCTCCTGAGTAGCTGGGACCACAGGCATGTGCCACCACTCCTGGCTCATTTTTTTCTTTTTTAATGTTGCCCAGGCTGGTCTCAAATTCCTGGGTTCAAACGATCCTCCCACCTCAGCCTCCCAAAATGCTAGGATTACAGGTGTGAGCCACCATACCTGGCCAGGGTATGTTTTTTAAATAAAGAACAAATTGATAAGCAGAACCTTAAACCAAAATTTTTTTCACCATGTAATTCCAAAATTTTTTTTCCCTATCAAAAATTACTATCGAGAAGAGGGAACACAGCTACCTCTTTCTTCATAGTGCAACTCTTTTACAAGCTATGTGAACTGAACTTTTGTAACAGGTAACATACAATGCAGTGGTTAAAGCATGGTCTCTGAAGCCAGAATAAGACTGGAGCCAGAGTGAGACTCTGGGTAAACTGTTTAACTTTTTTGTCCTGAGGGTTCTTTGGCTGTAAAATAGGATAAACTTGTTAAAATATTAACTTATTTTAATATTTTCAAGTGCTAATAGCCAATATGGCACAAAAAGTGTTACCCATCATAAGGATAGCCTATCATTTTTATGGTTTTGCTTAAGAAATGTCTTGGGTTGCTCCTTTATACTTGACAGAAATCCAATATTGACACCCCCAATATTTCTGATTTCCCTTCTCCACTCATTTTTTTTAAACATGTATCGCCAACACACTACTAGTTGTCTTGTGAACTGTCTCCCCATGTGAACGTGTGAAAATTAGGCAGAGATATTTGTTTTATTCATGGCTGTATACCCAGGGCCTAGAAAAATGCCTACTGCATGGCAGATACTAATAAATACTACAAAATTTCAGCAATTCTAAGATGCACATATTCTTACATAAAGTCTCTAAAATTGTGATGATTTAATTATACACCAACAACTGCCTTCCGGTAACTGCCAGGCCCCACCACCTTTTTTAGAGGAAGTATATAAAACACAGGACAATCAAAATCCCAAGTCTGAAGAAAGTATATGTCAATGAATGAATCAATAAATGAATGAACTAAAGGGACAGGTAAGACAACTTCAGTTTTACCTAATTGAAATTCATGTACTTTGAAGAATCATTTTAATTCTCACTTTCCCTGACTATAAACAGGGTATTCTAACGAAAGAGTACTTGCTGTCTAGTTCATTTCCTTGGACGTACAAACTCCTAATTGCTTACTCCTGGTCATGTTTCATTTATTACCATTTGTATGCTTGATCAGTGACAAAATGCTTCTGAGTGAATTATTTCCACTAAGTTAAACTAAAACTATGAATATTCCTTTGGAAATAACATTCTTGTGAAGGCTGCTGCTGTGTTTTTTTTATTTTTGAGACAGGGTCTCCCTCTGTTACCCAGGCTGAGGTGCAGTGGTGCAATCATAGCTCACTGCAGCCTCAAACTCCTGGGCTCAAGTGATCCTCCTGCCTCAGCCTTCTGAATAGCAGAGACGCATGTGCCACCACAGTGGTTAATGTTTTTATTTGCAGAGATGGGGTTTTGCTATATTGCCTAGGCTGGTCCTAAACTCCTAGGTTCAAGAAAACCTCCCGCCTTGGCCTTTCAAAGTGTTGGGATTACAGGTGCGAGCCACTGCACTGCTGTTTTCATTTGTATTTTCAACTGTAAATATAAGTATAATGCTTAAAATGGCTTGCTTCACATTCTTTTAAAAATATTTCAAAAAAACAAATTGTGTATATATAAACAGTGAGGACAACAGTTTATACAAATTTTAGCAAATATTAAATTCACAATACTAGGAAGAACATGAGCAAAAACTGTCTACGAATTAAAGAGGGGATAATGCATGAATTTATCTAATAGCCCAAAGCAGCAACAATTCACATAGAATTTTGAGTGCTAAGTGGATATTTCTAGAGATTATCCATAGCTTCCAACATACTGTCAAAAGGGTACATAACTATCCCCTTCTCAAATTTTAAAAACCACTGTACTAGAGGTAAAATTTTCAGTTAACTTAACTTCACTAACTAAACCAATTTAAAAGGCACCGCTCCAAATAATACCGTGAAAGAAACTGTAGTGCAAACTCATGAGAAATCATGTCTATAAAAATGAGAAGCCATTCTCATTCTCAAATGGTGGGGTATTCAGTTATCAGAAGACAAGAACTTTGATTAATAGAGAAATGCAAGGACCTGGTTAGGGGAAGTACAATTGAGTGAAGATTTGAAACTAAAGTTCAATATTGCTTTTATGAACAAACTATGTTGTTATATTGAGGGCTCCTTAATGTTAGTGTCCCCTATCAACTTGATGATGATAAAACAATGAGATTTTTTAATGATTAAGCTGAATTAATAGATCTACCAGCTGAGAATAGCATACTAATGTACAAATCTCTAAGATGCTATATAACATCTCAAAGTCGGTTTGCATAATGAACAAGCTTCAAATTTTGTCAAATTACTGTCTATTAAAGTCCATGGGAACTGTTCCCGATACTCTTAGTTATACCTTAAGTATGCAACCAATTTTGTCAAATTACTGTCTATTCAAGTCCATGGGAACTGTTCCTGATACTCTTAGTTATACCTTAGATATGCAATACCATTTTAATGTATTAATAGTTGGGATCAATCTTGTAGTAATCAAACCCAACTACATCAAAATGGTGTAGCATATCTAAGGTATAACTAAGAAGCTGGTGTTTCTAGTGGTTCCAATTTGAAAAGATACAGAAAACCTTGAAGAGTTAACAGGTCTTGCAGGCAAAGAATATATTCCAAATAGTCTAAAGAAGCCCTGTTGGGACATGTGTGAATACTGACTCTGGCTTCCTCAAGATCATGCTACTTCAGAGAAATCAAAGTAACTACCTATCATTAAAATAATTAACAATTCACAATGAATTACATAGGTTACAAAGGTTTTAAAGAATTTTTAAATATAATTTAAAGTTATTTAATTTTGGAAAAGACTTTTTGCTATTACATTATATATTATCTAAGCAATAGCATGGCATAAAATGTTTCAGAAAAAATATTAAGAAAAATAGTTTTGCTTAATTTCTCTAGAATTAGCTTTGGAATATATACTAATATACTTTAAAATTTTACATTAATAATTTCTCATCCTTAATAAAATAAATTGTAATCCCCATTCATCCTCATATGTGTCCCTTCCCATCCCTGCCTTTAGAATTTGGAAATGCTTTCCTGAAATGTCCTAACCTTTATTTTATGTTTAATCTGATTAATTTATGAAAGGCAATCTTCTGAAATCATTTCAAAGACCATAATGCCAGAAAGTTACAATGAATTCTCCTTTTTGATTCTCAAAAGGAAAACCTGCCACAAATACAAATTTATGAAACCAAAGGCTTCTGTGAACACAGGAATATTCAACATAATTCAAAGACTAAAAACTAGTTTCATTAAAGGAAATGTCTGTTAGGTGAAAAACTAACTTCCATCTCTTCTATTTCATTTGCTTTAGGAACTCCTGAGCTAATTATTAAAGGTTAGGTTAAGCCTCATATGCTAAAACCAACTCAATCAACTACTGAGAGTGACAACTATTTTAAGCCACCCAGCAAAATGAAGGATAGTGATCCGAGAGTTTATTTCCACCAAATCCCTGGGAGGCATCCAAGCCTGGTTCCATCCTCTACAGCTCAGAGGGAAGACAATCTTTTTATCATAAACAGGCAGCAGTAGTATATATAATGGAACAAAATATTTCATCCCGCCAATCTAAAACATATAAATTAATTTGCAACATTTATGTGTTAATATAAAAATACTTTAACTGTATTAATCTGATAACTAACCCATTTTTAATGTCACTATAATTATGTCATAATCATACAATCGCCAAGATAATATAAGCATGCTCATTTATAAGCCAAATATATAGAACTCTTTGCACAAAGAACCAATAACAAGCATAATAAAACTCACCTTCATTGGGAGATGTTTTCAATTTGGTGCAAATTCCATAGACGTCTCCATAGCTTTCCTGTATTTTTCGTAATGCATCTGTGGACCTGAGCTCCATGAGAGCCCGCAGCTCTGCGAGCGTAATTCCAAAGTCTCCATCATGATTAGCTTCCTTCAAAGAGTTTTTCACACCACTGTAAGCAACTGAGTTGTTTGCCATGTCGCCCATTACAAGTATAATATATCAGAAGGAAAATGTTTCCCAAAAGAATTTAATTTTCACTTGATGTATTTCCAAGATGAAAATCTTTTAAATATGAAAATCTTTCTTAAACCAAACACTCATTGTATGACTTTGTAAAGCAGCATCAGCAGCAACATTTCCCAGAGAAGTATCTTGACCTTTGGCCCATGACTAGTTTCTCCGTATCAATCATGAGATATACACATCTGTAAGAAGAAAATATTTAAAAGTTAATAAAATCTATCTTAAGAGTATTATGCATGTAAGCATATTTTCTAAATGTCATCAAGTAGCTAAAGTAGATTATTTAATAATATAAATATTTTTGAACTCCAGTCTTGTGCTTTTAAAGTGCTTTGCATGATAAAAGATCAAAGTACAACTTTTAAATAAAACTGTGTATCAGAAGACATTAGATTACATTATTAAATAAAACTGCACTTCACATGACTGAATTTTATGATCCACTCAGTATTACTGTTATTGTTCCAAGCACTATGCTAGTTGTTTTAAATTCATTCTCTCACTTAATCATTACAATTTAATCCCATGAGGTGTTACTCCTTCTTCTTCTACTGATAAGAGCAGACTTCAAGAAAGTGAGTTTTCTGCCCAGCTAACAAATGGCTGAAATGTCTGAGGTGGACTGTCTCCAAGCCCAAGTTCCTTTTAACATTATACTTGGATCTCTCTCTCCAAGTCTTTCATATGGAATAGCCCCTGAAAGGACAAAAAGCATAACAGATCCTTTAATATTATTTCCTGTAATTCTCATTGGCCACTCTGTGACTCTAAAATCTTTTGGCCGGCAAAAACTATACTCTATATGATTTGTCACATGTTACCACCTCAGGTCTTCCTTTGACCCCCTATCTAAAGAAATTCTCTACTCTTTTGTTGTCCTTGCCCAGTCTTCTTATTACCTGAATTTATCTTGTTCATTTGTTAATATGTTATTTTTTTCCCTCCATCTACAGTATTAGTTCTGAGGGCAGAGTTTGCCCATTACTACATCTTGAGAACCTAGAACTGTACCAGACACATGGTAGACACTCAGTAGAAGTTTGAGGAATGAATACATCCATTACATTTATTTCTTCATCATACTTTCAAGTCCTCCTATTATACTAATCTGCCTAAAGATAAGCTCTCCTCTCCATACAATCACCTCAAAGTTAACATGCCCAACAATGGACTCATCTCATTCACTCATTAAATAGCTCTGCCACCACCATTATCCTTATCACCTCGGCTAGGAATCTTAAATCATCTTTGATTCCATCCTTTCCGGCTTCAGTCAGTTACTAAGTTAATTCTACCTTTGAAAAGTCTCTTCTGTATATAACCCCTTTTCTTCCTTATCTTCAAGTTCCTCTATGCAAATTATAATCATTAACCCCTTGGTTCTTCCTCATTCTAATGTCTCACACATACAATGCCCTAAGCATTTTGCTGCTACATTTAGTTTTTGAAATAGGCATCATGCCACTAACTCTAAACCTACAAGATGAAAATGCAGTCCCACTGCTCATGACTGTCTGGCTCCATTTTACAGATTTCACATCTTCCCACCTCAAGCAATCTACCTGCACTCCAAAATATTTTTAAAATGTTTGATGATTAGAACTAGAAAAGATTAGAATGGCAAATGCAATAAATATTCAGCTATGAAATTGCTATGAAGATGTCTGTACATCATGGTGTATGGTCCTCATACTTCAGCATATATCAGAATCACCCAGAGAATCAGTTACATTGCTGGGCCCCACACCTCAAGCATCTTTAGATTCAGGCAGATTAAGGTGGGGCTCAATAATCTGCATTTCTAATAATTTTTGGGGTGATGCTGATGCTATCAGTCTAGGGAGCACACTTGTGAGAATGACTGAACTGGAGAATGGGCTAAAAACTTAGAATTCATATGAGTGAGTTGAGGATGGCTGGGTGAGAAGTTTGCTTGCCTTAGGTTAAACTTGCAAAGATGTGACAGTTATAGATTCTGCAAGACATTTTCTTGCATTGCCTCCTTCCTCCCACTTCACAAATCCTTATGCTTGTCTAATTATTACCAATTTTACTCATCTCCCAGGCAAAGTGGGTTCCCTCCTACGCACACATCAATTATAATAATAATCCAACTTGAAAAACTGGAGAGGGTGGTTATTTGATAATCTCCTTAGGTTTCTATATCCAGAATTTGTTGGCCTGAACATCACACTAACCTTAAAATAGATTATTATTTAACAAATAAAATAATTAAGATAAGTCTGTGTGTTGAGGGCATGTTTGTTCATCCGTCCTCTGGTTTCCACAAAGAGGAATTTTCCTCAACAACTCCTGGCCTGCTATCCCATCAATCACCATGGACGTGAAATGACCTGCCTGATAGGAGATTTTCCTAGAGAAACTAGACATATGTAGCTTCTTCACCTCTGCCTTCTTTGGGGAGCCAGATAACTGGAGGACTCATGTATTCTGGTTTGAATTTTTAGGGGCAGACCCCAAGGTTTAAAAGCCTACTGGAGTAGAGGTAAATAATTGCTTAGTTCTGGGTTCAATACTAGAGCGTTGTTGTCACACAAAAACCAAGTCATCCATTCCAGCTTTTATCAGTAATAAAACTGTTTTTTTTTTATTCCTATGTGCCAATCTGTCTTTTCTCTTCACAGAATTCAAACAGGAGAAAAGAATGTTATTAACTGAATGCCTTTAAATTCCTCAACAATAAGGATACATAATACAGCTAAGACTGGAACCTATTATCCACTACAGCCTCCACGTTAGGTCTTCACATTTAATAGGTCAAAATGGACATTTTTGTAGGTCACAAAATCGTGAAATAATACCAAATGTACCAATTTATACAATAAATCAGAACTGAAGGAGCACTGTTGTATTTGCTATTTGCCGTCTCAGCATCCCTTTCCCTATCTTTCAGCAATAGCTTCACTTTTCATTTAGGAATCTGTGATTCCCCAATGCTCAACAGAGTCTGAGCAGAGTTCTATCCCCATTCCCAGACATCCCCAGCAGCCATTCTGATCATCAGTTCTGGAATGTGCATGTGACCCAACAAGAGCCAACGGGTGGTAACAAGACTTCTGCTGTGACTCTGGGGCAAACGCTTCTTTATACTAATTGAACTTAAATCTGAGAGACACATGAAGAGCTACTGTGGTCATCTGGTACCACGAGGGGAAAGCCTCTGAAAATGGATCCAATAGAGAGCATGTGGAGGGGCGAGAGAGAGAGAGAGAGAGAGAGAGAGAGAGAGAGAGAGAGAGAGAGAGAGAGAGAAAGTGAGTGAGTGAGTTAGCATGTGCCTGTCAAGCCTGGACATCAATTGAGCCCCTGGGTCAATCAGTGACTAAAGTTTGTCCCATCACTGATCTTTTCCGTAATCTGTCAATAAATGCCCTTCAGGGGTTGAGTTTTCTATTACTTCGCAAGCCACAGAGCTTTGATAAGCACATGAATATTAATCATGCTCAATTCCCTCACTGTTTAAAGAAAAGGAAGCCCAGACAAAAGCACCAAATGCAAATGAGCCACTTTCCCAAAGTGGACCTATTTGAATTACCAATCACCTACAAATTATGCAGCAGGTTGTTGTCTATTTCTAGATCACCCATAGCTCCTTTTACTATTTTCTTCTTTACCTACTCTTCCATTCATCTAACTGGCTGGTTGACAAAAATACGAAGGACAATAAAAAAGTTTTGCTTTTCACTTGTTAGCTACAACATGACAATCAAGTTGAGACACAGGCTATTTGGGACTGATATACAACAGAAAGCAGAACATCTATTTTGCTTCTCTTTGTTTTCTAATAGAATTTTATCTTCTACTTGAAAAGTCTAAGAAAAAATGTTAAGTGCAAGCTGAGGCCCAAGAAGAGGGAGATTTTAAAGAAAGCACATGTAGGCCTCCTGGCTTACAAAATTTATCCCAGAATAAATGTTGTCTCTGAACAAACCACTGTTGGTAGTCTTTGAGGTATTACAAAACACACACACACACACACACACACACACACGCACAAGCACACGTAGCGGAAGACTGGAGGTGGGCAAAAAAGGTTACAATATTCAAAAAGAACAATAAGGTGGATTTTTACTGACATATAATCTTTACTGTGAATGGGTAGGGCCTTAGAAAAAGACAAAAGGATGATTATATCCTAGTAGTTAGTAGAGCTCATAAAGAGGTTGGTTAATAATACAATTTCAATTCCTTCTTTCATAAGGTTACTTTACAGATCAAGGAAACATTGTGTGAAAGTTATCCAGACTTGGTCAGGCGCAGTGGCTCATGCCTGTAATCCCAGCACTTTGGGAGGCCGAGGCGGGCGGATCACGAGGTCAGGAGATCAAGACCATCCTGGCTAACATGGTGAAACCCCGTCTCTACTAAAAAGTACAAAAAATTAGCTGGGTCTGGTGGCAGGTGCCTGTAGTCCCAGCTACTCGGGAGGCTGAGGCAGGAGAATGGTGTGAACCCAGGAGGCAGAGCTTGCAGTGAGCGGAGATCGCGCCACTGCACTGCAGCCTGGGGACAAAGCGAGACTCAAAAAAAAAAAAAAAAGAAGAGAAAAGTTATCCAGACTCAACAATAAAAAATCAATTATTAGAAAAACTAAATAAATATAAGAAAATAGCAAAGTAAATTAACAGGTAAGACATGGAGTGCTAAAAATGATTATTAATATTGTACATCAGTATGAGATTTTTGCAGGCAAGACAGCAATACATGCTAATACAACTAAATATATTAGATAGAAAAGGACCAATCTAGAAAGAGGTGTTTTCTTAACGCACTGTTGGGTTCCTAATTCCTGAATGATTCGAAATTTTTATTAGAAATTTGAAGACCTAGAAGTTGTATTTACCCAATCTATAAGCAACTCAAAGCTAGGTAAAAATCGGCAATACGTTACATGACAGAATTGGGATCTGGACAAATGGGAATGAGAGGTTAAATTTAATTGGTATAAAAGTATGGCCTGTTACATTTAATTCCCAAAACATAACTGTACAAATATGGCATATAAGAAATGCAACACCATATATGCAAAGACAAAAGTTCAGTTTACTCAAAGCTAAAAAATGCTTTAATTTGGTGTTAATTAGCATGACTGATGTAAGTGCCTTCCCTCACTCCCAAAGCATGTGTGTTCTCAGGCAGTAGGGACAGGAACGTAATATCTAACAAAGGGAGGTAACAGATCTATTTTACTTTGCCTTGGACATACACACCTATTATGTAACAGGCTCATCTGTAAAATAAAGATACAAAAACAGTACACATCTTATTAAATTTGTAAATACATGTAAAACACTTTGAACTTACCTTGACACACAGTAAATGACAAATACATTTTAGCTATTTTTACTGTTCTTTAAGAATATTTGCAGATCCATTCTGCAGAGAATAGCCTTCTCCCACCCCAGATGAGGAAGACCTCAAACCATTTCAGATATGGAAGGTTTAATAAGATTTTTAAAACTAGAGGAAAAGAGAATCAGTATATGATTTGATATACTGAAATAATTTAAATGTTAAGTCAAATTTTGATTTATTAGTTTTAATACATGTCTCAGAAAATTTTTAAATCCAAAACTAGTATTTACAAAGGGTCTTAATCCATGACTGGTTCTATATGAGCAGAAATTATTGATTTAGGGTTTAAAAAAAAAATCTTCTAAAGATAAAGACACTTTATTTTCATTCATTTAATGAGAATACAAAGTTTTAAGTTTCAAATTTTTAGTTCTTTGGTGTTTAGAAGTCAATGTGTACCATCTCATAAATTAATAACAACTTTGACATAACTGTACACAATTACAGCTTATTCCCTGGACCCAAATATACTAATATGATACCTTAATCAGAGTAATTACTGATTTTTTGGAGTGATTAATCAAGTATTACTTTTTATAAAAGTTACTAAATCAAAATCAAAATAAAACACTATTTTAAAAAGACTTTTCTGTTAAATCATGGTTACAAAGCAAAGAATTCTAGAAGTTAACAGCTAAAGGGATGTTGGAGATCAAATCCAATAGTTCATTTTATGGTCATTAAAACCAAACACTCATAATTGTCTACTTCCAAAATGGATAAAGATACTTATAAAATAAGCATTAAATACTCACAAAATCATTAAAAATGAGAGTAAATAGCTGAAATTTAAATCGCAGGATAAACAATATCCAAGTTTTAAGGAGGCTACTACCATCAAGGAAATAACTGGCACTGTACTTCAAAACTGGTACTGACACCCTGACCATTAGATGCACCATTTGACTGACAAAGAACTAAAAAATAATTTTTGACTACGGGCTTTCAAAAAAGAACTCAAGAGATTTCCATTTTCATTGTGTGTTTTTTTCTGTAACACAAAATCAATTCCACTTCCTTTGCACACAGACATAGTTACACCAAGAGCGATAGCTAGCCTACATAGCTGTTTCTCACTGTGGTTGCTATTGGCATTTTATTGACAGTGACAGCTACCTCGTGAGTTTAAAAATCCAGCCCTACCCCACCCAGTCCTCTTAGATATCAGCAGTGATTCTCAATCAGTGTGGACAATCTGAAACTTAGCACTGCAAATGTCCTATAGAAGGTTTGGATAGTATACTACATAACTGAGCCTAAATTTATGGCCCATTACACTGAAAAGTTATTTAAAGGCAACAAACCATGCTTTATCCATCTTTGATCTCCATATCTTATCAAGAGAGACTATGATCTTTCTTTCTTTTTTTTTTTTTTAACACGAGACTGGAGTTTTATTATTACTCAGTCTTCCAAAAAGACTATGATCTTTCAACCTTCTTATATAGTCACTTTCTGCAGAAAGACAATAACCTTTTACCCGATTCACACCCTAAAAATCTGAAGTCCTTCAACCATGATAATTTACTGTAAACTTAAATATAAGTGCTTGCATGTAATATCTCACTCTCATGGTGAAAAGAGCAGATGGTCTATTATTATACATATCAAACAGAAACTACAAGATTAAGAATGGTAAAGAGTTTATTCTATAAAGTTTTGGTACATTCAAATTATTTCATTAAAATGCTTTAAAGAAATCAAGGAATGACTCAAATTTAAATTTACTCAAGTCACATTTTTCACTTTTTAAGGGGCTTAAAGAAAACATACACACTCACATAAAAGATCATTAAACCTATACTGCTTGTTTAGAAAAGTAATTTATATTAGATGAGTAAAGAATAACATATAAACAAGAGTAAATTCACCAAAGGATTTTAGTTTTATAGAGCTGATAAAGCAGAAAATAAGCATTATCTAAAATGCCTGATTTATTAGTCTCAAAGGATTCCTAAATACCATCCCTGTGTCTGTGTTGACTAAAATTAGTCCTACTCCCCTAAGTAACTTACTTATCTAGTAGACTCTTCCAGAGGCAGAGACTAAGTACAGTACTTTAAAGGGCAAGTTACAGCTGCTGTCAGTTATAAACTTGGCATAAACACTTTAGCAAATCTCTCAGGGTGGGAAACAACTAGATTAGAATAAGGAAGGCATTAATTTGTTCTTCTATTATAGCCTTTATCACACAGCTGCAATGATTTGTTTACCTCTCTGTCTTTCCCAGTGAACTGTAACTCATGGGAGAATCTGTGCCATTCATTTTTAACCCCAGCACTGTCTGGAACATAGTAGGTACTCTTGAACCATAAGCTAAAATAAATTTGAAAAACAGATTTTACAATGGAAGCAACCACAATTTAAATAGCAGAGCTAAACAAAACTTCCTAACACTGTTTAAAGGAATATGTTAGGTGTTAGATGAGTTAAGAGAAAGTCACAGCTTTCAAGGAGTTTTCAAACCATCTTGGTATGCCAGATATATTATAGCTTTCCTTTAAATCCTTTTAGACAACAGAATAAGTTAAAGGATATTTCAGATTTTAAAATGAATTACACGCCTGCTACATGGCAAAGTTTTTTAACCAGGGTCTTAGATTCTTGAGGGTATGCAAAGAAATAATACTGAATTATAATATTTCATACAGCCTGAAAGAAACAATACATTTATTTGAAAAATAATTTGTTAGGGTTACCCATGCTAAATAAAAATCTGCCAAATCAACATGGTAATAAAGTTGGCAAGTAGGTCTAAATAATAATGAATACAATCTTACCCAGTAAATACCATTTGGTAAAAAAAACACTTAACTCCACATCTAACTAACATCTGCTCCAAAATTTGCTGTTTCTACACTATCTCCCACTCATAAATCAACCCATGACAATCTAGCTTCCTCTTTTATGCTGCGTTGAAACTACTCTTCCAGGTGACCATTGATCCTGTTCTTAAATCTAATGGACACATTTAGCCCTAATCTAACCTACTAGCAACCTCTGCTACTGTTAACCACTCCCTATTGAAATGTTCTTCTGCCTTCATTTCTCTGATGTCTGACTCTTATTCCCACTACACTGTCATCTCTAGCTGCTTGTTTTCACTTTCCACTGTTTGTCCTTTTTTTCGAAGAAGTCAAAGCAGTCAGTAGGGAGGGGTTGGATGGCACAGCAGCCTTTATAATTGCTTTCATCTGTTTTTAGTCAGAGGAAACGAGATTCGTTTATTGATAATAATAAAAATTTATTTGCATGTGCATTTACAGGGCCTATTTATTTTGTTTCTCTCATATTTCAGAATTCCACAATTCAATTAAAATGATGAAACCACAATGTAACAGTCTGGCTCAGTGAAAGCGTAAAAAAAAAAAAAAAAACCACCCAGGTTTTCTTATCCTAAAGGCCCAAGCACAGCTCCTGTTTCCCACACCCTTTAGTCTATAAAGAAATATGCCAGCCCAAAGCAGAATAGGTGACTCACCTCCCTCCCTGAGGCTGTTAGATAACTATTTTGGCTTTTGATAGCTGTCATTTTCAGTACAGATTATCCATTCATGCCAACAAAGTACTTAATTAAGCAGAGTATATGATAAAATTTTAATGTGAATGATCTCAAACACAGGTATCTTGAACTATAGAAATTTTTGGTCTATGGTCAAGTCAGTTGGTATCATCTTATCCCAAACATTTATGATAGCTGTCTCTTGGGAGGTTGGTCTAATTTTGCAAGATTATACTTACAAAACCAAAAACAATCCCTCTGAATTTATCAAAACCAGAACAAACTTAAAAGTTAACACACTACAGATTAGTGGTTCTTAAACTTCAGCATGCATCAGAATCACCTCAATCACCTGTGAAAACACAGATTCCTGAGCCTCATTCAGTTGATCGAACACTTCATGAGACTGTCTAACAACTTCTCAGATAACAGTGATGCCAATGCTACTGGTCTGGAGAGCCACTACTGACAGAAAATGTAGCCTCAACCTTGACTAGGGAACAAACTGCTGGATTGTCACCTTGATCCAAAAGTTTCCTCAAACAAATATAAGCAAATTACCTATGGTTCTTTATTATGCTATTCTTTTTTTTTTTTGAGACAGAGTCTCGCTCTGTTGCCAGGCTGGAGTGCAGTGCACTCAGCTCACTGCAACCTCCGCCTCCTGGGTTCAAGCGATTCTCGTGCCTCAGCTGGGATTACAGGCATGCACCACCATATCCAGCTAATTTTTGTATTTTTAGTAGAGATGGGGTTTCAGCATGTTGGTCAGGATAGTCTCGATCTCCTGACTTCGTGATCCGCCCGCCTCGGCCTCCCAAAGTGCTGGGAGTACAGGCGTGAGCCACCACACCCGGCCTATTATGCTATTCTTGATGTGCATGGATAACTGAAAGCAGACTACTTTCTAAAAATATTACTTGAGTTGATTTTTTTGTGTGTTTTGATTTTTAGTACCAAGTATACTAATATTTTTCCATTTAAGCCTTATAATACACAAATATACATAAACACTGCAAATAATTTCTTTTATTCAAAAAATGTGGAGAATCATATTGATACATTCTGAACATATGTTAAATTACTTTAAACACCTAAAAAATATTAAATTTTTAAAAGTTTAACAGAGAATCTTAGGTACCTACTTTCTTTTGCTCTCCCAGAAAATAAACTACTTTGTTTTCTCCTATTCTATTGTTCTATTTAGGTATTTTAGAAACCTTTCATCTTTACAGTAAGTTTCCTAGTAAAATAAGCTTTTGAAAAGCTCAAAAAATAAAGTTAATTTTATATAATCCTGTGCAGTTTACCAAATATAAGAACATACTATATCTCCAGTTAAATATGAGAACCAAATGTTCTATCATTTTCCAGTCTCACTGGTGTTGAAATTTTCAGCTATAGTCAAAGAAGAGATTTCTAAATTAAAACTGTGTTTTTCCTTCTGTTCAGGAGCTAGAAGGCAACATGAACACTTGAATGTCACACCAGCTGCTCTGTCGGCCTACTCAGTTCTTAAGAGCTTCTATCCTGTGAATTCACAAGAACCTACACTTACATGCTTAAGGAAACAGGATGCTCATTATGTCACTGAAAGAGCTCACAAAAATAAAGTTGGCAATATTGAGGGAGGCATAACTCTTATCTGTAAATTTAACATGAGCTTTCTGTTTTCTTAATTAAAAACTCTAGATTTCAATAAGATTTATTACAGTTCTTCACCAACTGAATAGAGAACTAAGGGAAGAAGGCACTTTCCCATTTCTTTATCTTGTTCTATTTATATAGTTTCATAGTTGATGATCTTTTGCAATTTCCAGCTGTGATTATTAAAGAACAGTTCAGTAAATCAATACTCACTTCTGCAAAACATTTAAATAATCTGGTTGGAAAATAAGGTAAATTCTATTTTAAGAGGATATCAGACAAGAATTTATTTATGGTTAACTCACCAAAGTGCAAAGAATATGGGCAACAGGGATGTGTTGAACTGTAGCCCACTCCATCACAACATGTTGGTGATCCTTCAAACTCTCTGGTTTCACACACTCTTGACCTTCATTCTAAGACTTTGATCTGTATTCTCTACCTGCTATTCAAGCGGAGGGCCACAAGGTAAACTTATCATCCCTTGGAATTGTTCTATTTTCAAAATTTCCTCTCCAGTGAACAACTTATCTCACTTTATTTCTCTTCACTTCTACTGAGTCTTGTGTAAACATTCTGACCTTCAAGCTCAAAGGTAGTCAAGATCCTTTCTGATCAACACTTGCCTCCCTAAAAATGCTTACTTCTCAGTGGTCAGCGACTCCAGTTTTGCTCTTATGTCTCACTTGCTCTTTATCCTCCTACCACCCATCTGGTTAATTAGCTACCCCTGAATAGACATACCATCTGGCTGAGCAATGTTGGTAAAAGTTTAAAAACTGAGTTCTTAGTTCCATCAGAATTTTTTCTCAGTCATATATGATCCACGGACATATCTCTAACTTCCTGTCATGTTCCTCTTTCAATTCCAAGACTTTCTTAAATTACTCCAGCTCTTTCCAGGGTCCTCAAGTCTGCTCCAAGACCTTGCTTCCTTGATTGCCACTGCAAGCTACCACCACTTCCATCCCCTTTCTCTTGGTTTCCTCAGACTAGCCAATATTCAGATACATTCTACTACATAAAAGACCATTTTTCTCCACCCACCTCCCTGCCACAAAAAACAAACAAACAAAAACAAAAAACATGTCTCTCCTGGATTTTGATAACCCATCAGGCTATTCTTTTTTTCCCCCTCCTTTTATCCCACTTTTTAAAAAGATCTATTCACAATGCTTCCTCCTAATGGCCTACTCTCACCTTGACCCTGACAAACTGAATCCATTCTTCTGTCCACACACTACTAAGATGGCTCTCTATGAAGAGCCATCTTCTATTAATGCTTCTATTAGCCATCATCTATTAATGATCTCAGGCTTTTTATCAGTCCTCATCCTCCTCTTAATTCTGTGTCATTTGACAGTACTGTTCCCTCCTGTCCATTGTATCACTTACTTATTCTCACAGGTCTCTAACCCATCCTCCTCTGCTCACATTCACCCCCTTTTAAAATCTTTACCACATCTTAAATGAGGGTATTACCCAGGGATCTATCCACAGGCCTCTTGGCAACTCATACCATATTATGGCCTACATCTACCACCTTAATCAAGTGCCAGGCCATGTTCTGTTAACAGACATTTCTATTTGAGTATCTTGCTGTACTTCAAATGCAGTCACCAATATTAAACTTATCACTGTCCCCCAACACCTGTTGTTGTTCTCCAAAGTTCTTATCAATCCCAAAGGTATCTGAGTAAACTCTATGTCCAAGGCTCTGTCTTCAAGGAGTTTACAGTCTAAATGAGGGAGAAAGACAAGCATACTAGAAAGTAAAATTAAGCGTTGTACACTGCTAAAAGAAATCACAGATGATACAAACAAATGGAAAAACATTCCATGCTCATGGATTGGAAGAATCAGGATCGTTAAAATGGCCATACTGCTGAAAGCAATCTACAGATTCGGTGCTATTCCTATCAAACTACCAACACCATTTTTCACAGAATTAGAAAAAATCATTCTAAAATTCATATGGAACCAAAAAAGAATCTGAATAGCCAAAACAAGCAAATAATTAAGTGCTACAGAGAACATCACAAAAGATACGATGAACACAAAGTGTTAGCCAGGTACGTGACTTCAAGAAGAGCTTCACTGTCTAGGATACACCTAAATTGAGGCAGAGTAGTGCACAGCTGGGGAAGGGGCTAAAAACTGCAGTGTGAATGATAGTTTAATATAGCTGAACACAGGAAAACAAGAAGGCAACACAGAAAAAAGCTGCTACCGTGATAAAAACATATTACCTATTTGTACCTCCGGAGGTTTTCTTAAAATTTCATCTTCTCAAATACAACTTAAGCTTCCTGAGGGCAGAGCAGTAGCCACAACTCATGTTCTTTTATAGCCCCTACAGAGGCTAACAGATTGCTTCACTGTTTATTAGAATAAAATTTACATTGCAAAAGATTAATGCTATTAAAATCCTCAAGCTCTCCTAACAGAAAACTAAAATAAGATAACCAGCACACACATAAAAAAGAAATGTAACCAAAACTCTGGGTTATTTTTGGACTGAGGGAGAAAAAACATACAGTTTTCAAAAGCTCCTGACTTCCTAATTCTTTCTGGTAACTTTTTAATATAGGCAATTGAAATTATTTTATAAGCCTGAAGAGAGATTTGCACTATCTTTTGAGAAGATGTTTCCATTCTTACCAACTGCAAAAGGTAAAATGAATGAACCAAGGAGATAATAAGGAGGGATTACTTTCAAGATGGTGATGGAAGCTGCACAGCATCTAGCCTATAAACATTTCCCTTCTCACGAGGTTTTCAACAGATCATACATGTAGTAGACCAACAGAGGAGGTACTGATACTGACAGCTTCAGTATGGGTGTCATGTCCCAAATCAGCATCTCTTCTCTCATCCATTTGTTCCAATATAGCTCTTAGATTTCCCATCTCCTTTTTTCTCTCTTTGGACAAGTTCCAAGTAACAGTCTCCTACTGTCATACTAAAGAGTTTTCCCTAATGAAAGCTAGTCAATTCCCTTTGCCTTTCTATTAACTTCTTCAAGGAACAATTAAAATGCTGTCTACTCTGACTCCATGGCATGGAATTAAAATATGTATCTGTGCTTCTATAATCTTTTTGAGCTTCTACAACACACTCAGTATGTACTGCATTTTCTTGTGCACACACTCAGTATGTACTGCATTTTCTTGAGTACTGCATTTTCTTTTGTGCATTTTCTTGTGTACATTTCTTGTGTACATTTTCAGCTTACAGTTTAATCTTTCTTCCTGATTAAACTGTAAGCTGAGGGCAGGATGGTCTTGTTCATTTCTGTATCTCCTAGTGACCACTCCAGCAACAGTACCTTGCCCACAGAAACTGCTCAACACAGGGTCACTTAACGGAACTGGAGAACGTGGCAATGATATTGAAGACAAACAGATGTCCTTTAGCAAGGCCCATCTCAGGTGCCAGCAAAAAAGACCGTCAATCCCAAAGAAGCACAGATTTTTTTCAGCACTCAAGAGGATGCCTGACCTGACACTAAATCATAACTAGGATGATGACAGGTCCACAGCTTCTTAGATTTCCTCCCAGCACTTTCTCGTACTAGCTGCGTGACCCTGAACAACTTACGTAGTGCTTCAGCTTCCTCGTTTGTAGAATATGGATATCACCTCCATCTCATAATTTCTGAGCAGATTAAATGAATTACCATATGAACTATCTTAGAATCATCCCAATGTCTTAGAGCTAGGGCCTGGCACTTAATAAAAAACAGTCATGAACTGTATAGTGTATATTATTAAGTGTAATAACTATGGTAATAATTAATAGTAATATTTTTAATTTGTCTCTAATAAACTCTCCTATTTTGCATACATTACATAATGCTTAAGTTAGCTTGGTGATATAGAAGGCACACAATATATATTTGTTAAATAAACAAAAATATTCAGTTCAGTATATGAATGTGATGTCCTTATATATGACATCAAATAGTATTTAAGAATTAAAAAGCAAGAGGGAGGTATTACGTATCTATAATTTTATAACTGCTGATCTCCAAACCAGAATGGTCAACTTTAAGAAGAAAAGGAGAGTGACACACCAGTGGGAGAAAAAAGTTTTCTTCTCACAATTAAAATCAGATGATTAACTGTTTAAGATTCTTAGAGATTTAAAAATAATGACTAGGAAATTAAATGCCAAATTGGAAAACTCTTTGTGACACAATATTCAGGGGGAAAGCACAGAAATGTATCTACCCAAAGATAGATATAATCATGTAGAATTGACATACTGTAAATGGACAAGAACTAGAAACAGGAGGGGAAAGGAGCTAATCTGTCAGAGCAGCAATCCAACAGATTCTTTTCTAAATAATAATAAAAATAATAAATACGTTTAACAATAAATAAAAAATAAATACAGATTATTTCCTAAATGCAATGGATGTTATGTGCACAAAATAAAACCGAAGTTTTTTTTTTTTTTTTCCAGTTGTTACGCATTCTGACTTTTTGTAGTTGTTGTTGTTTTGGTTTGTTTTTTTCAACTTTTATTTTAGATTCAGTGAGTACATGTGCAGGCTTATTACCTGGGTATAGTGCCAGATGCTGAGGTTTGGAGTATGAAAGATCCCGTCGTGCAAGTATTGAACAGAGTATCCAATAGGCATTCTGACTTTGATCTATCAGCATTACACTGAAATTCTAGTATAACAGAAGAAATCTACCAATCCTGGTACTAATCCACAATATCCTTACCAAAGCTGTGACGGTTTTAAAATTAATGCTTATGTCCTAGAATATAATAAACAGAATGTATACTGAGCAGCAAACTTTGGCTTAACAATCAAAAAAATTAATAATAAATGCAAAACGTAAACTATCAGTTAAGGAAGTACAAGTAATCATTCGCCTGGTTAATGCTAAATGTAAAGAGAAAAGGAAAAATGATACACTATACAAAAGACACATGCCCACATACAACAGAAGAACCTTCTTGGAACCTGATCACAGGGAAAGAAGTATAACAGTTCAGGCCTTATACATTAAAAAAAAAAAGGGGGGGTGGGGGGGCTCAGAACTCATCAACTGACTTGGCATAGGAACTGCTAGGATCATCTGAAAGGAATTAAAATTTAAAATCATTATAGATTATATCAGGTTAAACCATATGACACTGCCATTTTTGTGGATGAAAACCAGTAGAATATCAGCAATTTCATAGAGCTCAACCTAATAAAATGGATTGAGCAGAACATTCAAAATGGGCAACCTAAAAAGAGCAAAATGGAGCCCAGGACTCAAGATCTGACATTAGGTAGACTGAATGAGTCAGTTTAACTCAATGGGAGAAAAAAAGCATTTAACAGTCAGAAATGGGTTGGTCAAACATGAAAGCACAGGCAAAGGACGATCATTAGAAGAGGAAAAGAAAATCTGGCCTTTCTCATTCAAGCAGTATTTAGAAGGAAGAGTTTTCTACGTTCACAATGAGGTTACAGTAATATTTGTATCCTAACTGAGGGATTAAAATGTTGACTACTTACCAGAGTTAAGAGGAGGACACCTGTGCCAGACACTGTGTTTAGCAATTTGCAGTATACTCTACATGGATCCTTTCACCTAATCTTCCCAATGCCCTATGCAATGTAGTATTTAATATTATTACCCCCAATTGCCAGATGAGGTAACTAACCGGTCTTTGAGAAGTTAAGAAAAGCCTGAGTCCATCACACATTCCAAACATACCGCTTGTTCTGCCTACATACTCACTAAGCAACCTCCTAATTATAACGTGGTTTCCCATGTGGTAAATCTACAGGGAAGAGAATGTGCTAGCCAAGACCTGAGAGTCTGTTTCCCAAGGCAGTTTTTTTTTTTTTTTTTTTACTGTAAATTAATGGACATTCTGATTTTTATATCAAGCTCATGAACTCTGTAAATATGAACCTGAGATAAAAATTAGGTAACTGTAGAAATACTAGGCTACAGGGTCTATAAGTTTCAGACTCTTTACTATGGTAAACTACTAAGAAATGCAATCCCTATCCTGAGAGGTCCCTTTAGAGACAGCAAGTCTCCTTTATCCCAAGAGAGGAGATACCTCAATATCATCATTAGCAATCTCTTCCTTTTTGAAATCTCTAGAGTAGAAAGAAGCAACAACGAAACGACAAAATTCTAATTCTAACTCTGCTGTGCTAGCACTTAATCCTAAGCAAATTGCTCTATCTCCCTTGGTTTCATTTTTCTTATGTGTAAAAATGAAGCCACTGGTGCAGTGGCTCACGCCTGTAATCCCAGCACTTTGGGAGGCTGAGGCAGGCAGATCACCTGAGGCCAGGAGTTCAAGGGCAGCCTGGTCAACATGGTGAAACCCCGTCTCTATTAAAATACCCAAATTAGCTGGGCATAGTGGCGGGTGCCTGTAATCCCAGCTATACAAGAGGCTGAGGTAGAAGGATTGCTTGAATCTGGGAGGGAGAGGCTGCAGTGAGCTGATATCACGCTACTGCACTCCAGCACGGGTGACAGAACGAGAATCCCTCTCAAAAAATAAAAAAAAATTTAAAAAGGAAGAAAAAGAAACTGGGCCCTCTGATGTACGTATATTCCTTTCTATTCCTTTCTTATCTAGCACATATGGCTGCCTATCGCGCGAAATCCTCTTGCCTTGTACACGTCTCTTGCCTTCCGTGTACAATTCTAATTTTATATCTATTTATCTGACCCTTCCTTCTCTGTGTCTCTGACTGGCTCCCCTATGTACTTTCTGCCTCTCTCCCACCCAACCACTATCTCCACACCCACCACAGTGGAGTCTGGAGTCTTCTATTTTCATCTCACTGGCACTCAAACTTATGACTATAGATTTCTATTTATAAACACTACCTGTACCCTTCATTACCCAACTACTGTGAATCATATTAAGTCTAGTGCGGTTATCTGTATACACTTGAGGTACTGAAATACTGTACCTTGTCTGAAAGACCCACATGCAATTCAGGATTACAATTGGATATTTGTATTTTCCTTTCCAAGTTTAGCCTCTTGTTTCCACTTAGCTGAATTTACAAAACTATAATTCTAAGCCTCATTTATCTTTCATCTCCAAAATCTTGACAGTAATCTTAGTCCTATCCTCAAACTCAAACACAAAAACTCTATTCCTATTAAGAACTTCCAAATTCCTCTAGACTAGACTTCCAAATTGGTGAGCTGGAGAAGCTATCTCATAGTATGTTAATAGTTGTGCTGGGAAAAAAGGTGTTTTGTGTTCAGTACAGTTAAATAGGTTTTCTTCAGCCAGATACTTTTCATAGCCTTGCATATTTGTGAACCTACAAGAGGGAAATATTATATGCAACATTTCCTGAACTTGTTTTTACCTACTTTTTCCTACAGAGAACCTATTAATATCACTTCAAACTACTGTTTCACAGAATAATATATGCGCTCTCGTCTTTCCTATTTCAAAGTATCCACCACTTAAATATAAAAGCACTTCTGATTTCTGTTTCCCAATATCCAGTAAGTAGCTAAGTTCCTTTTTCTTCCCAACTTATCACATTCATCTTTTCTTTCTATTCCCTCTAAACCACAAAATTTCAGATCTGGTCATATATAACAGTTACAAATCCTGTCCATAAAACATTAGATACATTGCTATCAACACTGTGAGGGTGCCATGAGGACTAAAAGACAACAAATACGACATCTTGCATACTATCTCTTTCATAAGGACCCAACATTTCTACCTGATAGTTGCAAAATGTTCTTTACTATGCCAAATTTTAATTTGAAGTGTATGGATTTTCATCTCCAAGATATGGGCAGCAGTGGTCTTATACATATCAGCTATGATTGAGGGCTGATGAGGTAATTAGGAAATGTTATGAATATGACATGAGTAAAACCAGTGGTACAGGGGGTGTCACAGCTAGCACTGGGTCATCATTCCCTCCAAAATATAATCAGGAGATAAACAACAAGTAACAGTTTACAGCTAGTTTCTTATTCGAGCATTTCAAGTTGGGTTTTTCTAGCTCTTTATACCTGTATACTGCATACCTCAATTAATTTATATGTTTCTGAAGAGGTGAAGACTGACTTTCATGTCGTTTAACCTCTTACTGACATGGGCAAGAAAATACCAGGTATTCATATAGTATTTCCTCATTCAAGGCTTATCTGCACGGTAGGTGTTGGGGACACAGTGGTGAGCAAGACACAATAATTCCTGTCTCCATGGAACTTATATTCCTTTGAAGGAGGTATCAATCAATCAATCAATCAATCAAACTACTAATTACACAATTTAATTATAATTGTGGTAAGTATATATTGGTTGATTCTTTTTTTAACCTTTTATTATTCATAGTTCAATAAAAAAGGAAAAAAGTAGGCATGAAGTTCACACAGGGTTCAAAGCAGTGTCTGATTAGAGCCTTTTAGAATTGGCCAAAAAAAAAAAAAAAAAAAAAAGGGAAGGAATCTGGAGAAAGATAAGGATGGGTAAATGGGAAATGTCTGGTCACAAGGCAGTATTAGAAACAAATTCTTTGAACTTGTACCTATACTAGCAAACACATCTCAAAGTACTACCTTTGGCTTGCTGCCAAATCTAAATGAAAAACCACCCAATTTTGAATGCTTACTATATAGAGAGCACTATGCTGCCAGTTTTACATAAAGTGGATGATTATTAATGATGATGGTAACAATAGCTAACATTTCAACAGCGTTTTTGGTTTATTGTGCTCCTATGAGACTGGTATTAATCAGCTTTCCATTTTACAATAGAGGAAACTGAAGTGAGGCAGGTTAAGAAATTTGTCCAAGTTCACACAACTATTAAGGGGCAGAGCTGGGATTCACACCCAGTCAGTGTGGTTTGCTCCTCAGCACTCTGCCTTTGCATGTATGTTATGGAGGCATGGAACCACACCTCTCTGAGACAATCATCTATTTGGAAAAGCAATGCATAGAACTAAAAACAAAAAATAGACTACCAAGTAAATGTAAAATATTGTTCACATTACTGAAAACACTAGCCGTTACATAAAGTATACTTGCTTGAATCAGATATTTGAACACTTAAAATTGTCACATGCTAAGATTAGCCAAAATCTGAAAAGCTCTTACAGGTATTTCAGAAACTCGAGATATTATGTATTAAGAAGCTGTCACCAAAATTCTTGGGAATTTTAATCCGGAAGTGTCCTGTGTTTTAGGGATCAACAATTTTCATTATCATCAATATTTAATAAAGCCCATTATGTGAAAGGCATCATATTACACTAAGGAAACACAAAGACTGAAAAAGGGAAAAGATCCCGTCTAGCTTACAATCCAAGAATTGCTCATTAAAAATGAACTAGAAAACCTCAATTTGTTCTAGCAATAAGCTTATACTTTTCATACATAATGCGCAAATTTAACAGTATAGAGAGAATCATGTTATATAAATGTCAACTTACGTCTTTCAGAATCAAAATATTCAAGACAAGTTAATTAATCTATTCTGATGGATGACGACCTGTATTCTGACCGCAGAATTACTGTAGTTCCTCAATCTTTAAAAATTATTATTTTGAATTTTGAGAATATGTCTTACTGCTATATTAGCAATGAGCCTAAGTATGCGGTCGAACACAAGTTAGGCACTTATATATTTGTTAAATGAATAAATGGCACTGCTAGAAAAACACAGAAATATAAAATCTGCACCCTCTCCATATATATTGCTGTCATATAACTTACAATTGAAGCAATGAAGTGCTTTTACTACATTCCAAAAAAAAGTGACCACCACAACTCAAGTTCAGGACCACCAAAATATTTCACACGACTGATAAAACAGGTAAGAGAGGAGTCTTTTCTGGATTGCCCCAGACACATTTATAATTCCAGTGATAGGTGTTCTGTTAACTTTCTGGGGAAAGATACTACTTTTACTGTAAAGTTTCCTGACGAGCCAGGAGTTATTTTTAGTATTATTATTTCAAAAACAAATAATAAAACATTCCCATAAAATAACATTACTTGAAGAATATTTAACAAATCAATTTAGACTGGAAGAATTTCTTTTTTAAACAACTTCAGAAATTTGTCATCAAATGTTTCCTCATTGGGGGAGGGGGTTAATTATGTCTGATATGTAAAATACAAAATCCAAGCTAGGAGTTTGGATGAGGTGGAGGTTAGGGAAAGAAGTGCAGTGATGGAGAACCTACCAATCTTAGAGAACCTCCCAATCTCCTCTCTCCCATTGTAGGTGCTCCTGAGAGGCTCTGGGAAGTACAGATTACAAGGTTAAAACCGAAGGTGTTCAATTTACCCTCAACAATAAATAGTTTCTGAATTTACCTTGGATGTACAGAATCATGTAAGGTATTGCAAAAGAAATTACAGACAAGGTTTACACAATTGATGGTTGCTAGAATTACTGGTGATGTATTTTGTCAGACTTTGTGCAGCATCAGATACAACTGCATATGCCTTAGAACACTTATCTTAAAGTCATAATTGTCTAGAAAAATAAATATTTTCTCTCTCGCTCGCTACACATATATATAATATGTATATTAGGTAGAGACAGGGTCTCACTACGTTGCCCAGGCTGATCTCCACCTCCTGGTAGCTGGGATTCCCAAGAAGCTTGGATTACAGGCATAAGCTACCACACCCAGCTATATTACGATTTTTAAATGAGAAGAAATATTTCTACTATTGATGTTTATGTAGGTAATATCTGCTTTAACAGGATAATAAAGTAGTATGCAAAGTTTGGGGAATGCAGTCTTCCCTAAGGGAAGACACTTTTACTTAACTGAGTATAAAAATTGCAAATAGATACAGCTTATTCATTTTATAGCTGTGCCACACATATAAAACAAAACGTTCTGGCTCCACAGTCTTACAAGATACTTATCCTTCTAAATTCTCATTGTTAAAAGAATAATTCCCAAATTTATAAAGCAGACTTTTTAGTTATTATTATAGAACACAAAAAAAGTGAGCCTTTTCTACACGGTGGCAAATCACATTCTTTCCACAGAAGAAAACTCTGTAGGAACTTGTATGCATTACGGACCAAAAAATTCAGAAGTCACTCTCTCTCAAAAATAAAAACAACCACCACCACCACCACCACCAAACAAAGAAATAAACAAAAACAATCACAGTGCTATCCTGAAAAGCATTTCGCAATTTTAAAGATTAACAACTACTTTGTATATGTGCAGGGATACACAAGGATCAGCAGACAGAAGCTTCCTTTGTCACTGCCAAATGATACTGAATACAGACCCTGTAGGATATTAAACACCTTGTATTTTACATGGATCTAGGGCCCAGCTTTTGAGATACTCCTAGGCAGAGCCCAGCTGTTTTGAGTGATTTATCCACAGGAGTTTAATTTCAATTGTATGCTGGGAAGTGGGAGGTAGTGATTATACCTTCTCCCAAATCTTTCTAGCACACTAATGAACATTTTAAGGAATAGTCTCCAACTGAGATTAATTTGTCCTTCAAATATTCTCCTCTTAATTCACTAATGGCAATATCTGATTCACCACACTTTAAATGGAAGAACACAAGACCAAGCTTATAATGAAACTTATGATTTACTCATTTTACAACTGAAAATGCCACAGAACAAATGTACCCTCTCTGCATCCTCCTCTACTACCTTCAAAGGAAAACTGTACTGGAAGTAACATTATACTACTACTTACTTCCATAAAAATACATAAACTGGTTCCTTCAACTCTTTTCATTTGCTTATTTCTCCTGATACCAAACTTCATACCAATGTTCATTTCTTCTTAGACAGTATCATAAAATCGGGTGTGACTATTCAGAATTCCACCAGTAGTAGAATACCAATTAAATTATATGTTCATTCTTTTCACTCTTTAATCAAAAACCTAAAGGAAAGCATAAAAGACAAGTTTCAAATACCGTAACTAGATGTTCACAGAATGGGACAAAGAAAGGAACAAATGACATTTTACAAATACTAAATCCTGCCTTTGGATTTCAGGGGGTTGGGGGCATGCAGGAATTATACACACACACACACACACACACACACACACACACACACACACACATATACAGAATGGAGAAATCATTAAAAAAAAAAAAAATCCAAGGGTTTCAGTTCACTACAAACTAACCTAACTGGCCCCTACTTAACAAAAGATTTTTACACACTGACTACACATCCATGAATAATGAAGATAAAATGACTGGTGACCAAAAAACTAAAGATGCGTAACATACTGCCTTTCTTTTCCCTAAAAAAACCCCAATAACCCATACTTCAAACCATAGTGATTCCATAATAGAAATCAATCCCCTCGTGGAATACAGAAGGATTAAATGATATTTTTTGAAGTGGCCATTTGGCCTCCGTTTCATGTTTTCTTCTTGTGGGTGTAGAGAGAACCTGTCAGTGAGTGACATTCAGAGGTGCTCAATGACTAATGAGCCTGCAAACTAAGCTTTATCTGTTCTCAACACTATGCTGTTATTCATCTTATTTACTCTTCTGAAATGATCTCTTTGGCTCCTTGAGTTTTATGACTATTTACTACTGCTGCTGGGGAAAATCAGAAGTAGTAAAGATGGTCACACACAGAGTAAGATTTCACACACTTTCTCCAATATATTTAGACAATGGGATACAGCTTCAAGACTAAGGATATGCCCTCTGGCCATGGCAAATAGGAAGCTATTTTGCATGTGTCTTACTAACAAAAATCAAGACTTGCCTTAAGAAGCAATTGAACCTGTATACTGCCAGAAAGGCTCAATTTCAGCCATGCAAAAGTCAAAATCGTTTTGACATAAATTTTTAAAATTTAAACAACTCTGGAGGGCCATTTGCAACTTATTCTCCAAGAACTTCTCATTCGCACATTTACATGCATACTAGCTGCTACTCATTGTGGTGGTCAATATGCTAGGCATCCACAGTGTTCGTAAAGTTAGGTGTTTTACAGGAATAATATAAAGTTCCTCTGTTGCTGAAGCATCTAAATGGTAACAACTACATTTACATTTCCCATTTCATATTGTTACTTCCATGTTTTCTAGTTTGTACCTCTTGGTTTATGCTCCAGAGTAGATCCAAAGCTACTTAAGGCATTAAAAAAAAAAATCACTATTTTAGGCTCTCAGAAAAAGGTAAACATTACAATAACTTTTAAGTCAACCTTTTGAAAAAAAAAAAAGGACTTTTGAAGGTGGTCTAAGGCAGAGGTTGGCCAAAATCACCCACAGCCTGAGTTTGCACAGCCAAAGACTAAGCATTTTTATTTTATTATTTCACATCTTAAAGGCTTAAAAATGAAGAATACACAACAAAGATAGTCCTCAAAGCCTAAAATATTTAATATCTGACCCTTTACAAAAATATTGGCCTCTCCCTGGTCTAAGGCAACCAGTTGCTAAAATTAGCTCTATATCCACATAATGGAACTAGTCTTTTAAAAAATTCACTTCATACCACTGGAATCAGTCTCCAGGACCAAGACTTAATCTTGATTTTAAAAAGCTCCTGTGGAACTTCTGAGCCAGAAGGATAATGGCAGTAGCCTGATCCCAATCTCTCTTTTCCCCCAAAAAGCACAATATCATAAGAAGTACAAATAAAACCATAGGTAGCCTCCAGTATTAATAGCAAATGGAGTACCACAAACTTCAAATTACCTGTAAGAAGAGAAATAAATGCCAAAATCCAACAAAACTCCCTTGGCCAATGCAAGTCTGAGGGTACATCGTAGGAGAGGGGAGGCTTAAGACTCTATGACAAAAGAGAAAAGGGGACCAAAGGACATAGGGGAAGTACGGACAAAATCACCCATAGAAAAGAAAGTCCAACACACACTGACAAAATACTAAATACTAGAATTTGATATTTCACAATATCAGCTATACAAGAGATTGAAAGGGAATAGCAGCGGAAATGGCAGGCACAATTAGGGCTTCTGGGGGAGAAGATAAACAGAGAAGGGAGGTGTCCCTTGGAGATATGGCAGTAAAGGAAAAGAAGAGAAAATTAAGGATCTTATAGAAACCAAAGAGAAAGACACATAAACTCCTGCCTCCTCTTCACTACCATCATTATCCATTAAAAAGATGTACTTCACTATTTTGACAATAAGCATTCTTAAACTAAGAACCTAGTTCACAAACTACCAAGGAATAAAAGAAAATAAAAATCAAGCCAACTCCATAGAAAAGGAACTGGAGGAAGAAAACAGAAAATGCAAATCACATTTCAGCTGATGAACATTCTCTCCACAAAACAATCACCCCCTGCCCCAAACACACTCCACAAAATGGAAGAAAACTGTAAAGCAATACTTCAAATTAAATTAAATACTCAAGCAAGTATTTGCAGATATTAACAACAGAAACAAAAATCACCTGGAACCAAAAATTCAAAAACTAAAAAGAGAGATGAACACAAATCCAGGAAGAAATACAATGACACCTGATCATTCTCAGGGAGGAAATTGAAAGAAAAAAGACAAAATTATTTTGGAAATTAAGAATTACAAAATGCTCATTGGAGAACGGATTTCGAGTAGAAAATCTAGCAAGGGTCACTGAAGAAATTAAGAAAAATAAGAGAATGAAAATTAGATTTTCTAATTAGATTTTTTCTAACCTCTTGACTGATTCCAAGGGTCTGAAACAGAAAACGTGCAAGAGATCCAACACTGTATAACTGGAGTCTTTTCAGAAACAATGGAACAGAACTAGTATTTAAAAACTATAATTCAAGAAATCTTTCCACATAGAAGAGGCAATCTAAACCAGCATAATGAAAGGGTCCACTGTATATCCAGAAAACTGGACCTAGAACAATCTACTTCAAGACATGTACTAAACTAGTTTACTTTAAAGATTAAAAAAAAAATCCCCAGAGCATCCGAACAAAAAAACAAACATTACTTTAAAAAGTAAGAAAACTAGACTTCAAAAACATACAAAGAAAGATAACCATGGAACAGCATTTTCAAGAAACTTCAGAATGTGGGAGCTGAGCTTTCCTTCAAGCATTAAGTATACAAAAAGAAAAACAGTTTTGAATGTACAAGAACTCAGCAATACATTGGAGCATTCCTAAGGAATTTATTAGAGAGTGAAATTCATCCAACTAAGAGCTAATCTGGGAAGCTTTAGCAAAATGACTAATGGCAAGCATTTAATATAGTTAATCGTAGGACTAAAACAAAAGTGGAACACGGTAAAAAGAAAAGAATGCATATGTTATACACATGCTGATAACGTAGGAAAAATGCACAGATATACTGAATAAAAATGACAGAAGAGGAAATCCCCCAAAATAAGAAATTAAAGACTTCTATGAAAATAAATCTTAAAACCTAAATGAAATAATTTCTTAAGAAAATACAGCTTACCAAAACTGACCATAACAGAGACAGATGAAACAGAAAATGTTGCAAAGAAAAATCCCTATATATTTTTTTTTTTTTGAGACAGAGTCTCACTCTGTCACCCAGGCTGGAGTGCAGTGGCGTGATCTTGGCTCACTGCAACCTCCGCCTCCCAGACTCAAGCGATTCTCGTGCCTCAGCCTCCTGAGTGGCTGGGATTACAGACGTGTACCACCACGCCCAGCTAATGCAAGTTTCTTACGAAGCAAATAAAACACTGACATCTAAACCTAATAAAGAGAAAATTTAGACCAACATTACTTACAAAAATTGATGCTAATATTTTAGTTAGGATTTCTGCAAATAGTCTCCAAATGGCATGAAGAAAAAATATACCATGATCAAGTGGAATTTATACCAGGAATATATAGTCCAATATTAGAAAATCTGGTAAACAGAAATAAATGAGTACTTTACATTATAAATTATATCCACCTCAGTTCTAAAGTCAATTATCTTAATTAATGGGGAAAACTAGAGGCATTTAATATACAAGGCAAAGGATGCCTGCTAGTTCCACTACTATTTAACATCATTCTAAAGATACCAGTGAAGAATTAGACAAAAGAAAACAACTAGAAACATAAGAATTAGGAAGGAAAAATGATCTCTACAGATGACATAATAGTAGACCTTGAATATCACGGACTGAGAGCCAATGAAAATTAATTCAATGAAACAACTAAATATAAAAATCAAAACATACATAAAATAGCCTTTATATACACAACTAATAACCAATTACAAAATATAACAGAAAACTCCACCACGATAGCAACCAAAAAAGATTAAAGACACTTACGAATAAATTTAACAAGAAATGTTCAAAATCTATATAAAGAAAACTGTAAAAACACCTGAAATATAACATGGTAGACTTAAACAAAGAGAGACATTCTTTGTCATGATTAGGACTTCTCTAAGTCAATTTGTAAATTTAATGCAAGCCTAATAAAAACAACAAGCTTTTTTCCTGAAACTAAACAAGCTGGTGTTTAGTTTAGTTTTCGTTTAGGGGAAACGAAACATGCAAAAATAGCCAAGAAACCACAGCGAAGAATAAAGATGATGGAAATATTAGCTCTACCAGATACTAAAATACACTGTAAAGTCCCTATGAATAAAACAGTATGGCACTGATAGATAAAAAGACCAATGGACTGAAATAGAAAGTCCAGAAACAGATCTAACTACATACAGAAATAAATATATGACAATGGTAGTAGCTTAAATCATTTGTGAGGGAGAGGAAGCAAAAATGGACTTTTCCATAAACTGTGTTGGGACTACTGAACAGTCATTCAAAGATGAAATTAGATCAATTTCTTATACCACATCAGAATAAATTCCAAATGGAACAAAGCAATGAAACTACACAAGAATTAGAAGAAAACATAGGTGAACCACTCTGTAATCGGAGTATAGGGTAAGGTTTAACTGTGACTTAAAAATCAGAGGCATTACATAAGCGTGATAAATTTGACCACAAAATTAAACTTCTGCATGGCAAAACACAACATAAGCAAAGATGAGACAGAAGTAACAAATTTGGAGAAAATATTAGCAACATCACAGAAAAAGGGCTACTTTCCCTAATACATAAAATAAATGTTTTAAGTTGAGGGAAAAAAGAATCAAATTTCCTAAAGAAGAATGATTGAAAGCCATAGACAATTCACCAAAATATAAAAATAGCCCTTAAAAAATAAGATGTTCAACTTCACTCAAAAGAGAAATGCAAATTAAAACTATGCTGAAAATATCATCTCTCATCATTCACATTAATGAAAGTTCAAAAGCCAGAAAATACTGTTTGGCAAGGTTTGGGGGAAACAATCAATTCACCAGCAATGTATGTAAAATGTCATATGGCAATTTTAAAACTTAGTCACAATTTTTCTTTTACACAGCCATGTGGAGAGGTTGTAGTCTATGTCCCTACACTTGAATCTGGGCAGACTTAGTACTGCTTTGGCCAAAAGAATATCACAGAAGCAATATTATGGGACTTGAAGCCAGGTCAGCTTCTGTCTGACTGTCTTGGAATGCCCACTCTTCGGATATGCCCTATCAGAAATCAGGCTCCCAATTCCGTAAAGAAGCGTAAGCTACAAAGAGAGGCCATGTGTACATGTCTGGTTGACAGTCTAAACTGAGCCCAATATCAGCAGTCATCCCAGCCTAGGCACCAGATATGAATGAAGAAATCAACATGTAATTCTAGCCCGTAATGATTCTATCCAGCCCCCGGTCATTTGAGACTTTCCCATGAAAGTTCCAGACAGTGTAGAGGAGAGAACAAGTCACCCCGATGTCCCCAACCCAAATTTCTGACTGAGGATCCAGGAGCATAATAAAACAACTGTTTTACACAATTAAGTTTGGGGTGGTCTGTTATGCAGTAATGGATTGCTAGAGAAGGGAATCTGACAATAGCTAATAAAACTATATATTAATTTACCCTTCATTCCAGCAATCTCAATTCCAGGAATCCACTTCGAAGATAAACCTTAGCACTATGAAAATACAAATGAACCAAGTTTTTCACTGCAGCATTATTAATAAATTCAAAATGCTGGAAACTACTTGAATATCCTAACGTTTGGAATATGCAGAATGGCCAAATACCATACAGCTGTAAAAAAGAATGAGGACAATGTCTACAAGTCAATATGGTGGAATTTCCAAGATATATCCATTAGGGGGGAAAAAAAGCAAAGTACAAAACACATGCTACTTTCTGTGTAAGAAAGAAGAAATAAGAAAACATACATGTCTATTTTTGGAAAAGAAACACAGAAATAATAAATCCAAAAACATGAAAATTGGTTACTTACAAAAAGAGCAGGGACGGGAAAGTAGAAAAGGAAAGGACTGACTGTACATTTTTTGTGTAGGCAGTTCTGAACTTTTAGAAGCACATTCATGTTCTACATATTCAAAATGTAAAATTGAAACAAACTGGGTTGGGGCAGAGGGCCAAGAATTAAATGTGCTAACGCTGGGAGCTACCATTCTCGCTATGGAAGAATAAAGACAAAAATGGGATGAGGGGAAGGCAAGGAAGAACCCTGTAAACTGGACTGGAATTGGAGCTATCAGTATGAACTCATGTTTCATATATATTTATACACAGCTATACACACATATACAGACAACATATACATGCCTATCCACTTCTTAAAACACAAGAACCTCTGAAGGATTAGGGAAATAGTGGTCATTCAGACTACATAACAAATTAGGACTGTTTCAGCACTCAGCTAAAATCAGCCACACCAAGAAAAGAGTAATTTTTAAATGAAAAAAAGTGAGTTATTTTAGAGCAGGTAATGCAGAGCTTTATGTTTACTGTCTAAAATCTTTTCCTTTTGGACCATTTGAGATTGGACAGCGGAGAGAAACTTGGCTTCTCTCCCTCTTGCCTATTAACCCATATTAATCTAAACAGGACCCCCATGTCTCATTTTACTAATACGAGCAATTTCATTTCCTTTTAGAATTTCCTTGACCATTGTTTACAGTTGTATTTCTACAGAAAAATTCATTTCAATTTCTAAACCAATGAAAGATAACTTTTGGAGCACAATCCAATTTTAGTAATTGCCTATACTTTAAACTCAAAAAGTTTGTTGAAATTAAGTAAACTCTAAATTCCAAGCTTCAGGCACCAGTCTACCTAATTTGTATTTCTCAATGTAGCCTCCGCCATTGCCATATTTTATTGTGACAGTCATTCATAGATGCAATTTAGCAGGATGATCAAGGGAGTGCCTTACCAAGAGTGGGACATTTGACCAAAAATCTAAATGAGGTGATAAGTAGTCTGGGAATTAAGTTCCTTAATAATAAAGCCTAGAGTCATTTTTCCTCTTGTAACAGACAACAGAAGTGCTTGCTTTTAACCTCCAATCAAAGTATCTCTTCAACTCACTGAATTGGGAAACGTAACTATGGGTAAACGAAATCAATGTTTCACCAACATGTCCACTGTGTCTTCTATTTCCCACTGCAATCCCTCTGGTCACTATCCTCCCTCCCCCATCCTCAGGACAGTTTCCCTTATTTCAGGGGCTTTCTTCAACAACTTCTTTCAATCCAAACAGTAAATATGAAATCAGTGACTCTCAAAGTATGGTCCCCAGACTAGCAGTATCAGCATCACCATGGAGCTTGGCAGAAATGCAAATTCTCAGACCCACTCCAGACCTCTTAAGTCAGAAACTCTGGGGGTGTGGCCTCACCAAGCCTTCCAAGTGATTCTGGTGCATGCTAAAGTTTGAGAACCATGTTTTAGTTGACTAAAATTACATTTTAGTGTGAATTTCTTTGCTTTCTCTATTATGGACTGGATTGTGTCCCCCTAAAATTCCTATGTTAAAGCCTTAAATTCCAATGTGACCATATTTGGCAATAAGGTCTTAAGAGGTAATTAAGCATTAAAACAGGTCTTATGGGTGGGACCCTAATCCAATAGAACTGGTGTCCTTAAGAAGAGATATCAGCAAAAAGGCCATATGAGGACACAGCAAGAAGAAGGCCATCAGCAAGCCAAGGAGAGAGGCCTCAGGAGAAAATTTACCTTGCTGACACCTTGATCTTGGAATTCCAAACTCCAGAACTATGAGAAAATAAATTTCTGTTGTTTAAGCCACCTTGTCTGTAGCATTCTGTTATGGAGCCCTAGCAGACTAACAGATCCACTTTTGCTTCGGACATTATTTAATTTTAATATACTTTTTATCTCCAGGTATGGAATGAAAACACTACCATTTTTAAAGAAAGAAAATTTTCTAAAATTTCCTTCAGCATGTGTTCTTCAAGGCAATCTTTCACCATTTTTAGATGATGGATTATTTTATACCCTAATCCCTTGAGAAGATAAACCAAAAGTATATCCAGCTTAAGCTGTTAGAAATGTATTTCCAAGTACTAAATAATGCAGTTCCAATATCTACAATCCATTGTAATTTGATTTACTCTTTACCCTAAGCAAAGACCAGACCCCCTTCTCAAATTCCTTTCCTCTCTTCTCCCCTACTACAAGAATGCCAGATACTGATACGCTTTTGCGTACACTCACTTTTATTTTACTTTGTAGTTAGAATTTTTAAAACCATAACTGTATTTTGCCTTTTATCCAATGTTACGCAACATTATCATTAAACCTTCCAAAAAATTTCCCAAGGAAATTTTAGCAAAATTTGTTTTACAGTGAGTATACTCTTAAGAAATACTACTGTAATAAATGAATGTTATGGCCAACTAATCATACTGATAAACAACCTAACTGGTCTAAGAGCACTCTCTGGACAAAGGCCATTTCCATGTTTCACTATGCCTACATCGGTGCATGGCATATTTATGTTCATTCTCAACATGAAATTACATGATTCATGTATATGGTGTATACACATGCATAGATGCACATAAATTTATACTAAAGTGACAATAAGTGTTATTACAGTGGCCACATACACATTAAGAGAAAACTGAGTATTAGTCCAGATAAAAATATATAGATCCTGTCTCTACCATATATCTATAATTCCTTTAATATAATACTCCTCCTGGGGTTACTAATACAGTTGACCCTCTCTATCTGTGGGTTCTGTATCCAACCAACCACGAATAGAAAATATTCGGGGGAAAAAAAAAGGATGTGTCTGAGCATTTACAGACATGTTTTTCTTGTCGTTATTCCCTGAACAATACAGCATAACAACTATTTACATAGCATTTAATTATGTTAGGTATTATAAGCAATCTAGAGATGATTAAAGTACAGCCATGCACTGCATAACGTTTCGGTCAACAAGGACAAACCACAGATTTGATAATGGTCCCATAAGATTATAATACCAATTTTTACTGTAACGTTTTTATGTTTAGATACACAAACATTTACTGTCGTGTTACACTGCCTACAATATTTAGTACAGTAACATGCTATATGGCTTTGCAGCCTAGAAGCAATAGGCTATGCCACATAGCTTAGGGGCTGCAGTAGGCTATACCATCTAGGTTTGTGTAGTACACTGTGTGAATTTGCACAATAACGAAATTGCAACGCATTTCTGTATATGAGAGGATGTGTGTAGGTTACATGCAAACATATTTTACATGAGGTACTTGAACATCTGTGGGTTTTGCTATCTAGGTGGGTGGAGGTGGGGTGGTTCTGGAATCAATCCCCCATGGAAACTGAGGGACAACTGTACTTTCAAATTATTAGGCAGTAAGGCCAAGAAAGTGGTCAAATCACCTAGTGTCTTTCTCACTACAAGAAACATTAAGTTTTATTCCATACACTCTATTTACTAAGAGAGAAAGATACTAATATTTTGGGATTAAATTCAACATGGGATTAAAATAAATGCTGCTTAAACAGCAATGTTAGTATTTTACAACTTACAATAATATTTACTTTTTAAACGTTTAAATCAAACAAAATATATTTCATATATTTATTTAGGAACCATTAAAACATATCCAAGAATTCACTGGACTGTGAATTAGGAGGCAAAACTCATACAGTATGTGCAATATCACCTTTTCCACCAATTTAGTTATATGTAGAATGCTAAATCAGATAGTTATTTAAAAACAAAAACAAAAGTAAACTAAAACCAAGAACATGTAAGAACACTCTCCTCCAGGTGAGGAGAAGAAAATCAAGACCACAGTGCTGACAAATCCAGAGCTCCTATGTAAGCACCCAAAGGCACTCACTTTCTTATAAATTAGACATCATTCCACACCAAGGCTCTCAGCAGGCAGGAATCTAACCCAAGGAGAAGATACGGCCTTCAGCCAAGGTCAGATTTTTGTTCACTGTGCCAGGTGATGAATTTACAGCACTTCATTTCATGTAACTGTTGAGGTCTCATCAATGTTACTCTTCATTACTGAGGATAACTGAGTGAACTATAAATAAAGCAGCAGTTCAAACTATTAGCTGCACAAATGTTTTAGGTTATAAAATATCTGGAGACTCACATAAATTTTTTCACAACTATTATAAACTGCTGAATAGGGGAGTGAGCTCCAGGGATCAGGAGTCAGACTTCTAGCTCTGGACTGTACATTTTAATGAAACTATTTTATCCTAAGTCTTGCTCATTTAGCACTATGATAAATGGACAGACAATAAATTTCATTTTATATAGGACAGAGACTACCTGCTTTGGCCAATATTATCCCCAAAATCCAGCCTAGTATCTGAAACTATAGGTGGCACTACATACAGCTGGCACTCAAATTCTTTGTTGAATGAATACTACTTTTGTCACGGTTTAGGAAAGCTAAACATTGAACAGTGGAACAGGCACTAAGGTGGGAGTCAGATCTGGGCTTTGATCCTTACTGCAGGATCTTGGGGTAGGTTGCTGTGTACCTGGGACTCAGTCTTCTCATCTGTTAAAGAAAGGGCTGGACCAGGTTTTCAAAGCACTTTTCTAGCTCTAAAATTCTTTGTCTACCCCCCAAATCTTCCTTATGTCTCCCAGTCCAAGTATAAAATATTGGTTTTGCCATCCATAAGCTTAGGGCTAATCGTATCTTTTGCTTATAGGTTCCTTTACCAAAAAATACACAGGAAGAAGCCTCAACCTTAGTTGTTATTTAGATTCATTATCAAATTCTCTTTGATAGTTCAGAACCTTAGTTCACCACATTCACTGACTTCAGTGAATCTAAAAACCACCTATTCTGATTGGCAATAAACAGATGCTCTTTAGACATTGTTTTCAATGCTAGCACTCTTTTTAAAACTTACATACAGTCTGTATTTCAGCTTCTCTTGTCAGGTCCTAACAGGGCTACAAAATAAAATACAAGCCACCCAGTTAAATTTAAATTTCAGATAATCAACAAATAACTTTTTAATCCCATGTATGTCCTATACAATACTTAGGACACTCATACTAAAAAAAATTATTCACTGGCAATCTGGTCCTGATTTCCTAGTGTCATAAATTAACAGTTTCCAAAGAAATGTAATTTTACAATGCAGGTAAACACGAAATAAAATTTAAACTTTCTTTGATTCAGAAGGAAATTGGGTCTTCCAGTAGCTGAGTATAAACTCACTCTGTCTCCCAACCTACCACACTCACAAAACATTGGAAATGAACTGTAAAATGGCGTTTCCACCTGGCCTGCCTTTCTGGCCCCAGACAAATGCACTAACAACCATCATGCCTCTGAGAGGGAATTTAAAACACTAAATTCCCAATTTGCAGCTCTGGGGCTGCCTTATTCCACATCTGGCCCATATTTAATACGGCTTCTTACTCCTTATCTATTTGTTAACTTGCTATATATTTGTAGACTTCCATTTGTCTATTTTAAACATACATATTAGAAACTAGTAAGGGAGATACCTTTTGTATCCTCACCTTCATCTCCTATCCTTCCTCATACACATAGTACACACAAAGTCATGTATACAGAAGTTTAGCAAATATTTTCTGAATATCAAAAGTTTAGCAAATGTTTTCTAAATATTAAATGTCATTGTAGAATACTGTAAATACAGAAATTGTAATGGTCTGAATTGAATTCCTACTAATCCTAACACAAACCTAGAATTCAACTTTTGAATGAATTCCTATCAATTGCTTTACTTTTCTATAGTTTAGGCATAAAATGTACAGAAACCCCAGTTATGAACTTTCTGTATGCTAGGATTCTTTGTGGTAAGCTTTTACTGAATAGCTAAGATACTCTAAATTCTGTCCTATATGCTGCTTACTATGTGGTATGACTATAAAGCAATAACAGATATTTCAAAATAAATATCAGAACATATATAGCCTAATAAATGTTTATTTTTCTACCAAGAATTAACTTAAATCATTCTAATAATGCTGCCATTGCTTAAAACATTTGCTCTCCTTTTTTGAAATTTCCTTTATACTCTGGGATACTTTTTAAAGAAAATATCCTCAATGATGGCAAATCTTTTTTTTTTTTTTGGAAGATTTATCATTAAGAGTAATTCTGTATAAAAGTCTTATTAATAAAGTGGGTAGCTCACACATTTTAAGTATAGGGACATCGGTAAAAATTATATCACAAATATTGTTGTTTATCAGAGGCAAGGCAATAAAGTGTCTTGTAATACAGGATCCCCTGAATCAACTCAGAATGTCAACAACTTAAGTCCAAAGAACTTGCTCATTCTTGTGAGTTGAATTAAACAGTTTTGCTTTAAAAAAAAAACAAACAAACTAATAAACACGTATTTTACCATTTATTACTTACCACTTACTAATTTTGACATGAATGCTTTCTAAGATCTTGATTATTGTGTTTTTCTACTACAGACCTTAACTATTTTCCCCTGCTATCACTGGAAATACCACATTTAATCAAGAATTACTATTTTCTCCTAAAACTTCTGGTAGTATAAATTCTCCCTTTAAAATCAGGATAATATCAAATCTTCACTGCTTGTCACTTTAAGTGTGTGGCACAACATTCCCACAACCTAAGGAGAACTGGATTTAAATCTGGCTTTTTTGCAGTCAATATTTAGAATCAATAAGAATAAACCAAATCCCTAGCCTCTTGTACATTTTCCATCAATCTTTGGGTAAATTAGGCAAGCACTTTAAGAATCATCCAAGAACATTTTAATTCCAAAAAGGAAAAACGATCTAGCTTTTGACATTATTTCAAACTTCTAGTAACATGTGAGAGGCTCAACTGTGTACAGCAGAAAGAGCAGTGGACTAGAGTTAAGACAGCTGGGCCCACATGCCTTTCTGCCATTCAGCATTTGGGCATGTAAACTGATTCATTTCTCTGTCTACAGGGAAAAAAAAATCATCATCCTATTTAGAGGGCTATTATATGGATTAAATGATACCAACTGTTACATGCAACATGCTTCTGATACAATCAGTCCTCTTCTAACTAAAAAAGAAAATCAGATTCTTTATCCTTATGACCTCAAATATTAAAGTCTATAAGCCAACTCCATTTTCTTTAAGGAAAGCAATGGTTTGAAGTCTGTGACTGTTATTAGTATAATACTCAAACTCTTCTCCATGTCAAAAACACTTATTTATTCACCAGAATTGGGTTATAAGATATTTGCCATAAGCTAAAACTTATCATTATAAAGACAAACCTTTATTAAATACTTTACATAAAAATCTTCTGTCAATGTACCACATAATTTATCCTAATTTGTAAAAGTCAAACATAATTAACCAGAAAGTGATCACTCAGGATTATTACTCAGTTTGTTAAGACTTATAATACATGTCACATACTATGCTAGGTCCCAACAAAGAACTGAGTCTATCTAGGGAGACAGATTTGCAAACAGATAAACTTAAGAGCCATATTTCCGACTCAAATAATCATTCTTTCCACTTCCCAGCATTCTTAGCCCACAAAACAGGAAATTCCACCCCTTTTTCCATGTTGAGTCTATGGGAATTTGAATCCCTAATTTTTGTTTAAAATATCTTTTAGAAGCCTATAATTAAGAAGTAACACTGAAACCAAAAGCTAGCTTATACACAGATTGCCTGTCACAAGTCAGGCAAAGCAATTAAAGAATTTGCCAACTCAGAAAATCACAGAATTTTCAAACTAAGAAAGGACGGTGTTTCCTTTTCATGCATTAGTACTCAGGGTCACTATTACATTAAGGACAAAAATAAAAATTAAAAACACAAAGACAATTAAAAAGCTGGGATTAACCAGTAGGAAATTCTAATGAAACCTATACACTTTAAGTTTCAAAGTTAAAGGTCAATGACAAAGCTGCTAAAGAGGTTAAGATCATAGAACATAGGTTAAAAAAAAAAGCAACATGCTACCATGATGTTATTCTTAATCAATGGCCAAAATGATTTAGTTGACTTAAAACTCAGGCTAAGACTCAAATTTTTCTATATTGAAGAAAGTGAACTATGCCTAGACAACAGCAGATCCTTGAATAATATTTCATTTAACATGGTTTCATTACGACATTGATGAGAAAAAACAAAATCAATTCCAGGCTGGGACGACTGTGTGGAATCTTCACTTTCTCCCTATATCTGCATGGGTTTTCTCCAGGTATTCTGGTTTTCTCCCACATACTAAAGATGTGCTTCAGGGAGAGGCTCTGGCCACTCATGACCCTGAACTGGAATCAGCAGATCAGAGAAATGAATTAATAATTACAAATTATTGTCAAATAAAAATTACTAAAGTATACAATAATCATACAAATGCTCTATAATAAATGATGTGGTATGAGAGCAATCTGCAAGCTTGCTGTTTTTATGATTGTTTTTGAACTTCGTGTGGTAGGAGGTGCTCCTTACAATTTTCACTTAGCAAACATTTATTCTTTGATTTAACCTACTACCTACCATGACCACTGTCACTCACTGATTCACCAAAAATTGGGTTGTCTTATTAATCTTTCTTAAATGTATGTATGGAATTACTTATTTCAATGTTTAATATCAGATATTTGGTAATGTTTTTGTGACCAGAAATATGCCATAAGAACTTAACTCTTATTTATATCGACTAGTCTATGGTAAAATTGGTTTCGTTACACATCATTTCACTTAATGTTGCAGTGTCCAAGAACCTATCGGCCACACTGAGGATGTACTGTATGCTTCTGTCAGTAAAGTATTTCTGAATGTATACTTAATTTTTCATTTTACTCCCTACAACTAGTATTAAGCCAATAATTTATTTTCTGTTATTTCAGAATTAAGTAAATACTGAATATGAAGTGATGGCAACACAGACAAGGAAATGACTGTGCCTAGGGAAGCTGCAGCAATGCCTTATCAAAGAACTGACTTTTAAAGTGAGTCTTGAATGAAGAGTCCTATTTTGTAATATTTAGGCAAGGGGAGTATGATTTACAAAGGCATAAACAATGAAAAGGTTGGGCATGTCTTTAACACAGGAAGAACTCCTGCTATGATACGAAGTAACCATTGTGACAGGAGGAATGGAGCAGTATAGAAGGCTCAGAGTTTAACTGGACACATTCATTTATTAAGTACTAACTTAATGAATAATCTAAATGATAAGCACCTAACTTTCTGGACAGGACAGAAGAACTTCATGAAGGAGCTTGATAATGAGTCCTAAAAAAAATGACTAGTTTGGATGAGGACATTCCAGATAGGAAGAGCAGCACACAGCCATTGCTTTTTAACCAAATTGTCCATGCCTATTAAGTTTTGTGAATTCTTATTTTTTACTTTAAAAACCTTCTTTTCCACCACTAAAATGTAAATTTTCAATTAGTTCCTATGATACTTGTGCTTGATTCTAAATAGTCGTTCTAGTTTCTAAAATTTGCTCTCTTTCATCTGCAGTGTGCTGGCAAACCAGTTATCAAAATGTATTTAAAATATGAATAAATACAGCAAGTAAACACCTAAAGTGGAGTAAGGTGCTGAGAGTCTTGATTCATGAACTTCTGGCAGCTTAGAGGGCTTTTCTGCCAATTTCCTGGTTCTCTACTTTGTTTTACATGGTTCAGGAAACTGGATAAATAATAGCCTTAGGCTGGGAGAAAAATTATCCTACACCTCTCTCCATTCTTCTTCTATTTCTGCTTTCTCTTTGATTCCTCCCCATTCCAGTAGCATTCCAGATAGCGATTAGTCCACTAAGTTACATTCCAGGACAAGAAGACTGGTTTCCACTGACCTCAAAATTAGAGGAATGTCATGGTACAATTAATTTGATACATTTCGTCCTTTTATACCCATAACTATTCTAAGTAATTAAGAATTACTTGAGTAGCCAAAAGAAACACTTGCACTGAATGTTCAAATACATATATATAGAGAAAGATGTGTATCTAACTAGATATAAAAAAGTTATATTCAACTACATAATCTGTCCTATTCTCTCTCCCTCTCATATCCCACTTACAGCTGTCACCTTAATTTTAAAAAATCCCCAATGCCACTATAATCTATGACTTTTAATGACAACCTCAAACTCCTTCTGTGCATGTGCAGATCTAGATTAAACTATAATCTCTCAACATCCCCCAAACCACTCATAGTTTCCTCCTTTCAACTCCTTAGGGTATCTGCTTATGGGGGGGTTACCTGGTATCAAATACATTGAAGGAGCATGGCCAAAGAATCTGCTCAAAAGAGCTTTCCCTCCACTCGGAAATAAGGCCTTCAACCAATACAGTTCCCACTTGTGGAAACATTTAATTTAAATCTAGGGCCACAGGTATACTTCAGGAAGGGAGACAGGAGGAGCAAGTCCAACATTATGAAAAACTGATAGCCTGGCTTGCTACCTAGGCTGTGTGCAGAAGTACAAACAGAGCTCAGCACAACTTAGAAAACCCTCCAAATGTAATTGTGACAGAAGGCCAGAGATTACCATCAAGAATTCTAAGAACTGGCCAGGCGCAGTGGCTCACGCCTGTAATCCCAGCACTTTGTGAGGCCGAGGAAGGGGAATTGCTTGAACCCAGGAGTTTGAGACCAGCCTGGGCAACATGGCGAAACCCTATCTCTACAAAAAGTACAAAAATTAGCCGAGCATGGTGGCACATGCCTATAGTCCCAGCTACCTGGGAGGCTAAGGTGGGAGGATCACCTAAGCCCAGAGAGATCGAGTCTGCAGTGAGCTATGATCGTGCCATTGCACTCCAGCCTGGGCAACAAGAGCAAGATGCTGTTTCAAAAAAAAAGAAAAGAAAAGAATTATAAGAATAGGATACAATGGTAGCAAAACTACTGAAGTCTGAAGGTTTGACAGCAGATTCTAGAACGCTTTTCTTCTTTACTTGTATAAGAATAGCTGGAAACAATATACCCCTATTCATTATAGAAGAGATCACAGACCAGGAATGGGACATGTGCACACACTTACACTGGTTCTGGAAGCATACAGCACCTGATGAATCACTGCACAAAAAAGGAAACCAAGAAGGAACACCAGACACACTGAGCAAGGCTGACTTAAAGCTCTACATAACAGTCTCTCCTCTCAGCAGGTCACAGTTGTTACGGTCTACCCTAGCAATCATATAAATATTTTTTAAAAGAAAATATTTATCTCAAATCTGAAATTTTCTACTTGAAATGAGAATTTAAAAAAAGAAAAAAATTCATATATGATGTCACAAAAAGAGCCTGCCAAGACACCTTTAAATTTCCCTAGTTTTACCTCATTTACAATACTGAAACTTAACTTTTTTGGACTAACTCTTTAGCTGTAGTTGTATTTAAGTTTAGATGTCAAACTTCTGAAGTTTTCTCCTCTATTAAAAAAAAAAGATAGATACATTAATCTGTTAAGCAACATTTTACAAAAACATCTACTCACTGGCATTTTTAAATAGTAATACCCATTTCCATCGGCTGCTTCTTAGTATTCTATTCTATTTAGTAAAGTCTATCCTGCTCTTTAGAAGCAGGGATAGTAAAATTCTTGTTTCGCAAAAAATTAAATTTATATAACATAGTTATAAGAAAATATTTCCAATCTTTGTGTCATTTACCTGACATATCATTCAGCTCAAATTTAAAAGAAACAGTATCTGTGATAAATTCTCACCCCAAGCACACTACAGTTTCTATAAGATGCAGAAGTCCAGTGTCAGTGGATTCAAGCTCAAGACCAGACACAAGAGGCTCATTCAAGAATCATTAACAACCTCACAGGTATAAACAGGGCATTGTGCCAAGGGTGAGTGACAGAAAGATGCACAGTTCCTGCTCCCAAATTGAACATGTCACGGAAGTGTCAAACATGTGAACAACAAAATATGAATTCTTAAAAGTGCTATGGAAATTTGGAAAAGTAAAGCAGAGACCTGGAAATGAGTGGGACATACTATAGACACAGCAAGAAAAGACAGACTCCCCAAAATCTGACCAGCCTCAGAGAAAGGAGACTGGAAGAAAATTTTAGTCATAAGACCACAAACTACCAAAATCCTTTAAATACAGTAATTACAGAGAAACAATCATAAATGAAGACAAACATATGCAAATAAAGATGCTCACTCGAAGATTATTTAACAGAAAAGAATTAAAATCAAAACATCCAATAACAAGGGACTAGCCATAGGATACAACATTATTAAAATGATGTTAATGAAAAAATTTAATGACATGAGAAAATAATACAAAGTTTCTAAAAAGCACATAATTATACCTACATTATCTGAAGGATGTTAATAGGTAAGTTTTTCAAAAGATAAAAACCATTAAAGTGTTAAAACTAGCTATTTCTCAGATGGAGGATTATGAGTGATTTGTTTCACTTTACATTGTCCTATTTTCCAAACATTATATAGTGTTACATTTCTAACTGGTAAAAAGGTTATGTAAGTCATTTTAGGGTATTCATAGCCCTTTAAAACTATTCATAGCCCTTTTCATCTCTTTCTATAGAGAATATCTCATCCATATATTACACAGAACCCACTCATTTAAATGGGTTAATATGTGTAAATTGCTTTGAACAGTACCAGCAGGTAGAAGGCAGCTACACAGGTGTTCATTTTATTCAATAATCATACATTCCCTTTAGTCAAAGTAACTAGTGTGTTTTGGAGCTAGTCTATTTTTCATGGCATGTTAACAAAAGAACATTAGTTTTGTTTTTTTTTTTCACCCTCTAAATTCTAACATCTCTTAAGAAATGACTGCTGTTTTCCCGAGATTCTACTTCCTTCAAAAAAAAAAAAGCAAGAAGTAATTCAAATATCAAGTTCCTTAATAGGAAGACAGAAATTTAATGAGTGGAATGGAATTTGGCCTTATCCAGATGAAGAAACAGAAATCATACACCGGACTCTTATCAGGCAGTGGGCTATATGTAATTATTTGGAAAAAATGTCTTTATATGTCTTTATGAGCTTGGGGTATGGTGGGTCAGAATCCCAGGGGAAGACTCAAGAAACCAAATAAGGCAATCAATTGTTCTATATAATAAAGAAATGAGGAATCTGGATTTGCAAAGTAGAGGATGACTGGAGGGAGAAATTAAGGAAGGGGACTCTTGAGTTATCCATAGACTGTCTTCACTAAAGAAATGTTCCTTCATGTCCACATTGCTCACTTCTGCTTTTGTAAAAATGGATTATTTTACCCAAAGTAAAATTGAGTTGTGTATCTAAATTGCACAAGACTGTACAAAGACACAGGAGATGAATGACAGATGACATATCTGGGTTATCCACACATTTAAACTTATTTCATACATGTATTCATTTTCAGTTTTGACAAACTTATACATGCATAAAGTCTGTTTAGGAAAACAGATCCAAAAGGCTTTTTTTTTTTTTTTTTTTTTAAATATTAGCAGTCCTCTTAGTTCCTCCCCACCCCCACCGTTTTTTTAAATATCAGCAGTCCTCTTAGTCCCCCATCCCATTTTCTACTCTGAAGCGACTAGGAACAGTACCCTCAAATCCTTCATCTCCACAAATAATGCTTACAAAGTTACCGCTTGCTTTTTCAGTTACAGGCTTCATATATATCTTTCCCCCACCTGCCGAGATGGAGTCTCGCTCTGTTGTCCAGGCTGGAGTGCAGTGGCACGATCTCAGCTCACTACCTCCGCCTCCTGGACTCAAACAATTCTCCTGCCTCAGCCTCTAGTAGTGGGGATTACAGGCCCATGCCACTACGCCCGGCTAATTTTTGTATTTTTAGTAAAGACGGGGTTTCACCATTTTGGCCAGGCTGGTCTTGAACTCCTGACCTCAAGTGATCCACTCATATCTTTTATCACCATTCTTCTTCCCATCCCCAGCACAAACACAAATGCTTCCTAAAGTACTTTTATCAAGAACATATAAAGAAATTACAACTCGATAATAGGAAGAGACTGTATGTTACTGGAACCAAAATGTCCATCAACAGGCGAACGGACAAATTGTGGTGTATCTATACAGTGAATCCTCATCAGCAATAACAAGAACTATTAATATACACAACATGGATGAACCTCAATTATGGTGAGTGAATGTCAGACCAAAAAAGAACACATACTGTATGATTCCATGTACATAAAATTCCAGAAAAGTCAAATTATTCTATAGTGACAGAAAGCAGATCGGGGCTGCCTGAGGAAAGGAGGAGCTGGGGTAGGGGAAGGGAAGGAAGATAAGGAGGCACAAAAAATTTAGGGGAATGATTACCTGACTGTGGTGGCGACTGTGGAAATATATACATGCCTCAGAACTCAAGTTTTTCACTTTAAGTGTAAAGTTTATTCTATGCCAATTATATCTTAGTAAGACTATAACAAATTTGTTTATGAGAAAAAAAGGACACAAACTAAATAGAAGTTCTGGATTCAATATGGGTTTCACAGTAGGGTGAGCTGACTGGGACATTTTCTTTGGAGACACAGACACAGCCAATGTCCGATTCTTGAAGTCTTTTACCTTGAGCTGGTCAGGTTAGATAAGACACTTCTATTCTGGCCAGAATTCTGAAAGCTGGGTGAGGGAAGAAGACTGGTGATCTTAACATAAATAGGTAAACACTCGGTTTTGAGTGTGGTACCCTGGTTTTCAACTGTATTCCCAGTGTGCATAGCCTTCTCCAGAAAGCAAGCTTCCAGCCTTCTGCAAGGATGAAGGAAAAGAGATCACAGAGTACAGACAGAGGGAAAGATATCTGGGTATCAAATTCCTAAAATTTCAACCAGTTCTCCCGTTTTGCCCCCCTGTCCCCTCTTCACCATGGGTACCATGTTTTCCCAGCTCTGAGCTCTCAGGGAATTCTATAAACTGACTTGTTTCTGGGCTTTTCTATTACTTAGAGATCAGCTTTTTAAGTCTACTAAGTCAACTCCTTCTAAAATTTTGGTGTGGGTTTCTCTTCTCCCTTGTGGATTTATGGCTTTTTTTTAAAAAAGAATTCCCTTATTCTCATTTTAGTATATGTTTGGCAAGAGGCAGAGTTAAATGCTAGTAATATGCCACTTGTTTAACTGAAATCTTAGATAATTTAGCTTTTCAATAAATGTATTTATTTTCATAAATCAAACACGGCGTATCACAGATGAAACGTCAAAATGATGACAAAGTAGTTAAAAGACAAAATTGGAAGGCAAACCTAACAGAATAAAGAAATAAATGGTTGAAAGTTTGGGGGGAGCGGGTAACCTGTTTTTGCTATACAGATTTTGTTAAAAGCCAAATTTTCAAGAGAGAAAATTCAAAACCCCCTGACTTTGTACTTTTTGAGGAGTTAAAGAAACCAAGTGATTTATCCAAGACAAGTGGGCTTTTTAGTGGTGAAGATAAATTTCACATTTAAATCTGGTGAGTCCTTAACATATCACGGAGTAAAAACCAAAACCAAAGGAGACACAGGCTCTGAGAAAGGTGGGTATTTCTAGCAAAAGAAATGCTGTCAGCAGGAGGGCCGGAGGTGATCAAGTTCCAGCATTAACTTATGTACATAAAAACAGTAGTGCTTAAGCTCAAAGGCGGGGTCATCTATTTTTTGAGACAGAGACGGTCTCCCTCTGTCGCCCAGGCTGTAGTGCTGCGGCACAATCTCAGTTCACTGCAACCTCTACCTCCCAGAATCAAGCGATCCTCCTACCTCAGCCTCCCAAGTAGCTAGGACTACAGGTACACGACACCACGCCTGGCTAATTTTTTTTTTTTTTTTTTAGTAGAGATGAGGTTTTGTCATGTTGCCCAGGCTGGTCTCAGACTCCTGTGGTCAAGCAATCCTCCTGCTTCAGCCTCCCAAAGGGCTGGGATTACAGGCAGGAGCCACTGCACTCGGCCAAAGACAGGGTAACATAAACTTTACCCTAAATCCACTGTGCATGCAGAAAGGGGTTGACTGACGAATCCTTGTTTTTCTGAGACTCGACATGCAGACAGTTTGATGCTAGAGGAGCTCCCTTTCCTAGGCTTTGTCATATTTCTTTCCCATTCACTGACTGACCTTCCTTGTTTTCAGCCCTCTATTTGCACTGGTACCCTTTAACTCAGTAGTTCTCCGCTATGGTATTAGTTGTCAGGAGTGTCCATACTTAAGTACCTTAAGTTCATGAGTCATTTTTTAAGCAAACAAAAAAGAGTAGTTATAGCAGTTACTTGCGTTTGAGCATGAATAGAGAAGAAAAGGACAGAAGTATAGCAAAGAAATTAAAAATCTCTTAGTATTAGAGGTATTAAAAAAATCTAGATATTAGCAAGGGAGAATGGAGTATATGCCAGTATCATCCATGAGTGTCCCAGTAGAAAAACAACTTACTAATCTAACCAATTTCACTTTTGCTGATTCCATTCATCTCTACCTTCAGATTTCTTTTTATTTTCTTCACTACCAAAACCACTCCTGTGCTACTCTTTGACCAACAATTTTATTATGATTATTATTGCAACGTCAATTAAAGCAGGAGCAAGTCTTAGAACTCCTTCCACAACACCTTACCAACAATTAGACCTATAAAATTTAAAAGGTTGGGAGAATACTCAATAGCAGTGCACCTGTGAGGTCTCAGCTGTGCTAATCATAGGAAGATGAATAATTTCTGGAGAACAACTCTTATTTTTTCAAGCATTTTTAAATATAACAGCTTACATACTAAAGCTATATAAATCTGTAGTTACTTAAATGTCTAAAATTACTACTCTATGTATCACTCAGACATTCAATAGAAATGATAAAGTCAAATACAGGCTTTCCTTCTTGACTTCTTGGCAGCTGGAAGAATAATCCATTGCTATACTCTAATACAGACCATATACCTACTCTTCTTCCTGATGCCTAGTGATTCTGTAGCAGGTCATGATCTAACAGTTTGCTCTCAGTTCATGGAACGGCAGCAATGATATGATGCTCAGTCTTTGGTCTGTCTAAATGTGCCCATTCTTCAAAACTCAGCATTACTCCACCCTTTCCCATCATCTCTCTTTGATTTTCTGGTCTGAAGTCCTCTGGGTTGTACACTTCCCATTTATTATCCCTTTGTCTTAGTAATTCATTTGGAGATAACATAAAAGAACTGAGATAAGATATAGGGTTCTATATGACGATATATAGAACTTTATCCAGCAAATGTTCAGGTACTATTTTTTTGGCATATTGGTTTAGGATTTAGACATTGTGTAGCTTCTGTTAAGGTAAAGCAGAGAAGGTTAAGGAAATTTTTCTGGGAGATTTTTAAAACCTTTTTACCTTTGGAATTTTAACCTTACTCAGATGGGTTCATAAGGCAATGTTTTATTTCTGGAAGATAGCTACATACATTTCACAGAATGTTACTAGGACAGTAGAATTTAGCTTCTCTACAGGCAGGACTTTTCCACTTCTGAATTTCAATGTGGCAGTTAATTTGGTTTTTTTGTTTGGTAAACAGGTTCTTTGCTGTGTCACCCAGGCAGCCTCGAACTCCTGGCCTCAAGCGAACCTCCTGCCTCAGCCTCCCAAAGTGCTAGGACTTATAGGCATCAAGCACAGCATCTGGTCCCTAAGGGTCCTATCAGGTGAGAGGAAAAACACATACACATTCACAACAAAAGGATGAGGGACCACCAGACTCTAAGACCGTCACACAGTGGACAGTCAGCAATACTACAGTATGCAACACAGCTCTCAACTCCAGGAAACACAATTCATTTTGTGTTGTATGTGAACAGTGTCCCCTGGAGTTGTGCAAAGCAGTGATCCTGGTACACAAAGTTAACAAGGTGAGATGTTCCACTAAAGGGAGTTTTGTGAAATGAGAGGACAAAACACTAGCCACATTTAGATTCAGCCCTTATTAGCACATTGAAGTACCAGAGAAGTTCCAAACTGCATAAACCAGCATATCCTGGAGTTTGGTTGTGCCTCTTTCCCCCAGGAAATCCCTATTAATATTTTTTGGAACCAGCATTCTAAAACACAATTTAGAAAACACTGAGCTACTTTATAAAAGGCCTTCAGAGTCAAGTTGTATTTTGATAAAGAGAAAAATTAAAAAAAGATTAAAGTTTTAGTGAAGAAACTGTGGTTTAAAATAGGTTATTGAAAAACAAAAGAAAATTCTGGCACAAATATGAAAGGTAGATTAAAGCAGCAGATCTGAGAGTTTTGAGAGTACAAGATTATTATTTAAAATCCTCCTGAGAGAGAACTCACTCACAGGGTTAATACAATGAATAACAGATCCACATTGTTAATAAAAAAGTATTTAAAAAGCATCTTTCAAGTTAAACAGTCAAATCTTCTTTAAGACCTATTTTTTCAGAAAACATAAATTTGACTCCTAAATTTATCAGGTCTGTACAATAGTCATGCCAGTTTACAGTTAGGCAGTGTAATCTCAGATTTCACAGTGTAAGCAAGCATTGGTCCATTCAAAACTACCTTTATTTGTTCCCTCAGAGGCCCAGGTGACAGTAGTATTACTACAAAAGCAGGTATCCCATATTTTAAGAAACCATATTGTTGGAAGTCACTGTACTTAGAAATACCAAATATTCTTATAACTAAAAACACCACATACGATTTGGAATAGCTGACACTGTCCTAGGAAAAATTTAATAGAAAATAGCTTTTAAAAATATGGCAAAAAAAATGTGCCCACAGTTTATTTGGACCTCTCTGCCAAAAATATTAATTAATTTAGATTACCATAAGCTTTAGTAAATTACAAGCTATGATTCCTAAATAAACCTTAAGGTGTAGCCAACAAGACTAAGTTTTGGAACAAACAAAAACAGGTTCCCAACAGTCTTGAGATGAACCTGCTTTGAAATTAATTTTATTATAAAATATATTTTAAATGCAGATACAGGCTATTTGCTATACTGTTATAAATGAAGCAAAAAACAACTGCATTTCAAAACTGGTCTTAAAGAGGAAAATTATTAAAGGCAGGTAATTCACGTGGTATACGGTATTAGATAAAATAGTTCCAAAAGTCAGAGCAGATTGGTGAACTACACAAACGGTTATTTAACATTTAAGTGAGACAGCAGTAACTTCTGTTTTAATACATAAAATAGTAAATTATCAATTAGTATGCTATCACTAATATTCTTGGAAGATCTACTTGCTGTTTTTGAAAGAGCAACTGCTTGTTAACTAAAATTAAAGAGAGCTATCTATCCACTAACTTATGTCCTTTTAGTCTGAAGGAATATCCGATCTTTTCTTCTAACAAAGAGCTAGACTAAAGGATAAACACACACTACTGTAAGGATACAGCATGCATTATTTTTATGAATATAAACTCTGGTGTCTAAGTCATTTGAAAATGGCAGACATTAAGACATGAAAATAAAAGAACATTCTCTAATAGTTTACAGTGCTTAATAAGTAACTTAAGTAACCACAGATGGATCTTCTGAAAGACTGGGCATACATAGATAACAGAAATATTTTCAATTTATCAGTTCTAGGATTGTCACAAAAACCACCGACATCAACAAATCAAACTTTGCTACTGATTTAGATATCTCTACCATGTAACTTTAACTTAGTTATAAATGCAATGTCAATGTTTCTCAAAATGCAGACTACTCTAGCATTTGGCCCCACCTCAAATCTGCTGAATCAAAATTCCAGGGGCAATGCCAAGGAATCTGCACTTTCAGTAACTCCCCCAGGTGATTCTTCATGCACATTAATGCTGGAGAACCACACCTTTCTTGTGAGATTTATAACCAGGTTTTGGATTTTAGGAACTAAAACCTCCTCATTTGGAACCTTTTAAACTAAATTTCATTACAGAACAAATGAATATTTCAAAGAGATTTAGGTAATAAACATGTTATAGTATAAAAACAAGTGCATTAAAAGTTACAGCAGAAATTTAAAGAAGAAACTTTTAGTACAGCACATTTTATTTTTATTCAAGATTTAAGACACCCCTAGGCCAACAGTTCTTTGAAATCAAAATTCCTAACTTAAAAAAAATCCACAATATTAAAAATATAGTATTTCAGATACGTTCACATTCACTCAGCTGTTAAGTAAATCAAAACACAAACTGTTTGTATTACACCAAATATAAGTAATGATTAAATTTATAAAGCTCAACCCAAACAAACCCATTCATATTTCTCTATTAAATTTACTCTGATCAAAATTGATTTTCCATACATAACTTTCATAAACTTACATAAACGTGTATAATGAGAAGAGCAATGAGCAAAATCTAGAAGCCACCTAAAGTCCAGTTTGGGCTAAAAAAGCTGCTAGCTATATGACCTTAGGGCCTAGACAAATCACTTTGCCTACCAGAAAAAAAACAAAAAACAAAACACAAAAAAAAGTACAATTGTCTACCTTACTCACCACACAGGATTATTGTGAGAATCAAATGAGGTCATATGTAAATACATTCTGAAAACTGTAAAGTAGTTAATAATAATACCTGTGATTTCTGAAGACAGCAAAATTTGAGAGACACTATCTTTGGGCACCTGCTGTAAAATACACAAACTATCACCAGAAAAATTAAAATGTATATGCCACTAAAGAATCAATGAAGAACATAAAAACTGACCATTCAGATTTAATTAGATATTGGACACTATTGAGTATACCGTATTCTGAAAAATACAAATACAAAAATTCGATTCGATTACCTGTCCTATGTCCCCATTTATAACAGAACCATTTCTTGTGTTAAGATATAAATGAAATGTGATGGACCACGAGAGTTGGTAATTGTCAAAACTGGCCAGTAAGTATATCATTCTCTCTACTTTCCTATGTTTGATAATTTCTATAATAAAAAATTTTAACAAGACAACAATATATGTGGTATGTATAGATAACATTTCTAAAAGCTAAAAAGTGAATTTTTTAAAGTTATTTATCTTTATGAAAATTATTCCCATAACCATTGTATGTTATTTTCCTTGCAATGTCACCTCAGATTCTACCTATTCCCAAATAAGCTACTATTAGTACCTTTATTACATATCATGACAGCTACTAGAAAATAATTATTCCCTTCCAACTGGTCAATACTCTTGCCCGAGATGCAAAAACCTAAATCTTTGTTTCTGCTTTCTGATCCTCAGTCCTTTTATTGTTTTTTGCTCATTCATTACAAAATTCCAGAATAAAAAAGTGAAAACATCAATTTTACTGTATTCATGTGTAAAATGTAAGGGGAAAAAACCAAATATTATTTTGTTCAGTATTACAGAAGACCAATAGTTATAAGTGGCCGTTCCTTTTAAAACTCATTTCCCATGGTAAGAGACTGTTGCATCTGAAATGAAGCTAACGTGTCTGTCAGACAAAGGAAATTAGTAAATCTTACTCTAAAATCAAGGAATCTATCAAAGTATATATAACAACATATAATTACTCTACATGCAACAATCTAATAGCTCAAATAATGTCCTTTATCCCGGGGCCATATTCCATAGTTCGACAGAGAACACATAGCAGTAAAGGGATAAAACACCTTTCATCTCAGAGTTTTTGGCTAATTTTAGTTTAATAAAGACTTATCTACAGCTCAATAGCCAATGCTTTACATTGTCTATAGAGAAATTGCAAGTGTTGAATGAAACCTTAAATGCAGCTAGAAGGGCAGTAATATTTTGCGGTTTGCAAGTAAGACTATATGTAATAATATCCACATCTTAATTCATTACTTGGGAGCTAAATCCCTTTTCTCATGTTACATCAAAAAAGGAGGCTGTGCCTAAAGAGACAGTGTTCCTTATGATTTGGGAAGGAAGGGAAGGGAAAGAAATCTCAGCTGTCACTACAGTATCTGTTTTCTAAGTATTAAAATCTCCATTTATTTTTACATGAGATGCACCTGAGAGGAGCCATGTATACAAACCACTTTTTCTAACATGGTCTTTATTAAACTTTGAATATAAGTACACCTGCTCGAAGTGTTCTTCTATATTATTTAAGAGCAAGCAACTGTAAAACAGTAAAATCACAAAAGGTAAGTTGTTGGAAGACAACAAAAAAGAATTACTATATCTGATCCTGCGTGTTTATTTTAGAATCTGTTAATAGGCCTACAGCTAAAAAAAAAAAAAAAAATTGTAAAGCCACTGTCATACTGGTAGGTACCTTTATTTGGTGGCAATGGCTAGTTCAAACCACCTATTAAAAGCAGCTATTACTTTCCTTCTTTTACCAAGAAGATCCAGACCATCAATATTATTATAAACACAAATCAAAACTAGTTTCTCATCTCATCTCAGAATGCTAAAATCCCAAGCTTCAATAAAAAAAAGATTTCCCATACAATTGCAGAAATTTCTCTCAAAAGAGAAATGAGAGAATACAGAAAAATGAAGACAATTCCCCCTTACACGTCAAAATGGGGATGCCAATAATGACAGCTGCGATAAAAATCAAGAAGGCGTACCCCGAATTTTCACCATTTTAATAAAAGAAAATCACGAAATTTTAAATTAAAGGTGGCGCTCTGTCCTCAACTCACCCGAATGTGACTCACTTTTGCAGACTATATGGTAGGAAATTAACAGTTACTTTTCAAAGATCTTTGCAGTTACACCCAAGCCAAAATCAGGACAGAGATCCACCCTTAATTACAGCAATTTAGCTGTCTTATCTAAAGCAAGGTAAAAACTAAAACGTCCTCCTGAAATCATAGCTAAATAAGCCCATTTCATATACTAGCTATCAAAGGTTCCCAATTAGAAAAAAATGTTTCTATTTACTTCAAATTTGAACTCACCAGGAGGATAAAGAAAAAGAGAGGGGAGGAGGAGGACCCAAATGAAACGCACAAGTACAAAAAGCAGATTCTCCTCCAATCCCTCTTAATTCCCCCAATCCACCCCTGCCACACACAAGGACAGGGAGTCTCGGGAAGGCTGGCATCGGGGCAAGTGGTGAAGGCCCTCCATTCACTCACGTGGGCCACCATCCAAAGGGTTACACACCCTCTGCCAGATGAGAGCCTCATACAAACCAGGCCCTTACAAGTACTTCTTATTATAAAATACACCCACGCTGAACAAAAGCCTTATTTTAAAATAAGACTGTCCTCAGGTGGGGGAGGTTAAACACAACAAAGGCTTCCATGTTGACAGGCAGGCAAGTTCAGATATATGCATATACCTACACATGTATGAAAAAAATCTATGTAGCTAATTTATCACGAACAGCAATCGATACCAACAGAAGCCATTAGATTATTAATAAACCAAGAAAAGTAGCGGGCACAGAAGCGAAAGGTGGCTGTCTGCAGCGCTCTAACCCAAGGAAAAGGTAAATATCAGCCTGTCGAGGAGGGTCGAGCCCTCCAAGTACCTGCAGACCCCTTTAGCCCACCCAGACGCCCTGCCTTCCCCTCCGAGCCAAGCAGCGCACAGGGTGCGAGCACTCCCAGCGCTGCGAGTCCCGCAGAAAACTGGTGAATGAAATGCGCACAGAGACCAACCTGGCTGGTGACCGCGGCGCAGAACCAGGGGTCGCTAACCAGCTTAGCCACAGGATTCTCCCGCAGGATGGGATAAAGAGAGCACAGCCCCCACCCCACACCCCTGCCACTGGAACGCGGTCCTCCTACAGACACCTTCCCCAAAAAGGGAGGTGGGGGCGCAGGCTTTTTTCTCTTAAACTAAGTGAATAAACACGAATCGGAAACAACTGTGAACATCCTGGGGGGCCAGACGGAAGGCGTGAGGAGAAAGACCAGGCGGCTCTCCAACTCCCGAGGAATCACCATCCTGACACGCCAACAATCAACCACCAGGGCCAGGGGCCGACCAGGGGCCCCCGCTCCCCTCCCGCAGTGCGTCTGGGGGGCCGAGGCCAAGGATTAGAGGGGTGACCCTCCCGGGGCGCGGGGAGAGGGAGTGCCGGGCACGGTGCCCTCAAGGTCACCACGCGCCGTGGCGGGGGCGACCGGTGGCGGGATGGGCTGTGGCGCGGCCGAGGCGGCTTCGTGAAGCCGAAGACCTGCGGGTGTAGACCAGAAGCCCCAACGAGCCCCATCCCTCGGGCCCGGAGCAGCGACTCCCAGACTGACCCGGCGCTGAGGTGCACAGCGAGAAGCCCGCTCACCTTCACAATCTCCCAGCAAGAGGCAACCTGCGAGGGGCCCCGACCGCCCCCGTCAGCTTCTCCCGAATCCGGCGCAACCCGCCGCGCACCCAGCTATCAGGACCCCCGCCGCGACGCCCGACCTCTGTGCTCCGCCTGGCCTCCCCCGCAGGTGACCTGCCCCGCCGCCCCCGGCCGCGGGCGGGCGGCGGCCGCCACTCACCTCGCCCGGCAGTGGGAACCATTTTCCGAGGGGGAAGGAAAGGCAGGCTGCGGGAGGGTCGCGGGGCGGTGAGGGGCAGCGGGAAACGCAGAGGATGGGGGCTCCGTCCTCAGCGCGTCCGCAGCCGGCTCGCAGGGCTCGGGGCGCCACGCGGAGGTGCAGCTGCACCTCGGGGATGGGGCGGCCAAGGAGCCGAGAGGCTCGGCGTCCACCAGCCGGGGCTCCCTACTCACGCTGCACTGCGAGGAGGCGGCGGCGGCGGCGGCAGCGAAGGAGGAGGAGGCGGCGCCCGGCCGTCCCCGCCCAGAGCCCGGCAGCCACCGAGTGGCCGCCCGCGTCCCCGCAGGACCCGCCTCCTCCGCTCCGCAGAGCGGCACACAGGGCGCGCCGCGCTCGCTCGGCACGGGCAGCTCAGCCGGCCTCACGCCGCCGTCCGCAACAGCAGCCGCGGGCGGGGTGCAGCCACCTCCGTGAGCGCCGCAGCCCGCCCCGCTCGGGGCGGGGCCCGCGGGCACCGAAGAGCGGACGGCCGAGCACGAGGGGGCTGCGCGCAGCTCCGGGCAGGGACCCCGTCTGCACCGGGTGGCCTGCAAGATTGCCGGGGTAGGCAGGGGGAGGAGAACGCTCACCCGTTCCGGTCTGGCGCTCCCTTCTCTCCACACCCACACGCCTCCCGCTCCACGCTGGCGGCGCAGCTGCTCCCGCTGCCACAGCCGCCACCGCCGCCGAAGCTCGCGCCGCCGCCGCCGCCTTGGCTGAGCGCGGTCACGTGACGCGATCCGCGGGGAGCCTGGGGGCGGGCGAGTGCGCGCGCGCGCGCGCGGAGGAACCGCGGCTCGGACCGGGACTGGGAGCTGAGCGGCACTGGGAGGGCGTTTAAGGGGAGGACCCGGCGAGCGCGCCCTCGGCTGGCGAGCGCGCGCCTGGCGATTAGAACTTGCCGCGCGGTCGGGAAAGGGTGGCCGGAGTGAGGGGCGGAGGTGGGGACTTGCGCCTCCGCACGCCCCTCCCTTTCTTCCTTCCCCTGAGCGCCTTGGCTTGCCGCTGCCCCCGCCCCCCCCAGCGCGCCCCTTCCCTCCTGCCGCAGCCTGCGATTGGCTGAGAGACTCTGACGTCCGTGTTTCCATGACGTGTTGGTGCAGGAGGGAGCGGCGGGGGAGGAGGGGGTGGCTCAGGCGCGCGGGGAGGTGACTCCGTCAGTCACAGCTGCTGTTTCGGCGCGGGGCCGGGCCGCTGCCGCGACGTGTGGAGGCAGGAGAGCGATGATTGCCGCAGGAGAAGTGCGGGCGCCCTTCACCTGGGGCCCCTCCCGAACCGCCCCCGGGCCCATGCCCCTCCAGGGCCCAGGAGCGAGCCAGCGGGAGGGCGAGGGCGAGCGCTCCTGGCGAGGACAGATTAAGGCGAACCCCCAGTCAGCGGACATTTGAGCGGCTCCTCGCCGCGTCTCTGCCCCCACTCCAAACCGGACTCGACGCCTGTCCCGGGCCGTGACGCACGCACCGGAGGACAAAAGTGCTTCTCGGCTCGCTCCCTCTTTGGGGAAGAGAGCTCACTCCCCATGCGGGCGCGGGACACCCCATCTCTGTTCCTGCCGGTCGGGTCCGCAAACACCGGGGATCCCAGCTGCGGCGCCCAAAGGGTTAACGCAGGCGTTCGGCCAGTGCAAACCGGCCTCGCATGATCCGCGCTTAAAATCCGGGTGTTTTCATTTTGGGTTTGTTTCTTCTACTATGCCAAGCTGGTAGCTCTCTTTTAATTCTCTTGTAACATCTCAACCCTGCACCCATCTTTCCTGAGGGGAAAAGGAAACGGGATAACTTGCGGTATTTCGATGCTCAAAGGTAACCGGCGGCTCTGCTCCAACCTTCAAGAGATTTTGCAAGTTGAAAAAAAAAAAACCATCCTTCGTAACATCTACTTAAAAAAAAAAAAGCAAGTTTTCCTTCTTGTACACGCATATACACAGTAAAGATGTGTATCTTACCTAAGATACCGCGCTTCATCTTCATCTAATCTTTATTTGAACTCACCGTCGCCACTGGCCCAGAGACCTTGTCAGTGTTATTTTCAGTATCAGTTAATCAGAACAAAAAGATAAGTTCTGCAATCTTCTTTCTCTTAATTCCAGAACTGGAAAATTAATATTTATATAGCCTCCTCAAAAGCATACAGGCAATAGGAAGTATGGTATTATGTTCACGATCTGATGATAGCATTTGTTTTAAAATATTTTAAAAGATTAGACACAGAATGTGTAAAAGACGTTTAAAAGTGAATAAATATAAATCAATGCTGTTGCAAATAATTTTTTTATCAGTTTATGTATCTCACTAGGCTTGACGTTACCAGCCTTCTGAGCTGTGCCCTTGATGTGTAAGATAAACGAACATTGAACAGAATGATAGCATTTTTCCTCTCTTCAGTCACTGATGGAGAATTGGTTAATGTGGTACAATAAATAGCCCTTCCAGACACTATTTCAAATCTTTTTAACAGAAGAATAACCTAAATTTCACCTAATAAATTTCAATATTATTTCCCCCTAAAATATTTTTCAAAACGACTCAGAGACATTTAAGAATCACTGGCTGTTTTCCAACTTTTCCTCCAAGGAAGTTACAATACAATGTTGAATTATGTATTCTACTTTAATCAAGAATTTGACATTAAAGTAATATGTGAATCATTGCTATAGTACACTAGCAAAATGGGTAATAGATTAAACTAGAATCTGTTCACTTTGTGGGTTTGTTCCAGTTCCAGATTATAAAATGAATGCTCTTAAAGTGTTGTGGTCATGAAACAATTATTGAGCATCTTTATTTAAGAACACGATTCAATTAAATTTTCATTTATATCGATAAATCTATAAATGAAACATATGGAATATATATATTCATGTATATCCATAAATGAAAACGTGTGTGTGTGTGTATCCCGGAACATATTTGTATGCATTTTAATGAAATGTGAGTCATATGCAATGACAAACTTTTACTGTCATAGTCAAGAAAATTGTACTGTAGTTTGGTTATTATATTTTTATTCTTCAAATAGGAAATAAAGGGTGAAAGCAATATAGAAATAACTGTTCACATTACATTAAGAAATTCAATTTTTTTCTCCCACAGGCTTAGTACTAAAGCATCCCTCACACATATTTTTCAATGTAAAAATCAAGAAAATATTGCATTGCTTACTGTTTCCTTGAAAAAAAATTGAACTATCTGAAATCAAAGATGCCACTGTATGTAACAGTATTCTCTTAATCTTAGACCTAACTTATCCCATGTGTTTAACTGATCTACAGATGTATCTTTGCATAAGGAACAATATAATAATATAATTTACTGGGGAAATAATATTTTAAAGTTCTTTTAATATGCATTTTAGCTACAATGCAAAACTTATAAAAGTATTTAAATCCAGTCAGGTGCGGTGGCTCACGTCTGTAATCCCAGCACTTCAGGAGACTGAGGCGGGCAGATCACGAGGTCCGGAGATTGAGACCATCCTGGCCAACATGGTGAAACCCCGTCTCTACTAAAAATACAAAAATTAGCTGGGCGTGGTGGCTCATGCCTGTAATCCCAGCTACTCAGGAGGCTGAGGCAGGAGAATCGCTTGAACCAGGGAGTCCAAGGTTGCAGGGAGCCGAGATCGCACCACTGCACTCCAGCCTGGCGACAGAGTGAGTCTCAGTCTCAAAAACAAAACGAAACAAAACAAAACAAAAAAGTATTTAAACCCCATGACAAGTTACTATATGAGATGTTAACATTGAAGAGTGGCTGCAGATTCAAAATAATATATTTGGTATTTTTAAGGTATGCTCTTTTTCGTAGAGTAAATCTAAACAACTGAGATATTTGCTGAAAAGTTGATCGATTCAAGAGATATAACACATGAAGACAGTTTTCTAAAATCCTCAATGTAATTAAGTGTAAAGAGAAACAAAGAACTTTATTCTGTCACATGCATGTAGCAATAGGACAAAATAAAGACATATCAACTGCAGTGTATTTTAAAAAACATATTCTTTCCCCGTAAACACATTTTACATATGTGAATGCATCAGTCCTGATCATTACAGAATCCTAAAGAGGACTGATGAGTACAGGGAGGCAGAGAAGGAGGATATTAAATTCTTAATTTAAAATAGCTGTATATGTTCTCAAATTTCTATTAACCTGAATCACCAGAGAGAGGTGTCAAGAGAAAGATTACTTAGCTGAAACCCACAGAGAACTGTTATCTATTAGTAACAAATTAATTACATTTGCTTAATTAAATGGAGTATAATTATATGTAAGCTTAAAATAAGAATTTTCAAGTCACATAATGGAAAATTTTTATAGGTGAAAAATGCAAAATCGTTAGATGTCATTTGACAGGAATTATTAGTGCCTACATACAATGTGCTCTTCTAGGTATAACACATTTTTTTTTAACCCCAAATGTTCTAACCCACATAGTATGGTCCTAAATCTAAATTCCAGAGAAGCGAAAAAGACGTAGCTCATACCTAAATGTTGAGGAAGTTTTTCTAAGGAGGATTTGGACTTGATTTGTGCTGATAGAGATATAGGATTTAAATTAATGCAAAAGATCCGCAGTAGTAATGCCAGGAAACGTACCTGGGAACTAATAAGTCTACCACATTTATTTTTCTATCCTTTAATATTCAAAAAACGTGTTTACTACCTTTGATATCCCTCACTTCCCGAAGTGGAACTCGTTAATTTTCTCACTAATAATGGTGAGTTATGATGTTTCATAATCATCAATAATGGTGAGTTATGATACAGGGTGATGAGGTTTGGGTGAGATATGTATATAAAGTTCTTAACATAGTGCTTGATGTATAGTATATGTTCAATAAATGTCATAATTATCATTCATAAACATTCTCTATTACCAAGAAGATATACCAACAGCAGCAAATGTTACTCATTTTTACTTGTTTGATGTATTAAGCCATTCTTGTGTTGCTATAAGGAAGTTTCTGATGCTGGATAATTTAAAAAGAAAAGAGATTTAATTGGCTGACAGTTCTGCAGCGTGTACAAGCATGGCACTGGAATATGCTCAGCTTCTGGGGAGGCCTCAGGGAGCTTTTACTCATGGTGGAAGGTGAAGCAGGAGCAAGCACATCACATGGCCAGAGCAGGAGGAAGGAGAGAGGTGCTACACACCTTTAAACAACCAGATCTCTTGAGTACACACTATTGGGAGGACAGCACCAACCTATGAGGGACCTGCCCCCATGATCCAATCACGTCCCACAGGCCCCACCCCCAACACTGGAGATTAAAATTCAACATGAGATTTTGAGGGGACAGTATTCAAACTATATCATTCCACCCTGACCCTTCAAATCTCATGGTCTTCTGGCACTGCAAAATATATTCATCTGTTGCCAATAGTCCACCAAAGTCTTAACTCATTCCAGCATGAACTCAATTAAAAGTCCCAAGTCCAAAAGCTCATCTGGAGATGAGTTCCTTCCACCTATAAGCCTGTAAAATCAAAGGAAGTTATTTTCTTTCAAGATACAGTGGGGCTATAGGCATTGGGTAAACCCTCCCATTTGTAAAGGGAGAAACCAGCCATAAGAATGGGGCTACAGGACCCACACAATGAAATCTAACAGGGCAGTCATTAAATCTTAAAGCTTCAAAACAATTCCTTTGATTCCATGTCCTGCATTTAGGGCATACTGGCACAAGGGTTGGGCTCTCAAAGCACTGGGCAACTCCACCCCTGTGGCTTTGCAGGATTCAGCCACCATGGCTGTTCTCACGAGTTGGAATTGAGTGCTTGTGACTTTTCCAGGTGCAGGGTGCAAGCTGACAGTGGATCTACCATTCTGGGGTCTGGAGGATGATGGCCACCTTCCCATAGCTATACTAGGTAGTTCCCCAGTGGGTATTCTGTGTAGGGAGTCAGATCCCACATTTCCCCTTGGCACTGCCCTAGTAGAAGTTCTCTTTGAGGGCTCCGCCCCTGTGTCAGGCTTCTTCCTGGGCATGCAAGCTTTCTCATACATCCTCTAAAATCTAGGTGGAGGCTGCCAAGCCTCCTTCACTCTTTCACTCTGTGTACCAACAGGCTTAACACCACATGGAAGCTGCTAAGCCTTATGGTGGAAGGCTTACACCCTTTGAAGCAGTGGTCTGAGCTCTATCTGGGTCCCTTTGAGCCAAGGCTGGAGCTGGAGCAACCAGGATGCAGGGAGCAGTGTTCCAAGGCTGCACAACGCAGCAAAGTCCTGGATCTCGCCTATAAAACCATTCTTTTTTCCTAGACCTCTGGGCCTGTGATGGGAGGGGTTCCCTCGAAGATCTTTGAAATGCCTTTGAGGCCTTTTTCCAGTTGTCTTGGCTATTAGCACTTGGCTCCCTTTTAGTCATGCTAATAACTCTAGCAAGTGGTTGCTCCCCAGCCTCCTTGAATTCCTCTCCTGAGCTTTTTCTTTGCCACATAGCTAGGCTGCAAATTTTCTAAACTTTTATGCTCTGCTTCCCCTTTCAATATAACTTCCAACTTTAAGTCATTTATTTGCTCTTACACCCAAGGATAGGCTGTTAGAAGCAACCAAGTAATTTCTTGAATGCTTTGCTGCTTAGAAATTTCTTCCACCAAATACCCTAAGTCATTACTTTTTAGTTCAAACTTCCACATACTAGGACATGAACAGAATTCAGCCAAGTTCTTTGCTAAGGCATAATATAGATGACCTTTGCTCCATTTCCCGATAAATTCTCATTTGCATCTGAGACCTAGTCAGCCTGCACTTCACTGTTCATATCACTGTCAGAATCATAACCATTTAACCAGTCTCTAAGAAGTTCCAAACTTTCCCTCATCTTCCTATCTTCTTCTGAGCTCTCCGAACTCTTCCAACCTCTGCCTATTACACTATTCCAAAGCTGCTTCCACATTTTCAGGTATCTCTATATCAATGCCCTACTTCTCAGTACCAATTTTCTGTGTTAGCTTGTTCTTGCTTTGCTTTGAAGGCATACCAAAGACTGGGTAATTTATAAAGAAAAGAGGTTTAATTGGCTCACAAGTCTGCAGGCTGTACAGGAAGTATAGCACCAGTATCTGCTCAGCTTCTGGGGAGGCCTCAGGGAGCTTTTATTCATGGCAGAAGGTGAGGCAGGAGCAGATATGTCATATGACAAGAGCAGGAGTGAGAAGCAGAGGAGGTGTCACACACATTTAAACAACCAGATCTCATGAGTATTTACTACTGCAAGGACAGCACCAAGCCATGAAGATCTGCCCCCATGACCCAATTACTTCCCACCAGGCTGCAACTCCAATGTCAGGAATTACAATTCAACATGAGATTTGGAGGGGACAACATGCAAACTGTGTCATTTGGTCAAGTACACTATTATCTTAAAATTATTATTATTTTTTGCATACTGTGAGACAGACATTATTTGTGACACTTTTAAAGTGCACCAAATTTAGTCACTAATCATCACTTAATTTGACTAAATAAAGTCTAAGCCTCTTCCTAGCAAATAAAATCTTAATCTGAATCAGTAAGACATGCTTTTGGCTGCAAGTAACCAAGAGCTAAACTAGTAGTGGCTTTAATGAATAGCAGTTTATTATTCTTAAAATTATGGTATGGTTGATTCAGCTGTTAAACATAGCCATCGAAGATCCAGGCTCAACCATCCCTATTATATGATATCAATAAGAATATCAGCAGGATTTTCTCACATTTGTGGTTTTCTAATGCTTATACTTTTATATAATTTTTCTTTGTTGCCCATTTTTCTTCAAAACTCCACTTTTAAGGGTACAGAAAAGAATCACCTTTATGAGTTTACTGATGCAGATTCCTGGGTCCCACTCCCAGAGCTTCTGATGGAGTCTGGACTAGAGCCAGCAGATCTGCATTTTTGACAGTCCCTTTAGCTGATTCTGATGCACCACATTGTCTGTATCCCTCCTCTGTTATAAGGTAGGAAAACGAAATGTCTTTTTAGGAGGCATTGGCAATAAGAGGATGGTTTATCTATTCATTTATACAAAGAAACTTATTAATCACTTATTACATGCTGATATGGTTTGGCTGTGTCCCCACCCAAATCTCATCTTGAATTGTAGTTTCCATAATCCCCACGTGTTGTGGGAGGGACCTGGTGGGAGGTAATTGAATCATGGGGGCAGTTTCCCCTATGCTGTTCTCTTGATAGTGAGTAAGTTTTCATGAGAGCTGATGGTTTTATAAGGGGCTTCCCACTTTGCTCGGTTCTCATTTTTCTCTACCTGCCACCATGCTAAGAAGGACACGTTTGCTTCCCTTTCTGCCATGATCATAAGTATCCTGAAGCCTTCCCAACCATGCTGAACGGTGAGTCAATTAGATCTCTTTTCTTTATAAATTACCCAGTCTCGTGTATGTCTTTATTAGCAGCGTGACAATGGACTAATACACATGCCATGCCTAACTGAAACTGGCATATAATGGGCACTTGAAATAAAGATTTGTCCCAAATGAATGAACAAACAAATGAACTATCACCTCCCTGATGATGAATTCTAAATTTATACCCACAGCCTTGTTCCTTTATTCTGATGACCTGACAAACTTCTTACAGGGTCAATTCTTTTTGTCTTTCAGATAGGAAAAATGGAATGAAGCCAATTCACCAATCATCGAAAGAAAGTCACTGAAAACCAATTTGTTGACCTATGTATTGTTGGTGTCAGAGGAAAAGGGGTCAAGGGAGGAAAGCTGAAAAGTGCTGGTGAGTGAGTGGAGAGTTAAAAGGAAGGTAAGATCTAGAACATATAGAAAGAATTCACCATGAATAGAAAAGGGAACATCTCTTTCTCTGAGGCAGAAAAAAGGCAAAAAAAAAATGTGAAGAAAGAGTAAAATTTGAAGTTTCAGGAGTAGATGACATAGGCACATAAATGTCAGTCTTAATATTCCTTATATAATTGTTGCCTATGATCATTAGCCAGAATTGAATGAGACTAAGGACTGAAATGGGCAGATTAAAGAAACCGAAGGACGAGCAAAGGATAAAGAAAATGTTATCCAAGGCCCAGGTAAATAAATAGAGTACAATTTTATAGCAATATAGGTTTACATGATATTCTCTGGTGGCTCAAACTTGGGGCTCCCATTATAGTTACAGCTATTAAGAGTTCAGGATATTCTGGTGCAGAGGGATGGAGTTGGGCACTGATTACCAGGCTGTATTACCAGACTGCTTATGAAGTCTTCTCAGGCTTCCGTAATAAAATACCATAGACTTGGTGGCTAAAACAACAGGCATTTATTTTCTCACAGTTCTGGAGGCCAGATGTCCAAGATTATGGTATCATCAGCATTGCTTTCTGATGAGGTCTCTTTACCTGGCTTACAAATGGCTACCTTCTGCCCTGTCCTCACATGGCCTTTCCTTGGTGCAAGTGCATGGAGAGGTATCTCTTCCTCTTCTTATAAAGACACCAGTTCTTTCAGATTAAAGACCCACTCTTATGATGTCATTTAACCTTAATTACTGCCCTAAAGGCCCTATCTCCAAACAGTCACTTTGGAGATTAGGGCTTCGACATACACGTTTTTGGAGGACAAAATTCAGTTCATAATGCAGACTCATTTGGTTAGCATTTTTCAAAATTCACATAACAAGGTCCTTCAGATCCACTGGATTAGATTTCCTGTATTATGCAACCCCACTCCTCAAATGTTTGTTTATGTATATATGTGTGTGGTATTATGTATGAATGCTAGGACAAATATATGAAACAATGTTAATATACAACTGAGTACAAAAACAGAAGAAATATGCAGTGCTAGAAATAGAGAACTCAAAGGTAGAGTGAGTACACAATAAGCAGATATTAAGCCCAGGGGATTACCATACTCAGAAATAAGTCAGATATGTGTAAGCATGGAGTTTTAAAGGTAGGAGATGTGGCTGGATCTGAGTGAGGCAAGGAGCTGAAATTGAACCCTTATGTGCTATGGTCTGAATATTTATGTTGTCCCAAAATTCACATGTTGAAATCCTGACCACTAAGGTGATAGGATGAGGAGGTGGAACCTTTTAGGAGATAAGGCAGAGCTCACACAAATGGAATTAGTACCCTTTTAAAATATAGTAGACCCAGGGAAATTATTCTGCCCCTTCTACCATGTAAGGACACAGCTATAAGGCACTATCTATGATACCTGGAAGTGAGACCTCACCAGACACCAAAACTGCCTCCACCTGGATCTTTCACTTCCCAGCCTCCAGAACTGTGAGAAGTAAGTTTCTATTGTTTATGAGCTACCCAGTCTATGGTACTTTGTTGTAGGAGCCCAAATGGTCCGTGACATCACATAAAGCCAGAATCCTGCTTTATAGCCAGTGGTATGCTGGTACTACTTCCTACCAACTTACCTAGCTCAGGAAGTGTCACAAAAGCATCAGGGAATCTCATCTTCTTCCCAAGACTTTGAGAAAGAGGTACCAAAAACAAAAGACATAAAATAAATCTACCCTAGTCACGTCACTGAGAAACTTCATGACATTAAAAGACAAAGAGAAGTCTTAGCAGCAACCAGACAGGATAAAACAAACAAAAACAATTTAGCATGACAGCCACCTTTGTATTGGCAATTGTAGATAGGCCAAGAGAAAAAGGAATAACATCTTTAAAGTTCTTAGGGAAATAACTGATATGGTTTGGCTGTGTCCCCACCCAAATCTCATCTTGCATTGTAACTCCCGCAATTCCCACATGTCCTGGGAGGAACCCTGTAGAAGGTAATTGAATCATGGGGGCAGGTCTTTCCTGTACTGTTGTTGTGATAGTGAATGGGTCTCATGAGATCTGATGGTTTTAAAAAATGGAAGTTTCTCTGCAAAGGCCCTCTCTTTCAGTGCTGCCATCCACATAAGATTAACTTGCTCCTCCTTGCCTTCCACCATGATTGTGAGGCCTCCCCAGCCATGTGGAACTGTAAGTCCAATAAACCTCTTTGTTTTGTAAATTGCCCAGTCTTGGGTATGTCTTTATCAGCAGCGTGAAAATGGACTAATACAATAACTCTCCCAGAATGTATATTGAGGTAAAATATCACAGGAGTGAAGATGAATGTAACGTTTTCAGAAAAACACTAGGAACATACTTCTCACAAACCAAAAGAGCAGAGTTCCCATCCCAGCACTTTGGGAGGCCGAGGTGGGTGGATCACCTGAGGTCAGGAGTTTGAGACCAGCCTGCCCAACATGGCGAAACCCCATCTCTACTAAAAATACAAAAAATCAGCCAGGCGTAGTGGTGCATACCTGTAATCCCAGCTACTTGGGAGGCTGAGGCAGAAGAATCACGTGAACCTGGGAGGTGGAGGTTGCAGTGAGCCAAGATCGTGCCACTGCACTCCAGCCTGGGCGACGAGCGAAATTCCATCTCAAAAAAAAAAAAAAAAAAAGCAGAGTTCCCAAGAAAGTCGCTCCTTTTCATAAACATTTGAAGTTTCTGCGTACCCTGTTGGATGTCTGCATAGGCACAGATGTGTTGACATATCTGTTTTTAACTTAGGAGAGTAAAGAGAAATGGAGAGGGGAGCCAGAGTGAGAGGAAGAGTGGAAGGAGAGTCATCTTTTTGTCCCCACCATGTGGCTTGGCATAGATGCTTAAGTTTCCCTGTAAGACAGCTTGGAATGAAGCTGCCAGCCAGGTGAGAGCACCTGTCAGGAGACTACAGGGTGCAGCTCCAGAGAAGAGAGTTAGAATGAGGAACAAGAGGTTGGTAAGAAGCCTATCTCATATGATAGGAGACAGCAGTACAAGGCCTTGCTGAGCTCTTCCAGAAACTCCCACATAGACCCACTAAAAAGTCAGTGTTTTGTTGCCTGCCACATTAAAAGTATTGACAGCCAGAGGGGATTTCGATAGAGTCTAGCCAAGCAAAGGGACTGCCCTTTTCTTCTCCACCCTCCGTGCCCTCAACACTGGAAGAGCCACAGCTTCCAGAAGGGAAAGGGGAGGGGAATAAAATGCAGATACTGAGTGAGCACTCTCCAATCCTCAATACACACAGACAGTGATGGGGGAGAGAACCTTTTACTCAGATAGAGATTTAAGATTTTAACAGTAGTAGATTAAAATTTCATTGATAGGCAGTAGAAGGCTTTGCTGGCCTCTTCTAAAAACTCCCAGAAGAGTTCAAAGGTCCCAGAAAGTTAAAGGCTCTGCTTCAGATGTTGTTGAGGAACAGGTGTGGAGTATTCATTGGATCATGGTTGAAATCAGTTGTTCAAGAAAAATACCTCATTGAGCTGAGCTTGAGGCCCTAACCAAATAGGTAGGCAAATGAAATCAGAGTAGGAATAAACACATGAGTGAATTGGAAGACATGAAGCAGTTACAGATCACAGATACACGAAACACAGCTTAGGTAGCTTTCCAGAAAGAGGGCTGATGTGACAGGTAAGGACGTACTTGAGGTAGAGACAGGGCAGGAGAATCAATTTTAAAATTTTATATATAAAACTGCTGAATGATTAACACCATGAAAACCTGGCAATGAGCTATGTCTGGTCAGATGCACCTTCCTATTTCTACTCTCAAGACCTACAAATGCTGATTTCTTCATGACATTTCTTTATGGTAATGATGGAGAAACTTCTGGAGACAGCTTGTCACAGAATTAAGTTGTCCAACTTACTCTCCCCATCGGGCTATTGTGAATTTCCTGGTTCCCGACCACCTGCCGGGTTCTGACCATTTACTTCCTTTCCTCTTTTGGAGCCGGTATCCTCCAGGTCCACATTGTTTGCCCTGAACTCCAATAACTACCTTCTTATTCTTCTTGCTTGCCCAATTGCTGGCCCAATGATTAGACTTACTTCTCATATCTATTTATACTCACTTCTGCTTACTTGTTGCTTAGTTTCTGACCTCACTGGCTCGTCTTGAACTTTATTTATGCCTGTTTCTGAAAAAAGAAAAAGTCCTGATGACTGATTCCCTTACCTTGTCAAAATTCTCAACTCTGCTGAATTTCTGGCTTTTCCAGTTCCAAATTCTAGCCAATTTGTAATGCTTGGCTATCCTTTATCACAATCACAGCATTAAGAGTTAACTGTATTTTTCTATTATCAGTTTCATTTCTTATTTTATTCAACTAATTTGTTTTTTAAAAAGTACACATTTCTCAAATGCCTTCTTTCAATGTAAGCTATAGAAAGTCACTCTACTGTCAAACACAAAGTTTACCAAGCAAAATTGCTTTTCCCAATACAGTCTTGTTTATAGGACTTCAAGAACACTTCTACCTAAATAATCTATCACAAAGAATGAAGATTTAATCATTTTGATTTGGTCATAATAAGTTCTCTTTGGGCTGTTACTGATATAAATACATAACTTCTGTATTTGTGTTAACGTTTTGGAGGGTGGCCCTAGTCTAACTAAAAATCATGTTTTTAGTTCTTTGATTTTCTCACATATTTTTTTTTTTTTTTAAGACGCAATCGGGGCTCACTGCAACCTCCGTCTCCCAGGTTCAAGTGATTCTCCTGCCTCAGCCTCTCGAGTAGCTGGGACTACAGGTGCACACCACCTTGCCCAGCTAATTTTTGTATTTTTAGTAGGGACGGGGTTTCACCATATTAGCCAGGATGGTCTCCATCTCTTGACCTCATGATCCACCTGCCTTGGCCTCCCAAAGTGCTGGGATTACAGGCGTGAGCCACCGTGCCCAACCTATATATTGTTTTAATGCTTGCTTTGCATACATGTTTACATTTAAATTTTGCATCACTTTCCAACAGTGATATAAATTCTCATTCTCCTTAATCATTCCTTTTTGTGTCTCTAAAAATGAAGTGTTGGGCACTTAATATCCTCGTATTTTTCTTAGTTCTGTGTCTTAGACATTTCTTCCAGATTTTTAGAACCTTTTCCATTACTATTATAAATAGAAAAATACTAAGATGCCTCCCTCATTTAACTCTTTTGTTTTTAATCTCCAAGAATTCAAATGGTAAAACTAGGTATATTATATAAATGTGTATATATTCTTTGTTTTTTTTCACATTGGACATTTATCGTTAAGTTTTTAAATATTAGGTATAGATAATTATCTGTATGTATGTATGTATGTGTGTTTTTTTATAATTCAAACAATACAGCTATATATAGTGTAAAAAGTGAAAGATCCCTGTAATCATACCCCAGCATAACCAGGGTAAAAAGTTGTTATTTTTCCAAAGTGGTTCTTGCTGTGGGGACACACAAGGAAATAGAGGATACAGCATAGAGTGTCTGGACTTAGGGAACATATACATCTAGTGGTGCTGACAAGTGAAACAGCAAGAGAGAGAAGTCCAAAGAAAAACATAAAAATGTGACAGTGTAATACATGCTGTATCAATTCATGCTGAAGGAATTCAAGTTAATTGGAAAGAATATTATGAGAAAGATAAATCTGAAACTTAGCTTTGAGAAGGAGGCAACATAATGTTAGAAAGAGCCTGAGCTTTGATATAAGGATTCCAACTCCATTTCTGAAATTTATCAGCTGTGTGATCTTGGGCAAGTTCCTTAACTGCTCTGATTTTTTAGTTCCTGCCTGTATAAAATGAGGATAAAGTTCTAAGGTTCTTGTGAGGTTGAAATTAATGTAGTTTTTCATGATAGATACTCAGTAAATAGGTGTTTAAATTCATTATTTACCCACATAATCTGCCACATTTGATATTGTCTTAATATTCTCTAGTGTGTATAAAAATAATATAATGTACTGAAAAATGTAGAAAACATAGTTATAATTTATACAGCCTCAAAGGGAATTTTTATATAATTATATAGCCTCAAAGGGAATTTTTAAATTTTATCCATATTCATCATTTAAAAGGAGATTTAAAAAATTTAAAGAATTTTGAAATAGTAAAGAAATTGAGATTTAGGCTCTATTGATGTGACATATATTAGTCAAACTAAAAAGTCAGATAACGTTTTTTATCTTATAGGATCCTTCAGTGTCTAAAAGATTGCCACAGTTTGTTATGTTAGGGTCAAATCAATGACTATACAGGCACGGCAAGAAAACTAACAAGTGTTTCTGAGTAATGATTATGTTCTTCCCTGAAAACAAAGACAAGCAATTCTTTAAGAAAGCTTAAAACGGCCATTGAACTCTGAACCAAAGCCCAATAATGAATATCAAGCTACCTCCTCAACAAGAAATGTTATCCCAGCAGTGCAGCTGTGAGCTAATTAAACAGCCCAGATCGTTGTGCTAAACTTTAGTACTGCATTTACAGAATTAATTCAGAGGACATGTTATTAAACTCTGGGGTTTATCAGAAGAAGGCAGCCTCTTTTTTTTGAGCAGCATTTAAAAAATTAACATACTGGATAAGCTGCTTATTATAGATGGAGCCTATGACATCCTTCATGTACATGCAAAAACTAAGCAATGAATTTCTAAGCAAAATAATGAAGCTATTGCACTCTGAGACCAAAATGTAAAAATAGTACTTTAGATATCCTGAGAGCACTTTCAAAAAAAATTATATTCTATATGGTTATTTCTAAAGTCCTGAAAGACATACTGATGATGACTAATATGCTAGAATCTAGCATATATATATATATATGTGTGTGTGTGTGTGTGTGTGTGAGAGAGAGAGAGAGAGACAGAGAGAGAGAAATATGTAGCAATTCTATATTTAATTAACTTGGAAATCAGTCATAACTGGCATGTGTAAGACAAGAATATTTTAAATTATTGTGAAGTATAATACTTTCCCTCTTAATTAGTCTTAATAAAACTTGGGCTTTAAAATTTATATCTAGAAATCTAAATCATAAACAAAATTCCTACTTTATTGTAAATGCTGATGGCTGTCATTATTTAAGTTATTATGCATGGGCAATAATGGTAGGAATAAGATACGGAGACATTTATGACTGGAAACTTTGTGGAGGGCATAAAATATGTTACATTATTTTAATTTTGTTGATGTAGTGGACTCAAGAAGATGAAACAAATCAGTGAATTCTTTACAATCCTAGTCACTCATCTTTAAAACAGGGAGAGCGACACTTTTCTTACATTATTTTCAGTACTGCAACAAAATAAAATAGCAGTTTTTGAATAGTTCAATAATTCTAATACTTGTAAAGTAACAGATAAAAATAAGAGAGTCCCGAAATAAAGCAGCATACCTACAACCATCTGCTCTTTGACAAAGTAGAGAAAAACAAGCAACAGAGAAAAGATTCCCTATTCAATAAATGATACTGGCAACACAAAAAGAAAACTTAAGGCCAATATCCTTGATGAATATCAATGCAAAAATCTTCACCAAAATACTGGCAAACTAAATCCAGCAGCACATCAAAAACTGTGTCTACCACAATCAAGTAGGCCTTATTTCTGGGATGCAAGTTTGGTTCAACATATGCAAATCAATAAATGTGATTCATCACATAAACATAAGACAAAAGCCACATGATCACCTCAATAGATGCTGAAAAGCTTTTTATAAAATTCAGCACCCATTTATGTTAAAAACTCTCAATAAACTACGTATTGAAGGAACATACCTGAAAATAAAAAGAACCGTCTATGACAAACCCACATCTAACATCATACTGCATGGGCAAAAGCTGGAAATGTTCCATTGAAAACTGGCACAAGACAAGGATGCCCTCTCTCACCACTCCTATTCAGCACAGTTTTGAAAGTCCTGGCCAGAGCAATCAGTCAAGAGAAAGAAATAAATGGCATCCAAAAAGGAAAAGAAGTCAAACTATTTTTATTTCCAGCTGACATAATTCTGTATCTAGAAAACTCCATAGTCTCAGCTCAAAAGCTACTTAAGCTGATAAACAACTTCAGTGAAATCTCAGGATACAAAATCAATGTACAAAAGTCACTAGCATTCCTATACACCAGCAACAGTCAAGCTGAAAGCCAAATCAGGAACACAATCTCATTCACAATTGTCACAAAAAGAATAAAATACCTAGGAATACAGCTAACAGGGAGGTGAAAGATCTCTGCAAGGAGAACTAGAAAACATTGCTCAAAGATTGATTCAGAAATGACACAGACAAATGGAAAAATATTCCATACTCATGGATAGAAAGAATGCATATCATTAAAATGGCCATACTGCCCAAAGCAATTTATAGATTCAGTGCTGTTACTATCAAACTACTAATGATAGTCTTCACAGAACCAGAAAAATCTATTTTAGAATTCATATGGAACCAAAATAGAGCTCAAATAGCAAAGGCAATTCTAAGCAAAAGGAAGAAAACTGGAAGCATTATGCTACCCAACTTCAAACTATACCACAGAGCTTCAGGAACCAAAACAGCATGGTACAGATACAAAAACAGGCCCACAGACAAATGAAACGGAATAGAGAGCCCAGACAGAAGGCTGCACACTTACCACCCATCTAATCTTTGACAACACTGACAAAAACAGGCAATGGGGAAAAGACTCAGGACTCCTTATTCAATAAAAGGGTACTGGGAGAACTGGCTAGCTATATGCAGAAGATTGAAACTGGACCCCTTCCTTACATCATATACAAAGACCAACTCAAGATGGATTAAAGACTTAAATGTAAAACCCCAAGCTACAAAATCCCTGGAGGACAACCTGGGCAATACCATTCTGGACATAGGAAATGGCAAAGATTTCATGATGAAGACTTCCAAAGCAGTTGCGAAAATTGATAAATGGGATCTAATTGAACTAAAGAGCTTCTGCACAGCAAAAGAAACTATCAACAAAGTAAACAATCGACCTATAGTATGGGAGAAAATATTTGCAAACTACGCATCTGACAAAGGTCTAATATCCAGCATCTATAAATAACTTAAACTTACAAGAAAAAAAACAAACATCTCCATTAAAAAGTGGGCAAAGGACTTAAATAGACACTTTCCAAAAGACATATATGCAGCCAACAATCATATTTTAAAAAGCTCAACATCATGGATCATTTGAGAAATGCAAATCAATCTATGGCCATACCACCCTGAACCCGACCAGTCTCATCTGATCTCGGAAGCTAAGCAGGATCAGGCCTGGTTAGTACTTGGATGGGAGAAATGCCAATCAAAACCAAAATGAGATACCATCTCACACCAGTCAGAATGGCTACATTAAAAAGTCAAAAAATAACATGCTAGTGAGATTATGGAGAAAAACGAATGCTTATACACTGTTGGTGAGAGTGTAAGTTGGTTCAATTATTGTGGAAAACAGTGTGATGATTCCTCAAAGGCCTAAAAACAGAACTACCATTCAACCTAGCAATCCCATTACTGGATATATACCCAAAGGAATACAAATTATTCTACCATAAGGACACATTCTCATGTATGTTCATTGCAGCATGATTCACAACAGCAAAGACATGGAATCAACTTAAATGCCATCAATAGTTGACTGGATAAAGACAATGTGGTACATATACACTATGGAATACTATCAAACCACAAAAAAAGAATGAGATCATGTCATTTGAGAGAACATGGATGGAGCTGGAGGCCATGTTTCTTAGCAAACTAATGCAGAAACAGAAAGCCAAATATTGCATGTTCTTACTTATGAGTAGAAGCCGAATGATGAGAGCACATGGACACATAGAGGAAAACAACAGACACTGGGGCCTACTGGAGGGTGGAGAGTGGGCGAAGGGAAAGGATCAGAAAAAATAACTAATGGGTACTAGGCTTAATACTTGGGTGACAAAATAATCTGTACAACAAACCCCTGTGACATGAGTTTACCTATGTAACAAACATGCACCTGTACCCCTGAACTTAAAATAAAAGTTAAAAAATAAAAACAACAAACCAACAAAACAAATATTATACTAAAAATAATTTTAAAATGGTGCTGGGATAACTGGCTAGCCACATGCAGAAGATTGAAACTGGATCCCTTCCTTACACCATGTACAAAAATCAACTCAAGATGGATTAAAGACTTCAACATAAAAACCTAAAACTGTAAAATCTCTAAAAGATAACCTGGGAAATATCTTTCTGGGCATAGGCCCTGGCAAAGATTTCATGAAAAAGACACCAAAAGCAATTGCAACAAAAACAAAAATTGACAAATGGGACCTAATTAAACTAAAGAGCTTCTGTGCAGCAAAAGAAACTATCAATAGAGTAAACAGACAACCTATAGAATGGGAGAGAATATTTGCAAACTATGAATCCAATAATGGTCTAATATCCAGCATCTATAAGGAACTTAAGCAAATTAACAAGCAAAAAATGAAAAACCAAATTAAAAAGTGGGCAAAGTACACCAGCAGACATTTTTCGAAAGATGTACATGTGACCAACAAACATAGGAAAAAAAGCTCATCATTAATCAATAGAGAAATGCAAATAAAAACCATAATGAGATACCTCTCTCCTCAGTTAGAATGGTATTGCAAAAAAGTAAAAAAATAACATATGCTAGCAAAGTTGAAGAGAAAGGGGGACGTTTGTACACTGTTGGTGGGAGTGTAAATTAGTTTAGCCATTGTGGAAAGCAGTTCGGTGATTTCTCAAAGAACATAGATCAGAACTACCATGCAACCCAGCAGTCCCATTTTGGGTATATACCCACAGGAATATAAATCATCCTGCTATAAAGGCACATGCACTCATACGTTCATAACAGCACTCTCCACAATAGCAAAGCCATAGCATCAACCTAAATGCCCATCAACTAGACTGGATAAAGAAAATGTGGTGTGTATGCACCATAGACTATTACACAGCCATAACAAAGAATGAGATCATGTCCTTTGTAGCAACATGGACGGAGCTGGAGGCAATTATCCTAAGCAAACTGATGCAGGAAGAGAAAACCAAATATCGTATGTTCTCACTTATAAATGGGAGCTAAACACTGAGTACACATGGACACAAAGAAAGGAAAAACAGATACCAGTGCCTTCTTGAGGGTGGAGAGTGGGAGGAGGGAGAGGATCAGGAAAAATAACCAGTGGGTACTATGCTTATTACCTGGGTGATGAAATACTCTGTACACCAAACCCCCAGGACACACAATTTACCTATGTAACAAACCTGCACACGTACCCTTGAACCTAAAATAAAAGTTAAAAAAAGGTAACAAATGAAAATATTTCTGAAAAGCCAGAAGAAGCTTGGAAAAACACTTCATATAGACACACAAACCTCATATACAACACATGCTCCTACTGATAAATTTCGTAGGTAAAAGAAACTAAGTAAGCAGCGGGGTAATGTGAGAGAAATTTTTGACATATCTTCTTAAAAGTAATTTTTAGTTTTCATTTTGATTTATGAAAATTTTAAACTTACAGATAAGTATAGAAAATAATATCCCAGCCACCGTACCTACTTTTGAACTAGAGTGGCAAAGAAAATCTGATGGCAACCTTTTTAGCAGGGTTAACTCAGCTGACTTTAAACCAAAAAAAAAAGCAAGTAGAGGCCAGGCGCGGTGGCTCATGCCTGTAATCCCAGCACTTTGGGAGGCCGAGACGGGGGGATCACGAGGTCAGGAGATCGAGACCATCCTGGCTAACACGGTGAAACCCTGTCTCTACTAAAAATACAAAAAATTAGCCCGGCGCGGTGGCGGGCGCCTGTAGTCCAGCTACTCCGAAGGCTGAGGCAGGAGAATGGCGTGAACCCAGGAGGCGGAGCTTGCAGTGAGCCGAGATCGTGCCACTGCACTCCAGCCTGGGCGACAGAGCGAGACTCCGTCTCAAACAAACAAACAAACAAACAAAAAAGCAAGTAGAGTACACGATATCTGCTCTTATCATTTCACATGGTTCTGTCTGAAAATCAGTTTCTAGTTGGGCCATCAAATCTGTCTTCGAAATAGGAGTACATACTTTGGTCAAGGAGTTGATTTCCTCTCTTAGAGCCTCCAAACTCCAAACTCCTTTCTAAATAATTCTAAGTAGGAAGGAAAGACTTTTTTAAGGATTGGTCTATTAAAGCAAATTAAAAGACAACAAAGAGAAAGTTAATTAGCTTAGTAGATTTTTGTAGCAGTCTTAACATTTTGAGCCAAGACACAGAATTTTACAAATATCCACCCTAGCTCACCCAAACCAGACACTCCCTTGATAAGATGCAATGGTACACTCCTGCCTTTGTCCCTAAACCATTGCTGCAGCTGGTTGATCAGTGGTTGTCTTACTCAAGACACTGAGTACACATAGACACAAAGATGAGTACTCTTCTTTGTGATGAGGACACAAACGAGGCAAGTGGTTGTGGTGGTGAAGATAAAGGGAAATATTAAGGAGTTTGTCCCTATAGGATTCTGATATCAATTGCCACATTTAGGGTGTTTCCTGGAAGAAGGTTTTGAGGCAAAGATTAGATAACTTGATAAAAACGTGATGTTAGCAATTTTTTTCGTGAAGAAGATAGTTTTGAGAGTAAGTGATGATAGAGGAAAGGCAGTGTGAAGCCATCATGGAGTCTTAAGCAGCAGGTGCTTGGATCAGATTTGTTTTTAAAAACGACTCTGACAGCATTATGAATTAATGGTAGCAGGGGGCAGGAATGACCCTCCAGCAAGGCCAGGCTATTTCAGTAATGCAAGTGGAACTGATGAAAACATAAACTAGGCAAGTGGTGGTGGGGGTGAAGGTGAGGAGAAATAAGAAGTTCATCTTGATAGGATTCTGATATCAATTGGATCATCTAGACATGAGTAACCATCTAGACAGATTAAATGTCTTAAGACGTTACAGTTTAAAATGTGCATATACTTTTATTCATAAAAATTATAAGTACAATATATACAGAAAGATAACAAATATTTGAATATGGTATATATAACATTGGTAACAAGCAAGAGAATAATTGAGGCCAAAAATGGCCAATTTAATGAGTAAGACAGAAAAATAGAATTTCCCTTTAGGTGAAATTCTTGGAATATATATATATATACACACACACAAACACACACATATATATATAACATATATATATATATAAAACAAGGATATATATATGTAGTGTATTTAAAAGTTGTATAGGTACAAAAATGTTTATCGTATATGCATATGATTTCTATAATCACTCTGTCTGAACCAAACCCTAAAGATTTAGGTAAAAATAGATCTTGCATATAAATCTCTCTCTATTAAGGCATTTAGTCCATCTGAGGCTAAAATTGTCACATTCAATCAATACCCATTAATGGTGATTGGAAAGAAACTGATCTGGAAAGGAGCCAAATGACAAAATCAGTTTCCAAAAAGAAACAGAGCGTTTATAATAAATACACAAAACACAACTCAGTAAGCATCAAAAATAATTGAGGCCAAAAATGACCAATTCAGTGAGTAATATCTTACTCACTGATAGAAAATATCGAACTCTCATTTCCTTTGGGCCAAATTCTTAAAGCTATTTTTTGTGCCTTTCCATTTGCCCCTTGCTGACCTTTCTGTGTCATCTTTTGAATACTGAACACTCTCTCACTGCCCAGGCTCCCTCTTCCTGGTTTACCGTGGCCCCATTTTCCAACAGACCTAGAGTCTTCCTTTCCATGCTATAAGCCTAAAGTGGTAGGTGATAATGTGAATTTCAGATGCCTCAATCAGTGGGACACATTTTTTTAGTTAGAAAGCAGGCACCCCTTTGGGTGTGTCTCAAATCATAGAACATACAGGGAACTCCCTACTTTTATATGTGTAACACTTTCCTTCTAAAAAGACCAAATGGGACATTATATCTGAATTGCCATTCAATTCTTTTTCTTTATACAAACATTTATCTCTCTACTTGGCCCGTAAAAATAAAAAATAAAAAGTAAGAGGATGTGTAGCAATCGGCCCCTTCACATTCTTGCCAGGATGATGATTCAGGGCCCTAATAGGCACATGACCTTCAGGCTTTCCCCTGTGTCACTTTTCCACTGCATCTCATTTAGTGCATGTGCTAATCCCCAAAAATCCTAAGTGTAATAATTTGTGAAATTTTCTATGACTGTAAAGATGCATAAAGTTTTAATACCCTCCGTGGACAAAAGTCCATTTTCTTTTTTTTTGTTTTTTTTTTGTTTCCTTGTTTTTGCTGATAGTAACTTAATCAGCAAAGAGTAAACTGTTATCCCTTTAATTGATCTCCACTGGTTCATTCATAGGAGGCTTTTAGAAATGCACTTATTATATAATTAACAGAGATTTGTGACTCCTTTGTAAGTCATTGGCCATAAAAGGCTTTGTTTAATAATCACAGTCATGTCTTCTGTTACTCTGTGTCAACAGCACAGTATCACGCTCAGAGACTGCTTTCTTACAGTCTCAGCAATCTCTTTGGTCTTCTGTGCCTCTCCTTAAGTTCTCTCAAGATCTGTTCTCTTCAAGATCCAGGTGCTTCTGCTGTTCTACTCAATTGTTAAAAGAAAGAAAGAGAGAGAGAGAGAAAGAAAGAAAGCATCATAATTTTTAAGAAGATTGGAATCACCAGGACTTGTTTTCTTACCCATTTCTCTCTTACTTCTGTAATACTCATATTCTGTGGCTTTAGAGAAGTCCTCCTACTCTGAGATTAAAAACTCTAATTTGTAACTTAAGCCATTATAAAATGTATGCTAGAGGATAACTCTGGTTTTTAAATATGGTACTTATAAATACAGCATTATTAGAAGTCAAGAATGTTTCCAACTTCTGTGTTTGTCATGTATTTGTCTAGGCCTCTATAGTAAACTGCTTTACCCTTGACCTCTAGCTACGTTTTCTCCTCCTTCTTCTAATTGCTCCAAGCTTTCTTCTTAGGTCATTGCAAGCTGTCCTACTTCTTCCCTGGTACGCTTATGTTCTGTATACTTGGACTGCCTGCCTGTTCTCAGTTTATTTCTCATCCTTATTTGGAAAGTACAGAACTTGAGAATGGTAAACAAAATCGACATTCTTTGTTATTTGGTAGGCAAGTAGCTAATTTAAGAATTAAAATAGAAGTATAAATTATTATAAGAGTTATAAGTGGTTGAGTGCCAATTTTGTGCTTTTAGCTGTAGAAAAGAAAATCATTTTCTTACAAAACTGTGACTATATACTGTTGGTAATAAAATATTCATGCTAATCATGTTCATAAGATTGTAACAGAAATGCTGATATTCTAATATCTCCATTTCTCCCCCTATGGTACTTAGTAAACTATGGAACTAGATACTAGTCTAGAGCATTTTTTTCTTTCTCATATTATATTATAGGTCATTCTAATACTAATTGTAACTAAAAAGTAAGCATTTTCTAAAACTATTTCTATTACCAATGAAAAATTGTGTTGAATGCTAATACTAATTATTTGTCAATGGTAACCTTTTGTTAAAAGAATTAATTCTTTTGTTCATACTAGGCAGGACAGAAACTGAACTGGCAAGAGAGACAGATAAATCTAAATTTCTGTAGCACTTTTTTCTCTCAATATAAATATTTAATTATGTAATGAGAAATTCTTCTGAAAAATTGTGACATACAATGGGATTGATTCTTTCTCTGTAAGTAGGGCACTAGTCATGTATCTGAGAAAGAAATTAAAACTTTTAAAGTATTTTAAAGTGATGGATCTATTCTAGGCACTTTAAAATATTCTCTTTAATTGTCACTGTACCCTACAAACTAGATATTATCATCCCTATTTCACAGATGAGTAATTAAGGTGAAATAACTTGCCCACAGCTGCACAGTTAATACTAGGAAGAGCCAGAGGTATGACACAGGGCTGATTCTAAAGCTCATGTCCTTTCCATCTTCTTAAAATAGGCCCCTCTGCTCATTCTTCAGGAGAAAATCAGCCTTGTGATATATTATAATACCTACCACGAGAGCCTTGTGGTTTGGTGGATAAGGATGTGGGATCTGAGGTTAAACTGAATTTGGAGCTCAATCCTGTCACTCACTGATTGTGTAATCTTGAACATTACTTGATGTCTCTGCGCTTCAATTTCGTCATCTGTAAAAATGGGGTGATAACAATAATATCCACTCAGTAGTGTGGTTTGTAAGGACTAAATGAGGGAATACACATAAAGTTCTCAATAAAGTGGTGAATACATAGTGTTCAATGGACATTTTCCAGGAGTTTGTTCTCCCTATAAAAGTTGGTCTTTTTGTGGGTAGAGAAAAGATGTATGGGTTGTAAATTCCTTTCTTCTTAGCCACTTATGTCTGGCTGATTTGGAAATCACTGCTTGTTTTAGATCCCTGCCAGATTTTACATGTTCATTTTTTTTTTCCTTTCATGCATCGTAGAAGATTAAAAATGCCCATAAATTCTTTGCTAATTCACCCTTTGAGAAGGTTTTCCTTCTCTTGAATATATGCTAGACTTAGTGACTTACTTGATAAATAGAATATTGCAGAGTGGGACTTTTAAGGCTAAATAAAAGGAGTCTTGCATCTTTTGTCCACATCTCTTTGAATGCTTCTCTGGGAGTCCTCAAGCATCAAGTGAGAAGTCTGACTGCCTTGAAATGTTGGAGAGGCCATGTGTAGGCACTCTGGTCATCAGATCCAGCTAAGTCAAGTTTTCCAGTCATCCCTGCCAAAGTATCAGACGTCCAAGGAAAGCTGTTTTGGACCCTCCAGACCAATCTGGATATCACTGAAGATGCTTAGTTGACAGAAGAATCTCCCAGCTGAGCCCTGCTTTAATTCCTGACCCCCAAAATTATGAGATATAATGAAATGGTTGTTGTTTTAAGCCACTACATTTTGGGGTAATTTGTTACACAGAATAACAGAAACATGCATTTATTTATTTTAAAAGAAACTCCTGTGTGAAAAACTCTTCTAGGTAGTGGGGAATGATGCATCTATGAACAACTTTAGCATGGTCACTGATCTCATGAAGGTTACTGTCTTAGCCAGGGTTCTCCAGAGAAACAGAACCAACAAGATAAGTATATACAGGCATGTTTATATAAAAGGAGATTTATTATAGGAATTGGTTCACATAGTTATGGAGGTCAAGAAGTCCAACAATCTGCTGTTTGCAAGCTGAGAAACAAAGAAAGCCAGTGGTGGAATTTAGTCAGAGGCCAAAGACCTGAGAATTGGGGTATGTGTGAGGGAATGAGCAGATAGTGTAAATCCCAGTCTGAGTCAGATATCTCAAGAACCGGGAACACCAGTGTCCAAGTGTAGGAGAAAATGGATGTCTTAGCTCAAACAGAGAAAGCAAATTCGCCCTTCCTTTGCCTTTTTATTCTATTCAGACCCTCAATAGATTGGATAATGCCCCGTTCACATTGGGGACAGTCATCTGCTGTACTCAGATCACCAGTTCAAATGCAAATATTGCTAATACCTACTATTTGAATTAAAATTCCTTTAAGATTCAGTAAATAGATCTGATAAGAAAATATTTCTGGCTACTTGCTATTCCTTTCCTTTGAGCCAAAATGATCCTATAGAATATGATCATTCATTCCCCTTACTCATCAGACTTAGCCCTAATTTTTTTTCTGTTCCCCCAATCAAATTCATCCTGAAACAATAAGAATTTTCCAGTATTTAGGATATTCAAAAGGATATATTGTTCACTTTAATGAAAATACCAAAAAAGGAATGTCAAAAATATTTTTAACAGTAGTAGTGGCAAAGCCAGCATGGGTGCAGGGCCTCCTGAGGTGACTCGTTTGAAAGAAACATCATTCATTTGGATGTTCAAGTAATGTTATATTTTTTAAAGAAACAATTACACTATGCTATCATCATGCCATATTTTGTGGGTGTTCATGCGTGTGAGCTTGATTTCATTTGTGCTCATCTTTTCGACTATTTTCCATGTGCCAGTGATTTTTTCAAATGTGTCTTCTACTTCAAATTTCTGACTGATCTCTTATTATTTATATCTCTGAATTTCCCCAAGCCCTAAAATTCTGTTTATTCTATCTAGGCTTAGCTAATTTTCTCCTCTTCCCAAACATTTACTTCTCCTTTAATTTCTACTGAATGAATGGTATGGTAACCAGCTTGGTTGCCTAAGGTAAAAATGTGGATGTCATCTTGGATACCTTCTGCTTTCTCAACACTCACAATGAATTTCTCATCAAATCTGGTTGATTCTACTTTAAAAATATATCTTGAATTTCCAATAACCCTCCCCAATTACAATTGCCTTGATTCATGATTTTATGTCTCTTGCTAGACTACTGTCCCTTCTGCCTGGAATGCTGTTACTCACTTTGACTCCATGGTGAACATGTTTTTCAAGACTCGGTTTAAGCTCATCCCTTCCGTATTCCATAGCATCATGTTCATGCCTCTGAAGCAGCCTTAAGCACATTGTAGTATTATTCATTTATATTGAGGTCTATCTTCAACTTTTTTCACAGCTTAGTATAGACATGACATTTTATTTATTCATTCAACAAGTATATATTAAACATGGGACAGGCAGACTGCTTGATTCTGCTGTACAAAACAGATAAGATCTCAGACCTTGTGGGTCATACAACACGGTGAGGGAGATAGATAATAAAATAAATAATTACAGTAAAGGGTAATGAAGATAATAATAGGTGGATGATAGGAGGCCATGACAGTATGTAATATATTATATGGGATAAGAAAAGTGTTTACCTGAGGCGGTAACATTTAATCTGAGACCTGAAAGGTGTGTTAGAGTCAGCCAGATTTAAGGATGAGAAGATGGGACTAGGAGGGAGCATATTTCTTTCAGAGGAAATAACACATGCAAAGACCCAGAGGTCACAGAGTACTGATCAAAGCCCTTGAAAGTTTGCTTGATATCCTGTCTTATAGGAAAAAAAATTTTTTTAAATGAAATCAAAGCCATTGAAGGGATTGGAAAAATAATGTAAAGCTATCAATAAATATTTATTGAATGAATAAAGTGTGGGGACATGAGTCCGTCTATAATACTGAGTTTACTAAAGAACATTAAACTTTTTTGAGTTAAATTGTACAAAAAACTTTTAAATTTGTTTGTGGACTTCCCTATACTCTTAAACAGAAATCACCTAATTATACTTTTATTTGAAAATTTAAGCAAACCAGTAATAATTCCAGTTTGCATTGATGCAACAGCCATTTTTAGTTGTCTATTTCATATCCACTCTAATCTCTGTTCTCCCTTATTAAGAAAACCTCCTTTTCTTGGGGTTGCAAAGGCAATTGACTGTGATTGCTCTAGACCTGTGATATCTAATATACTAACCACTAGCCACATGTGGCTGCAGAGCATGTGAAATAAGGCTAGTCTGTGGCTGGCTTCACCACCTGCTGATTGAAGAGCCCCAAAGTCTTAAGGAAACATAGGCAGTAGCCAGGTAGTGGTTATAGTAAGCCTTGGGCAAGACCGAGTGCTGTGTTGGCAGGTCTGACCCAGTGCAGTCCCAATAGTGGTGGCCATAGAAGTGCTGTGACATCTCTCCCCCAGCCCCAGGCAGCTCAGCAGAGAGAGAGAAACTCTGTTTGGGAGAAAGGGAAGAAAACAATAGTTTCTGTCTGGCAATCCAGATAATTCTTCCTGATCTTATCCAAGACCACCAAGGCAGTACCTCTATAAGTGTGCAAGAACTAGTGTTACTGGGCTTGGGGTGCCCCCTAATGCAGATACAGCTGCAGTAAACAAAAACTTAGATAACAACAATTAAGTCCCTTTGAATATCTGGAAAGCCTTCCTTCCCAAGAAGGACAGGTACAAATAAGCCTAGACTGCGAAGACTACAATAAATATCTAACTCTTCAATGCCCAAACACTGACAAACATCCACAAGCATCAAGACCATCCAGGCAGACATGACCATACCAAACAAATGAAATATGTCACCAGGGGCCAGTCCCGGAGAGACAGAGATATGTGACCTTTCAGACAGAGAATTCAAAATAGCTGTTTTGAGAAAACTCAAAGAAATTTAAGATAACCCAGAGAAGGAATTTAGGATAAAAAGAATCAAGTAGAAATTCTGGAGTTGAAAAATGCAAACGACATACTGAAGAATGCATCAGAGTCTTCTGTATCAGGAATGATCAAGCAGAAGAAAGAATTAGTGAGCTTGGAGACAGGCTATTGGAAAATACACAGTCAGAGGAGACAAAAGAAAAATGAATAAGAAGGAATGAATCACATATACAAGATCTAGAAAATAGCCTCAAAAGGGCAAATCTAAGAGTTATTGGTTTTAAACAGGAGGTAGAGAGAAAGATAGAGATAGAAAGTTTATTCAAAGGGATAGGCCAGGTGTGGCGGCTCACGCCTGTAAACCTAGCACTTTGGGAGACCAAGGTGGGTGGATCTCTTGAGGTCAGGAGTTCAAGACCAGCCTGGCCAACATAGTGAAACCCTGTCTCTACTAAAAATAAAAAAATTAGCAGGGCATGGTGGCATGTACCTGTAATCCCAGCAACTTGGGAGGCTGAGGCAGGAGAATCCTTTGAACCTGGGAGGTGGAGGTTGCAGTGAGCCAAGATTGTGCCACTGCACTCCAGCCTGGGTAACAGTTGAGCAAGACTCCGTCTCAAAAAAGTAAAAATAAAAATAAATAAATAAAATATATAAATAAAATGAAACATAAAGCATAAAACAAAGGGATAATAACAGAGGACTTTCTAAACCTAGAGAAATCAATATTCAAGTACAAGCAGTTTATAGAACACCAAGCAGATTTAACCCAAAGAAGACTACCCCAAGGCATTTAATAATCAAAGTTCCAAAGGTCAAAGTAAAGTAAGGATCCTAAAAGCAGCAAGAGAAAAGAAACAAATAATATAAAATGGAGCTCTAATAGATCTGGCAGTAGACTTTTCAGTGGAAACATTACAGGACAAAAGAGAGTGACATGACATATTTAAGTGTTGAAGAAAAAAACCTTTTACCTCACAGTGTTATACTGGTGAAAGTATCCTTCAAACATGAGGGAGAAATTATTTCCCAGACAAACAAAAACTGAGGGATTTGATCAACAACAGACTGTTCTACAAGAAATGCTAAAAGGAATACTTCAATCAGAAAGAAAAGGGTGTTAATGAGCAATCAAAATCATCTGTAGGTACAAAACTCACTAGTGATAGTAAGTTCACAGAAAAACAGAGAATATTATAGCACTGTAATTGTAGTGTGTGAACTACTCATATTCTAAGTTGAAAGACAAAAAGATATCAATTAAGAATAATAACTTCAACAAGTTTTCAAGACATAAACAGTACAATAAGATATGAATAGAAACAACAAAGTAAAAAAGACAGGGAGACCAAATTACAGTTTTTATTAGTTTTCTTTTTACTTGTTTGTTTGTATGTTTATGCAATCAGTGTTAAGTTGTCATCAGTTTAAATAATGGGTTATATAATTTGCAAGCCTTGTAGTAACCTGAAATCTAAAAACATACAATGGATACACAAAAAATAAAAAGCAAGAAACTAAAACATATCACCAGAGAAAATCACCTTCACCATAAAGCAGTCAGAATGAAAGAGAAGACCACAAAACAAACAGATAACAAATAATAAAATGGCAGAAGTAAGTTCTTATTTATCAATATATTATTGATAACATTGAACATAAATGGACTAAACTCTCAGACCAAAAGACATGGAGTAGCTGAACATATTTTTTTAAAATGACCCAATGATCTGTTGCCTACAAGAAACACACTTCACCTATAAAGACATAGACTGAAAATAAAGAGATGGAAAAAATATTCCACACCAATGAAAACCAAAAAAGAAAAAAAGAGCAGGAGTAGCTATATGTATATCAGACAAAATTGATTTCAAGATGAGAAGTATTAAAAGAGGCAAAGAAGGTAATTATATAATGATAAAGGGGTCAATTCAGTAAGAGTATATAGCAATTATAAATATATATGTACTCAAACACTGGAGTACTAGATATATAAAGCAAATATTATTAGAGCTAAAGGTAAAGAGACAGACCCTCAATACTATAACAGCTAGAGACTTCAACACTCCACTTTTAGCATTGAACAGATCATCCAGACAGAAAATCAACAAACACTGAACTTAATCTGCACTATAGACCAAATGAACCTGATAGATATTTACAGAACATTTCATCCAAGAGCTGCAGAATATACATTCTTCTCCTCAGCATATGGATCATTCTCAATAATAAACCATATGCTAGGCCTCAAAACAATTCTTAAAACAATTGAAATAATGTCAGGTATTTTCTATGACCACAATGGAATAAAACTAGAAATCAACAACAGGAGGAATTTTGAAAACTATGCAAATACATGGAAATTAAACAATAGGTTCCTGAATGAAAAGATAAAGAAGAAAATTAAAAAATTTCTTGAAGCAAATTATAATGGTAACACAACATACCAAAACCTATGGGAAACAGCAAAAGCAGTACTAAGAAGGTAGTTTATGGCTATAAGTGCCTACATCAAAAAAGAAAAGAAGAAAAATTTCAAATAAGCAACCTAACAATATATCTTAAAGAACTATAAAAGCAAGAGCAAACCAAACCCAAAGTTAGTAGTGGGAAATAAATAACAAAGATCAGAGCAGAAATAAATAAAATTGAAATGAAGAAAACAATACAAAAGATCAAAGAAACAAAAACTTTTTTGAAAAGATAAAAAAAATTGACAAACTTTTAGCCAGAATAACTAAGAAAAAAAGAGAGAAGACCCAAATAAATCAGAGATTAAAAAAGAAAACATTACAACCAGTACCACAGACATTCAAAGGATCATTAGAGGTTACTATGAACAACTATATGTCAATAAATTGGAAAACCTAGAAGTGGATAAATTCCTAGACACACACAACCTACACAGATTGAACCATGAAGAAATCCACAACCTGATCTGACCAATAACATGTAACAAGATCAAAGTCATAATAAAAAGTCTGCCAGCTGAAAGTCTGGACACAAGGCCATCACTGCTGAATTTTACCAAACACTTAAAAGAAGAACTAATGCCATTCCTAATAAGAGTATTCCCAAAAAAGAGGCAGAGGGAATACTTCCACACTCACTCTGTGAGGACGGTATTACCCTGTTACCAAAACCAGACAAAGACACCTTAAAAAAAAGAAAAGAAAAATAAAGGCCAATATTTCTGATGGACATTGATGCAAAAATCTTCAACAAAATACTAGGAAACTGAATTCAATAACACATTAAAACAATCATTTATCATGAGCAAGTGGGATTTATCCCAGGGATGCAAGGATGGTTCAATATCTGCAAATCAATCAATGTGATAAATCATATTAACAGAATGAAGAACAAAAACCATATGATCATTTCAATTGATTCTGAAAAAGCATTTGCTAAAAATCAACATCCCTTCATGAAAAAAACTATCGAAAAACTGGGTACAGAAGGAACATACCTCAATATAATAAAAGCCATATTTGACAAACCCACAGCTAGTATCATAATGAATAGGAAAAAATGAAAACCTTTCCCCTAAGATCTGGAATATGATAAGGATGCCTGTTTTCACCACTATTATTCAACATGTACTGGAAGTTCTAGCTAGAGCAATCAGAAGAGATAAAGAAATAAATGGCATTCAAATTGGAAAGGAATAAGTCAAATTATCCTTGTTTGCAGATGATATGATTTTATATTTGGAAAAACCTAAAGACTCCATTAAAAAGTATTAGATCTGATAAACAAATTCAGTCAAATGGCAGGATACAAAATCAACATACAAAAATAAGTAGCACTTCTATATGCCTGCAGCAAACAATCTGAAAAAGAAATAAAAAAGTAATTCCATTTACAATAGCTACAAATAAAGTTAAATACCCCGGAATTAACTTAACCAAATAAGTGAAAGTTCACTATGATGAAAACTATAAAATATCGATGCAAGAAATTGAAGAAGACAGAAAAAAATGGAAAGATATTCCATGTTCATGGATTGGAAGAATATTGTTAAAATGTTCATACTACCTAAAGCAATCTACAGATTCAATGCAATCCCTATCAGAATACCAATGACACTCTTCACAGAAATAAGAAAAATAATCCTAAAATTTATACAGAATCACAAAAGACCTAGAATAGCCAAAGCTATCCTGAGCAAACAGAACAAAACTGGAGGAATCATATTACCTGACTTAAAGTTAAACTACAGAACTATTATAACCAAAACAGCATGGTGCTGGCTTAAAAATAGACACATAAACCAATGGAACAGAATAAAGAACCTAGAAATAGATCCTTACATATACGGTGAACTCATTTTTTACAAAGGTGTCAAGAACCTATATTGGGGAAAGGACAGTCTCTTCAATAAATAGTGCTGGGAAAACTAGATATCCATATACAGATGAATAAAACTAGACCTCTATCTTTCACTATATACAAAAATCAAATCAAAATGGATTACAGACTTAAATCTAAGGCCTCAAACTATGAAACTACTGCAAGAAAATATTTGGGAAACTTTCCAGGGCATTGGACAGGGCATAGATTTCTTGAGTAATATCCCACAAGCATAGGCAATCAAAGCACAAGTGGACAAATGGGATCACATCAAGTTAAAAAGCTTCTGCCTGGCAAAGAAAACAATCAATGAAGTGAAGATACAACCCACAGAATGGGAGAAAACATCTGCAAACTATGTGTCTGACGACAAGATTCATAACCAGAATACATAAGAAACTGAAACAACCTAAGAAAAAATACAATAATCCAATTAAAAAATGGGCAAAAGATCTGAATACACATTTCTCAAAAGAAGAAATAGAAATGGCAAACAGTGATATGAAAAGGTGCTCAACATCGTTGATCATCAGAGAAATGCAAATCAAAACTACAATGAGATATTATCTCACCCCAGTTAAAATGGCTTTTACCCAAGGCAATAACAAATGCTGGTGAGGATAAAGAGAAAGGGGAACTTTTGTACATTGTTGGTGGGAATGCAAATTAGTACAGCCACCATGAAAAACAACATAGAAGTTCTTCTAAAAACTAAAAATAGCACTATCATATGATTCAGCAATCCCACTGCTAGATATATCCCTCAAAGAAAGGAAATAAGTATATTGAAAAGATATTTGCACTCATGTTTATTCCAGCACTATTCACAACAGCCAAGATTTGGAAGCAACCTAACCAACAGATGAATAGATAATAAAAACGTGGTTCATATATACAAACAGTACTATTCAGCCATTAAAAATGAGATCCTGTCATTTGCAACAACATGGACGGAACTGGAGGTCATTATGTTAAGTGAAATAAGTCAGGCACAGAAAGACAAACTTTGCATGTTCTGACTTATTTGTGGGAGCTAAAAATTAAAACAATTTGAACTTGTGGAAATAGCAGAATGACGGTTACCAGAGGCTGGGAAAAGCAGTGGGGTTTGGGTGGGGGCAAAGAAGTATGGTTAATGGGTACAAAAAATAGTTGGGGCCGGACGCGGTGGCTCATGCCTGTAATCCCAGCACTTTGGGAGGCCGAGGCAGGCAGATCATGAGGTCAGGAGATTGGGACCATCCTGGCTAACACAGTGAAACCCCGTCTCTACTAAAAATACAAAAAATTGGCCAGGCGTGGTGGTGGGCGCCTGTAGTCCCAGCTACTCGGGAGGCTGAGGCAGGAGAATGGCGTGAACCCGGGAGGCGGAGCTTGCAGTGAGCCAAGATCGTGCCACTGCACTCCAGCCTGGGCAACAGAGCAAGACTCCATCTCAAAAAAAAAAAAAAATGTTGGAAAGAGTGAACAAGGTCTAGTACCACAACAGGGTGACTATGGTCAATAATAATTTAATAGTACAATTTAAAATAAAGAGCATAAGTAGATTGTTTGTAACACAAAGTATAAATGCTGGAAGTGATGAATACCTCATTTACTCTGATGTGATTATTACACATTGTATGCCTGTATCAAATTATCCCATACACCCCATAAATATAATACACCCTACTATGTACCCACAAAAATTAAAAATTAAAAAAGAAAGCAAAAGAAAGAAATAAGGCTAGTCTGAAATGATATGTTGTAAGTATAAAATATACACTGGAGTGCAAAAACTATAAAATGTAAAATATGCTATTAATAACTTTTGTATTATTTGCTTGTTGAAATAATATTATAAATGTTAGATTAAAATATATTATGAAAATTAATTCACCTGCTTCATTTTACGTAAAAAATGCCTACTAGTAAATTACATATGTGGTTTACATAATATATGTATTAGAAAGCACTGAATTAGGCCATTGAAAACAATCCTGCTTTTCTTTTCCCTTTCCCAGCTTCCCTCAAAGGTAAGTATGACCATAGGATCCAATTCTGGACAATGAGACCTGAACAGAATTCTAGGTGTGTTCTGGGAAAGTTTGGTTTTGTTTTGTTTTTAACTCCTGGTAAGGATTGAAACTGCATTGCCCTTTTGCTTTCCAGCTTCTTTCCCCCACTGAATTGTGGAGATAATAGCAAGTGGACACATGGGTTATTAAAAATATTTTTAAAACATTTTTAATGATTCAATATTTTTGGGAGAAAGGCTAATAGAATCGCATAGATTTTTGTCTTTGACAATATTGATTCATTGCTACTATATAAGAAAAATGGCATCCTATTTATGTAAACTACTATTGGTTCTGCATTCTATTTCTTATAGCCAGACAAGTTATTAACTAATACAATTGTATCTGATATTATCCTCAGGGTGGATTAGATTGTGTGGAACCGTTATGCCTGTTCTCAGCACCCTCTGACTGCTGTGTATTTACATCTGCTTTTTAAACAATAATTTTTTTAAATTATCTTTTGTTGGGTACAGTATTCTATAAATGCCAATTAGGTTAAGTTGTTTTATAGTGTTGTTCAAGTCTTCCCTATTTGCACTGCTTTTATCCATTAATTTGATTAATTATTGAAAGGGAGGTGTCAAAATCTCCAGCTATAATTGTGATTTGACTACTACTCTCCTTGGAGCTCTATCAGTTTTTTGCTTCATAGATTTTGAAGCTTTGTTATCAGGTGCATAAAAGTGTGGTGTGGTTATATCCTCCTGATATATATATATATATATATATATATATATATATATATATATATATATATATATCCAATATAATCAATGCTTTTTCTTATTATGGAATGACCTTCTTTATCTCTGATAATATTTTTGTTCTAAAAAATCTACTTTGTCTAATATTAATATAGCCACTTCACCTTTTTTTGTTTAGTGTTATCATGGTGTATCTTTTCCTATTGTTTTACTTTTAACCTATTTATGTTTTTTATATTTAAAGTGGGTTTCTGTAAACAAGTGGTTGGATTCTGCTGTTGTACTCAAACTGGCCATTTTGGCTGCTAACTTAGGATGTTTAGGACATTTACATTTAATGTGATTATTGGTATGGTTGGGTTTAAATCTGCCTTGTAACTATTTCAATTTTCTTCATCTGTTTTCCACTTCTCTTTTTCCTTTTTTTTTGGTTTGTTTTTACTTTATGTTGAATATTATTTTATGCTTTCATTTTATCTCATTTGTTGCTTATATTACCTTAACTCAGGAAGACCGCAAATCTCTACTCGTTTCTCTCCCACTGGGTCATGACCTAGAAACTTTTTTAGCCAGTAAGCTGGGGCAATAACAGGGCTCAACTTGTTTGTCTCTTGTCTCTCAGAAATCACTGCCTTTCATTGCCTGGTGTTTAATGTCTTGAAAACCATTCTCATATATTTTGTCTGGTTTTTTAATGGTTTCAGGTGGGAGGGTAAATCTGGTCTGTGTTACTCCATTTTCACTGGAAGTAGAAGTCTCCTTCATTATCTTTTTGATATAAGATTGATTACATACAAAAAATTGACATGTAAATAATGAAATGTAATGTAAGTATCTGCTTGTTTTACTTTTTTCTGTTACCTCCCTTCTTTTCAAGGGGTGTGTGAGCTTTCACTTGTAACGATACAATTGTTTCTTCTCTTTCTTTTATACACCACCACCAAACAATTCAGATGTTCTGCAATTCAAGCTTTAAAAATATACCCCAAATTGATCACATCTACTGTCAGTGCTTCCCAGGTTAAGCCACCATCATCTCTGGAAACTACTGCAATGGCCACTTAACTTGTTTCCTGCATCTATCCCTCAGCTCTCCCAGTCTGTCCCCAAATATCAACTAATTTTTTTCTTATGTTTAAAATTATACTATAATTTGTAGTGATAAACACATATATTTAATATACCATTCTGTGAGTTTTAACAAAGGCAGATATAAACCTTTCTATCATTTTAGAAAGTTCTCTCATGTCCCTTTTTAGTCAGTTCCCACTCCACCCACAAGAGACAATGACTGTTCTGATTTCTATTAGATTAGTTTTGCTTTTTCTAGAATCACTAATTATGTATTATTTTGTGTCTAGTTTCTTTAACTCAGTATAATTTTTTAAGATTCATTCATATGGTTGTGTGTATTGGTTATGTTTCTTTGTATTTTTGAGTACTAATCCACTGCACAACTGCACAATAATTTGTTTATCATTCTTTTATTAGTGAGTACCTAGGCTGTTTTCAGTCTTTGGCTATTATAAAGTTGCTATAAATATTCGTATAAAAGTGTTTTTGTGAACATATGCTTTTATTTCTCCTGAGTAAATATCTAGAAGTAGAAATTCTAGGTCATTGGGTAGGTATATGTTTAACTTCATAAGAAACTGCCGAGCCATTTTAAAAAGTGGTTGTACCATTTTACTCTTCCATTGATGATTTATGGGGGTACAGACCATTTCATATTCTTTGCAACATTGGATATTGTCAGTCTTTTTAACTTTAGCCATTCTAATAGGTATGTAGTGCAATCTAATTTTGATTTAAATTCCATTTCTTGATTAACAATGTTGAATCCTTTTTTATGTGCTTATTGGCTATTCATGTTTGTCCTCTATAAAGTCTCTTTTCAAATCTTTTCCTCATGCTAAAAAAGGATGTGTGATGTCTTTTTATTATTGAGTTGTAGAAGTTTCTTATAGAGTCTAAATGCAAGTACTTTCTTAGATACATTTTGCAAATATTTTCTCCCAGTCTGTAACTTGCTTATTTTTGTTGGTGTCCTTTGACAAGCACAAGTTTTTGATTTTGTTGAAGACCAATTTATCAAATTTTTATTTTATGGTTATATTTTCTGTGTTGTGCTACAAAATTCTTGTCTATCCTATGTCATACAAATATTCTGCTATGTTTTCTTCCAGAAACTTTATAGCATTAGTTTACATATGGGTATTTGATCCATCTTGAATACAGTTTTGCATATGATATGAGGTAGGTTTAAGATTTATTTATTTCCGCAGAGATATGCAATTTTTCCAGCAACATTTTTAAAAAAGAATTTTGTTTCTTCACTGAATTGTTTTTGAGGCCTTGGTCAAAAATCAGTTGACCAGGTAACTGTGGCTTTATTTGACTCTCTATTCTGTTCTACTGGTATATTTGTGTATCCCTACACTGATACTACGCTCTTTTGACCACTGTTGCTTCCTAGTAAGTCTTGAAATCAATTAATGTAACTTCTTCAATTTTTTTCTCATTTTTCAAGATAATTTTAGCTAGTTTAGGTTGTTTGCATTTCTATATACATTTTTGAATCAGCTTGTCAATTACGTTTCTTTTTTTGAGACAAAGTCTTGCTCTGCAACCCAGGCTGGAGTGCAGTGGTACAGTCTCGACTCACTGTAGCTTCGACTTCCCAGGTTCAAGGGATCCTCCCACCTCGGCCTCCCTAGCAGTTGAGACCACAGGCACATGCCAACACACCTGGCTAATTTTTGTATTTTTTGTAGAGACGGGGTTTCACAAAGTTGCCCAGGCTGGTCTTGAACTCTTGGACTCAAGTGATCCACCCACCTCAGCCTCCCAAAGTGTTGGGATTACAGGCACCTGGCAGCTTGTCAAGCTTTATTAAAAAAAAAATTCCCTGGAATTTTGATTCAGATTACATTTTAGTCTATTGATTAAATTTGGGGAGAATTGCCATCTTAACAATATGAGTTGTCCAATTCATGAACATAGGTTATTTCTTTACTTATTTAGGCTTAATTTCTCTCAGAAATGAGTTTTAGTTTTCCATGGGGAGGTCTTATACACCAACTATTAAATTTCTCCCTATTTTATATATTTTTGTTACTATTATAAATGGTATATTTAAATATTCTTATTTTTAATGTTTGTTACTAATATATAGAAATGTTATTAGTTTTTTGGACATTGATATATCACGTGGACTTGCTTAATTCATTTCTGGCTCTAGTAGCTTTATTTATTTATTTATTTATTTTTCAGATTCCTTAGGATTATCTGTATACACAATAATGTTGTGGCAAATAAAGACAGTTTTACTTCTTCCTTTCCAAAATGTATGCTCTCTTTTTTTTTTTCTTGACTTACGACAGTGGCTAGAATCTATATAGTACCTTGCTGAATAGAAGTAGCAAGAAAGAACATCCTTGCTTTTCTCTTAATCTTGGGGCAAAAGCTTTCAGCCTTTTATCATTAAGTATGATGGTAGCTTATATTGCTGGACTTATATATAATTACATATTGCAGGATTTGATTTGTTAATATTTCTATAGAATCATTTTCATCTTTATTCATGAAGGCTATTACCTGTACTTTTATTTTCTTGTAAAGTTCTTGTATGATTTTGAAATCAGGGTTATTCTGGCTTCATAAAATGGTCTCTGAATTATTCTTTCCTCCTTTATTTTCTGGAAGGGTCTGTGTAACATCAGTGATATTTTTTTTTAATGTTTGATGAAATTTACCAGTGAAGCATCACAAGTTTCAATTGCCTTAGTAGCCCTCAAATTCAATCTCTTTTTCCTCCATCTAGCAAAAGACTCTGTTCAACATTTGGGCTCCACTTTGCTGTGCTGGGTTGAGAAAGTGCCCTCAGACAGAAAGCTAGGGAGAATGGAGGGTTTACTTTGTGTTTTCCTGCACTCAGGGATTATAGCCATGCAGGCCTGATTGTCCAATGCCTGGAAACTTTTGCTTCATATTTTGTCCAGTTTTATGGTTATGTATGGCTGAAGCATAAAGCCAGTGGCCATTTTTTCTATCATAGTCAGAACTGAAGGTTTAGAGTGATGTTTTGTAATTAAAAACACATTGTGTTAGCTTTTGGCTCCAAACTCACCGTCCAAATGGAGTGCCAACTTATTGCAAGCAAAATTCAGATTTTTTTTCTATGGCCAATAAGACCACACATGAGCTGGCCTCCTACTACCTATCTATCTCATCTACCACCATCCTTCCCTTCACTTTGCTCCAGCCATGCTGGACTTCCTGCTATCCATTAACATACCAAGCTTTTCCACTTGTTCACTCTGCCTGTAAAGCTATTCCCCAAGATGCTCCCATGATTTACTCACTCACTTTATTCGTGTCTCAGTTCAAATGTTACCTCCACAGTGAGGCCTTCCCTGAACACTGTGACAGAGAACTCTTGCACCATTTTCATACTCTATCGTCTGATCACGCTTTACATACGTTCATAAGTCTCAGTGCTTTTTGAATGTATATTATACATTTTCCATTTACAACTTTCTGTTGCAACTTTTCAACTGTATTTTTGTAGCTCAAAACAGCCATAGACAATATTTAAATAAATGGATGTGGCTATGTTCTAACATAATTTTATTCACAAATAAAAGCGAGCTGTAGTTTGCCAACTCCTGGTCCAGACTATCAATACATTGTCTCTGACTTATACATATACGACCTAAAATTATCTCATATGTAAAAATGATTTTTTTTTTCTTTTTTTCTGAGACGGAGTCTCAATCTGTTGCCTAGGCTGGAGTGCAGTGTCACGATCTCGGCTCACTGCAAGCTCCACCTCCTGGGTTCACGCCATTCTCCTGCCTCAGCCTCCCAAGTAGCTGGGAGCACAGGCGTGTGCCACCACGCCCGGCTAATTTTTTTGTATTATTAGTAGAGACCGGGTTTCACTGTATTAGCCAGGATGGTCTCGATCTCCTGACCTCGTGATCTGCCTGCCTCGGCCTCCCAACATGCTGGGATTACAGGTGTGAGCCACCATGCCTGGCCAAAAATGATCTTTTTATAAGAACAGTAGCTTATCCACCATGGTTACAGACAGCTCTGGTACAATTTCCAGACCTCCTGTAGTTTCTACTGCAGAAATTCTGTACTTAAAAAAAAAAAATTCTTGTTTTTCTTTTATTCATGCCTCAGTCCTACGGTAGAAAAATACTTCAAGCTTTTCAAAAGACTTTAAAGATAATGTTAAAAATACATCACTCACATTTTGAACTTCTGTGGATATATCAATTAGCAATGCTTTCAGCTGCAAGTAACAGAAAACCAGACCAACAATGACTTAATCATCAGTACACTTTTTGTTTTCTTAATGAAATTCTGTGGGTAGGAGGCAGTTCAGTGACTTAATGAGGATCTCGGATTTTTTCTTTCTTCTATTCCACCAATCTCAGATTGTTGGCTTTTGTTTTCCAACTTAAAGCCTCAAGAGGACAAGATCGCTGCCACAGCTTCAAGCATTGTTTCCTTACGTAAGTGTGCAAAGCAGAAAGGGAGGGAAAGGATCAAAAAACCTTCTCCTTACATCCCCTGTCTTTTATCATGAAAGAAAATCTTTATCAGAAACCTCCTGGCAGACTTGCCTTGCTTCTTACTGAGATAAACTAGGTCACTTACCTCTGCTTAGGTCAGTCACTTGGACAAGGAAATGGAGGTTCTGTGACTACTTTAGTTGAGGGGTTGACAAACTAAGGTCTGTGAAACAAACCCAGCCTTGGGCCTGTTTCTATGAATAAAGTTTTATTGGAACACAGCCATACCCATTCATGTTTATATTGTCTATGGCTGTTTTTGTGCTGCAAAAGTAAAGTTGATTAGTTGTGACAGAGGTGTATTTACTACCTGGTTCTTTACAGAAAAACTTTGCTGTCCTCTGGCTTTGACTATAATTCATGCCCTAAGGCTGGCCACAAAATCAGGACTCTTTAAACAAACAAACAAAAAAATTAGGAGTGGCTCGTAGGAAGGCAAATAATAGTGACCCCTATTATTGTTTATAGTCATTTATATGGTATGCTAATGCATATTTTAACAAATGGCTAACAGATGTACTTTTTGAAAACTCATTTTCAAATTCTCAGTTTGGGCCCTTCACTCCTTGTTCCTGTTGTCATTCTACCCAAATCTTAATACCATCCCTAATGACTGATCTCGTCTCTCTCAAAACTTCCTTTCAGCCTTTAGGAATTTAAGAAGAATTCAATAGCATTGAAGGCTCTGGAGGGAGTATAGTGTAGGATTCAATTATTGAGTAAAACTGAATTTCAAACTTTTTCATTCTGCAACACATGATAAGGGTGCCTCCCTGCTTTGCACAACTCTCTGTAGATTTCCTTCCCTGGCAGGGCGCTGTGGGCCTGGCTGGTGTTTTCCTTGAGTCTGAGTTGATCTCCTCAGAGCTGAGGGAGAACACTGGAAAAAAGTGTCCTTTAGAGATTTAGAGATATTGATAAGCAATTAGAAGATATGCCACCAAATGCTGGTGAAGAAGATAAGTCAATCTTTTAGAAAGTTTGAAGCAGATGAAAGGAGATGCTGGAGGAATTTTCTGAGCTCCATCAAGTTTGGGTTCCATAACTTTGTGCACTGCTTGGGTTGTAGCCAGTTATAGGAGCCTATGAGAGTACACAGTTTTTTCTTTTTAAAAAATATATATATCACCACACAATTTCCTACTCCTTTACCCTCCCAGATCCTACAGCTTTTCATCTAGATATAACAACAGAAGTGTTTAAAAATAGAGGCACTGGGAGAGGAGAAAGGGTCTGGGATGTGAAGGAGACAGTTTTACTTTTGTTCAACAGCCACTAGAAATTAGTTTCAACTTTTCAGATCTAAGCTTATTGAGAGGTTTAACCTGCAGTTTGATGAAAAATTCAACCAGTGTGAAATTTTGGAATACAGAATATCTGTGAGTGAGGACAAACAGACCTTCTATGATCCATTTTGTGGCTGAAACTTTGATTCAAAGAAGAGACAGTCCAGGCCGGGTGCGGGGCTCACGCCTGTAATCCCAGCCCTTTGGGAGGCCGAGGCGAGTGGATCACTTGAGGTTGGGAGTTCGAGACCAGCCTGGCCAACATGATGAAACCCCGTCTCTACTAAAAAAAATAGAAAAGATTAGTCAGGCATAGTAGTGGGTGCCTGTAATCCCAGCTACTTGGGAGGCTGAGGCAGGAGAATCGCTAGAACCTGGGAGGCGGAGGTTGCAGTGAGCTGAGATCACCCCATTGCACTCCAGCCTGGGCAACAAGAGTGAAACTCCATCAAAAAAAGAAAAAATAAATAAAAGAAAGAGACACTGAGTTTGTGCCTCTAATTGTGCCTCCCCTTTCTTGGGAATAATAGCCCTGTAGGGCAGGGGAGGATAAATAAGAGCTTCTAGGGTTTAACTTAAAAATCAGACTATTTAAGCCCCTGGACCTCTGAGCCTCCCCATGTCCCCTTGCTCATGCTCTCTCTACTTAGCTGTTAATAGATCTGCTCTTGCTGCACTGTCACTCTCCACTCTCCTCCCCCTGCTCAACTGGCTTCAGTCTATCCACCATCCTCTCACCGCAGCTGCTACCACTGCTGTTCTCAGAGAGGTGTGGAGGGGTTTCCTCCTCACCACTGCTCACAGCTCTGTTTTAGGATCCCTCTGTTAGCCTGTCTCTTAGCTTACAGGCATTCTGCCAAAGAATCTGGAGCCTTTCCTAAAGGATGGGTAGAAGTGAATTTGAGTGACACAATCATATGTCTCCCTAAATGGTTTCTTCTTCCCTACTAATAATAGGTATCAATAGGATTCTACGTATCTTGACCTTCTCCTACTTCAGGTGGGATCTAAAGAAAAGGGCATCTTCCCTTTTCTTTTTGGTGGAAGGGTATTCATTGTGGTTTCATAGGTTTTCCATCTCAATATTTCTCTCAAGAACACTAGCAGGAGTGTGATGAGCCCTGGCTGTCCTGATGGCCCTGTGGGCACTGACCTGCACTCTGCACTCTCTGAGCCTGGCACCCCCGACCGTTGCCACTTCTGTCCTGAGTCTGTTCCCTGCCTCCCAGGTGATGAACAATGCCCTCTTCCAATGGCCCTCTGCCTTGATGTTGCTCCCCTGCCACCAAATCCTTACTTCTATGGCCCTTAGTGCCAACTTTGTGCCTTGAAAGAGTCATACCAAGTACACAATTAAACCAGTGAAGATGAGGAAGTCTGGGGACGAAGACCACACAGGCCAGATCTGGGTGCACGGTATTGGCAGGGGCCACAAGCAACATTATTGCATGATTGACTTTTGTGTTTCTGGCCTGAGGAGGAGACCAAGTCAGGACCCTTTGAGGAGAAGGTTATCCAAGTCCACCATGATCCCTGTAGGTCAGCAGACATAGCTCTGGTTGCTGGGGGTAGCCAGAAACACTGGATCATCACCACAGAAAACTTGCAGGCTGGAGATACAATCCTGAACTCTAACCACATAGGCCAAATGGCAGTTGCTGCTCAGGAAGGGGATGCACATCCACTTGGGGCTCTGCCTGTGGGAACCCTCATCAACAACATGGAAATTGAGCCAGGCCGGGGTGCCCAGTATATCCAAGCTGCAGGGACGTGTAGTGTGCTACTGTGGAAGGTGAATGGCACAACCGTTATCCAGCTGCCCTCTAAGAGGCAGATGCAGGTGCTGGAAACATGCATAGCAACAGTAGGCTGAGTATCCAACACTGATCATAACAAACAGGTCACTGGCAGGGCAGGTCACAACCGTTGGCTGGGCAAGAGGCCTTCCAGTGGGCTACAGCACTGCAAGGGGTGCTGGGCTGGCCGAAAGATTTGGCCACTACCCTTCATGAAGAGTTATGTGAAGCTGCCTTCTGATGCTGCCCAAAGCTGATATCCCTGTATTGTAATAATGTGCCCCCCTCCCCTGAAAAAAAAAAAAAGAGCACTAGCAGGTTCTTGAGCAGCTGGAACTCTTAGAAACTTGCTGTTTTACCCCAAGTTTCCAGTATGAGTATAGTGATGAGATTCTCCTTCTTCTCATCTTTTCTCTTTCACTGGCCCTCAAGGCACTTAAAATAAAGCCATTAATATTTCATGGTAAACCTTTGTTTTTATCATGCTCACTTCAGCAGCACATATACTAAAATTGGAATAGTACAGAGAAGATTAGTATGGATGACATGCAAATTCGTGAAGTGTTATATTTTTAAAAGAATGAAATGCTGTCACTTACAGCAACATGGAGAAACCTGGAGGGCAATACGTTAAGTGAAATAAGCCAGGCACAGAAAGACAAACACCATATACTCTCATTCATTTTTGAAATCTAAAAAGTTGTTCTCATTGAAGTGGAGAGGAGAATAGTAGTTACCAGAGGATGGGGAGGGTAGGAAGGAGAGAGAGATGATGAGAGTGATGGTCAACGTGTACACATTTACAGTTAGATAGGAGGAATAAGTTCTCATGTTCTTTTGCATACTAGACTGGAGATGACAATAAAATAGCTAAAAGAGAGGTTTTTGAACATTCTTATCACAAAGAAGTGATAAATGTTAAAAATGATGGCCATGTTAATTACCCTGATTTGGTCATTACACAATGTATACATGTGCAATCAAAATATTACATTGTATCCCATAAATATATATAATTAGTATGCATCAATTAAAATGTATGCATAATTAGTATGCATAAATTAAAACTTTTTTTAAAAACTAGTTTTTTATACTATTGAAAACATAGTTCTATGCATTTTCTAAAATGCCACCTATGCCCTTCCTATTCAGAGCCTCTTGGCTTTAACACATACTGGCCAACTTGGGACCATAGAGGAGGAGCTAAAACATGAGGGATTGGTTTAGGAGGTAAGGGGAGACCCAACATTCATGGCTCTGGGATTCGGTCATTTGTTCTCTTGTTGGACTTTTAAAAATAATTTCAACTTTTATTTTAAATTCAGGGTGTTTATGTGCAGGTTTATTACATGGGTATATTGCATGATGCTGAGGTTTGAGGTATGATTGATCCCATCATCTAGGTACTGTACATAGTTCCCAATAGTGTTTCAAAATATATCCCCCTCCCTCTCTAGTGGTCCTCAGTGTCTAATAGTAAACATTTGCTACGTCTAAGATTACATGTTAATGATACCGGAGATTACACATGTGCAAGAGGCATAGCTAATGCTTCAAACAGTATAGAGATAGGAATAATTTATATAAAACAGAGAATCTGGGATAAAATCTATGTACTTATATTATAAATTTGGAATTTTTCCCTAAGGAGATGATATTTGAAGTTTTACAAGAGGCATTCATTCATTTAGTCATCAAAAATTTGTTAAGCACCTATGTAATAAACACTTCTAGGTGCTATAGTAATAAAATATGAGTGAATGGCAATGGGGAGTTATTTGTTAATGACTCTAGAGTTTCAGTTTTATAAGATAAAGAGTTCTGGAGATGGATGGTGATGGTGGTTGCACAACAATATAACTGTTGGCTTTTTTTTGTTTGTTTTGTTTTTGAGATGGAGTCTCACTCTGTTGCCCAGGCTGGAGTGCAGTGGCATGATCTCGATCTCGGCTCACTGCAACCTCTGCCTCCTGGGTTCAAGCGATTCTTGTACCCTAGGCCTCCTGAGTAGCTGTGATTACAGGCACCCGCCACCACACCTGGCTCTTTTTTTTTTTTTTTTTTTTTTTGTATTTTTACTAGAGATGGGGTTTCACCATGTTAGCAGGCTGGTTTCAATCTCCTGACCTCAAGTGATCCTCCTACCTCGGCCTCCCAAAGTGCTAGGATTACAGGCATGAATCCATTACAGGCATGAATACCATTGAACTGTACATTAAAAATAGTTAAGATAGTATATCTTATATTATGTATATTTAAGCACAATAAAAATTGAAAACAAAACAATAACAAAATAGATAAATGAATAAATAATTTAAAAAAACATGAGGAAACAAAAAAAGACCTTTGCCCTCTATGGAGCTCATAATCTAGCACGGGGCAATAGACACTACATATTATATTATTTATACATTAGAAGGTCATAAATGCTGGAGGAAAGGTAGGGGGATTAGGCATCTCTAGGTTAGTTGCTATTTTAAAAAGAATTGTCAGAGTAGGCCTCTTACTCTTTGATCAAAGACATGGAGATGATGGAATTGGCTACATAAATATCTGGGTTCCAAAGCAGTGAGAACATCCAGTGCAAAAATCCTTAGGTAGGAGCATACCTGGCACATTCTAGGGATGTCAAGGAGGCCAGTGTGGCTGGGACAGGGTGGGGGCAGGGAGAGATAGGTAGGAGTTGAGGTTACAGTGGTAAAAGGAAGTCAGATCATATGGGTTCTTGAGATCGTTGGAAGGACTTTGGTTTCTACTCTGAGAGAAATGGGAACCATTGCAAAGTTTTAAAAAGGAGAATGGATGATGTGACATATTTTAAAAGGATAATTATTTACAGAGAGAATAGACTCAAGTGAAGAAGCAGGGTACCTGCTTAGGAGGCTGTTGTATTAGTCTTTGGGTGAAAGATGGTGGTGGCTTGGACTAGAGCAGTAGCAGTATTCGTGGTGGGAAATGGTTAGATTTTTACATATTTTAAAGGTAGCGCCAACAGAATTTCCTAAAGGATTAGAGGTAGGGTGGAAAAAAGAAAAGTCAAGAATGACTCTAAAGTTTTTGACTTGAGCACCTGGACTGTTGGAATGCCATCATGGGAGAGGCTTTGAGTGAGCAGTTTTTTTAGGGGGAAGATCAGGAGTTCAGTTTTGAACACATTGAGTAAACTCTGTTATTACAATTTGGTTTTTTAAGTTGCACAAGTGAGGGCCATGGAAAATATGAGTCAACGGAATAGTATCTTTCACATAGTATTGGCTCAGAGTAGGCGTGTCCTTTAGATGTGGAAGAAAAAAGAGGATGTAAGATTGTAAGAGCTCTGTTGCTGACTCATGTTTTTCATGACTGTCACTTGTGCAACTTAAGAAAATTAACTGTAATCATAACAGCTAACAATATTGAGCTGTTACTATGAACAAATAGATGACATGTTAACTTATGCTAATGTGTGTAATTGAAGGAAATGTTAAATTGCAGTTAGAGGGTAGTGAGATTCCCATCCAAGTTCATGGAATCTGTCTTCTGTCCTTGGACTCCAGATTGAGAACCCTGCAGTGATTTTTAGTTTACAAATACCCCTGGGCCTAGATTGTTATCCTCACAGCAGTCTTAAGGAATAGGTCAGTGAGGTTATCCCTTTCATACTCAGAAGTCGGGAGTGGCTTGCCCAAGATAAAAACATGAATTCAACTTCCAGGTTCTCTGACTTCAATGCCAACAATTTCTCAATATTCCCTGCCACCCAACTTTCACTGATCATTTAAAAACTTACAAAAATGTTAGAATAGTATAGTACAATGAACACAGCATACTTTTAACCTATTTCACTAACTGATTATTGTGCCACATTTGATTTATGTCCTTACAAACACACACACATACATATACACACAAACACACACGGGAGTTTTTAAGTGACCTTTTAAAAAGTAAATTGCAGGAATTCTGTCACATCCAAGTATGTTTAACCTGCATCCCTTAAGAATAAGAGCATTCTAGAGAACCCATAAATAAAGTCACACACCTACAACCATCTGATCTTGGACAAAACTGTCCAAAATAAGCAATGAGGAAAGGACTTCCTATTCAATAAATTGTGCTGGGATAGCTAGCTAGCAATATGCAAAGGAATAAAACTGGATACCTACCTTTCACCATATACAAAAATGAATTCAAGGTTGATTAAAGCTTTAAATGTAAGACCTCAAACTATTAGAATCCTAGAAGAAAACATAGGAAACACTATTCTGGCCATTGATCTTGGGAAAAAATTTATGATTAAGCAATTGCAGCATAAACAAAAATGGACAAATGAGACCTAATTAAACTAAAGAGTTTCTGTACAGCAAAACAAAAACAAAATAAAAACTATAAACAGAGTAAACAGACAACTCACAGAATGAGAGAAAATATTTGCAAACTCTGCATCCAACAAAGGTCTAATATCTAGTATCTATAAGAAATTTAAATAGTAAGCCAAAAACAAATAACCACATTAAAAAGGGGTCAAAAGACAGAATGGACGCTTCCCAAAAGAAGACACACAATTGGTCAACAAACATGAAAAAGTGCTCCACATCATTAATCAGAAGAAATGTAAACCAAAACCACAATGAGATATCATCTCACTCTAGTCAGAATGGCTATTATTAAAAAGTCAAAAAACAATAGATGCCAGTGAGGCTGCAGAGAAAAGAGAACACTTATACACTGTTGGTGGGAATGTAAATTAGTTCAGCCACTGTAGAAAGGAGTTTGGAGATTTCTCAAAGAACTTAAAAAAGAACTACCACTTGACCCAGCAATCCTATTACTGGGTATATATCCAAAAGAAAATAAATTGTTCTACTAAAAATACACATGGAGTTGTATGTTTATCATAGCACTATTTATAACAGCAAAGTCATAGAATCAACCTAGGTGCCCATCAATGGTGGACTGGATAAAACACTATGTGTGTGTGTGTGTGTATATATATGTATATATGTATATATATGTATATATAAATACGTATATATGTATATAGAAATACGTATATATGTATATATAAATATGTATATATGTGTGTGTATATATAAATGTGTGTGTGTGTGTGTGTGTGTATATATATATATATTTTCAAGACAAAGCCTCGTACTGTTACCCGGGCTGGAGTGCAGTGGCACAATCTTGGCTCACTGCAACCTCTGCCTCCCGGGTTCAAGAGATTCTCCTGCCTCAGCCTCCCAAGTAGCTAGGATTACAGATGCCCATCACCACACCCAGCTAATTTTTTGTATTTTTAGTAGAGATGGGATTTCACCATGTTGGCCAGGCTGGTCTCGAACTCCTTACCTCGTGATTTGCCCACCTTGGCTCCCAAAGTGCTGGGATTACAGGCATGAGCCACCACACCCAGCCAGAAAATATTACATATATATGTACATATATATACACACACACACACATACACACACACGTATATATGTATATATGCCATATATGTATACCCACACACACCATGGAATACTATGCAACCACAAAAATAACTAAATCATGTCCTTTATAGCAATATGGATGCAGTTACAGGCCATTATCCTAAACAAATTCATGCAGAAACAGAAAACCATAAATGAGAAAGCCTATTCTCATTTATAAGTGCGAGCTAAACATTGGGTCCACATGGACATAAAGATGGCAACAATGGACACTGGGGACTACTCCGGGGGTGGAAGTTTGAAAACTTAACTACTTACTACCTGAGTGATGGGGTGAATTGTACCCCAAACCTCAGCATCACACAATTTACCCATGTAACAAACCTGCACACATACTCCCTGAATCTAAAATTAAAGTTGAAATTTGCTTACAAAATGATTAAGGATATTCTCCTAAAAAACACATCTTTTCGTACCTAAAAAAACTAATAATAATAATCCAAACCACCATCTAATATAACCTCTATATTTAAATTTCCATAACTGTCACCAAATGTCACTTATAGCTGTATTGTTTTTATTTGTAGGAACCAGTCTAGGATTATGTATAGCATTTGAGTTTGGGATCTTTCATCTCTTTTTACAGAATAGTTTCCCACTCTTTTTTTTTTTTTTTTTTTTTTTGCTTTTCATGCTATTATTTTTTTCTGAAGAGTCTAGGTCACTTGTAATAAAAAGTGTTCCAAATTTTGTATTTGTTTAATTGTTTTCTCATAGTTAGATTTAGGTTAAAGTATTTCTGGCAGAAAGAGTACACAGGTGAATGACAGGTTGCTCCATTGTTCGTGATACTGAGTTTAGTCACTTGATTAGGATAGTTACTGCCAGACTTCTTCATTGTAAAGGTAAACTTTCTACTTTTTAATTGATAAGCTATCTGTGGAGTAATACTTTGAGTTCAAGGTTTTAGCATCCGTTGATGATCCTTGACTGAATTAATTACTACACTGGAGAGTACAAAATTCTCGTTGTCTCCCTATACTGCCTGTAGACTAGGAATCTTCTGCTCCTAAAGCTGTACTTCTAGTGTTCTGAAACCAGTGTGCTCCACTGTGGATACCACCATGCAGTGGTAGAAGGAGCAAGAGGTGAGTCATGGAATCAGATAGCAGATAAAATGGCAGATCAGGTACTCACTGTGTTCCAGAAATGCTGGGCATGGCATATTATTGAGAAGCAAAAGAGCTAGTTTGGTGATACTAAAGTTTCAATTCTGTATTTTTTGGGTGGTCACACTTTGTATTTTCCATTCGTTAGCTAACTTTCCTTTCAAAATAGTGTTTTTGCGGGGGAAGGGAAAATAATTAAACAAACACATATTTGATATAAATCTATTTTAATCCCTTTATTATAGTTTTCTGTTCTCTTTGCATTTTTCCTCTTGTTTTCTCTTCTCTTCTTTTCTCTCTTTAGAGACTTTTCTTCTTTTTAAAATATCTGCTCAAAATTTAACTATGAATTTTCTATTTTCTCAATTTACCTCTTCCAATTGATCAGACTGTACTTTTTCTTCTAGTTGATCAGTGCTTTTCGCTCTGCTAGGTAAGATGAGGCCTTCAGAAATTATATGGCAACTTTTAATTCTCACATGTGATGCCCTAGGCTCAACTCTTCATGTAATAAAACACCTTTATTTTAGAAAATATTCATTTAAAAAGATATTACAACATATTCTCAAACAAACTTTGATGATTTAGTTGTCTCAGCACTACTCTGGCTATTTTAAAGTACATTATTTTGTTAACCACACCCTTTCACCTTTTATAAAGCTGAAAAATAGGAAGCGTTTTTTTCTTTTCATTTTTTGTCTTGGTAGTTTGTAACCACATTTTTTGCACTGTGGTTTCATGTAAGCGGTTGTTGATAATCAACTGATGAGTGTTGTTATATACAAAAGTCATGCTTTTGAGGCATGGAAGTGAGTGAAAGAACATTTGAGACAATGTATATTTAACTCTGCAAATAACATGTTCCTATGGTATGGAAGACAAATGATTTTCTCTAATTTTTCACCTGTCCAACAAACAGCACTTTGGTTGTTCAAAGATTATTGTCATGATTCACTTTGCAGTTTAAAATAAAGGTTAGATTTTTTTTGTCTTAGTGCAATTTAATTACTTATTAAAAAAAATCCCAGCAGGCTTTAGCAATTCCCTCCTGAATACTTTACAACTCAAAATGATAATAGTAATACTATAGTATATGACATTGTTTTAAATTAAAAGATGTAAGTTTATCGATTGATATGATTTTAAATTCAATTCTCTGAACTAAAATTAAGAATTAAGCTCACACATAAGGATTGGAGAAGGCCTTCTGTGGTGGCAGTTGTTAATGTCTTTCAGTGCTTTGGAAGAAAATTGCGGAAGGAGACTTTGGCTCTGCCTCAGGGATGTCCTTGACCCTGCACCTGCCATGTGATTTTTCCAGACAAGGAAGGCTATTTTCCTCAAAATGTGAATTTAATCCCTATGTAAACCTTCTGAGGCTAGAAATTCAGTCACATTATATAGTATAAATGATATTTTAGAAGAATATGTTGTTTGAAGAAGATCAGTTTTGAGCCTGTTTAATATTAACAAAGAATTTCCTAAACTTAGTTGCCCCTGGAAATTATCCTTTGTACTGAAAAACCCCCAAAACACAAAACATGTTAAAACAAAACAAAACAAAACAAAACAGTGGCACTTGTGTTCTATAGAATTCACTTTGGAAATTGAAATTTAGTGACTTTATTTTGGAAGTTAAAGTCTATACCAGATAGTTTTTGAAAGCACCTTCAATCCCATAACAATAAAATTCCAGTATAACATGTTAGCAAGATCTTGTGTTCAACATTGTGTTATAATATACTGTAGATACAAATCGCTGTAAGTAAAAAAAAAATGTTGTTTACTAATGTAAATGCAGTTTTAAGGGGAATTAAAATGAGTTTTCGTTACATGATATTTTATTGGATGACTAAAAATGAGCTCATTTTAAGTGGAAAGACTGGTTTTATGGTTCAGATATTTTTATTATAATTTTAAAAAGCATTTTCTTATAGTTTCTTTGAAATTAAAAAACAAGAAAACGTCAAAACCTACCATTGAAGATTTTCTGGTGTGCTAGTGGCACTTTTCAGATGAAACTTTGAGAAACATTATTGTGATTTTTTAAAATAATAAAATGCTAACATGGTGCTATTGTATAGTCAAAATGTATAAGCAGTTAAATGTTACAGAATAGTTGAAAATATGTAAGACATTTATTTCATTGTTCCTTAGAAATTTTTTTTCATCAACCCTTGTTTCCTGGGCTAAACCAACCGAGGGACAAAAATAAGATTACAATGACAGAAAGTAGGAATTGTCTGTTTTCCTATTCCTTCTTCTTAAGCAGTACAGTCCTCATATATTCCTCTTAAATAGTTCTGGACATCCCTAGAACGTGGTCTCACAAAGATCAGGAACTAGTCCTTTTCACTTCTATGTGGGTTACTTCATTTTCTTCCTTTTCAGGTCATTATGGTGATGACACCAAAAGTGGCAATTATGTCACCCCTACTCACAAAGCCACCAGTGTTAAAGCTACTAACGTCATCCTCTTTAGGTTGCTTGATGTTGTTGCTGTTGGTCAATGTGGATAAGTAACAGCTGCCTCATCCTGCTATTGCTAAAGTTACCTACAGTGACAATGAAGTTGATCAGCACTCTCAATGACCCACTGAGATTTTGGTGGATAAAGTTGCTTCTTCTTTTTAGATTTGACCCATCACGGTATACAGGACTCATGGGGCTTAGCTGGAGGAAAATTATTAGTGACCGCTATTATCTGATTGGCTTTTGATTTTCTTTGCCCTCAGGATGAATTCTTTTCCTGTAGACTTATCACCTTTCAAATAAATAATAGCCTAGAATTCCTGTCCTACAAGTTCTTCAAGTATGTCCAGACATAAATATTTGCCAAATATATTAAGAAATATCTAGCAAACTTATGGGAGGACTACTTATATTCAGCACAGAACAATTGAAAAGGAGAAACTAACTGACTCTGTAATACCAATAAAGTAAGTTTGTGTCATTAGACTCCAAAATTATAATGGTCTTTATCTAATCCCCAAAATTCTTATTGACATTGTTTCCTTTATTCTTAACATTCCTAATGTCTCTTGATCACTTTTCATTTCTGTTGATTCGAATATTTATTTATTCAAAATCATCTTGGGTGTTATAGCTCTAGATTTGGTGGAATACATTTCTGTAATAATTTTTAGCAATATGAAGCATTCCTTGAAATCCAGTGTTTCTATGGAACCTCTTAAGTGAATACAGTGGAGAACATATTTTTGAAGATTAATTGTAAGAGATGTCACAATTGTTAGTACTCTTGTTTAGAAGTTACAGAGTCCTGGCTGGGTGCAGTGGCTCATGCATGTATTCCCAGCACTTTGGGAGGCTGAGGCAGGCGGATTGCTTGAGCCCAGGCATTCACTACCAGCCTAAGCAACATGGTGAAACCCCATCTTGACCAAAAAAAATGCAAAAATTAGCCAGGCATGGTGACATGCACCTGTAGTCCCAACTACTTGGGAGGCTGAGGTGTGAGGATCACCTGAGCCCAGGGAGGTTGAGGCTGTAGTGAGCTGTGATTGTGCCACTGCGTTACAGCCTGGGTGGCAGAGTAGGGCCCTGTCTCGAAACAAACAAACAAACAACCCCAAAACCAAAAACCAAAAAACCCTACACATACAAAGTTACAGAGCCCTATAAAATGAAAGGAAACCTTGGAAAGCGCAGGTGGGTTTGAGGCTGGGCCACAGACATATTTGGAACCAGGAACTCAAATTATGCCATCATGAATGCATTGCTGCTGCTATTTCTCTGTGTGCTAGAAAACGTGTTTGCCAACAGCACTTGAATTTTGTGTATGACCACTTTAGCCATCCGGACTCTCTCAGTTCTATTTCTAAAAATCCGCAGAAAGGACTCTTATTATCCAGCTTGTGAAGCCTTAGATCTGTTACGGGTTGAATTATGTCCCCCTAAAAGATGCTAACGTTCTAACCCCAAGCACCTGTGAATGTGATCTTTCTTACAAATTGGGTCTTTGCCAGTGATCCCATTACTGAGTATATACCCAAAGGATTATAAATCATGCTAATATAAAGACACATGCACACGTATGTTTATTGCGGCACTATTCACAATAGCAAAGACTTGGAACCAACCCAAAAGTCCACCAATGGTAGACTGGATTAAGAAAATGTGGCACATATACACCATGGAATACTATGCAGCCATAAAAAAGGATGAGTTCATGTCCTTTGCAGGGACATGGATGAAGCTGGCAACCATCATTCTCAGCAAACTATCACAAGGACAGAAAACCAAACAGCGCATGTTCTCACTCATAGGTGGGAATTGAACAATGAGAACACTCGGACACAGGGCGGGGAACATCACACACCAGGGCCTTTCGGAGGATGGGGGGCTGGGGGAGGGATAGCATTAGGAGAAATTCCTAATGTAAATGACGAGTTGATGGGTGCAGCAAACCAACATGGCACATGTATACCTATGTAACAAACCTGCACGTTGTGCACATATACTTAAAGTATAATCAAAAAAGAAAAAAAAAGAATTTGGGTCTTTGAGCTGAACAGTGAGAACACATGCACACAGGGAGGGGAACAACACACACTGGGGCCTGTTGTGGCGGGGAGCAGGTGGTGAGGGAGAGCATCAGGATAAATAACTAATGCATGGGGGGCTTAATACCTAGGTGATGGGTTGATAGGTGCAGCAAACCACCATAGCACAAGTTTACCTATGTAACAGACCTGTACATCCTGCACATGTATCCCAGAAACATAAAATAATAAAATAAAATATCAAAAGAAAGAAATTGGGTCTTTGTAGATTATCAAGTTAAGATGGTTCATTAGAGTGGTTCCTAATCCAATAAAACTATGGGTTTGTAAAAAAGGACAATTTGGATACAGATATAGACAGGTATACAGGGAGAGCACCATGTGAACGTGAAGGTGGAGATTGGATGAAACTTCTACAAGGCAAAGAGTGCCGAAGTTGTCAGCAAACCACTAAAAACTAGGAGAGAGACATGGAACAGATTCTCCTTCAAAGCCCTCAGAGGGAACTAACCTTGCTGACACCTTCCTTTAGCCACTAGAAACTGTGAGACACAAATTTCTATTTAAACCATTCAGCTTTTGAGACTTTGTTGCAATGACCCTAGCAAATGAATACACAACCACTTAATAGTGGCTTGAGGGGTGGGATTATCAGTACCACGGGAACCACATAGATGGGTGAAAGTTGATTCTCAGAAATTGGTTCTGGGAAGACAATCTCATAGATTTTCACTACAGATCCCCCAAGACAATTTGTTTTGACTTGAAACTCAACTATGGACATTTTCTTTTGAATAAATTAGCTTGCTTAGGAATTGGGTGAATAATTAAAAATAATCTAAAATTTAATTTGTGGATATTTTCTGATTGGCATTATCTGTCTCAGCACACAAGTTGCCATAGTGGTGGGGAAAGCAACAAGTAACAAGCCTGCTTTGCTCTAGAGCAGATTGATATATGTAGACAAGTGGAATTTATGTGAAAGAACCAATAATGTTTGAGAGTCTGCTGATAAAAGATGACGTTGAGTAAAATGATGGATTCCTGTCTTAAAGGGTAACTTTTCTTATTATTTTCTTAGGCTGTATTGTAGTTGTTATTTATAATACGCTCCAGTTGAGGCATTATCTTGTAATTATTGCTCCCTCTACTCTTTCTCAACTTACTCTTCACTATGAGTGTTAGTATTCAACAGTTTAGACTTCATCAATAAGTAATTTCCATCAGAATGAGGAAAGACTGGTCCTTCTCTGTTTATGTTTTCTACTCTTGGAATGAGGTACCTTAGACTAAATCAGGGATTGGGTAAATTATAACCCTCAGGCCAAATTTAATCTACTACCCGGTTTTACAAAGGCAGTTTTGTTATAGCACGGCCACACTCACTCATTTACTTACTTTCTGTGGTAGACTTCATGCTACAATGGCAGAGCTGAGCAGTTGCAACACAGACTCCATGGCCCAAAAGCCTAAAATATTAACTATCTGGACTTTTACAAAAACAATTTTCCAACCTCTGACCTAGGTAGCTATGTAAAGGGAGAAAAAGAGGTTCTGTTTTTGTTTTTGTGCTTTTAATTAAGTCTACCAGGGACAGACTTATTAGCCTTTAGAGTAAAACATAATCCCCACGTTACTAATAACATGAACTCCACATTTAAAAAATGGACTACATGGTTTAAAATGCTTCGTTTAAACTCATTTTTTCCTTATGTATAGTTGTTTGTAATTAGTAATTATTCAGCTCTTCTAGTTTACTTTTTCTTTTGCAAATAATTGGTTACAGAAGTGAAAAATAGAAGGGTTGTCCGAAGGCATCATGTGTTTTTGAGAGTAGTTGATCTAATGTTTCTTGAAGCCAGGAAGATATTTGTGCACTTTGTCTGTGGCTTCATTTCCTTACAGGAAATCACCAGGGGCAGATAACACCAAGCTCAGTGTATTCTTGTTGCTCAGTTGATTAGTTGATTGATTTGAAATAACAGAAATAATAGAGAAAGATATTTCTATTTGGGAAAATTTTTTTTTAAAAGTTTATAATAATGTCACCCTAATAAGTTAGTTAATCTCTCTGAACTTCAGTGACCTTCTCTGTAAAGGTACTACCTATTACATAAGGTTATGAGGATTAAATGAAATGGTCCATTTAAAGAGTTTGATAGAGTATCTTGTGTATAATTAGAGAATAATACATTTAATTCTTGTTATTATTATTATTATTGCTATATTTTTAGCTACTGTTTTAGGCTGAATATTTGTCCTTTCCAAAATTCATGTGGAAATTTAATCCCCAATGTGGAAGTGCTGACAGGGGGCTTTAAAGAGGGAATTGGGTCATGAGGGCTTTGCCCTCATGAGTGCATTAGTCCATTAATGGATTAATGAATTAATAGGTTAATAGATTAATGAGCTCTCACAGGAATGAGACTGGTGGCTTTATAAAAAAAAAAAAAAGGCAGAGCGATATGAGCTAGCATGCTCAGTTCCCTACCCATTTGATTCCCTGCACAGCCTTGGGACTCTTCAGAGAGTCCCTACCAGCAGGAAGGTTCTCACTAGATGTAGCACCTTGACATTGGATTTCCCAGCTTCCATAACTGTAAGAAACAAATTCCTTTTCTTTAAAAATTACCCAGTTTCAGATATTCTGTTATAAGCAACAGAAAATGGACGCAGACACTTACCATATCCTAATTCCTGTGTTACATTTTAGCTACAGGGAATGTTAATAATTCATTTATTTATTGTATTTCTTACTGTATTCTTTTGGATTCTCCAGAGAAACAGAACCTGTCAGGTTCTTATATATTGATTATAAGAAATTCTGTGGAGGCTGAGAAGTCTCAAGATCTATAGTCAGCAAGCTGGACACCCAGGAGAACAGATGGCATAGTTCCAGTCCAGGTTGGAAGGTCTGAGAATCAGAAGAGCTGATGGCCTAAGTTCCAGTCTGAGTCCAAGTTCTAAGGCAGGAGAAGTCTGATATCCCAGCTCAATGATAGTCAGGAAGAGAGAGTGAAGTCTCCCTCACACTACCTTATTATTCTATTCAAACCATTCAAAGTTTCCATGAGGCCCACCCACATTGGGAAGGTCAATCTGTTTTACTCAGTCTACTGATTCAAATGCTAATCTCACCCAGAAAGTTGCTCATGAACACACCCAGAATAATGTTTAATGAAATATCTGGGCACCCTGTGACCCAGTCAAGGTAACACATAAAATTAACATCCCAAGTTCACCCCTTGTCAATTTGGCACCCATATGCATCTCCTTAAAGCATACTTCATTTCCAAATAAAGAAAATAACAAGGTAATAATTCCATCTACCATGATAGAACTATCTTGCATACAATTGGCAATGCAGTAACCCCTTCCCCAGAAGAGGAGGTAAAGTCCTTGGGTGATGTTTACTTTTCTTCTTGATATCCCATAGCCTAAATACTATGATGTAAAATTAACAATACTTAAATACTGTGATATAAAGTCAATATATTTTATGTTACATGATAAATGAATAAGAGAGGGAAGAAAACAAAAGATATTTGCTTAATATATATTAATAAATAAATATGCTTATACAAATATGTATAGTTGTACACACAAACACACTAATAACAAAATGAGGGTGAAATATTTATGACAATTACAGTCCTCATTTCTTTTACTGGTCACATGGTTCTAGCTGGTACTTAGACCTCCATCCACTACCCATTCTGTATTCCCTTTGCCTTCAGCAAGCACTCAGCTGACTGTGGTTCTTTCAAATGACCCAAACCTGCATTCCTGAAGGGTCTGGGCCTTGGTGGTCCTGCCTGGATTGGGTTTTTCACTGACTTTAATTACAGGGTATGGTAATACTAAGAAAAGTCCTAAGGGATCTCCTATATTTCAGATGTACTCTTTCTTATCTCCACTGTAGAATAGCAACTTAATTTCTTCTTGGTAGTCAGGATCAATCACTCCAGCCAGCACAGTAACTCCCTTCTTTGGCCTGTTTTTTCAGAGGCATGGGGAGTTCAAAGTGGCCAGGTGGCTGTCTTAACTTCCAGTTCAATGGAATCATTGTTATGTCTCCTGGTGGACACATTCTTCCTGGTGGAGCTAAGACCTCTAGACCAGCAGAACATAAGGTTGTGGGAATAGGAAGCAAATATTTTGCTAGTAGGTGACTAGAGATAATAGTGAGTGGTGCCACTCTCATTTTCACCCCTTGATTACTAGACCCGTGAATTCTAGCTGTGGGTGTAGCAGCACTATAGATTGGATGTTGATTCAGAGCATATACAGCCTTCTGGAGAACACTGCCCCAGCACTGTAAGGTATTGCCACTTAGCTGGAACTGTAATTGAATCTTCAAAAGGTCATTATATTAACCTAGCTTATTCAGGACGATGGGGAATATATTGTACAGAACCATCTGTAAACTAGGCCTGAGTCTTCTTTTCCTCTGACTATAATCTGATTGTAATATTATAATTGGTCAACTGATTATAGGGAACTCCTCATGAGGCCATAGGTGCAGGCTGGGAGACAGAAGGCAATGTAGCAAGAGTAGGGACTGAGGGCATTTGAGTCACTTTTTCTTGTGACTCACTTGTGGCTTCAGGGCCTGCTTTGGCCCAATCACGTATTTACCATTGACATTTGATGATGAAATCCTGCTGGGTGCAACTAACTTTATGGCTTGGTGGGTCATATAACAACAAGTTCAGATCGGCAGCTCAGATCAAATGGTAACTTAGTGACTCATGGTTAAGTGTTCAGTCTCTATTAAGGCCCAGTAGTAGGCCAAGAGGTATTTCTCAAAAGGAGAGTAGTTATCTGAAGAGGATGGCAGGGCTTACTCCAAAATCTTAATGTCCTGTGCTGCGATTCACCTATAGGGGGCTATTAATGGCTCCAAACAGCATCCCTATCTGCCACCGACACTTCAGGTACCATTGGATCTGCTGAATCATATGGTCCAGGTGGCAAAGCAGCTTACACAGCAGTGTAGCCTTATTGTAAAGCCTTCTTTTGCTCTGGGCCCCACTTAAAACAAGCAGCTTTTTGATCACTTGGTCAATGGGCTGGAGAATACATACAAATGAGGAATATGTTTCTTCCAAAATCCGAACAGCCCCACTAGGCATTGTCTCTTTCTTGGTTTTAAGAGGGGCCAGATGGAACAACTTATCCTTTACCTTAAAAGAAGTATCTTGACATGAGCCATGCCACTGGAGTCCTACAAATTTCACTGAGGTAGAAGACCTCTAAATTTTTTTTTATTTATGTCCCACTCTCTGATCTACAATTTTTTTTTTTTACCAATATGTCTAAAGTAATTGCGACTTCTTATTCACTAAGTCCAGGTGGAATAATGTCATCAATGTAATGGACCAATGTGATAGCTTGTGGAAGGGAAAGGCAATCCAGGTCCCTGTGGACTAAACTATGGCATGGTGCTGGAGAGTTGTTATACCCCTGAGGTAGGACAGTGAAGGTGGACTGCCGGACTTGCTAGCTGAAAGTAAATGGCCTCTGGTGGTTTTTACTAACAGGTATCAAGAAGAAAACATTTGCCAGATCAATAGTTGCACAGCAGTCATCAGGAAATGTGTTAATTTGCTCAAGCAATGGAACCACATCTGAGACAGCAGCTGCAATTGGAGTCACCATCTGGCTAAGTTTATAATACTACACTGTCATTCTCCAAGACCCGTATGTCTTCTGCACAGGCCAGAAAGGAGGGTTGAATGGGGATGTGGTGGGAATCAGCACACCTGCGTCTTTCAATGATGGTGCAACCTTGATAGTGGCCCTAATCTTTGCGATCTCTCCAGGAATGTGGTATGGCTTTGGGCTTACTATCTTCCTAGGCAGAGGCAGTTATAGTGGCTTCCACTTGGTCTTTCATAGCATAATAGCCCTCACTCCACAGCTCAGTGAACCAGTGTGGGGATTCTGCCAGTTGCTAAATATATCTATTTCAATTATGCATTCTAGAACTGGGAAAATAACCACAGGATTGTTTCAGGGACCTATTGGACTCACTGTAACATGGAGCTTGATTAAAACTCTATTAATCACCAGACTTCCCTAAGCCCCTACTCTGTTGTTGGGCCACAGTGATGTTTTGGGTCTCCTGGAATTAGTATTAGTGTCAATTTGGAGTTAATATCCAGTAATCCTTGAAAAGTTATATTATTTCCTTTTCCTTAGTACACAGTTACCCTGATAAAAGGCTGTATGTCTCTTTATGGATGGTTAGGAGAAAGATTGCAGCACCAACTTTTGGCAGTCTTTCTTCAAGGAGACCTGGCTTCTCCTTCATTTAAGTGGTTCTGGGCCTATAAATTGGCTCAATTATTGGAATTGATTGAAGGGTTGTGACTCTCTGATTTATGATTCAAAGTTTTGTTCACTTGACCTCGAACTTTTCTCTTTATACAGATCAAGTAAGAATTTAGTAGGCTTCCTATCTATTTCACTTCTAGGTACAGCATGATAAACCCATCAGTTGCATAGGTCTGCATGAGTCAAACTACTCTGCTGCTTTGATCTCCATTATGATAACCACACCCACTTTGCCTTTGGTAGTTGAGTGCTGCCACTTGACTCCTGCCATCCTTGGGATTCACTTTCTCCCATTACACTTACATTTTCCAGTTCGGTGACTGTAGTTCCCACTGTAAGGTCTGGCCTATGGAAAAGAATAATCACAGAGCTCTTCAAGGATGCCAGGGCTCCCCTCATGGATTTACTTTTCATAGTTGTGGTGAAAGGTATGTCTTCTGGATCCATTCAGTGTGGAAAAGTAGCTGTTATATGAAACACCTACTCTCACATCTCTCACATTCCAGTCTCCCTAAGCTTTTTTTTTTTTGAGATAGGGTCTTGCTGTGTTGACCAGGTTGGTCTTCTCCCAAAGTGCTGGGATTACAGGCATGAGCCACCACACCCAGCCTTCCCTAAGCCTTTGAATCTCCTCCGCTGCATTAAACCAAGGCAGATTTGGCCTTCCAATTCACTCTCTGTGGGCTGCCTTTTGGTCTGTGTTTCAGCCAACCTACTAACCAAATCTTTAGAGCCATCCCTAACTCCCTAAGCTACAATGTTAAATACAGAATTTCTTTTAGTGAGACCGTATTAATAAATTCAGCCTGATTCAGCTTTATGCTTTTTCCACCATTATCCTACACTCTCAATATCCATTCTCACACAAGTTCCCAGATTTCTGTCTGTATAAATTAACAAAACTCAAGTCATTCTTTTAGAGTGTAGTATACCTCATTATGGGTAACACTTTCAGCCTCACCTTTAGGGTCCTGCTGGGCCTTGAGTCTAGTTGTAGGTCTAAAAGCAAAGGGAGTTGTAGGGTGGGTCCTAAGGAGAACCAGCAGTTGTCTTGTATGACTATTGCCTCAGGGGAGGCAATTATAATTTCCCTAGGCAATATAGACCTCTTTACCCCACTTCAGATTGGGGTGGAGAGGCCTCTTCTACTGACAAAGAAGACTGTTCAGAATTTAGAGGCTCAATGTCCCCAGCTTCATCAGGGTCTTCCCACATGTACCCATTACAACATACAGGATACCATGTTTTTTCCCAGTCAATGCCCTCATTTTAACAGTAGACACCCTGCAAGGCTGGAAGTTTAACTTGTGTTGTAATTCAGCTAGTTTCAAGTTGAGATTCTGTGTTGGATTTTCAAAAGTCTCATCCCTACAATTACTGAAATAGGAGACTCCTTCAGGGTTCACAGAAGTTTTCAGAGTATTTATGCAGTACTTGAGCTGGCAATCCAAATCCTTGGGTTCATCCTTTTCTTTCACCACTTTGTCTAGTGATGTTAGGAGCAATCAGCCAACCTCATATTTGTTAGTTTTCCAAAAATATTTGAAAGTATCATACGTACAGTTTCCTATTCTTTGCTTCTTATAAGTGGTTGATTAGGAGGATCCATTGGAGATATCTTGTATATATCCATTGCCAGATCACACCATGGGCTATCAGTGCTCTATTTTATTGCTAGAAACAGAGTCCTTAGCATTTTCAAACCTAATCAGATTAGAGAACCAATTCCAGAAACCCCAGAAGCAATTCAGAAAACTCATCCTTAAAATTCTATTCCTTTAGAACCACTCTTGTTACCAAAATATTATATATATTATATATTCTATTGGTTCTGTTACCCTGGAGAACTCAGGCATATAGAAAGATAAGATAGATAGGTAGATAGATAGATAGATAGATGGATAGATAGATAGAGCAAAGAATAGGTAACTGTATGTATGATACTTTCAAATATTTTCGGAAAACTAACAAAGATAATGAGATTGGCTGTTTGCTACTGATGTCACTGGACAAAGTGGTGAAAGAAAAGGATGAGCTCAAGGATTTGGACTCCCAGATCAAGCACTGCATAAATAATCTGAAAACTTATGTGCACCCTGAAGGAGACTCTTATCTCCAGTACAGTAGATACAGATTTACATATATACTTAAATCTATTCTATCTCTGTCACTCTCTATCTATTTATCTAGATTTATTATAAGTAATTTGCTCGTATAGTTATAGTGGCTGACAAGTCCTAGGATCTATAGTGAGCAAGCTGGAGACTCGGGAGAGCTGGTGATGTAAGTTTTAGTCTGTGCCTAAGCTCAGGGGCAGGAGAATATGATGTCTCAGCTTGAAGACGGTAGGACGGAGAGAGCAATTCTCCCTCGCTTTGCCTGTTTGTTCTACTTAGGACTTTAGCAGACTGGATGAGCCCCATCTACATGTGGGATAGCAATCTGCTTTACTCAATCTGATTAAAATGCTAATCCCATCCAGAAAGCCTTCACAGACATGCCCAGAATAAAGTTTAATGAAATATCTGGGCAACATGTGATCCAGTCAAGTTGACATATAGAATTAACCATCACCCTTACTATGTGCCAGCCACATGGACATATAGTAGTAAACATGACAAACACCATTGTTCCCCTCAGGGTGCTTACAGTCTAGTGGAGGTGACAAAGATAAACAAAGTTTCATGATAAGTTGTATAAAGAAAAATAAAGCAGAGTTAATGGGTAGAGAGAGACAGGCTAGGGTAGATGGGGCTCCATTAGACAGGATAGTCCTGGGAAGTCCTCTTTAAAAAGGTGACACATTGGCCAGGCACAGTGGCTCACGCCTGTAATCCCAGCACTTTGGGAGGCCGAGGCCAGCTGATCACGAGGTCAGGAGATTGAGACCATGCTGACTAACATGGTGAAACCCCATCTCTACTAAAAATACAAAAAATTAGCCAGGCGTGGTGGTGGGCACCTCTAGTCCCAGCTACTCCGGAGGCTGAGGCAGGAGAATGGCGTGAACCTGGGAGGTGTAGCCTGCAGTGAGCCGAGATCGCGCCACTGCACTCCAGCCTGGGCGACAGAGCAAGAATCCGTCTCAAAAAAAAAAAAAAAAAAAAAATGAAAAAAGGTGACACGTTAGCAAAGACTTGAATAAATCAAGGTAGCAAGCCATGTGAATATCTGAGGGGAAACCAGTCTAAGCAAAAGGAAGAGCAATAGCTAAGGCTCTGGGAAGAGAATGATTTCTTCTGACATCAGTGGTCATAAAAGTAAAGTAGGATTAGTTGGCATGTTTTGGAGTTTTTCTCCAGTTATGTTCAATTGACAGTGTTTGGGCATGGAATAGGTAGAGAGTTGAGTTTAGTCAGGGCTTTGATCAAATGAGGAGTAGCATGAGGGAGTTGAGGGTATTTGTAAGTGGGTAATTGGTGTAAGGAGGGAAGTGAGGTGATGCAAGTAAGGAGACAATGAAGAAGTGCTAGGGATTGTTAATTGCTAGGAGATCTCAACAGGAATGAAGAAGTTTTAGAGGGAGGGTTCCTAAGGCAAGTGTACAGGAATGGTAGGAGGTGGTATTTCAGGAAACAATGCTTGAAAAACTTAAACTTGAGATTTCAGAGGTGTACGCAGTTATTGTAATGACAAGGATAGAATGGTAGGAGTGGGAGCTTGGAACAATTAAGGAAATGGTTGTTGGAAATGGAAAGCCTAGAGGCCCAGGCAATTAGACAGATACCTACTGGTCTGTTGAAGTTATTAAGAATGATGACAAGGGTGGTAACAGAGAGAGTCAGTGAGCCTTGTGCTAAATATTCCACATAGTTCTCACTTTTCCCTGAATGTGTTATGGTTTGCTTGTTTATGAGATTTGCATATTTCTGTTTGTAATATTCTTTCCATTCATTCTTCCAGTTTAGATGCCACTTTCTCTGTAAGGCCTACACTGACTTTCCTCATATAGATTTATTTTCCTTTGTAATTATTTTTTAATGACTCTAGTTTTTCATGACACCAAATTGTAGAGGAAATTTTTGTTCAAAAATTTGCCTCTTCACATAGACGGTAATGTCTCAGAATGCAGAGATTATATCTTATGCGTCTTTGCATCCATTCAATAAACAGTTGTCAAGCAAATGCTTTTCTATTAGAATATTAGCAAATTAAGGGTGTGGTTGTGTCCCAGAACATAGCACAGTGTCTAGTAATCGTTTTCTAAAGGAAAAAAAAAAAGCCAGGATTCATTGACAGTAATTACTCTTAAATGTCTACAGTAGTCAAATACTAGGTAGCATGCACAACCCAGTTAACATTTGATTACAATAAAACTTGGACCATATCTGAGCTTTTCTATCTATAAATGTTTAAACCATACCAGCTGACTAATATAAGACAAATGGAAAGTTGAACCGAAGTGAACATTTATGGTTAAACTTTAGGAGAGGGTTGAAGACATTTAGATTCAAAGGCTGGGTCAGTTTGCATTGGAAATATGCTTGGAATTTATTGCAGCTGCTGAAAGTGGGATAGCCTGGAGGTGTACAGATTGTGGAATGACAGCTGTTTTGTGGAGCAATAAAATTGAGGTAGCTCTTAGTGTCAAGTTCTCCTTATCAAGAACGCTGAATTTTTTTTAAGTCTGTATGGCAATATTCTAACTAATTCTCCTCAGGGAAATCTCATCAAAGAACTATTTATGGATTCCTTACATCTGAATTCTCAGTCTTGCTTGTGCATTACAATTATTTGCAGAGTCTTTTTTCAGACAAATAAGCCCAGGCTGCACCTTCAGAGGTTCTGACTCAGCAAGTGTTTTTGTAAAGCGTTACAAGTGATTCTGATGCCTGGTCAAGAAGGAGGACCACTGAAATAGAGTCACATTCCAGTGAAGAACTGTATTGTGAATTATTTATTCTCCAAAATCCAAATTGACTGAAATCTTTAGTGCTTATGAAATTATTAGAGAACTGCACATTAAAAAGGAGTCAAGCTCTTTTTTGAGAAGGTCCACATTATGTTATGATTCATCCATTAGAAAGAAGCACTTTGTTTTCTGTAGTGCTGTACGAGCTAAACATTCATTTATGTGGACGATTCCCTGAGTTTCAGTTGTTGAACTTCAGACTAAGCTGTGAGATAATGATGGTTGTACCCTGAGGTAAGCACTAAGAAACGACCTGTTTACTGAAGTAGAGAGGGAAAACACAGCATTCGGCACTCCTAGAAGAAAACATGATCAAACCCAATTTCTAAATATATGGAAACTATTAAATTTCCAGATTTAAAACATTTTATCATTTATTTTAATTTTGGAACCTCAGGAAATACTCCTAATGGTATAGCAGAATATGATATAATTTTTGGATTCTGTGTTAACACATAATAGATTAAAAACAATCTTATGTCACTCTGAGTACCTCTTGCCTTTATATCTTTTTAGCATTTATTTATCTAGCTTATACTTTATTATTTTACCTTAAAATTATTTTTATTTTCTATGTATATTTACTCTTTAAAGATAGTGGTATCCTTTCCTATCTTGTTCCTTTTCCTTCTTTTATTTCTTGTAAGGACATTCTATAGTAGGTCCTTTTCTTTTTCTACCTGCATATTTTGAGAAGAATCAGGCCCTTTTACAAACATTAAATTTGCACCAGAAGAACTAGATTTGAATCCATATGCTGCCATCCACATGTGACCTTACTCAGTTTCTTTGAGGCTCAATTTTCACAATGTTAAAACTCCTTTCGATGGTGATTATAATAAAGGGCTCCCCAGAAATGTAGGATGATAAGTGCAGAGGCCCCATATCCATAATGCCTGAGCATATTAATTCTTGAAGTCAATGATCAGATGAGGAGGAGTAGGGCAAGGGAGTTGAGGGTATATTTAAACAAGTAATTTTTATAAGGAGAGAAGTGTAGTGATATAGGTAAGGAGACAATACGAAAGTGATAGCGACTGTCAATTGCTTGGAGATCCCAACAGGAATAAAGAAGTTTTAGACTGAGGGTTTCTAAGACAAGTGTAAGAGAAAGGCAGGAGATGGAGTCCCATCTTTCCTTTGTAAGGAATCCTTGGGAATACAGTTCTTTCCAGGGTGCCTGGATCCTTGGTCTTGTTTCTACAGTGTCCAAACAATTGCAATTTTCAAATTTTAAAACTCTGGACATATGCCCTAGGATTGTATTTTAAAGATACAGTGGGAAGTAAGACATTTTATGAAGGATTCAAATGAATCATTTATAAATCATTCTTTTGTCTCCAACTTAAAGAAACTATCCTGAATTAGGACATAGCCTGCTTTCAGTAAAGTATTTTACAATTATTATCAAAGTCACTTTACAAATATTTTATCAAAGGTATTTTGCAAAGCCATTTTACAAATATTATTAATTGCACCCCTGTTGACTCTCAAATACATGCTCAACAGTCAGACAGATTAGCTTTCTTAGTCAATAACACCATCAACATACAGGTCGCTCTAATCTCCAGGATCACCTTTGTCTTTTGCATTGAACACATATCAGTCTTTGGTTTCTTTCTTAATGTCCTAGTGCCATCCCTAATACAGGGCTTCACCTTGCTTATCTCATTTGCATGGCCTCTACCCTTCTAGTCCCTCTCTATGGGGTTGGATTATCTTTTCCTTTACTCCAACGCTGTGTGGTTTCTGAATGCTTGCTGCATCTAGGTCAAATTTCTTGCCTGACATAAAGCTCTCTATTATTTAATCTCTTCTGTTTTGTCTACCACTGATATGGTTGGTTGCTGTGTTCCTACCAGTATCTCGTCTTGAATTGTAATCCCCACATATCCAGGGAGGGAGGTGATTGGACCATGGGGGGTGGTTCCCCCATGCTGTTCTCATGATAGTGAATGAGTGCTCATGAAACCTGAGAGTTTTGTAAACTTCTGGCATTTCCCCTGTTTGCACTTCTCTCTCTTGCCTGCCATCATGTAAGATGTGCCTGCTTCCCCTTCCACCATGATTGTAAGTTTCCTGAGGTCTCCCCAGCCATGCAGAACTGTGAGTCTATTAAACCTCTTTTCTTTATAAATTACCCAGTCTCAAGCAGTTCTTTATAGCAGTGTGAGAGTGGACTAAGACAACCACTATCACCTACTACTTTCCAATGAGAGAGAAATTCCCACCCCCACCACATGCCAGGCTGATTACTATCTCACTACACCCAGACAGATGTCTGACACTACTATTTTACATGTGGAAATATTTACTATGGTCACATGTGGAGTCCAGGCTTTTTTTCATCTGCCTCTGCACATTTTAGAAACACATGAAGGTTCAGGTTAAGTTATAATTCTCATAGGAAGGTTTTCCTTTCCCACCAAAAAAAGGCACAAAGGAACTTTCTTGCTTTCTAACTTGATAAGTGTCTGTTATCTTTTCTCTTCATTTAGGCAACTACCTCTTATTTATTATCTGTCTTATATCAAGAGGTTTTAAGGTAACATTTTTGTAAACCTCTTGCTACATCAATGAATCTGTAGGCTACCTTAGAGCGGAAATTGTTTGAGTCTCAGATCTGCAATTTGCTACCTAGGACCCTAAAGCAAGTACTTAAATTTTTTGTTTGTTTGCTTTGTTGTGATGTTTAATCTCTAAAATGAGGAGAATATTAAATAATACTACTATCTATCCAAACTATGACACAGGATTGCTACATATGACTCATGAAACTTTGTCATTGAAAACACTTTGTAAATATTGATCACATACACATATTTAAGGTATGTTAATTTTTATTGTTTTCTGTCTGCCAAAATGCTAGTACAATGGTAACTGAAGAGGAATTACTGTAAAGTCATATATTAAGTTGGTGCAAAAGTAATCCTGGTTTTTGCCATTGAAAGTTACTTAATAACAGAATTAAAGTAATTCTAGTTGGTGTCTTTGATATACTAACAGACACCCATGAAATTATAGCTCTCATTAGCATTAGGGTTTATTTTATTAAAAGGATGAAAGGAGTGAGTATTAGCCATTATTAAAAATTCACTGAAGCATTCATGATAATATGGTACACTTCCACTGGTTTTATGTTGTAGTGTAGGCATTCAGGTTTCTATTACTCCAATATAGTAGTCGCTTATTTGAACTGGTAGTTGGAAATCTGAATTTGTCTGACTACCTTAGCAACAATGGCAGGAGTAAAGGTATAAATGGACTCATCTTTACTCTGATGATTCAGTAACTTTCCTGACCCTCACCTCTTTCCTCTGCATGATGCAATTCTTTACATAATGAATCACTACACACTAATAAACTTTAATATATGTTCCCAACTAGCATCTGCAGGAAGTCAGATTAAATCCTAGGTGAAGTTCTCAATGGAATCTCAGCCTTTGATCACACCACCAATGTTATAATTTTAGAAGTGTGACAAGATGATTAGAGCATTTAAAAATCTTGGTACTAGGCACAATACAAAGTTGAAAGCTGCCATGAATTTTGCTGCTTAGGCAGGCTACCATCCTTTGAGGCACTAATTGACAAAGAAGTAGAATGTTAAATAAAGAAGTTGAAATTCAAATAAAGAAGAATACAGCATATTTGGAATGCTGTCAAACATGCTGTGAACTTTATTAGGCATTAGATATTGACCCAAATTAGGAAAAAGTGAAAAATGTAAGGCCTAGATTTAATAGTGGTCTCATATATAACTGCAAGTAATTTTATAATTATTTTCCCATCTGCCATATTTAATGTTAAATTAAAAAATGAATAATGATATTTCATAATTTCATTAATATACTTGAGTTAAAGATGTATATATATTTTACCGAATAAACATCCTGGGAGAATTGTGGGTCAACATGAGGATAGTTGTTATATCTAAAATAGGGTGGACCAAAATGATGTCATAAAGCCACCACCACCATCATCACCAATATGGCATAAAATACCATTAAGGAATAACATACCATTAAGGATGACATTCAACAAAATTTTAAAGTGGAAGGAAATTTTAAAGTGGAAGGAAGGAAGCTGTGTGCTTCCTTCTTGTTGATTCCAACCTTTTCTAGGCTTTGGTGTCCCTTGCTATTCAGTATTTGTCACTGTAGCCCCTCTCCATCTTTATCCAGCAGTTAGACTTGCTCAGTGTCTCCATTTCCCTGAGAACTAGTTATCAGTTTTCAGACTCTAGAGTGGGTTATTGATGTATGTTATGTTACCATCCCTCTTCCTTCCTTTATATCATTTGCTTTTCAGTAGGATCTTTTTATTGCATAATAAGAATATAATAACAGTAGCCAATTTAATAGCAGTTACTATGTGGTAGGCTTTATTCTAAGTGCTTTATATATAAACACATTTTTTTGTTTGTTTTTTATACAAGGTCTCACTCTCTTGCCCAGGCTGGAGTGCAGTGGTACAATCATGGCTCACTGCAACCTTGAACTCCTGGGCTCAAGCAATTCTACTGCTTCATTCTCCCAAGAAGTTAGGACTACAGGCTTGTGCCACCACACCTGGCTAATTTTTTATTTTTATTTATTTTTATAGCGATGGAGTCTTGCTATGTTTTCCAGTCTGGTCTCAAACTCCTGGCCTTAAGCAATTCTTTGACAGCCTCCGAAAGTGCTGTGATTACAGGTGTGAGCCACCACGCCTGGCCTATGTTAACACATTTAATCCTTATACCAACTTTACCCGGCTACTCGGGAGGCTGAGGCAGGAGAATGGCGTGAACCCGGGAGTCGGATCTTGGAGTGAGCCGAGATCGCGCCACTGTGCTCCAGCCTGGGCGACAGAGCAAGACTCCGTCTCAAAAAAAAAAAAAAAAAAGTTACATACTAATATTATATCCATTTTACAGATCATGGAACCAAAGCACAAAGATGCTAAGTAGGTCATAAAGTAAGAAGTGGCAGAGTCAGGGTTTGGAAACCAGACAGTTTCACTCCAGAGTTCCTACTCTGAACCACTAAGCTATCCTGCCTGAACATGGTGGTGGGGGATATACAGGATATAATGAGAAATGCCAATGCACTGAAGTCATAGACACCTATTCAAATCCTTTTTCTGCCCATTGTGGGGCAGACACTGGTTGTGTGGCTTCAGCAATATATTTAATTTCTCTGAAATTAATTTTCTAAGATGTAGAATAGTGACAGCAGTACTTACATTCAAAAGCTTATTGTACATAAATAATGCACATAAAGCATCTACCATGAGGGTAAAGCATGCTTCATATGTTTAAATGTATGACTGGGTAGAAATGAGGAAGATATTTTTGTGCAATGGGATTTTGCACAACCATTCAGCTGCCCTTCTCAGTCTGTGTATAGAGCAGGCCAATGTGGAACACTTGCAGCAGCAGTGTCAGATAGGTCAGCCCAGTGTTGTCAGTCAGAATTGGGAGAACATTAAGAGCAATGTGAACTCAAGAAGCAGAGGTGACAGGCAGCATACCTACAGACTAGAGGATACCTAGGTTATAGTGTGCATGAGATCCCCATATTGACAGGCATTTGTTGGTAGCCAACTTTTAGGCAGAGATGATGAAGTTATTAAGCAGAGGTTTATGAAGGAGGTTGTGGCCTGAAACACAAGTATATATGATATACTTACTTTCTATGTAAGGATAAAATTTACTCATACATAGAATATAGAAATCCCTGCAAATGTTTAAAACCGTCTTCATGTTTGATGTATCAGGTTAAAAGTGACATACTTTTGTATACTTCTTCCATGTGGTCCCCAAATATAAAATTTGAGCTTTATCTATTTTTTCTTTATGTGGGTAATACTTTTTAACTTTACTTGCTTAAAGATAAATCTGTGAAGCAGCTCCATTCATTTTTCTTTCTAATTTTGTAAACATCAGGAAAGATGTTATATGTAAAAGATTGTCGCATTTAAGGAACAATGTCAAGAAATTCACATCTGCCAAATGATGTCATGAAGCCTGCACTCAGAAAAAATAGCTACTTTCCAAGTATTGATATTGAACCAGCAATACTTAAAATGTTTATCTTTCAAAACCAAACTCCAGTGGACAAAATGAGTCTGTTATTTTAAACATTATTTGGAAAGAGTTAGCATTAAGAACATTTTGTAACTGATACATGTCATTAATAGTTTACATTAGCTTCCCGCATAAGGGAAGATACTATCATACTTTATAAATAGGTCTTGTGGGAAAATCGCTTCTTCCTTGAGGTTAAGCAATCTAATATACATTTTTAATGTAGGAATAGTTTAATGCAGTTTGAAAGGTAAACCATGTGAGGTTGTAACATGCCAAAACCCCAAAATCATTCATGATATGTTAAAAACTCATTAGATGTGGTCTCCATAGTTTCTGGGATAAACACAGAAGCTAGAGAATGTATTTACAAGACTAAAAAATACTGCTCAAAGTGAAAAAGCAGACAATGGCTAAGGGAGATAAATTGTCATGTGGGAGAGAATATTTAGGTGTAAATAAATTCTAATGAAGTTAAACATATGAAAGATTATAACAGGCAGGTGACAGTGATTACCAGCTCCTTTCCTAATTCATTAAGGATGGAAAAGGAAGTGGTTTGAAATTGCAGTAGGAGAGATTTAGGTTAGATATCAGAAAGAACTTCCTAACAGTCAGGTTGATCATTTTTTAAAGAGCTCCTTAGAGACATTTAAGAACGGGATACAAACCTTTTCTCCAGGGATTTGTTTTTCTCATTGTTTTTGAGACAGGGTCTCCCTGTGTTTCCCAGGCTGGTCTTGAACTCCTCTCTGAGCTAAAGCAATCCTCCTGCATCAGCCTCCCAAGTAGCCAGGATTACAGGCATGTACCACCACACCTGCCAGCCCAAGGCTGATTTAAAAGCAGTTGTACCCAATCACAGTGACATTATTAAGATCATGTTCTGAAATGTTTTTTATATTCATCACTGAAAGTTGGTGTGTGTGTGTCTGTGTGTTTAAAGTGAATAGATGTGACTCATGATTACAAAATAAAGCAATTGATTCTACAGCACAGTAATGAAGCTAGGTGGCATGGTAAAACTCAGATACCTTGTGAAGATGCAGAGTGATGAGAGACTGTCAGAAATCCTTAGTTCATGGAAACTAAGTCCTGACTTTGAGGTTAGTTTAAGTGAAGCAGTACATTGGTAGAACCACCTGTTTTTATGAAAATCAGAAAAAATCCCCTTTGCCGTACAAAATATCCTTTCAAAAACTAAATTTATAAGTAAAATAGGAAATTAGAATACTTCTTAAAACAAACAGAATCCAAAGTGTATCGGTAAGAACTTAGCTCTCTCATTGTCCTTGCATCCAAATAAGGAAACAAAAACATTAAAAGGCTGAGTGGATTGTTCAGGTTCCTGTAACTTTCTAGTGACAAAACCAAGGATAAAACCTGTAGTGGCTGCTGTGGTGCACTGCTCAGATGCCTCCTCCACACCCCTCCTCCCCACCACAGTTTTATGTCTGAGACACTCATTCCATCTGTCGACAGCTGGGAGTGTTAGTTGCTGAGACAAACAGCCAATTTCCTCTCCAGGAATTATCTTCTTTCTCTGGGCACTGTCCTCTGCCAAAGGGAGTTGCCTTGCCTAAGTTTATACCTCCTCCCTAGGCTAGGGGCAGCCTCTGTGGAAGGGGAAATTAGAAAGATCAGCCTCTTTACCTCAATTCAGGACAACCCTGAAGGGTCATTTCAGCTCCAGAGCTCCCTCAGATAGCAGCTGAGGTCTTCATTTCAATTACATCACAGTTCAATTTCTCCTGTTCACTCACTTCTGGTTTCATTACTCTGTCACAGGTTTGTCCTGTTGGTACTTCCCAAAAAACTTCCTGCAGGCAATCTACATCTGAGTCTGTTTTCTAGGGAGCTGGACCTCAGTTAGTCAGTGCCAGGAACACTCTGAGGTTTTGGAGCTAGATTATTCATTGGCCAGCTGGTAAAGAGGATGTCAACACTGCAGTAAGTGGAGGACTGAATGCCTCAAGGATGCTTTATTGGTCCAGTTAATATATTCACTGTTGGTGACTGGGAAGGGATACTACTGAAAGATAATGCACAGAGGGTTTTGGAGTAGTAATTATCGTAAGTCAATGAAATCAGATGATTCTTCGTGAGTGTTATCAGTGCATTGGAAAAAGACAAAGACTGAGGGTCGTTAAATTACCAACTTAAGGTCACTGTGGAAGTTAGAGTGTTTCTTAGGCAGGATATAAGGACTCTCTCCTTTTTTATGGCTATAGGAGAGGCATTGTTGAGGATCACATACAAAATTTAATTATAAGGCTAGTGAAATTTCAGAAAAAGTGGAATTCCAAACTCTGGCATGTCTATTCTACCAAGATCGGGGCCCTGAGTGAGAAGGAGCAAAATGCTGAGGCTTGAGATGGACACCTGGATGGAAACCTCTTAAGATCCAGATTGCCCTGAATCCACAAGGGCCTGCCAAAGTGGGCCACTCCTCCTTATTAAAGGCTAGAAGACCACTTTCCCCCACTGTTTGCTTGAAGATAATACAGAAGGTTTTTTCTTATAAAGCTTTTACATCAGAGTCTACTGCCAGCTTGCTTGCCAAGACAGATGATCAAGAGACTGAAGGAAGACACCCCAATAACAAATCGTGTCTTGTTTCTGGATCTATGTCAGAGTTGGAATCTACTGACTAAAGGAGTGTCTGGGTCCCCATGAGGAAGAAATCTACGATATCATGATGAGTATATGTAGCCATACTCCAATTACTCAGGATTGCATTATGGCCAGTAGCTACCATATTGGATACAGCTGAAGTATAACATTTCTATCATCAGAGAAAGTTTCTGAACAGTACTGCTCTGGAGTGTGGGAAGACCCCAAGAAGATTTAGAGTATTTCTATATTGGTGAATTTTTTAGAGGTTCAGTAACCTGGGGAATGCAGGGACATTTTCTCCAAAGTAAAAGGAAAATTATTGTATCTTGCATTTCCCACCACAAAGAAGAATGCAATGCTTTGTAGACGTCTTTGAGTTTTAAATGCAGCACATTTCACACTAAAGAATCCTGCTCTGCCTAATGGCAGACTGATATGTACAGTAAAGACCTGCAAAGGCCTTGGTCACAGAGGCTTAGGCCTCTCAGAGACTGGGGTGTAGGTTAACCCAAAAGGTAAGTCATGTAGACCAACAGAAGTGTTAGCTCTTGATGAGGAAAATCTAAAATGGGTAAATGACCAACCAGAATCTGGAGTGGCCATTCTCTGAAGGATGAACTCACTATACAAAGTAAGTAGATCCAAACAGTAGAATTAATGCTATGGCACCCTATCCTGAGCCCTCCTTCAGGAGCAAGGCCCTCAGTCTCTCAGCTGTTGGGAGTTGATATGGTTAGGTTTTGTGTCCCCACCCAAATCTCATCTTGAATTGTAATCTCCAGGTGTTGAGGGAGAGACCTGGTGGGAGGTGACTGAATCATGAGGGCAGTTTCCCCTATGCTGTTCTCATGATGGCGAGTGAGTTCTCATGAGACCTGATGGTTTTATAAGGGGCTCTTCCCCTTCACTTCTCTCTCTCTTTCTGGTTGCCTTGTGAAGAATGTGCCTGCTTCTCCTTCTGCTGTGATTGTAAGTTTCCTGAGGCCTCCCCAGCCATGTGGAACTATGAGTCAATTAAACCTCTTTCCTTTATAATATAAATTACCTAGTCTCGTGTATTTATAGTAGTGTGAAAATGGACTAGTACAGTAAATTGGTACTGCAGAGAGTGGGATACTGCTATAAAGACACCTGAAAATGTGAAAGTGACTTTGGAACTGGGTAACAGGCAGAGATTGGAACAGTTTGGAGGGCTGTTCCAAAGACAGGAAGATGTGGGAAAGTTTGGAACTTCTGAGAAACTTGTTGAATGGTTTTAACCAAAATGCTGATAATGAGGTGGATGATGAAATCCAGGCTGAGGTGGTCTCAGATGGACATGAGGAACTTCATGGGAACTGGAGCAAAAGTCACTTTTACTATGCTTTAGCAAAGGTACTGGAGACATTTTGCCCCTGCCCTAGGGATCTGTGGAATTTTGAACTTGAGAGAGATGATCTGAAATTGGAACTTATGTTTAAAAGGGAAACAGAGCATAAAAGTTTGAAAAATTTGCAGCCTGACTATGTGATAGAAAAGGAAAATCCATTTTTCTGGGAAGAAATTTAAGCTGGGTGCAGAAATTTTCATAAGCAAAGAGGAGCCAAATGTTAATTGCCAAGACAATGGGGAAAATGTCTCCAGGGCATGTAAGAGATCTTGGTAGCAGATCCTCCCATCACAGGCCCAGAGGCTTAGGAGGAAAAAATGGTTTTGTGGGCCAGTCCCAAGGCCTCCCTGCTCTGTGCAGGCTCAGAACTTGGTACCCTGTGTCCCAGTTGCTTCACCTCCAGCCATGGCTAGAAGGGGCCAAGGTACAACTTGGGCTGTTGCTTCAGAGGCTGCAAGCCCCAAGCCTTGGCAGCTTCCATGTGGTGTTGGACCTGCAGGTGCACAGAAGTTAATAATCGAGGTTTGGAGCCTCCATGTAGATTTCAGAGAATGTATGAAAATGCTTGGATGTTTCCAAGCAGACATCTGCTGCAGGGGTGGAGCCCTCATGAAGAACTCCTACTAGGGCAATGCAGAAGGGCAATGTGGGGTTGGAGCCCCCACGCAGAGTCCTCACTGGGGTACTGCCTAGTGGATCTGTGAAAGGAGGGCCATTGTCCTCCAGACTGATCCCAGAATGGTCATTGTCCTCCAGGCCCCAGAATGGTAGATCCATTGGCAGCTTGCACCATCCACCTGGAAAAGCTGCAGATACTTAATGCTAGCCTGTGAAAGCAGCCAAGAGGGGAGCTGTACCCTGCAAAGCCACAGGGGCAGAGCTGCTCATGCTCACCTTTTATGTCAGCATGACCTGGATGTGACACATGGAGTCAAAGGAGATCATTTTGGAGCTTTAAATTAATAATTACCCTGTTGAATTCCAGACTTGCGTGAAGCTTGTAGCCCCTTTGTTTTGGCCAATTTCTCCCTTTTGGAATGGGAGAATTTACCTAATGCCTGTACCCTCATTGTCTTGGAAGTAACTAACTTGCTTTTAACTTTATAGGCTCCTATGTGGAAGGGACTTGCCTTGTCTCAGATGAGACTTTGGACTTGGACTTTTGGGTTAATGCTGGAATGAATTAAGACTTTGGGGGACTGTTAGGAAGGCATGATTGGTTTAGAAATGTGAAAGAGACATGAGATTTGGGAGGGGTTGCGGCAGAATTATATGGTTAGGCTTTGTGTCCCCACCCAACTCTCATCTGGAATTGTAATCCCCAGGTGTTGAGGGAAAGACCTGATGGGAGGTGATTGAATCATGGGGGTGGTTTCCCCCATGCTATTCTTGTGATATTGAATGGGTTCTCACAAGATCTGATGGTTTCATAAGGGGCCCTACCCCCTTTGCTCACTCTATCTCCTGCCACCTTGTGAAGAAGTTGCCTGTTTCCCCTTCTGCCATGATTGTAAGTGTGAGGCCTCCCCAGCCATGTGGAACTGGGAGTCAATTAAACCTCTTTCCTTTATAAATTACCCAGTCTCGAGTATTTCTTTATAGCACTGTGAAAATGGACTACTACAGGAGTATTGGCTGCTGTTTGTTCCTATATGATAATTCCCCTTGACCAAAGAAATCTGTCTGTATGAGTCCATTTTCTGTTGCTTATAACAGAATACCTGAAACTGGGTAATTTATAAAGAAAAGGAATTTATTTCCTATGGAAGTTGAGAAGTCCAAGGTCAAGGGGCCACATCTAATAAGGGCCTTCTTGCTGGAGGGGACTCTCTGTAGAGTCCCAAAGTGGTGCAGGGCATCACATAGTGAGAGGGCTGAGCATGCTACTCGTGTTTCTCTTCCTCTTTGTATAAAGTCACCAGGCCCACTCCCATGATAACCCATTAATCTGTTCATAAGGGTAGAGCCATTATGACCCAATCACCTCTTAAAGTCTCCACCTCTCAACACTGCCACATCATGGATTACATTTCAACATAAGTTTTAGAGGAGATAAATATTCAAACCATAGCAATGTCATTCAAGAGTGCACCTCTTCCCCTGATGTAGGTCACATCCAGTGACTGGCAGATGTAGGTGAAAAGGTGCGGCCCCTTTGCCTTCATGGGCATAATTCTGAAGGGCCAGCCCAGCCCCAGAGCTTCCCATGGGATCTGCTGAAGCCTTTGTTGTAACTACATAAAACATCAACTTCTCATTTTGACTAATGTTGTTTCCCTGTCTCCCTCCTATGTATTGTTCTCATGTGTAATCATCATCAAGAAATATCACACTCCCAGCATTTTTCCTGCACACAAATCTTCATCTCAGCATCTCTTTCCCAGGGCAACTGACTTAAGACAGAACCTAAAGCAAGTGACCTGTAGTCTTGGGCTTAATTCTAGCACATCGAGATACATATATATTTACATGTCAACTATGTGTATATTACAAGGTCTTTATGCATGGGCTGAATTATTTAATTTTTTAAAAAGATAACTGTAGTTGCTAATAAGTGAGTAAAAGTAATAGTATATTCACTGTTAACAGTAACAGCCATTTTAACTTCTTTTACTTCTAGGCAAAACCCCCTGATCCCAGGTCTTGTTTTCATATTGCTTCCCTCTAGGGTGTGTTATAGGATACTTAATAGTTATGTTGATCATCATTGCAGCCTACCTCTTTTGAAGGCTTTGAAGGAAGTAAGCTATGAACATAAATCTTTTTTTTTTTGTTATTTTGGCAGCAGGAAATATGATAGGTGAATTTACAACAAATATAGAGGATCAAAATATACTATTACACACTTTTATATTAAAAGATGGAATTGCTCTCAAGACTTTCCCCATCTAGACTCTCAGAGGAGGATTTTAGCATAGAGATATTTGGATGTTTCTACCCTGAAAACATTGGCCTGATTTGGGTGACAGCAGCTTCCTAATAAGGAAGGCATTGAATAAGTAATAGCTACCTTGGAATACTATGATTCTAAGCTCTCTAGTCTTTTGAAAAAGAAAGGAATGTGATTCAGTAGAAACAGCACTGGATGGAAGCTGCCACTGATTTCTTTTATGACCCTGAGTAGGCAACTTAATTTTTTTGTGCTTTTTTTTCTTTGTCTGTGAAAAAGGTAACTGGGGCTGAACATGGTGGCTCACACCTGTAATCCTGGTACTTTGGGAGGCCAAAGAAGGGGGATCACTTGAGCCTAAGAGTTAAAGATCAGTCTGGGCAACATCGGGAGACTCTGTTTCTAAAAATAATTATAAAAATTTGACAAGCATGGTGGTACACACCTTGTGGTCCCAGTTACTTGGGAGGCTGAGGTGGGAGGATCACCTGAGCCTGGGAGGTCGAGGTTGCAGTGAGCCATGATCACACCACTGCACTCCAGCCTGGGTGACAGAGTGAGACCCTGTCTCAAAAAACAAAAAACAAAAAACAAAAAACAGATAACTGGGAGAAATCTCGAAAAAACCCTTCGTTTTTCCTAGTTCCATAATTATGTGTTCAGTTTATTTTCCAATCAACAAATTATTTCTTGGTTTTAGAGAGTTGTCTTTTGCATGCCACAAAGCATCAAATCATTACTTTTATTTTTTATTTTCATTATTTAGTAACCTGAAATCATTGTTATGAAAAACATGCGCAATTTTCTTTAGTTTATTAGATTAAAAAAATTGTGCCATAAATATTTTATGTAAAGAAAAATTCCAGGGGTTATTTAATATTTTGGTTTTAACCACTTACATGTAGATGAAGCTAGGTATAGAACATTCCTAGTTACAACAATAGCATATTTAAAAAAATGTGAGTTCTTGGGGGAATAATGAATGTTTTGTATGGCTAGAGCTTAGGGAAGTTTTAGAAATCTGGCAAGAAATATGACTAGAATGTAGCCACAGGCCAGATTATGAAAGACAAAAAGACGTTTCCAGGGTGCCCATGTCACTTTCTCTGCTGTCAGTGGAAGAACACAGGGGAGGGAAGCAGTTAGTCAAGGGAGTAAAACTGGAAGTGAAGTAGAATAGATGAAGAAGGCAAAAGGAGGAAGTGAAATCAAACTACTTCCTTTTTCCTTCGTCTTAAACTCCACTTGTATACAGAAACTGAAAAGAGGGACCTGAATTTCTTCCCTGATTGGAAGATAATATTTGTGTAATTTATTTAAAAATGCAGAAAGTGATAACATTTATTTTTCAGGATTTTTAAAGTAAAAACGTTTATTTTATTGTTATTATTGTATATGCTTGACCATGGCCAGGCTTTTAGAGTCTTCTATGAACTCTGTACATGAACAATCTGAACTCATTGTCCACCTTTCTTTTAATCTGAGCAGTCCCCTTAAATTTCAGGAATATTATTATTTTCAGAGTACAGCCTGTGTGCCACAATTTGCCATTTAATAACATTCCCTTGAATAGCTGAATGACATTTTGTATTTGTTAAAGGACTTACTAAACACTTACTGGTTGCCTGAAATCACACCAAAATAAATGTAAATTGTGCTTTTAAATTCCATTGGCAAGAAAGAAGGCTAAAAATACTATATTTTCTGGAAAATACAAAGTGACAGGTCTTGTCTTAAATAAGTATTAATCATATTAGTATCAAATTGCTAAGCACAACTTTAGAGAAAAATTGTTTAGTGAGATAACTGATATTTACCATGGTATAAATTTCCATTAGCGCTCAGCCCATCAGGTAATACATTTTCTCTTGCAGCTTTAGCTGAAAGTGTCTAATTGCAGGCAAATAATATTCTCAACATGGTAAGCTTCAGAAGAAATACAAAAAAACCCCAGCAGAAATGCAACTAAACTTTGGCTTTTCCAAGGAAGCTTTGGAAATAATTCTTCAAATATGTCAGCCTTAAATGTTTCTAATGGAAGTGTGGGTGGGAAAGAGGGGAAAAGATGCAAGAGAGTAAATGCTGGGTTACCTTTCAGAAAAAAGATAATCTATTATGAGAAGAACATTGACTTGAGCTTACAGCAAAACAATTTTGGTCCATTCTTTACATGTCTTTTATAAATATCTTATCCTCTTTGATCTTCATTTTTCTCCTCTGTAAATGTGAATAATGGTAACTGTGGAAGACAAAATAATACTCTCCTCACCAGAAGATGCCAATATTCTAATCGCTGGAATCAGTGAATATTACTTTACACAATAAAAGCGCTTCTGTAGATGTGATTAAAAATATGCATCTTGAGATGGAAAGATTATGCTTGATTAAGTGGGCCCAATATGATTACATGAGCCCTTAAAGGTGGAGAATTTTTCCTAGATGGAATCAGAAATATGCTAGGACAGATGAAGTAGGAGAGATTTGAAGCATGAGAGAGATTCCTCCTAATGTTCTGGCTTTGATCGGGGGATGAAGCCACGAGCCAAAGAATGTTGCAGCCACTAGATGCTGCAATGGCTCTCAGCTGACAGCCAGCAGGAAAATGAAGACCTTTGTCCTACAACTGCAAGGAACTGAATTCTACCAATAACCTGAATGAGCTGGGAAACAGATTCTCCCCTAGGGCCTCTGGACAGAAAAATATCCCTGTTGACACTATGGCTTTAGCCTGGTGAAACTCTTGGATTTCTAATTTACAGAAATAAGAATTAAATAAATTTGTTATTTAATCCACTATGGTCATTTGTTTAGTAGCAATAGAAAACTCATAGAACAACTCTATCTCACAGAGTTGTGTGATAATTTGTATAAAGTGTGCAGTCCATTGTAAAATACTATACGCAGGCTAATTGTTATCATTGATGCTCTCAGTATCATCATGCTCTATTCTGCTTGTGAACTGCCAACCTTTAAAATGCCACTCTTAGAAAATAATAACTACTATTTACTGAGCATCCACTATGTGCAAGATATTCAACATTTGCCATATCATTTCATCTGTATGAAATGAGATAGAATGCATTAGGTCATTTTACATATATGCTACCTGACAAAAAATTTGACCTTGTTGGATTTTATAAGATTTATATCTCTATCTGTCTTAAGGATAACAGTGTGGGAAAAGTTTAGAAATGTAGCTCCAGTCAATGACAAAGTGCTAAGAGAAAGTTATAAGTTTGTGTTCTTTCCTCTTTTTTGATTACTGCAGATGAAAATTAAAATAGAAATTATCAGAGAAAGAAATGCAGCATTTGAAGTGATTAAATGTAAGCTATTATCCAGTAGTGTTCATGAAAATATGCAAAGTTTACCTTTAGATATTGGCTTTAGAAGATCTCTCCTGCTGAACTGTGGACTGTGATCAGACACAGGCCCCAGTGAGCTGTCTACTGTGTGAGCATTTTGTTTGATGGGAGGAGTTGAAGAAGTATGCTCAGTTTGAAAACGAGTCTTAAGGTACAAGGCTTTGAGTCGTGACATCTCAAACATATCTCCATGGACAAAAATATTCTTTGAAAATTAATTGAAGACGCTCAGCTCCATGCTTGGATATATGCTTCCAAAACAGCTACAGCCTTCAGTGATGTTCTTTCATATAGTCAAAATAAAACTGTTTTTGGCAGGGAGAGGATGCTAGAAATGGCAGGTCACAGGAAGGTAAGCAAATAAGGAAGGTAAGCAAATATTCTGGATTACTTAATGATTTTGATGCTATTTCGCACATTTAAAGGATGATGTCAGTGGAACATATGCTTTAAGAATTTCTGTAAAAATTTTGAGTATCTGCATCCTTGTTCATCAACTCTCTTTCTGATACAATATGTTTGTCTGAGTTTGTGGATAGAGGCTGTGCCTTTGGAATAAAATTTCTTGACTGGACAAAGTTAAAGAAAACACATGCAAACACTCATGACCTTAGTTCCAGGGCTGGCCTTAGCCAAAGCTGTTAAGTAGGCAGATTTTCATTTTTCCAAGACTCTATACTTCTCTATTCTCTGCCCTCTCCTCCATTTCAAAATCTTCCATTGCCAGACACCAAAGTCTTTGTCTTCATGATGTTTAATGATCTAATTTACCTTGGTCTATTATAGACATAGCTGAGGATGTTTGCATTTTAATGGAGCATTTAGTAGGTGTAGTTATTTCAAAGGAGATTTCTAATGGTAGCATGACCACATTTATGGGTAAAGATGTCTTCTTGGAGCCTCTCAAAAAGATATCAATTAGCAACCAGTTGCTATTTCATTTCACTGTCCTTTTTCCCTCAGCCCAGGTGGTGGGTGCAGCTAAGTTCCCTGGGCACTAGTTGCTAGTTGTTCAATAGGAACCACCCATATTTATGTTTTCTAGTTACAATCAACATCTCACTAGGGCTGTGAGTGAAAGAAACAGATTTAACTCATATGTGTTAAACATTTAAATCCGTGTTTACAATTAGTTCCACAAAACCTACACTATTGTAAGAAATATGGCAAAAATGCTATCTTAAGGCCCTTGAGCCATGTTTTCTGTAGAGAAGTGTGGATTATACCTACCCATCAATATAAGACTGATTATCAGGCTGATACTAATGGTTTGTGTTTAGTACGTATTTGTTGAACAGACCAAGGATTTGGACCCTGGGACAAGACACATAGGAGGATCAGGAAAATGGTGCTAATTTCTTATATAAGAACTATTAGTGATTGATAGAAGCCTATGAGACATGATTTTTCAAGTCTGTGCTGGAAAGAAGAGTGTTTTACATGAGGGCAGAAGATTTAGAATGTTGTCTCTTCACCTATCCGTTCCAGATCATCACTATCTCATAGGTTTGAGTTATTTTTGTATCCTAAATGTCCTTATGCTGCTTTGAAAGATCCTAACTAACCCTACACATCAGGGAAGACTGGAAAAGAGAGACTGATTTGTCGGGGGCATTCTTTCTTCTCAGGCTGGGTAAATCCACGATTGCCTGCTTTTCCTGGGGGAAAGAATTAAACTCTCATCACTATTGATAAGGTACAAATTTAGCATTCTGTTTTGGATCTACTAATATTTAACTGACTGTGTCACACCAATGTCAATGCTAGAGAAAGCCTTGTAGGTATTTGGATTCTTTAGCCAGGATACAATTAAAATGTCACTCAGATAATTTAGCATTTCATGCTAAGTGTGACCACAATGACAGCTGCATTGCATGGTATAAGTCTTAGAGTCATTGTAGACCCTTCACATATCATTCATCACTTAAATATTAATGATTTTACCTCTCACATATTTCTTATATACAGCCCTTTCTCTATAGTCCTGTTGCTAGTTGCTCCAGTTCAAGCTCTTATCATTCTAATTTTTATTTTTTTGACATAATTTCATACACGAAGAAAAGTTGCAAAAATGGTAAAATAACTCCAAGATGCCCTTCATCCAAATTCTCCAAATATTAACATTGCATCTACATATTTTTCTTTTTTATGTATATTTTCCTGAATTATTTGAGGAACAGTCATAGTGTCTTTGTACCCCCAAATACCTCATTGTTTATTTTTTAAAACAAGGGCTTTTTAATTCCATAACAATAACACAATAATCAAAATCCATTGTGAAATTAACATTGACACGATACTATCACCTAATTTATAGATCTTATTGAGGAGTCCAGTTTGTCATGTAATGTCCTTGAGGCAGAAGAAAATCCCATGCCATGCCTTGCATTCTCTGGTCATACTTCTTTAGCCTACTTTCACCAGTCTTTCTTTGTCTTTCATGATACTGACATTTTTGAAGCGGAAAGGCCAATTGTTTTGTAGACTGTCCTTCAATTTGGGTTTGTCCAATGATTATTCTTGATTAGATTCAGGTATGTATTATTGGCAAGACTATTGGGGATGTGATGTTGTGTCCTTCTTAGTGCTTCATATGGGGAAGCACATCATGGCCATTTGCCCTATTACTGAGCTGTCAACCTTGATCACCTAGTCGAGGTGGTGTCTGCTAGTTTTGTTTTGTTTTGTTTTTGAGATGGAGTCTTGCTGTCACCCAGGCTAGAGTGTAGTGGTGTGATCTCAGCTCACTACAGCCTCCACCTCCCAGGTTCAAGCAATTATCCTGCCTCAGCCTTCTGAGTAGCTGGGACTACAGGCACATGCCACCACACCCGGCTAATTTTTGTATTTTTAGTAGAGATGGGGTTTCACCATGTTGGCCAGGCTGGTCTTGAACTCCTGAGCTCAAGTGATCTGCCTGCCTCAGCTTCCCAATGTGCTGGGATTACGGACATGAGCCACTGCACCAGGCCGGTCGGTGTCTGCTAGTTTCTATATTGTAAAATTACTACTTTCTCTTTTGTAATTAGTAAGTATCTAGAGAGGAGGCCCTCCTCATTTTTCGCCAAAATTATGTGATCCCTCTGTGCTGTATATTGATGGTTAGTCCCACTGCATTTCCTTCCTTCCCTTCTCCATTCTGCTTTGGGCTTACTAGGTTCACTGGGGTGGACTATGTCAGTCTGGTCCTCTGGTGTCTGGTTGGGTTAGTCAAGGGGGAGTCAGTCCTGCAGGAGATCTGAAAAGGGTGAAGAATGAGGTCCAGGGCTATTTCCCCTTCGTTTCCTCCCCATAGTTTACCCTCATCTAGGACATGCTCTGTTCCTCAATGGAAGGTCAGGCAGACCATCTCTCAGGCTGAAGCTCTGGGTTTTGTAACTGCCTCCACCCCTTGTTTGCTTCAAGATTAAGGATTGAAAAAACATCCCTTGTAGTTTCCCTACACTCTTTACATTCTTCCCAAACATTTGTAAACTCTCTTCACGTTTCCCAATTTGAATGTTGTATTGGGCTGTCCCTGTGTTGCTATAAAGAAATACCTGAGACTGGGTAATTTATTTTATTTTTATTTATTTATTTATTGATTTTTTAAATTTTATTATTATTATACTTTAAGTTTTAGGGTACATGTGCACAACGTGCAGGTTTGTTACATATGTATACATGTGCCATGTTGGTGTGCTGCACCCATTAACTCGTCATTTAGCATTAGGTATATCTCCATTTATAAGAAAAGAGGTTTAGTTGGCTTATGGTTCTGCAGGCTGTACAGGAAGCATACCATTCATCTGCTTCTGGAAGAGTCTCAGGGGGCTTACAATCATGGTAGAAGCCCAAGGGGGAGCAGGCACATCACATGGTGAAAGCAGGAGCAAGAAAGAGAGAGAGAGAGCATGAGGTGCCACACACTTTTAAACAGCCAGATCTTGTGAGAACTCACCCTCATGAAGACAGCACCAAGCTATGAGTGATCTGCCCCCATGATCCAAACACCTTCTACCAGGCCCTGTCTCCATCATTGGGGATTACGATTCAACATGAGATTTGGGCAGGGGCAAATATTCAGACTTCCCACTAAGAGCCTTACCGCGCAGTCTTCTACTATACTGTTTGGAACTTTCTTTCCTATTTTCTCTCAGTTGCAGATACTGCTCACTGGTCTTCAATACAGTCTCAACCCTGACTACTTCTTGTGTCAGACCTGACCCAGGCAGAAAGAACACTGGATGCCAAAGGCATCAGGGAACTGGATCTAAGATGAGCTGTTCTGCTCTGCAGCTAGTCCTCCAGCATGCCTGGGGATTTTCCTTTACTCCCACATCACTGGCATAGCTTGTGCCAGCTGAATTCTGCCTTGGTTTTCTGCTTAGCGTTCTCATCTCCATTTGGGATGGAGTCTTTCACTGACCCAGTATTTTTTTTTTTTTTTCAGTAGGGCTGTAAGGCTCTAAAATATCGCTTCACTCTGCTGGTACCCTTCTCCAGAATGTTGGACCCTCACCCTCAGATCCCCATTTATTTTCTGAAATCATGTTTGGGATAGAATGGATCTCCCAGGTGGGCCATCTTTCTTCAGTTTGCCCTTCCACACCCCTCCCCACCCAGTTCTTCTTTGTTTTCCCTTCCCCTCTCCATACTGACCCATGTGAACTTATCATCCCTTGCCTTCTGGCTTCTAGCTGGGTTTGGCTAATGGGGAATGCTGGCAGGAGATTCAAGGGAGTGACTGAGTGAGATAGGAATATTTATACCACTAGCTTCCTCCCTTTGGGGTTACCTTGAGCTGCTCACTTCTTTCCACTGAAGGTCAGAGCTCCTCTCCAGGTGGTCCTCTGCTTCCAGAGGATGTTCTTGGAACTGTTCCCACTCTTCACCCTTTCTGGCCTAGGGTAGATTACAGCCTAGCTGAGCACTGGGGTATTGCATTCTTTGCTGTGGTCTAGTCTTACATTGTTAAAAATAATCCTTTTATCAAACCTTCTTCAATTATCCTAACCTGACTGTGATGAATGCTTCCTTCTGTGACCTTGAATGAAGCAGCTTCTATGGACAGCCCTTTCTGCCTTGGTGGATCATCTAGCATCTGAAACATTTTGCCAGACTCAGTGGATCTGATACTGATGACAGCTGCAACCAAGCTTGAGGATCACTGTGCTCTTTTGGAGTGGTCATTTGATTGTAGACTACTTCTTTGGGCACCAGCCCTATACCTGGGTCAGTTTCTCCCAGCTTTGTCCCTGCCCAGTCCTAGACTCATTCCCCTCATCACCTACCGTGTTAAAGTATCAGCATGCCTTGTGCAGAAGCAATGGTTGTGCAAGTGAAAACACAAGTCTCCCTATCTGTAAGCTACGTGAGACAGACTTTTGGTTTAGACCTGTCCCTTGTGATATCAGGACAGACCCCAGAAAAGTCTTCTAATCCCATGCTACTATGGATGTAAGGATGTGTCTAAAATATTCATACATATACCACCAAAGACATGCTTTTTAATATGAAAGTACAATTTAGTTTGCTAATTTAAATTTGCAGTTGGTTTAGATATTGAAACATTAGTATAATAAGCTTAATTCTGCTAGCATTTACTGTCAAGAATATCCTGTACCTACTTGATTACCCTGTAAATCTCTCCATCTATGGAGATATTTGAAAGTGTTTTAAAAATTGAGCTAATAGATTACTAGTCATGTTTTAATATTTTCAGCTTATCATTGTTTTTAAAATAATAAAATTTTCACATAGTTCAGCAATGTTACTTTGTGAATATCTTAAGTTGTGTCAGATTCAAAGGATAATTCATAGTGAATTTCTCTAAATTGCAATATGTTACTTTGAAGCCTTTTTTGAGTAAGCTTGCCTTATGAGATCATTACATTTGGAGTTTTCTAGTATGTTATTTTTATAGCATATTAACTCTACTTGTTGGTAATGTTTGAACTCTGTAATTTTTGGTGGGATATTACCTATTATGATGTTTTAGAATTGCTATTTCTACTTAGTTTTGAGTTGGTATATGCATGATTTGACAGGCTTTGCTATTTGGCTTATGTTAAATGACTGATTGTCTTGGTCATTTCCTAATGAGCTTGTGTTTATTTCTGTTGAGGTTGGCATTAATAGATCTTCTCAGAAAATATGCCAAGGACTGACCTGGAATAGACTCTAAGTGAATTTTCAGCTTTGAGGATATTTCTTCTATGTCAGGATTGAGGCCAACTAGTACCACCGTGTACTAGGACAGAATTGTCAATGACCACCTTTTTCCTATTCTGTGAATTAAAGGGACCATCGAAACTACTTAGTCAAAGATATTAAATAAATTTATTAGTTAGAAGACAAGCAACATCTAGGATCTCATTTGGCATATTCTAAGGCCCAATGCACTTATAGTAAAGACAGATAGAGGAGGAATTTTCAGTAGAGATCATAAACAATTGTGTGAATTTCTGCTTATAGCCAGTGTTTTAATATTGAGGGCTAGCTGTTTATTTGCTTATTGGTTATTCTTTTGTTGTTGTCTATTTGACCCTTATTTGCTATATATGCAGTTATTAAAGATTAATAGAAGAGAAAACATTCAGGAGAAAAGCTATAAATAACTTGATAAAGTTAAGTTTTAATTTCGTCCCTGTTAATTTGAGCTGTCAGTATCCCTTTGCCGTTTGAAGTACATAGAATATTAGTGTTTGGAGAGACCCTAGAAATGATTGGTTCAGCTCTGATTTATTGATTAGGAAAGTGCTTGAACAGTTTACAACTTTACTAGGGCTTAATTTGCTAATAATTTTATCCTGTTTTGTAAAAATAGCTGTGATAAAATAATGTAATAATTCTGCTTACAGATACGTTTTTAAAAATTGCTGGGAGAGGCAGTATACCATTTTGTCTGCTGTTGTTTTACATGACCAAACTCATAATAATAAAATGAGGATAACTGCACAGATATCAGGAGCCTGAAAGAGGTCTAACTAATTAAATACTAGGATTTCTTGCCCCTGCTCCCTGAGTTTTATTAAAATTTCTGCTTCTCTACTGCTAGATTTCTTGTTGACTTGGTCTAGTTTATTGCTAGCCCTTGACCTGGGAATCTACGCTATTTAACTTTGTTGTGTTATACAATATAGAAGGCAAGTGGAAAAATGCAAAGGAGCCTCATGGCAAATGAGATTTGGACTTCCCCAGACATCTTTATCTAGCTGTGCAAACCAACCTGTTAATGGAAACACCCTAAGTCCTGTGCCCATATCTTAGCTTCCAGATATAATGTGGCTGTGAAGTAGCAGGGGCAGGGAAAAGTAATCAGGTCATTTGTAGAAACATTTCTTCTCACTTTGATACCTGAAAATTGAAAGCTGACAATTTAACCACTGACATGATGCTGTCATGATGCTAATGTTCAGGCAGGTTCCTTTCTAATAGTCATGTTTTATTAGAGCAGTACCCCTTTATTCCCCAAAGATGGGGAAAACATACAGTGATGCTATGGACTTCTGAGAAATACCTTCTGCTCAGATTGAATACCTAGGTGACAAAGTGAGAATGTATTAATTCATGGACTAGGTACATAATTGGCCCTTTTGATAATTGAATCAAGAGACTACCTTGATAGTCTACCTTGTCTCCCTTAAAGTAGGTTTATAGCTTACCTTAAGGCTAAAATCAATTTAAGTAAAGATAGTGAGAACCCTGGCTGAAAATCTCTCCGAACTCCTAACATTGACTTAGCCTGCCTAAAGTAGCTGAGCACCAGGTGTTTTCACCCTGCCTCATTTTTCTTATCAGCCAGCCTCCCAGGCTGTTAACTTATGACAGTTGAGACTCTTCAATATTGAGGTCAGAGGAAAACTGGTCCAGGACTGAAGCTGAATATTATTAGCATGCTGCTGATACCATCCTGAGGTACCAAATCACTGACCCCAGCTTTAGAAAACATTAAATAGTTTTCAGGCCTAAGGACAGGACACATGGTTTGGGTCTTTGAAGTTGATACTTTTATGTCAAATTTAGCTTTGGGATATAAGTGAACTGACATAACTAATTGCCTTAGTTGCCGAAAATGTGGCTTTAAAGCAGGAAAATATCAATTACTGTTTAAGTCAAATTATACTATGAAAGCTTTGCACTTACAAAATGATTTCACATGCATTGTCTTCACTGATTCTCCTACTAATCCAGCAGGGCAGGCCAGGAGATAGTTTCATTCTATTTCACAGATGACAAATTGGAGAGCTATAAAGGCTGAGAGATTTTCCCATGGATACTGTGGAGTTGATATCTGATCTTCTGGCTCCTAGTCCAGCACTCTTTCCACTGTGCTACACTGTCTGTCTGAGAGAGATAGACCTTCAATCAGCCAGCCAGCCAGCCTATCAGCTAAGTGGGCTGTGCACATAGGGGATCCAGAGCTATGTATTAGTCATTGTACACCAGCCACATATTGCTTTTCTCTTTGTAAATCCAAAATGACTAGGTAAAGAATTTCATCTGTTTGGTAATCATGTTGGTTAAAATGTGCACAATGCAACAAATTTACAAATTAATTATCCTGAAAACTTTGGATGAAAATTACATTCCACATTGTGCTTGTTTATTATAATTTAAAAATATATTTGTCGAAATTTTTCTATGGGTTATTCTTTCCATTTCTTTTAGGTGAATGAAACAACTCATTTACTTTGAACTTCTTGAAATACTGTAAGTATACACACACACACACACACACACACAAAATGTCCTGTGGTCTGTGTTTCCACATTTAAAAAAAAATCTGTTTAGTGATCAGAAAGGCAGTGCATTTTGGTATCTATAATGCAAAGAAGGAAAGCATGAATAGACCTAGAGTTTTAAAGTCAATACATTATTATCTAATCCTATATTATTAAAAGAAGGAAGAATAAAAAGAATAAAGAGAGAAGGAAAGGAAGGAAGGGAGGAAGAAAAAAATGGAAACTGGACAAATAGAAGTCTGAAATAAAGAATAAACAATAAAGAAATAATAAAGCCTGTGTCAACTATTTATTTTGTAATTTCACGTGCCTGCTAATGTAAAGATACTAACTTTGCTATTGTAGAGATCTAAGGCATATATTGGCTCTGTTTTCCTGTATTCTTGTTCATTTTTGCTCTCTGAAAGCTTCCCCTTTTTTCTTCCACAAATGTGGTTTCATATCTGGTGTAGCATAAGTATTACCTGTGCTCCACTTAGCCTACCAGACATTCCACAGTATTTATAAATAGTTTAAATTTTTAGTTTTTATTTTGTCCTATTGCTTTCTCCAATAACAGCCCTGACCTCAAAGATCACAGAGATGAGTTTTAGAGTTGAAAAAATAAACATAGGCATCCCCTAACTAAGGTGGCTCCTAGTACTAAATACATAAATTTTATGCTCAAGACATAGATGTTGAAGAATAAATACCCTAAGGGTGGAAAATATTAGGGTGACTGGCCCTTCTGCCCACATTTTTTAAGTGGTTATGGCTCTTTGGGGGTTCTTAGGAAACAAAGAAACACAGAGACTATTTAGCAGGAAAAATCTTAGGAAATTTTACTTACCATACAGTGCTTATCATACAGTACAGTCAGACACTAACCTGGATTAAACCTGATTCTAAGGCAAAGTTTCATGAAGATTTTGAATTTATGCTTCCAGTACAGAAGCAAAAGATATATGATTGGCACCTCCAGCAAGAGCTCTGCATGTTGAGACATGGTGATATTAATACAACAGTTCAGGGATATTATCAGTTAAGCAGATTTTTGTAGGATGCCACAAGGACTTAACTGTCAGGTAAAACATTGATAGATCATGAAAGGGGTCATTGGCTGTTTCTCATGGACTGTATGCTGTTATGTATGTAAAAGCACAATGGCTGAACACTGAGGGAATGAAAAATTATGGTTACAGTGCTCTGGAATTTAAATGAAAGACAGCACTCATAGAGGGGAGGAGGTAGAGGTGAACATTAGGCCTGAATTCCAAATTTCATGGTAGGATATGGGCTGGGGAATCTCACTTGGATTCTAGGCCTTGCTGCAGACCATCCAAGAAAAATGTGTCTTTTGGCCATCATTTCAGAAATAGCACACATCAGAAATTCCAATCAATTGGGTGGGGCACATTGGCAGATACTATGGTGATCAAAACTCTTCTTTCATTTATTTGCTTGTTTGTTTATTTAATTTTTATAGCAGCAGATCTTGGGAGTCTTGGGTTACTTAAAAGGACATGGAAACTGTTAGAATGAAATTTTTTCAACCGTATGACATTCATTATGTCATGGAAGTCAGGTAAAGCCCTAGTTCAAGCTAACATAAAATTTTTACCAAGAATTTTAAAGCTCTAATATTGAAACATTTTTCTGAATATATAATTCCATCCCTCTCCTGGTTATCCAGGCAGCCCATTTAACAAAAAGAGCAATGTTTCTTGTCCAGGGACTTTGAACACTTCTTTGTTACTTACAGACTTTCAACATTATGAAATCTTATCAGAAGCTTACATATCACTTCCATCAGAGACAGCTGGAGATAGCAGAAATGTTCAAAAGTGACTACTTAGGGCAACAGAAACAACCAAAGGAACACAAAAATCAGTATCTGGCGATTCTTGGCCCTTTGCTTTAGGGTGACAGCAAACTTCTGGTAGAAAAGTGGAGACAAGTTGGTTTGCTTTTTCTTTTTTGACTGTTAAAAATTCAACCTTTCGGCCAGGCACGGTGGCTCATGCTTGTAATCCCAGGACTTTGAGAGGCCCAGGTGGGTGGATCACTTGAGCTTAGGAGTTTAAGACCAGCTTGGACAACATGGTAAAACCCCGTCTCTACAAAAAAATACAAAAATTAGCAGGGCATGGTGACGCATGCTTGTAGTCCCATCTACTTGGGAGGCCAAAGTGGGAGAATTACTTGAACCCGGGAGGAGGAGGTTGCAGTGGGCCAAGATCATGCCACTGCACTCCAGTCTGGGCGACAGTGAGAGACCCTGTCTAAAAAAAAAATAATTCAACCTCTGTAAACCTAGATCTATGCAACCTTAATTTAGCAATATCATTCAATATCAAGAATGTCCAAAATCAATCTATAGTGATAGATCCCAAGTGACTGCTCTGGGCTTAACCTCAAAATACTTAGGTTTGATGCAACACTCATTTGAAGGCACAATAGGCAATGGGCATGTAATTATATAGAAATGTATGCTTTGGGGATTGCTATTTTAACTGGCGCTGCAAAGACTGCAGTGCATTTGTGGTACCAGGGAGCAAGAATGTCTGATGGATGTTGAGAGTTCTAAAGAACTCTGCTTGTATTTCACTGTGTTCTGTGTAATGTCTCTGGCTTCTGTCAAACAAGTAAATAGATCAGCATTTTCCAGCTTTTTTTTTTTAACTTAAACACATGTCAATGAAATATATAATCTATCAAAGTCCCTTAGAAATTAAAAAAATATTATTTGTGTGATATATGATAAAGAAGTGATTTTAAAGGCAAGGAAACTTTTCAGATCAGTATGTCTTTAAAGATTATGGTATACATTTACATTCCTTTTCTTCATATTGTTTTTATATGCATTGTGCAATAGTCACTATACATTTAAATGTACCTTTAAGCTTTAGAAAATGTTTAATTTTCCTGAATTTTATTGTAAGAGAAAAGGTTATACAGATAGCCCTCAGAGGTGAAATATAAACAGGGAAAAAACATGATTTACTGATAAATCAGTTAAAAATAATAGTACATCATGTTTCATTTGGGACTAAATAGATATTGCAGCATACACTAAAATTTAACTTCATTTCATGCATCAAACCTTGACAAAAAAGTGCTTTTGTACCTATACTTAGAATTCTTACATTTTGCTTTATAAAAAGCTAGCTTATTTTTGTAATTTTTGTCTTTTGTTTCTAAATGGTAGGGTAAGAGAGAAATTTTCAAGCTGCTATTTCTAAGCACTTATCCACAAATAACATATTGAGGGTTTAGAAAGTCTTTATTCATAACAAATTATGAGTCAAATTGAATAAAATGTTATCGTATTTTCTTTTTCAACAATGGTTTTTAAAACGCTAGAAGTACATTGATGTGCCAGCTAAAATTTTTGATCAGATGCATGCAATTTATAAATTCAGTGTTGATTATCTTGAAGAAAATTTTCAGAATTATCATTTTTATGCTCCTTAACAAAATTATACATTGCAAACTGCTAAGATTTGAATTCTTCCTTCAAAACTCATGATAAAATTTAGTTGCCAGTGTAACAGTATTGGGTGATGAGGCCTTTAAAAGGTAGGTTGTGAGGACAAAGTCCTTCATTAATCCATTAATGGATTAAAGCCGTTATTGAGGGAGTGGGCTATGGATAAAACGGTGAAGTTTGGCCCCCATTTCTCTTTCTGTCTTGTGCGTTTGCTTGCCCTTTTGCCACAGGATAACACAACATAAAGGCCCTCACAAGATGCCAGAGCCATGCTGTTGGACTTCCTGGTCTTCAGAACTGTGAGAAATATATTTCTTTTCTTTATAAATTACTCAGTCTTTAGTGTTCTGTTACAGTGGCAGTAAATGGGCTAAGACAGAAATAATAGAATTCTATTCTTAAAAAAGAGGTAAAAAGAGAATTGACTAGACTATTCTGGGGTGACTCACACCATCAAAGAAATCTCAAGGACCAGGTTTGTAAAGGAGTAAAAATCTGGGAACTCTTAAGATCTTGTGAGCAGTAGCTAATTAATAGTTCTATCAGAGTGTCATCACAGAGATGAATCAGCATCTGTGATTTTTTTCCTATCCTTGGCCAATTCACTTTCTTGGGCAAGAATAAGGATTGGCCAGGGGCAGCAGTAACCCAGAATAGGGCAATCCAATTCCCTTTCCTGCTTAGGAAGGGAAGAGGATTGGATTGCCCTATTCTGAGTTACATGCTCACTGCTTGGCTATGGGAGAGAGGAGTGCCTTGATTGACAGTCTCTTTTATTGTACACATTATGGAAGAGGTATTGGTATTTTCCCACAAGGAAATTATGGCGCTATCATCAGAAGGTGCTGTGTGAACATGAATAACACGTGCTAACAGGTATGCCTTTTTGTCCCCAGTCATTCATTCATTACAGGTGTTAAGTTATATAATGTATGACTAAGAATAAAAATTAGAATAAGTAATTGAAGAATACGTACAACATTTGATTAATAGTATTAACCTGGGTATAAATTGACTGAAGCATATCTATCTCATTACCATTGGGTGCCATGAATGTTCCATTGATAAACTTCTTGGAGACTATAAGAAGCTTCTTATTTAAAGAAAAACGATTTTAAAGAAACCATTTTAAAGAAAACTATTATTTTACTTATTAGTTTAACATGCCCCCTCCCACTGCGGTAGTATAGTTTTTAGGCTTCTTGACATTCATTGCACTTTCCCATGGCAGCATTACCCCAGTTTTCCATTTGTCTCAGGGGAAAACAACTTCATCTCCAGCACCGTGGTTGGGCCCTGATGAACTGAAGCCAAGATTTTTCACCTGACCTCAAGGATTAGGTCCCACTGGACCAACCTGGGCCAAAGACGAACAAGTCTATATTTTCTGGGGACTTCTGGGGAAGATGAATTCTTGTTTTTTCCTCAGAATTTATGTGAAAAGACACACTTTTTTTTTCCTCTGGGTGGTATGCATGCAATGGTTTGAATGTATTCCTCATAAAGCATGTGTTGGAAGCTTAATCCCCAATGCAACAGTGTTGAGAGGCAGGGCCTAATGGGAGATATTTGGGTCATGAGGGCTCTATCCTCATGAATGGATAGGGGCCAATGATAAAAGGCTCAAGACTGTGAGTTTTACCTCTTGCTGTCTCTTGCACTCCCTGTCCCTCACCTTCTGCCATAAGATGATGCAGCAATAAAGCCCTCATCAGATGCTGGCCCTTTTATCATGAACTTTCCAGCCTCCAGAACCATGAAAAATAAATTTCTGTTTGTTATAAGTTGTCCAGTCTCAGGTATTCTGTTATAGCAATACTAAATGAACTAAGGCAGTAGCTTACAGATATGAGCCTAACACTGCTGCAGCATTTTGTTAAAATGAGAGGTGTCAAATCTAAAGTCAAAGTTGAAACAAGAAGGAGAGTAAATACAATAGAAGTACAGAGAAATGGAGTTGGGGCCCATAGAATCAAACTGCACCTGAAGCTGTCATTACTTGTGTGCCTTAAATGAGACCCAAATGTATTTTATTTATTTATTTTATTTTATTTTATTATTATTTTTTTTTCTTTTCTTTTTATTATTATACTTTAAGTTTTAGGGTACATGTGCACATTGTGCAGGTTAGTTACATATGTATACATGTGCCATGCTGGTGCACTGCACCCACTAACTCGTCATCTAGCATTAGGTATATCTCCCAGTGCTATCCCTCCACCCTCCCCCTACCCCACAACAGTCCCCAGAGTGTGATGTTCCCCTTCCTGTGTCCATGTGATCTCATTGTTCAATTCCCAACTATGAGTGAGAATATGCGGTGTTTGGTTTTTTGTTCTTGCGATAGTTTACTGAGAATGATGATTTCCAATTTCATCCATGTCCCTACAAAGGACATGAACTCATCATTTTTTATGGCTGCATAGTATTCCATGGTGTATATGTGCCACATTTTCTTAATCCAGTCTATCATTGTTGGACATTTGGGTTGATTCCAAGTCTTTGCTATTGTGAATAATGCCGCAATAAACATACATGTGCATGTGTGTTTATAGCAGCATGATTTATAGTCCTTTGGGTATATACCCAGTAATGGGATGGCTGGGTCAAATGGTATTTCCAGTTCTAGATCCCTGAGGAGTCGCCACACTGACTTCCACAATGGTTGAACTAGTTTACAGTCCCACCAACAGTGTAAAAGTGTTCCTGTTTCTCCACATCCTCTCCAGCACCTGTTGTTTCCTGACTTTTTAATGATTGCCATTCTAACTGGTGTGAGATGGTATCTCATTGTGGTTTTGATTTGCATTTCTCTGATGGCCAGTGATGATGAACATTTTTTCATGTGTTTTTTGGCTGCATAAATGTCTTCTTTTGAGAAGTGTCTGTTCATGTCCTTCGCTCACTTTTTGATGGGGTTGTTTGTTTTTTTCTTGTAAATTTGTTTGAGTTCATTGTAGATTCTGGATATTAGCCCTTTGTCAGATGAGTAGGTTGTGAAAATTTTCTCCCATTTTGTAGGTTGCCTGTTCACTCTGATGGTAGTTTCTTTTGCTGTGCAGAAGCTCTTTAGTTTAATTAGATCCCATTTGTCAATTTTGTCTTTTGTTGCCATTGCTTTTGGTGTTTTAGACATGAAGTCCTTGCCCATGCCTATGTCCTGAATGGTAATGCCTAGATTTTCTTCTAGGGTTTTTATGGTTTTAGGTCTAACGTTTAAGTCTTTAATCCATCTTGAATTAATTTTTGTATAAGGTGTAAGGAAGGGATCCAGTTTCAGCTTTCTACATATGGCTAGCCAGTTTTCCCAGCACCATTTATTAAATAGGGAATCCTTTCCCCATTGCTTGTTTTTCTCAGGTTTGTCAAAGATCAGATAGTTGTAGATATGTGGCATTATTTCTGAGGGCTCTGTTCTGTTCCATTGATCTATATCTCTGTTTTGGTACCAGTACCATGCTGTTTTGGTTACTGTAGCCTTGTAGTATAGTTTGAAGTCAGGTAGAGTGATGCCTCCAGCTTTGTTCTTTTGGCTTAGGATTGACTTGGCGATGCGGGCTGTTTTTTGGTTCCATATGAACTTTAAAGTAGTTTTTTCCAATTCTGTGAAGAAAGTCATTGGTAGCTTGACGGGGATGGCATTGAATCTATAAATTACCTTGGGCAGTATGGCCATTTTCATGATATTGATTCTTCCTGCCCATGAGCATGGAATGTTCTTCCATTTGTTTGTATCCTATTTTATTTCCTTGAGCAGTGGATTGTAGTTCTCCTTGAAGAGGTCCTTCACATCCCTTGTAAGTTGGATTCCTAGGTATTTTACTCTCTTTGAAGCAATTGTGAATGGGAGTTCACTCATGATTTGGCTCTCTGTTTGTCTGTTGTTGGTGTATAAGAATGCTTGTGATTTTTGTACATTGATTTTGTATCCTGAGACTTTGCTGAAGTTGCTTATCAGCTTAAGGAGATTTTGGGCTGAGACAATGGGGTTTTCTAGATATACAATCATGTCGTCTGCAAACAGGGACAATTTGACTTCCTCTTTTCCTAATTGAATACCCTTTATTTCCTTCTCCTGCCTAATTGCCCTGGCCAGAACTTCCAACACTATCTTGAATAGGAGTGGTGAGAGAGGGCATCCCTGTCTTGTGCCAGTTTTCAAAGGGAATGCTTCCCGTTTTTGCCCATTCAGTAGGATATTGGCTGTGGGTTTGTCATAGATAGCTCTTATAATTTTGAAATACGTCCCATCAATACCTAATTTATTGAGAGTTTTTAGCATGAAGTGTTGTTGAATTTTGTCAAAGGCCTTTTCTGCATCTATTGAGATAATCATGTGGTTTTTGTCTTTGGCTCTGTTTATATGCTGGATTACATTTATTGATTTTCACATGTTGAACCAGGCTTGCATCCCAGGGATGAAGCCCACTTGATCATGGTGGATAAGCTTTTTGATGTGCTGCTGGATTCGTTTTGCCAGTATTTTACTGAGGATTTTTGCATCAATGTTCATCAAGGATATTGGTCTAAAATTCTCTTTTTGGTTGTGTCTCTGCCCGGCTTTGGTATCAGAATGATGCTGGCCTCATAAAATGAGTTAGGAAGGATTCCCTCTTTTTCTATTGATTGGAATAGTTTCAGAAGGAATGGTACCAGTTCCTCCTTGTACCTCTGGTAGAATTTGGCTATGAATCCATCTGGTCCTGGACTCTTTTTGGTTGGTAAGCTATTGATTATTGCCACAATTTCAGAGCCTGTTATTGGTCTATTCAGAGATTCAACTTCTTCCTGGTTTAGTCTTGGGAGGGTGTATGTGTCGAGGAATTTATCCATTTCTTCTAGATTTTCGAGTTTATTTGTGTAGAGGTGTTTGTAGTATTCTCTGATGGTAGTTTGTATTTCTGTGGGATTGGTGGTGATATCCCCTTTATCATTTTTTATTGCGTCTATTTGATTCTTCTCTCTTTTTTTCTTTATTAGTCTTGCTAGCAGTCTATCTATTTTGTTAATCCTTTCAAAAAACCAGCTCCTGGATTCATTAATTTTTTGAAGGGTTTTTTGTGTCTCTATTTCCTTCAGTTCTGCTCTGATTTTAGTTATTTCTTGCCTTCTGCTATCTTTTGAATGTGTTTGCTCTTGCTTTTCTAGTTCTTTTAATTGTGATGTTAGGGTGTTAATTTTGGATCTTTCCTGCTTTCTCTTGTGGGCATTTAGTGCTATAAATTTCCCTCTACACACTGCTTTGAATGCATCCCAGAGATTCTGGTATGTTGTGTCTTTGTTCTCATTGGTTTCAAAGAACATCTTTATTGTTGCCTTCATTTTGTTATGTACCCAGTAGTCATTCAGGAGCAGGTTGTTCAGTTCCCATGTAGTTAAGCGGTTTTGAGTGAGATTCTTAATCCTGAGTTCTAGTTTGATTGCACTGTGGTCTGAGAGATAATTTGTTATAATTTGTGTTCTTTTACATTTGCTGAGGAGAGCTTTACTTCCAAGTATGTGATCAGTTTTGGAATAGGTGTGGTGTGGTGCTGAAAAAAATGTATATTCTGTTGATTTGGGGTGGAGAGTTCTGTAGATGTCTATTAGGTCCGCTTGGTGCAGAGCTGAGTTCACTTCCTGGGTATCCTTGTTAACTTTCTGTCTCATTGATCTGTCTAATGTTGACAGTGGGGTGTTAAAGTCTCCCATTATTAATGTGTGGGAGTCTAAGTCTCTTTGTAGGTCACTCAGGACTTGCTTTATGAATCTGGGTGCTCCTGTATTGGGTGCATATATGTTTAGAATAGTTAGCTCTTCTTGTTGAATTGATCCCTTTACCATTATGTAATGGCCTTCTTTGTCTCTTTTGGTCTTTGTTGGTTTAAAGTCTGTTTTATCAGAGACTAAGATTGCAACCCCTGCCTTTTTTTGTTTTCCATTTGCTTGGTAGATCTTCCTCCATCCTTTTATTTTGAGCCTATGTGTGTCTCTGCACGTGAGATGGGTTTCCTGAATACAGCACACTGATGGGTCTTGACTCTTTATCCAATTTTCCAGTCTGTGTCTTTTAATTGGAGCATTTAGTCCATTTACATTTAAAGTTAATATTGTTATGTGTGAATTTGATCCTGTCATCATGATGTTAGCTGGTTATTTTGCTCGTTAGTTGATGCAGTTTCTTCCTAGTCTCAATGGTCTTTACATTTTGGCATGATTTTGCAGTGGCTGGTACCGGTTGTTCCTTTCCATGTTTAGCGCTTCCTTCAGGAGCTCTTTTAGGGCGGGCCTGGTGGTGACAAAATCTCTCAGCATTTGCTTGTCTGTAAAGTATTTTATTTCTCCTTCACTTATGAAGCTTAGTTTGGCTGGATATGAAATTCTGGGTTGAAAATTCTTTTCTTTAAGAATGTTGAATATTGGCCCCCACTCTATTCTGGCTTGTAGGGTTTCTGCCGAGAGATCCGCTGTTAGTCTGATGGGCTTCCCTTTGAGGGTAACCTGACCTTTCTCTCTGGCTGCCCTTAACATTTTTTCCTTCATTTCAACTTTGGTGAATCTGACAATTATGTGTCTTGGAATTGCTCTTCTCGAGGAGTATCTTTGTGGCGTTCTCTGTATTTCCTGAATCTGAACGTTGGCCTGCCTTGCTAGATTGGGGAAGTTCTTCTGGATAATATCCTGAAGAGTGTTTTCCAACTTGGTTCCATTCTCCCCATCACTTTCAGGTACACCAATCAGATGTAGATTTGGTCTTTTCACATAGTCCCATATTTCTTGGAGGCTTTGCTCGTTTCTTTTTATTCTTTTTTCTCTAAACTTCCCTTCTCACTTCATTTCATTCATTTCATCTTCCATTGCTGATACCCTTTCTTCCAGTTGATCGCATCGGCTCCTGAGGCTTCTGCATTCTTCACGTAGTTCTCAAGCCCTGGTTTTCAGCTCCATCAGCTCCTTTAAGCACTTCTCTGTATTGGTTATTCTAGTTATACATTCTTCTAAATTTTTTTCAAAGTTTTCAACTTCTTTGCCTTTGGTTTGAATGTCCTCCCATAGCTCAGAGTAATTTGATCATCTGAAGCCTTCTTCTCTCAGCTCGTCAAAGTCATTCTCCATCCAGCTTTTTTCCGTTGCTGATGAGGAACTGTGTTCCTTTGGAGGAGGAGAGGCGCTCTGCTTTTTAGAGTTTCCAGTTTTTCTGTTCTGTTTTTTCCCCATGTTTGTGGTTTTATCTACTTTTGGTCTTTGATGATAGTGATGTACAGATGGGTTTTTGGTGTGGGTGTCCTTTCTGTTTGTTAGTTTTCCTTCTAACAGACAGGACCCTCAGCTGCAGGTCTGTTGGAGTACCCTGTGAGGTGTCAGTGTGCCCCTGCTGAGGGGTGCCTCCCAGTTAGGCTGCTCGGGGGTCAGGGGTCAGGGACCCACTTGAGGAGGCAGTCTGCCCCTTCTCAGATCTCCAGCTGCGTGCTGGGAGAACCACTGCTCTCTTCAAATCTGTCAGACAGGGACATTTAAGTCTGCAGAGGTTACTGCTGTCTTTTTGTTTGTCTGTGCCCTGCCCCCAGAGGTGGAGCCTACGGAGGCAGGCAGGCCTCCTTGAGCTGTGGTGGGCTCCACCCAGTTCGAGCTTTCTGGCTGCTTTGTTTACCTAAGCACGCCTGGGCAATGGTGGGCGCCCCTCCCCCAGCCTCGCTGCCACCTTGCAGTTTGATCTCGGACTGCTGTGCTAGCAATCAGTGAGACTCCGTGGGTGTAGGACCCTCCGAGCCAGGTGCAGGATATAACCTCGTGGTGCGCCGTTTTTTAAGCCCGTCGGAAAAGCTCAGTATTCGGGTGGGAGCGACCCGATTTTCCAGGTGCTGTCCGTCACCCCTTTCTTTGACTCGGAAAGGGAACTCCCTGACCCCTTGCGCTTCCCAGGTGAGGCAATGCCTCGCCCTGCTTCCGCTCGCGCACGGTGCACGCACCCACTGACCTGCGCCCACTGTCTGGCACTCCCTAGTGAGATGAACCCGGTACCTCAGATGGAAATGCAGAAATCACCCGTCTTCTGCGTCGCTCACGCTGGGAGCTGTAGACCTGAGCTGCTCCTATTTGGCCATCTTGGCTCCTCCCTTCTATTTATTTATTTTTTTTTTTTTTGAGACAGAGTCTCGCTCTGTCGGCCAGGCTGGAGTACAGTGGCATGATCTTGGCTCGCTGCAACCTCTGCCTCCTGTGCTCAAGCAATTCTCCTGCCTCAGCCTCCCAAGTAGCTGGGATTACAGGCGTGTGCCACCACGCCTGGCTAATTTTTGTATTTTTAGTAAAGACGGGGTTTTACCATGTTGGCCAGGCTGGTCTCGAACTCCTGACCTCAGGTAATCTGCCTGCCTTGGCCTCCCAAAGTCCTGGGATTATAGGTGTGAGCCACCGTGCCTGGCCTTGATTTTTTAAGCTAGCTTGAGTTGGGGTTATTGTTATTTGCATCTGAAACCATCATAACTGCTACATTGTCAGAAAAACTTTGTGAAACCAAGAGTCCATAAATTACTGGCTGAAAAATGCTGGATTACATGATATCAAAGGTCATCTCTCACAATATATACTTTGTGATATTAATCTGGTAATAGAAGGTAAAATTGAAGACAAGTTGGAGAAATGCGTGTTCAGTGTTAGACATGCATTCTGCAGTGAATCTCAGCCTTATTGTCGAAGTATGTTTATTGTCTAGTTAGCTACTTTTAATTCAGAGGAAGTTTCTTGATTCATTTATCTTTTTGTGTTTTGTGTAACTATATTTTTCTGACTTCTTCAACTTTTTTCTTTTAATACATCTTCTTTATGCATAGAGTCAAATTTTATTAATGGTCTCAATTTTTAATTTTTGTTGGGCAACAGGAAATTACAAAACATAATACATATTTAATAAATGTATATTGAATTAAGGTTATTATCTTATGAGCAATCTATTCCTAAACCAGTAGTTTTCAAATTTGGCTGCCTATTACAATCACTTGGGTAGTTTTAAAATAGTGGTTCTCAAAGTTTAGTGCACCTGGTGGGCTTGTTAAAAGGTATTTAGGCCAGTCACAATTTTCTGATTCAGTAATTCCAGAGCGGGGGACCAAATTTTGCATTTCTAACTAGTTCCCGGTATTACTGATGCTACTGGTCTAGATTGTTCTTGATTATTTGAAACAAAATCTTCTAGGTTGGGATGGTTTTTAAGGCTCCCCAGATAATTATAACGGAAGGCCAGGCTGAGAACCACCAATTTGAACAGAGGAGGATGACTGGCTTTTATTTTCTGTGTAAGCCCTTATACAGGCCCTTTTATTATTCCAGTAAAAAATTCCCTTTCACATCTCAATGAATTATTTGATCCACTCTACCTCACTAGAATAAGCCAATAAACTTTTTTTTTTTTTCAAAAAAAGAAAATACTGCAGTTGATTACTCAGGAGAATCATAAGCCAAATATCAACTATCTCCTGCCCCAAGAAGAACTGTAGACTAACTTAAAATAATTTATGTAATAATTTTTATCATTCAGGGTCCAACCAGGAAAACAGAAATAGTATACTTTAATATGGGGAATTGCTTACACAGGTCATGTAAAAGATTAGCAACCGCTGGAGAGACCAAGGAAGAAGGAGATGTTATCAGAGCCCAGGAGCCTGACATGCCTGAAGAAAGCTGCAGCTGGGATGGGCTTTCCCAGGGGTAGCTGGAGCTAAGGAGGAGGAGATGTAGCTGTTGTCAGAGAAGCTCCCCAAAGTAGAGAGGGAGAATTCTGTCCTCTCTCGTCCTTTTGTGTCTTCCATCAACACTTCTCATTGGCTAAACCCACCAGAATAGCAGCTGACATGGGAGTTTGGGTCAGTCCCTCAGGCATACAGAACAAAACAGACAATAAAAAGGGGAGGAATGAATGGATCCGAGGGCAAATATGCCAAAGACCAATACATTGTTCTTATTTCTGGGACAATTCAGTCTCTTACTGACAAAACTGAGAGAATGAACATTTGCGGATGTCACTTCACTCCTAAGAACACTTAGACTGTTTAGCTACTTCACTGGAATTTTAATTTAACTTAAAAATGTGTGTTTATGTATGGGATATATGAGTTTGCTATATATACGTGTAGCTTCCTTTGGTCAATTGACAACCTACTTCAAACACTGTACAGCTAACCCTTAAACAACATGGGTTTGAACTTTGAGGATCCACTTATATGCAAATTTTCTTCTTCTTCTGCCATCTACTCAGACTGCAAGACCAACCCCTCCTCTTCCTCCTCCTCTTCAGCCTACTCAATGTGAAGACAATGAAAATGAAGACCTTTCGGATGACCCACTTCTACTTAGTGAATAGTAAATATATTTTCTCTTCCTTATGATTTTCTTAGTAACATTTTCTTTTCTTATCTTTACCATAAGAATACAGTATGTGATAGATGTAACATACACAAAATGTCTTAACTGGCTGTTTATGTTATCATTAAGGCTTCCAGTCAACAGTAGCTGTTAGTAGTTAATTTTCTGGAGATTCAAAAGTTATACATACATTTTCTACTGTGTGGAGGGGTTTGCATCCCTAACCCCCACATTTTTCAAGGGTCATCTGTAGTCACCTTTTAAAGTAAAACCTAAGTCTCCAGAATAACAGTCAGAATGTTATAATGTGATATATACTTATATTAAATATATAATATTATTAACTATTACTAATCATTGACTTATCGTCAAATTCTACCTCTTCTGAGAGGATGAGTTTTAGGAACTCTTTCAACAGTCCCACATTAAGAAATTAATAACCATGATCGCCTTAGTCCAGACCTGAATGTTTAGATGGCACCATCTGGGTCCTGTTAGTGAATTAGAAACTATAATGTTATTCAGACATACCTTGAGATATTGTAGATTGGTTCTAGACTAGCACCATAAAGCAAATATTGCAATCAAGTGAGTCACATGAAAGTTTTGGTTTCCTAGCGCATATAAAAGTTATGTTTATACTATACTATATTAAATGTGCAATAGAAGTATGTCTAAAAAATCATACCTTAGTTAAAAAATACTTTATTGTTAAAACATGCCAATGATCATCTGAGCCTTCAATGAATTGTAATCTTTTTGATGATGAAGGGTCTTGCCTCAATGTTGATGGCTGTTGACTGATCAGGGTGGTGGTTACTAAAGGCTGGAGTAGCTGTGGCAATTTCTTAACATAAGATAGCAATGAAGTTTGCTGCATTGATTAATTCTTCTTTTGACAAAAGATTTCTCTGTATCGTGGAATTCTTTTAGGTAGTATTTTACCCACAGTAGAATTTCTTTCAAAGTTAGAATCAATCCTCTCCAAACCTGCCACTGCTTTATTAATAAGTTTATGAAATGTTTAAATTCTTTGCTGTCATTTCTACAGTGTTCACAGCATCTTCCCCAGGAGTAGATTGCATCTGAAGAAACCAGTTTCCTTGCTTATCTGTAAGAAGCAACTCTTCATTCATTCAAATTTTTATCATGAAGTTGTAGAAACTCAGTACCACCTTAGGCTCCACTGCTAATTCTAGTCCTCTTTCTATTTTCACTACATTGCAGTAACTTCTGCTGCTGAAGTCTTAAACCCCTCAAAGACATCCATGAGGGTTAAAATCAACTTCTTCCAAACTCCTGTTAATGTTGATATTTTGACTTTCTCCCGTGAATCACAAATGTTCTCAATGGTATCTAGAAAGGCAAATCCTTTTTAAAAGGTTTTCAATTTACTTTACTGACATCCATCAAAAGAATCACTTTCTATGAAGTTACTTCTTGATCCATGGGCTGTGGAATGGATGTTGTGTTAACAGAGAAGGAAACAATATTAATCTCCTTGTACATCTCCATGAGAGTTCTCTTGTGACCAGGTACATTGTCAGTAAGCACTAATATTTTTATTTTTTATTTTTGAGACAGAGTCTTGCTCTGTTGCCCAGGCTGGAGTACAGTGGCCCAGTTGTGGCTCACCGCAACCTCTGCCTCCTGGGTTCAAGCAATTTTCCTGCCTTAGCCTCCAGAGTAGCTGGGATTACAGGTGTGCACCATTACGCTTGGTTAATTTTTTTGTATTTTCAGTAGAGACGGGGTTTCACCATGTTAGCCAAGTTGGTCTCGAACTCCTGGCCTCAAGTGACCTGCTCGCCTCAGTGTCCTTAAGTGTTGGGATTACAGGCATGAGCCACCATGCCCAAGAGAATTTAAAATTTAAATCACCATAACAAAGGCTAAGAATATGAAATAGTGGAAGGAAGGTATGTGATGGGCTTGTTCCCTTACAGCCAGGATACACTGAGGTACTCATGTGCAAGATTTGGAAGTTAGAAGTGTTGGGGAAGCTGTGCTTCTGTTTTTGCTAAGGGTAAACTTGATCAAGGAACAGTTGGTTTTCTGCAGTAAGGGAAGCTGTACTAAATTCTCAGGTGTTGAGAGATGAGACATGGAGCTTCCATTTTGCTGGTGTGGATTGTGGATAGAGTGGTGTGTTCTTGGAATGAGCATTTGCATTTTCCCTGTTCTCCAGATTTCTGTTATATCTGAGGATCATTTCTGGAATCTATGGCTAAATCTTGCTCCTCCAGCCCATCCATTGCTAGATAAGTTTCTATTTCTCTATATAAATGACTTTTCTGATTAGATAAGCTGGAGGGATTCTATATCGTCAACTTAATCTTAATATACTACTAAATGCTAAAAAGTACAAATGGTAATATTTCCCCTGACTTCCAGAAATATATTTCACATTTGTTAAAAATCTTACCCTGGAAGGTGGCAGAAAATGAACTAGATTCAAAGATTTTGGACTGGTAAATTTGCCTGTGGGTTTTGGTTTATGTTATTTTGAAATGTAATTTTAATTAATTATTTATTTTTATCTCTATACACACATACATGGCTTAAGTCAAATTTTTACTAGGATTATAACACAAAAATAGACACTATGTTAATCTACCTTTCTATACCTCAGATTCCTACTCCTTATAGATGTTTTAGCAATTTCTACTGGAATTTACATTTTTTTCTAAATAGCCTGCCTATGTTGCTATTTCTCGAGTTATTCCACTTTTATTTATTATCTTTTTACTTCCCTTTGTGGAAGATGAAAGCTTATCTTTTCTCCACTCTTCCATGACCAATATAAACATCTTTGCACTTTCCTTTTCTCACCATTTTCTTATCTAGATAGCAAATTTGTATGTCTTTAGTGTTTACATTGTCATGACTATACAGACATTATTACAGCTGAATCATGTAGTAAATAAGAATCACCTTTCCTTTCTCAGACATTGAATTTTTTTCCCCTGAGGTAATAATTATCTTACTTTTGCTTAGCTTTCTATGTACGTCTGTGCTGATTTGGCCAAAAATTTCCTACAGAGGTATAAATCTCCTGCAAGATATTAAAACACATCAGGTCACTTTTTAATTTTTTTTTCTTTCTTCTTTGCTTCTTGGAAATACTCATTTGAGAGCCCACAGTCTTTCTGCTCCTAGAAGGAGCAGGCTAGGTCTATTGCACAACTGTCGACTGGAGCCCTCTCTTATGTTAAATCCCTGATTTCCTGAATCTTGAGTTTTCAGGTTTCTTGGTTTATTACCCCATTTTGGTAGTACATTTCCTCTAGTAGCTTTCTGTGGTAAACGTTTTTTGGAGGGAACTTATATTTCTTTGCTCTATATTCATATGAATGATAAGTTAACTGGGTGTTAATATAATGTAATATTATTAAATGCTAGTGTGATATCCCAGCCCTGAGACATGCATGGTGCATCCTGAACTAGAATTCTTCTAGTCTTTCTTGAGAGTAAAAACCCTAGTTCTTTCCTGAGGTCAGGAAGGGCAGTTCTGTGAATGCTTGGAATTGCAGAGAAGATACATTTCTTGTATAGATGATCAGTTTGTTCTATTTTCAGCCCCACCTACACCCACTCTTTCAGAAATACCAGGTGTCTCCAGTTTCTGAGCCTTCCTGGGGTCCTGCATTGTGAGTTGCAAGATATTTCTAGTCTGCTAGGTCAATAACCACTCATCCATCTGCTTTTTAGCTTTTAAAATTTTGTTGATGTCATCATGGTCTCTTTGTTCTTACAGGCTTATGCTTTTTTATTCCCTTCACTGTTAATTTAGAGGGATTTGAGGAGTGGGGAGAAGAGGTTGATATATGTATACAATTTGTCATATTTAATTGGAATTTCTTTGATGATTGGTTTTATTATTTACTTATTTATTTTTTTGAGACAGAGTCTTGCTCTGTTGCCTGGGGTGGCATGCAGTGGTGTGATCTCGGCTCACTGAAACCTCCAGCTCCTGGGTTCAAGCAATTCTCCTGCCTCAGCCTCCTGAGTAGCTGGGACTACAGGTACACATCACCATGCCCAGCTAATTTTTGTATTTTTGGTAGAGACAGGGTTTCACCATGTTGGCCAGGCTGGTCTCAAACTCCTGACCTCAAGTCATCCACCCACTTTGGCCTCCCAAAGTGCTAGGATTACAGGCATGAGCCACCGCCCAGTCAAGGATTTTGGTCCTTTTAACAAATTCAGAAACTTAATAACATAATTGTGTTAGATGTAAAAACAGACCAGTTTCACAAAATTCAGTAACTTCAGGAGAATTTTTTTTTGAGTTACCTGAAATGTCCCATAATTGTTCCTTTTAATTTTAACTTAGCTAACTAGTAATAATTATCCATGTCATAATTTGCCTGTTTGCCTTCTCCTCTCTTTAACATGATTCACGCATGGTCTTTTGTTGACGGTTGTTTTCTCGTCCTCTTGATATTTGTATTTCAGGTATCTATTATATTAATCCACAAAGGCATAGCAGGGCATTTCTCTGCTAATATTAGCTATACTTTGGGTTAAACTCTCATCTAGGAAACATCCTAACTTAGAAGATGGTTTTCCTTTGGGTCACTGCTTCAGGAATGCCAACTGAGTCTAAGAAGAAAGATATAAATCCTCATAATGTAACGTTCTTAAATGCCAGACAATAGGATGCCTGGGTGAGTAGGAGGGTCTTAGGTGACATCTCCAAATACGAGGCTGATATTGACTTTAAAGTGCCGGCTTTTTGTGCTTATAGAGGTAACACAAAATTTGTAGATAATTAACTTGAAGAAAAGTATAAAAATGAAAGCAAAATTTATCATGAATTCCACAATTCAGAGACATCATCTTCTGTTAATCATTATTGATATATTTAGGTTTATTTTATCCAGCCTTATTTCACGTATAAATGTGCATTAAAAATATTTTATTATAGAAAACCTCAAATGTGCATAAAAGTAGATAGGAGAGTATAATGATCTCTATGTACTTGTTGTCTATCTCCCACAGTTAGCATTTTGCCAATCATGTTTCATTTATTTCTCACTTTATTATCTACTCACCGCTCACCTCCACTTTTTTGGCTATAGTATTTTAAAACAAATCCCACAAGTCATTTAATTTCACTCATAAATACTTCAGTATATATCTTATCAGATAAAGTTTTTCTTTTGGTTTTAACATCAGTGCATGCTATTATCAGTCTCATAATAATTAAAATAGCAATTCTTGGCTGGATGTGGTGCCTCACTCCTGTAATCCCAGCACTTTGGGAGGCCGAGGTGGGGTGGATCACCTGAAGTAAGGAGTTCGAGACCAGCCTGTCCAACATGGTGAAACCTGTCTGTACTAAAAATACAAAAATTAGCCGTAATCCCAGCTACTTGGGAGGCTGAGTCAGGAGAATTGCTTGAACCCGGGAAGCAGAGGTTACAGTGAGCCGATGGTGTCATTGCATGCCATCCTGGGTGACAAAAGTGAGACTCTGTCTCAAAAAAAAAAAAAAAGCAATTCTTTAATATCATCTAGTATCAATGCATATTTAAATTTTTCTAATTATCTCAAAGATTACTTTTTTAAAAAAAGTGAAGTCTGTTAATAAGGATCCAAATAAAGTTCACATATTAAAATACATTGAATTGATATATTTTTTAAGTTTCTTTTAGTCCAGTTTCTTCTCCTTTTTAAAAATGCCATTCCTTTGTGAAATAACCCAGTTGTTTTATAGATATTTTATATTTGCATTTGACTAATTGCTTCCTCATGGTGTCATTTAACCTGTTTCCTGATTTCCAATATTTTCTGAGAGATTGGTAGTTGAATTTAGAAACTTGATATAATTCTGGTTCACTTTTATGTGTTATTTATTTTTTGACAGCCATATTTCATAGGCGATACTGTGTATTCTATTGTGTCACATCAAGAAGCATATGCCTGATTATCCCACCTTTCATGATGCTGAGCTTGATCAATTGGTTTTCATAGTATCAGACTGATCCACCTATTGTAAAATTCCCTTAATGTTTTCATCATCCATTATAAACTTTTTTTGTACTTGCAAAATAGTGAACCTCTGATTCTATTATTCTTTTTGCACTTGTTAGCAAGAATTCTTCTATGAAGCAATAACTTCCCAGGCTGGGCACGGTGGCTCACGCCTGTAATCCCAGCACTTTGAGAGGCTGAGGTGGGAAGATTGTTTGAGGCCACAAGTTTGAGACCAGTGTGGGCAACATAGTAAGACCTCATCTGTAAAAAAAATTAAAAAATTAGCCAGGCATGGTGGTGCATGCCTATAGTTCCAGCTACTCGGGAGGGTGAGATGGAGGATTGTTTGAACTTGGGAGGTGGAAGCTGCATTGAGCCGTAATGGCACCACTATACTGTAGACTAGGTGATGGAGAAAGAAACTGTCTCAAGAAAAAAAATTTTAAAACCCTAAAGCAATCATTAAATTTAATGTCTATATTATATTTAATAGTAGGAATATATAATAATTTATGTAATCATTATTTTCTTTCAGTTGCTGATAGTCTTTGTTCTTTTGTTATTAATATATATATAAAGCCAACATAGACAACTTTGTACAAATTCATCCGACCAAATGTCTGATAAATTCTGAAAAGCAGAATTATAAAGTCAAAGAATGTGAAGGTTCTTACTATATCTTGTCTGGGTCAATATTATTATTTAATATATAGCCATTCTTTAATTGTCTTCATTCTTGAGATAGAAAACTTATCTGAAGTTGATGGCCATTTAACTGTTCTTTCTTTAGAATAACTTTTATTGAATATAACTCTACCCATAATTAGCATGATAATACCTGGGGGATTGAGAAAGCTCAGCTGGCAGGAGAGATTCTTGATGAGTAACTTTCCATAAAAAGAAGTAATATGCTTCTCATAGAGACTTTTGAGTAGAGTATTGTCTGCTAAGTAGGTGCTGTGAAATCATAGCCAGGAGTCCTATCAGCCTCCTGGTTTACTGGGACTGCTCATCATATCTTAGTTTGGTGGAGACTACTGGAAAGACAGAAAAGGCTGCTATGCAAAACAGTACTTGAAGTGAAACTCAGAGGAAGTTACATAGACACTTGAAAACTTTTGCTCAAAAAGAAGCAGTTTGTTTTTTGCTTGATTCTCTTAGAAAGACTATATATTGAGATATAATTTGTATACCACAAAACTCATCCATTTTCATTGTAGCATTCAATGAGTTTCAGTGAATTTATGTAGCTGTGAAATCATCACCAAAATCATGTTTTTGGAACACTTCCATTATTTATGTAGTTTAAAAAATAAGATTATCATAAATATCAATGAATTCCTTGCTTTTGATATAGTTATTTTATGTTCACAATGTTATACGATCATCATTTGTTATTTAATTCCAGAATATTTTAATCACTCCCCTAGAAACCCCCATATTCATTAAGGAGTGACTCATTGATGGACTATTTAAAGAAAATGTGGTACATATACACCATGGAATACTATGCAGCTATAAAAAGGAATGAAGTCACGTCCTTTGCAGCAACATGGATGCACTGGGAGACCATTATCCTAAGCAAATTAACACAAGGACAGAAAACCAAATACTGCGTGTTCTCACTTATAAGTGGGAGCTAAACATTGAGTACACATGGACATAAAGATGGGAACAACAGACACTGGGGCCTACTAGAAGGGGGAGGGACAGAGTGTGGAGTGGGCTAAAAATCTTTCTATCCTGTACTATGCTCACTATCTGGGTGATGGAATCATCCATACCCCAAACCTCAGCATCATGCAATATACCCATGTAACAGATCTGCACTTGTACTCCCTGAATCTAAAGCAATAGTTAAAATTAAAAAATGAAACTTAAAAATAAAGCAATGGAACAGCATCTGCAAAGTGACAATGAGGAAAAGAAAATGGACCCAAGAACATTTATACACAGTGAAGTTGTTATTTGTTGCCTTTTTAAGACAATAGGCATACATGAAATAATCAACAGACACACAATCTGTTCTCTATATCATGCATATTCTTCATCTGCAGGTTCCAGAGATTAAATTTTATTTATTTATTTATTTATTTATTTATTTATTTATTTGAGACGGAGTCTCGCTCTGTCGCCCAGGCTGGAGTGCAGTGGCACGATCTCAGCTCACTGCAACCTCTGCCTCCTGGGTTCAAGCAATTCTCCTGCCTCAGCCTCCCGAGCAGCTGGGACTGCAGGAGCACACCTGGCTAATTTTTTGTATTTTAGTAGAGATGGGGTTTCGCTGTGTTGCCCAGACTGGTCTCGAGCTCCTGAGCTGAGGCAATCTGCCCGCCTCGGCCTCCCAAAGTGCTAGGATTAAAGGCATGAGCCACCGTGCCCAGGCTAAATTTTTTAAAAAATAAACATAACACTACAATCATAAAAGTAATATAAAATAAAACAAATTAATGTAGTTATTAATGAAAGTCAATTTTGGATTATAAGAGACCAGATGATCCAAATGTATATAAATATAATACAAAAATTTTGAAGGCACACATGTTTATTGATAACTCGCAATAAATGCTCACAAACTGACAGCTCGACTATGAAAGTTATCGTAGCTTCATACAATGAAGTAGGTGCAGAAATTTCACCTACTGAAATTTCATCAAAGAAATATGATGCTTTGAAGCTTCATATATACCATGGGGATAGCTTTTTCTTTTCCTTTTTTTTGGGGGGTGGGGGCAGGGGTAGCTTTTTCTTAACAAAAATATCCTCCTTCCCCAGAAATGAAACTCATTGACAGTATCAACCGTTCCACAACAATTTTTTTCTTTTCAGCCTGAGATTTCCACATTAACTTGGATTGATCATGAAACTTCTATTTTTCTAGAAAATAATTTACTTTTTCAAGATTTTACAAGCAACTAGTAAAGAGTTTTGCATAGTATACTGCAGTTAAAAATATTCTCCGCAATTATATCTCCTTTGCATTACTTATTTTGTACACTTCTATACCTTTTATTATATCCATAAGAAATTAGTCTGTTACTATTTTTTGAATAATTTTGAATTTATTATTAATTTACTTTTTCTTATTTCTGTGTTCTAACTTCTTTAATTTGGAGTTTAGTTTTCATTCTTTTATTAAATAAGTTACAGTAATAAATTTACCTTGTGGTAATTTTGATATGATAGGTTCTCATTTTCATTATTTACAAAGTGTTTATTTTAAAAGTTTTGGGTTGCTAACCTTAATTTTTAAAAATAGAAGACATTTAAAACAATCTAAACGCTGATAGCTTGGAAAAAGTAGGGTTTTCCAACTTTATATAATGTGTTAAATAAAGTCTTGAAAAAATTCTATGAGAGTTTTCTGGATCCTCTTAAAAATTTTGTTTATGTAAATTTGTTGTGCATTATTAAACGTTTTTGATAAGGTAGAAAATGACTAAGCAGAAGACAGAATATCTGTATTCTGCTAAAATACTGTTGACATTAACATGGAATTTTTTTTAACATTCCAATGCATGGCTATATTATAATTTATTTAACTGTATCTTTATTGATAGATATTTAGGTTGATTTGGGTATTTTAGTTTTATAAACAATAAAACTGTGAATATCTTTGGATGTATATTTGTGACTTGTCTAGTTTATTTTAAGGGTTAAAACATGAATTATTGGATGCCAGTAGAGTTGTTTTCTATTAATAATTAGTTCTGGTATTTGTTTTTACTTTTGTGCAATGATAATTATAGTAATTATTTAAATAATTTCATGTCTAACTGGATTTAATGCTCATTGTCAGCCCCACCTCTTTTTTTTTTTTTTAACAAGGCTTGTGGTTTCTATATTTTCTGATTTGCCTCTGTGTTGCCTCTGCATATGAATGAGCCCTTGGCTGATATGCTTTACCTCACAAAACTTTATCAATATCACACTGTTGTCTTAAGATATTTGATATTGCAGAGAACTCTGAGGCCAGAATGATTTTATTTCGTAGTTATAAACCTGTTTCTTTCTACATGAATAGTTACAGGTTTTATTTATCTTTGGAATAAAAACCTGCTACGATGTGTCTTGTTATGATCTTTTTATTATTTTTGTAAGACAAGTAAATCCTTTATATCTGAAGACTTAGGACTTCATTTCAGTCAGTAAAATTTTCTTCAACTATATTATCATTGTTTTTGCTCTACTGGTTATTCATTTATTGAATTTCTGTTTCCTGCAATTTATATTTATCATCTTCACTTTTATTTTCATCCTTTAAACTTTCTCTGCATTTTCGGAAAAAGCTTCTAAATTTTGACCTTCAGGTCACTAATTCAGTCTTTTTGAATTAGCTTTATTAATGATTAAATTTTATTATAGCCTTCTACTTTAATTCTGCTCTTTCATTTTCGTCTCTTAAAATATATTAAAATGCAGTTTAAATCTTACCTTATTATAACCGTTTTCACTCTTATTTTGTTTCCCTTTTTGAAATCTACCCCATTTCAAAGGTTGCTTATTTTTTGCTATCTTATTGAAAAGTACCTAGATGTTTTCTTATCTTTTGTTGCGGTAAAAATTCCCCTTGTGCCAAAGAATTTGTTATAAACCCCATGTTTGCTTGTTTGGTTGCTTCCTGCTTACTCATCCCATTACAAGATGTTTGCCAGTAGATGGGGTCTATGGCTGGCTTCTCATCTGATTTATGGTTTATTTGCTGTCAGTAGATTTCCAGTGGGGGAACGGATTAATGTTCACAAGTCCTAGACTATTTATTAGTACAGGCTTGCTGGATTGAGATGGACTCTGTGCCATCCACAATTTCTGTTGTCTGATACTTTGAAGCAAGGGAGTAAATGCAAAACTGGTTCTCTATGATTGGCAGAATCGTCCTTATTTTTATTTCTGCCAAAGGTACTCTACTTGTTGAAGATGTGTCTCTAAGCACGCAGTACATTTACTGTTACCACCACCTTCTCCTCCTCCTTCACCCTGCACACATACATGCACGTGCACGTTTACTTTTTGTGTTTTGAAAGTCTCATTCTCCGAAGAAAGAAAGGTAAAGATGAAGGCCAGGTTGGGGTAATAACACTCTCTCCGCCTCCAAGGTAATTTGTGTCCTGGATGGGATAAATTGCCTGGTCTTCTAGTTAGTACTGATCCTGAGTCTTTGATCTGTGTGATAGAGAGTGAAGGATGAAAGACAACTCTTCCTGTATTCTTTCATGTTGTCAGTTTTCTCTGTTTCAAGTAGCTGCTGATTATGACTTACAATTCATCTCCCTAGATCCTGCAGCTAATGGAATTTTCTCTGTTTCTGGTGGATGGAAGACTGTCAGTTACAGTTTTTGGTGTCATTAATTTTTGTTTTTCCTCTGCCTTTAGAGGTATTTTAGCAAGCAGTTGGGACAGTCTGCAGCATGGACTGCTGGTTAGGTGCCAATTTTTGAAATATTCCCTTGTATTCCAATTTTAAACATTGCTATACAGATCATGTCCTAGCATCTCTTAATCGCTTATCTAAATACCACTCTGACAAAGTGGCTACATATCTTCCTGTCTTAGCAAACAGGAGACTAGTAGCATCCTCCTCTATTCTAATGACATGGTTTTACTCTTATCCAGGGCTAAGAATAACAACCAACTGCAATTAGTGACTAATTACTGTCAGAAAGTGCATTTTTCATGTAAACTGTGCCAAAATTAGAATCATGATTTTTGACAGCGATTCTACAGGATTCAGATTGACCAGACTAACTCTATTCAACAGGTAGATTCTTATTGTTTTCTGAACTATATATATTTTAAAACTATATTTTAAAACTAATTCATCTTTCTCAGGCAAAAGGATGTAATGTCACTCAAATTTGTATTTAGTTTTTTATTCCTGAGTTACTTCACTTAGAATAACGGTCTCCAATTCTATCCAGGTTGCTGTGAATGCTGTTATTTCAATTCTTTTTATGGCTCAATAGTATTCCATGGTATAACCAATCATCGTATGTTGTCAGTCATAAGTGGGAGCTAAGCTATGAGCATGCAAAGGCATAAGAATGATGCAATGGACTTTGGGAACTTGGGGGAAAGGGTGGAAGGGGGGTGAGGGATAAAAGACTACAGATTGGGTATAGTGTATACTGCTCAGGTGATGGCTGCACCAAAATCTCAGAAATCACCACTAAAGAACTTATTCATGTAACCAAACACCTCTTGTTCCCCAAAAGCCTATGGAAACTTAAAAAAAAAAGGAAAAAATTGTATTTAGCTCTGTAGGAGGTTCCATTAGGAAATGGAATAGTTGGCACTCTCTCCAAGTGAGACTCCAAACAGTTCTCTTTGTTTTTGGAGGCTCTTCTGATATTGTATGGGAGAATAAAACACATGTAGAAGGAGTATGCCCGATGCAACTATATCAGTTATCTATTGCTGCATAACAAGTTACTCCAACTTTTAGTAGAAAAACAAACAAACAAACACAAAAAGCCCATCATTTACTGAGCTCACAATTCTATAGGTTGGCATTTGGGCTAGGCCAGGCTAGGCAGTTCTTTTTGTCTCTGTGGAGATTGCTCCTTTGTCTGCAGTCAGCTGTCAGGTCACTTGGGGGTTCGTTGGTCTAAGATGATCTCATTCATGTGCACAACGGATGGTTCACTGCCAGATAAAGCAGTGGAGGGGCACTTGGGTCACTTGTCTCTTATCGTTCAGCAGGCTAGACCAGGCTTATCTATATGTAGTCTCAGATAATTACAGGTTAGAAGAAAAAGGCATGCAAGGCCTCCTGAGGTCTGGCAGAATGCTGCTTCTGTTAAAACCCTGAATGAGATAATTGATATTGGAGAGAAAAAAATGTAACGGAGATTTTAATAATGTAGTTGTGTGAACTTGGCAAGTTATTAACTTTTTTGCATCAGTTTTCTCATTTGTGAAATGGAATAGTAGCAATCATACGTTTGTTATGAAGATTAAACAAGTTAATGCACGTACATACATTCTAAGTGATATGTGCTGGCTATTACTAGTCTTTATTCCATGTCAGGTTAGAGCACCAGAGAGATGGGTACATACTAATTGAATTACTTATAGAAATGCCTTCATGGGAAAATAATTAAATATGCTCTCAGTTTCATCAGTGGTTGCTCTAAGAATGGGTTGTGTGATGGTATATCTGCTTTTTCTATTAAGCCATTTTGTTCTACTAGATTATTACACATTCCTTGTATCAGATATCATGTAAATTCTTTTTCTGAGAGTTTAGTACAAAGAAAATATATATCCTTATTAATTATCATATTCATTTTGTTAGACAATGTGAGGTTAAAAAAAGTAAAAGAAGTAAAAAGAAAAAAAGAAAAAAACCTCATCACTTTCTCCCTTTTATATTGTGTTGGCTGACAGGATTCTCAGAGTTAAATTACTTCTTAGTTTTAGTTTAGTGTGTAGGTTTATCAGATTCATGATATAATTACTTTCCATCGCCCAGATATATTGTTATAGGCATTCTTTTCATTATTTAAAAGCTTATGACATATGTATTTTATTATATACTATTTCAACTCATTTTAAAAATAGTTTAAGTCTAAATTAAATTTAAAAAATTGTTTCTATGAGAAAATGCATTCCAAGTTTCACAGAATCAAATTATAAAAGAAATTTTGGAACATAGCCCATTTATAAATTCAGGAATTCCTCATATGTTTTTCTGGGGGGCATTTTTCAGTATCTTATTAGATGTTCTCCTTAGAGGACATATTTCCTAAAAAGAGGAGCAAAATTTAAGACCCTATTTTTTGATAATACATGTTAAGCTTCACAATAAAAATGCCATGTGAATTTATCTTTGTATAGAAATCATTATTTGTTGAAGATAAATAGGAGCCATGTAACTTTTCTTTTTTCAAATCTAAGGACTTCTTTCTTAGAATTCCTTCATCCATTTATTGATTTATTCGATGCCTGTAGAAGACTCAGTTCGTACTAGAATTGTAAATATAGAGATTAACTAACATGTCTGTGAGATGAACCAGAAGTGTTCTGGAGCCACATAATTAAGAGCCTTGTAAAACAAGCATGTTGTGAAGTTAGAATTTTATCCTGAAGGCAACGGGGATCTACAGAAGCATTTTAGACACCAAAATAACATGATCACGTTTGCTTTGTAGAGTGACCTTGGACAGTTGTTTGGGAGATGAATTTATGGTGGTGATGGAGAAACAGAAGCAAGTGAGTCAGTAGGACTGCACATTGGAATATGAAGTAAGGAGCTTTTTCATAACAACCAGAAGAAATACTTTGAAAGTGGCCGTGAGCATGGGAAAAATGGGCCAAATCCGAGAAACATTTAGAAGACTGACTTGATATAATTTTGCAGAATTGAGTGGGATGATTTAGGTTTCCAACTTGGGCAATGGAGTAGATAATATTGGTCTTCATGGGGACAGGGAGTAAATGACGCGAAGGTTGGTGGGATTTAACACAATGCAGCTGGTTTTGGGCATGTTGAAATGGAGATGCCTGTGGGACAGCTGAATTGTTTGCGGATTTATTGGTCTAAAGCTCAGGAATGAAGGCAGAGATTCCAGAGACAGTAAATCACTGGTAACCATTGAAGGCATAGGTATAGATAAAAATTCCTGAAAAAGTGTGTAGATAGAAAACATTGTTGACAATGGAACCCTGGGGGAATAGTAGCATTTAAGAAGGAGAATGGTATGGAGGAAGTTAATCTAAGTGAGAATCAGTAAATAAGGGAAAATCCAGAGATCGTGGCCTTGAGAGGCAAAAGTTGAAGGAGGGAGTAGTTTATAACGTCAAATGTCAAAGAGAGGTCATGTAAGATATGGAATAAAAAAATTGGAATTTCAAATTGGTGTACAGTATGAGAAACTAGCAGGAACAAGTTTAGCAGAATTAAGGGTGAAAACCGAGTCGCAGTATGAAAAATGAATGAGGGATGAAGCATTGGAGACAATGAGTTCAGACTTTGGGCTCTGAAGGGAGGGAAAGAGAGCAGTAGTTATAGGGGAGGGGGACGCAGGAAAAAAGCAGGATTGCTTTAATATTTGGCAGATGACTATCATTTTACATTGAATAAACGAATAAGTGAAGAGTGGATATTTGATGGCAAAAAGCCTCTGCTGTGGGAGGGGGTGGGAATCAGAGTGGTGAGTCCCCTGGTGGCATGAGTAGCACCGTTTCATTTTAATTCTGTTGAAACTTTATACAGCTCCACAACAATAGGGTAACTTATATGTGTCCTTCATCAATTAGTAATCTTCATTTATAACCAATGGGAATTTTAAGAAATGATTAATTTTCATTGTACTCTCAAAAAGAGCAATATCTATAGTCATGACACTCATAAAGTCCCCAGAGTTCCATTTTTTTGCTACTCATTCCTCAGATTTTATGACTTATTAGGACTTGTTCTTCATTAATTCAACAAAAATTATGCTCAGTGTTAGGAATATCATGATGAACAAAACACAGTGCCTGCCCTTGAGACACTCTAGTTGCACACAGGGCCTAGCTGGAAATTAATCTCAAGGTACTTAATGTTGATGATAGTGACATGACAGTAATGTACTGGTGATAATGATATAATCCTTGATCCAATTGTCTACTTAGTATGATTGTGACAAAAACAATAAGTGTCAACCCCTCCTCTGCACAAGTTTTTAGTGGAGTTCCATGAAATAGTCCTATGGAATTCCTCTCATGAAAATAAAATAAATTAGTACTATTAAAGAACTAACAAATTTTTCACAAAAATGTGCTTTCAAGGTTGTCACTTTCTTTTGTATTTTATTTCTTTTTTTCACTGTGAACTGAGTATCCTGAGAATAAGGAGCTTGCCTAATACTTTGCCTTCAAGGTATATTATACCGGGAAAAGCATGGTGTTCAGGATTCAGAATGCCTCAGGTCAATCAGTAATGAGCCATGTAACTTAGTAGCTGAGAGAGCTACTAAGCAAACCATTTAACAGCATCCAGAAAAGGAAGATAACACCTGCTCCGTTTTCCTCATTTTGTTTCTTTTTTAAAGAAATAATTCAATAAATGAATCACTTTTGTAACTTGAAAGTGCTGGGCAGATTGTTTGGGAGGATCCTAAGAATCCTAATGTACTTTGGTGCTCTTCGTGCCTAAAATTTTTCATTTAGGTAAGATAATAACTTCTCAGTTTTGCTTAAACACATTTAAACTGAGTTTTTATCTTTTGCAACAGAAAGAATCCTGACTTAGGCAGTGGTTTTCTTCGGAATTCAAATGCCTACATCATCTGAGGCTTGGGCTCAATCAGGTGAAATGCAGCAACATAACACAATAAAATTAACTTGTGTAGAATGCCTTCTGGGGTCCAGAGCCAGGTGCTTCCTCAAGGACTGCCTCTCAGAGCACAATGGTGATGTGGTACTGACTATGGAAACTGAGAGCAAAACTATAACTGTGCCCTGAATGCACATGCTCAAACTGAGCCTCTGGTTGGATAAGTGCCAGATGTTTTGGACCCTATGGGAACACTGCTGTGTTCTTATCATTGACAGAAAGATATGTTCCTCACATTATTAAGGTTCGATAGTATTATTTAAGGAAGTAAATACAGTATATGTATCAAATAGTAAAAGTTAAGAATTTTGGTTGGTTTTGAGGGAGCAGAGTAAAAGCCTGAGGGAAATGAAGCCAGACTTCCTAGTAGTAAATTACAAGTTACAATCTTGTCCATGGTCAGCTGAGAAGGAATCATCCACCAGCGATGGATCTCTTGAGAAACTAAATACCTTCGCTACCCAGGTTACTCTTTCAGTGGGCATTAATGATTGACAGTACATGTAGAGTGATCTGAGTTATACATCACTCCATAATTAAAGTTTTCTTTTGCCCTCTCTTGACTTCTGTAACTTGACACATATTACTCAGCCTTTCCTTGTCTACATTTTTGGTCCAGAAATTGGGAATAATATTAGCAGCTTTAGTATTTTGAAAAAACCTAGATCCTAGACACTAAGTAATTTGGCATTAGCTTTTTGTGAAGCACTTGGCAAAAATATACCCATACAGATACTTCATGGAAAATAGTATCAACTTATCCTCATCAATTTTACTTTTTACTGTTTGCTTTTGGACAGCTTTATCTCTTTTCATATCACTGAATTCAAAAAATATAAATCTTTACAAAGAAAATGTAATATTCCCATAAAACTGGGTTTCTATGGAATTAAATGATGATTTTGTATTAATATGTTAGGAATTGCCACCTGTCTTCTTTCAGACATGACTGATTTTCTTTTTATGCCTTGGCTGGTTCCACAGCTCATGTAAATAATATTTATCAAGCAGCTCCATCCCTTGAATAGCTGTGTGCTTTATCCTTCTGAGGTCTAAAGTCCAGTTCATCTCAACAAGTGTTGTCTTATGTTCATCCGAGGGGCTATTTTGATCATCTTATGTCATGTAAGGAAGCACAGCAGGAGTGGTTAAAAGCAAAGGTTCTGGAATCCTACAGAGGAGGATCCAGACAAAAGCTCTGCTCTATCCTAGTTTTGAACCTGGGAAAGTCACTTCAACTCTTTAAGCTTCAATTTCTTCATTTTTAAAGTGAGGACCAGTTGAACCTCCTTCTTGTAGGATTAAATGAGTTAACCCATGTAAACAGATCAGCGGAGTGACTTCTGCAGGATAATCACAAATAAAATCACAGTTTATTTTATAATCACAAATAAAATTGGCTCTCATTTGTGATTCAGGGATAGAGAAAACAAAACTCATATGGCTTTTTCAGAATATACTACTGAGATTTGGTCTCTAAGTTAAACCAGTTTTTCTCAACTGAAGGACAATTTTGCACCTGCACCCACCTTCATGGGGACATCAGGCAATGTCTGGGGACATTTTTGCTTGTCCCAATTCATGGGAGTAGGGTGGGGCGGCTGCTACTGGCATCTAGTGTGTAGAGGTAGTAGGATGTTCAGTTTCTGGACATTCTACAATGCACTGGTGGCCCCCACCCTACTCCCCAGCAAGGAATCATCTGGTTTAAAACGTCAGCAGTTCTGAGGTTCAAAAACTCGGAAGTAAATGGAAAGGTAGAGGAGGCATGAATAAATTCTTATCAAGAAACCAGTCTATCAACAGGTATTTGTCACCTTAATACTCCAGGTGTAATATCTTCACCTTCCAGCTGTGGACCCTTTTTACAGTTTCCGTCCTGTAGTCACATATATTGACTTATTAAATGTCAACAACAACAACAAAAATAACTAGAAAAACAGGTTGCCTTGGCATTATCCCTTGACACTGCCCCTCTTTTCTTTTGCAAATGAGGAGTTGGGCTAAGGGGCTGACTTTCTCACAGAAACACAGATGATAATTAAACTCAGATGTTCTGAGTCCCAAGCACAGTGCTCTGCCACTCTCACATGCCAAGCATTGCATTTCTGTGGAGAGTGCATGAGACATTTTAGACATGGATCCTCCCCTAAGATTCTTACTCAGTTGTTAGAGATTTACACACATGAACAGTTATTTTTACCTTTTGGGCTATAATAGATGCACATTCTGCCCCTCCTCAGTGTTACAGAATATTGAAATGTAGCTAACCTGAAACAAGCATTTTCTTTCCCAGTAATATCAGAGGGCTCTTTTGTAACATAAATGTAGTAGCTAGTCTGCTAAACAAGGGTGCTACCCTTTCTTTACAATCTGTACTTTCCTAGCATATGCCATCATGTTCCTTTTCCCCCACCAGTCCTCCTACATAGTCCAGATGGTGCCTGGCCTGCTCTTGCAAACTTCTGATTGCCTCTATTTCTTTTTCATGCTCATCCTCTTCTGAGTACTGAGTGTGAGGAGTTGAGGCTTACCAGTGTGATGATATGACATCCAACTCAAGGCCCAGATGTTAAAATATTCCAAAATGCAACCAGTTTCAACACGTTAACTTTGTTCTTCTCTGCTGAGCAGCTATGAGCATGTTGATACCTGCAGATTATTTCATGACGTTTTGGAAAGCACTGATTCTTAATTCAGGCTTTATGAAAGTTGCAGGAATTTATTTTAGAAAAGAAATTGACAGGCAATGCCTAGTCATTGCATAGGTGCTTGATATCTCTAAAGAACAATGTAGACCTTTCTCTTCGCACATGCTGTGTTTATGCTGTCAAATTAGCTTGATATTATTTTGACAAATGAATAAAACTGATTCAAGTTGATACTTAGTCATAAAGGAGTTTTAATACCTAAGCTATTAAAAAAGCAGCCCAAACATCAAGTAATAATCTTTTCCACGGAGGAAATAAACAGATTCATGATGAATTTAATGCATATTTATTAATCAAATGCTATCAAAAGACTTTTAGAAAACTTTCTTCAAGAGGAGTTCTTTGAATATGTTGATAAAATTTTCCCTGGCATTTCTTATTCAAATACATGTAACCATTACAACACAAAATTAGCAAATATTATGTTAGTATACAATGTTTCCACAAATAATATAGAGTTCAGAACTACTTGTGCTTAAACACATGGGGTTTTGTTTGTTTGTTGCTATATTAATGGAAATCATTGAACATTCAATGATACTTCACAGACAAATGACTTGGAAAGATGTATACCCAAGCTGGCTTTCTTCCTGCCTAAGGACATGGGGGAAGTGAAGTGTAAAACAGAATCCTTCTTGATTTATTTTTACTTGGGTGGCTTTGGAAGTTACTCAAAACTTATGTGCTCTATAAAAGACAGAACTGAAAGATGCAACTTAAGCAGAAACTACCAACTGGAAATATTTTTTAGAGTATACTCCCACCCCTTGTGGTGGGCTAAGTCATCAACCTCCCCTGCTTAAAGCTTTTCCACAGATTCCCATTATTTGGCCTGGTGTGGTGGCTCACACCTGTAATCCTAGCACTTTGGGAGGCTGAGGCAGGGGGATTGCTTGAGCTCAGGAGTTTGAGGCCAGCACGGACAACATGGTGAAACTCCGTCTCTACTGAAAATACAAAAAAAGAAAAAAAAAAATTAGCCAGTGTGGTGGCACACGCCTGTAGTCCCGCTACTTGGGAGGCTGAGGCATGAGAATCGCTTGAACCCGGGAGGCGGAGGTTGCAGTGAGCTGAGATTGCACCACTGCACTCCAGCCTGGGTAACAGAGCAAGACTCTGCCTCATAAATAAATAAATAAAATTAAATGAAAAAAATTAAAAAACAATAGATTCCCATTACTTTAAATATCTTAATTCGTAACATGTCCTATAGAGATGCTCATATTATACATCTGGTCTCTTGATTAGCTCTCCAGCCTCAGTTGACACACCAAAACAGGCAGGTGTGTGCAAGGAACTGCCAGCAGATGATTCATCAAATATTGGTGGAGTTCCTGCTCTGTCCCAAGCACAAGGCTGGGCACCACTTACCATTGTCAGAGCTTGAAGAAGGAGGCAGGGGATGGAGGGAAATGGCACTGAGCAGGGCTGTGGAGACTAATTTTGAAGGCCTGATGTGCTGTTTTTCTAAGAAACTCTTTTCATTGGTGATAGGGAGTCCCTAAAACATTTTAAACTAATTTTTATAGAATGAACTGCTTCAAAAGGCCTTAGTTTTATGATGGTAAAGGAGGCCAGTGTCTAGCATTTAATGTTTATTTGATTAAAAAAAAAAAAGACATGCCAGCATAAAGAACAGAATACTTTTCCTTTATGACCTCTTTTTGGGCATCAATTCATTCACTGAGCAAATGTCCACTGAGAATTTGCCCAGGGCCAGGCCCAGTGATATGCACTGATGAAACGAGATAGAATAGGACATTTTAATCCTTTTCCCATAGCATGTGCAATCCTATGGAGGATCAGTAGGCAAATAAATAGAAAGTTGCAAATTATATGTTAAGAAATACGCAAACAAGAGACTGAAATAGAGACTAACAAGAAGGGCTCCCACTTTTTATAAATTGCTGGGAAAGGGCTAACTAGGAAGTTTATTATATTTAAGGCTAATCCTGAGAGTTGAGAAGTAGCCAACCATGAAAGAGGAAAGATGAGCATATCAGGAAGAGGGAATGGCTAGGGGAGGGTTAGATATGGTTGCTCAGCTGAAAGATCAGTGTGGCAGGATTCTATGGGGTAAGGAGGAGTAACACAGGAAATGAGATTGCAAGGACAAAAGCCAGAACTTGCAGGGAGTTGTAAATTCTGCTAAGAAGTTTGGATTTTGTCCTCATTTCTTTGGGAACAGGATTTGGTGTATTTTCAATGTGGTTACATAATTTTTTTTAACATGAATTACCTGACATATATTTATTTGGGTACTAAATCTTAAAAAATATTTAAAATAGATTGATGATGCTTACAATGAATTTTTCTGTGAAAAAGAGCCGAAAATGCCTATATTGTTAAAATGAGCCAACTTATCTCTTAACTTATTGGACAAAAATGGAAAAAAATAAACACCATTTTGAGTGGTCTTATAGGACAACTTATTCACATCTTAATCTTCCAGCGATTATTGAAATGTCTGTTCCAGCGGCAATTCAATGGTTGCTGAGACTATACAATGGGGATTTTGACATTCAGAAGAGAATTTCTGAGAAGATTTCAGTTAAACAATCTGAAAGTTATATCTCCTTCCTTTAAACCGCCAATCAATTTTATCCCTCAGTGTATGTCATGCTCAACAGAGAAAACAATTCAGTTGAGCTGTATCCCAAGTCAAAGAGGTTGATATCAGTTACAGGCCAACCTCTTAGGTAAGGTTTCATTCCCTCTGGTGCAGGAAGATGTTAGGTCTCATGCTGCAGCCTGGACCATTGTGATTTTGACTACAGCAAGGCTCTAAAAACAAGTTGTAAGTAGAGTACAGATTCCCATTGGAAATATCTAAAATAGAAGTGTTACTTTCTTAAATATCACTCCCCTATTTAAAAATATTGGTTATTTTTTCTATTAACTGAGTTAACACTATGCAATGATTCAAAAATTAAAGAGTAACTAGGGCAATACTAAAGATTGTTCAAAAACTAAAAGCCTGTTTGTACAAACTGAAAACTCATTTACTTAAGTCTTGAATATCAAATATAGAGTGAAAAGGAGCAACGACTCCAGTTTATCACTAAGAGGTGAAAAAAATTTACCTGATATCAGGTTTAAAGCTGTGTTAGTGTCCAGCTAAATTTATAACTAAGCCATTAAATAAAATGATAACATGTTTGATCCTCTTTTATTCTAAACTTCCAACTGCAATTATTTTCTCTTTCTTCCAAAAATGACCAATCATATACTGAGAAAATCTTATTCCATTATTATTTCCCTATTAGTGGATTTTCTGCTGAACTATACAGTAAAATTATAATAAATAGTAGAGTTATTACAAGCTATCCTGTGAGTTATGTAATATGCTGAGTAGATCCCTATAAAACCATACTTATCTAATTATAATGAGGCCAACTCCTTGAAGAACACATGTTTGTGTCTCTTATAACTAATTAATGAAGACTGAAATAATTGATGGTGAATGTAACAGAAGTATACCAGTAGATACTGAAGTTTATCTCCTTTGTCACCATTGGTTCTTTATCTGTAGTCCTAATATTAATTGATTAATTTGTCAAAACAATGGCTTTGTTTGCTTTCTATCCTAATGGTGCAACATTCTTGTGGAATACATAATGTAAGTTTAAAAATCCTAAAATAAATTATGAATGGTGGAAAACAAAAATTAATATCAAAAACTTCTTATATATTAATTTTCTTAAATTTTTAGATTTTAATGGTCTATTTTCATGACTAAGAAAGTAGTCTATGAGTTTATTCAGTCATAAATGATTGAAGCTTTAACTTTCATTAAATATGACAAATAAGAACTGCACTGATTCATTCTTCTAGAAGTGAAACAATACCTATTTGCATGATTTGAAATCTGAATAAATCTTTACAACTACCTTCTGTAGCAATACAATAGCATCAGTTGCTTAGCCAGGCATTTGGGCATCTGTACAACTAAAATGTTGAATAAATTTATTTTTAGTAAACTTGAGTATAGAAGATAAAAAGAAGAAAGAAACTGTATTAAAATATGTTTCATGAATTATGAGCCCTTTCATAGTAAATAATACAGCTGAGTTAGCTGACAGGCAAAGCAGGAAGGTGACCCCATAGCCATAAAGATGCTTTGTAAGAATGACATTATAGTTTATGCTTTGAAAGCAGTGAGATATCAGTGATGATTTGTATCAGTCCTAGATCCCGCAAGGAACCCTACAAAGGTCAAGTGGTTTTGGATGAAATTAGCTTTTACCCCTATATTTTAAATCTTTCCTTTCCTAGCTTACTTTATTAATTTTAAAACCACACCCTACCCACCCACACAGAACAATTGGAGTTTACAAATTCTTAGCTAATTCATGTCGCAAAACTTCTAGGCAAAGACATCACCCTGTTACTAGAAAATCCAAGTGTCTGTCAACACTCAAATAGTTACATGTTATGTCAAGATATTATATTTTTAAATTATTCCATTCACTTGGGTTTTCCAGATTTTCCCAGTTTTTTAGAGAAACCTCATTGGATTTATGCAGATAAATTTTCCAAAAAGGTCTTCCACAGTCCCTTTGTACTATGCTGCTTTATTGAAAAGTAATAGGAATTTAGCTTTTTCTCATTTTTAGCTACTGTGTATTTTTCACTTTGAGGAAAATGGGACAGGCTGTAGATGACATCAATCTTCTTGGTCTTTCGTCTCTTTTTTGATGAGTGAAGAGAGAACTATGTGAGTTTCCATATCTGTCTTTTGCTTATAGTACAAAGATAATAGAGCATCTTTTCTGAAGGATCTGACTTCCACTTTTCAAAAGTGGCTGAGAATAAGGAGTCAAGGAGGTTTTACATCTGTTATTCATTGAGATATATGGGGCTGCATTGACACCTGCTTTGTTGAAAGGGAGAGCTAAATTCATCTACTAACCTCTTGTTAGAGCAGCTGTGACTGCGAGGAAGAGGATTGAGGCCAAATACTCAATGTTCAAACAGAACTACTTGAACAGTAAAATTAAGTAGAAATGAAAAGCTTGAACAGTATATAATTCTTACAGGGAAACTAATTTGAAAGCAATGCAGATTTTTAACTTAAAAGTTTCAGATTTTACTAGAAAAATTTAAGAGAAAATTGCAAAGCCACAAGGTATTTAAAGTACTTTTCTTTATTGACAGAGTTAAGAAAAAAAGCAGCACTAAAAATTTGACATTTCTCCTTACTTCATAATCTGAGACTTAAATAACAAGCATCATGAACTTTTGATTCTGTGTTGCTGTTAAGCCCCGATTTAATTACAAGGGCTATTAAAATATTCACACATTTATGCTGAGTATGAATTACATATGGTTTCTAGACCTGAGAAAAATGAACACAAGGACTATGTACAGTGTCATGGTAGGTAAACTGCCTGTTAATTTTTTTTCCAGATCAGTTTACACAGTGTAACTATAGCTTTGTTTTATCTACCTTTAAACTCAATTCACCCAACAGTAAAGGATCTGAACTGGTAACACAGTCTAGATGACTGATAAGATAGGATCACGTGGTACAAATGGAGGCTTCATTCTCTCTCTCTCTTTTTTAAAAGAAATCTCTTTAGACAGGCATTTGACTCAAAGATACTTTTGCACACCAGAAGCCTAAGGCACAGTTTATAACCCACTGATGACAAAAATAAATTATTTCAAGCTGAGAAACATTTTCTCCCACAGGATAAAGACATTTTATTCATGGACAAAATGTCCTACGGAGGGGATCTTATAATCACATCACTCATTACCATAATCATCAAATATATACAACATCTAGGTCCAATTAATGGAAGATGGGACCATATGGATGTCTGTTACAGTGACGTGGTGAGAAGATTATGGTTTGTGCCTTCAGTCCAAGTGCTTTACAACCATTAAGCTTCTCAGTACCTTTGTGAACTAGGTAAGCAATTTTCTATACTCTGCTTTCCTTTCGTGCCTCAATCTAAGTAAGACTGCTGCTAATGATTATCCTTAAATATATAATGATAACTATGAGTTTAAAATGTCTAAGTATCCTCAGGAGGGACTATATAGCTAATTGTGTGTTTTATGGGATGTCTTAATGAGGAAAAGGACCACATCTCGTCATCATGTCACTTCTGTTGTGTCTTGTTAAAGTGACCTCATTCACAAAGCAAATGCTGAGGCAAAGACAGTTGTTAGTATGAACATACATGAGGATGGCTTCAGTGTCCTCTCATCACCTGCTGCTGAAAGTGGGAGAGAGGAAGTACTTTCAACACAATAGGTCAACTCTGGTGGCTTTGCCCTTGCACTTTCTTTATAGTGACATGTCTTTGGAGTTATAGCCTAGGGAGGAGCTGGCAAGGACCGATAGATGTGACATAACATTAGTTTTGTATTTGTATTTATAGGGATGTCAGGTGTATAAGGGAAGGTGTTGCAAGACAACCAAATAATGCTTTGTTTGGATGTATAAATAGCTGGTGGGGTTTTTGAGTTCAAAGAGAAGATGGAATACACGGTTTTTGTGTAATTTTTTACAGTATTGTGCAATTCAAAGAAATATTGAGACAATTTGGACAGTAAGCATCTGGATGACTACATATTTTGTGGCTTGAGTTTATCTAAAATTTCTACATCTTATACACATAGTGCTCTGTTAGCTAAATTAAATTTGATTCCTGTAGATGTTTACAGCTTTTAACTGTGAGACCTCTGCAAAAATTACTTCTGCCAAATTATACTTTACTGTTGCTGAATTATACTTTACGATTGCCTTGTCTTTCAGAGGGGCATAATGCAATAAAAAGGTGGATAATATCACTTCTGTTTTCTTTATAAGACTGATATTTAAGACATTATTAATTATGTTTCTTCATGTATCCAACACAATTTTAATATATTCATTTTATAATTTGGTACCAGAAAAATGTGTTTTTTTCAAAGTTTTAATACAAGAATCATGCAGCCTATCATATTTGATTTGTTACCGTGGTTCTCAGGAAGCTTAAAGATAAATAATGATAGTGATGATATGCTCTTTACATAATGAAACAATTTGTTTTATCATTTTTATACACCCGTCAAATCAGGCAGAACTTGATATTTGGGTCATGCAAGACATTATGCTCACTTATACGGACATATTGACTGTATAACCCATATGCTAATAAGACCTAAAATGTCTCTTGGTTCTGGAAAATAGGTTGGGAAATCTTTTGGCACCAATATGATTAAACCCTACCTGAAGAAAAATGTAAGACAAAAAGAATGAAATTATGGTCCCCTCGCTCATTGATACGACACAGCGGAGTGTACCCTGGTGGAAAAAACCCTGGATTTAGACACAGAATGACTTGAAATAGCTCTTCTACTTTTTTATCTGTATGATTCAGGGCATGTTGTTAGCATTCTTGAATTTCAGTATTCTATTTGTGGATTATGTAAAGCTCTTAAAGAGGTGCCTAGCACAAAGTAGGTATTCAATAACTTGACTTGAAGCATTGACTATTATTATTTTTAATATCCTTTTAAATAATAACTGTTTGTTGGCTTAAACTAGATAATACTAGTTAAAACCTGAAAACAAATACATCTAAATAATTCCATAAGATGCAAAAAAAATTAATGAACTATTGAACATTTTCTATTTGAACGTAGAGGTTTTACAAACATTCCACTATGTATATTAAAACATTATAAAAAGGGACTTAATAATTTTTTTTTTACTTGGATAACATGGAAGTCTAAGATATGTGTAAAATTTCACTTTGAGTTTAATACTTTTTTTTTAAGAATGCAAAAACTATGATCACAGTTTTAACAGGACAAAATTTTAATATTTAAAATTGATAGAAGTCAAACAATGAGTTATGATTAAGGAATATCCTAAGGTTTAATAGTTCTACAAATCCAGAAACTACAGTACTAATTTTTGTTTTTTACATGTCCATATGTAGTTAGAACCACCAATTTACAAATATTTTATCCTCTAAAACTTTGCTTGTAACTTGCTTGTTTGAAACCCGGAGTGAAATTTCTTATAGAAAATATATTGTAAATACTGGCTTGTTTTCAGTTTATCCCCCTTCCCAAAGCTGATTTAATCTGTAATAATAAAGCTGAAGTTTTATGTTTTCAATAAAAGGCAGAAAACAGTACTCTGCAACATCTTTTAATTTTAAAGCTAACAAAATACATTTAAGCATACAGAATATTTATTAAGCTATTTAATTGAATATTTTTCCATTAGGTAACCTATAATTAAGAAAGATGGAAAGAGAAATACTTATAAAATTTATCTTCAACGTGTTTAATTAGATGTGGGTAAGAAGGCCGGAGGGAAGTTCAGGGCATATTCTGGAGAATTCTGGGCCATTTAATGGTTTTGGAGGTTCAATTCAATGAATATGCTTTTCATGGAACCTGCCTCCAGTGAGACTTTGTGTTGTAAATTTTAGTGAAGCCAAAGCTGAATAAAACACCATCTCTGTACTTACACAACAGTGAAGATCAAGTCTAGCTGCATAGCACAGGAAAATTAAAAAGAACATTAGGTTAAACAGAAGTCTATTTCCCTCCTATGAAAGGAGTCTGGAGTGAAGTAGTTGACTGCCAGCTAAGGACTTCAGCTACACCTCCCTTTCTCTTCTGCTGCCTATGGCTCGTCTTCTGTTCCCAAGGCCACCTCATGGTTCAGGATGGGTTCTGGAAATTTAGCTGTCTCATTTGTATCTCAAACAGCAAGAAGACAGAAGGAGCAAGAGATGGACACACTCCTCCTTATAAAGGAAATTTTCTGGAAGTCTTAGAAATACTTTGATTTGTTTTTCATTTGGCCAGAACTTAGCTGCCTGGGTCACTTATATGCACGAGAAACCCTGGGAAATGTGGTCATTTAGCTGCCTGTCTATGTCTCCAGCTAAAATTCGGGTTTCTATTTATTGCAGAAGAAAGGGAGAATGGATTTTGAGGGCAACCAGCAGTATATACTGCATTCTCCAGGCTGATTCAGTATAGAAATGGGTTGGTAAATGTAATGAGTATTACAACACTGGTCACTGTGAGTGAAGGGTCACAAGAGAGCTACACAGAAAGGATAGTGTGAAATGATAAGAAATTAACTTTGCCTAAATTTCAGTTTTGATCTTTGCATAATGTCAAAACTTCTCTTTGAAAGATAATAGTAACCAATGGTTTTTATTTTGCTTATATTAAAAGTATACCATTTACAAGAAAAAACCTTAGCCAGAATTCACCTCCCAGTCATCAGAAATTCTCCCTCTCACCTCCTCACCTCCTCAGCTACAGTGACTTCTCTTTGATCCCAGCTCTTACTTATTGCTGTATGCTTGGCAGCTGACATGACAGGTCATAGTCTGACTGACTTTGGGCGTCATGCACAACACCTAGACCATGACACTTTTAATTCTATTAATAACCACAGATGTAATTTATTGAACACATTCAGAGAGCAAATATGGTTGGGAGTACTAAAGATGTTTTCATGAAAGGACCAACACCTGAAGGAAACATGGAGGGGTGGGTGGTGGATCACATATTGTGGCCCTCCCCAGTGCACAGTGCTCTTTCCTTCTGGCTGGCACACCCCAAATTTGATGTCCTTAACAATCAGCCTTTACAAAGATGGAAAACTCTTTATGTCATTTATAGCTTAAGCTTCCCTTAAACTGAGGACTAAACATAACATTAAAGAGTTCTTGACAAGAATCTGAGGGCTTCTTTGAAAGGGTTTGAGGGTCCCAGGGGATCTTGGACCCTCGATTGGGAAACACTAGTTTGAGCTCACAAAAGGAACATGCTATTTTCCTGTCAGGGGCAGTATATTATAGTGGTTAAGGGTTTGGTCTAGAGCCGTGCTGACCAGGTTTGAACCTTAGTTTTGTCCCTTACCAGCAGCATGCGGAAGTAACCAATCAACCTTTTTCTACTTCAGTTTCCTCATCTGCAAAGTGAGGATAATTGTAATAACTATTTTGTAGGTTATTATAAGGATTAAATGAGTTAATATTTCTGAAGTGCTTAAGCAGTGACTGACATACAGTTTGTGCTATTAAATAAAAAAAACAAATAGTTTCTCCTTCCATATTATCAACAATTCTCAACATTTTGTGAAGTATAGTCCCTTTACTTGATTTCCCATCCTCTTTTCTCTTTGTGCTTGCTAAGAATAAAAGAAAGGTCCCTTTGCTGGCTTGTGTTTCCTTAAGGTCTTACTTCATTAGTCACACAAAGAGAACCTTGGGGACCCATCATTTAGCAAGGACTCAACTCGATTCTTATCAAATGTCCCTTGTTCTCAGATTCTACTGTGAGGAAGGAGTAGAGTGGTTCATTCTTCCTCTTACAATAATGAACAAGTCTGGATTTGAATTCAGGTTCTACCACTTCTACCTGCATGTTCCCTTAACCTTTCTAAACCTTTGTTCATATGTTAAAGGGAATAGCAATATCTTACAGGATTGTGATGAGAATGAAAGGAAATGATGAATATAAAGCACCTATCACAATGCTCAACACATGGTAAGTGCTCACTAATTTACATCCATGGTTATCATTAGAATTAAAGACGTTATGGTTTAGGTGCTGTACATGAGCCCCAAAGTGAGTCAGATGATGACCTGTCATGTCAGCTGCCAAGCATACAGAAATAAGTGGGAACTGGGATCAAAGAGAAATCACCATAGCTGAGGAGGTGAGGAGGTGAGGAGGTAAGGGGAAGTTCTGATGATTAGGAGGTGAATTCTTGGCTGAGACTTTGCCTTATAAATGGTATACTTTTAACTTGAATATTAAAATAAAACAAAAACCATCCATTTTTATCATTTATCGTTTTTCCTTTTTAACTATTATCTGATTTTTTAAAACTTTTATTTCAGGTTTGGGGGGTACGTGTGAAAGTCTGTTACATAGATAAACATGTGTCATGGGGGTTTAGTGTATAGATTTTTTCATCACCCAGGTATTAAGCCCAATACCCAATAGTTATCTTTTCTGCTCCTCTCCCTCCTCCCACCCTCCACCCTCAAGTAGACCCCAGTGTCTGTTGTTTCCTTCTTTGTGTTCATAAGCTCTTATCACTTAGCTCCCACTCATAAGCGAGAATGTGATATTTGGTTTTTTGTTCCTGTGTTAGTGCTAAAGACAATAACCTCCAGCTCCATCCATCTATCATTTTTCAAAAAGAAATTTTGATATTAGGCAAAGATCAAAACCGAAATTTGGGCAAAGTGACTTTCTGATCATTTCACTAAGTGGAAGCAACAATTGCCATGAAGCATAATATGAAACCTCAATGCAGAAATGGTGGACTGTAATAGCATGTGAAAGTTGTGTTTCAACTTATTTCTTGGAATTTCTGGGCAGAAGTGAGAATCCTCTCAATAATAGCACATGTTAACATAGTCATAAGCAATTACTTTTTAAAATAGAAAAGGTCCCTTGAGATCTATTTATTCAAACTGCATTGCATATAGCTAGGGAATTCTCAGAACTGCAGTGATTAACTCCGTAATATGGTTCAGCTTTCTTTATTGTTTGGGGCTCAGAGATTCTTGTGCTATACAAACAGGCATCATTCTCCTTAGCTGAAACAAAATGATTGGTCTGATACTAGATATAAGTTTTTCAAGATGATGTAGGATAATTAGAAGTGATTCCTTTAGATCATATTGTCTAATTATTATTTCTGTCCTAAGTGCAGATGAACCTTTATGAAAATGTCTCTCCAGAAAGATTCATCTTCATGATGAAAGGCTGTCACCACGGAATTTCCATTACCCAGTGAACCTGCATACATAATAGCCAGAGGTAGAGGCTCATTATTTTCTTTTCTGCTCTTTGATCCACTCTAGAAATTTTGGAAAGTTTGAATAATATGGAATCATCTGAATCTTATTTAAATTTAAATGTTTTCATTTCTGGGAAGTTTAAGTAATATTCATTTGCGTTCATTTTGTTAGCAAAGCCAAGATTTTGTTGATACAGACATGTATTATATAATCTTAAAGTTTTTTTCTCCCCACAATGTCTCGAGTTATTTTTTGACAAAGTTAAATTGATAAAAAAGTTTATTATATTTTTATTGTATAAAGAGATAACTTCTAAAATGCTACATATTTTTGGTACAAAAACTCATGCTAATCTGTTTTGAGTAGTACATCTGAACTTACGATGGCCTTTGGCCTATAGAAAACAGAATGCCTGACCTATTCTTGGATTTTATTATGCAGTAGACAGGACAATGTTAGTATAAAACACATGGTTAAAACTGGACAGAAACAGTCTGAATAAACTGTTGCAAACCTTCAATGAAGTGAAGAGGTAACAATTTCTACAAAGGGATTGTTCCATTTTGGGCCAAAATTATAGCTCTGCAAGGGTATAAGAAGTTCACCAGATGGGAGGCCGCTTGAATTTGCAACCATATATATCTTTTTCTGCTGAAAGAAAGAGACATTTTTTCCCTGACATGTTATCAGGGAAATTGTCATTTTTATTCTTTATCTGTCACTCAAAGTTGTCACTACATTTAGTGGCTATTTATTCTGCACATTATTCCTACCTCTAATAGTGCTGTCAGCCTATCTGGTATTTGTGTGCCAGCAACACATTTCTTTCTACTTCAAACACAACTTCTGGAAAGTAACTTCCTCCTTCTGTTATAAATCCCAAGAAAGTCATTGCAAGAAGCTCTAGTCTGTCCAAACTCCTTTCTGTTCCTTATTTTTAATCAAAATAGGAACTAGTGACATTTTTCTTGATCAGTGGAGCATTGTTTTGAATTATTCCTTGAGTTGAAGTGTTCGATTCAAGAAGATAGCTTCGTGCATTTCCACTGAACCTTCTTTGGGGTAAATGGCACAAACTCAAAGTTGAATGGTGAGAGGTAAAAGTGCAAATTGATCTGTAACCCTCATATTATAAATATTTCAACAAACTGAGCTCAATAGTATTAAGAAATAATGAAATCAATTTTTATTATTATTATTTTTTTCACGTTTGTCATAGAACTCAGAAGCGAATCCCCACTCAGACACACTGTAGCCTGAACAACAAACTGGGAATTCCAACTACTTCGTGATTTTGAGGAAATTATTTTTTTTTGTAAAATAAAACAAAAATCAAACCAAAACAAACCAAAAAAACTGAGCACTCTAATCTTTTCTTTACCACAGATGTGCTACATGATTATAAAAAAGTTAATTAGCTTCCCCAGTCCAGTAATTCCCTTGTCGATGAACTGAAAACCAAAGTTATTGCACGGGACAAAAATACTAAGATTGTTCTTCAAAGATTTTCACTGTGATTCCTTATTTAAATGTTTATAATAACAATCTATTTATCAAAACATTAACTAATATCTAACAAAGATAAAGACTAAAACATGATTCTTTGAAGCAATCATGAAAGTATTCTGAAATGTATTACCTAAATGAGCTTAGAAGCAAAAAATGCCAGATGGCTTTAGAATTTTCACTTCCAAAAGGAATTTTTGTACTGGATCTTATCTCCTCAGGGGACAAATATTTCATCATATATGACTGTAGCAATTATTTTCTAATGTATGATTGGTGAACCTAGTTATGGAGCACAGTTAATCCAGAAAGGCTAAAATATGTCAATAGAAAGAAATAATCTCCCAAAGAAGAATCTATCCCCTTCACTTAAGTAGTGGTTGCATCATGTGATACTGGATAAGTCCTGGGATGTCGATCAGGACACTTAGGATCCAGTCCTGCCTCTTCTACTAAGAAGTCTCCTGACCATGTTGGGCCTCAGTTTCTTCACATATAAAATAAGAGGGTTAGGCCAAATAATCCTTAAGATCTCTTCCAATTCAAAGATTTCACTTAACAATTTAGAAACTAATTTATATTGCATACACGCATGGAAAAGTTAAAAAATCATTTTAAAAGTTGATATAACCATTTTGAAAGTGGAGAATAAACAGGTTGCAGCACACTGTATTTAGTTAAAATGACTGAAAGGCTGTGATTGAGAATGGTGGCATTCTCAATCTTAAAATAAAATCTATATTCTGCACATTGGACAATGAACAACCCCTAAAAACATCGGGAAATGCTAGCTAGCAATTTGACTTTAGAATAGCTTTGTTTTTTCTGAACCAGGGTTTCTTAACCTCGTCACTATTGACATTTTGGGATGGATCATTGTCTGTTGTCGGTGGGGAGGTGCTCTGTTGCTCATTTTAGGATGTATAGTAACTTCCCCAGCCTTTATCCACTAGATGCCAATAATATTTTCATCTGCTACATTGTGACAACCAGAAAAGTTTCTGGACATTTGTCCCCATTGAGAATCACTGCTCTAAAGTGAACGAGCCTTCTCTGGCCTCTTGTTTTAACCTTGCACATGGTACCAGAGTTGTGAGACTCCAATACCTTTAAAACAAGTATCCAAGGCCCATTGTGCCTTGAACATAGTTCTATGAAGACAAGCACTAAAAATAAGACTTGTCAATATTAGTATGAAAATTGTAATATATGGATACTTACTTGTGCCAGGCACAGCACAATCTATGTTTCCTGAATTCACTGTTCATGAAGTTAATGCCCTCATTACATGAAATATTGAAATCCACCCTCACAGTCCTTGCTTTCTGGCTGGGGACACACATGATCCATAAATCTAAAATGGGCTTTAGAACAGTTACAAAGTAGTCTGCCGATGAAGTGAGTGTGAGTGAAGAGAGCGCTGAGTAAATGGCTGATAAGGGAGGCGTGGGGAGAGGAGTGACGAGTCCGAGTCCTTGCAGCCAGAGGTAGGGCACAGGCGGGAGACAAGCTGCGAGTGGGGGACAGCAGGCACCCCAGCAGCAGTGAGAACTCAAAACTAGAGCAGACGGCTGTGAAGACTGGGAGCAAAGGTTCAGTTAGGCAGGAGGAATAAATTCTGAAAATATATTGTAGAGCATGGTGGCTGTAGTTGAAAATGTACTGTATACTTGAACATTGCTGAGAGCAGATTTTAAATGTTCTCACTGCACGAAAAAAGGTAAGGATGTGAGGTGATGGATATGTGAATAGCTTGATGTAATCATTACACAATGTATGCATATATCAAAACATCACGTGACACCCCATAAATTTACACAATTTTTGTCAATTAAAAATCACTCAATCAATCATCAATCAATCAATAAGATAATTAAAATAAAAAGACCGTGGGAGGAGCTTGCAGAGTCCTGAGGTCCAGCCAAATTGCTTAGCTTTAATTTTATTAATAAGCAGTGGGATGTCCCATCTTGAGAAAGGGCAGTGAAATGAAAGAGAGTCTTTGATGGAAACAATACCTTCAATTCCTCTGACAAGGGCTTTGGAGGCTGTTGAATGACTACTCAGAACACCATTTTACTTCTCAGAATGGCAGTCAAGGGATGATTTTACAGTTTTTCTTTTCTATTCCTCCCTAAAAAGGCTTAGCCTAGCTAGCCTTACACACAACCATTTTAGACCAGCTAAATTGTTTTGTGACTGAACTCTCATGTTGTACGGTGGCTGTATGTCCTCATTGCAGGATGTTGACAAGTGCCACCCTCCCTGTCAAACGAATGCCAGAATTATCCAGGGCAAAAAACCATATAGAATGATGGCAACAGCATGGATGTTGGAGTCATTGGTTTGGATTTGAGTCCTGACTCCATCATGTACTATTTGTATGGTCCTCAGTTTTCTCTGTAAAATGGGAATAAGTGCTGTATTGGAAGGAATCAATGCTATGTTGAATATATTGGAAAAAATCAGTTATATAATATTTGTAAACCACTTAGTAAAGCATCTGGCATCTAGCAAGGACTCAATAAATATGAATTACATTATTATTCATGCTGAATTGTGAATACTTACCCTTAAGAGTCTTAAGTATACACTGGAATTGCCTTGAGTTTGCCGTTCACATGTAAACATCTATTGTCAATGCACAAAACGATAATTTTTAAAATACAAATATGGTATGAAGAGGAAAGCTTTAGCTGTATATATGCCTGGAGAACAAGGAGAGAGCAAAAGTGCTTTTTGTTATAAATAAAACACTAGATAAAGAATAAACAGGTACCGAGTACGTAGGAAGGGTTATGGAGGGAGGTGAAGCTCAGCAAAGCTGACACCTTGCATGTGGGCCTGTGGACTAGTGCAGAACTGTGTAATCCTGCCCAGGGAAAGGAGCATTTCTTGGAGGGTTTCTGTGCTTTAGGATGTCTGTTAGAGTATGTGTTTCTCTATATTGTTTCCTGTATTTCCCTCTCTGTCAACTCCAAGAGAAATAGGAGGAAGAGTCCTGAATGGCTCAAACTCATCCCATTGCTTCCAACCCTAAGAAGGAATGAAAAGGGACATCTGTCTTCATCTACAATGAGCTGAGGACATATAGATCTTGTCTCAGTCCTGCACATAATTCCTTCCTAACAAAAAAGGAGCAAGATGTCTCTTGCATGGGTGAAGGACATAGCTACAACAGACAGTAGTTTTAACCAGAAATCAAAGGATCATGTGGAGCAATGTAGCTTAAGCTGAAACTAGCAATCAAAAAGGAGTCTGACTTGCTATGAGGCTGGAGAATAGAAAGTAGGGAAGTTAAGAGAAGAGGACCCTAATCGCAAAGCTAGACAAATTGCTGGGTTTCAGGGGGATTGAATGGGGTCCTAATTTACTAAACCCAATGCAGTCATCTTAACCTCTTAGTTGTGTGTCCAGGATGCCAATCTGTGGATTTTGATTTATTACAAGCAGCAAATAATGTCCTCCCATTTGAGGCTGTCCTAACTTCAGTTTTAAGGCACTGTTTGTCTTTGAAACTCTGCAATGGTCCCTGGTCTTCCAGTGTTGACTGAGTGTTGGCTTCTTTCTACCCTGATGCCTCATCCTGATCTGACCTCCTTGGTTTATGATTCTTTGGCTTTTTCTTCCCATTTTCTTCTTTCTTTTAGCTTTTGTTTATCTCTGTCTCCAGGCTTTCTGTTCAACATATTCCTACAATGTCGTTCCTTCTCCCTTAGTTCATTTTCTGCCAGAGTTCTCCTGGTGCTGGTTAACAATCCTTCATTTCATAACTACACAGACAGTAGTTTTAACCTTTAACTGCTCAAGGTTTGCTATAACAAAGGAAGAGAGTCTGACATCAGAATGACATGAGACATAAGAAAGGACTGATAGTGTTTTGTAAAAGAGGAGTAGAGGGATGACAATCAAGAACCTTGAATTTATTCTTTGACATGTCCTTATGCTGTTGTAATGCTAAATCCAAGAACTGACAGTGTATGCCAGCCTACAGTGTGTCAAGCTTGTGCTCAGGGGGGCCACTGGAGAAGGAGGCCACTAGAAAATGCTTGGTTAGATGGGATTATATGGCTTTGAATGGAAGAATCTTCCCTTCAGGCCTTCTCCCTTCTGCCTACCTTCCTTATACTCTTTGAAGGCTATGCTGGAGATTGCTTGAGATCAACCTGCTCATGAGATGGGCTCCATATCTGCTTTATTACTCAGATGTCATCCTGCCAACTGATGTTGATTAAATATGGCATCTTGTTATCACAAAGGCCACTTTCCAGAGACCAAGTATGACAGCAAAAGCCAATTCACATCACAGATTCATCAGTTTTGGGAAGAACATAGCCTTTTTCACTGTTTAATTCCCATCTATTCCTTGGTGTAAGTAAATTCTCTCTGACTTCTTTAAGATGGTTTTGACTTACTTAGAAATACAGTTGCATTGTTATCCTATCTGACAGTATATTAAAGATAACATAATTCCATGCTGGCTTTCTATTCTAAGCTGTTCCCTTTCATCTCTTTCTCATCATTTTCTAGTATGTAAGGTTTATATCATGTTGGTTAAAATGTTATTTTTAACTAAAATACATTTTTCTCATCATCTAAAATTCTGCTCAAAGTAAAAAAGTTGGGATGACATGAAAGACTCATAATAGATCAGTGGTTAAATTCAGAGTGTATCTTAAGGATAAAAGGCAACCATTAAACATCATGGTTTCAGAAAATGTTTAATAGCATGGAAAATCCTTACTATACAACTGAAAAGCAAAATACAAAGCCATATATATAGTATAATTCTAAGTAGGTAAAAAAATAGATAATATATACAAATAAAAATATCAGAAAGAAAACACCAAATGTTAACAGAGTTTATATCTGGTACAAGTTTATGACTTGTATTACATATTCTTTTTTTGTGTTTCTATGCTTTCCAAATTTTCTCAAATGTGTGTTACATCATAATTAAAAACATAAATATTGTGAAATTTTTGCTTAATGACCCCTTATTTATACTACCTTTTCAAGTTACATCTTCTAGTTCTGTGATCTCCCCAGAAACCTCCTCTCCTTTCTATTTATTGCCCTTTGTATCTTTAAATACTAAGCATTTATATGTACATATGGACAGCTTTCATTAGTGTTTATGTATTTAAGCTACTTTCTTATTACTTGTGTGTATGGTTTCATGTTTTTATAAACAATATATAGAGTTGCTTGGTATATAGTAATCAGAAATATGTTTTTGTTTTGTTAAATCTTGGTGTCCAAGAAGCAGAACTGCCAAGAAAGTGTAGGTTGGCAGTCAGAAATCAAAGTAAAATGCAACATGGAAAGAGGATGAGTGGTTATGAAACGCTCTGTGCTAGGCACGTTTCTGTTACCTCATTTACTCTTTACAACCTACCTGAGACGAAGATGGACTCCTTTCCACAGAAGAAACAATGGCTCAGTTGAGGGCGTAGGACTTGTCATAGGTCACACAGCCCAGTAAGTGCTACCTCTTTCAGGTTTGTCTTCTTGCCTTGACTCTTCTACTTGGTCACAAACAAGTCTATCTGGTAATGTGTGCACGTGTAGAGAGCAACCACACAATTTACAATGTAAGTTTGGGAATGTGTGACAGAAATATGTGTGTACATGCATTCTTTAATGTTTGTTATTTCGTGTCACAGTGACGTTTTATGCATATTGTATGTAAGTTCCTTGTTGTCAGAGTAAAATGCTCTTACTCCTTTTTTGTTGTTTTTTTTTTTGGAGACAGTCATGCTCTGTCGCCCAGGTTGGAGTGCAGTGGTGCGATCTTGGCTCACTGCAACCTCTGCCTCCCGGATTCAAGTGATTCTCCTGCCTCAGCCTCCCAACTAGCTGGGATTATAGGCATATACCACTATTCCCAGCTAATTTTTTTTTGTATTTTTAGTAGAAACAGGGTTTCACTATGTTGTCCAGGCTGGTCTCAAACTCCTGGCCTCAAGTGATCCACCCACCTCAGCCTCTCAAAGTGCTAGGATTACAGGTGTGAGCCACTACACCGGGCCTCTGATTCCTTTTTAACTCCCTACAGTTACTAGAACACAGTGCCTTCCATCCAGATTCTCAATATGTGCTCCTACCAAGCCATTAAATCTTAGTGTTATATACCAGACCCAGCGTACTGCTATTTTGGATTCAGAGATGGCTTGGTGTGTTTCATTATGTTAGGATTATATGTAGATGGATAAGAGATAATGAGACAACAAGGATTTCCAGACAAATGAAACAATGAGTGTGAAAGCTATAGCTATGATCTCATGTGTATTTTTATAAAATTGAGAGAATTAAAATTGGCCTATTTGGTAGTTAATTTTTAGACAAGAAGATTGGAAAATGCATGTATTATTAATGCTACTTATATAACTGCTACTAGCAGAGGAGTCTCTTAGTGATATTTTCTGAAGTGTGAAAGTATAGTAATAGTCAATGAGTTCTAAATATATTGCCACAGTGAAGACACTTTGGTAAAGTAAACAAGAAAAGTTGTAGTTCTTAGATTCTAAGTATATTGTTGAACCAGAATATTTGATCAGATCAATAATGAAATGATAATAATGGGAATGCCAGCAACAAAAACAAATCTACTGGGCTTTCTCTCATTTAATTTTTAATTTTTTTAAAAATTTTTTAATTTTAATTTTAATTGTTTTTGAGTCTTGCTCTGTCACCCAGGCTGGAGTGCAGTGGCAGTATCTCGGCTCTCTGCAACCTCCACCTCCTGGGTTCAAGCGATTCTCCTGCCTCAGCCTCCTGAGTAGCTAGGATTATAGGCATGAGCCACCATGCCCGGCTAATTTTTGTATCTTTAGTAGAGATGAGGTTTCACCATATTGGCCAGGCTGGTGTTGAACTCCTGACCTCAAGTGATCTGCCTGCCGCAGCCTCTGAAAGTGGGCCTCTCATTACATTTTAACTTGCTTTATTTAGTATAACTTTATGTGTATCCTAGAATGGATTGATTGTTCAATTAATTGAATATCTAATCACATGCCTAGTGTTCTGCTGGATATAACATGGAATACAAAGATAAAAAAGACCACAGTTATTGGCATCAAGAACCTTAGTCTAGTAAGTTGTTTGTATACCAACAAGGACACAACAGTAAATGAAAACGGGAAAAGGAGGAGGAAGAATGTGCTCTGAGTATAGAATGAGTTAATGTAAAGACTCCAAGGACTTCTACCAAGTCCTCCAGAGGCCTAAAATCCTACTAGGATATGATGAAGATGGTTTTCCTAATAACTTCACTGTGCTCCTTTTCCAAAAGATGTGTAATGTTAATAAAGGGATGAGCCATGTAGTTCTGATCCAAGGCAGTGCCACGTTCAAAGGAACTCAGCCACTAATAATAATTTCAGAATATCTCAGATACTTTACTTGTATTTCTCACGTATCACGAAGGGGATTGTATTAGTCCATTTTTGCATTGCTGTAAAGAAATACCCGAGGCTGGGTAATTTGTAAAGAAGAGGTTTAGTTGGCTCCTGGTTCTGCAGGCTGTACAAGCATGGCCCTAGCATCTGCTTCTGGCTAGAACCTCAGAAAGCTTACAGTCGTGGTGAAAGGGAAGGGGAGCCAGCACACATATGATGAGAGCAGGAGCAAGAGAGGGGGGTAGGCGGTACACTCTTGTAAGCAAACATATCCCGCGTGAACTTTGAGAGCAAGAACACACTCATTACCAAGGGGATGGTGCTAAACCATTCATGAGAGATCTGCTCCTGTGATCCAAACACCTCCCACCAGGCCCCACCTTCAATATTGGGGATCACGTTTCAAAATGAGATTTGGAGAAGACAAACATCCCAACCATATCAGGGACACATAGCTCTCAGAAATTTTCCTAAAAAATGTTCTTTTCTCTTTCCTACAAGCTGCCTTCACACCCCACAGCTATTCTCACTCCTAGCTTCTCCCCTGAGCCATTTCCTCTGCCTCCAGCTTGGGCTGTTTTTACTTTCCTCTGCCCACCCTCTCCTGTGAAGTCTTTTTCTTCTTCCTACCACCTTGCAGGCATTGCTTCTTTCTGTTGGTTCTCTGACAATTCTCCATTACTGATGCCAAAGCATTGCTTTCTTTTAACATGTCTTCTCTTCTCAGAAGATAGAGGAGAGGAAGAAGCTGAACAAAGCCAGAATCTTGTTTTGCAGACTTGGCAAAACTCTTAAAGGAGTAGTTTTTCTGTCCTTAAGAGGTAAAAATCTTTCTTAAAGCCTACCAAATCTGAGGTTCTGCACTTTATTCTGTTCATCTCTTGCCCATTTAATTCTTCAATTTGAGTTCTGTTGCCTATTCCTTTTTGTATGTCTGTTACTGCACATTTCATTGTAGCTGATTTCACTCAGAAAATAGCCTTCAACTGTAGAAATGTAGGTCAGCATCATATATATTTAGGATGTCATTCATATGGAAGATAAAAGACAAGAATCCCTATTGCAAATTTCTTCTTTCCTTAATCCATTCTAGTACATTTCAGCATTGTAGGTTTTGGTACCTTGATTTTTCTTATCTTGTAGGAAAAAAAGTGGGTTCTTTCATATTAATATTAATGACCATGTATACACGTGACACAATAAACCACCATTAAAGAGATTATTTACCCAAACATAATATTTTCTAAAATTGATCTAATAAGTAAATAGCTATGACCATCAGCATGTGTATTGTAGGAATGAATTTGATGAAGTATTCATAAATTACGGGTTGAGGGATGAATTTTTGAGTAGCTAAGGGGCTCTGCAACTATGCTGGTTGACTGCTTATACACACATATACACACATACAGTTTAATAATTACATGGGGTATAGAAAAAGAGTTGGACAAATAAGTCTCATCCAAGTCTTTTCCCACCAAATTTGTCTCCGAACTAGGAATGCTAAACAGCTCAAAACTAGTGGACGTGAGCTTTATCCAGTTCTCTGCTTCTTCCCACTCTAGTTGGAAGTGCTAATGAACTGACAGCTCGAACAAAAGCCAGCACACAGTAGTCAATCACATTTTTATTGCATAAAAAATGAACCCCCCCCAAATCAGAGCACAAAATGATACAAGACAGAAGGGACTTTAGTGTATCCTGTTCATTTCTATACTGCGTATCTGATCCCTGCATAATCACAGAGTGGCTAAAGATGATTCATCTGAAAGACCTATTTAAGGAAGGAAGTGAAAGTCATAGGCTAAAAAATGGCCCATAATCAGGTGCTGACAGTTGTGTGTTGAAAGGTTCTATGTAAAGCCAAACTTTCCAACCACAAAAAGGGACCTGTTTTGTTCAACATTCTGGAGCAAAGAAATTAAGGGGAAAGCCAAGCTAAGATGAAAGGCCTAGAAATAGTTTTAACTTTCATGCTTGACACAGGAAAATAAAAGAAACCTACTGAGTAGATTAAACAAATAAATGTCCAATCATGCATTTAATTTGAATTCCCATGAAAATCTGTCAAATTTGTAGAAAGACTCCAAAGTTTATTTTTGGTACAAGATAGGCCATCTCCTACGCCAAAAATTGAAACGCCTCATAAAATTGTATACAGGTGACTTGGCGATTCAGTGGCAGACTGTTCAGATTGTTTGTTATTGATGTCCCTTGCTGCTTGCTTGTAAATTCATGTACAGATTCATTCACTCATGCATTTATTCTTTTTTTTTTTTTTAAATTCAACACATACTTAGTTACTTATTCATGCTGGGCATTGGGCTAGGCTTTGAGACACAACAAATATCTCTTCCTCTGTTAAGAGACTTAGTCTAGGCTGGGTGCCGTGGCTCATGCCTGTAATCCCAGCACTTTGGGAGGCCGAGGCGGGTGGATCACCTGAGGTCAGGAGTTCAAGACAGACCAGCCTGGCCAACATGGTGAAACCCCGTCTCTACTAAAAATACAAAAATTAGCTGTGCGTGGTGGTGGGTGCCTGTAATCCTAGCTACTCAGGAGGCTGAAGCAGAAGAATTGCTTGAACCCAGGAGGTAGAGGTTGCAGTGAGCCGAGATCACACCATTGCAGGCCAGCCTGGGTGACAAGAGTGAAACTCTGTCTCAAAAAAAAAAAAAAGAAAGAAAGAAAGAAAAGAAACAGTCTAGTTTGTCAGAGAAGAAAATGAACTTTTTTCTTTCTTTTTTTTACTGTACAGTACTGTAAGTGCCATGACAAAAATAAGCCCATTCAAAATGCCAATTCAGACTGGGAAATCAAAGAAGGCTTCTGGGAAGTATTAATTGCTGAGCTGAGATTTGAGAAAGAGTGGGTTTAGCCAGATGAAGGAGAGGCACTAGAACATGGTTGCTAAATGCATGGATTCTACAGCCAGGCTCTCTGGGCTCAAGTCTTGTTTTTTCCAGTAACTATGCATGACCCCAGGCAAGGTTCCCAACCTCAATTTCTCAGTTCTTCAATTTCAACCTCAATTTCTCAATTCTTCAACCTCAGATTCCTCAATTTCTCTATGAGTGGGGGTAACAATAGTACCTACCACTTACCTATCCCAGGTTTGTAAGGATGAATAAATGCATTGATATTCCCAAAGTACTTGGAAGAGTGTGTCTCACTTGAGTGTTACATAAGTGTGTGATGAATAAATATAGGGGGAGGATGGCGAGTGTCTTGGGTAGCAGGTACGGCTGGTGCAATAGCTTGAAACGGCATGCATGCTGCATTTAGAAGACAGTAAAGAATAGAACGCAGGGTCCATGACTAGGAGCATCAAAAGATAAGGCTGGAGAGACTTGAAGGCTTTGGTAAGGAATGTGGTTATTTTCCTAGACACCATGAAGAACTCTGGAAATATTTTAAGCAAAGAAGTGAAAAGATTATATTTGCATTTTAAACAGGTCAGTCTGGCAACAGTGTGGAGAGTGGAGTGCATGATGGCAGGCAACTCTTGGAGGCAGGGAGGCAAATAAGGACAGTGTTTCCAAAAATTGCCTGATAACCAGACTCGTCTGGGGTGCTTCTAAAATATGCAGATCCCCAGACCCCTTTGCAGTCGATGCTGACTCAGATGATTTGGAGCAGGTTGGGTAATCTATGTTTTGAACAAGCAACTCTGGTGATTCCTGCCTTTTCGGATTTTGCACTGAGTTAGGTGGAGGTTGTAGGCATCTAGGTGAGGAATAATAAGGATTTAAACAAGAGGAGTAGAAACAATGTGATTGGAGAGAAGGCAGCAAATTAAAAAAAAAATTAAAGCCTAGCACATTGGGAGGCCAAGGCAGAAGGAGTTTGAGACCAGCCTGAGCAAAATAGTGAGATCTCGTCCTTCCAAAATAAAAATTAAAAAATTAACTCGTTGTGGTGGCTCATGCCTGTAGTCTCAGCTACTCAGGAGCCTGAGGTAGGAGGATTGCTTGAGCCCACAAGGTGGAGGCTGCAGTACATACCACTGTACTCCAATCTAGATGACAGTGTGAGACCCTGTCTCAAAATGAAACAAAACATAATGATAAAGCAGTAAGACTTGGTGCCACATAGGAAGGAGCCTAGAATGACACTCAAATGTTTGGCTTTGGTGACTGTGTAGATCGTGAAAGAATTTGAAAGAAAAGCAGATCTGGAAGTGAGGTTAATGAGATCAGATTCAGATAGGTTGAGTTTGAAGTGTCAGTGAGAAGAGTCTATTCAGAGGCTGCATACATATGCCTGAGTGCAGAAAAGAGACCTGGGCTGGGGACTTGTAATTGGAAGTCGTTAGCACATAGGTAGTAGCTGAAGCTTTACAAACTCCAACATTTAATCAGTGGGTAGAACATAATCCCATTTTATTTGTTCATTAATTTATTCACTTAATCATTTATTCAACAAATCAATTTTAAATGCATATTTTGTGCTAGGTGCCCTGCTACCCACTTTTTCTATGCAGGAGACTGGGAAGAAACAGCTAAGAGGAAAAGAAGGAAAAGAGTAGTACTATCAAAGTCAATGGAGAAGATTGCGTCAAGTGACACTGAGACTCCAAATGAGACAATGAGAGAAAAAGGTCCCCTGGACTTAGCCAGAAACAAAGAGGTCATTAGTAATTTGGGAGAGAATAGAATAGATTCTGTTGAGTGATGGGTAAAGAAGTTGGATCAGAGGTGTGGCTTGAGGCATGAATGGGTAGTGAAAAAGTGAAGTTAATGAAGGAAGAAGAGAGAAAAATGTGGCAGACTGCAGACATGGTTATAAAATCTTCTACCTGTTTGCCTGTCCCTTTGCAATATTTCTTTGCAGCTACTCCCATCAAGAGGTGGAGTTTATTTCCTCACCCTTTGAGCTGGGCTTGGTGATGTGGCTTTATTGTGATCAATGGGCCATTAGCAAATGTGATACAAACAGAAGCTTGAAATATGATTGTGTATTGGGGCTTGCCCACTCTTGCTGCTTTTGGGAGCCTTGTGACTGCAACCAGGTAAATATAAACCTGGAGCAATTTGCTGGAGACCTGTGGCCAGTCATCTCTGTCACTCTGCTGGCAGCCAACAACAACTGACAGTACCAGCCACCAAACATTGAGTGAGATGTTGAATCACTCCCTAGCTGATCTACTCACTGACTGCAGCTGCATGGGTGAGCCTTGCCAATTCTAGCAGAAGAACTGCCCAGCAAAGTCCAGCCCAAATTATTGATTCACAGAACAATGACTATTATTTTAAGACACCCAGTTTTGGGTGTAGTTTCTTACACAGCAAAACCCAATTGATGTAATAAGACCTTGTCTGAGTGTCATGGATTTCAAATGTCTAAGTTCTCTGGAGGTTTGTATTTGTCTCTGGGACTTTTGGCTGCAGTAGAAGGTCAGAAAAGCTATAGTTGTTCTTAGTCTCTTTTCTCTTCCTAACACATTGTTCCAGATAGAAACAAAAACAGAGTAGTATCCTAGAAATAGAATAACTGGGTTGCATAGCATTATTGATTCATGCAATGATATGGCTGAATCTTAAAATAATTATGTTGAGCAAAAGAAGCCAGACCAAATAAATAAACACAAGGAGAGTATGTATTGTATATTTCCATTTATTTGAAACTCCAGAAAATGTATAATCATCTATAATGAAGAAAGCAGATTAGCTGTTGCCTGGGGATGGGGTGAGGAAGGGAGGGACAGATTACCAAGAGGCATGAAGAAACTTTTAGGGATGATGTATATGCATTATTTTGACTGAGCTGATAGCTTTATGGGTGTATACTCTGTATATATGTCAAAACTCTTAAAATGATACATTTAAAAAAGATATATAGTTTAATGTGCAGTTTACCCTTGAACAACTCAAGGGTTAGGGGTGCTGACCCACTGTGCAGTCAAAAATCTGTATACAACTTGTAACTCTCCAAAAACATAACTACTAACAGCCTGCTGTTGACTGGGAGCCTTACAAATAATGTAAAGTCTATTAACACATATTTTGTATGTTATAGGTATCATATGCTGTATTATCACATTGAAGTGAATTAGATAAAAGAAAATGTTATTAAGAAAATCATAAGGAAGATAAATATATTTACTCCTTTTTTTGTTGTTGTTTTTTGAGACAGAGTCGTCTCGCTCTGTAGCCCAGGCTGGAGTGCAGTGGTGCGATTTTCACTCACTGCAACCTCCGCCTCCTGGGTTTAAGCCTAGCCTCCCTCGTAGCTAGGATTACAGGCGCCCACCACCATGCCCGGCTAATTTTTGTATTTTTGTAATTTTAGATTACAGGTGCCTAGCACCATGCCCGGCTAATTTTTGTATTTTTAGTTGAGTCAGAGTTCCACCAAGTAGGCCAGGCTGGTCTTGAACTCCTGACCTCAGGTGATCCGCCCACCTTGGCCTCGCAAAGTGCTGGGATTACAGGCATGAGTCACTGCATCTGGCCTGTTTACTCTTAAGTAGAAGTGGCTCATCATCAAGGTCTTCATTCTTGTCATCACATTGGGTAGGCTGAAGAGGAGGAGAAAGAGGAGGGGCTGGTCTTGCAATCTCAGGGGTGGCAGAGGAGGAAGAAATTCACATATAAGTTGATCCTTACAGTTCAAACCAATATTATTCGAGGATCAACTTTAAATCAATTATACCTCCATAAAGCTGCTAAAGAGAAAAAGAGAAAGAAAATCTTTGAATTGGCTTCTTATTCACAAGTGTGGAGTCAGAATAATGATACCCCAAAGATATGCATGTCCTAATCTCTGGAGACATGAGTATGTGGAACTGTGTAGGACTGTGAACATGTCACCTTACATGGCAAAGGAACTTTGCAGATGTACAGTGATTAAAGGAGTATACTTGGAGATCAGGAGAGTATCTTGGATTAATGGTGTGGGACCAATGTAATCACATGATCTCTTAAAAGGAAAGAGCATTTCTCAGTTGGGTCAGAGAGATGAGACGGAAGAAGAAGGTGGAGAGATTTGAGGGAATCAACCTGACATTGCTGGATTTGAAGACGGAGCAAGAAGTCTACTTGCCAAGCAAAGTGGTAGCAGCCTCTAGAAGCTGGGAATGAGCCTCAGTTTACAGGAAGCAAGAAGACAGGGACTTCAGGCCTACCTCTACAAAGAAGTAAGCTGCAAATAACCCAAATGAGCAGGAAATGAATTCTCCCCTAGAATCTTCAGGAAGAAATGCAGCCTACAGCCTCTTGATGAGACCCATGCTAGATTGCTGACCTAGTGAACTATAGGATACTCAATTTGTGTTATTTTATGCTACGAAGTTTGTAGCAATCTGTTCCAGCAGTAAAAGAAAATGAATACAAAAAGTTTTCATGGGCAGAAAGTTGGAATTATTGACTCAAGTAGCTGTTTGAATGACCTGTGCTCCCAGTTATAAATCATAAATAATCGAGCTGATTGTATTTTGCCATTGTTTACTGCATGTTCCTTTCTCAACAACTTTAGGCTTACTCACTTTTTAAAATGCAGCTCTAGCCACACAGTTGTTCTGCCATAGGCTGGTTGGGGTGTAGGGGGTGGGTAGTTCTTATGTCCTAGTCTGAGGCATACACAAGTTACATTTTCTGCAAATATAGAAATATTTTCTCATTAAACACTGGTCGCATCAAACATCACATTGCAATTTTTTGGGGTGTGTGTGTGTGTGTGTGTGTACAGATTTTGAAAGCCAACAAATTTCAAGATAAAACATTGTACACTTTTCCAGACACCTAAAAACTTCTCAGGTTTAATAGTCTGTAACAGGCTGTTTGAATTTAAATACTGGCTCCACTCTATACCTCGCTGGTTGCTTAACACTCTGTGCCTTAGTTTTCTTATCTGTAAAATGGGATGACAGGGCTACACTGAACATAAGGATTAAATGAATTTGTCTCTGTAAAGCACTTTTAACAATGGCTGGTACATTGTAAGCACCAGTGAGTGTCGGGTTGTTAATTGTTATTATTACAATGATGTCTTTGCTGCCAGTTAGGACAATTTCCAACTCAACAGTGGATTCACCTAACTTCATGTGCCCTAGCAGAAGAAACCTCAATTTGCTTGTGTGTCTGTCCCGCCAAGAAAATGCAGGTCACTTCCTCTGGCTTTCTTGCCTTAAGAGTTCCTGTTTCTGCCGAAGCAGAAGCAGGAAGAGAAAGTGACACAGTGATGTTTGCTGAGCAGAGCAGGATTCTGTCCAGAGACTTCTTTTTCCCCAATTAGGAGGCTGTGTTGGCAAGACATGGATTGTTCTTTACACTTTCCCTATCTTTTCAGCTTTTTCCAAGAGGCCTTGATCTCTATCCTGAGGCTTTCCTCATCAGCACATGACGGTGAGCTGAAAGATTCCTAAAGTTCTGTTGTCTCTCAAAACAAAACAGAACATTCCAACCAAATTTAAACAGATCCATTTACAATTTTATTACATATCAGCTTTCCTGTGTGGCATTTATTTGAGGAAAGGCTCTCTCAGATATGAGGGAGTTGGTTTTAGAAAATTAAATCAGACAGACTAAAATGACGATCTGATTCACGAGAGGAAAGAAGATACACTATGTGATAGAAGAGTTATTTTTGGAGAACTTATTTTCGTGACTCTGAATGCCCAGAGGAGAAAACATATGGATGGTATTGCTAATTTAGTACCATGTCTGCTTCAGGCTCTATGTGCAGTTTTCTACAGACTGGGCAGCCGACTCTTTGGTCTCCATTTTTGAATGGAGTGCTGCAAGAGATGCTGTCTGACATACGAAACAGTCAACTGAAAATAAAGTAGCAGAGTTAACGTAGGCAGTTTTCTTCACTGTGGTTACAAGATGGCAGGGCCTTCCAAATTTGCACACTGTACATTGAAGTGGAAGTGGATGCTAGCTCTAAAAGCTCTGTGTGGGCGGCCTTGAGAGTGGGTATTTTGATTTGAAAATTTTGTTAGTTGCCATAGTAATTGTCACAATTATGTGGTTTGTTCGATCTTTGTGATACTGAACACCTATTAGCAGCACCCAGAAAGCGGTGTGTTTTAGTTTTTTTTCTTGTGCATACTTACAGAGAGAAAAACAATAATGTGTGGTCAGATTTTAAGATGAAGTAAAAACAATAAAAAAGTATCACATATCTTTATGTAAAGTGTGTTTATTTTCTTAATTATTTTTTAGTCAGATTTTTCTTCAGCAGAAAAGTCATCAGGAAGTGATTTTGTTTTTCTTTTTCCAAAACAAGGAGACCCAGAAACCAAGGTTACAAAGCTTTGTAAAAAGAAGAACAGGAAACTCTCCTTTTGTTATTAATGTGTTGTGTCAGCAATGATGCTACTTAAGTTCAGGCTGAAATTTAAACTGAATCAAAAGAGAGTGTGTGTTTCCACTCCCTTTGCATTTGTGGTGCTCACCATGGCCACTGATTATTTAGTCCTTGATTGCTTTCCTGGGGCTGTTTTGCAGGTGACTTTTGAAACATGGAGAGGCATTATTTGGCTAAACAAACTATTTGTGTTGCAATTGTTATAGAAACTTGAATGCCTATAGCTAAATCTTCACAGCCTTCTTTATTTTTGCCTCAGAAGTATTTTTTTACCTATCTGAATATTATTTTCTAAATTAATTAAATGTAGAGATATAATGATAAAAAATAAGAGTATCTTCTTTGGGTTATTTCTGATTTTTATCAGAAGGAGATAAGGCCGGTTCTGATCTTTGACAGAGCTCTATGACATGGGAGCTGAAGTGGCTCCATTGGTTGGCTGACTCATGAGAGAAGGAGAATGTGGGAGAACTGCTTAATCTGCAGTCTGGATGGCCATGCATGTGGGGATGGGAACAGGAGGAATTGACTGCCTCTTACTGTTTCCAGTCAAATTTCCTGAAAGACTTTGTGATGAGTGAGTGATAAATGGTGTTTATTACTTTTAATACACAGATATGAGGGAGTTTATTACATTTAATACACCTATGAAGTGATCATTTAAGTATTAAATAGCATGTCACAACACTGAAATCTTTTTATAACTATTGATTTAACTGCCTTTGATACTTATTGTCAGTATTTGTGCTCTAAGTGCAGTTTTGTTTATTATTAAAAACACTTTGACCGTGCAAATTGAAACGATGAAATACCTCTACACACCTATTAAAGTGGCCAAAATTCAGAACACTTACAGCACCAAATGCTTGTGAGGGTGTAAAGCAGCAAGGACTCTCAATCATTGCTGGTGGAAACGTAAAATGGTACAGCCACTTTGAAAGACAGTTCAGCAGTTTCTTAGAAAACTAAACATACTCTCATATAGGTTTTGATACCAAGGAGCAAAATTGCTGAATTGTGCTCCTTGGTATTTGCCCAAGGGACTTAAAAACTTATGTCCAAACAAAACCTGAACATGGATGTTTATAGCAGATTTATTCATAATTGTCAGAATTTGGAAGCAACCAAGATGTCCTTCAGTAGGTGAATGGATAAATAAACTGTGGTACATCCAGGCAATGGAATATCATTCAGCACTAAAAGAAATAAGCTCTCATGCCATCAAAAGATATGGAGGAACCTTAAATGTACGTTACTAAGTGAAAGAAACCAATCTGCAAAGGGTGCATACTGTAGGATTACAACTATATGACATCCTGGAAAAGGCAACACTCTGGAGACAGAAAAAAGATTAGTGGTTGTCAGGGGTCAGCAGGAAAGGAGAGATGAAGAGGCAGGGCACAGAGGATTTTTTAGAACAGTGCAACTACTTTGTTTAACACTGCAATGATGGATATATGTCATTATACATGTGTCCAGTTCATGCAATGTACAACACCAAGGTTGAACCCTAACATATGCTGTGGACTTTGAGTGATAATGATGTGTCAATGTAGGTTCACCAATTATAACAAATTTATTACCCTGGCAGGGCAAGTTGATTTATGGGGAAGGCTATGAAAGTAGAGGACAGGGGTTATATGGAAAATCTCTGTACCTTTTGCTCAATTTTGCTGCAAAACTAAAACTGCTCTAAAAAAGTCTTTTTCTAAAAAAATTCTTTGATCCTAGGAATTCTACCAATCAGAAAAAATGGCCGGGAAACTATACACTCTTGGCAAATTATTTTAAATGAAACCATTTGCTGTTGAAAAGTCATCAGTTTTATGGTTGGGCCTTCCTATGTAATTTTCTGTTAGAAATGTTGAGGATTATGCAAATGTACAATTTTATTAAAAAGGAAATGATGTAGAGTGGGATGTAGACTCAACTAAGGCTTCAAAATTTTATTAGATATATTAAATAATGCATAAACTTAAGAAAAATGAAAAAGTCACAAACCAGTATTAGCTTCATAACAAATTGTTTCTTTTTTATTTATGTATTTTAAATTTAATTTTTAATAGCTAAGACATTATTGTGGTTCAAAAACCCATAAGATGTTATACAATGAAAAGTGTTATTTACATCCAAATGCCTTCCTAACTCAGCCCCTAGTTCTAACTCTATAGGTAACAGCTATCATTGAGTCCTTGAGTAGTATTCTAGAATTTCTTTATGCATATACAAGCAAATATATATATATATATAATTTTCTTCCTACTCAAAATATTACATACTATACACACTCTTTTCACTTAACAAGCACTATTCTATACTGTTTCACTTAGTTTCACTATTTTCATTTACGATAACTTGGATACCACTTAATTTCAGTACATGGAGACTTTCTGCATTCAGTATTTAATAACCACCTACAAGTATGGATATACACTATTTATTTAGCTAGATATATATTGGTGGACATTAGGATATTTCCAAATTTTTCATTGCAATGAGTAATCTTGTACATACAATATTTCACATATTCCTTATGTATGTCTGAGATTTGCTAGCAGTGAAATTTCTAGGCTGAGAAGTATATGCATTTGTAATTGGTAAAGATACTAGCACAATGCCTATTTATACTCCAATCAGCAATACATGAGAAAATACTTTTCCCCTCAGAGTCCTATCAACAGATTATGTTAGCTAGCTTTGGATTTTTGCCAAATGAGAGGGTCAAAAATTATATTCATTTGTGGTTTCAATTTACTTTTCTTTTTTTAAAGAGTGAAGTTGATTACCTTATTATTTATTTAGGAGAAATTTTATTTCCTTTTCTATGTTCTGAATGGGTCTTACCAATTTTTAATATTAGGGAGTCTAGCCCTTTGTGATATGAGTTGCAAATATTTCTCTCAGTTTTTCTTTTTAAAGCTTTGTTTACAATGCTTTTTTTCATGAAAAAATTTGATTTTTTAAATGACAAAATGTATTAATATCAACTTATGACTTTGGAATTTTGAGTCGTAAAAGTTTAGACAAAACTTCTTAACTCAAGATTTATAATGAAAACTTCCAAGTTTTCTTCTTCTTATTTTATTGTTGCACTTAAAAACATTTCCATCTGTGATATATTTGGAATTTATTACGGCAAATGAGGAAAGACATGGATATTACTTCACTTATCCCTAGACCATTTATTCACTAGTCCTACTTTTTCCCAGTGATCAGAGATGGTGTCTTTTTTATACATTTAATTCCTGAATTATCTGGGTACACTTCTGGGCTTTCTATTTGGCTAATGAACCAGTATGATACTGTATTTAGGCTTTTAAAACTATTTTTATAACCTTTAGTACTAGTCCCTCTTCTATGTTTATTTTTCTTATTAAATTTAGCATCAGGTGATGTAGCTTACTACTGTAGGATTTTCACTGAGATTATGTGCAATTAAAAATTAATTTAAGGAGAATGGGCACATTCACAATATTGAGTGTTCATAACCAATAACATGGTCTTTCTATTTGTAGAAAGACTATTTTGTGGCCTTCAGTAGTATTTTAAGTTTCATTTTTAATAGAACTTACATTTTCTTGATAACGTTTATGTATTTTTTTCTTTGCTATTATATATGGAATCATTTCATTAAATACTCTGACGTTTGATGATATGAAAACTACTGATTTTTGTACATTGATTTTGTGCTTGATTATTTTACTGAATTCTATTACTATTTGTAGTAGTTACTAGTAAAACTTCTGGAATCTTTCAATTATACTACCATGTAATCTACAATTAGTGAAACTTTTATTCATAGGTTTCATTTACATAAAATATAAAATAAATAAATAAATATATACATATATATATCTGTAATCTCTTTCTCTTGGGTAATTGTGTTGACTAGTAGCTCTAGCACAATGTTAAATAGTAGTAGTATTAGTGAATATTAGCCATAAAAGTCTGATAGCTTTGAATGGAAAAAGATAATTTAATCATGATCACATAGGCTCTGTCTACACTATTTCAGTAAATATTTTCTTTATTGTTTTATTTATGTATTGTGTCAGAAAAACTTGATGAATTTTCTCCAATGCTTTTTCAGCACTTAAGGACAGATCTTATGGTGTTTTCTTTAGATCTGTCGATATGATGAACTACATTAATAGAGTTTCTAATATGAACAGTTAGGACTCCATTTGGTGATAATATTGTGGTGGTTGTTTTTAATGAGCTCCTGAATTCAGTTTGCTAATACATTATTTAGAATATTTACATTATTATTTATAGTATGATTAGTCTCTAGTTAGTGTGATCAAATACTATTATTTACATGATTATACTTTTTAGAATTTATGAAAGATTTTAATTGGGCCAGTCTTTGAAAGGATGGTGTATTCTTTATTTTCAGGTTATAGGGTTTATAATATATTAATCATTTGTATTATATCAATTCTGATACTTAAGTCATTCTAGCCTTATTTACTTTTTGTCCACCTGATAAGTTGTGTACCAGACAGATGAACCAAAGTCTCCCAAGATTAATGTGATTGTATTTACTTCTCCTTATACCTCCTGTAATTTTTGCTCTATGAATGTCATTTCCATATTATTTGGTGCTAATTTAATCATTATATCTTCACTATGAATTGCACACTTTGGCATTATCAAGTACTATTCTTTGTTTTATTTAATACTATTTGTTCTGAATTTCACATGGTCTGGCATAAAGATTGACTTCTGCTTTATATTATTGTTTTTGTTTTGTAGATACATGACCATCCTTTTATTTTCAGCACTTGTGAATAACTTTATCTTAGATTTTCCTTTGTGTTTGGCATACAGTTGGGTTTTGCTTCATGATTCAATGTGTAAATGTTTTCCTTTAGACAGGTAAATCAAGGCAACTTGCATTTACTGGTATGACAGAAATATTGGTCTTTGTTCTGTTATATTAATTCATACTATGTTTCTGGTTTATAACTTTTAAAACATCTGTTACCACATGGTCTGTTTGCTTTGCCTGCTTATTGTATATAGCATGGAGTTTTCCTGGTATTTGGGGAGGTTTACATTTTTATTTTAGTATTTTTATAATTATGTCTTTATATAATACCGTTATTCCTAATCTTCAGATATTATCCATTAGTTTCCTTTTATGAACAATGATAAAGGTGGTTTGTTTACTATTCTTTCCTCATTTCTTTTCTTTCCCCAATTTTAGTTAATTATCTTTCTTACTGTTTTCTAAAGTTATAATGATTATAAGTCAGTTTTAAATAATAGCATTTGACTCCTGGCTATTGCAAACGAAAGAGCTTTCCATTCTACTCACATTTTTCTCCAATTTTTTATAAGTTGAGTGCTCCTTGTCAGGCACATAAAATTTACACTATATTTCTTCATCATAAACTGCACTTTGCATTAGTCTTAATTGTACAGTTACATATTTTCAATAATCACTAACAGTCATTTTGCCACAGCTTCCCTAGTTGTTTATTGATTGGCAAAAGTTTTTCTTCAAGTAGTTTCCTTGAGAAGTGTCCATGAGAACAGTATTCCACAAATTCTTGTGTATTTAAAATCATCTGTAATTTTTATTCCTAAGGAACAGTTTGGCTGGGTATAGAATTCTTGATTCACCCTTTCTTCAGAGAATATTTTGTAAACATTGCTTTTGTTTCTGGTATTGATAATTGCTGTGAAAAAACCTGATTCCAATATGATTTCCTTTCTTTATAAGTAACTTGACATTTTTGCCTAGTTGTCTAATTCTTTATTTTAAGCATTAAGTAATTTTATTAGTATATGACTACTGATTATTTTGGGTCAGTTTTTTTCTGTCCTAGCACAGTGTATCTTTGTGATACAGAAATTCAAATCTATATTTTAAGAAAATTTTCTTAAATTGTAACTTTAAATATTCGTTTGTTAAAATGTTGTATTTTCCTTTTTGGGTACTCCCTGTATGCAAATATTGGATCTTCTTTGTCAGTTTTTCAGTTCTGTTTTTTGTCGAATACTTTTTTTTTTTTTTTTTGAGACAAGAGTCTTGCTCTTGTCACCCAGGCTGGAGTGCAATGGCGCGATCTCAACTCACTGCAACCTCTGCCTCCTGGATTCAAGTGATTTTCCTGTCCCAGCCTCCCAAGCAGCTGGGATTACAGGCATCCACCACCATGCCCGGCTAATTTTTGTATTTTTAGTAGAAATGGGGTTTTTCCATCTTGGCTAGGCTGGTCTCGAACTCCTGACCTCTGGAGATCTGCCTTCCTTGGCCTCCCAAAGTGGTGGGATTAAAGGCGTGGGCCACCATGTCTGGCCTGTCAAATACTTCTTTGATCTTTATTCCTATTCATTTTGTTTGCTGTCTTATCTGTACATCTCTTACTATACTTTTTGCTATGTCTGTTCTACTTGCTAAGTGCAATTTTATATTAATTTCTGTTTGATTTAAACATTCTACTTCCTTCCTAACTGTAACAACATGAGTGGAACTGGTGGAGAAGGAGTCAGGCATGCAGAAAGGTGGTACGGTGGTACCAGGAAACAGAATGGTAGAAGATGAGTTTGAAGAGTCAGGCAGGAGCTAGATCATGTAAGCCTTATGTCATGGAAGGAGTTTGAACTCTCTTCCAAGTGTGATGGAGAGTCACTGAAAGTTGTTAAGCAAAAGAATGACTCAATCTGATGTGTTGATATGATTACTCTGACTTTTGTGTAGAGAATAGATTGTACGGAGGTGACAGTAGAAGGAAGATCTATTAGGAAGCTACTAAAGTAATCCCAGTGGCTTGGCCATATTAGTGGTGGAAGAGTTGGTGAGAAATGGTCAGATAACAATTTTTCTTTTCTTTCTTATGTCACGAGTTACAGCAAATTAACCTATATTTGTTTAAATTTGCATGTGTATTTACGAGTACCTTTTCATCAGAAATATATGTTGCCTGTTCAGATATAATTTATTCATTTAGCTAACATTTATTGATGACTTAGCACCAGCATAGTTCTAGGAAGTAACAATACAGTGATAAATAAAAACAGATGCAGTCCCTGCCTTTAAGAACCTGTATTTCAACAGATGAAAATAACAATAAGATAATAAAACAGTTAATATTAAGTAATTACATATTCAGGTAATGTTCAGAACTCTTTCCACATGATATCTCATTTATTCATCACAACTCTGTGAGGCTGATATTATTATAACCTTTATCTTACAGGTGAAGATATTGAGGATAATAGTGGTTAAGTACTTGTCCAAGTTCCCATAGCTAGCAAATGGTGGGGCCAGATTTTAGTCTAGATTAAGTAAGTGAGCAAATACTTCAGGACTGTAATGAAACATAGTAGAGAAAATGCGGTAATCAGGAAAAACCTTTCTGTCCAGGTACAGTTGAGCCAAGACCTAGTACATGTATGAGAGCCATCCACACAAGAGCTGGGGAAAAGCATTTCCAGAAAGAGCTAATAATAAGCATGAAGATTTGAGACCAGAATAAACTTGATAAGTGAGGAACAGAGAGGAGGTTTGGATGGTTGGAGGGTGGGCAAGAAGGAAAATGGTACAAGACAGGACTAGAGATCCAGCAATGGACTGTAAAGGTGTGGTGAAATGGGAGAGAAGACCAGTTAGGAGGCTATTGCAGGAGTCCATCTAGGAGACCATGGCTTGGATTAGACGGTGGCGGTGGAGGTACACAGAAGTGGATGGATGGTTTTGAAATAAGTTCTAGAGGTTAAATTAACAGTACTTGCTAATGGACCTGATAAGGTGATTAAGAGAAAGGAAGTAGTCAAAGATAATTCATAGTGGAAATGTGTAAGAATATCTGAACATAAACCTATAGCATGATTTTAAGTCAAAAGAATTCAGCGTTTAACGTTTGGATTAATATGGTGGGAATGAACGTGGAGTCAGATCAGGATTAATGAAAGACACAAAAAACTTGGATTCCTTGTTCTCATGAAGTTTACAAAATGATGGTAGATTACATTTTCTATTATGCTGTAATACCTAGGTATAATTTTCCCTCATTTTTCAGATGGTGTCCTGAGGCATAGAATGCATAAATGATTTGTCCAATGTCATATGAAATGATAGGGCCTAGATTCTAATGTTTATATTTATTCCATTACTTCATGTTGATTATGCAATATCCAGATATGGACCTAGATAGCTATCCATATACATTGATGTAGATAATCTAGGAAATTGAAACTTTACCTATCGGGGTGCTTTTGAATTTTTTCTTTGTTTGCTCCTGTTTAATTAAAATTGATATTTAAATTTGGCATTTGCAATTACAGGATGCTGATAACAACATTCTCAATTAGGACTGAAGAAGTGTGTCTAACACTCTGGAAAACACACCTCCTAACCGCCAAAGTGCCTGAGTTTATGTAAAACAGAGAGATTTTCTTCGCTGTCAGGTTTTCTGCCTCTCACTTCACTCCCACAGCTGTGTTTGAATATTCAGAAGCAAGGTTGGAGGGAGGAGTCAATTATTTTGGGTGGGCGACTATACCTGAGCTTTTTATTCAGTGGTGAGGGCAAAACACCGTGTAAGTAAAAACAGAGATTTCTGAAATGTTTGAGTTACTATTCTGAAACTTCCAATAGAAAATACATTTATAATGAATTATCTTAAATTAAATTTTAATAGCCTCTAAATTGTATATAAAGTACTAGCACAGAAGCAGTCTTCTGTGCAGATAAACATCATTAGTGTGTAAGTAGGGAAACTTCTCTGACTTCTATTTCCCTCTGGGTTTTCTAACATCTCTGTGGATTCTTTAATGCCTAATGCAAATGCCAATATGCTTTTCTTTTGGACTCCCCTAGTGGGCCCCCTGTGTTAATAGCTAGCTTTTGACTTGTCACTCCTGAGAAAAAACAAAAGTGCTAGTTCTTTGCTGAGGTGAAACCTTACTGCCATCTGCACACGCTCATTCTGGCAGTTCCTCGTGATCCTTCAGCTCACAGGAAATCCTTAGAGGAATGAAAAGGACAGGCCCACCCCCACAGCAGAGCAAGTTCCCAGCTTAGTCACATCAGTGGGATGAAGGCTGACACGGTGTATTGACAGGTCGGTTTAATGCCCAAGTGCTCCTGCAAACTGGCGCATGGCTGCTTGGAAGCCTGGCATGCCCCCAGATGGCAAGGAATTTTGGCTCCTCAACTTGTTCTTCTGCTTGGAGTGGAAGGTTCCCTCTATCCACTCAACCCTTCTGGATTAAGCAAAGCATTTGAGGGGGTTGGGGGAGAACGCAGAGACTTCCCTTGACCACCTGGATTCTGAAAGGGCCATTACAGGAACGTGGTCCTGTGGTCAGCGCACTTTTACCACCCACGCCAGTCTAAATGACCACACCCTGAGTGGCCTGGTCCCAGAGCAGCTGTTTAGACTGCTTGTGTGGTCATACCAACCCTCAATAAGATACAGCCTGCCAAACCCCAGGAAACTTGGAGTTTAGGTCAGCTTAATGCTTTCCCATTAGGCCCTGGGAAGGAAGAAGGTGTAGAGTGACAGGCATTCAGGGCGGCCAGTGTAACTCTGGTTCAGACATTTTCTGTTTTTGCTGGATTGGTTTTCTGAACAACTGCTTTCTATTTTTGTTTCAAATCTGTTTTATCTTCAAGACAAAATAGGGTATATTACGTAAATAAATAAAACCTTTCCACTGAAGAAAGTCTACAAATACATTAACACATCTTGATTTTCACATATAGTTCATGTAGAGTGCCCTACAGTAGTCCAGCACCTGTTTTCAAGTTGGAAATTCTCATTTCGAGAATTGAGAGCTCAGAGCATGATCTTTTGGTATCAGACAGACCCATGCACTTGATGCTTGCTCTGCCTCTTACGCTGTGATCTTGGGGGAATTAGTGAATTTCTTGAAGCCTTAGTTTTCTCATCTGGAGAATGGATGCAATTATTATACAGTACTAGGTACACTGAATTGTTGAGGGACTAATTGAGATCATGCATATAAAATACTTAACATGGTGCCAGGCACATAAAAGGCTGTAAGTAAATGCCAGCAGTGATGTTGTTATTGAAGCTGCTAACACCAGTGCTACACCGAGTTTTTACCCATTTGTATAAGTTGAAAACCATTGAGAGAGCACAGACTATTCAATGATTGAGCCTATGAGATTTTGGTCATTAGGCCAATTTAAAAAAGGGAAAAATATATAATGATCAATGAATATGTAATGTTCTTCATAGACCCATTTATAATGCTGCAAATGGATTCAAGGTACTTTTTTGGTAAAATACTCAAAAGTATGAAAATTACTTTTCTTTTCAGGCCCACCTTAAGTTCTTTTCAGGCCCAAATCAGTTGCATTGTGTGTGGGTGGGGGGGTGGAGGTATGTTTTGCTTTACTGATATTGTGAACTTCTTTTCCTTGTAGTTTATTTAGACTGATGACTCTGAAGAAGAGGTATGCTGCATATAAATATGTGGTTCTCACACATGGGTAGAATAGTGTACGACTGTCACATGATTGCAGTTTTCAGGATGATTTTATTGTCAATAACAAGGAGTGCCTTCTCACTGTGCCACAATGAGCACTGTTGAAATTTAAGAGGAATTTATAGAATAACAATTAATTTTTATATTGGTTAGGGAAAAATCTACTTGGTGCTTGAAAATTTAAGGTCATGATAATTTATTGCATCTTATGATATCAAGTTGACCACTTACTAAACTTTTTACTAGAAACAAATCCTTTATGTCTTTTTTTGGTATTTCTGTAGATAACATACTTTTTTGAATCCTCTGTGAACATTCAGAATTAGAAATGTAGCCAAAAGACTGAAAAACTGGCATTGAAAAAGTAGCTTCTTTGGAAATGGAATAAAAGCAAAGTTATCCATATCAACCTTGGTACCTCACTTTGCAGGAGCTGATAAAATTCTCTTTCCTTTGGCTGCAATTTATCTCTTGCTAGTTGTACAATACCAGATTGGTATCTTTGCTCTCTAAGAAACCCTATCTTGGTTCCCAAGTGCTTTATTGGTACGGATCTATTCTGACTTTGGCATATTGCCAACCAGTTTGACATATTCAAGAGTCTGAGTGAAAATATTCTAGGAACATTGGGAGATGTTTTAATTGCCTAAGATCCACTAGTAGGCATTTCAGAATGTCTCCTAGCTTTTGATTACTGACCAAATCAGGAATTAATGATCTGCCATTTTCCACATTATTACTTACAAATTAAGAATTGACATTTTATGCTAATATATTCCTGATAAACTTTGCCAGTTATTTTTCTTTCTAACAAATCAAAAATACATTTTCAATTAAAGAATGACTTGAAGATGGGAACTACCAACCCACAGACCTAGGTAGCTGGGGTTTGTCTTTGTTGCTGTTATTCAGAGGCAAAAAGACTTGTTAGGGTGTTTGTTGAGAAGGATGTAACTATGACACTTTTGGCTCAGTCTACCATTACAATTACTAATGAGAGTTTTGGGGCTTGGGGAGCAAGCCTAAGATTGTCCTTACGTAACAGGACAAGAAGCCTTCAAATGGTGGTGTTGGGGGTCAGAGTTGAGGATATAAAAATAATTCAGCACAAATTATATTTTATGATCTTCCTTGTTGCCTTTCCTTGCCTGAAATTTTGTAAAGATGATATCAGATTTAACTGAACTTTAAGGCAGCCTAAAGGGGGGGAAGATAAATTACATATATGAATGAATATGACCAGCCTTTCCTCCATACTCCCAGAGCTTCTTAAAAAAAAAAACCATGTGCTTCACTGTAACATATTTCACTTTACAATTGGGCATGTTTACATTTAAAAAATTGTAAATTCAAGAGGGTAGAGCATGGCCTCATTTGTTTTTGCCTCCCATCTATGCCCAGGAGGGGTTTGTTGACTGTGTAGGAGTTAAGGGGGCAGTACCATACCTTTACCTTGGTCATGGTAGAAGTTATAGGATTATGATCACGTTCTCCATATAAAAATACCCACCACATATCTGCAACCCCTCTCTCCTATTCATCAGGCATTGCTTCCCCAACTCCCTTCTCCACATGTATCAGGGCATTTTGCATCCTCGAATGTGTTGTTTCACATGTATTCATCCACATTTGCCATATTTTAGTGGAGCAGACACCAAGATTTAGGGCAAGGGTTGAAACTTACAGCTTGTATAAGATAAACTGTAATAGGACAATTAATATGTTCCAGACAAGATAAAGGAAAATCAGCTTTGCCAAAGATTGATTGATAAAGCAAGTAAGAGAGGAGATCCAGTTAGAGAAACATAGAAACAGAAAAACCCTAAGACATAGAGAAGCAAAGGCAGAAATGGAGACACATTCGTGTGCGTGCATGTGCACATGGACACACACACACTCACACCAGCATTCTATGCCAGAGCTGAATCTTCATGAGCATTTTCCTTGACTTAGCCTCTTCATGTTTACTTTTTACGCTAGCCTTTAAAAATTGAGATATCTGACTTATGCTCTTTTTGCAGGAATGTTTTTAAAGATTATTTATTTAAAAAATAAAGACCTGCAAAACACTGAGAGATCCTCACAGACAGTAATCATATCTGTCACATATAAAGCACGTACTTATACTTATTATTATAAGTGTTATCTATAATAAGTGTTATATATTCTAAGTTTTTCATAAGTTTATAGATCGTGTATGGGAGGAAAACATCTAGAAAGAGTCTGGTCACTTCTGTGTCAAATAAGCAACCACCAGCTGCTGGATAAACTGCTTTTTTATTCTTTTAGGCTCCTTCCAACCCCAGCTATTTCCTCTGACCCTTTCTTTTTAAATTTTTTTTTTTAAATGACGGAAGTGAGGGTAGGAGGAGGCCAGATCAAAAAAGGAAAAAGTTCTTTTCATGATATAGACTTACAAGTAATACATCTTTTTATAAAACTGTTTATTTAAGGATAAAAGGGCTCATGGACATGTAATGTAAATCTCGCATAAATGAATAAACAATGACATGTGGCTGCTCTGGCCAGGCGTATCATCATATGTAATGGAAAAAGAAATCCTATTGTTTGGAAATAGGTCTTTATATGTGATTTTAAAGATTTATCAAGTACTTATTCATAGGAAGGAAATGTTAGAATTCATTTTAGAAATTTTATTTTAATCAAATTTATAATTGATCACTTTTTGTCCTATTAAAACACAAATATTTGATTGGAAAAAAGGAACATGTGACCAAATACACAAACAGCAGTAAATCCTGTAATGCAAACACTAATAAAACTATTACTACATATTTAATCTTTCCTAGGTAATTGCCAAATAATCTTCATTTTAAATGCTTTAAGACTGTCATTCTGTAAATCAGACTCTCTCCAACTCTAATTTGAAGTGATCCTTCTACTGCTATCAAGGAGTAACAGTTTCTAAATGTCCTCTTCAAACATTTGGTGAAGGAGAAGCAAGTTTCTATGTGTGTTACTTAGAAGTGGTAAGAAAACTCAACTGCAGCACTTAGGGAAGCAGAGGCAGGCAGATCACTTGAGGTCAGGAGTTCGAGAACCCGGGAGGCGGAGGTTGCAGTGAGTAGAGATCGCACCACTGCACTCCAGCCTACGCGACAGAGCAAGACTCTGTCTCAAAAAAAGAAAAGAAAAGAAAACTCAACTGGAATGGATTGAAATATAACTTATAATTGATTATGATTTTTAAAATGAATGAAAATAAGTCAAATTAGGACTTTTCCTAAGAGTTACAAAGCAATTACTGATATTAGGATATAACCTTGGAAGTCAGTCCAGTTTCAACTTGACTCTCTCTCACTGCATCATCTTTATTACTGATCAGTTAATAGTTAATTCACATTAATAATCCTGGGAAGGAAGCACTGAAGTGTCTTCCACCCTCACACACTTACACACACACTCACACTTACTGAAAGTCATTGGTTCAAATATATACAATGCAGTACTCTTCAATTTAAGGTCCAGAAATTGTTAAGTTTGAAAAGTACTGCACTATTCTAAGACTATAAAAGAGTGTTAAAAGGAAAAACAGTGGCTTTTGTAATTAGAAAGGCTTTATGAAAAAGGATATTTAAATAAAAAATTCCGGATATATGTAAATGTACCAGGACATGCCCTCTACAAGCATTGAGGTTTTTCTGGTTTCAATTCAAACTTCTGATTTACAAAGTAAGATATAAGCAGAAGTAGTAGCAGTATCAAGAGCTGTCACTTTTGGGGGGCTTACTACTTAATCTTCCTTGTACAAATTCCATGTAATTTTCACATTATGCCTGTGAATTTAGGGTTATTAATCTGATTTTATAGATAGAGTCATGAATCCAAAAAGGAGCAGAGCCGAATTTGAACTAAGCTCTACTTCACTCAAAGTCAGTGTTTGGTTTCAGAATTTTGTCTCTAAAACAGCACAGGCAGTTATGCCCTATTTACTGGAATATTTGTGTTTTAGCCAAGTTTGCTATAAAGTGCACTTTTTTCTGAAAGCAGAACTCCATTTTGCCAATGGTTTATATTATACAATCTGAGACTGTTTACCAGTATACAAGTTTTATAAGGGCTGGGACATGTGTGTTTTTTTCATTGCAGACACAGTACCTGGCAGATAGGGGGTATCTAATAAATACCCATTGACTGAATTAAGTGTGGTAAAAATTATCTTGTAGATAATAGAAGCATGCTTAAGGGTTCAGAAAAAACTTAGCATGCATTTTAGGTTAAAGAGAAAATTTCTAATGAAAGCAATATTACTCAAATATGGTTACATGTTCAAAATATTAGTAAAATTTGACCGATTCTCCAAATTCTAGGAGATACAGTGAATTTTTGACCAGTTTTAAGTTCTGTTACATTAATTTTGACTCAATATTATATACTCATGCTACATGCAGTTTGGTAATAATTTGTTCATATCCATGTTAAGTACTCATATTTTTCCAAACATGAACTTCTCTATTTTTTTTATTTCTTATTCTAGCAGACATAAGAAAAAAAAAATGAAAGGGAATAAAAGCAGAACACAGGGTGTGTGACAATCACTTCTTTTGTTCACACTAGTTAGAGAATCTTTCTATTCCTTAAAGTTAATCAAGCAGCAAGTATTTATTAAACACCCAAAGAGTGAAGTACACAAGGCTATTGAATAGCAGTAATCTTTAGGATTATCTTGTGTCAGCGCTTATTTTCCATGTTACTCATAAAGGGAGAAATTTATTTATGATGGCTTTCCAAAGAGCTGATTAAAATGCTTAACACGATTCACCTTTTATTTAAAGATAAAATAATTGAATGGGGAATTCATGAAGAGCTCTTCTCAAATTTATATTATATAAGTGATGAGTATGCTGATTTTTACTCTCAGAACGAAAATAAATAAGAAATTATTAAAGAATCCCTTCCTTTAAAAATCAGAATACCATGTAAATTTTATATCATTTGTTTATGTGGTCAGAAATTTTGGGGAAATGCTTCAAACTATTTATCTATAGCACAAACTAGAATCTGTCTTTTGCAGATTCTTATTGTGCACTAACTTATTAAAAGATTTGGGAAAATCCACTGTAAGGAAACTTGTTTATCTTTGTTGACCACAGTTTTCAATCTTGGTTGATGATGAGGTCTCCTGTCACCCAACACCTATGAATGTATTTGGGAGTGGGATACTCTGGCTGTACTCAGAAGAGCCATGGGGGTGGAGTTCCCTAGAGTCTTGGGGACAAATCCTCATAGGATGTCCTGCTAGGAACATGACCAGCAGAGTCATGGGAGTGGGGAATCTTATTGTTGAAGATCTCTGAGATCTTAAAACGTTAGAGCCTCCAGAATGCTGTTTCAGCCTGGGGGAGCTGAAGGCATTTGACTCAAACATATGCGAGCTATTGCATAGGCTGCACTCGGAAGAGCCATGGGGGTGGAGTCCCCTAGAGTCTTGGGGACACAAGCCTCACAGGATGTGGTCAAAGAAGGTTGTTTTCAGGCCTCAAGATTTAATGTTATTTGCCTGTTGGGTGTTAGACTTACTTGGGACCTATTACCCGTTTCTTCTTTCTTACTTCTCCCTTCAGAGATGGAAATAATATCTGTTTTGTACCTGTCCTACCATTATATTTTGGAATCATAGAACTTGTTTGATTTCATAGGTTCACAGCTTGAGAACAATTTATCTCAGGATGAGTCATACCTTGAATCTCACCTATATATGATTTAGGTGATATTTAGATTAGATGTTAGACTTAGACTTAAAGTTTATGCTGGAATGAGTTAAGACTTTTGGGGCTATTAGGATAGAATGAATTTATTTTTTATGTGAGAATAACATGAATTTTGGGGGATGAGGGGCAGCATGGTATAGTTTGAGTATTTGTGTCACCTCCAAAATTCAGTTTGAAAGTTAATCTCCAATGCAACAATCTTAAGAGGTGAGGCCATTAGTAGGTGATTAGGTCATGAGGGCTCTGCCACGTGAGAACAGGGTTCAAAGTGCCATTTTGGAAGCAGAGACCAGGCCCTCACCAGACACTGAACCTGTCAGTGCCTTGATTTTAGACTTTCCAGGCTGTGGGTCCATGAAAAAAATTATGTTCCTTATAGATTACCCAATATCAGACATTTTGTTATGGCAGCACCAACAGACTAAGAGAGAAATGAAGTCAGGAAAAACCACTGACATATTAGAACATGGCAGAGGGAAGGACCGGCAAGTTATCGTAAGCACCTTAGAATTTGCCATTTAAAGAGATGGTAGATGTCCACCATCCTGCCCTTGTGCAGTGGGGATATAGGATGCAAAGGAGGATGAACCTCAGCTCCCTACTCATTTAGACTTGCTCATCTGATAAATAGGAGACTACTTCACTTAATGGCTTTCTTCTTCTGGAATGCTGCTGGAGTCAAACAGGAGTGATCAGCACATATTTTTTGACAATTCTTTTTCCACCATGCCCTAGATGAGTATCCCACTCCCAAATATGTTCATAGGTGTTGGGTGAAAGGAGGTTCCATCATCAACCAAGACTGAAAACAGTGGTCAACAAAGATAAACAAGTTTCCTTCCAGTGGATTTTCCCAGATCTTTTAATAAGTTAGTGCACAATAAGAATTTGCAAGAGAGATAAAGTTTGAAGCATTTCCTCAAAATTTCTGACCACAGTCTCTGTATAAGTCAGGGTTCTGTCTGTTTTTAAGTAACAGAAATCCAGCTCTGACAGGCAAAGACCATAAAGAGAGCTTAGTGGTTCATAGAACTAAGAAGCCCAGGCATGGTTGAATTCTGAGGCCTCAAATGATGTCACCAGGGCCTGTCTCCCTCAGTCTCTTGGGCTCAGCTTTCCTTTGAGTTAGTTTCATTCTCACACAATCTTTCCTTATGTGTTGATCCTTGGCAGCTCCAGGCTTACATCATTTTTAAATCTACAAATTCCACTTGGGAAAAATACCTACTAGAGAATGGAACTTATCTGAAGTGAATCATTTTTTGAATTTAGAGATATTTAAATTGATTGGCTTCCCAATTCCCTGACATTCACCCTACTCCAAGTTAGTGCTTTATAATTTACACAATGTGTTTTTTTATTATTATTACTTCCGAAGTCATAACCCAAAGTGGGTACCTTGGGTTAATGAAATAGGTTATCGATACATTGAGGTGAACATATAATTTTACAAACTCTATACTATAGTACTTAAAATAAACCCTTAAAATATCTTAAGCAATTACTCTATAACCACTGACTATGAACCAATTTCTATTGAATTTTGTTAGAAAACTCCAGAAAATATATACCTATTTGAAAATTTTTAGTAGTTTTCAACTTATTGAAAATTTATGAGTAGACTCCAAATATATTTCATTGAATCACAGGATTCTTCATTAGTTTCTCAAATTGGTACTAAATCATCAGCATCACAACACTGGAAGGAACTGGTGAGTAGTCAATATGAAAGAGGTTTCACTTTAATTGGCTAACTAGTAGTTATTTTCATTTTGAAATGTATAATGATAATGACTTTATTTTTACATATGGGTTATTTTGGGGGATTTTGAATTTTTCAACCTAAGGAAATTGTTCTGTCAAGTTACAAATTGAATTCCCCAGTGAATGCTCATTTCTCTTCCTATGTATTTATTGTGTCCTTCTGGCCAGCTAGGAAAAGAACCATAACGAAAGCAAAATCATTTGGGAGTTTTATAGCTGGAATCTCCAACACTTTTGTCAGTATATCTTATGATACTACTTGGTAGTCACTGATGACAATTTCTTGAGAGATTTCAAGGTTCTTCAGCAGTTTCTAAATTATTAAAAGGAGGTCATCTATGCCTAACAATAAAACAACTAAACATTATTTATTTCATTGCTTCTAAAACTTGTTATTCACATAAAACATGTATGTATACTTTGGATTACTTGATTAAGCAGAACAGTCTGCAAGACAATAGAGTTCGCAATGAATTTCTTTGTGTCAAGCCTTTTGAATAAAATGCTTAAACTTTCTTTCACATTAAAGACCCTTTTAGGTAAGAGTGAACATTAATTGCCAAGGCTCTATTCAGATAATCTCACTGAATCTTCAGAATGACTTTATGAAAGGGGTAGCATTTTTTATCCCAGTTTTACACAGGAGGAAATTGAGACATAAAGAAGTCAAGTAACTAACATTACACAGTTTGTACATGGCATAGTTGGCTAGGCAGTCCAACTCCAGACCACTGATATTAAACACTGTTAATATAATGATTGTGTGTTTTACCTTTGAGCAGATCACTTGACAATATTACTTAAGGCACAACAATCATGGAAACTTTCAGATTTGCCTCAAAGGTAGGAGAACCCTACACACACATACACACGCATGCACACACACACGCACGCACACACACACACACACACACAAAGGATTGCCTGATGGTTTACCACATTTTGGTTACTGCATGCCTTTTATTTTCTTGACTTGGGTTAAAAAGACTTTAACAAAGCTCTTATAAATAAGATACCAAGTAAACAAAAATCTCATATTTGTACTGTTACTCTAATAAGCTTAATAACAATAATCTACAAACATCTGCAATCATAAAATAAAAACTTCATTACCATTTCAATGCAGTCACTACAAATCCTCAGGTTAGCCAGTACACCAGCTGTGTCCTGGTGCTTCACAACACAAAACAGCAATTCATTCCAAATTACCACTCTCTGTTAGTGACTCTTGCTCACTGGCTCCCATCCCAAATACTCCTGCTGTTCAGGTCCATTGTTTCCCCTCACTGGAAGCCTTTTATTTCCTGGGAAAGATTAAAGGATTGTCTCTATGAAAAACTAGGCTAATCTTCTAACTTTTGATTTCCCACTATTTGTCCTCCAACATATTGGACGTACTCAGCTTTTCTTTTCCTCCATCCAGTGGCATTTAATATACTTTTCTGGAAAGTGTTTAGAATTCTTCACCCAAAGAATAAAACTGAAGGAGTTAACAAAGCTTATGCTAGTTTCTGGCTTTGTAAAATAAACTAGTCCAAGATTCAGATAATGAGCTTTGATTTCCCTATAGGAGCTTTGAGTTGAGAAAACTCCCTTTCCATCATTCCTGCTGTGGGCCTCTAAATCATGAAATTCCATATCAAATTACAGAGAGCTTCCCTCTGAGAGTTTATGGCCTTGGAACAGCCAGTTAAAAACCAGACTGGTGGAAAATGCAGGATAGTCTTTGAGCCACATGCAACATGTATACCAGCTTATAGAAATTTTATACTCCTTAAGAGATCATACTTAACAGGCAGTTTATTTTTATGCTGCAAAATACTTATCTATTCCTTTTCATTTGGAGCTTAAACTTTTTTGCAATCCAGAACACAATTGAAGAGAGGGAATAAGAGGATATTTGATCTTAGCCCAACTGATGATATATAAGATCTCAGAGAAACATTGGCTTTCGGATTTAACTACTTTAGTGCAAAAACGTAGCTGAGAAATTTGTTTCTTCTGAGGATGTAGAATGCAAGTCTATTAACTGTCAAAATAGAAGTCATTTAAATATTTCTTTTATTTACCATTTCTAATCAGGTGTTAGATAATATTGGGAGAAGTATTTTTTTTGGTATTATCTTCTGTTATGTTGTCATAACCCATTACCTTGTGTAGATGAACTCACACTGTTTTCCCAGGGACCCTGGGGATCAGCTTATAAAAGCCTCTTCAGATCTTAATCTGGGAGCCTTTTATGAGGGGGTGAATACCCTGTTGGATCTGGGAGCTTACTTTGGAGTCCATTTTCCTCTTGGACTATAGTAGCTGATTGAACCTGAGGTTAACCCTAATAGCATGCACCACAGATGTCTTAACTCTTTGAGGATGTATCTATTTTGACACTGTCAATGAAAGAGGACTGCTCTGCCTGCTAACATAGAATGGAACTCTGCTGAGATAAAATGTGGCAGCCATTCAGGACACCACACATACTTTTCTAAACAGCCTTCTATATGAATAAATGTTGTTATTACATGGCAAATTTACAAAGGCAGAAGGTAAGAGGGTAGAGGAATTTGTCTGCAGAGTTTTATTATATATTACAGAGATAGCTATTGGGGGAAAAATTGGTGATAAACATGGTAATGGGCTCATTTTCTTAGATGGAGCTCATTAATCTTATCAACGGTGGCCTCTTTTAAATCCTGACAAGAAATTTTCTGCAAGGAAATATAGACATTGTGATATGAGGAATGTAAATGGGACACTCTGTAAAGCTGATTGACTTTAAACACACAAGCTAAGGATGAGCTGATGTCTTATTGGTCCTGTTTCTCCATCAGTATTTCTATGTAATCTTTTGTTTGGCAGCTAGCAGACACTACTTGATGTATTTTTCAAGACAGAAAAATATAGTGACACCTGTTTATGGATTTCACCTGCAGATCCACACATTGTGGACTGTTTTGACAACTGGTTTCTAAAAGTAGATTTAAGACAAATGTAGGCATTCTTTGGCATAATTAGACTCATCACAGAATGCCTACATGATCAACTTCTGGTACCTGAATGCCTATTTTAGGAGATCCCAATGGGTAAGTTGTAGTAATTTTGGAGACATCTATGAGGCTGCTATTCATTCTTAGATGATAGATTTCCATTATGAATGTGAACTCTCAGAAATGAGATTCAACTTAAAGAACTGAAATCATTTATTATGAAAGCACTACAGAGAACCCGGTTTAATCATTCCAATATATTGTATTATAAAACACGGTTGAAAATTCACCGTACTAGCATAGATGGTTTGCATAGACCAGGTTCAAAGTGCACCATTCTTTAAAGGGAATAGGAAAGTTTACCAATCACACCAGTGGTCTGTGCACATCTGTGTCTGAGTGTGATATGAAAGGTCAGATTCTTGGAGGCAGGAAAACTTGGAACAGGGAGTCAGTCATGAAATTTGGTGGCTCCACTGTAGTCCCAGCTACTCAGGAGGCTGAGGCAGGAGAATGGCGTGAACCCGGGAGGCAGAGCTTGCAGTGAGCCGAGATCACGCCACTGCACTTCAGCCTGGGCGACAGAGCGAGACTCCGTCTCAAAAAAAAAAAAAAAAAAGAAATTTGGTGGCTCCAATTTTTTACAGGGTGTGACAGTCAGTACCTGTGTAGACACAGAATAGAAATAGTGGGTAGCTGGATAACTCTTGTTGAGATAGAACATTGAATTAAAAACTATTGGCCTCTTAGAAAAGAGGCAGAAGCCTCAATCAAATTTTTGACTATATATATGTGTGTGTATGTGTGTATGTATATATGTGTATATAAAGACACACACACATCTTTATATACACATATATACATACATACACACATACATATATATATACACCCCCACATATACATATACAAAGAGATATAACATTTCCTTTGAAAATGTCTATATACTTGAACTATACTAATCATCTACATGTGCATGGCAATATTGTAGGAATCTTGTATAGCGTACCTACCAAATAAAATCTATACTACTGAGAACTATGCATTTTAATTCAGAAAACAGGATACTGTTAGACATAAAAGTGAGTGACAGAAAAGATCCTTTTGGAAAACAAACCTTGATTAAATAAGCAAATAATATTAATGTTTTATACAAGATAGGATGAGATTCAAATTTCTTGTTTTTTTTTTTTTTTTTGGTAATGGCTATGTCTTTCTACAGTTTGATGCTTGTTTCATCCTTTCCTTTTCTTTCTTCACATGCTATCTTGTCTTATATCCTTAAAATTGGTGAAAGATCTTCCGAACACTTTTCATTCTGACTTCTGGATAAGATTTCTTTAGAGTGATCTCATTTTTTAAAGGTCAGATAAGTTACACTATTATTAAAATGCCTTTTGATTTCCAGTGATGATTCATTCTGATTTGAAAATCTTTCTCAACTTTAACTCAGGGGTAGACTAAATGAACAATTATTGTATAAAGGAAAATGTATAGATTTTAATCATCTGCCAAAGAAAATTTGGGAGTTAAGGATAAAAGCAGAACTGGAAACAAGGGGCAGAGGAAGGGGATAATTAAAACCATGCTGATTAAATTCAGTATATTGAAATATTTTAACAAAATGAGAATGATCATTCATGTCCTGAGGGAAAATTGCCATTCCATTCTAGATGAAATTCCTATTTTTGAGAAGTGCAAATTTGCTAAAGTAGTACATTCATCCAAAATTAGCTTGTAAAATGCTTGCAATAAGCAACGTCTCCAACTCATGGTCAAATGGCATTTTGTACGAATATTCAGTAATAAAATATCTTACATAGGTTAAAGTACAATTATGAAAATGTCTTCTATTTCTTCAGGATTTCATTACCATGTTTTGCAAATTTAATATCATATCTGAGCTGATATGAGCCAAAAAATAATATATTTTTGTGCCTGGCAAGGATACTCAGCTTCTGTACTTGAGAACCAAAGGAGGTTGTCCTCAAAAATATGTGAGATTTTTTCATGGAGTGAAACACTGCTGATGCCGTGATTGATTACCAGCCACATAACTTAGCAAGTCAAATGAGAACTTTTTATTAAATACCTATAGTGTGCAAAACTCCAAATGGTAATAATTAAATTACATGATATTGGTTTAACAAAGAAGAAAATTGAAAAAAAAAAAAGCTAGTACAGTGGGTGACACACAGTAAGAGCTAAATAAATATTAGTTTTCTTCCTGACTTTTAATGGGGGAAGGAGATTGAGATAAAGAGAAGTAGAAAGAAGTTCAATATTCAAGAGAAGACCTGCTGGTTTATGTGTTCTCAATGTCAAGAATGGAGGAGCACTGACCTGTCTCCTTTCTTCCAGATCCATTGGTAAATCAAGATGCAAGTTTACGAAATGACCAGTCTGGCTTCGGGGTATGGTAGATGCAAACCTTGAGTTCTTTCATGGGAACTGAGTTCATCATCTTGTTCTCTCTAGTCCTAGATATATATTATAATATATTATATGTTTATACTTATATATGTAAGTATATATTATAATATATATTTATATCTATATTTATACTTATATATATAAGTATACGTATTATAATATGTTACATATAGGACTAGAGAGAAAATTTCATATATATATATATATATGATTATATATATGATGAGAGAGAGTCTCACTCTATTGCCCAGGCTGGAGTGCAGTGGCACAAACATGAATTACAGCAGCCTTGAACTCCTGGGCTCAAACAATCCTCCTACCTCAGCCTCCTAATTAATTAGTACTACAGTCATGCACCACCTTGCCCAGCTATTTAAAAAAAATTTTTTTTTTGTAGAGATGGAGGTCTCGCTATGTTGCCCAAGTGATCCTCCTGCCTTGACCTCTCAAAATGCTGGGATTGTCAACATGAGCCAACCACCATGCCCAACCTCTAGTCCTGTGTTTTAATAGAGCTGGAACACAATGCAAATGAGTATCAATTTAAAAATTTTTAAATTTAACCCTTTGGTAGGCAGAACCACTGTAGTCCTCTCCCTCCTAACAATTATACCTAGGTGGCCCACTATGCTTTCATTTGGCAGAATCTGTTGGAGTATTATTTGGGCTGTTTTTACATTTATAGAGTTCAAGGTAAATCCCAAGCAGGGTTATAAATCACAGGAATTTTCAAGCCTACATGACCCTTGATTTTTAAATAGCCTCAAGATTCCCTAGGCCCCCTCAAAGTTAGATTCCAATATGGGTAATTTGAGAAATTCTCACTCTGTTCCTGCCTTGAAGAAAATTCAAAAGCAGTGAGTCAGCTTCTTGGGTCTCTTTTGGGATTGAGTCAACCAAGGGAAGGTACTTCATAAGCAATGAGATGACTGCCTCAACAATAAAATCTTTGATTTGTTTTTCTTCCATATATATGGATAGATATATTTGGATAGCGTGATGGATCGTGAAGAGGTGGAGTCTTTTTCCCTTCCCCTTGATACTGTGACATATTTTGGCAACAGCATGTAGTAGAAGTGATGTTGTGTAATGTTAACTCTTGGAACCCTGTGTGAATCTCAAGTAACATGGAAAGTCCACTGGAAGGAGAATGGAGGTGTTTCAGTCAACATTACCAGCTGAACTTCCAACAACATGTGTGTGCCATCTTGGATTCTAGCTCAGTCTGGCCTCTGGAGGAGTGGCCAGGCTGATTCTGTTGCTAGCCCTAGCCAAGAGGACATGAAGGAGAAGAACTGCCTCGCTAAGCCTAGTTAACCCACATATCTTTAGAGACAAAACAATCATTGTGGGTTTTCTATGCTACTAAGTTTTAGAGTGGCTTGTTACACTGATCAAAACACATAGAGACATTAACACTCTCTTAAAGTTTGCTTTGAGCCCAGTGGCACTTATTTGTAAAATGTCTGGCTTGGGGATATCTGTGCTTTTGAAACCTCTTTTCTCTAAATGTAATTATTTTGAGTGTATAAAAATAAAAGTTGGGGCTGTGGCAGCAAAAGCACCACACTTACTTAAATCACTGGAGAAGAGGTGAAGTCAAATGTTGTGAAGACTGTGATTGGTATTGGGGAAGAGGGGTGTATATTTGTGGGAAAAGGTGGCATCAATACTATCTGGTCACTGTAACATGCCAGTACCCCCTAGGGGAAGCTCTTGGACTTCAAAATTCTGCCCAGATTTTTTGAGTTGCATGAGTAAGCCTTCATTCTTTTATTATTTTCATATTGAATTAGAAGCTTTTTTACATAAATATAATTTTCTTCAGCATCTGTTGATTTTTTTGGACCATGAAATTTAGCAGAAAATTAAAAGCATGAAGATTTACATAGCATAATGCTGAGTTATGCAAGTTTGAAATAAAACTTTATCTAATTCTGTCACAAAAATCTGTTTTTTAGAAGCATAAGGCCTGACAAGCTCTCATTACTCACATCCATATTTGTGAATGCCACCTCACTCTCCTCTCAAGATGATTCTGTTGCTCACCAGTTTGATGGGCCAGTAGAAAATGCATTTGCCAATAGCCTGGGTCAGGTGCCAGTTGCTTTTGGGTTCCTTTGACTGCCACGTCCCTTCTGGAGAGGAAACATTGCCAAGGAATTAGCAGGAGTCAGGATAGAGTCAAGGTCAGGAGATAACAGACATAGCCTCAACCCTGGTGAAAATTAGCAGAGTTAACCTTGGGAGGCAGGCATTAGGTAAAAGGTCAATAATATGACTAGAACCATTCAGACTGGTGTTGAATTTTATGGGTCCTCAGTTCTCTGTTTATTTTATGGCAGAGTAGTTATCAGGTTCCAAGAGAAGAAACTGGTTAGAAAGCTGGTAAGGTTGTTGTTTAGCTCCAAAGAAGGAAGGGTAAAAGGCCAGATCTCCAGGGTACTGTCATTTGGTGTAGGGCATTAAGCCAAGAGTTCTGGTGCTAAAGTATTAGGTAAAGAAAGGACAGGTAATAAAGGGAAGCGTTAAGTGTCAGTTCAAGGGAAGCAGGCAGAGAGCAAGAATGTAATTTGCATAAAGGGATGGCTACAGAAAGACTGATAGGTCAGGTTTGGGAAGGGAACCTTGGAAAGATTCTTGGGGGCAAACTGGTACAAGTGGTGGGAGAATTTTAAATGTGTGTATGTGTTTTTCAATAAAACCTGTGGAAAAAAGAGGAAGCACTAATAAGTACCAGAAAGATCACTGGATTAAGAATCGAGAGGCCATAGCAAAGACTTGGAACCAACCCAAATGTCCAACAATGATAGACTGGATTAAGAAAATGTGGCACATATACACCATGGAATACTATGCAGCCATAAAAAATGATGAGTTCATGTCCTTTGTAGGGACATGGATGAAGCTGGAAACCATCATTCTCAGCAAACTATTGCAAGGACAAAAAACCAAACACCGCCTGTTCTCACTCATAGGTGGGAATTGAACAATGAGAACACATGGACACAGGAAGGGGAACATCACACACCGGGGCCTGTTGTGGGGTGAGGGAGGGGGGAGGGATAGCATTTGGAGATATATCTAATGTTAAATGACAAGTTACTGGGTGCAGCACACCAACATGGCACATGTATACATATGTAACTAACCTGCACGTTGTGCACATGTACCCTAGAACTTAAAGTATAAAAAAAAAAAAAAGAATTGAGAGGCCAACAATGCAGACCTAGATTAGAGGCTAGCTAGCCAAGTGACCTTTAGTGAGTCATTTTATGCCAAGAAATCAATAGCAAAATGAAAGGACTGATTGTACCAACAATTGATTTTAGGTGTCCACTTTCTGCTAGAATATGTGCTGTGTGCCACAAAGGGGAGCCTTTGGGACAACTGGCCTATAAATTATGTATTCAAATTCTAAACAGAATCCCATCCTTGTTATTATTGGAGTTTTCCTGTATCTGAAATTTAATCTATTTGTGACTCTGTATACTTCTTTTATTTTCGTCTTGAACTTATAAGTCAGAGTTTATTTTCATGGCTGGATGGACTGTTGACTTCTAGTCTATAAGAAACCATTAGAAAATCAGATGTCTGTGGTTACTGATATTAGAAATATGGAAGCAACTCTTGTTCTCACTCTGGACCCAGATTATTGGGTGTGGGGAAGAGCTTGGGCATAGTGTCCTTGAACCATCCTTTATGAACCAAAATAAGGTAGGGCTTCATGAGTGTGGGCAGGAAATGAGGGTTTACTACTGGGGGTTCAGAGAGTATGAACTTCAACTCTGTTTCTTGATGCTCAGAGAGAAGGGATTTCTTTGAGGGCAAAAGACTATTGATCTTTTGCTAAAAGGCACAAATGTCTGCAGGGCAGAGGCCATGCTATGTTAGAGTTCCTTAGTAGCTCCTTTAAATGTGCAGGGAAGAGAGGACAATTGTTTTATATAGACTAAAAAGTATATTGCCCTACAAAAGTTATAGTATAAATCTTTGAAGTTATTTGTCCTCTGAGGGGCCAAAAGTATTCTGCTTTTCCCTCTCAAATGCTGCATAAGAGTATTCTGGGATGTGTATAATAAACAAAAATAGTGGAGTCCAGTTTCTTCTTCTCATCCATGGAGAGGATAAGAAAGTTGGCCCTAGGCACAGATAAAATTTTGCTTTTATAGTTAACAAATATACCATCAGTCTTAGCAACATATGATTCTGATTAGGTTACTTAGAATCATCCTAACCATCACCACCATTGTTGCAATTCCAGTAAAGTTACTTACTTCACACCAGACCTTGTGCCTAGTACCAACATACTGTAACTCATTGAATGACCCCAGGAATGCTATAAGGTTGGTATGATAGCCCTTATTTCATAGATGAAGATTCTTCAAGTTACTGGATAAATGCAAAATATTTAACACTCAGTCCCACAAGGTCAGTGGCTGACCTGAAGTGGTGCACAGATACTCTAGTGTTAACATGTTGAAAAATTTAGCCCTCATATTCTCCTGTACTCTTTTCTTGGTTAAAACCAATTCTTTCCTCAAGTCTGTTTAAATGTTACTTCTTCAAAGAGGTATCCTAAAGGGCTGGGCTGGAGATCCCTCTGCTCTGCCCTCATAACACTGTCTCTGAGTAAAGCCAAGCACCCCTATAATAACTTATATATTTAGAGTCTGCATCCTCACCAGAGCAATAGTCTTTTAATCAGGCCTCTCATCCTATATCTCCTTGCAAAAGGGGTGAAGAGATTTATTTGGCCATGGGTGGGGGCATCTATCAACTATCTGCAAGTTTAGACAAGTTTAGCTAAATTTTGTGTTTTCATTATATATAGTTATAATGTAAAAATATATATATTCTCAATTATGTTGGCACTAAATTGTGGCCCTTTAATTGTCATGGGTTAATAAGACTGGAACAGAGGTGAACACAAGTAAATAGTGTATATGTGTCAAGTGAAAATGTTATGTCACATTGTGCCACATAAATGAAGATTTATAGATTTATAGATATATTAAAAAGATGTGCTGGAGGTAGCACAATTTGTTAGGGCAATGGAGTATGTTGTGAGTTAATACTGTTTTCAACAAAATACCATCTATTATACTTAATTAATGAGGCTAATTTGAATTTTACTGGTGTTGAAATTGTGTATTTGTTTTATAATTCTGATACCTTTTTATAACTGTTGATATGGTTAGGCTTTGTGTCCCTGCCCAAATATCAAGTTGAATTATAATCCCCATAATCCATGCATGTCAAGGGAGAGACCAGGTGGAGGTAATTGGATCATGGAGGCGGTTTCCCCCATGCTGTTCTCAGGATAGTGAGTGAGTTCTCACGGGATCTGATGGTTTCATAAATGGCTCTTCTCCCTTTGCTCAGCACTTCTATCTTCCTGCCACCCTGTGAAGAAGGTGCCTTGTTTCCCCTTTGCCTTCTGCTATGATTGTAAGTTTCTTGAGGCCTCCCCAGTCATGCTGAACTGTGAGTCAATTAAATCTCTTTCCTCTATAAATTACCCAGTCTCAGGCAGTTCTTTATAGCAGTGTGAAACCAGACTAACACAACCATATAAGAGCTGGATATATAATGTATTAATATTTAGTTGTATGCTAATATATTTTTATTTATCATTGTAATACAATTAATTTAGGTTAGCACTAGTTCTCTGGGAGAATTTGTTTTTTGTCCATACGAATGAGACTTACATTCTGCAAGTCTGAGCAACACTAGATGAGACAGTAATGTCCATGAAGACAGGACTTGTGTTTCTCTTGTTCACAGCTGTATCTCTACAGCTAGTAGACTTCCCACTGCCCAGCACATTCTATATCTCAATAAATACTCAGTGAATAAATGGGAGACTAAATATGTCATCTTCTTACTGAACTCTTTCTTTTCCTAATTTATTTTCCTATATGAATTCCATTCTCTAGGCTTCACAGTGAATCAACATTGGCCTATCTGACCTTTTTTTTTCCTTCCTGCTTACTTAATGCCATGCCCTGCATTTCATCTGTTTCTGACAGCACCCTTGGTAATTCCCAGTTTGCTATCAGTCTTTCTGGGCCAGTCTTGCAGAACTCCTAGCAAAAAATAGACATATTGCTTTATAAAATGAGTCATCTTCAGTCTCTTTTTCATACCAAACATTTTTAGAGTATTTTGTAATATGATCCAATTTTTCAAAAATTTCCAGCAACTTTCAGGAGCACACCTTAGTGTGAACATGCTTAGGACATTACAGCTGATGAAAACAGGATGTAATAACACAAGAGATTTCTTTGACACCAAGTCATTTAAACCCCAATGTAAGAGATGAAACAAAATAGCCTCACTTTTAAATGTATTAATATTGAGATACATTCTCCAAATATTTTACTAGGAAACAAAATGTTAGGAGAGACATATAATAAAAGCTAGGCAATGTTTTCAAACGAAAAATGTTCTCTCCTTTACTAAGCTGCTAAAATAATCTGCACTGATATAATCACTTGTGTCTCTATAGAGATAAAAGGATGTAGAGATAAAGTCACTGAACTTGCATTAAATATTGCAAGTGTGTCACTTGTTCTAGACAATTTCTTTGGGTCTCTAATTTCACAGGGTTGTTGGAAGGTTTTCTTTTTCAGCTGGAAAAGGCTATATTTATTTTACAAGTTTTGAAAATAATGGTTAAAATCATTTAATTAGCTAGCTGGTAACTTGACTTGCTACTAGCTGTTTACTTTAAAAGTAACCATCTGGGGCCCAGGCAAGGTGGGTTGTGCCTGTAATCCCAGCACTTTTGGAGACTGAGACTGCAGCGTCACTTGAGTCTAGCAGTTTAAAACCATCCTGGACAACACAGCAAGACCTCGTCCCTCCAAAAACAAAAACAAAAAAAAACAAAAAACGCTGGGAGTGGTGGCTCACACCTATTGTCCCAGCGACTGAGAGGCTGAGGTGGGAGAATAGCTTGAGCCTCTGCGGTCGAGGCTGCAGTGAGTCATGATTGTGCCACAGCACTCCAGCCTGGGTGACAGAGGAAGACCCTGTCTCAAAAAATAAAAGTAACCATTTGAATTGCTTTCCTACCATTTCAAATGGATTCAATAATTTTACTTGGCCTGCATGACTGTCACAGAGATGGCCTAAAGGTGAAGTGTACTATGGCACCCATTTCACTGGGTTTTATCATTTAGTTGGAATATTGCATGTATAGTTGTGTTCTTGACTATTTGGCATCCATTAAAATTGTTTAAAAATTAATATTATTGTATGGCATCTAGATTAAGAAGACATTAAAATACAGTTAAAGTATCAATGAAATAATGCAACAGAACAAAGGATTGCATATACAGAATTTTTAAAAAATGTGTTATTTCTCATTCTCTATGAATTAGGTTTGTGACAGATGGGAGATAATATGGGTCATCTGGTAGTAGGAGGCCGCCATTATAACAAACACCTGTTCTGGGGTGTTATCTTCCCTCCCCTCCTCTTCATAGTAGTAGGGAAATCAGTTCAAAGGAAATATTTCAAAAGAAAAAATAACAAACAACAACTGCAAAAGAAATGCAGGAACCCTGCTATTCATCACTGTATTTTTATGTGCTTCTTCTTGTACTACCTAGATCACAGCTATGGGGCTGTGAGACTATAGGATCTCCTGAGAAGGAAGAGTCCAAAGAATTGTAGTCCAGATCATTCAGCCATTTACTAGCAGAGATCTTAGGTAGTCACTTCATATTTCTTGATCTCATGTTCTAAACTGTGATTTGAGAGTTCATTGAGAAAATGTACATGTATTCTATAAAAGAGTATTAAAAAAAACAACAATATATATATTTTTAAATTAAAACAGGATTGCCCAGAATGTGTTCCATGCTGAGAAAGTGTACTGTGAAAATCAAAGAGAACATATGATTGAGCATTTCTCAAACTTACTTGCCTTGATAACATTTTCATCTATTAAAATTCAGTAAAATTGTGTTTAACTGAAACCACATATCAAAATCACTTAAAAGAGCATGGCAGGACAGGACTTGTCTGGACCCACACCACATCTCCTAAGGCAGAATGGCTGGTGCAGAGGTTGTGGTGGGCAAGGATCATCTCTTCACAATTCTGATATGTACTCTAATTGTTGAAGGAATTCAGGACATGCTACCCCAGAATATGCATCTTTGGCTTATTGCTTTTTTTCACCTCAAATAGTTATCATTTATTCCCCTGTCTAATGGAAACATTATATTCTTTGGCCAACATTTCCCTATTCTCTTCACTCTCTAGTCTCTGGTGACCACCATTTAGCTTTCTGATTCTTCTATGTGTTCAATTTTTTTAGTTTCCACATACGAGTGAGAACATGCAGTATTTGTCTTCCTGTGTCTGGCTCATTTCACTGATTATAATGTACTCCAGGTTCATCCATGTTTTTGCAAATGACATAATTTTCCTCTCTTTATGCCTGAATGGTATTCCATCATGTATATGTACCATATTTTCTTTATCCACGTATCCACTGTTGGACACTTAGGTTGACTCCTCATCTTGGCTATTGTGAATTGCGCTGCAGTGAACATGGGAGTGCGGATATCTCTTCGACAAACTGATTTTAATTTATTTGTATATATACCTAGTGGTAGGATTGCTGGCTCATATGATAACCCTATTTTTAGTTTTTTGAGGAACTTCCTTACTGTTTTTCATAAAGGCTGCACTGATTTACATTCTCACCAACCGCGTACCAGAGTTTTCTTTTCTCCACATCCTCGCCAACACTGTTATCTTTCATCTTTTTGATAATAGCAATTCCGACAGATATGAGGTGAAAATCTCATTGTGGAAAATCTCTTTGTGGTTTTAATTTTCATTTCCCTAGTGATTAATGTTGTTGAGCATTTTTTCATGTATCTGTTGGCTATGTGGGTGGAGTATTGATTATTTTCAAGCTGAAGTCCCTTGAGAAACAGCAGGTGCAGGAAGGGCTTTCTGATCTCCCCTTTTCTGTCTAAAAGCAGGCCATAAAATTTCCCATAAGAAAGATGCTTCCCTGTACCAGAAGAACATCCTTATCACCAGAGATGGGGTGATAAGTAACCAAGTTATTGAAATAACCCTTATCTTCCACTAGAGTTCCCCAATATATCTCTTAGTTACTTACCCACAATTCACTGCTGCTAACCCAAATGTATCATTTCTTTGTCTAAAGGTATACACTTTCTGCTCTGCTCCTTTCTTCAGGTCTTTATTTTCTGGTAAGGCCCTTAAGTACATGTAAAATGTTAATAAAACCTGTATGCTTTTCTCTCATTCATGTCTCATGGCAGTTTAATTTTTATGCCCAGGTGGAATCCTAGGAGGGTGGAGGAGAAATTTTCCTCCCCTACACATGAACATCTGCTCTAAGGAGAGAATTTTCAGACTTTGTGTAAATAAGAATTACCTGGGGCACTTGGTAAATACTCAGATGCCCAGGTTCCAAAGATTCTGATCAACCTTGGATGGAGGTCCAGGAATCTGCATTGTTCCAGAACACTCCAGGTGATTCTGATGTAGAGGTTTTGTGGGCCAAATGTTGAGAAACATGGGTTTGCAGTTCACATCTCTGGTCGCACGTTAGATTCATCCAGGGAGCTTTTATAATCCACTGATACTCAGGCATCACCCACAGAGACTCTGATGTGATTGTTCCAGGGAATGCCTGAGTACCACCAGGTGAATGTATTATTTAGCCAGAGCTGAGAATCACTGATCCAGGAGTCCCACACCTGTCAGATAATAGGGTTCACATGGGCATGCTTGACTGAAGCACAGATTACTAGGCCTAACTCTTACAGATTCTGATTTAGAAGGTCTGGGTTGAAGTCCAGGAACTCATATTTTTAGTTAGCCAATGAACTGATTCTCATTATTAGGCAAGTTTGGGATAAAAGGTATTAGATATCATGAATAAGCTTATCAGATGATTCAGTACCATTGTATAAAGTGGAACAGAGGTCCCTGGGGTGGTGAGACCTAGGTTAAGAAAGATTTGATAAGAAAGAGCAGAGCATGGTCAGGAAAGGCAAACTTACGAGTCTTGGGAAAAGTGGGGAATGTGTTTCAGTGGTTGAAGGGTATTAAGAGCCATAAAAAAAGATAAAGCAAGAATTAACAAAAAAACCTTATATAGATTTTTCTATTTGACATTTTTACACAGCTCTGGAGCCTCAGTAATTCCAATAAGAAACAGTTCTGAATTCTGCTAGAGTAATGTCTAATTTATGATATATTTTTGAAAAGTATATCATTTTTAAATTTAAAAAAAGTATAAGTTAAATGTTTTAAATATTAAAATGTTGTTTTGTGCCTGTTTCCTGAGGATCCATAGTTCTTTTACATTTTAAATGGTTAACATTTATGGACACATTGTATGTAGAACTCTCTTTACTACTTTTCAAGGTATTGAAAATTAAAATTTATTTGTGTGTGTGTGTATGCACATCACATGGATTTTTAAATTCACTGTTGAACTTTACTATGGCTTTAGGATTTTTAATTTTAAAAAGCATGTTATCTTAAATTACATCCAATAATCAGAGAGCAATGTGGCCTCTTTGTGTGTATAATTCGAGGAAGCTAGTGTGTAATTCCAAAACCATATGGAAATGCCCATAGACACTTCCCATCTTGGTATGTTTACAGTCCATTGAAATATCTAATTTTCAGAAACATTTAACAAGACTGATTCTAAATGCTTTTGTTTAAGGATACTTTGAGTAGTGAGCATTCTTAGCGGAATTTTAAAATTTACATTTATCTGATGGGATTGTTTCATGATAAATTCCCAGAGTTTGAAAAGTAGCAAAATGGATGGAAAAGTATGAAATGGTTAAATCAATAATTCAGTTGTTAAAGATGTTTCAAATGGTTTCTTGTAGCTTTGAATGACTCCATTGATTTCGCCATTTAAATCCACTCTAAGAGAGCAACTCCAATTTCAGCTGCCTTTTCCAGGCTTCTCCTCCCCCTAATCCTCACTGACCCACAAGTCTACCCCTTCCTCATTTCCCCTGCCCACCCTTAGGCTCCAGGTTTATTTTCTCATCAATCAGCTGGTGGGTAGACATGATAAACAGGGGTGGGAAGCAAAATGCTGAGTAAATTCCATCAAGAATGTGCCTAATAAACAGAGCTGATGGTTAAGTAAATACAGGATATTTTAATAAATGCTATGAGTTTAATGTGGAGTATTTACAGAGAATTTGGGGAGAAAGGAGCACTGAATTGAATGTTTTCAGCAGTAGAGGGATTCAGCCGCAAAAACTGTCCTTGTTCCTTACCATGCTTTAGTTTTTGGAATTTAGACATATGCATCTTCTTTGTCATTCTCCATTCATCAACCTGCCCTCTCCCCCACTGAGTTACAGACACTTCTAATTCTGTCACCACCCCCAACCCCCAAGAAAAGAAAGTGTCATCCAGTCTCTCCAAAAGGGTTTGGATCGAAATGGGTGAATCTGTGACTCCCTGAAGTCACAGGCTCATTAGGAAGGGATCATCTCCCAGATGGCCTCCACAGGGGCCCTGTGTGCTATTTTCATTAGTTATTTAGACCTAGTTCTATTTATATCAGTTATGTGGTCTGTTTAGTGTTTGGAAAACATTTGTGGAACCTGCGAGGCCCACCATTATTAGAAATGTGAAGGACTGGAAAAATTAGGCATTTTGAAAAAACTGGGATTTTTTTTGGTTTCTAAGGATTCCCCATGTGAATATTTTCCAATTTGGGAGCAGAGGAAAAGGAAAAATGTAGAAGATACTTTCCTGCCATTTTTTTAAATCCAGTCTTTAGGTCACACCCTAAAAATTTCCAGGGTAAAATGTCCCTCAGTATGTGTGCATTTTATGTTTAAGGACAGCAATGTTAGCTTAGGCTTGTGGTTTCAGGGCAAAAAGCTGTTTTTGGAAAATACCAGATTCAGGGTTTATATTGGTTGATAGAAAATAGGCTCAGAGATTCTGTTACTTCCAACAAAACAGTTGGCTACAGCTGTAGACAAATCTATATTTGATAATCCCCTCTTACGTGTAGGAGGATACATTCCAAGACCCCCAGTGGAGACCTGAAACAGAAGATACCACTGAGCACTGTATATACTATATTTTTTTCTATACATGTGTATCATAAAATTAAATGTATAAATTAGGCTCAGTAAGAGATTAATGACAATAACTAGTAATAAAATAGAATGACTATAACAATATATGGGGGAGACTACTGTAGATATTGATAATCTCATCTTGAATTATAATCCCCATAATCCCCACATGTCAAGGGAGAGACCAGGTGGAGGTAACTGAATCATGGGGGTGGTTTCCCCCCATGCTATTCCTGTGGTAGTGAGTGAATTCTCATAAGAGCTGATGGTTTTATAAGAGGCTGTCCCCGCTTCACTTGGCAATTCTCCCCCCTGCCGCCTTGTGAAGAAGGTGCCTTGCTTCCCCTTCACCTTCTGCCATGATTGTAAGTTTCCTGAGGCCTCTCCAACCATGCTGAACTGTGAGTCAATTAAACCTTCTTTAAAAATTACTCGGCCGGGCGCGGTGGCTCACGCCTGTAATCCCAGCACTTTGGGAGGCCGAGGCGGGCGGATCACGAGGTCAGGAGATCGAGACCATCTTGGCTAACACGGTGAAACCCCGTCTCTACTAAAAATACAAAAAATTAGCCGGGCGACGTGGCGGGCGCCTGTAGTCCCAGCTATTCGGGAGGCTGAGGCAGGAGAATGGCGTAAACCCCGGGGGGCGGAGCCTGCAGTGAGCCAAGATCGTGCCACTGCACTCCAGCCTGGGCGACAGAGCGAGACTCCGTCTCAAAAAAAAAAAAAAAAAAAATTACTCAGTCTCGGGCAGTTCTTTATGGCAGTATGAAAACAGACTAATACAGATATGAAACTTCCAGGTGAGAAATTGCCCAGTGTAATAAGGTGAGTCTTACTAAAAAATAAAGCCAAGAGATGTTGTAGGAAAAATTCTGTTCCTTTATTCACTGAGTGACCTTATTTAAGTCCCTTTTTGGAGGGCACGCTGGTTTCTCTCTTCTTACTGATCTTCCATTGCTATCAATAAATATTAAGTATGGCCCACAAATTCCTTCTTGGCCTAGTTCTCTACTTTCTAATTTCTCTGTCTTCACTTATTCTTGTGCTACATAAATTTTTTAAAGGCCTAATAAGACTGAGAAGAGTCTTAGAGGTTTTTCTACTCCAATACCTTCACTTTACAGAAATCAGGCCCAAGGACATTTAGTGGCTTGCCCAATGTCACCCAGTTAGTTCGTGATAGGATCAGGACTTGACCTCCTTAAGTGGACTTCTGTCTCACATATAGAATGCCCCTTTCACACTGAGGCATCACCACAGTCCAACGCTGCGTCCTCTAGCACTCTGTTCCCTCCCTCTCCCCTCCCAGGGAGGCAGGCACCAAAAAGAGCAATTAGAGTGAATAGGAGAGGAGGGAGGATGATAAAGAACAAGGCGATTGCTGTTTACCCAAAGGTAACAAGGGCTCCCTTTTCTTATCAGCCCTAAGAAAAGGACAGAGTGTTCCTTTCAGTAGGAGTTATTTATAAAACTCTGAAGGCTTTGCCAGTTGGGAAGGGGGTTCCAGAATTAAATCTCCCTCATCCCCAGTTCCCTGTGAATTGTAAAAATGGATTCTGTGTGTATGCCATGTTAATTCATATGGCCCCAGTGTTGGTATGGAGCTGATGGAAGGTGAAAAATGCAGGCCACTGGAGCAGGATGTTAAGAGAAATTTAGATTATAGGCATAGGTAAATGGCTGTCTCCATGGAATTTTGAGCAGAATGTAAATTCCTTGGGGTTGGGGACTTTGTTCAGTACTGTGTCTCCTAGGCTTAGGATACTCCCCTGGTACATACAGGATGTCAGTAAATATTTATTGAGTAAATGAATAAATGAATGAAATGGTCCAGGTTTAAGAACTCACATATATACACACCAAAACAAACCCAAAACACCCAGAACACATACTCATCTCCTGCCACACTTAATCTCCTCTCCCCTCAGTGGCTCAGGTAATAATGTCATAACAGAGATGACTAAAAGCCTGCATTTTTTTTGGTCATTGAGATGCCATCAGCTCCTCTGTAGTCATGCTTCTTTGCTTACATTTTAATTAAAAGATTATAATTCCTTTAAAGTAGAATTGCAGTGACAGCTGATGAGGCCCTACCTTTCATCAGAATGGCCCCACCTTTAATCAGCATGGCCCCACATTTTACCCTTTACTGTTCAAACCACAGAGTAACTGACTTTCTGCCTTTTGAACCATCATTCCATTGCTTTTATAGGAAGGTTATTTTCACTTCTGTGTCCAACAGAGAAATGGAGAAGTGACTAGATTTCCATTTCACTGGTGGTTAAGAAACAAGTTAATGCTCTGAGAAGAGATTGTATGGGTATGAAAGGCAGGTAGCTCATGGAGAAATTCCCAGAGTAGCCACCAGAAAACAAATCTGTTTCAGCTGACATTTTAAGGAGTTCTGGTAGAATAAGTAATAAACTTTACTTTTGTTACTCATACCAACATTTGTAATATTAATTGCGCATATTTAGAGCAAGACCTAGATAATTCTCTACTCTGAATTAGAAATAATTTTATAGCTTCAAGGACATAGACATGATAGAAATACTATAGAAACCAAGGAAGGGAGTAAAAACATTAGATTAGTGAGTAAATGAGGTCAACTCTGGGTTGACTTTCATGGTACCACCATTGTTTCTATTTTTGATTAACTTTTTAAAAAATGTAATGTTGGTCCCTACAAGTATGAAAAATCACAAATATTTCAACCCCTTTGGTCAAAGAGTTGGAAAAGTCATCTGAAATGCTTTTTTTCAAGGCATTCTTGGCACTAAGGTCCATGACAATATGTTTTTAAACGCATAAGAAGTTGAGAATTCTTGTCTAGATCAGTAGAAATAGAAATATAATGTATGCCAAATATGTAATTTAAAGTTTCTAACAGCCAGATTAAAAGAGATTAAATTGATTTTAATATTTATTTAGTCTCCTATATCCAAAATTGCTTCAACATATTCTCAATGTAAAAATTATTATTATTATTATTTTTGAGACAGGGTCTCAGTCTGTCTCCCAGTCTGGAGTGCAGTAGCATGATCTCGGCTCACTGCCACCTCTGCCTCCTGGGTTCAAGCAATTCTCTCACCTCAGCCTCCCAAGTAGCTGGGACTACAGGTGCCCGCCACCATGCCCAGCTAATTTTTGTATTTTTAGTAGTGACAGGGTTTCGCCATGTTGGCCAGGCTGTTCTCTAACTCCTCACCTCAGGTGATCTGCCCACCTCAGCCTCCCAAAGTGCTGGGATTACAGGCGTGAGCCACTGCACCCAGCCTTAAAAATTGTTAATGAAATATTTTGCACTCATTGTTTCATACTAAGTCTTTGAGACCTGTAATGAATTTTACACATACAACACATCTTATTTTGGACCAGCCACATTTCAAGTGCTCAGTATCACATGTGGTGAGTGTCCACCATATTGGACAGTATAGCACTAGACAGTCAAGTTTCATTATGGCTGATATAAGTTATGTAGTCCTTTGGTGTTTATAAATAGTTCTTATTTCTGTTATTCCACTTGAATTGCATAGCAACTCTGAGAGTGGTTTTAGAGGTGAAGAAAGTGATTAATGATATTAAGTGCATTACCAAAATCCTGGCAGAGACACATTCTTTCAGGTTTACTGCCTTCCAGTTACTCATGTCCAGGGGATCCACATCCCTTTGGGGTCTCTTCAGCACAATAGGTGCTCTAGAAAACAAATATTACTATTACTGACAGGTAAGCAGATTATCTTTACATTTGGCCAGTTGTTGGAAACCATAACTGAGAGCAGGTAAAATGATCAGCAATCCATTACAATAAACAGGAATGTGGATTTTGTAAGAGGACAAGATAATTTGCTAATATTTGGAATCTAGAAGCTGTGGACAAAGAGACAGTAGTGAACATAATTCCACTTATTCATAGAACATGTTAGTCACATAATGATAGACATTGTGTTGGGTACACAAAGTTCTCCAGAGCTTCCTGATGCCGACCAGTAAATAGATAATTGTACCTCCATTCAGGAAGTTCCATTACAGAGCTACAAACTAGGGTCTGTGGGAGCGCAGAGGAGAACTTCCTTAGCTTTGCTAAGGAAAGCGGAGGAAATATTTGAATTGAGTCTTGAAAAAGATGTGTGCCATTAAGCAGACAAGGTGGGAGAAGGTTATTTCAGGCAGAGCAAACAGCAGGTAATAATGAGGCTAACACTGTTTTAGAGCATGATGGGCATCATTCTAAGCTCGCTCTCTCATGTTTTTTTTTTTTTTTTGAGACAGGGTATCTCTGTTGCCCAGACTGTGGAGTGCAGTGGTGTGGTCAGAGCTCATTGCAGCCTTGAACTCCTGGGCTCAAGTGACCCTCCCACCCCAGCATCCCAAAGTGCTGGGATTGCAGGCATAGCCACCACTCCTGGCTCTTTACAAGTATAACCTAATTTGATTCTCAAAAAATCCTATTAAATATTTAATTCCAAGTTTAAGGGAAAGTAGCTGGGTGATTCTGAATATGACCTCTTTCCATTTTAAAGAGCGATCACTCTACTTGTGCAGAGACCAACTGAAAGTGGGCAAGAATGAAAATAAAGAAGCATATTGGTGTGCGTGCAGTTTCATTGGTCCAGTGGGGAGCTGAGGTTTGGATAGGGAACTTCCACTAGAATGTCTACCTGTGCTTTTTTGAGTTGGAAATCTGAAGTCAACAGGGCTACACTGTATAACATCGCATAAGGAGAAAGGAGAAGTGGTGGATAAAAAATTAAATGCTGACTGACCAATGTATGTTAATAAATTGGGGGAAGACCCACTTAAGCTGTTCTTCTATCACCTGTGGCCTAGAAAAGGAATAAAAAAGAATACACTGTTCTTTGATGTTCCCAAAAGCCCATATAAGGAAAGAAATTTAAAACAAAATAAAGACACTAATATTATGTGTTAAATGACCACAATAAATCTGCTGCATGAATAATACATGTATTTTGGGCGGTTGAAGCTTTATTATCTCCCAAGCGTTCCTTAGCTGACAGCTTTCTTGTTTTTGACACCATCATTTTACTGAGACAGTTTTTGCAAAGAGATGTTATCAGCTAGGATGCTTTCTGCTAAAACTATCAGGAGATCTTATTCAAATGAGCTCATGAAATGGAAAAGTCCAGATGTAGATCTAGCTCTAGAAAAGGCTTGATTTGGTAATGTATCAAGGTGACTGATGACCTGGTTTCTTGCTGACTTTCTGTCTTGAGAAGGCTGCCATCAACTTCCATGGCCATTTGCTTCCTTGTTCACAATCTGGAACATCTGTGTCCTGAGATTTGCAATAAAATCCTAAGGTTCACCTAAACCATCTTAAGTTTACGTGCCCATCTCTGAACCCATTACTCATGGCAGGGAGACGCAGCCCTATGTAACTAGTGCTGTGGTCAATCCTACACAATTAATATGGCTGAGAATGAGTAAAGCAGAAAATCTTCCTGGGAACAGAGAAAATCTGGAATTCTCTTACTAGAAGGCAGAAGAATAAAAACTGGGCAACAAAAGCAAGCCTTCACAAATGCCCAAATCCAAGTGCTATCTACTAATAAGCCTCTTACTTTGTCTCTCTGCATTATGTGACCCCATTTCCTTTTTGAAGAAATCTCATTTCTTCATTTAATTAAACCACTCACATCCGTTTCTTGGTACCTCTATGACTGTTGTGCTCATCTTTGGGAGATCATCTCCCTCTGTCTGTGACTTAAGGATTGGTTTCCCCAGGGCTCTGTTCTTACCTTTGTTCTCTTCCTATTCGCTCCTGGAGTTTGTTGACCTAAGCCAAGATTCAACTATCACTGGTCCGGGGATTCTTGATGTAGGCTCTACAATCCCTTAAAGTATCCAAGTAGACTTCAGAGTGTTGAAGAATCTCCCAGAGATTGTATGCACATATGGTGCACATACGTATATGAAGAAAAATTGATAACTGTCATTAGTTTTTCCAAATGAATCAGGAGTAAAAGTTTAAAGCCATCGTTACTTATGCCATTATCATCCCCAAAGTACTGTGTCCCTTCAGGCCTGTCTCCTTAGCTCTAACCCTGCCTTTCCCAGTCTCTCCATCTGCTTCCAGAGGTCTCGCAGGCACTTTAGTTCAGATGAATGCACTTTTATGAAGTTATAGGCCACTTACCTACTGTTTTAGGTCATTCAGGGCTAAGAAATGGTCTCTTATCTCCAATGCTTTATAGTTCAGTGAATTGTATTGATTCATTTTAAACTCAGTATTTGTTTTTCTAAACCTCTTCTCTTGTTTTCACCATTTTATTTAAGAACCGCAATTGAACTTTCTGCCCAAATCAGAAGCCTAGGAGCTACTCCAGCACATGACTCTAGTAGGTTGAGAAATAAGTTAATGCTTGTTAACCTACTAGAGTCACTGTGCTGGGATAGCTCCTGGGAAAGTAGATTAGTCTGTCTTGATTACTCTGTAGAGTGAATATTTATATTTTACATTAAATGTAATTTTATATTTGAAAACTATTTTTATTGTTTTTAATACACATTACAGAAATAAAGTTTGACAAAGTGTCTCCTGACTAATAGGGATAAACTAAAGAGAAGTGGTTTTTAAGTGTGGTGGGATAGGGCATGTTCTGCTAGAGGCACACATAAGAATGTTTCCTAGGGGCAGTGTGAGGGTTTTATTAAAAAGGGATCATGGGTTTAAAAATAAAGAAACATTCTCCTAGAATACCCCCAACTTCTCAAAAAGCACATGTAACCTTCTACTAGTACTCGTCCTTTCTGCCTTCCAGATCTTTCTCAAGTTTATCTCCCACCCTTCCATTTCCGTTGCTGTTGCTGGAATGCCAGGCCCCTCGGCAGTATCCTTTCCCTGGTCAATTATACTATTTGCAGACACTCTTTTGGCATCTAATCTCATTCTGTCCCTCCCCCTCCCGCCATCCTACCTAGGAAACCAGAAATATATTTCTTAACCAGAAATCCATTAAAAAACAAAAATGCTGGTCACTCCAGCATCAAATCATTTAGCGGCTTCCTATTGTCTACAGAAAAAACTAGTCACATTCTTTAGCACGTTGAATTGCTTTAAAGACCTTCTATCATCCGACCTTTCCTTACCTTTTCATCTTCTCTCTTCTCTCCTTCCCCCCTTCCAGTATATTCTTGAACTTCTGAGATGCTGTCTTCAAAGGCAGAATGCCCTCCAAATTTATCTCGATCATCGGTCCTCTCCACATGATCGCATTTTCTGCTTTTTTCACATTATCAGTATGAGAAACTGAACAACCTCACAGCATAGCCCTTACCAATGGTGATTTGGTAACAATATGTTCAGATATAAAGAATATTACTATCAATTTTTTTTTATCCTAAGAGGTCCTTCCTGGGCACTCATCATCTAAGTATACAGCTGTTTCCTTACTGTTTCTGATCTGCATAATGAGCACAAGACAAAGTGTTTTTTCTTTTTTCCCTTTTATTTAAAGCAAATTTCTGCATCCTAAAATTTAAAACAGAACTATGGAACATTATCATTTAACTAACACCAGACATGTTTTTTCTTCTCATTAATCTTAAACTCTGAAGGAATTACTGAAGTCTCATATCCCTTGATCTGACACTTTAAGAATTAGGAACAGCCACAAAGACAACAGCTGAGAGATAAGATGTAGATTAAAAGAACCATTAACTCACAATGGCATTAGAAGAAAGATCATAAGTGCTGAATTCAGTTTGGATGTGGTTCAAAGCACTAAGTAAAGTGGGAGGTGGAAGGCTGTAAATAGTTTTTAGTGTCCTGGAACTCGACTAAATTTTCCCTTGGAGCAGCAACAGAGCAATCTAATCGGTTAAAAATTAGGTAATTTGTTAGCCACTTTCCTCTCCATGAGCCACTAAATTTCTGCTGCTTTATTCAGAGAGGCTGTATGGCTAGTGGTTAGGAGTATATCCTTGGAATTATATTCCTAGGTTTGAGTTGCAGTATTTTGACCCTACTGTGGGATATCAGGCAGGTGATTAACACTCCGTGCCTCAGTTTACTCATCTTTAAAATGGGAGTCATAGCATCTGCACCAGGTGGTGTTGAGACATTTAAACAGACGACATGTGTAAAGTCCTTAGAATGACATCTCTCATATGTGCTCTCCATATCTAGTTATTATTATTTTCTATTGAGCGTTATGTCTTTCTAGGAGACCTTGCTAATTACATTAATTCCCCAGAGTTGTGAGGAAAATAATCATAGTAAACCTTTATGAAGGCTTCCTTTGTGCCACACTCCAAGCATATATATACAATATATTTACCCCCAATTTGGAGATGAGAAAACTGAGGTATACAGAGGCTAAGCAAAATTTTCCGGGGGACACATCTTCAAATCTGACTGTGGAGTTCACGCTCTGAGCCACTGTGGTGAGGAAAATGTAGGAAGGGCAGTTTTAAATAAGTGGTCCTAACATTTTGAACTACCCTCACTGTTTTCATTATGTCTGATTCCTCCTCTTAAACATATTGCATTCCAGGTAGCTGAACCTGCACGGGGTAGGATGTCTCAGGCCTAGGTGCAGGTTAGGATTGCTGGATGGCTAGAGTCGAGGCAATCTGTAGACCAGTGTGCTGCCCACACACTCCCACCTCCAAACACTAGACCCAAACCAAGTGGATAGTTCAGCTGTGTCATCGATTTGAAGGGCTGAGGGATGGGAAGATGCGTGTCTACAGCAGGACATGGTGGCAGAGGTGGGTGGGTGAAAGAGCCTGGAGTAAGGACTGAGGTCAATGGAATGCAGTGCCATCATTTGTTATGTGGTGGCATTGGCAGTGAGCACAAAGGAACCCAGGAGGGACATCGATTTGGCATAAAAAAAAGTTCCAGAGACTGTGCAAACCAAAGGCATCCATAAAATTCTCTTATATTTTTGAGTCATTGTACTACATTGGCACTAAAGAAAAATTACTGTTTCCTAATATCCACAAAGACAAAATGCAAAGATATGTGCACAAAGATTCTCATTGTAGCATTATCCAATGAAATAGTCAAAGAATTGGAACTGCCTAATGTTTGACAATAGTGGAGATGATAAGTAAAATAAAAATGTACCACCTGATTTAATATTATGCAGCCACTAAAGCAATAATTATAAAGACTATGGAATAACAAAGAAGCATACTTAAAATATTTTAAGTGAAAGGAGCTGAGTATAAAATTGCATCTCTATTATGGCTATAACTATGTAAAATTATATAGGTAGAGAGAGATTGGAAGGGTACACAAAAATGCAGTAAAAGGTGAATTTGGCTGTAGTTGTAAATTATTTATTCTTACTTTCATCCATGCTTTTATTAGTATAATCCAGGGAGGGGTTAGGTAGAATTCCAAGCAGAGTATAGAACCAGTATAGATGCTCAGGTTGAAAGAAAGTTGCATGTAGGGTCATGACAACTCAACATGTTCCAAATAGACATCTTCTTTTCCCCAGATCCTTCCCTTTTGCTAGAGAAAGACATTATCATTCATCCAGTTCCCTGCAGTGCAAACTTGGGAGTCATCCTAGATACCTTCATTGAACATCCACATCTAATCAGACACGTAATGGTGATTCTAACTCTGAAACTGCCTGGAAGTCAGTCCTTATATCTCCTTCCCCTTTGCTATTGTCTTAGGTCAGGCCCACATCAATTCTTATCTAGATATACTTTTCCTCTACCCCTACATAACTCTCCTCTTTTCCCAGTTTTTCCAGTGTTATCAGACTAGAGTTCCCAAATAGAAATCTGATGATGTCACTTTCCTTCTTGAAGTTCCTCGGCGACTCCCCTTAGGCTAGTTAGGAAAATGGATAGCTCTTCGGCAAGGCTGAAGGCCTTATTTCATATGACCTTGCCCCCCATCTCCGGGTATTAAATCTATAACAAGCCACGCTGCTTCAGACGTCAAAGTTTTGCATTCACTGCTCTCTCCGCCTGGAATATAGTCACCACCCTCTCACACCTCTTTATTTGCCTCTCACACTTAATTAATACATAGTTTGACTATAGAATTCCAAGTTGGACATCTTTTCCCTTTCAAACCTTAAAAGCATAGCTCCACTGTCTTCTTACTTTAGAGATGCAGATGGGAAGTCTGATGCCATTTTGATTTCTGATTCTTTGTAGATGGGTTGTTTTTATGTTTTGGGGTTTTTTCCCCCTTCTTTCCCTAAAAGCTTTTAAGGTTTTATCCCTGGTGATACAAAATATCACTGTGATATATCCTGGTGTGGGACTTTTTTCATTCATTTTGCTGGAGATCTTGTGAACTCTTTCAATCAAGAAACTAATTTCCTTTAGAAGTGGGGAAATTTATGATTCTCTTGGTAATTTCTTCCATTCCTTTTTCTCTATTCATTCTTTCTTGAACTCCTCCTCTTTGGATATCAGATCCCCTGGATTGCTACCTTAATCTTTCTGTCTTTATTTTTCTATTTTTCCAATCTTTGTTATTTATTTTATTTACTAGATTTCCTCAATATACCCTTCTAAATATTTATTGACTTTAAGACATTCTTCCAAAATTGTATTTTTAATTTCCAAGAGCTGTTCTCCATCCTCTCAATGCTCCGTTTAAAAAAATTAATCCATCTGTTCTTAATTTACGGATGAACTGTCTTTATGAGACTATGAGGGAGAGTTTCATTTCTGTTTGCTGATTTAGGTTTTACCTCATACTCCCTGCATTATTTCTGTTTCCTAGAGATCCCCTTTTCTGTTGATCTGTTTTGGTTTCTCTGCTCATGTGAGAGGTTTCCCATATGTATCTGTTGAGTTTTGAATGTCTATTCCTATCTCAAAGTGAGACACTGAAAAAAGTTGATGAGAGGCTCTGTGATTGTGTGTTTTTGGGGTGTGTGTTTGGACTGGGGGTGGTTGGTGTTTGTTGAATGAAGAGCTTTGCTTCAGGGTGAGTGGACCTGTGCAAACATCAGTGTCTTCAGGGTGTTTTCTCTTGGGTTTGCTATGTTTCCTGCAGAGGAACAAACACTCTATTCTTATATACTGGGGATAAAAGGAGATATCTTGGTTGTATAAGCCCTACTACCAGCACACTGGGAGGTGATCGGAGAAAGGGGGTTGGGGAATCTCATCATCCCCAATGTGGAATTCCTCTGTATTCAGTGTGGCAACTCTTTCTCCCATTCAGCTTGCTGATTCCTGGTTGCTGATACCTACTTCCCTGAGTTTTTCTGGGGTGTGGCCTACTCATTGATCTTCTCCTTCATAAGCATTTCTATTTCACTTTTCTGCAATGTCAGCTAGCACATATCCATCTGTTTAGTACATTTTCTGTTGTCATAACAGAACACCATAAACTGGGTAAATTACAAACAATGGGAGTTTATTTGGCTCATAATTCTGGAGGCTGGGAAGTCCAAGAGAATGGCACTAGCATCTGGCCAGTGTCTTCTTATGATGGAAGGTGGAAGCAACCATGAGAGACAGAGCAGGAGGGGCCAGGCTAGCTTTTATAAATCACCTGCTGTTGTCGTAACTGACTAGCTCCTGAGATAACTGTATTCATCCATTCATGAGGGCAGAGACTTCATGACCCAGTTGTCTCTTATTAGGCCTTACCACCCACCACTGTTGCACCACATGAATTTTGGAGGACACTTTCAAACCACAGCATCATACTCTTTCCATTTTCCAAAATTTTGCTGATAAGCCTTATATACTGTTGTCTCCATTTTCTCTCTTTGTCCTTGTGTGTATGTTTTGTTTTTGTTTTTACATTTTACCTAAAAATTTTTCTTTACTGTTATTCTGGCCAAGTTTGAGTGGTGATGGTGATAAGTAAGTGTGTGTGTGTGTGTGTGTGTGTGTGTTCAATTTACCATGTTCTATGAACCCTTTCTTGATAGGCCAGGGGCAAGTCTGTTATAGGCCTGATGCTGCAGTTAGGAGGTATATAGTTGTGGTACAGCAAGAATTTCTTGTCTGCTAAATAGGCAGACTTGTGGGTGACGACACAGTCCCTTCCACAATCTAAAAGTTTAAATGTCTGAGAACCTGGGGTTCTGAATCCTCTGAGATCACAGTTTCTTCTCACCAAGCACAGTGAGCTTTAGGGACACTTCTTGAGCAACTAGCAATGGATCAGGAGCAGCTTGTGCTCACTTGTACCTTCGATTTTGTGTGATCATTGTCCTGCTAGTTTGAAGTTTTGGTAGTCAACAAAGGGAATGAAACAAACAGAGTCTCTATTATCTTTCAGCTTAAAAAAATTAATTTTGATAGTTTTTGAGGAACAGTTGTTTTTTGGTTACATGGATAAATTCGTTAGGGGCGATTTCCGAGGTTTTGGTATGCTCCTCACCCGAACTGTACACTGTATGCAATATGTAGTCTTTTATTTCTCACCCACTCCCACTCTTCCCCCTAAGTCCCCAAAGTTTATTATATCATTCTTATGCTTTTGTGTCCTCATAGCTTAGCTCTTACTTATAAGTAAGAACATACAATACTTGGTTTTTCCATTCCTGATTTGCTTCACTTAGAGTAATGGCCTCCAACTCCATCCAAGTTGCTATAAAGGCCATTATTTTGTTCCATTTTATGGCTGAGTAGTATTCCATGATGTTTATTTACTGCATTTTCTTTATCCACTCATTGGTTGATGGGCATTTAGGATGGTTCCTTATTTTTGCAATTGTCAATTGTGCTCTATAGACATGTGTGTGCACGTGTCTTTTTCATATTACTTCTTTTCCTTTGTGTAGAAACCCAGTAGTGGGATTGCTTGATTGAATGGTAGTTCTACTTTTAGTTCTTTAAGGAAACTCCATACTGTTTTCTGTAGTGGTTGTACCAGTTCACATTCCCACCAGCAGTGTAAAAGTAAAGTGTCCTCTTTTCACCACATCCATGCCAACATTTATTTTTTGATTTTTTAATTATGGCCATTCTTGCAGGAGTAAGTTAGTATTTCTTTTTCTTTTCTTTTTTTTTTTTTTTGAGATGGAGTTTCACTCTTGTTGCCCAGGCTGGAGTGCAATGGCGCAATCTTGGCTCACCACAACCTCTGACTTCCAGGTTCAAATGATTCTCCTGCCTCAGCCTCCTGAGTAGCTGGGATTACAGGCATGAGCCACCATGCGTGGCTAATTTTGTATTTTTAGTAGAGAGGGGGTTTCTCCATGTTGGCCAGGTTGGTCTCGAACTCCCAACCTCAGGCAATCTGCCTGCCTCAGCCTCTCAAAGTGCTGGGATTACAGGTGTGAGCCACCACAACTGGCCATAAGGTGGTATTTCATTGTGGTTTTTAATTTGCATTTTCCTGATAATTAGTGATGTTTAACTTCACACTCTTAGGAAAAAGAATTGACTGCTATATATGTTTTTGTTCCCTTTATGCCTTGGTTATATTCTACTCCAAAACTTCTAAGATTTATAAAATTTATTAGTTTTCATGTCTTTTCTCTATCCATTAGAATGTAGTCTCCTTGAGGGCAAGACTGAGGCTGGGCATGGTGGTTCATGCCTGTAACCCCAGCATTTTGGGAGGCCAAGGTGGGCAGATCACCTGAGGACAAGAATTCAAGACTAGCCTGGCCAACATGGTGAAACCCCATCTCTACTAAAAAACACAAAGATTAGCCAGGTGTGGGCGTGGGCACCTGTAATCCCAGCTACTTGGGAGTCTGAGGCAGGGAGCATTGCTTGAACTCAAGAGGCAGAGGTTGCAGTGAGCTGAGATTGCCCCCACTGCACTCCAGCCTGGGGTGACAGAGTGAGACTCCGTCTCAAAACAAAGAAACAAACAAAAAAACTGAATCATCTCCATCATTGCATTCCTAGTAACACAACTGTCACATAATAGATGTTTAATATTTGTTTGTTGAATTAATGAATTCAGAGATCAGTGGCATATCAGGTGAAATATATAAAATCAGTTGTGTTGTTTTGGTCATTTGCAATGACTTACAGAAAAATCAATATTGAAGGTTCCTATTAGAAAAGCAAGTACTCTTCAATGATTAGACAGCCTACAGTGATTCCTTTTTCTCAACAAGAATTAGTCTTTGTTTCTGTTTTTTATTTTGTTTCTACATCTGTGTAAAGATTTATTTTATTCTGCTTGGATTATATATAGTTAGCTATCCATCTGCCCTTATAAGATTATAAGCTATTTGAGGGTAGAGGCCATACCAATTATCTCTGCCTTCTCATAGTGCAAAGAACAATGCACATATACAATGAATTCAATCCATGTTTGCAGAATTATATTAAACTGTCCTGAATTTGTCACATATGCAAAGGTGGAATATATGCTGGTGAGTATGTGAGATTGTTAGTGGGCAAGGGAAGAAAATTAGCAGGGATTTGCTGTTTGATCTGAATTACTTTACTTACATAAATAGATAAACTGAAGTTTTAGCATATTGAGCAGGCTCTGATTTCATACTCCTCCTTATTCCTTATCTTACACAAAGAACTTTTCTATGGTGCCAAGTAACAAGGGATTGGCATACAAATCAGTAACATGTCAATATGCTTTATGAAAAATTGATACATAGTCCTTACCAAAACAGTCAATAATTTAAATACATTAAGAACTGTTATCTGACACATATTATCAGATTTACATAGAATTAATTTTCTATTTATTTTAGGATGACAACACAGACATATCCAATTTTTTCTTTTACTTCTGAAAAAGACAGAGCAAATTATGCAAAGCTATTGCTGATGAATCCTTCAAAATGTTGAATGACAAGGAGGATAAAATGACTCTAAAGTTCTAGAAAGATCACTCCATTTACAAAAACTATACCAAATCAATGGCATGATTCAACTCTCAAGTATCCTATAGCGTGCTCTATGTGGTGCAAACACAGAATCTAGTGGCATTGAACAGATATTTCTGGAGCAATGTTATAAAGTTCCTTCAAACATTTAGTAACTATATTTATTTTAATCACTTTAATAACAGGGATGCATATAGGTGCTTAAAATAATACAAATGGTACCTATATGATGCAAGCCATCGAGCAGTGAAAATGATTTCCCAAACTGCAAATAGGCAGGATAACAAATATATTTCACATTGAAAATTTGAGTCACCACGGAATAATTTAGTGGTGATGATAAAAACATTAAACTTTAAATATAGGGTCTAAGGTTTAATCGGATTTCTGAAAATAGCTAATAGCACAATCTATAAAGTGCCAAAAAGAAAAAAATATGTATAATATGAATTTTGGATCAGGATATGAGCTGCTAAGAAAAAGCATGAGACAGGAACAAATATTAGTAATCTGAAGATGAGTAATAAATTGAATACGTAAATTTAAAGGCTTCTGGAAGTTTTAGCATCTAAAGATGCTAAAAGATGGAGGACAACTCAGGTCAAGACTGTAGAAAAGTACGTAAGCCCTTGAGTGAGGCATAGATCAGGCGAGAGCAACAGGATACCATGATCCCAAGGCTGTGAGTGTCATTCACGTGCTAGACTCTGCTTGTACGCTCTAACCTGTGAAATTTTCCCTTCTTTCTCAAGTCTGTATTCCTCCCTGTACCTAAACACGGCTTGCCAACTGGTGCACACCTCTGGATCCTTATATAATTTCTTATATTTGCTTACCCCAGTTTGTGTTTTCTAGCTTGGTTACTTGACTCAAATTACTTGATTCACAATTGCTTGCTACATTTGGTGGGTTTATGTTAGCTTATACTTTAAGCCCATGAAATCTTTAGTAACTCAAAAGAAAAGGTTTAATTCCTTCCTGGGTAGACCAAAGGTTACAGAATTCAAAATTTTGTCATTGATGACAAAGGGGTAATTTGAATACATTTTGAACAAGAGTTGTATTCTCTGGGGGGAATTTAGCCAGATAAAATGCAATATATTTCTTTGAGTAATTTTAATTCTCAATGATGTAGAATGAAATTTTTTTTTTTTTGAGATGGAGTCTCACTGTCGCTCAGCCTCCTGAGTAGCTGGGACTACAGGCGCCCACCACCATGCCCGGCTAATTTTGTTTCTGTATTTTTAGTAAAGACGGGGTTTCACCGTGTTAGCCAGGATGGTCTCGATCTCCTGACCTCGTGTTCTGCCTGCCTCGGCCTCCCAAAGTGCTGGGATTACAGGCGTGAACTGCTGTGCCTGGCAGAAAAATAATTTTTATCTCTTCTAGGACTGATTCTCGAGCTGTGAAAATTGATGGAAAATAAGGTTTTATAAGTCAACTTTTTACAGTGAAAAATCAACAAAATATTCTGTCATTATCTTCCTTTACATTTTCCAACATCAGCTTCATTTCTTGGTTTCAGGGATGCTTTACTTTTTTAAATCCTCCCCACCCCTAAGTAACCTCTCCCAATTGTCTTCCAAATACTATGCATGATTGCATTCCCTGTTCTTTCTCTCCAGTTTTGTTTGTCCTTTGCTTATCTTATTTACTCTTGTAGCTTCTATCATCACCCTTTTAGTGATGGCTCAAATCTATATTTTCGACCTTTTCAAAGTTCCAGGCACCTATTTCCACTGCCTGCCAAATATCCTTATGCCTAAATCCACCTATATTTAAAATTTAGTATTTCACATGGACACAAAGAAGGAAACAACAGACACCGGGGTCAGCTTGCACGTGGAGAGTGGGAAGAGAGTGAGGATAGAAAAACAAATCAGGTACTATGGTTATTACCTGGGTGATGAAATAATCTGTACAGCAAATCCCCGTGACATGCAATTTACTCATGTAACAAACCTGCACGTGTATTCCCTGAATCTAAAATAAAAGTTGGAAGGGAAAGGAAAAAGAAAATGATATTATGGGTAACTCTGCTTTCTGGCTAACTTAAACTCGGATATAGGTACTGCCCAGTCTTTCAGGAGTCTGACAAATTTGGCATTCCTCAAATTTGTGCCAAACTCCTTAGAAATGCCGATTGAAAAGGTATAAAATTGGGTCAGAAACGTCAAAGTAAGAATCTGAGGCCATTTTTTTTTTCTCTGATAAAGTTTGATTCTGTTAATATTTGCCCTTCTAGGTATTTTTTTCTTTTCCAGCCATGTTTTCCTATGCCATCGTTTTAGTTTCCAATACTGCTGCAACTGTGCTTTTAAAATATCAAAATTTTGTATTCACATATTAGTTCCTTTTTATTTTGTAATAAACTGTTTACCAACTAATATAATTTAATAGAAAAGCCCTGTAAGTTTATTAAACTATTTCCAAAGGAAAAAAAAATTAACACATCTCAGATACAGCAGCAACAACAACTTTTGTATAGCACTTTACAATTCACAATGTGCTTTCAACATACATTATCTCATTGAATCCTCACAGCAACCAGAGTTGAGGTAGGTATTTTTGCCAATTTACAAGTGAGGTAACTGAAGCTCAAAAGTTCTAGGACCTTTAAAGATATCCACAGCAAACGATTGGTAAAGGCGGACCATAAAACCAGATCTTTTGACGCATAGTCCCATTTAATGCCAAGTGTTTATTTCTCAACGTAGAATTATACAATATAATATTAAAGATAAAAGGTCTTACAACTGATCCAACTTTCCAAAAATGGAAGCTTTTATAAGGAAAAATTTAATTTCTTTGATTTATATGAAAATTCATGACGTTCAGTTTTAAAATTAATTTGGCCAACACTGCCATGACTTTAGTCTCTCTCTTTTGGAAGTACTGATAAATTATATAGCTTTCCGTTTGTTTTAGGATCACAGAAAATCCTCTACTGAAGAACACATAGGTAGGATCTGTGAATCTGAACACTAATTCAAATTCCATCCCTCCTTGACCTACCAGCAAATGCACTAAGAAAATAGTCTGTTCTCTATAGGAGATAGCAGCAGAACATAGGTTATAAGCAGTCACACTGTGCGAGCAATTAGTTTCTTCACAACTCAAAGAGAGGAAAGGCATTATACTAAACCTCTATTGAGCTTCGGGTGCCCCAAACTAACAGGCATATTGCATTTTACATGGATGGATTTGTTACCACAATCATGACCAAAGAGCAGTTACAAGGCATCCTCTTGTGGTACTAGTACAAAACAAATAGAGAATGTGGCCTTTACCCTAGAGCAGCTTGCTGAAGTCTCTTCTAAGGTCTGCCACTTCTAGATCACGGCTCATCACAAAACAATGACATGGAACTTGACACAAGTAAAGAAAACAAAGGAAAACAGGCCACCAAATAACTACCATATAACCAGCTAAAATAGAATAATTACAAAGTGAACAGGGACACAGAAGAGGAAGAATATAAACAGTTTCCTGATTAGTGCCACAGTGTGGCATGGCTAGAGCACTAAGAAACAACTAAAGCTAACAAACCAGTTTGGCACAGAACCAAGAGGGAGGGTTGTTCTTTCTCAGTTAACCTTTATATTGGTGGTGCACCTAAGAGATAGCATCGCATCAGCAATAGCTCATAATAAAAAAAAAATCATGGAATGAACTTGATGTATGCTCAGGATCAGAAGAACCAACAATATTTGGCCATTAGCAGTTTAGTCACATGTACACAAAGATTATATCACATACAAACACTTAGTCTAAGTCATATATCACCAAGCTAACAGAAAAAGAATAGCAATTCCAAACATTTTGCAAAAAATTAAACTTTGCAAAAAATTAAATTAGTAAAAAAAAGAACCATGCAATTTTACATTTTTGGTGCTTGTTTTCAAGCTGCTACCAAATTTAGAAAATCACTTCCCTTTATAACAAAGGGCTTTCAGAATCTAAATATCAAATGAAATTCTAGCATTTAGAGTTTATTAGACACATGCAATCACATTCAATGAAATTATGAGTGAGCTACAAAATGGAAAATTAAGAACTCACAATGATAAAACCTCAAATACATCTCAGAATAAATTCAACCTTTTTAGTTTAACATCTATATCTTTATCAACTTTTTAATGCAGAAGGACCCATTAAACACTTAGGTAATAAAATTCAGTGTTCTATGCTAAACGAAGAGAATTTTATAGTCCACATCGTGATTTATAGTTACATTATCACATTTCTTCCACAATGCTTACATTACTTCACATTATAATAATTATTAAGCTATTGATATGAAGCAGAACACTTCCTCAAATTAAGGTACCTTTCGCTGTAAGTAGCAAAGACTGCCTTCCTGCAGTAAGTAAAGAAGTGACTCTTCAAATACTGGGTGGAATTTCTTTATCCAACATATTACCAATGCGCTGGCAGATTTACAACAGATGATCAGGAGCCACATGCTTATTGGACAAGACCAGTTCCTCGTAGCTCCTGTTATGCTCATTGCCCTCCCAGTGCAACCTCTTCGGCAACAACTAGTACTGCTCCAGCTCCTGCACCAGCACCTGGGCCCTTCTCCAACACAGACCCGGTGAGAGGTACCGGGCGATGAGGAAGTACAGCTCCAACTCCATGAGAGGCACCGGGCCTCAGGGGGACAAGGCCTCCTCCTTGGCCGGGCGCTGGGCGGGAGGCGGGAGCGAGCGTGCTAGCCAAGCATGTGGGCCGCGCTGAGGCCTGACCGGGCCGGCGTCCCTTCTCCTGAGGCACGCGCGCCGCCGCCATCATGCCGTGCGCGCCGCCCTAATGCTTTTTTTTTCACATTACAATCAGCTGGGAAGCTTTTATTTTTCTCCCAGATTTATTGAGATATACTTAACAGATATAAAATGTAAAATTCTATAATTTTTTTAAAAATCAGTATTTTCTTAAAAATTCAACGTTATGTCCCTGAAACAAGAACGATCTCAGTCATCTTTGACTATGCTCTCTCCTCAGCCCCTCTATCTAAGTAGTTTCTGCGCATTCTTATCTCCACTATCACGATCATATGACCTCTAATGTTTTTAAATCATCATTGTCCTCATCTACTATTTCATTATCAGTAGTACAGCTTCTATATGAAAGGTAGGACAAGTGCTTGATTCTTTCTCATTAGTTATCATCTTCATTGCCTTTCAGCTGATTTATTCTGGCAGAATTCTGACTTCTCCTACCATTCTTTTGCCCTTCCAATTTATATTACATGTAGCTATCAGATTACTCTTTTCAATGCACAGGTCTGACCAATTGCTATTATCCAATTATGTTCAAAGCAGTCAAGACATTCCTTATAACCAAATGTGACTCTACCTTTCATCTGTACTTCCGAAGTACTTTTAAATTACAGTTCTAAAGACAATTTAAATTTTTTGCTGCAATATTTTTTGATATAGATTAGGCTATATATGATTAGTGGACAATATTTTAGAATTAGAGCCAAAATTCTAGTGGCCACAGACTACAAAACCAGTTAAATACCGCTTCTTATGGAAGTCTTAACAAGGTTTATTTCTTTCTGGGCTTACAATGGTAATCATTTATGCTTGGTGAGAATGCAATTTGTTAATGAATGGACTCGAGCATTTTAACAGCCTAGATAATCAATTTTTATTCAGATGGTGTTACTTTCCTAGAGTTATTTGCAACACAAACAACAAAACATGTCATAATAAATAAAACAGTACATCATTAAGTTTTTGGTGGAAAAATGTTTGGCTCAGGTTTTTTTCTTACGACAGTAATGCTTGCTATAAAAGTCTAATAATATAGAAATGTGGAAAGTCAAATGTGAAAGTCTCCCTTCACGAATCTCACAGTCAACCATTAATAATTAGATTTCTATCCTTTAACATTTTTTTCTACGTACATACAGGCATTTGAAATAAAGGAACCCTTTATGTTATTTCTGTTACAGAACCAGGAAGATCCTGATAAAGACACTGTCTGCACTCCACTCAGATGCCCTTTGAGTCTATGCGCTGTTTCTGGGCTCATCCTCCAGCCTCAATGTGTTTGCTGTAAGTCTGTCTGTCCTTGGGCTCCTGGAGGAGTTTTGCAGTGCACAGGGGATGGAAGTACTTGGGAATTGATGTCCCACTAGATCAGTCTGTAGTCAATGACTGGTGCATGAAGAATTCACCTCCAGAGCTCTTCTGGGATTTGGCTGAGGCTGGGACTTTGTCTCAAATTGCACCCTTGTTTGATTTCCTCTTCCCTGTCCTATTGGCCCTCCTCTCTACAAGTTTCTTTGCAGCACTTTCTTCCTATCACCTGCATATAAATCCTTGTCTCAGGGTCTGCTGGTGGGAAACTCAGCACAGGGAAAGTACACAAAGAACTGAACAAAACTGACATACTTAAGGGAGAATTTGTGACTCTGTTTCAATTTGTCTTCAACTAAATAACCTCAGGCCTTAGATAGAGCCATTGAAATTTCCCTATTAGAAATGCGGTTACACATTTAAGACCCTTAAAATTATAAAAAGAGATTTTAAGTAGTGATAATTAAGACTCAACACCAAACATAGTGTATAGTTTTATAACTGTTCTGTTATCTGACTTTTACTAAAGAAACAAATAAAACCACTTCTCATTATCAAGGTCCTCCAACTACTTGCAATGCAGCGGGAGGCAACTTTATAACACAAAGCAGTAGAAAAAAATTATTAAAAAGTGATAGTATATAATTAGATTCACATGACTTATGTTGTAGACATTTAGAAAAGTGGATAAGAATTCTGTTCTGAAGTTACCAGGAAATGCTTCACTGCAAAGTTGAAATTGAAATTGAGTCCAGAAAGCTGTAGCACCTAGATAATGGAAAGTCAAACATTCTGAATACTTGGTGTGCTTTGGGGAAAGAAGGTGGCATTAGGGGGAATTCTTTGACTAAAGCAAAAGATATGGGTCCAGGAATTATGTTCTAATGGGGTCCTATCTGGTTGGATAGGCAAGGTAGGGTCAGATAATGAATGGACCATCTCAAATGCTGGGCTAAGTAATTTGGGCTTGATTAGAAAGGCTGCAGTGAAAAAGCATACATTTTAAAGCAAATGGTGTGTTACTGGAGGTTCTGTAAAGACTTACTTAGCTTTAGTGTCAGAGAATTAATTGTGACAGACAGAGGCTGAAAATGTGTTGGAAACTGCAAGTCTGTACAAGAATAAAACTCTAGATTTGAGGGAATGGCAATGTAGAAATGAACACTAGCGATCATAACAAGAAAAGATGCTACTGATTATTAGGGGAGGAATAGAGAAAAGACTCAAAGATAGGTCTAAGGTTTAAGCTTGAGTGACTTGGAAAATGTAATGGAAAACAATGAAGCTGAACTTAAAGCAAGAAAAGTTTATTCAGGTGGGAATGTGCCTCAGTTTGATTTTTGGACACTTAGAATTAAAGCAGGATGTTCTGATGGAAATGTCCTGGAAATATGGAACAAGCCTGACTGAAAAATTAGTGTTGGAGATACAAAGTTTGGATTGGTAGACATGAGAACTTAAGCAATGGAAATAGATGCATTCTTAAGAATGGAAATATAATATATAGAGAAAATAACTGAAAATGGGAAATTAAGACCACTAGAGTTATGTCTAAAGATTTCATTACATCTGAATGGAAATTGGAGGATATATGCAAGTTTACCCAAAAGACAGCCTGTTTTGTTAATTTAACACTATACCAAACTAGGAAAGATAACCTCTTTCTCCATGGATCCTCCATTGAGCTTTGGCTCTTTAGAATTCCCTCATTCCTTCTTTGGGAAAGTGGAATGGGAAAGTCAAGGGTGCGAGGGGAGAATAGGTGACATCTCCTGGATTTTCTCCTCCTATTCCACCCCATCCCCACACTCTATTTTCTACATACTTAGATTTGGGGTAAATTCTCATTGTATTTCTATGTCAAGACCTGAATCCCTCTGGATGGGGGTAGTATATTATGTCAGTGGACAGTTAAACTCATCATCTTTTTTATTTCTTTTTGTTTTTTTTTTAATCTGATGACTGAAGACAGCATCCCTCTTTCTGTTTCAAAAGACCTAGTAAAGAGTAATGAGAAAAATTTGAGAGGGCCCAGGGGATGCATATCTATAGATATTTCACACCACACGCAGGCAGCTTATTGTCTTTAGTTCCAGTAAAAATAGACCATTGGGAACAAATTCAAAATCTGTGGAATCTGGTGTTAATGTGAAGTGACTCTTGCTCTTGCAAAGAAATATGCTTTAGAACTCTTCTCTAGAACTCAGATGTTTTATGAATGGTGATGAGGATAATGAAGCTAATAATTATAAATAATAATCCTATGTGTTAGAAATTGTCTCCTTGATGATACAATTGTTCCTCTACTCTTCTCCCACATTTTAATTAGAACATGCCGCTGCTTTAAATTGGGAAGAGGCAGTAGTCTGATAAGACAACACATATTAGCACTGTCCCCACTTCATACCCTCTTGGTTACAGCCACCATGCCACTGGCCTTCTTCAGTTTCAAACTAGATTAATTTTCAAGAGGAAGATTTCCTAGGTAGCTCTTGGATCCAGAAATAAACTGGCAACTGGTAAAATTCTTGTTGTAACTTCCACTGCAATTTCAGCATAACTCTGTAGAAAAGGTTGTGTCACTTGAGAGAATACAGTGACCCACAGGGAAATTTCAAAAATTTAGACCACTCTGATAGAACAAAGCCTTTTCAACCCTGCAATCAATGGCCGTTTAAAAAGAACAAGTACACAATTTAGATTGTCACTCAAGGACTAAAATACTAAGGAAATGATTTTAGATCTGTAATGTCTTCCTATAAGTTATATAATAATAACTTAAAAAGAGTAAGCAGGGTGTACTTTTTTATTTCTCTTGGGGAAGAACATAGTGAATCAATAATTACAGTTATTGGTAAAGTATAGAAAAAGTTTAGCATATAGAGTAACATTTACATTTGTCTCTTTCATTCAAATATCCTCTATTGACAAAGACATTTTTGGTTGTGAAGGGGAAGGGAGAGTTTGGGGGAAGCAGAAAGAGCTTGAGATTACTGTCAGTTCTGAACTCAAATTCCCACTTGGCCACTTTCTGGCTTTGTGGCCTTGAATAAAATATTTACTCTGATTTTTCTTCCTTTTATTTCTTAGTCTGTAAAATGAGGACCAATAATGATTGCTTAACAAGGTTTATGCAGATTAACTAAATGTACTTGGCACATAATAGATGCCTAGTAAAAAGAGAATATCCCTTTACTTGCAGTTGTGAAAGTTCGTATGACGTAATTGTATGACTTCTTCTTTTAATAATTCCCCATTTCAAAATCTCAGCGAGTGAAAACATCCAAGGATAAAAGAGCTAAGGAATCAACATTTGTTTATTTTATAGCTGTAATATCACACAACAAATATGCAGTGATTTTTGGTGCGTGATGTTCAAAAAAAATGAAAAAGTGTGAACTAGTAAAAAGTCTCACTATATCTGCTACTTAGTTTTTAAGCTGGGTTTTGAGTTATCTAAGCTACTATAGAAAATGTTCTGAAATTGAGGATTTTTGTAAGAGCCACACAAACTCCTTTTGTAGTTTAAGTGGGCCCTCCCAGTTTTCACTGTAAGATTGAAACTCAGGTGCTGAGGCTGCCTGGTACTTTACCTATACCTAACCTATATTATTATTGTTCTGTTGGGAGAGTGATTTAGAAATATAAAATATAGTAGAAAAAGCATTGGTTTCTAGACAAGGCATCCAAATGCATTTCTTGCTTTGTTACTAACTAAATTATGTAATTGATCTTTACTTCTTTGGGCCTAAATTCCTTGTTGGTTCTATATCAGCAGTTCTCAGATGCTGGTCTCAGGACTTGGACTTCATTAGAATTACCAGGGATATATCTTTAAAATCACATTTCCGAACCTACCTTCCACCTTCTGAATCGCTAGGAATGGGGTCAGGAATCTAGGGCTAACAAGCTCTGTAGGTGCTTCTGGGTAGTAACTGGGTTTAGAAACCAGTGAAGTCTTTCCAAATCTTCCTTGCCTGCAGATTTGAAGTCTCTTTCAGATTTTTTACTTTCAACTAGGCTTTTAAGTACTATGGAGGTGGTTGCTCTCCCAGCCTTCAAGTGACAATCTGGGCTATAGGAGAAGCTTAATAAAAAACAATTTTGTGAATCAAGTAATTTGATTTCCTTGTTGGCATTGAATTCTCTCCTTGGGTAGCCTCCAACTTTCTCAGATATCAATTCTTTCTCAGTTCTTAAGAGAAACAAATTAGCTTTAAAGAATTGTTTCTTAAAGTTTTCCCAAATACATAAGTATTAAAAGTGTATGGCAGTATTCATAACCGATTGTATTACTCCTAATGATATCGTGCCTTGACTTGATTTAGCCCCTGTTCCGATTACATATACCTGTTAAAAATTGCTTTTCAATTGCCTTTGGTTGGAAATGATGTGTTTAATTGATTTTGGGAACAGATTCTATCCTATTAATCTTTGACATGCTATGGTATTAAGTTTTTTAAGCTCTCAAAAGGATAGCTTAAAAAATAAGCTCTTATTGTAGAATATTTAGGGAGCATAAAAAATTATAAGGAGAAGGCTGGGGCAGTGGCTCAGGCCTGTAATCCCAGCACTTTGGGAGGGTGAGGTGGGTGGATCACGAGGTCAGGAGGTCAAGACCAGCCTGGCCAACATGGTGAAACCCCATCTCTACTAAAAACTACAAAAATTAGCTGGGCACGGTGGCAGGTGCCTGTAATCCCAGCTACTCGGTAGGCTGAGGCAGGAGAATTGCTTGAACCCAGGTGGCAAGGTTGCAGTGAGCCGAGATCACGCCACTGCACTCCAGCCTGGGTGACAGAGTGAGACTCCGTTTCAAAAAAAAAAAAAAATTACAAGGAGAAAAATAGAAATTACCCATAATCTCATTACTCAGAAACAACATTCAATATTTCAGCACATTTTTTCTAGTTATACACACATACAAAAAATAAATATTTGGGATATTTTCCAAATATGTAATTTTAATTCTTCTTTTTCCACTTAACATTTTATATTGAACATTTTCGTATGTTATTTTTCTTAAAAACAAACAGTTTTAATGGTTATATACTATTTCTATAATATGAATAGACCATAATTCATGCAATCACCTTCTCATTTTTATATGTAGATGGTTTTTAACTTACTGCTCTTATAATAATGCTATAATGAACATTTCCAGAAATGATTCTTATCTGCATTTCTTACTATTTCCTTGGCATTTTCTCCTAAACAAGAATTACTGAAACAATCTGAATTTTTAAAGGTTCTTAATATGTATTATAAACTACTTTTCAGAAAATTAAAAAAAATCAATAACAGGACTGAATGAGTCCATTTTTCATAACACTATTTTTAATAGTTATTGTCATTGAAAACAATCTTTGCTAATTGAAATTCTTGGTGTTCATAACTTGCTTTTCTTTAAACATTAGTGAAGTTGAAGAGTTTCCTTGAGTCAATTATATGTCTTATACTGTAAATTGTCTTATAGTCTTTTTCCATCTTTTCCTATTAGATGGTTAAAGCTTTTATGTATTAATTTTATATATATATATATATATAAATAACATTTTTTTTTCAGAGTCTCACTCTGTTGCCCAGGCTGGAGTGCAGTGGTCTGATCTTGGCTCACTGCAACCTCCGCCTCCGGGGTTCAAGCGATTCTCCTGCCTCAGCCTCCTGAGTAGTTGGGATTACAGGTGCCTGCCACCATGCCTGGCTAATTTTTGTATTTTAAGTAGAGACAGGGTTTCACCATGTTGGCCAGGCTGGTCTCGAACTCCTGACCTCAGGTGATCTGCCCACCTCAACCTCCCAAAGTGCTGGGATTACAGGCGTGAGCCACCATGCCTGGTCTGTATCGTCCTTTAATGTGATATGGTTGGCAAATATTTTCTAGTTGGCTAGTAGATTTTTAATTTATTTGTGATGATGACAATATTTAATGGTGTTAGGAATATTATGTTATTATACTATAGTCAACTATACATGAAGACTTATCTATGGTAAAAAGAGGTGGAAAATCCAGATAGTACAGATCTTTAGTACATTTTAAATTTGTTTACGTGATTCACATGGCTTGACTTGACAAACATATGCCTCCTAGAGCTAAAAGAGTCCTCATAGATTGTTTCACTTCCTCTTTCCTGGTAAGCAGGTCACCATGAAGTAAGAGTGTGTCTTATCTTTGCATGTCAAGCATTATTTTGTGTTTCACTTTTATAGGAGAAGAAAAAGAGACATTATGTCATTCTTCTGATTGTGAATTTAATTAAAATCCTGATTCCTGGATGGTATCGTGGGCCTATTGAATGAGAATCTCTGGAGCTAGAACTTGAAATCTGCATTTTAACAAATGAGTCTGGTGATTTTTAGCATTCTAACATTGGAGAACTACTGGTGCTGGAGAGTTCAGATGACCAATGGTGAATTTTATCTCACAGTACTAGCTTCTTCAGTTTTCTTCCCCTCAGTGCTCAGATACTCAATTTGCATAATATTAGATTGTACTCTTTATATATTGGTTCAGAAAGGTTTTTAAGTGTGTGCTGTGAATCTGAAGCTAGATGGAAACTCACTCAAAGCAGGAATTGTAACACCCAGTTTTTGTTTTTTTAATCTCCTTAGACAACTTTGCATAGTGCAACAAAGTTATTGACTCATAGAGATTCAAAGTACCAAAGAAAATGAGATACTTAATATTTTAAAAATATAAGCCTATTTTCTGTATGAGAAAATGGAGGTAGAGTTTTAAAGTCTTTCAAAGTTTGTCAGGTTTCATGGTTTTTGATTTATTATTTTTTGAGGTTTTGAATGATGAACCTTGACTGATACTACTCCAGTGATATTTGTAAAAGTATTTTTATAAGTTGTTTTAGAGGTGTCTCTTTTGTAGGAAAGAGACATGAGATAGTAAATTAGAATTTTTATTTAATTTAATCCAAGAATTTGAGAACAGTACCTCTTCACAGAGAATCAAAAAATAGCTTGATTTAATCTGCAGTGTACCTATCTCTGTGCTTAAAACTGTGGATCTATTTCAATGGAATGGAACACGATCCTTGTCCTTGAAGAACTTACTGTATTTTACTTGCACTTAATTTTTGGCATTGTTTTACATGTTACTTCATATAATTTTACTCTCTATAATTATATTTCTGGAACATTTGCATTGCTCTCATCTGCTTTAATAATGCTATTGCTGATTTATATTCATATATAATATCATGTTCTTTTCAAAGCCTATTTATGTATATGGTTCTAGGAGAGCCTCAAGAACTTAGTATAATATTAATAGAATTTTTTGAGTGTTTGATTCATGTGTGACTCTGAGCTTCACATGAATCCCATCACCGAATTATCACAACAATTCTATAAAGTAGGCTGTGTTATTATCATCTCCTATTTACCAGGTGTGAAAACAGAGCTGAACAAAGTTATTTTAAGAGCTGCAGTCTGACTCAAGAGCATACAGTTTACCTTAAGAGCCCCTAGTCTAAACCATTAAACACACTGCCTCCTCAGCAGCATAGGTAGTTGTAAAAACAATTGGACAGATAGTCAAATTCTTGTCTACTTATATTGCTCAGATAGAAGGGGGCATATTTGCTGAACTTGCTCTGCAGTACTCAGTAGAATATTTTCTGTAGGTTAATATAATCCTTGGATGATAGTCAAATGGTGATCAGAACCCCCACCCCTGCCCTTGATCTCTCCGAAGCCAGGCAATATATTTTTATTCAGTTACTTTTTTTAACCTGAAGTCACCAAATAGCATACCTACTAAATGTATAAAGCAAAAACTATAAAGCAAAAAAAGAGAGATTCCAATATACATATTCAAAATCAGATCACATAGAGAAAACAAAAGTAATGACACAGAAGAAATAAATGTTATAATCAATAACATTGACTACTAGCCAAATACAGAATTTTTCATCCTTCAAATAGATAATATTATTTTTTAAATATCTCTGGAATATTCACAAAAATTGATCATGTTCATAGCCAAACAAAAACAAACACAAAAAAACTTAAAACCAAAAGTGGAGATTTTACAATCCATGTTCTCAAATAGCTATGTAACTCAAAACTTATGAAACATAGTAAAAGTTCGGAAACATTGTACTTAGATGCAATTTATAGCTTTGAGTGGCACCATTATTAAGAGATGGCTAAAAATAGGGTTTTTTTGTACTCATCCTAAGAAATTTAAGGACCCATGAAGCCGGGCTTGGTGGCTCACGCCTGTAATCTCAGCACTCTGGAAGGCCTAGGCGGGTGGATCACCTGAAGTCAGGAGTTCGAGACCAGCCTGTCCAACATGGTGAAACCCCGTCTCTACCAAAAAAATACAAAAATTAGCCGGGCATGGTGGCACACGCCTGTAATCCCAGCTACTTGGGAGGTTGAGACAGGAGAATCGCTTGAACCTGGGAGGCAGAGCTTGCAGTGAACCAAGATTGTGCCACTGTACTCCAGCCTGGGCGACGGGCGACAGAGTGAGACTCTGTCTCACAAAAAAAAAAAAAAAAAAAAAAGAAGTGTAAGGACCCATAATATAAATCAGAATGTATTAATAAAGATAAAATCAAAAACTTATGAACAAGAAAATAAATGGAAAATCTAGAAAGACTAAATAAACCTGGAACTTGGTTATTTGATAAGGCTATATAAAATAGATAAATCTCTCATAAGCCTGGTTAAAGGAAAAACAAAAAAGATGCAAAATAAATAATAAAATATTAGAAAAAAGAGAAAAATGACAGTAACATGTGGAAGACAGTAAAAGACATGAGAAAATCTTCATGAAACTCGATTGTAACACGATTGATAACTTAGAGAAAATGAATATTATAATAAATGTAATTCACTAAAATTGATCTAAAAGAACAACTTTCGTATGCTAAATGCTGTATAAAATACTGAAAAATGAATAAAAATAAACCATTAAAGAAATTAATAGGACCCGATGTCTTTGTGGCTGAGTTTGATCAAATCCTTAGAGATCATGTAAGCTAAGTATTTAAACCTCATAAAAAGCCAGCATAATCTTAATGCTTAGTAAGGGTAGTGCAGATAAAACACTACAGTCCAACTTCCTGTGAACATAGTGGCAAAAATTCAAATTCAAATATAAAGAAATGGAACTCAGCATTGTATCAAAAAAATGGAAATTATAATACACTATCACTAAGTAGGATTAATTCCAGGAATGCAAGAATGGTTGAAAATCAAGAAAATTATTAGCATGATTTTATATGTTGCAAGAGAAAAATCATGTTTTATCAATAAAGACAAGATTCTTAGAAGGAATTTGTTAAAAATTTTCAGGCATTCCTAATAAAAACTATGTAAAATAGGAAAAAGGAAAAAATGCCTTATCTATGATTAAAACCTACCAAAAACCAACAGCAAACAATTAAAATTGTTTGTGCTAACTATTCACTAATATAAAAAGAAGAAAGCAATATTTACCTTCAATAAGAAAGTAAAATAATTGGTATAAATTTGGAAAAGAGATAAAATGACATCGTATTGCAGATAATATACTTCTGTACTTAGAAAACCTAAAAAAAATTCCACTATTATGAATTAGAAGAAGAAAATTTGGTAAGTTGACTGGGTATATAATATTTCAAAGAACCTAAGATATTATATATTTTAAGATATCTGTTACTTTATGAACCACCAAGAAGGAAAAAACAGTGTCAGAATTAAGAGGTCATTATTATAGAATATGTCCCATTTTCAAAGATGTTAAAAATGTGTGTTTCAGAATTGATGATATAAGATAGATATTTAAAAAGCAATAGTTTTGTGTGTGTGTGTTGGGGGGGTGGCAATAACCACTTACTTGCTAAAAAAAAAGCTATTTAATAGTTAGGATTAAATTCATCAAGAAATATATAGGACCTACATGAAAAAAACTCATACATTTTCATGTAAATATATAAAACTCCCTAACCAAATAGATCAAGATGCCATATTTTAGATGAGAACAGTTAAAATTGTAAAAACATCCATGTTCTCAAAATTAATATACAAATTCAACACAATGCTGGAGTGTACTTAGGGGGAAAATTTGACAAGAGTATTTAAAAAATCATATTGAAGAATAAATATTCAGTATTACCAATAAAATTTAAAAAACAAGAATAGTGAGGAGAGATTAAGCATAATAGATAATAAACCATTCTGTAAAATTACCATAAACCAAATGGGGAGGCAATCGGCATGGAAATTGACAAACTGATTAGGAGCAGAAAAAAAGACATCGTATTTTAAAATTCAATGGGAAAAGATTGTTTGTTCATATATGGTGCTGGTAAAAACTGGCTTTCTACCTGAAAAAAATAAAATAAAATTAGGCCCTTACCTTTGGCCTTGTCAATTCTGGATAGATTAAATCACTACTTATAAAAAATAGAATAAGAAAATTCAGGGGGCTATATGTAAAAATCAACAGTTGAGAAAACATTTGCAACACAAATGACAAAGTGCTATTACCTATAATATACAATGAGAGCTTGCAAATTGATAACAATAAGACAAGCATACTACAGAAAAAGGAATGAAAAATTTGAATAGTTAATTCATAGGGAAGTAAGCCCAGATGAACAATAAACAAGTAAAAAGCTGTTCAAATTTTTTACTAGTTAGGAAAATACAGATGAAAGGGAAAATGAAATCATTCTTTTTACACATCAGTTTGAAAAATTTTAAAGGAAGATTTATACCAACTATAGGTGGACATTTGTGAAAGAGAATATTCACATGCATGGTTCGAAGAATGTACTTTTTGAGAAACAACCTGGTGATTTATTTTTTAAAAAATATACACATCATTTGACTCAGCAGTTCTATTCCTATGATTCTGGACTATAGAAAGAAAAGTGCAAATAATATAAAGGATGTTTATTTCATCTCCGTTTCTAGCAGCACAACACTGAAAAGGTGAATAACCATTAATAGAAGAATGGGTGAATAAACTGTGCTATATTTGTAACATAGAGCATTATAAGTCTACTAAAAAGAATAAGTTAGACCTGTATCATCTAAGTTGAATGGATATTCTGTATTGTTAAGTGAAAAAAAGCAAGATGTAATTCTTGCATATAATGTCATTTTGGTAAAACAAATAATGACAATGATCCCTTTACCCCTGCCTGTGTCTATGAGTATGGAAAAATGTGAAACTATATGTTTAACATTTGTTATCTAGATGAGAGGTGAAAAGGGGGAGAAGGAAAAGACAGGGAGAAGAAAGAAAAAAAAGCAATATATAAAGAGTCATCTTTGAGCAAGAACATGAGAAAAAAAGAAAAACAACAATAGCAAAGAAACAAAAACTTCTAAGAGTTTGGAATTAAATTCCCTGATTGGAGAATATACCATTATAGGGTTGGAATAGACCTAGAGTCACACACACAGAAGAGAATTTAGGAAACTACCAGAACTTCCATTTAGCTATGTTACTTAAGAGTTAAATCTAAATTCCATAGCAGAAATTGGGACTAATTTTAGAACCCACACTGTAATCTTTACTTTCAATTTTATGTATTTGGGTAATGTTTTGGAGGTCTCGAATAATTAATATTAAAAAGTAATAATTTTTTAATTTACCTGTAAATCCAAAGTCTGTATTTGTCTGGTAAGATTAAATAAATGATAGGAAGAACATTTTTCTCTCACCATTTTAATATTTACATCATGGTGTATCATATTTATTTTGTAAATTCCTGGAGTTCTTCAGAAATGAGAATGAATATAATTTGCTACTGTTTTTCACCATGTGCCTTACACGTAGTAGGAATTAAATAAATAATCTGTTGAACAGGATTGAATTCCACTTTTTTTTTCAAGAGTGCTTTCCAGCTGAGATAAATCACCACAGGCTGACCAACAAGAATTCCTAATACTAGAGGACCTAACATTCCTTCTGAGGCAGGAGATAGACTTTTATTTCAGCGCCAAAAGGATCTACAAAACGCAGCCCATCGAGTCATAATGAATAACAATTTCACCTTCACTCAAGTGTGTGCTTGAACAGTAACAGGTGATTAAACCTATCACAGTATTACCTTGCAGACTGGAGGCACTCACCACATTCTCGTGGTTTCTAAGGCAACTGATTAAGGAATCTAAGAACTGAGGCCCCATTTAGGCTGATGCCCTTGGAAAGGTAGAATTTCTTTTCCATTAGGCTGTACTGGAAGACAAGGCTTATTTGTTTTAATGTTTTCCATTTCTCTGAATTTCACAACACAAGGTGCTCAGATACCTTTTGGTAGCGCCTACTGGAAAATGTTACCAGTATAAAAATAAAGAGCTCGGTTTTGCCAATCCAAAAAACACTTGGTGTGATTACTGGTAAATAGGAGGCAACTCAATGAGGACTCTGTTTTCCTTTTAGCCTCACTTTTTATTTACTTCTTTGCAACACAAACTGTAAACGGTAACATTGATGATGTTCGGCCAACACCTCAGTGAAGGACTCTCTTTAATAAAACCTGTGGTGTTGGATGGGTCCAATACAGACAGGCTTTTCATGCAGTTCTGCTGTTCAGGCTTGACACCCACCGTGATGAACTGCCGTTGAGATAAATTCAGTGGTTCTCTGGAATAAGCTCTTTAGGGTTACAAAATGGCCTCCAGAGAGAGTCAGGGCTTGCTTCCAATGGGAAGTTAAGTGGATTTTTTTTTTCTTTTAAGCAGCTAGTCTGATCTCCAACCAGCAGGTTGTTCACATACTTCTATAGTACTCCCAGCCTTGGCTGCAGCCTTGCTTTCTCTTTATGGACTCATTACCCAAATCTCTGAAATGAAGTGATTTTTTTTTCATTAACTCACTGAGGCATAACACAAGCATTTCACTACCACATAAAAGTTACTACCTTTGTTCTTTTCTCTGGCAGAAGGAATATTAAATCTTAGCTATCAGCTATGAAACACAATGCCTGCTGTTTTTTCATGCAAGAAAAATGTTGATCAGATTCCCACACATTTTTGGGGCAATGATGGTTGTTATTATGACTCTCAAGGTCCTGAGATAACTTGAAAGTGGCAATACATTCACACATCTTATGCAATGACTTTATCATGCAAGGCTCACACTAGAATGTAAACTCTGAAGTTTTACCTGTTTAACTCACTAATACATTCTTGTGTCTTCTACAATACTTAGGAAGTACTATAGAAGGCAGGGCCCTGATAACTGTTTATTGAATGAACGAATGAATGAATGAATGGTCCTGTTCTGGGACATGGTGAGGTTAGCATGGCATGCCAACTGGGAGTGATGAGGACTTGGAACTATGCCACCTACCAAAGCAGAAATTTTAGGACAAGGCCTGGCTTCAATGCTCTGGGGAAATGTCCCTTTCAACAGGGAGAACACATGATTTAGTTGTATAGATGGATACAAAAAGTGATAGTAATGACAATAAGTTGCTATATACTTTTTGCACAGTAGGATTAATCTGCACAAAATCTTACAAACTAGATGGCAGTATCTCCATTTTACAATGTGACAGATGAGTCCCTGGAGGTTTAATTAGTTTCCTAATATCACATAAGTAGTAAATGGTAGAATTGAGATGAAAAATACTGGCTGCTTTTAAAGTTCATGCTCTTTTCATAAATGTGTGTGGATAATAGGCATTGGATGTGGGCACATAATAGGAGGAGGAAGGGGAGCCCAGTGACCAGTTATCCTCAGAGTATGTAAGTCAGAGGCCACGGAGTTCAGGAATCTAGGTAGGCCCATAATCTAATCCTTCAAGACATGGGGAATCTTTTGAGCAGGTAGCAGGGACCCAGTTACTGGGCTGGAAATTTTGGTGAAGAGGCAGGAGGATCTGGTAAGAGGAAGGAAGGACCCTCATCTTAGAAGAATTGGGAAACTGGACAGGCCACAAGGATAGTGTCTCTGGTGCAGGGATATATGTTTTCTACTATTGAGTAACAAATTACTACAAATTTAGCAGCTTGAAAAACACCCACAGTTTTGGAGGTCAGAAGTCCATGCAGGCTCTGCTGAGTCCTCTACCTAGGATCTCACAAAGCCTAAAAGTATTGATTAGGGCTCTTAGTGGGAGCTCTGGGGAAGAGTGTACTTCCAGGCTTATTCAGCTTGTTGGTGGCATCCAGGTCTTGTGCTTGTATGACTGCGGTTCCTATTTTCTTGCTGGTTGTTATCTGGGGACCACCCTCAGCTCCTTGAGTCTGTGTTCAGGTCCTGCCCTGTGGTTCCCTCTACTCAGCAATGGGAAAATGCAAACCTCCTTTGCATCAAATTCTTCTCACACTTTGAATCTGTCTGGATTCCTCTTCTACTACTGGTTGGATTAAAAGGGCTCATGTGATTAGAATAGGTTCACTTGAAGAATCTCCCTATTTCAAAGTAACTGATTAGTACCCATTAATTGTATTTCGAAATCACTTTTTTTTTTCGTGTAAAGTAACACAATCAGAAGCATGATACATCATCATCTTCACAGTCCTGGGGAGTAGGGACTGTGGCCTCTGGGGTGGGGACATATTAAAATTCAGCCTAGCAGGCAAGGCAACCATCAGGATTTGAGAAAAGGCAAAAATGGGGATTCTGAGTTCCAGTGTGTTGAACTGTTTAAACTTCTTTTGCTTTAGGTCAATTAGATCAAACTGTGGATATAGGATGCCTGCAGCCAAATCACTAATCTTGACCCATCGTGAGCCTCGGCTCACTGGCAGGGTGACTTAGGAGAGTGAGAAGAAAGCTGCCCAAGCTTTTACGCATGTGGAACACATTCACTTCTGACATCCTTTACGAATGGTATGAGAGATGTTTGACTACTTCCTGACATTGAGAATTTTGTGACTGGAAGGGAGGTGTATGATAATGATGAGGAAGTCTAGTCATTTCTGGCCTTCTCTAAAACCTGTACTTGTTCAAGGAAGAAAAAAATATGTGTTTTTGCCCAAAGGTCTATTCGCCTGTTCCCAGTTGTCATTTTAGTGTTAGGGAGTAGGCAGGGGACTCTTGCCTGCAGAGTGACTTTACAACAGCCCTCACCTAACCATCAGCTCCGCAACTAGACATCCTGACACTGTGGAATGGTAATTTATGAGGCCTTTGCTATTTTTATTTCTTTATGTGGCAGGGAAGAAAACTCCATTTTTTTTTCAGAATAAATTCCCTCCCTTTAGGCAGAGAACTTTTGCCAAAAGCAACAACTAAAAATAAAATCTTCCTTTCATGTCTATATTTCTGGGCTTCCTCACTTAATCAGAAGATTCTACAGGGACAGGGAAGTAAATGATAATCCTAGAATATTTTAGAATCATTGAGTTCCCCAGCTGGTTCAGAAACTGCATCAAATTAAGTGCCTGGCTTACCTATTTGTAATATAAGGCTTAAAAAGCTGTCTGAATGAGACAATTTAGTATTCTTGACAATATTAAATGTCAGCATCAACTGTTGGGAAAAATTCAGATTTCTTTCCTCCCATCTTCAAAACATGCTTTTTTTCTTTTATTTTTTTGGTTTCTCTTGAGAAGACTTAAGCTCTGCATTTTTACTCATAATCAAATAGGATAGATTTGGCTAGCCGGTTCCTCAGAATAACTGCTAGACTCTTCAAACAAGCAGCTGTCCCCAATTAACCTGTAAGGCATGTCAGATGCAAGGCCTGGTTCTCCAGACAGACAGGCAGCTAATGGGGCAGTTCTTCACACACTCCATTTGCATTTCTGGCAGTCAAAATATACGTTGCTTTTCTCTTGGCTCTGTTATTTAATTTCCACCGGTGAACTAATGAGGATTAAAAAAAAAAACTTTCCTTATTTTTATTTTTCAAAACCGTGTTGATAAGAAACAAGCAACAATGCCCACATTGAGAGTAATGCTTTTTGCTATTTTAATATTTTATCTTTAGAGGAACACTGCAAGGCAGTATCTTAGAAAGGCATTCCTGGCACAATTTCTTCTATGAGGCCTTGGTCGTCCCAAACAAATGGCACCAAATTGTCCCATAAGGTATGTGAAGCTTATAGCTTTCTAAATACAAAGCTAACAGATGAGATGAGTATAATTCAGCACTTTAATGTGTAGATACCAGTGGTACAATTATCGTATTTGAAATAGGTGGTTGTTACAGCTTTTAATTCTGTGTTTAGTTTTATTTTGCTTTTAATAGATTAGAGAGTTACTTTGTCCCTGACAGCCCACCTTTGGAATGCTTGGCCACCTTTGTTGTGGTCAGTGAATGAGGTGCCTGCCAACTGGCCCCTCCAGGTGTCAGGACTGTACTCTGGGAAGGCTCGATGTGTCTTTCTCTGGGCATCAGAAGGATGTGCCCCCAAGCTGCACCACTGCGGCTGGAAGTGGACAAGAGGGACTTGGTTTTGTTGAAGATCTGGAAGACATCACTGACTTAGTTTCCTGGGGCTGCCGTAACAAAGTGCCACTAGCTGGGTGACTTGAAACAACAGAATCTCACTGTCTCACAGTTCTGGAGGCTAGAAATCTGAAATCAGGATGTCAGCAGGGCCACGCTCCCTCTGAGAGCCTGGTTAGCACCCATCCCTGGCTCTCCTAGCTTCTGGTGGTGATTGCCAATCCTCAGTGTCCCTTGGTTTGCGGCTGCTGCATTCTTGTCCCTCTGTGGATGTCTTCACCTGCCTTCCTCCTCTCTCTCTGTGTGCCCAAATTTCCCTCTTCTTTCAAGGACACAGTCATATTGGGCTATGACCCACCCTAAAGACCTCATCTTAATTTGATTAAAGCTGTGAAGAGCCTATTTCCGATAAAGGTCACATTCACAGATTCTAGGAGTTAGGACTTCAACATATCTTTTGTGGTAGGACAGAAACCAACCTAAAACACACCTGTCTCCCGCTTTGCTGTACAATGAACTGAGCCTGGAATGGGAAGAAAATGTAACACAAACTCTCTTTGAATAGGGATCACTTTCTCCCCCACAGGGTCTCTGTAGGACAGCAGGCCAAAATTTACATGTTTTACTTAATTTTCTTTTTTTTTAAATGAACCAGTGTCTCTATCGTAAAAGCTCACTCACTAAGAGGAAAAAGAACTTCCTTCAATTCCAGTTCCAGAAAGGGAAAAACAGTCTTTAGGGGATTAATGTGAGTGTCTCTATTTTATAGGTGAGAAAACTGAGGCAAGGGCAGCTTTAAACACATTGAACACACCTATGTTTCAGACATGGTAGGTGTTTCTATTTATGTATTTAAGGAGTTAGGTAGTAGTCATATGACTTTCCCTTGCTTGTGTATCTAGAAGAGAGAAGGCAGCAGGTCTTCAAATGTCTCATCTGGAAGTTTGGGCATATGCATTATTATTTCTGAGCATGTGATAAGGAATATATTTTCGAGGATGTAATCTCTGTTATACCCTTCTGAGTTTACCTCTCCAACCTGTACTAAACTTTTTTCTTTCTAAAAAGCTCTACTGCCTGGGCACAGTGGCTCACACTTGTAATCCCAGCACTTTGGGAGGCCGAGGTGGGTGGATCACCTGAGGTCAGGAGTTCGAGACCAGCCTGGCCAACATGGCAAAACCCTATCTCTACTGAAAAAAAAAAAAAAAATAGCTGGGCAACCCTGGGTGACAGAGTGAGACTCCATCTCAAAAAAAAAAAAAGGCTCTATTTTACAGTAAAATAAATATTCCTTATTTATGAAGACTATGTACATGTTATTCTCAACTAAGCCACTTAGTAGACTGTGATTTTATTTTCTTTTTTGAACAACTTTAGTTTTGTTGGACTTAATTTGCTAAAGTTTTCATTTGCTCAGTTTTTCTGTGTACCTATCACATAGTGACCTTCCAACTCTGGTTACCTCTTTTCAGTATCTTCTAACACACTAGTAAGCTTATGTCTTATTATTATTATTATTTTGTAATAGAAGCATCCCCCCGGAGCCCTCCTTTCTCTTGTTTAAAATGTAAACTCATTGTTCTCCAGACCTGCTCTGCAGCTAGCATCCTGAGACAACTCCTCATCGTCACCCTGGGTGTTCCTTTATTTTCTTTCCTGCGCTGGATTCTCTGCTTTCCATGTTTTGCTCCCTCATTTTGGTCAAGAACATTCTCCAGGCCCTTTTTCAGGCATATTGGAGGTAAAAAGATGATCGTTTACATATCTGATAGTTTAGAAAATTTTTGTTTGGGCTTTTTAGGCAAACAAAATAAAAGCCATTTTAAGGCATATTTATACCAGTTGGCTATATCTGGAGGTTTGGATATCTCCATGCATAGTGTCTACCCATTACCTGGCTACAGAGTGCTTAGTAAATATTTGTCAATATGAGAACCAATGTCTAAACAGTTCATTGATGGAAATCCAACTTGTTCCTCATCAACTCAATTCCTTGAAAGTCAAACTCCGGACTTTGGCTCATTGGCAACTAGTACTTTTTCAAAATTATCTGAGATCAGAGGGTTTAATGAGGAAGTCTTTATAGGTATTGCAATTCCTTCTCCTGATAAGCCTCACTACACCTGCCACACCTTGCTCTGATCTCATCTACATTCTATCTTAAGGGTGGGGAGAAGTAGGCACTGATTAATATTGGTAATACTTAGTCAACATGTTATTAATAAGTGGTTAGTTCCTAAGTGTTCATTAAGTACCCACTCTGTTTCCAGCCTTATCCCAGGCAGTATAATAGATAAAGAAGCAAGTAAAAGAATTTGGACCCTTCCTTGATAGAATTTACAATCTAGCCAGATATATTAATAATTAAGGAGTTTATAAGTTGTATGCATTTTCCTCCTCCCTCCTCCCTTCCAGTTAACTCTGACTCTCCCATTGGCCTCCCTGACTGCTTTCCCTTCCCTGTCACCCATGATTCATCATCTCTTCAGGATTGCTTAGCAGTATGGCCCATTCTCAGTGTGGAGGGTAGAAAAGGATTTGCAGATGAAGAGTATTTTTGTCACTTGTTAAAATTGTGACCTTGGGGAAAATCATTCAAATTCTAAGAGACTCAGTTTCTTTATCCTTAAAACTGAGATAATTATGCCCACCTTATATGTTTATTACAAAGATTAGTAATAATTTATACAAGGTATATCAAATGTTGTGTGCATGGTGGATGTTTAATAATTTAAACTAGAGATACAACTGCTGCCAATGTTAAATGTCAGCTAAAGAAGCACTTAGTAGAAAATGGCTCAAATTCCAGGAAATACTTTTGAAATGTTATTAGGGCAACAGGACATTTGTGTCTGGTCATAACATTTAAGTTGCTTGTGTCCATACCAATATTTTTTAATTTAATTTAAATAATTAATTTATTTAGAGTCAGGATCTCACTCTGTTGGCCAGGCTGGAGTGCAGTGGCACAATCATTGCTTCCTGCAGACTCAATCTCCCCAGGCTTAGTTGATCCTTTCACCTCAGCCTCCCAAATAGCTGAGACTACAGGTGTGCACCACCACACCCAGCTAATTTTTAATTTTTAATTTTTATTTTGGGAGAGATGGAGTTTCGCTATGTTTCCTAGGCTGATCTCGAACTTCTAGGCTCAAGTGATTCTCCCATCTCCACCTCCCAAAGTGATGGGCTTACAGGTGTGAACCACCATGCCCTGCAGCCCTATACCATTATATTTATTAACTAATACTATTACTTGTAGCCATTGCTGCCTCCACCTCCCATTTCTCACACCAAAAGGAGAAGAATTAAAAAATAGCAGGTCTCTGCTCAGAAAAAATACCTATCAGTTTTCTCTTAGTAGCCCTGAAAGTAAGAATTTATTCATTGATTCAACAAATACTTAGAAGTCCAGTCCTCGAGGCTGAACATGAAAGAGAGCAGGACATGGAGGCACTTAAAGGTGCTTGGTATGGCAGAATTGGGAACAGGAAGTGATGAGCAATAAGGTTGAAGAGTTAGGCAGGGCCCTGGTCATCTGGGGCTTTCTAGGTCACGTTCTCCCTTTGGACTGTATGATAGGAGCAAAATGGGAGAGAAGATTGACCTTTTTTGATTATTCTGACTGCAAGTGGAAAAAGGATTTGAGGAGGCAAGATTTTGGACAATGGAAGCAGTTAGGGTGCTTTTGCTGCAATCCAGGCAAGAGATACTAGTTGCCTTCTCTAAGGAGATGGATAAAATTGGAAGACCTTGAGAGCTAGTTAGGGTATAGGAGGTACAAGTCCACAATCTCCAGGACTTGCTGAGATGGAATGCTTTGGGGTTTAGAAATCTTTTTGATATTCCTAGAAAGGCAGTATGATGTATATAAAGTATATTATATCACACCCTTAGGGAGGGCTGGGCAATAATCAAGACATCAATATTTGCACAGTAAAAGTCACATATTCACAGTAAATTAGATCTATCAAGACTGTTAGTAATTCTCAATCACTTCAGAGAGGTTTTGCTGCCAAGCGAGCAGCTTGTTTTGGAATTGTGGGTAACTGTTGATAATTGTATGAGGCAAATGGAATAAACAAAACAGTGACTTCAGGCTGATACTTGGGTATTTTTTTGGGGAAGCTAGCTGAATGATGGCACCATTCCAAGAGAGGGGGACAAAGCAGAAAATGCAGGTTTGAAGCTATAGAGATGTGTTCAGTTTGGAGTCTGCACTAGCAGTATTTATGGGACATTTACGTAGATATCAAGTAGCAGCATTTCAACAGCAAGGGAATGGTCATCAGTTGTCAAAAGCTGGAGACAGAACAAAAAAGATGAGTGCTTATGCGTTTCTTTGATTTAGCAACCAAAGAACTGTTGGTGACCTTGGAAAGAATGGCAGTGGTGTGGCAGAAAAAAGAAACCCAAATGTAGTAGATTAGGGAGTACACAAAAGGTAAGAAAATAGAGTGAGTAAATGCAGATATATCTTTTAAGTTTACCACATATTTATTTGTTTTGCTGGCCAAAATAAAATCCATCTTGCATGTCAATGAGCATAGAGCTGCTAAATAGTTATAAAAAGTGTAAAAAGGTAAATAAGCCATATTCCTTGCTTTTAAGAATCTGGTACAGAAGATAAACCAAGGAAAAAGGTATCATATGATTAAGTCTCTCAAAAGAATTGTTTACAATTTTTTTTTTTTTTTACAAACAAGGAGTACACATCTAAATTCCTATGGAATTTTTTGAAATACACCTAGGTTCTATATCCTTGAATATTTTGATTAATTAGGTCTCAGGTGGAGCCAGCCAGGGTTTTGCATATTAAGTAAATTCCAAGGTGATTATGATGAGATGAATTAGGACTACGAATGTACATTTAGGAAATAGCCTTAAAGAGATGAGAATTTAAGTTGTAAGAGAGAGGTAGAACTTGGAGATGAGACTGAGGAAAACTGAGAGCAGAACCGATATTTGTCCTATTTTACTTAGAAGGGGAGCTGGGAGGGGGAGATGAAATAAATACAATAAATACAATAAACAAAGAAATAAATAAGGCCGTGGGAACTGCCCAGTGCCATGCAAATATAAAGGGGTGTTATGGAGAAGGGCTTTAAAAAATGCTGAACTATAGGAAGACTATTTAAAAAAATAACATCCGACGCATGACAAGAAAGCCCCAAAATTGGGGTTTAGCACAGGAAGGTTCTTGACTCCACCCAGGAAAGAATTCAAGGGTGAGCTGGTGGCCTAAAACAACAACTTTTATTGAAGCGTCAGTGCACAGCAGCAGCAGAGGTACCGCTCATTGTGGAGCAGGGCTACTCCATAGGCAGTGTGCCCAGAGCACAGGTCAGAGGCAATTCCACAGTCACATTTACACCACTTTTAATTCTATGCAAATTAAGGGATGGTTTATGCAAAAATTTCTAGGAAAGAGGTGGTAACTTTCAGGTTGTCAGGTCATTGCCATGGAAAGGGACAGTAATTTCTGGGTGTTGCCATGGCAACTGCCATGGCACACTGGTGGGCCTGTGTTATTGAGAGGTGCTTCTGCTGGGCGTACTATTTTAGCTAGTCCTCAATTTGGTCTCGTGTCTGAGCCCTGTCTCTGGAGTGGAGTCCCACCTCCTACCTCACTTCCACTGTTTTAGTTTCTAATTACAAAAATGTTACAGAAAAGTACAATGAAGAAAAAAAAAATCCTTTGTGGTCTCACATCCAATAATATCCACTGTTTATTTTTTAGTGGGTATCCTTCCTGTCTTTTGGCAAACACTTTCAAGAACTTTGATGGAAAGAGTAGCCATTTATGGGAGTTGACATTAGTTTCAGACCAAAAAGATACTTTGCAAAAAAACTTTAGGTTGAATTGATTGTTTTTGAATCTTAACATGTAGAAAGATGACTTTGTAACATTTTTGGTATAGCTATAGCTGCTTTGAAAAGGTTTAGTGGAAAGCATAGACCAAGGGTTAGCATACTAGAGCCCTTGGGCTAAATCCAGCCCACTGCTTGTGTTCTAAGTAAAGTTGTACTGGAATACACAGCTACGCCCATTTGTTTATGTAATGTCTATGGCTGTTTTCCTGCCACAGCTTCAGATTTGAGTAATTGTGACAGAGACTATCTGGCTCATAAAGCCTAAAATATTTATGATATGCCTCTTTACATAAAAAGTTTGCTTATGCCTTGTATAGACTAATGTTTTCCAAATTATGTCCCATGACACATTGGTTTCCTGTGAAATGTTAATAAACTTTCTTGAACAAGAGCCTTGTATTCAAACAAGTTTGGAAAATGCTGAATTAAAGTTAACCAGGGTTTCTTTCCAGTAGGACATCTGATAACATTTACTATGTTAATTGATAACCTGCAAGAGCAGGGTATATTATATATAGCATGCTCCCAAATTATCTGGTCATAGATTTTTTTTTCTCAGCAACATCTATTAACGTCATATAGTTTGGAAAATCTTAAATTAGTCTGTTTGGAAGGCTTTGCCAGGGTCATAAAATGGCATAAACTTGAGGCCATGGAGTTTTAATTCTAGGAGGTCTGTGTAGAAAGCCTGCTTGGTTCCAGAGATCAGAAAACCATTATCTGCTGGTGAATCACCTGAGCTGTCTTTGTCCCCTGACCTCTGTGAAGGAAATTTTAGTGTGAAGCAAAATTCCCAAGAGTTCTATTCAGAAATAGAGATCGGTGGTAGATTTATAAGGCCTCTAAGATGGTAACTGGAGTAAATGATACGTTCAGCTTTCTGAGACTGTTTCTGAAAATTCAGCTTTCTCAATGTTTTAGGGTAAAATTTTGGGGGTAGATATTTGGAGTATTGTTTTCAGAGCTACAATATGACTTTCATGGGCACCAGGCACTTTTTCCTTTGTGGGACCCTTTTTCCATAAAAAAATTATTGACAGTTATATTTTATGACTGTATTTGTATAAAGACAAATATAATCTAGGCTGAATATATTCGTTTTTTCTTCTGATTTGAAGAGATATTAATATTAAAACCTTTCATAGCCCCTAAAAATATTGTAGGCCTTAGGCACTGTTCCTGCTGGATGAGTCAGCCTTGAGAATTGTCAAGGCACAATCTATTTTCTGCAAGACCAAAACCTTCTTGAGAGTTAGGTACTTTGTACTCCCCTTCTACCTTACTCACTTAAAATCTCTTGTATATAGTATTGGTTCAATAATGTCTGTTGAATGAATGAATACATTATTAATTTCAAGATTCTCAAATACCTTGTTCGAGGACAAACATGAATAGCTGCACTAAAGGACATTTAGTTTTCTTCCAAAGATCTAACCAAATTAATACAAATTATTGAAATAAATCGAAATACCAGAATGTGATAGAAAGAACTCTTTATGTTAGGTCTCTTGCCAGTAAGTAGCAGTGAAGCCGGTCATTTCGTAACTTTGGGCCTCAATTTCTAAATTAGTAAGAAAAATATTAATTAAAATGATGGGGTTCTATACATACTTCTAATCAGAAGCCAGAGAAAATAGCTAAAATTTTTATAATTTTATAAGGTTATGAAATACTTAATCGGTTTTCAAAACAGCCTCAGTGGTAAATCTCCCAAGTTCATTTAAAAGTTAAACTCTCTCAGAAATGTTAATCATGGCAGATATGGTTACAGACTACATAATATGCTTTCAAAGGACAGTACATGGGCCCCTTCTAAGAGCAAAACAAATCAGAAAGTTCTTAAAATTCAATAAGAATCCTAATAAGCCACCTAACTCAATTTTCTTCCAACATAATCCTCTTCTTGGAGAATATTATTACCTGCTTTTTGTCATATCCTACTTGAAAGCTTTAGTACCCTAACCACAATGTTTTCTTTTACCAGGAATTTTGTCTAACCCAATGTACAATTAATAGAAAAGACGTGACGCAATTAATATATCACATAGTCAGTGATACCCACATAAGACTGTATGAGTGTAAATATTTAAAAAATAACTTACCAAACAAATATGCAGACTACTATCCATTTGCTATTAAATCAGGGATAAGAGCTTCTATTTTACCTGGTACTACTTCCAATTGAATTTAAAAAACCCATCACCATAAAAAAGGTAGGTTGGGCCAGTCACTTTTAAATTATAGAAATTTCTATCATTTTGTCTAATGGAATAATACACAACTCAGGAAAAGGCCAGGCAGCACATTTCTGAAATACAGAACTGGATCGATGTGCTATGATTTTCATTTCAAGAGTGAGTAGACGTGAAAAACTGAAATTAGTTTGTCCACAAGTCTCTCTCCTTTCTTTGCAGTTTGCTGTTCTTTCCTTGGAAGAGAAGAGTTGTGTAGGCTGACAATGCTGGTTCCCAGTACCCTCACCCCTCTCTACCATTTCCCTCCATCCTGGATAACAGAAGGCAGATTTATCAGTAGAAACTGAATGTGGCTGTGGAAAGCATTTTACCATTTGTCCCCTAAATATCATTTCATAGAGGATTCTTCTCTGGCATGGAGATCATATGTTTTGGATATTCCAGGAAAGTGTGAATTTCACATATTCTATTCCTCTGTCAGGCATGTGTACTGGTTTTGGGTTAGGGGTAGAATATCCACTTACTCCGGGTAGGTCTCTAAGCATGATAGTACATTTTTGGGTGCTAACCAAGACTCAGCCATGAAAGATCTGGGGAAAATGTAGCATTCATCAGGGGGCCAGGACATATGAAGGAGAAATTTCTCACACATGTGATTCTAAACTGCACATTCTTAAACAGGTTTTCCATCTCAATTTTCAATGGACTTTATTGACTTAGTCCATTGCATGAAGGCTCAAGGTGATTTTGCTTTGAAACACTCAAAGAGAGCCTTATTGAAATACGTTATTGATGTTGAAAATGACGCTGGATAAGAATAGCTGTCCTAAATGGATCTTTGACCCCTTAATGTAATCAAGATTATCAGGGATTTTTTTCCCCCTCTTGAGGCAACGGTTTTGTCATGGAAAAAAATGAGTGAGAACAATTAGAATGTTTTCTAGATTAGATACTAGGTGTCGGAATACAGAAGATGTCTGTTCTGGCAGACTGATTATTTTTCCAATACCAAGTACAGTACAGTTTCTGGTTTACAATCCCTGCCTTCCCTGGTGCCAGGTTGCTTTGCCTGAAAACTCCCATCCCAGGAACTTGAAGCACCATTCAATACAGCTACAGTATACAGGGCAAAGCTCCATTTCAAAGGTCAATGTATAATGAGATAGGAAGAATCAGCTTCTAGAAGGGTATGAAGTCCATATTTGAATGGTTCTCAAACTTATATTCTGAAGGGAAACTTATTACTTTTGTTTCTTTTCCCAAATTTGGTCTTCCCAGATGTTAAGGATCCTGGTGTCAAATTGGAACCCAGCCTACTTGACGTTGAAGTCTCCAGAATATAGTTTGGCTTCAGGGAATGTAGCTGCCTTGTGCGGTATCTGGAAGAGGCTTCTTTGATTGTGACTTTTACTATGTGGCCAGTTCTGATGGTCTGGTGTATTTTCAGAAGAATGTTGAACGTAAGGTTAATCAGGGAGATTTTAATTTATTGGGCACTCTAGACGTGAAACTTTTTAAAAGCGGATGAAAATATTTAAAAACTGGAAAAGATTATAGGCTACAAAATAAGAGAAATACACTGCAAAATGAAAGTTTCAAAAACAAAATTATAAAAATCCTTTTGCAGTTTAAAGAAAAATGTTATATTTAGGATGAGATTGGGTATGTATGTATGTATTAACATGTTTGGTATGATGTGGGCAGAGCAGGAAGGGCTCAGCTATGAACCTCTTACTGTGGCCCTGCAGCTGGGCATATTGAGATACAGCAATAGATACTTCTGGGTTTAAATAAACACTTTTTCTTTTCTGGATAAAAGTTTATTGTTTCTGGTTTGCCTCTTAACAAGAGATACTAGTAATACCAGCTTCGATCTAAAAACTTCAATTTCCTATGACAGCAACTGAACAATGTCTTGAAATTCCATCATTGTTAGACTGGGTGGGAAAATTCTAGCTGAACCTGCTTCTTTTATTAAGAGGATTGGGCTTTGTGACCTCAGAAAAGAATTTTGGCAAAACAGATATGCTGATTCTAGTCCTGGTAGCAATTGCTGGGCTCTCAGCAACTCTTCATGTGGGCTCTTCCCTTCCCCCTTTCAAAACTTGCAATTAACCCTGGGTAAGAGCCTTTTTTATTGAAATTCAGTTGAGGGACCCATAATTTAACTGTACATCAGGAAACAAGAGAGACAGAAACTAGGAGTTTTGCCAGACACCTGGGAACAGCTTTATATTATCACGGAATCCTCAAGTTGGAAGGGGCTTTCAAAATCCTCCTGCTCAACCCCCACACTCTACAGATGAAGGAAGGCAGGAAGGCCAAGATGAGAAGTTACTTACTCCAGGTCTTAGAGGTGATTTGTGATTTGTGGCAGAGAAAGGATTAGCAAACAGGCTCCTGACCTTCTCTCTCACTCCATGCTGACTGAGAGTGGAAGAAAAAATAAAGTCCACTTTGGTGTGGAAATGCTTTCTACTAAGATTGGAGGAGAATGAATCATTGGAATTTTTTTTTTTTTTTTTAAACAGCGATTCAGAGCAAACTGCGTAGAGTATGCAAGATACAGGGAAACACTGAATCCTGGGGCTGACAGTTTACATCCTGGCTGTTTACCAAGTGTGTATAGACATGGAGTCTTTTGATTCTGCTTGTTGAATAATTATATTTGATCTTAAAATCTCCCCAGCTATACTGTGATAGGTTTTGTGCCTTGCAGTTTATGAAGTCTCCAGTTATTAGTGTGGGCGAAGTCTTGTTGTATATAGAGAACAGCTGGTAAATTTTTTGCTCTGAGAATCTCCAAGGTGAAATCCACTCATATATACTCATTGCTAATAGGAATAATGATAGATTCTGTGCTTTTCTCATTAAGTGTTGAGTTGATTTGGATGCAGCAGTTCTGCAATTTCCTAAAATACATCTTTGTGTTTCAGTAATGGAAAGCTCAGAAATTCTCTACAGAGATATTCTCTCACTTTTAAGCCCCACCTGCTATTTAGGCAAGGCAAATATTCCACTGGTGGAAGATGTAACTCAGGGCTAATAATCTGCTTTTCAGAAATGTTATTTCCAAGATATTGACAGAATGACTTCAAACTCCTGAGCAAAGCATAGGGAGACGGATTTCCTAAGAGGCAGTGTTTTCTTTAAAAAGCTCTGCAACAAGCCCAGGTTATCTTTTACAGTCTGGAAGATAGCAGTTTAACCAAGATAAAAAGCTGTAAATGGTTATTAATCTACAACAGCCATTACTTTTGCACTGGGACATGATTTTTCCACTGAGTCCAAGCCTGTTCCAGGTTGGATTTCTGATTTCTTTCCATTGAATGAAAGGACAGGGCTGTTTTTACCAATATAATGACACTTCCTTTTCAACAAACAACAGAGCAAAGGCCCTTGTTTTTGTACTCTTGTCTCTACATAACTTTGCTTTTGTGGTGCAATGAATGGCACAGTTGTCCTCTTCTTTATGTTTTAAAAAATCATACTTTTGCTAAGTTGCTAGGAACTATATACATTTTAGTTTACTTCATAAACAACTGAAATAATAAAATTCCTATTTTTCTGTTCTTGAGGGACTAAGGGCCCTTTTAAAAAGCACTTACTGTCTCTCTCTCTGTGATTTTAATTTTAATTTCCTCATTCAAAAATGACAATAACAATATTACTTCAAAGGGTTATTGGGAGGGGTAAATGAAATAATATGTGTCTGAGAAAGTATATGTTAGTTGTCCCTTTTGTACAAATGAATGAAATGATTTACTCAATTGAAATCCATGTTGGCCAAACTTCAGCTCTGGATTATACACTGATGAATAACTTTTTTTTTTTCTTTTTATAGGTCCATCTTGAAAATCTTACTGTGATTCATGAATATAAATATTCAGTATCTTTCACTGTATCTATGCCCACTATTGAGCAGGTCTATATTTTCAGTCCTGTTTATATGCTATTTACAATGATCGTCAAACACACTTAAGCAATTCCTTTTTATTCCTCATGCAATGAGAAGTAAGCAAACATTCCATGAGGTTCATTTTATGAAGCAATAAAAGAAAGTTAGTCATCAAATAAAATAAAATGGTAAAATCAAGAGACTTACTTATTCAAACTGTTTACAATCTTCCAAATAAAAATAAAAATGATTTTATAGAAAACAGATATTGAAGTAATACAACCTTTAAGCTTCCACTTGCATCCCAGATTGGACCCCACCTAGAAGAAATTTGGAATAGAGTGAATTGAATTTACTGGTTGACTCATAATCTGGGCAAGAGACTTTTAGCCTTTCCCTTCCTGTAGTTTGCTGATTTCCCTAGAACACTTACTGCCCTTCAGAACAAGCAGGCTTCTATGGTAACCAGTGAAGTAAATGGACCCCGTTGCCAGGAAAGGTACATGAAACAAAACCAAAACAAGGCAGACAGGAAGACAGGGGCTTCCCCAGTGGTTGAATTAAGAGTTGTCAGGGGAAACATAAAAATACAATTATGAAACAGCTCAGTGCGATGTGTTAATATTGATTGTGATAATGATAGCAGTAGCATATGGATTAATATGTGGTAAAAGCTGTGGCCTTTTTCTTTCCTTTTAGAACTTTGCCTTTGATTACATATGCACAGATTTCTATGGCACTGTTCAATAACTAACATCTATTGAGAACCAACTATTTGCCAAAATTTTACATTTAGTTTTAAAAACCATTATAGCCACCTTAAAAGTACATTGTGATACTAATTTTACAGATTCTTCCCAACTCAGTTTATCAGCCATACCTGATAAGCCACTTAGGTCTCTCAGTCAAATGGTCCAGTGGAATCCTGTGGAGCTCTTAGAACGTTTGTAATTACGCAATTAATGATCATAATACTTAAAGTTTAATGTTCATGTTCTCTGCCAGTTTTTAGAGTGAGACAAGCACAATGCCTTGTTCACTGGCCCATCTCTAGAGCCTGGCATGGTAGCTGGCACACAGTGAAAGCTCAATAGACACCTTTGGCTGAGATATAAAAAGACCAAGGCTTTCTGACTTTTGCTCAATTGTACACAAGTATTGAAACCTCAGCCAGGGGCTTTTCACTCTGCCTGAGATGTTGTTTTGTCTTAAGAATTCAGAGTACATAGACATTCTATCCTCTTGGGTATTAATCACATTTCAGTAATCTAAAAAAGAGAAATAGTATTTTCCCTCTACTTTAAAGATGCAAAAAAAAAGTTTAGTGTCTTGCCTGAAGTCACACATGCTCTGTAATAATAAATAGGTTGATGATGATAACAATGGTAATGACTTACAAAAACATGGCAGGACTGGACTCCTAGCTTCCAGCTGCACGCTCTTTAGACAAAGATTTCCCAAACTTTTCCTTACCATATTTGACTGATTTAAAAAATATATATGTAAAATTCTACCATAATTGTTTTTACATTTGTCATTTTTTTTTTCTTTTTTTGCCCTCTCTTTGAGGGCAACAACTTTATCTTTTCTCTATTTTCCCATGTTGGATTCTTTCACTTACATGCCAATTCAGTAAATGTGTGCTAAATGAATCCTGTTGCCAACATCCTTATGACATGTGCTGGTTAGTGTATTTCTTCTTTTACTTGTGTCAGAATAGTGTAGGTTATCCTGTGATAACAACTCTAAAATTTCAGGTTATTTCTCATTCACGGTGTCAGGGAGAGCTTTGCTTATCACTGTCACATATGGAGTAAGGCTGAAGGAGACTCTGTCATTTTATGACACTGCCATCTAATGACATCAGGCTTCAGGGTTCACCCCAGCAGGGGATGAGAAAGAGCTGGCAAGTCAAACACAAGCCATAGAAGCCTTAGTCCAGAGTGTCATTCACATGCCTTTGGGCAAAATGAGTCACATGGCAGCATCTAACTTCAAGGGAACATGGAAATGTAATCTCCTGTCTGACCAAAAGTAAATAATTAGAAATTGGTGGACATTAACAATGCCTATCATACAACCATCATCTATGAAGTCAGGCTTTGTGAAAGAAAGAAGGTAGGTGCAGATAGGAAGCCAAAGGGGGAAAAAAAAAGAGAGAAGATCTGGGAGGGGGAAAGATGGATAGGGAAAGGAGAGAGGAATAGCTCAACTGCTATTCTGACAAGATTAGCTCCATTTCCAAAGGAGAACTAAGCCCTTAAATAAACCAGTCTTGTCTTACCTGTGCCTCCGGATCATGCACATGACTCATTAGTGAGTTGATTATATTTTACCATTGTTGTTCATATTTTGTCAATGTTCTTATACCATTGTGGGTCATGGTTCATTGGGACAGACAATTTTTAAGGTTTCCTGGATTGTCTTTCATGCATGAGGTATAGAACTATAAAGATTGCTGCCTTCAACTTGAGGTAGGTGTGATAAAGAAATAAAACTAAGAAGTAGAGGTGTGTTTGCCATTGGAATGCATCATTACTGTCTTCCTCATCTTTCTTTCACTACGTAAAAGTTTCTAACTATACTCCTTCCTTGCTGGGGTTGAATACCACAAAGGAAAGAGTTGTGAATATCTTATTTATCATTGTATTCTCAGAGTCTACAAGTACCAGGCAAATAGGTAGTGCTCAGTAGATAACTGCTCATTGGTGGCTTGAAAGGGGCAGCTTAGCAGGCCCAGTTATAGCATTTGTAATTAAAGGTTTATTTCCCAAAGTGGGCCCTTTGGGGAAGGGAATTGCAGAACTACTGAAGTTACCTTTCATCTGATGAGTTGTGCTGTAGGCAAGTTAAACAGGGAGGCTGTTTTTAATCTTTGGGTTGGGCCTTGGCAAGATTTGCTCAGTCGTTTTCTTTTCAGTTGGTAGTTTGGAAGTCCCAGCAGTATAGCTTATGGCTGACAGTCAATTAGTTGTGAATTTATTTTTAATCTTCAGCAAATGTCCCTTGTGAACAAACAAAGGGTACATGATAATTACCATCAACTACTATCTCTTCAACTCCCCTGTGTGCTTGGCAAAAGTACTGTGCAAAACAGACAAAATATAGTTCTAGTGTAAGGGATCTGACAGAGCAAATAAGGATCATTAACTTTGCCATAGTTTTTAAAAATAATTATTTTATGTGGGAGAGTGATTTTCTTATTATCTGATAAAGTGCTTCACGGAGGGCTAGAGATCGAAAGAAGATTATAAAAGAAAGAGGAACAAAGATAGAGCATGTAAATACCCAAAGGGATCCTTTGATTACTGTACAAGTTTAATAATTAGAAAATAACATGATTACCAGTTGATGATGATAGTTTATGGAGGAGTTGATAAGAGGAACATTTTTGGTAACATTCTGGTACTTTTATATGCTCATTTAACTGTCCAACTGCTATAGAATAAATGTTAGAATATATTTGATAGCCAAAGTATAATTCTGAGGCTGTTTCATTCATTAAAAAATAAAGAAAAGGAATAACATTATGTTTGTTATGTACAGAAACCCTTTCCTCATCCTTCAATCAGGGACAAACATCTGCTCAATTGTAAATAAACCTTTAAAAATATATCTTTATCTGATTGAAAATAAAATTTTGGTGATAACTTCTATTTGTGAATAGAAGCTTTTTCCAATTAAAGTGTTTAAAGATACTCATATACTTCAGAACAAATGGGTATTTGGTTTTTAATTTCTAGTTTTTGAATCCAGGATTATTTTTGCATCTTTAGGGGCACCAGTTTGATTGTTTTGGGTGTAGGTAACAAATAATTTACCACCTGATGAGAACGATGAATTCTGGATATTTTTATGATATTGTGTCTGCCTTTAAAGCCTAAAAAATATTTCTTGAACAAAAATATCTTGGAAATATTAATCACTAGTAAAAAGCAAGTTGCTTTTAAAAAAATACCACACTAACAAGGGACTAAATCATTACCATTTCTTTCCTTTCCCCTTCATCCCACTGAAAATAAGTCTATTTTTGCCAAATATATCCTATGAAAGATAGATAATCCTGAGGTTGGCTCTGTGGACAATTTGAAATTCCAGAAAAGCCATGAACTTAAAAGAGGACAGGGTTACTATGAAGCCCTACGAGAAGAAGGAGGAAATAAATAAACTGTTTCTCCCCACTCAAGGGCATAATAAAGAAATATTTAATCTTATTATAATCTTGCATTTCTATATTTTAAATAAGAAACTTTGAGGTACACTTTTTAATGTGCAGCTGTGATGAGATTTGATACAGAACACAATGTTCTGTTATTCCAGAAATGTGACTAAAAAGAGAGAAAAAAAGTTCTGTTTAGAACAAAATGAAGAACACAGCCCAAAGCCACACACAGGCAAATGTGTGTGAATGTGAACACATTTTAACATTTTTCTTAAAATTAGACTTTGATGGCAGTTGCTCTGCTTAAGGGGACAGTGTCCTTGCTCTGGGATGTGGCTGTGAGGTCACCTTATCCAATTCGTAAATGTGGGAATCTTTTACCAGTCTCCAGTTTTCTTCACCCTTAGGGAGACAGCCTAACACTCAAAGGAAGGGGTCTGGGGCAGTGGAAAGACCAAGGGTTCTGGAATCTGTCAGCCTTGATGAACTCACTCTTTACTATTTCGTTACGTGACCTTGGGTCAGTCTCATAGGCCCTCTGAGACCTAATTTCCTTATCTGTAATGTAGAAATAGTAGTATCTTCCTTGTAGGAGTTTTCATAAGGATTAAATGAGACAATAAGTAAACTATTTCTAGTATTATAGAATAACTGAACATCATATCTTGGTGCAATTTGTATGTGATCAGTTGTGAGCTCTATTTGCTCTTTTATTAATTTATTTAATTATTTACTCACTTGAAAAATATGAATTGAGCCCCTGCTATGTGCTAGATTCTGAGTCTACAAGTCTGTGTTAGATAGACATGGTCCCTATCCTTACAGAAGTACAAAATCATGGAGGCAAATGACAGACATGCAAACATTAATTACAATACAGTGAGATGCATTAGTTTCCAAATAACTTGTAAGCATTATGGTACTAAATCCTGAGAAAAATTTATTTTTAAATTTAAGTAATGTATTCGAGGTAATAGTATAATTTTACTTTCATTTATTTATTGTCCACAATGCCTTTTTTCCCTGCAAAGAAGTGGAAGTGGAAACACTGTGGAAGAATCTATCTCCCTAGAAACAATAGATGTTGGCCTAGCATGTAGTTAGTGCTAAGTGAATAGCAATTAAGATGATGATGATAATGGTGATGATGATGATGATGATGAGAAAAGTGCCTTGGAACAATGCTACTGGCAATGCAACCCTGGCAGTGTTTTATTGAGATGTTTTGCCATAAAAATCACATACAGAATAAGCCAAATATTCTATGTATTTTTCTGGTCTACCAACTCAAATACGGAAAACAGAATTTTATTTCCCCTCTAGAATCTGAATTGTAAATGAAACTATGGAAATAGAATCAGTATTAAGAAAATATGCCTGTTGAAAGAGATTCTCCTTATAGAAATGCTTTATATATACGGACACATGTTTTAGAGACCTTTGGAAAATGTTTCTGGGCTCTCAGCATCTCCCTGGCTGATAGGAGCAGACCAGGGACTCTGCTGAGCTTTCTGCCTGTGTCTCTATCTCAGGGCATTTGTTGCATTACCTTCCCCCAGTTCTTGGCACACAGGCAGCAGGGACACCATGAGGCTTCCTGAGAGTACCCATCTGGCCTGGCACAAACACCACCCACTGCCCTTAAGTTCTTCTCACTCAGATGTCATGGAAACCTTGCTGATGCCAGTTCCATTGTTGAAGCAGTCTCCTCAGCCACAGAGACTAAATTGCCATAGTTTTCCCAAGGAAGCTTAAGGTCATGGAAACTCTAGGGTAAAAGGTGCAGAAACATAATCCACATCCTTTAAGAGGATACAGGTGGGAATGGCCCATTATATACATTCTGGAGTTATTTGCTAAATTATCTTTCCAGGACAGATTGCCCCCAAAAAGATGAGGTGAGTCTATCAGGCACAGCTATTAATGTATAAAACCAATTTTTTTTTCTCGTGAAGTTCAGAGACCAACTGTAGAAACATTACTTTGTATGGTTCTTTTTCTTTTAAACTGATAATATCAGAAACCAACTATAGAAACATTACTTTGTATGGTTCTGTTTCTTTTAAACTGATAATATCACACAATTTGGCAGCGATTTCTGTGTTTTTCGCAAGGGTGAATAATATTGTGATAAATAATTTTATACTATGTGATATTTTCAGGTATTTGTAGGACCTGGAACTTGGAACATGTATACCTAGATAATATATATCAAGGTGTACCTCATTTTAAAAATAAAACCTTTCATTGTGAAAAATTTTAAACTTATATAAAAGTTGGTAGAACTGTATAATTGACTGCCATTACTTATCACCTGGGGTCAACAATTATCCACGCATAGACAATAAATTTTCATCTAATTCCCTATCTACTTCACCTACCATATTATTTTGAAGCAAGTCCTGGACATGATATGATTTTATTCATAAAATGAAGTATTAAGTACGTATCTTTAAAAGATAAAGGCTTTTTGTTGTTATTATAATCACAATACCATCATCAAAGCCAGAAATTAAAATAATTCCTTAATATCATAAAATATTCATATCCAGTAAGTGTTCAAGTTTTCGATTATATTATCAATGCCATAATTTATTTTATGATTCTTTTTCTAAAAATTAAAATGGAAGACAAAGCCACACAGTGTGATTGGTTGATATTGGTGATTGGTCTTTTAAATGTTTACTAAATTGTAGATTCTCTCTCCATCCTTTTTACCGCTTCTGGTTTCTTTGTAGAACAAACTGGGTTATTTGTCTTGCAATGTTTCCCACAGTCTTGATTGTGCTGATTGTATGTCTGCAGGGTATATTAACAAGTTTCTACATCTTTCGTATAACAAGCATCTACATCTTTCTTGCAAGTTGGTAGTTGCATATATGAGCTTGATTAAATTCAGGTTAGATACTTTTTTTTGATGTGACTACTTCATAGTGATGCTATGAACTTCCTTCCTTCCTTCCTCTCCTCTCCTCTCCTCTCCTCTCCTCCTTCCCTTTTCCTTTCCCTTTCTTTCCCTTTCCATTTCTTTCTACTTTCCAAAACAAGGTCTCTCTCTGTTGCCTAGACTGGAATGCAATGGTGCAATCATAGCTCACTGTAGCCTTGAACTCCTGAACTCAAGGGATCCTCTTGCCCCTGTCTCCTGAGTAACTGGGATTACAGGTACTCACCACCACACTAAGCTAATTTTTAATTTTTTAATATAGACACGATCTTGCTACGTTGTCCAGGCTGGTCTTGAACTCCTGGCCTCAAGTGATCCCCTGCCACTGCCTCCCAAAGTGCTGGGATTACTGGCATGAACCACTGCACCTGGCCTGATTCTGTGCTTTTCTATCATGAGGCATGAGATGTTTAGTTGACTCTGTTTTGGTGATCTCAGCAGCTACTGATGTTCAATTAATGAACCGTTAATTCACTACAATTTGCAAAATTGTGATATTCCAATTCTATGATTTCTTCTTCACTTATTACCTGAAACATTTTTATAAGTGAAATTTTCCTTATTGATTATATAGTAATTCAATTCACATATGGAATCCTGGATAAAGGCTTGATTTTTTTTAATTTTTTGCCTTTTTTAAACAAGTGGTCACCAAGTATATGTTTTTGTAAGTATAATTATGCCCCATGAATTCAAACATATTTTTTGTTAAACTTTTTGCCTTTTGTAAAATTATTAACGCTCAAATTGTCCCAGTTTTTGTGAAATGGAACAGGAGTTTCTTCAAGTTGACCCTTGCATCCTGCTGATATGAACCTTGTAGTATATGATAGTTTCCTTGCTATCCGGTTTGACAAGATACTGCAGACTCATCTTGTATATTTTCTATCCCAGTCCTTTTAGTTTTTTGAGAATGGTATTAGAAATTATAATCCAGACGTAGGAATGCTAATGGATCTATGTATATCATGTATGTATGTATGTGTATGCATTTATGTATATATACATATACACATAATATACATATTTTAAGAAATATATCTTTTAAAAAGATAAGCTATATTATGATTCCTACTGACACTTCCAGTTCAAATTTAGGCACACAAGTTTTTTAAATTTAACTTCTTCTATCTTTCACTTATGTCTTCTTTTTTGTTCGTTCCTGAGAATCCTGGTTCTCAAGGTTGTCAGAAACAATTAAATTAAAATATTGCACATACTACACAATTTTCTCTGCTCTCCCTTTTTCACTGAAGAATATGTCTTTCTCTAGGTGGTTCATTTTATTTGTTTCTTCTATTTTTAAAGTACATATCTTTGGTATTAATAAAGGCTTGCTCTTTTGTTTTAATTTTTATGCTAACATTAAAAAAATTACCCATTCCTGTTCTGCCCCTGCCTTTGTTGTCTATTGAGTCCATTCTATGAGATATATTGATATTAGCTAGTATTCTGCATCAATTTAATCAGCATTAAAATAATTGGATTTATTTTAGTAACTATAAGATAATCATCAGGATTATTCTACTTTTCTGATAGCATCCCCATTCTGCCAGTTTTATAGTTGTAATATAGGTATATTGTCACAGCAAATATAATTATATACTATATATATATATTTCTTACAAACTTCATTTTGTCATAAGATTGTGAATATATATGGTGTTTTGTCTTCTCCTGTTTGGATTTTGGAATTCAGAGGATACCTTGTCATTTGATTTTGTTGTATATGTTTTGGGATCTTAATTGCTTTTTATTTTGAAGAAAGATTTATTTAGGGGGCTTCAAAAACTATACCATTACCACCACCTTCTCAGAATTCTCAAAATTGCATGAGTGTTGAGTGGTTTTCTCTTAACTCTTTATTTTATATAAGCTGCATTATTTTTAGTGCATGCTTTTGCAGGATGTGTTGTTCTGGGGAATGTATATGTGGTATTTTATCAGAAATACCTATTGTGGCAGCATCTTATAAACCGACTTAAACGGAGCATTTTGAAAGAGACATCATTATAAAGCATGTTAAGCACTTATGATTGAATAAGTATTGTTTCTGTGTTGTTTCAATTTGCATCCCCAGAGAATGATATACTCCTTGGGTACATAAACATAAATATGTAATTAGAAATAAGGAGAAAGAGGAGGAAGAAGAGAAGGGGAAGGAGAAAGAGAAAATATAATATTTTCTCTTATAATATAAAGAACAAACTTTAAACTTTGTTCTGATAATTTATCGTAGAGCAATAATGTACTGGGTTTAGTATCATTAGTAATAATAATGAGATTTCTTGCTTTAAGCAAATCCCTTATTTTAGAAGAAAAGTAAAATGTTAACTCTTAGGAATTATTATGCAATAACAAAGAGCAGTAAAATTTTATAGTGGTTGGACCAACTCCAGTGGCTTTCTGGTTTGTGAAAAGTTCAGTAAAAATTGAATAAATGGCTCACATAATGGGAAGTTTAAGTAATAAAATGGGGGGTAGGGTGGGGAGATGAGGCTTTCCCCCTTCCCTGCCGTGTACATAGTAGAGTTGCTGGTGATTTTTGCCTTAGGTTATAGTACTGTGCTCATTATAGGCATAGACAGATTATCATAATTATAAAAGTGCACGTTTGGTGTAAAAAATAAAAAAAATACATGATGGTAGAGCCTCCGGGCTTAAAAAAAAAACTTGGGAGATCTTATTATACGTATTGTTTTCCAACTAGTCTCATCTTTGCTCCCTTGGTGCTTAGAAAGAAAACTCCAAATAGAATAATGATAACTACCATATGCTGGTTCTTACCATAAAGCTAAGAGCTAAGCAGTCTACATATAGGTGTCTCATTTCGTCTTCCCAACAGCACGATGAAAGACATATGTGAGGAAAGTAATGTACAGAGATGTTAGATGACTTGTTTAAGGTCACAGAGATGGTGAATTGTGGAGCCTGGGTTTGAATCTAGGTTAGTCTGACTCCTGAACTGCATTCTATGCCAGTGTATGAAAGTGTCTTCAGAAAACCTCATAGTTTAATGTGAGAAAGTGAAGCTTTAAAAGAGATTCTAGTCCTGTCCAAGCTAAGTTTAATTTAGGGAGGCAGGGAGTGTGTACACTGTGCAGAAAATACAGTTCTTACCTGAGGGTATCACAGTCCCCATTCAGTTGACATTCAGCAGAAGATCAACTCAGTTGTTTGGCTATCTCAGTTCAGCAAGCTCTTCTAAGCCAGACGTTGGAACATAAAAATGATTGAGACATCTGTCCGCCCTTGTGTCCGGTGGAGGGGCAGGTTACATAAATAGATGTTTGTGAAAATCAAAGTAGAAGCTCAGTCCTAGAGAACTCTGAGGATAGCCTGTGAGCTGCAAGTCTGAGGAAGCCGAAAGGAGAATGGTGAGTAATGGGAGTTTCCCTAGGGGTGACCAGCTTGTCTGGTTTGCCTGGGACTTCCCCAGTTTTAGTACTAAAAGTCCCACATCCTAGGTGATCCCTTAGTCCCTGGCAAACTGAAATGGTTGACCACATAGGTTTCTGCTGGTTTGGAGAATTGCTAATTTCCATTAGGGAACTGGGGGATTCCTAGTCAGTCCTTGTTGAGAAATTACTATTCATGATCATCACCCTAAAAATGATAACCTAATCTTCTATGAGAAATATTTTAGTTAAGCCAGCTTGATTTGCTACTGTTTTCAATTGGGAGTTCAATAAATTTGCTTTGTTTTCTTGTATGGTAGGAATCCATGTTGTCATCAGGGATCTTGCAAACTCAAGTGTGAAGACAGAGGCAATCCTGCATGGGTCCCATCAAGATAATGGGCACACAAACTGCTTGTGAGGGAGCAGACTGTTTAATGAATAAGGAATTAGGTTACAGAGGCACCATGTTCAAAAGTCAGCTGGCAGAGTTTCAACAACATCGTCATCACTAGAACAGTCCTGGGTGTGCAATCCTATAATGCCTGGGCAGGGTGACCAGGTTTAATGTACCCTTTTACAGCCCATGGGTATGGGGCTTATCATATGCTTCAGCAAGAGCACCCTTTTATCATTTTGAAACTTATAGTGTCACCTTAACGTTTTATGACAAGCCTTGTCCATGACATCACCACTATAAAAATGTCAATAACTTAGAGAGTTGCTTTTTCAAATATTTTGTCACATAATTAAAATTTTATTCTTCTTTTCACTTTTCCTTTTTTCCTCCCTGGAGAGCCCTTCTTTATTTTTCTTTTTTTCTTTCTTTTTTCTTCTTTTCTTTTTTCTACCTCTCTGTCTTCCTTTCTCTTTGTCTTTCCCTTTCTCCCTCCACCTATCCTCTCCACTTTCTTTTATCCTTTCTTCCTTTTCGAAGGAAGAGGGGATTTTGATTCTTTTCAGATGCAACTCTCCTTCCCTGTCACATGCATCTTCTCAAAAACTTAAGCTAGGAGGGTGACTTGCTGAGACCTTAACTAGAGTTTTGTTTTCATTTCCGTACCAAGAAGTCTCCCTGAGTATCTTGCATCAAAGGAGGTAGATGAAAAGGGAGTTATTGGCCAGAAAGAAATGGCATGCATGCCTTCTTGCTCTTCTAAAGAATGTACAGGTCTTTGATGTTCTATGGCCTGGGTACATCCTGAGGGGCCCTTAAGTTCTAATATTGGTGATGAGAAATAGCATGATCTCTTTTGTGTTGGAATGAAAGAGAGGAGCTGGATTCTGAGGAGAATTGAAAGTTTTTGTCAATTTTGTTTTTTTGTTGTTATTGAAAAGAGGGGGAGGGGTTGGGGAGAGAAGGGAGAGACGGGCAGAGCTCGGGTAGTGGGACACTTCTAATACTTGAGTCCTATCCCTAAGTTAATTCTGATATTGTCAGTAGTTCCAGAGGTTCTAGGATCACTGACTCCAGAAAAGGGCTGCATCGAAGGTCCTCTTATGAATGCCTAGAGCAACTTGATTAGAAAATCCATCTTTATACCCCTTCTTGGAGACCTATTAGTAGTTCTGGCTGTCCCAACAGAAGAGCAGAATCCTACTCTGATCTGTGTTTCTGGAAGCCCCCTGTGAACCATCATACCCTGGATGACAAACTCCAGTAGCACTGGGGAGAGAGCACTTAATGACAAGTAGACCCCCGAAGGGCTATAGAAGGTGCTTATTTATCTTAAATATGGGTGGGGTGGGGGGGAAATGGGGCACTTTTGTACACCTTGAGAGATCTGTGGGCAGAAGAGACAGGCTACCTCTGTTACACACTAAGAACTCACAAGAATGAGACAATAAAACACTCCGTTACACACTAAAAACTCATAAGAATGAGCCTTTACACATATTGTCTGTGTTAGGAGTATATGGAGACTGGCACCTACTAATGGAAAGGAAGAGTGGAAATTCTAGCTCTGTTGTCTTCCAGTAGCCATTTACCTGCCCTGTAAAGGTGGCTCTCAACTCAAGACTCAAGAGTCTCTGTTCTTGAGGTTCTTTTTGTTTGTTTGTTTTTGTTTTTAAATTTGTGATGTGATCTCTTTGAGTTTCTTAGTGTGATTCTTCTGTTTTGTAATTTAGGAAGCTGCTACGCTTCTGGGGATGATAAATATTATTTAAATTAAAAATTACATTCAATTTTAAACTGACTTTTTAGAAAAATTCCATTTAAACCTCCCACCTCATATATAAGGATAGTTCCCACACTTGGGACCTGAACTTCCAATTGAATTCAGATGACTGAATGTATCCTGCAAATAATGCACAGAGCTTATGAGAAAAAGTCCAAACTCTCTCTGCCATGGGCGTGAACCATTGAACCATGATACCTCATTACCTTCACACTCTGGTTACTGTTGGAAAAATTAGACTGCCTAACCAGTTTAACCAGACAGTCCTCCAGGAAGTGACCCTTTCTCCTCCCCTCTTACCTACTTAAAACCATAGATTCTTGATTACTTTTAAAGGAAGAAAATCAGTTCCTTGCCAAAGGATTTTATGACTGTGTTAACTAGTCAATAAACGAAGTGACTATGAAAAAGGACTTTTCCACCCCTCTACTGGAGAACAATGGAATCACCAATCATCATACAATCATGATTTTACACTCACAATTTCAATTCTGCCAACAGCGGAGAATTTCTCCTTTGCCGTAGGAACATGATTAAATTTTACTTAATTTCTCTGTAGGATGCCTGAGAAAAATACCACCTTGAATGAAGGAACATTTAAAATAAGCACTTTGAATAAATAAAATGTCTTTTTATAGGATCAAATATGTCCCATTTTGGAAAATAGCTAGGCACAAAATATTGGGTAGCTCTATCATTGAAATTTTGGTTTAGGAATGAAAAAAAAAGCATACACAGTAGGGAAAAAGAAAAAAAAATTCTTCCCCCCTTGCTGAAAATTTTACTGTGGGCAAAACTCCCATGTTTTTGATGGTAGTAAGACTCCAGTCTTGGGGCTTGGCTTGAAAAGTATGAAAAATAACAACCATAAAATAAAATATATTAGAATTAGAAATAATGGGAACATAGTGACTATGATTTAAGTCTTAAGTCCAAGTCTTGGGGCAAGAATATTTACTTTTCTGAGCTGTGGTATAAGAAATACTAGCTCTCCCTGCTCCCCACCAAAAAAGAAAAAAAAAAGCTTTATATTGATTTCCTTCAACTAATTCCTAGGATGCTGTCTTGAGTATTGTGCATGTACCCAAATTTGTTTCAGGTAGTAAAGTAGAAACTAATGCCATCTCATATATGGGAGAGGAAATGAATAAAACATAGAAATTCCTCCCTTTCTTTCTACCTACAGAGACATTTTCTTCCTGGGGTAATGTAATATCCAACTAAAACAGAGGCACAAACCAAAACCTAGGCCTGGGTCTGAGACACTATGAAAACAGTGCGGTAACATAAGCTTCTCACTGATAGTCCGAATACAAATATTTAAAAATTCAAGTGGATAGTCAGGTTTTGTATCTATAAACACAACATTTGTTAAACATACAAGCATGCTATTAAAAATCACTGTACAAAAATATCGAATACTCATTCATCTTATTTTGAAACACTAATAACATTATTTATTGACATACTGGTTCTGTATTACATAAAGGGTAGGGATTATACTAAGGAAGAAGAGATAATAATGAAAATTTTATAAATGTTTTCTTAAAGGATCTGATCAAAATCAGTTTTTGCAAGGCTATAAATTAAAAAAAATTGGCAGAAGGAGTAGGCAAATTACAGTGTTCAGGAATTTTATTCTTCCGCCCTTGTTTTTCAGCGCTGAGAAGCACAATCACCCTCAACCCTGCAGGGAGATGGAATGCAATTCTTTTCTAGGCTTGAAAACTTCTAAAAATACTTTCAGTGCTATAATTTCTGTTTATAGATATATACCAAGAATAAAAATTAAATAAATTTAATGGCATCTCATCATATTGCAATGTATACAAACTATGTTGCAAAATATTCAAAGGTGGTTTATGATGGGGAAAAGAAACCTTTATGGTGGCAATATATAGATAAGCAGAAGTAATTCAGAAAAAGCAAGTCAGACCAGACACAGAAAAAATCTTGGATTTGCTGACTATAAAAGTCATTATACTATACACTCTTTGAAGAAACTAAAAAGCCAGCAGTGGCTTTGATGAAGGGAATAGGGCATAAAAGTGAGAAAGGTGTAACATGACTTGTCTTCCTTCTTGTCTTTTTTCATTTATTTATTTATTTATTTATTTATTTATTTATTTATTTATTTTGAGACAGAGTCTCGCTCTGTTGCCCAGACTGGAGTGCAGTGGCACAATCTCGGCTCACTGCAACCTCCGCCTCCTGGGTTCAAGCGATTCTCCTCCCTCAACCTCCCGGGTAGCTGGGACTACAAGCATGTGCCATCATGCCTGGCTAATTTTTTATATTTTTAGTAGAGACGGGGTTTCACTGTGTTAGTCAGGATAGCCTCGATCTCCTGACCTCATGATCCACCTGCCTTGGCCTCTCAAAGTGCTGGGATTACAGGCGTGAGCCACCGCACCTGGCCTCCTTCATTTATTTTTCAACAAACATTTCTCAAGCATCTATGATTGTGTTAGGTCTTCTGTGGATGAGGATGGCTGGACAACAGAATATATCCAAAGGCAGAGGAGAAGCATCTGAAAAGATAGGCTCAGTTTAGACTGCCAACAATACTGAATGTCAGACTAAATTATGATAATAACTAATATTCATTCATTTAGTGCTTGGCTTTTCTAAATGATTTTTGTATACTGACTGAATTCTTTCAACTACCTTAGAGGTAAGTGCTATTATTACCTCCTTATTATAGGTAAGGAAACCAAGGCACTGAGACCCTGGGCAAGTTTTTTAATCTCTCAGTGCCTGGCAGAGTTAGAATTTGAATTCCAGGGAATGTGGTTTTACAATGTGTTTTTGACCGTGATGCTACACTGTGAAATTATTTCAACTTTATTCTGTAGGCCATCAGGACCCATTTTGCTGTTGGGCTTAGTTTTTCTTTTTTCTTTTCTTTTCTTTGTCAGTTCCCTCACCTGTAAAGTAAGAGTAATAATAAAATACCTACCTGACAGAGTTGTAGTGAGGATCAGATAAGAGAATACATAGGAAATTGTTGTGAAAGTTGACTTCAAATTGCTTTGAAATGTGCCACATGGCATTATGAGTGTTGTGTTCAAGTAGTAAATATGAAACAAGTGTTCAAATAAGGAAAAGCTTGAGTTGTCACTGTTTACCAATGGGTACAGCCTTGGCGATATTAGCAGATATATGTCAGCCTTGAATGAATGAATGAAAACATATTGGTAAAGGAAGGACACATTTGAGTGAGAGGAAATAATGACAGCCATAATGGTGATTCTACTGTGGATACTTCGATCTGTGAATCACATATTGTTGAGTGCCTATTCTGTAATAGATATCTGACCAGATTCTATATGTGGTCTCTGTCCTCACGTGCTTGCAGTCCGTGACCCTTATGATTTGTACCACATTTCATGGCTCATGAAAGGCTCTAAAAACCTTTATCGCATGTGGTTCTATCATCCCTTGAGAAAGCTGCATGGGAGGTAAAATTATTCTTGTTTTTCAGATCAGGAGTTTGAGGCTCAGAGCTTGAGTGACTTGTCCAATACCACACAGTGGGCAGAAGCATCAGGACTGAAACCCAAATCTCTTGCTCTTCCGAACACCATTCTTTCTGCAACAGCAGGCTGCCTCAATCACCATCATTATCATGATAATAATAGCTGAGCACTTCATGCCAGACATTGTTCTGAGTGCTTGCATGAATTAGCTGATTCAGCCTTTACAACAAACTCCTGCAAGGTATATCCTGTATTGCCTTTGTGAAGTACTAGGCTGTGTGTTGAAGGAGAGTGATGTCCTTTGACACACATTGGCAGACTTTTCTTAGCTTGATATTACCTTCTCTGAGGACATTCAATTCTATAATTAATGAATCTGCACACTGGAGGTAAGAGGTGGGGGCTTGGAACAGGAAAGTCTTTCCAACCTGATGTGATATTAACAGTGGAAAGGAACATTCCTTCTTCCGAAAGGAGAAGAAAGATTAGCACTCTCCATAGTTGAAATCTCCTCCTCAAAAACAGCTCTGTGTTCCTTCTATAGCAGTAGTAGCCTGGCTAGATCATTGGAGAATCAATCTCACAGCTAAGTCTGCCTCTGTTACACCAAGATGTGAAAAAGCTGAGATGGCCCCTTCCTTGACATACTAGCCTGGATCAAGGTAGAACATGAATAGCAGAAAATGGAACAAGTGAGTGACAGCTCTCAGCCAGAAACCTGAAACCTGGCACCCTTTGACCTTATCAGTAAAAGTTCTTTTTAAGAAACAGAAGGATTGTTCAAGGGAACAACGAGAACTGATAATTGATGATAATTAAACAGTCATAGGGAGAATGAAAGTTAAAAAATAAACTCTAGGACATTTATCGAGACCTTTATGGGGGTGAAGGTCACAGCCTATATTTAACAGCAAATTTCCAAAGACATTTAATAGAAAAGAGAAACTCTTGAGATATTTGATCTCCTCTTCATTCTAACTCCTCAACCCTGTAACCCTGGGACCTCAGCCGTGGAATACACATGTGTAAAATCAGGTAACTGAGACTGTCCTGGTGTTGCATGCCTCTTCTGCCAAGGAAGAACTGAGAATTGCATACTCATTTGCTCAGTAAAATGCCATGCTAAAAGTCTAATTTGGAGAACCAATACCTTGTTTTTTCTAATGGTATATTCTCTTCTCAATTCTAGAAGGGTGTGTGTGTGCGTGTGCATATTTGGTGGTGGAGGAGGTAAAGGAGGGTGTGGGTTGGCGTAGGGAAAAGGCTAGTTCTCCATGTTAGGAGTACATTTTTATTTTTTTGATTCTATCATTTAATTCACTTAATTTCTTTAAAAGTACAGTTTTTCTTTTCACTAGCAGTATTCCTGAGAAATCAAAACAACTGATTAATCTTATTTTTTAAATGTTCAATGTATTGACAATAGAGGAGAGACAGATAACCCTGTAGCCAAAGTGATGTTGAACACTCAAAGTCAATTTTAGTTTAAAAAAAAAAGAAAAACTTCACACATTCTGTGTCTTAATATGTTCTGGCTGCTATAACAAAATACCATAGAGCTGATCACTTAAGGCTGGGCGTGGTGGCTCCCACCTGTAATCCCAGCACTTTGGGAGGCCAAGGCAGGTGGATCACGAGGTCAGGAGTTTGAGACCAGCCTGACCAACATGGAGAAACCCCATCTCTACTAAAAACACAAAAATTAGCTAGGCTTGGTGGTGCATGCTTATAGTCCCAGCTACTCGGGAGGCTGAGGCAGGAGAATCTCTTGAACCTGGGAGGCAAAGGTTGTGGTGAGCTGCGATCGAGCCACTGCACTCCAGCCTGGGCAACAGAGCGAGACTCTGTCTCAAAAAAAAAAAAAAAAAAGAATCTATCACTTAAACGACAGGGCACAGATCCCATCTTGGTCCCCACCTCCATGACCTCATCTAAACCTAATTACCTCCCCAGAACTCTACCTCTGAATATTATCACATTAGAGGGCTAGAGGGCAGAGCTTCAACCTGTGAATTGGTTGGCGGGAAGATACAACCATTCACTCTGCAAATGTATTTTATTGTAAGGAAGAAATACTAAATGAATTAATCAAGTAAAATAACATAAATGCAGTTCATTTTTCTCCATAATAAAGAACCATTAATAAACTGTTAAAACACAATAATTTTCCCTGGGCTTCTGTGTGTGCTCAAGATTCACCACCCTTTTCTCTTATGACTTAATTATGACAGTGTAGCACGTGGATGTTGACTTTGACTTCCCAACATCTTTTCTACCCTCCCCCAGTATGTGGCTTTAGTGTACTTTGACCTCAGCTTCCAGGTGAACTTTGATTTGCTGTATCCAATCGTAGAATCCTACTCCCCTTCTAGCAACTGCTTAAGAACCCGGAAGTAAGCCAATTATTTCATAACTTTCCTCTGGAGCCAGTTAATGGCTCAGGGTTGAATATGTGAGACCTTTTGGCCAAATCAGATTGAGGAAGGACTTATGTTCCATGGTTGGGGAAGATGCACGCTTTATTTCCCTTTAGATGTGAGGAAGGGGAACATGTAGCCTGGCTTATCACTGGCAATCATCTTGCAATCACAAAACTGGAGAGAAGAAAAGAATATAGGTCCTCAATCATATTATTGACTTGCTTGAGAAGCTGTTATGTTTGTTCTTTGCTGCACATTCATTTATTTGATCCAATAAATTTCCTTATTGGCTTTTTAATTACTTGTTTCAAAAAATGTGATGACATACACAAATAGTACAAGTCTTGGTGATGAACATAGTGGATCTAAAGAGAAACTTAAAATTCATGAAACATTTGCATCACTTTCTGTAAAAAACAAGTAAATACAGATTAAAATTTTATTTCACTTGAAAATTTAAATTTGTACACAATAGATTCACTCTCAACACCAGAGGGTGGGGACAATATCTAGGTTTACTTTCTGTTTCCAGTACCTACTATGGAAATTGAATAATTTGTCTCTACAAAATTTAGTTTAATTAATATAGTATTTATTATTATGTATTTAGATTGCTTGTATTAACTCAGTGGTTTGAAATATCTTCGGAATTATGACATTCTGTTGCTCAATTTGGATTACTTAGAACTCTTAATGAGCTCACAGCTTAGTCGGGGAGACAGATATAAATAAACATTTATGATATAAAGTGATAGACACAAAAATAAAATGCTTCCAAGGCATGGAGGAAGGAGTACCTGGCTCTGACTGCAGTGTGGTCTTGTTGAGGAAATATTTCCTGATAATTGCATTCTTTAAAGTTGTGTAATAGTTTACCTGGCAGGCATGAGGGTTGGGGAGGTGAAGAGAGGGCCTTCTAGGCTAAGGGAACAGCGCATGCAATAACACAGTTAAGTAGAAAATAAATCGTGGCATGATTAAGAAAATCTAAGTAGTGTAACATTTTTGGAGAGGAAGAGAAAGGAACCAACATTTGTTGAACAACTCAGTTGTGTTAGGAGCTGAGCTAGATTGATTTAATTATTTAATTTTCCCCAAAATTCATAGATTAAGAATATGCGGTTCAAATGGAATGGAAAATTTGGCTGTTTTGGCACAGCAAGTAAACAGTGGAGCTAGGATTTGAATCTGGGTTAGTTTGAGCTAATATTCAGGCTTTCTCACTAAAACATAATTCATATCTGAATCTTAGGTTACGTCTAGGCCATGGCAGGAGATAAGGTTCAAATTTAGGCAGTGCCTGATAGTAGGATCCCTGTGTGCAGTGGACAGTTGGAAACAAGGCCAATATAGAGATGATTTGGCGGGTAATAAACAATTTGATAGTTATTGTCCTACTGGTTGTATTCATCACATATCTGTAGTCACAGTCATCCAATGATACCATTCAGGGTGAGAAGGGAGAAGGCCAAAACAAAGCTTGAAGAACACCAATAATTAAGGAATATTCATGGAAAAGGAACCAGAGAAAAGAGACTGAGGAAGAGTGACCAGAGAGTTAGGAAAGAGTAGGAGATGGAAGCCAAAGAGTTTAGAATTTCAACCTAAAGGTGGCAGTTAAAATGCTTCAGGAGAAGATCACAGGCAATTAAGCTTCAGTAATATAAGTTCTCCCATCTCCATTCCAGTAAGTGATGGGTGGATATTATTAAAGGCAATTATTCCCAATCAATTTTTAAAAAAAAACATTCTTGCAAGTAGACTGGCCATCCAATGGGAACAAGATATTTCAGGGAACACTGATCTCAGGAATTCTATTGGAATCTTTAAGTTGGAAGATACCTTACCAGTCACCTTTATGTAGTGGATGAACTAGTTGTATACTTATGCCCAAACTTGCCCATCCGAGTATACAAGAAACTTATTCCTGATATCACTTAGGTTAGAGGGCTAGAAGACACCTGTCTTTTCTTGTTTATGTGACCATTTGCTCTTTAGAATATAGCAGTAATAACAAAACAATAAACATTTCCAAATTTGTATCATTTTTGAGGTATCTTGTAGGTTTCGGTGCTCTTTCATACATATTTATGGTTTGAGTCTCTCCTCAAGCTTGTGAATGAGACACAGAAATAAACAGCTCCATTTTACAGATGAGCAAACAAAAGTTCATTGAGGTTAATGTAAATTAACTTCAGGTCTCTTAAAGGTTAATTAATCAGGGCAGAAGAAAAAAATCAGCTCTGATAACTAAACTTCTTTTAATCACAGTACCATTAGATAGATGATTATATAATCTTGTGTACTGGTCTTTCCCTTTTCCTCACTTTGTTTTATGTAAACCTTGCTTCTTCAATTCTGCAGTAATCCTCAAAGAATGCATTCAAGATTTATATCTCTTCTGGTGGAATCTAACAGTAAAGATGGGCTATGCCCAGGAGTCCTTTGTATGTCAGTTACCTGTAATTTGGACCACATTCCCTGGCTTGCAGTAGAGATTAAGAAATAAGTGTTGCTTATTTAAGTGAGCGAACTCGCCTTTGAAGCTGGATAAAATGGTGACAGAGTTCTGTTTTTATAGCATTTAAGAGAGAGATTAAAGAGTCTTCTGGGTAATTTAACCACTATTTTATAGCATTTAGGAGAAAGATTGAAGAGTCTTCTGGGTAATTTAACCACTATGGAGAGTCAGTCAGGATATGTCAGCCTGTTGAGTAGGCTTTCCTTTGGCTTGAATTCTCCATACAATTCTCTGTCCTGGTCAAACTGATGAGCCATCTGCTGAGCTTGCCCTTCACAGTGCTCCAGAGAGAAGGTGCTGTAGAACATGGATATCCCATGCCCTACAAACCAAACAATTCGTAAAGAAAAAATGCATACCCAAAGATAGACATGACTTTTTATTTTTCTGACTTTTTTTTTCTTTCTGTAATCTAAGAGCAGTGTTGGAGTTAGATTTTAAGTTTTGACATTTAGATTTTAGAGATACATAGAATTCATAACTTAAAAAAGAAAAGCTGTCCAAAAATGTAACTTCTATGGATAGAAATCTTCAAATGAACCTGTTTCAGGGGCTGTGGGCTTGTGGTTTACAAGTTGGTTTTGACTGTTTTCACTGTGGGTCCTCCGATCTTGCCCCTGGCTATTCTTTTTCTCTTCACAGGCATTTCTCAAAGGAAAGAGGAATACATCTGTGACCAGATTATGATATATCCATCTCACACATAAAGAGACTTGATCTTGCTCCCAAGGTCATGCTATCATGCCCTTATCCAACTGATCTACCACACACACACACAAACACACACACACAGACACACACACAAACACACATACACGAGAGAGGGAGAGAGAGAGAGAGAGAGAGAGAGAGACTCATTGTCTTTTCCTTGTCCTTTTATGAATGTACATGGAGAAAATTACAGCCTTTATATAGGAACAAAATGCTTTTCTCCCATTCTGTTTTATCTTGCATTAACTCATTGTCCTTTCCTTGACTCCACCCCCTCCCTCTCAAACATGATCTGCTTGCCATCCCCATTCAGGCTGGCCTTTTTTAGTGCCTACCCACAATTTGCTGAGTAGGTAATCTGGATAAGGAAATATCTGCAAGGCCACTTGGCAAGACATGAGATTTTCCATTCTTTGTGAAAATGAATGAAAAGGCAATTATTGCCTCACACTGTTCTGAGTATTCCACAAAGAACCTCTTCTCTACTTCCTGAACAGAATCCTTGGCTACTGCCTTTTATCTTCAGCCACTCCCTGACTTCTTGGCCTGATATTATCTGACCAGCACTGAGGCAAGCATGTCTTTGGGTCTTGGGAAGTGGCTGTGTTTCTCTGTTGGGAGCAACCATTGTACAAGCAGGAAAACATTTGTCAAATGCTCAATATATGCCAGGAACTGAAGGATATAGAAGTAGATGAGATGGTCTCTGCTCTTTGCAAAGAGTTCCCTATGTAGTAAGTGGGACTATCATGTAAATAAATATTGCAATTTCAGGCTGGGTGTGGTGGCTCATGCCTGTAATCCCAGCACTTTGGGAGAATGAGGCAGGTGGATCACTTGAGTTCAGGAGTTCGAGACCAGCCTGCCCAACATGATGAAACCTCATCTTCACTAAAAAAATTAAAACAAACAAACAAACAAAAACAGGGGGTATGGTGGTGGGCACCTGTAATCCCAGCTACTCAGGAGGCTGAGGCAGGAGAATCACTTGAACCCCGGAGGTGGAGGTTGCAGTGAGCCAAGATCGCCCTGCTGTATTCCAGCCTGGGCAACACGACAAGACACTGTATCAAAAGCAAAAACAAAAACAAAACAAATATTGCAATTTCAATTTGTGAGACTCTCAAATCAAAAGAAGCTTACACTAAGTTTAGGATAGAGAAAAAGAGTCTGTAACTAGCTTTGGGGGTGGTGGGTAGGGAAGAATTTCTGGAATAGTTGAGCTCTCTGAGCTAGATCTTGAAAGATGAGCTGGGCATGGTGGCTCACACCTGTAATCCCAGCACTTTGGGAGGCCGAGGTGGGTGGATCACGAGGTCAGGAGATTGAGACCATCCTGGCTAACACGATGAAACCCCGTCTCTACTAAAAATACAAAAAATTAGCTGAGTGTGGTGGTGGGTGCATGTTAAGCCCAGCTACTGGGGAGGGTGAGGCAGGAGAATCGCTTGAACCCAGGAGGCGGAGGTTGCAGTGAGCCGAGATTGCGCACCTGCACTCCAGCCTGGGCAACAGAGCAAGAGTCCGTCTCAAAAACACAAACAAAAAACAAAAAAAAGAAAAAGAAAAAAAGAAAGATGAGTAGGCGTTTGTCAGATGGATACAGGGAAAATGGAGGTGGGATGGTGGGGGAGGGAAAGGAAGGAAATGAGATTTGTAACAAAGGCAAATGTCAGTTCATATGGGTCTTTGGGGAACATGATCAGATTTGCAGTTAGAAACATCACTTTGACTTAGGCTAGATGATGAATTCAAATGCCAGTGCTGGGACCAATTAGGTATCTATTTAAATAAGGGCTTGATAAGCTACTGCCAGGGCCAAATCTGGCCCACAAATATCTGTTTTTGTAAATAAAGTTTTATTGGAACACAGCAACACACATTTGTTTATGTGTTTTCTGTGGCTGCTTTTATATTACCGGGAAAGAGTTGAGTACAGTTGGTTCCAAGACCCACACGAATACCAAAATCTGCAGATGCTCAAGTCTCTTGTATAAAATGGCATAGTATTTACATATAATGGGTGCACATCCTTCTGTATACTTTAAATTCATCTCTAGATTGCTTATAATATCTAACAGAATGTAAATACTATGTAAATAGTTTTTATGCTGTCATGCATTGCTTAACAATATGAATATGTTCTGAGACAAGCTATTTTATTCTTGTGTGAACATCACAAATTGTATTCACAAAAACCTAGATGGCATAGCTTTCTACACACCTAGGATGTGTGGTATAGCCTATTGCTCATAGGCTACGAACCTGTACGTACTGCATGTGACTGTACTGAATAGCAATTTAACACAATAAATATTGTGTACCTAAATATATCTAAACATAGAAAAGGTACAATAAAAGTATAGTACAAAAAGTAAAAAAATGTTGTAGTACACTTAACTACAAATGGAGCTTGCAGGACTGGAAGTTTCTCTGGGTGAGTCAGTGAGCGAATGGAGAGAATCTGAAGGCCTGTGATATCACTGTACACTACTGTAGACTTTATAAATGCTGTACATCTAGGCTATGCTAAATTTATAAAAAAAATTTTCTTTCTTCAATAATAAATTAACCTTAGCTTACTATAACTTTTTAACTTTACACATTAAAAAAATTTGTTTTAAATTTTTTGACTCTTGTAATAACACTTAGCTTTGGATATGTATTGGATAGCTGTACAAGAATATTTTTTCCTTATATCCTTACTCTATAAAGTTTTTTCTATTTTTATTTATTTATTTTTACTTTTGAAATTTTTTTGCTCAGACCTAAAATACAAACACACACATTATTTTAGGCCAACACAGGGTCGGGATCATCATTACCACTGTCTTCTACCTTCATGTCTTGCCCCACCAGAAAGTCTTTAGGGGCAGTAACACACATGGAGCTGTCACCTCCTATGATAACAATGCCTTCTTCTGTAATACTTCCTGAAGCACCTTCCTGAGACTGTTTTTACAGTTAACTTAAAAAAAGTAAGTAGAAGGTATACACTCTAAAATAAAGATTAAAATTATAGTGAATACATAAACCAGTAACATAGTTGTTTAATATCATTATGAAGTATTATGTACCATAAATGAGTGTATGTGCTATACTTTTATATGGCAGTGCAGGAGGTTTGTTTCAACTAGCATCACCACAAACACCTGAGGAATGTGTTGTGCCATGATGTTAACATGGCTATGATGTCACTAGGTGATAGGAAATTTTCAGCTCCATTATAATCTTATGGAACTACAATTATATATGCGATCCATTGTTGACCAAAACATTATGTGGCACATGACTGTACTGTATTTTTTTATTTGAATAATTTTTTCTTGGTTTTTTTTTTTTGTTTTTTAGAATATTTTCTGTCCCAGGTTTGTTGGATCCACAAATGCAGAACCTGTGGTTATGGAGGGCTGACTGTAGTTGTAACACAGGCCTGCAAAGCCAAAAATATTTACCATCTGACCTTTTGCAGTAAAAGTTTCCCGATTTAAATAGTGCATGAGTTGAAGTAATAGAATATAATGGCTTGAACTAACACTGGGGTAGGAACTACTGAGGAGGAAGAGAGAATAGAATTTCGTGAATGATTGGGTTGGAGGGAAGGGCAGAGATGTGGGAGACAAAAGGATCTTGCAGGTTTTCCCAGTTTCTGGATCTCCATTTAAAATAGTTTTAGCATCGTGTCTTGCACAAAGATGTGAAAGGAAACTGTCTTTGTCCTCAAGGAGCTTCACATCCAGTAGAAGAGATAACATGTGTACATAAAAATATTTAATACCAGTTTGAATACGAGGTCATGAAATTTCAGGGGTGAGAGAGGATGATGTTTTGTTGAAAGTTTAATGAAAGCTTACAGGAAGAGGAATCATTTGAGTTTTGAAGAATAGGGAGGACTTGAGCACAAAGGATTGATGGGAGGGTGCAGAAGCAAAGACAGGGATCTGGAGACCAGGTGGAGAGAAGACAGGAATGCCAACTTTCGGAGCTTAGGCTACTTAATAGGCATTGTAAACCTGAGGGGTTTGAGCAGGAGCTGTACTTTGGTTACTCTGGCAATAAGATCAGAGTCAGTTGAATGAGGAAGAGACCAAAAGGGAAAAGGAAACTAACATTTGTTTTTTTCAAAGCTTAGCTTTGCTGACTCAGCAAATATTCATCCTTCCTTCATGTTCCCATCACACCCTAGGACACCTTGAATTAGAGCATTTATTACCTGTCGATAGAACGTAAGAGGCCAGAAACTGTGACACTCTTACAGAAAATATGGTGCAGTGGTTAAGATTTGTCTGGGTTTAATAATCAGTTTGTTTAAATTTTTTAAAAAGTTTTTTTGCTTATTTATTTTTAATTGACAGAATTTTATATATTTATCATATACAGCATGATGTTTTGCAAGATGTATATATTGTGGAATGGCTAAATTGAGATAATTAACGTATGCATTACCTTACATACTTATCTGTTTTTGTGTGTGTGTGGTAAGAACACTTAAAACTATTAACTCTAATCACCACCATTGACCCCTTTTTGATCTTACCCTCTTGATGTCTTGGTTTCAAGATGCCTGGGCCTAATAATTATAACTCCTTCTACAATTAGTGATAATTGTAACCATTTGTTGTGGTTATTAAATGATTTAATGTGTGAAAAGCACTTAGTGGCTGGCAAGTAGTGAAGGCCCATAAATGTTATTGATTATTATTTCTAGTGCCTAGCTAAGTGTTTGGGAACTAATAAGATTTGTGTTGAATGAGTGAATTTAAGGGCCGCTAATGAGCCAGGCACTTGGAATTGGCTCTTTGGGGTTATCTTCATAACTCCCATGTGAGGAAGGTATTATTTCTAATTTTAGTGAATTTGCAGGGGCTCTGAGAGTAAATGACAGAGCAAGATAGAGACTTCCAAGCTCTGTTTAATGGGGAGCTGAGGGGAGAGGTAGAATGTAAAGAGATGAGGGTAATGAATGGAGTGAAGTCCTGGAGGAGATGGGAGAGGAACTGGAACAAAAACACAAGGGAAGGTCTTTGACTGCTGTCCTGCAACAACACAGACAACAGAGGGTAAATGTGAGGGGAGAGGAGGGAAACAAAAGCGTTAGCTGAGCCGGAGGTAAGCAGGGTTAGGAAACCTGTTAAAGGAGAATTCAAAGAAGACTCCAAGTTCTTGAGCTTAGATGACTTAGAGGAATGATGATGCCATTTGTAGAAACAAAGTGGGCAGATTTGCTTTTTGGGGTGTGAATTTGTAGATTTAGTTTTAAATATAAAGATTCTGATACTTCCCAAACCTTGAGCAATGAGTAGGAAATGTGGCCCTGGAGCTTGGGCTAGAGATGGGCACTGGAGATAAACATGTGGAAGTCATCTGCCCAGAGATGAAGGTTGAAGTCAAAGGCGTGGCATTTAGGAAGTAATACAGGGTTAGTCGGTCCCACAGTCTGGTTCTCAACTCAGCCTGAGAAAGGACTGGCCAAAGGGAAACCGCAGTCCACGCCTGATCCATACTCGTTGGCTGATTTGTGACACTGGACTTCTTCATTGCTCAGTAAACATTTGGCAAGTGACTGGTGAGCAAAGAGTCAAATCTCAGGATCTTTTTGTGTGAATAAAAATCAGTGGATGGAGACAGATAAATATCTCTAAAACAGGAAAAAAGGAGATGGAGTTAAAGTGGGCCTTAAAGTGTCAGCTCCTTCTTAGTTTGTGGTGCTGGCTACAGAGCCAAACCTCCTTTGCCTATACTAGGCACAGAGCTGTGGAAATTAATTGAATCTGCTTAAAACTAGTCCCCCCTGCCCCGCCCCAGATAATTCAGTGCAAGCGAACATATTTGCCCAGAGAGGGTCATAAACACATCATAAAATCTGACCTTTCCAAGAGGGGATTATCTATAAATAACTGCGGTTATCCCGAGGGTGCTAGGCATAAGCTTGGTGGAGGGGTGGAGAGGAGACCTATTTCCTCTGCAACCTGGGCATCTCTCCGGAGGTGAGCAGCAGAAAGGACTTGCAGAGGCTCAAGTATAAGCCCTTGCAGTCATATCCCCAATTTCCACTGGCAGGGCTGCTGCTGCTTCCACGGGGCTTCCTTCACTTTGCTGAGCAATGGAATGTGGCTACCGGGAAAAGAATAAGATTTCTGTTTCTAAATATGTCACTGGTGAAGCTCCTTTTTAAAATATTAATTGTGGCAACGTTGGAAACGCATAAAAGAACTGACAATCATGCTTGTTCAGACCACAGAAGGTTTAATTTCAAAATGTGGTTTTGAATTGCTATTTTTTTTCTTCTGCCTGTAAGCAATGGATTCATTAAAATCCTTTCTTCTGAATAAAAGAAGATCCCCTAATGGTACTCATTCTGTGTCATTAATGTGGAGGAGGTGAGCTATACGAGAGGAGTCTATATTATTTATGATGAGCTGAGTCATGAGCCAAATGAATTTCAATAAGGTCTTCTAGCTGATAGTGATGATATAAAAGATACAGAGAGGAGACAATGAAAACCCATTGGAGTGGCTGCTAACAGATCCATTCTCTTGGCTTGCCATGATAAGTAAGAATCTACCTTATTTTTAAAGGCTCCAGATTCAGAGATCACTACATGATTACTCAGTAACTATGCTGACAAAACCTTTTCTTGTTTACTGAATAGGTAACTCATTTTCTCTTTGTAATTCATGTTAAGTAATCCTAAATATATCAAGAATTGGAACTATGGGATCCTGTGGCTGGGTGTTTTGTAAGCCTGATGTGATTGAAGGTAGGGGTAATATCTCACACAATTTTTTTAAACATTTTACTGCAATGCTCATAGAGCCTGAAAAATAGTGTCTCTAAAGATATAAAGGAAATGGTATAGAGCTTGCATCTCAACAGGGGAATAACACATTGAACCAGGTGAAAAAATGAATTTTGGGAGCAGGGTGAAAATACCTTAGATGCCAAAATGGTTTGTGATCCTCCAAAGCTGAAACCTCTGTTACAAAATATAGCATTTATTTCATAGGGGTGAATAGGAAATAAATGTTCAGAAAGGGTTTGTGGGTAAGGGAGACTTTCATTATTATGACAAAATATTTGGGAAACACTGTTGGCTATGGAGGAAAAAGTCCTGGTTTTTGGAGTCAGAAGGACTTTATTAGGAGTCTCAGCCCACTAACCACCAGTGTAGCTTGTCTCTCTGTTTCAAACATCTTCCATCTGAAACCGTGATCATAATACACAGAGGCGAGCAACTTTATTCACTTCACTGTCTTCTACTCTGCACCTAATACAGTGACTAGCATAGAGTAAGCTCTTAATGAGGATTAGTGAATGAATGCATAGAGGAATGAATGATTCTCCCTCAAAGGGTTGTTTGTTGATTAATTGAGGTGATGACTGCAAAACTTCTATCTTAGTACTTGGCACATTTGAGGTGTTCAGTAAATGACGGCTGTCTTTCTCCACCCCTGCTTCCCCCACTGTCTAGGACACACAGACTTCATGGGCCAAGACAGGGCAAATGACTCTCCTGGTGTCGTATAGCAAGTCTATAACCCTCTTAAAAATTGAAGCAGGTTCTCTCAGCTCCAACTGAGCCTTATTTGATTGATTATTATTACAAATATTTTCCTAGAATATTCACCGAGTTATCTATATTCTTGGAAAGAAAGTTCTTACATCACTGAAGTATAATCAAGTCATATCTAAATTGATTTTGATTGGGTACCATCTGGATGTGCTAAGTACAAATTCACATGCCTGGAGCGATGAGGCAAGTTCTCTGCCCTGACAATAAAAGGGTCTTGAAAGGGCTTTTGGGAAGCATTCTGAGGGGCAAACTGATATACAGCACCTTCTCCAGCGTAACATGCAGATAATTCAGATAGGAGGGCTGGCAGGCACAACATAATGCCCTGGAAAAGCCAGATATCCATATGGCAAGGGGCTGGGTAAATGAAGATGCATCATCAGTACTTCATTAAGGGTCTTGCCAGAGTTGCATTTATAAACCCACATTGTACACCTACATGTTCATCCAAGTATCAGAAAATCACATTTGAGAGGGTGGAATTGTCTTTAAGAATTTTTAAGCTGTCAACTTCAGTAATAATTCATGTAAAATGAAAATGTTCCTTTCTCCTGTTTGAAGATCCTTTCTTCTCGTTGCATTTTTGTATTTAGTAGTGCCTTATGCTTCTACATTTTTTAAATAAATTCAACTTTGAGGGCAGAGACTATATGTTGGGCCCTTTGCATAATCAGTTTCCTTACTTCGCATATAGTAGTTCCTCAAAAATGCATGTTGAACAAATGAGAGTATTTTATAGCTAAAGGGAAAAGAAGGCAACCCTAACCTCTATGGATCATCTTTTATGTTCTAGGCACTGCATGGTGCATGTTACAGCTATTATTTCATTTAACATTTATAATCAACTTGTAACTAATTTGCCCAATGTCACAAAATTATTAAGTGGCTGAAACTGGAATCAATTAAGGTTATTTCTGATTCCAAAGACTATGCTCATTAAGAAAAAAAAAATTGTTTCAGCAGCCATGACAATGCACCCCAAAGACCTCCTACTGTAAGTAGTATAATTGACCAAAAAGCCCCAGCAGCACTGGCCAAAGACGCAGCTGCTGTGCTCCCCACTTTTAACACAACTGTCTCCACTCTTCACAGAGGCCATGCCTCCCACGGGCAGCTTCCAGCCAGGAACTGAGGGCAGCAGGAATAATGAGCAGTTCGCCTTTGGCTTAGGGGCAAATCTTCTCTAGGCCTCATGACAGTCTAGGATGGTTCCACTCAACTTTCCACACAGTCTGGCTCTTTCACTGGGGTCAGATTGCATCATGATCCAATGACTCTTCCAGCCTCCTCCAACTTCCTCTCTATTTTCTCTTGTAGGCATTTCCCCTAATAAAATGCTTGCACATTTAATCCACTCTTGGGAGCTGCTTTATAGCAAACCCAATGAACACAGATCTAAATACTTTTCCCATTCCAAGCTGCGATTCATAGCTTAAGTGAGTTTTCATCAGACATTTCCTCAAAACACTCCTGGTGTTAGAAAAGAATAAATATGTACTCTCCACCCATGATGGTCTGGGGCCTGCCACAACTAAGAGATTTGTTGGAAGTTCATGCTTTGTCCCACAATTACTTGTCCAATGTCTGTCTTCACTGTAAAATAATAAGCTCCGTAGAATCAGAGTGTGACTATCTTGTTCAGTGTTATATGCCCATTGCCTATAATAATTGGTGGTGCATAGTAAGTACTCAATAAAAAAAATGAATGGGAAAAAATCTAAGAATTATTTTTCTATTCCATAATATAGTCATACTTGTCTTTTTTTTTTTTAAAGAAAAACCTTTTATCCTCAGCAGAATTTAAATGACATTTTAAATGCAATATTAAACCTTTAATCTTTAGCATATTAGTACATTCCCTGGGGGCAAAAATATCCTTGTTTGGAAGTTACAAGTTCACTAATTTGCCCCATTGTTAATGTTAGGAAAAAAACCCAGACTTTTCACTTTATAGTTCAGGGTGTTTTCCTTCTCATGCACAATATTCTTTTGCATTTACCTCTTACTATTATAATCTACTTTGAAACTTTTTCTCCCACTCTTCCATTTTAGGCATTCCTAATATAATTAACTACCTACATTGTTATTTTTCTGTTTATACATTATGTTCCCTCCTAGCTTTATTTAAGCTATGACTACTTCTCCAATTCATTGTTATAGGATTGTAGTCTAACCTCAGGATTTAGTTCTTACCTTTTAGTTTGGAATCATCTGGAAATTTAGGGAGGGAGGATTGCATCTAATTCCTGACATCACTTAGCATTTTCTCTCCCTTGGCCCTGAATCAGTGAGCCCCTGATCAGAAATGTAGATCTTTCATTCTGTTTCTTTCTCTGCTGAGGATGGAGTTTTGTTCTTACTAAATTTTAGAGAAAAGCCTCTTTGTGGTGCAAGTGGTCATGATAAATAGTGTTGTTCAGTTACTCTCTCTCCTCTGTGCAGACCCTAACACATAGAGATGCTTAAAATTTTCTCTCACTCTCATAATTGAGTGGGCTCTTAAAGAGGCAACTCCATTTTTCTAGCTCTGGCTAAAACCCTTGGAGACATACTTGACTCTCTTCTTCTCATAGCCCTCATCTTCTCTATCAATAATTCCTGTAGGTTCTACCTTCAAAACATACCTAGAAGCTGGCCAATTCTCACTGCCTTCACTGCTGCCTTTCTGAATCAAGACTCATCTCCAGCCTGAATTATTTCAGTAGCCTCCTGATTGGGCCCCTCACTTCCACCCTTGCTCCTTGGTAATCTATTCTCAGTACCTTCAGTATGGAAAGCAGATGGAGTCACTCTACTCCAAGCTTCTGCCGGCTTCCTAAATAATCCAGAGTGAAAGTCTGAGTCCTTAGAGTCAACTCCAAGGTCCTACTCAACTCTCAGCATAAGCCTCATGATCTTGTTTCACACTGCCTTAGCCATGCTGGCTTCCTTGCTGTTTCTCAAGAATGACAGCCATGTCCCAACCTCAGGGATTTTGCACATAATGTTTTCTGCCTTGAAGGCTCTTTTCCTTGATATCTGCATGAATTGTTCCTTTACTTCCTTTGGGATTCTGCTCAGATATCATTATTTCAGAGGAGGCTTCTTTGGCCACCATATTTAAAATTACAACCCCTCTCACCCCTGCCTGACACTCTTTTTTTTTTTGAGACAGGGTCTTGCTTTGTCACTCAGGTTGGAGTGCAGTGGTCTGATCACAGCTCACTGTAGCCTTGAACGCATGAGTTCCAATGATCTTGTTGCCTTAGCCTCTCAAGTAGCTAGGACTACAGGTGTACCACCATGCCTGACTGATTTTTAAATTATTTTTGTAGAGATGGGGGTCTCACTGTGTCGCCCAGACTGGTCTCATACTCCTGACCTCAAGCAATCCTGCCTCAGCCTCCAAAATTTGCTGGGATTCTAGGCGTGAGCCACCATGCTCAACCTCTGCGTGACACTCTTGATCCCTTCTCTTCATTTTTAAAAAGCTTCATAAACATAATATTTATAATCATCTGAAAAACCATTTATCTGACCTATTTAGTTATTTTTTTAAATTAGTCCCCTCCTGGTAAGATAAAAGCCCCCTAAGAGCAGGAATTTTTTATTTTTTCACTGCAGAATCCTTGGTGTTTAGAAAAGCTCCTGGAATGTAGTAGACACTGAATAAAAATTTGTTGAATGAAAGAATGAATGTTCTGCTGCCTTATGCATCCTTTAAGTCCCACCTGGAATATGAGGCTATCAAGGCTTCTCAGCAGTTATAGCCAGCTACATATCCCTTCCTTTTAAATGGAGCACTTTGGATTTACATGTTTTATATTATTGATTTATGGCATACATTTTCATAGAGTTCCTTGATATCTTTCTTCCTAAACTATAAGCAACTCAAGGGAAGTATGGTAACTTATTAGTCTCTATATCCCCTAACATTTAGAACAATGCCTGGTACACAACAGTGATTCAATAAATGCTTATAGGTTAAATAAATTAATGGATGAATATCCCAAGAAAAACGAAGCTGTCAACAAATACGTTTGCTTCTTCCGAGTGGTAGCTGGTACACAGCTATCATCATTGTTCATGATAAGAGTGATGATGATAACAGAGTTACCCCGAGACTGAAATGGAGCATCTTCAAAATATTTTTGAAAAAAGGATAATGAGAATTTAGGTTTTTGGCTTCTATCTCTTTATGACAAAGGGTTAGAAGACTGAAAAGCAGGTTTTGGTACCACTGACTAAGACAGTTTCCTGGTAAATTGGTGAGCATGTGCTGTGAGGCAAAACCAGGATCTTGATCAAATAGTCAAGATAAATCAGTAATTATCAAGGTCGGTCAAACATAAAGGCATTAACCATGTTCCTAAGATCACTTAGGTCTGAAAAGGAAGACACTTGGATTATATATGTTCTATGATCTGAGTGGCTGTGTTTTTCCTGAAATTCGTATATTGAAACCTAAACCCCTAAAATGGTGGTATTAGAAGGTAGGGCCTTTGGGGGTGATTAGATCATAAAGCAGAGCCTTCAAGATTAAGGTTAATGTTCTTATAGGGCAGACCCCAGAGAGCTACTTCATCTCTTTCATCATGTGAAGACAAAAGGAGAAGTTGCAGTCTATGAGGATATGGGCCTTCACCAGACACCAAACTTGCCATCACCTTGATCTGGGGCTTCCCAGTCTCCAGAACTGTGAGAAATAAATTTCTGTTGTTTATAAGCCACCCAACTTATGGTATTTTTTATAGCACCCAAATGGATTAAGACAGTGTAATTAGATTATTCTACCAAGGTTTGCCTTCATTTATTAAATTATTTGATTTTTAAAGAGAGGCATTTCTCTAAAGAAATGAGGCATTGGAGATTTTTTTCTGGTATCTTTCTATTGATAAAGCAAATCTATAGACTGAGAAAACATACACAGTAACATATATATTTTATGAGTATTCAAAGTTACCACTGCATAATAAAGGCCAGGGAAATGAAGTGTTGAATGTTCTGATACTACTAATAACCTTAGATAATTTGGCAGAGTCACTGCTGTCTATGTGGCAAAGGAAATGTCACATGTCTATCTGCCAAAGATTGGCATAAGGCTGGTACAGTATTTCAGCATAAGTGAGCAGAAGAGTGTAAAAAAATACCATTTTGATTTTTCTGATTCAACGGGAGCACATATTTATTTGGTTTTTACAAACCTGGTCGTTGCTAAGTCTCCTGCCTTCCCCCCCACCCACCTAAGAGAAACTAAAATCTATTCCTTTGCAAGGGACAGTTCCTCAGGTGGGGTGAGGAAATGTTAGAAATCAAGCAGGAAAGGAATTCTGTATTTTAAAGGTGTCCTACTTTTCTATTTTTTTCTTTATTAAAAATTCAGCTTCTTTCAAGCACAGAAAGTGAAAACATGCCACCTCACTGATGTAAGTAATGAAGTGGTCCTTAAAACAAAAGGATACATTGTGATCTGAAAATATTCCACCAAGTTATGAAAGCAAATGATTCTTTGGGAAAGAAATCAGCTAGAAATGTGAGAAAACTCTTTTCAGGGTGCAGTGGAGGCATGAAATCTGTGTTTTTGAATGGTAAAATTTGTGATATGTATGTGTGTTTCTATATCTATATCTATATCTATATCTATATCTATATCTATATCTATATCTACATCTATACCATATATGGATCTTTGCTTCTTACATTTAAAAAAGCAAAAAGAACAAAACACCACCACCAAAAAAAAAAAAAAAAAAAAAATGCTGCCCCAGATGGTGTGCCCATCCATGTGGATAAGTGTCACTGAGAAGACTGAAACACACTCTGCGCTCTGCGTCTTCCCTGCTGGACACCGAGCCCTCAAGTGACTCTCTGCTGTCCCTGGTTGTGCCTCCTGCTTGTGTCGCTGCCTGTTCTCCTCACAGTCTGCAAGCTTCATTTGCTCCAAAGACGCTGTTCCTTTTCTGCTTGCTGCAAACCGGGTTGGACGGCACGGCTGTGGCTTCTCAGCAGTTGTGCTGCACCTCCGGGTAGCTGCCCACCCTGGCCACAGTTACTCTGCCCCTTCTGTTGACCATTTGGCCACTGACACCGAGGCTGAAGTTCGTTTCTGATTAATAAGGGGTATGGCATGTTGGGATACTAATGAAGTGGCTCAGTAAGTTGCATGAGAATTTGACATATATCCAGGTGTCACTGTCACAAGCTACATTAGGGGTTGGCTTCTCCAGGGACATTAAAAAAAAATATTTTTTTAAGTCCTCGTTCCTGATCTCTCAGCCTCCATACCTCTTTCCCACCATTCCTATGTTTCTGCCAATAATTGCTAATTTTTATAAAAACCCAGCCCAAAGAATACAATACTCTGCTAAAAACAAACAAAACAAAACAAAAAACTACCAATTACTGACTGAACATGAGCTAACTAACTCCTTAAGTCTGGCATTCAAGGCTCTGTGCTTATTTGAGTCACACAACTGGTTCTAGCAGCTTTCTTTCTGTGTCAATGAGTGATTACAGTAGCAATACTATTGTGTGGTTTTATTGGACCTTATTAATTTTAAAGAGCATTCATTTTGATTGTTATAACAAGCTTATTATTCCCGTCCCTCACATGAGGAAACCAAGCTGTAAGATATGCTAGCACACATTTGGGAGCCTTGAGCAGGCCTCAGAACCCTCTTCATGAACACTTAGGAATTCTAAAGAGCATCATTTTGATATCCATTTGTAAAATGTACGGACTTTGAATAGTAACTCAGGGACCTGAATTATATTACACTAGCCCAAGATTCTCTATTCTTTTCCCACTGTTGCTAAGTAGATAGAATATTCTCAACTGACTATTCGAGCTTGTCTTACTCCCTTGGCAATGCAGACAGACTCCAGGTGTTCTCTAAGCTTTTTAGACATGTTAAGAATGTCATATCTATTATATATTTAGACATGTCATATCTATGTCATGACATAAGCATGACATGAGAATGACATGCCATTCTGTCGTAACATAAGAATGATGTAAGAATGTCCTACAGCTCCCAGCGTGAGCGACGCAGAAGACGGGTGATTTCTGCATTTCCATCTGAGGTACTGGGTTCATCTCACTAGGGAGTGCCAGACAGTGGGCGCAGGCCAGTGGGTGCGCGCACCGTGCGTGAGCCGAAGCAGGGCGAGGCATTGCCTCACCTGGGAAGCGCAAGGGGTCAGGGAGTTCCCTTTCCGAGTCAAAGAAAGGGGTGACGGACGCACCTGGAAAATCGGGTCACTCCCACCCGAATATTGCGCTTTTCAGACCGGCTTAAAAAACGGCGCACCACGAGACTATATCCCACACCTGGCTCGGAGGGTCCTACCCCACGGAGTCTCGCTGATTGCTAGCACAGCAGTCTGAGATCAAACTGCAAGGCGGCAGCGAGGCTGGGGGAGGGGCGCCCGCCATTGCCCAGGCTTGCTTAGGTAAACAAAGCAGCCAGAAAGCTCGAACTGGGTGGAGCCCACCACAGCTCAAGGAGGCCTGCCTGCCTCTGTAGGCTCCACCTCTAGGGGCAGGGCACAGACAAACAAAAAGACAGCAGTAACCTCTGCAGACTTAAATGTCCCTGTCTGACAGCTTTGAAGAGAGCAGTGGTTCTCCCAGCACGCAGCTGGAGATCTGAGAACGGGCAGACTGCCTCCTCAAGTGGGTCCCTGACCCCTGACCCCTGAGCAGCCTAACTGGGAGGCACCCCCCAGCAGGGGCACACTGACACCTCACACGGCAGGGTATTCCAACAGACCTGCAGCTGAGGGTCCTGTCTGTTAGAAGGAAAACTAACAAACAGAAAGGACATCCACACCGAAAACCCATCTGTACATCACCATCATCAAAGACCAAAAGTAGATAAAACCACAAAGATGGGGAAAAAACAGAACAGAAAAACTGGAAACTCTAAAACGCAGAGCGCCTCTCCTCCTCCAAAGGAACGCAGTTCCTCACCAGCAACGGAACAAAGCTGGATGGAGAATGATTTTGATGAGCTGAGAGAAGAAGGCTTCTAGACGATCAAATTACTCTGAGCTACGGGAGGATATTCAAACCAAAGGCAAAGAAGTTGAAAACTTTGAAAAAAATTTAGACGAATGTATAACTAGAATAACCAATACAGAGAAGTGCTTAAAGGAGCTGATGGAGCTGAAAACCAAGGCTCGAGAACTACGTGAAGAATGCAGAAGCCTCAGGAGCCAATGCAATCAACTGGAAGAAAGGGTATCAGCAATGGAAGATGAAATGAATGAAATGAAGCGAGAAGGGAAGTTTAGAGAAAAAAGAATAAAAAGAAATGAGCAAAGCCTCCAAGAAATATGGGACTATGTGAAAAGACCAAATCTACGTCTGATTGGTGTACCTGAAAGTGATGCGGAGAATGGAACCAAGTTGGAAAACACTCTGCAGGATATTATCCAGGAGAACTTCCCCAATCTAGCAAGGCAAGCCAATGTTCAGATTCAGGAAATACAGAGAACGCCACAAAGATACTCCTCGAGAAGAGCAACTCCAAGACACATAATTGTCAGATTCACCAAAGTTGCAATGAAGGAAAAAATGTTAAGGGCAGCCAGAGAGAAAGGTCGGGTTACCCTCAAAGGGAAGCCCATCAGACTAACAGCGGATCTCTCGGCAGAAACCCTACAAGCCAGAAGAGAGTGGGGGCCAATATTCAACATTCTTAAAGAAAAGAATTTTCAACCCAGAATTTCATATCCAGCCAAACTAAGCTTCATAAGTGAAGGAGAAATAAAATATTTTACAGACAAGCAAATGCTGACCGATTTTGTCACCACCAGGCCTGCCCTAAAAGAGCTCCTGAAGGAAGCACTAAACATGGAAAGGAACAACCGGTACCAGCCGCTGCAAAATCATGCCAAAATGTAAAGACCATTGAGACTAGGAAGAAACTGCATCAACTAACGAGCAAAATCACCAGCTAACATCATGATGACAGGATCAAATTCACACATAACAATATTAACTTTAAATGTAAATGGACTAAATTCTCCAATTAAAAGACACAGACTGGCAAGTTGGATAAAGAGTCAAGACCCATCAGTGTGCTGTATTCAGGAAACCCATCTCACGTGCAGTGACACACATAGGCTCAAAATAAAAGGATGGAGGAAGATCTACCAAGCAAACGGAAAACAAAAAAAGGCAGGGGTTGCAATCCTAGTCTCTGATAAAACAGACTTTAAACCAACAAAGATCAAAAGAGACAAAGAAGGCCATTACATAATGGTAAAGGGATCAATTCAACAAGAGGAGCTAACTATCCTAAATATATATGCACCCAAAACAGGAGCACCCAGATTCATAAAGCAAGTCCTGAGTGACCTACAAAGAGACTTAGACTCCCACACATTAATAATGGGAGACTTTAACACCCCACTGTCAACATTAGACAGATCAACGAGACAGAAAGTCAACAAGGATACCCAGGAATTGAACTCAGCTCTGCAGCAAGCGGACCTAATAGACATCTACAGAACTCTCCACCCCAAATCAACAGAATATACATTTTTTTCAGCACCACACCACACCTATTCCAAAATTGACCACATACTTGGAAGTAAAGCTCTCCTCAGCAAATGTAAAAGAACACAAATTATAACAAACTATCTCTCAGACCACAGTGCAATCAAACTGGAACTCAGGATTAAGAATCTCACTCAAAGCCGCTCAACTACATGGAAACTGAACAACCTGCTCCTGAATGACTACTGGGTACCTAACGAAATGAAGGCAGAAATAAAGATGTTCTTTGAAACCAACGAAAACAAAGACACAACATACCAGAATCTCTGGGACGCATTCAAAGTAGTGTGTAGAGGGAAATTTATAGCACTAAATGCCCACAAGAGAAAGCAGGAAAGATCCAAAATTGACACCCTAACATCACAATTAAAAGAACTAGAAAAGCAAGAGCAAACACATTCAAAAGCTAGCAGAAGGCAAGAAATAACTAAAATCAGAGCAGAACTGAAGGAAATAGAGACACAAAAAACCCTTCAAAAAATCAATGAATCCAGGAGCTGGTTTTTTGAAAGGATCAACAAAGTTGATAGACCGCTAGCAAGACTAATAAAGAAAAAAAGAGAGAAGAATCAAATAGACACAATAAAAAATGATAAAGGGGATATCACCACCGATCCCACAGAAATACAAACTACCATCAGAGAATACTACAAACACCTCTATGCAAATAAATTAGAAAATCTAGAAGAAATGGATACATTCCTCGACACATACACTCTCCCAAGACTAAACCAGGAAGAAGTTGAATCTCTGAATAGACCAATAACAGGAGCTGAAATTGTGGCAATAATCAATAGCTTACCAACCAAAAAGAGTCCAGGACCAGATGGATTCACAGCCGAATTCTACCAGAGGTACAAGGAGGAACTGGTACCATTCCTTCTGAAACTATTCCAATCAATAGAAAAAGAGGGAATCCTCCCTAACTCATTTTATGAGGCCAGCATCATTCTGATACCAAAGCCGGGCAGAGACACAACCAAAAAAGAGAATTTTAGACCAATATCCTTGATGAACATTGATGCAAAAATCCTCAATAAAATACTGGCAAACCGAATCCAGCAGCACATCAAAAAGCTTATCCACCATGATCAAGTGGGCTTCATCCCTGGGATGCAAGCCTGGTTCAATATACGCAAATCAATAAATGTAATCCAGCATATAAACAGAGCCAAAGACAAAAACCACATGATTATCTCAATAGATGCAGAAAAGGCCTTTGAGAAAATTCAACAACCCTTCATGCTAAAAACTCTCAATAAATTAGGTATTGATGGGACGTATTTCAAAATAATAAGAGCTATCTATGACAAACCCACAGCCAATATCATACTGAATGGGCAAAAACTGGAAGCATTCCCTTTGAAAACTGGCACAAGACAGGGATGCCCTCTCTCACCGCTCCTATTCAACATAGTGTTGGAAGTTCTGGCCAGGGCAATCAGGCAGGAGAAGGAAATAAAGGGTATTCAATTAGGAAAAGAGGAAGTCAAATTGTCCCTGTTTGCAGACGACATGATTGTTTATCTGGAAAACCCCATCGTCTCAGCCCAAAATCTCCTTAAGCTGATAAGCAACTTCAGCAAAGTCTCAGGATACAAAATCAATGTACAAAAATCACAAGCATTCCTATACACCAACAACAGACAAACAGAGAGCCAAATCATGAGTGAACTCCCATTCACAATTGCTTCAAAGAGAATAAAATACCTAGGAATCCAACTTACAAGGGATGTGAAGGACCTCTTCAAGGAGAACTACAAACCACTGCTCAAGGAAATAAAAGAGGATACAGACAAATGGAAGAACATTCCATGCTCATGGGTAGGAAGAATCAATATCGTGAAAATGGCCATACTGCCCAAGGTAATTTACAGATTCAATGCCATCCCCATCAAGCTACCAATGACTTTCTTCACAGAACTGGAAAAAACTACTTTAAAGTTCATATGGAACCAAAAAAGAGCCCGCATCGCCAAGTCAATCCTAAGTCAAAAGAACAAAGCTGGAGGCATCACACTACCTGACTTCAAACTATACTACAAGGCTACAGTAACCAAAACAGCATGGTACTGGTACCAAAACAGAGATATAGATCAATGGAACAGAACAGAGCCCTCAGAAATAACGCCACTTACCTACAACTATCTGATCTTTGACAAACCTGAGAAAAACAAGCAATGTGGAAAGGATTCCCTATTTAATAAATGGTGCTGGGAAAACTGGCTAGCCATATGTAGAAAGCTGAAACTGGATCCCTTCCTTACACCTTATACAAAAATCAATTCAAGATGGATTAAAGATTTAAACGTTAGACCTAAAACCATAAAAACCCTAGAAGAAAACCTAGGCATTACCATTCAGGACATAGGCGTGGGCAAAGACTTCATGTCCAAAACACCAAAAGCAATGGCAACAAAAGCCAAAATTGACAAATGGGATCTAATTAAACTAAAGAGCTTCTGCACAGCAAAAGAAACTACCATCAGAGTGAACAGGCAACCTACAGCATGGGAGAAAATTTTTGCAACCTACTCATCTGACAAAGGGCTAATATCCAGAATCTACAATGAACTCAAACAAATTTACAAGAAAAAAACAAACAACCCCATCAAAAAGTGGGCGAGGGACATGAACAGACACTTCTCAAAAGAAGACATTTATGCAGCCAAAAAACACATGAAAAAATGCTCATCATCACTGGCCCTCAGAGAAATGCAAATCAAAACCACTATGAGATATCATCTCACACCAGTTAGAATGGCAATCATTCAAAAGTCAGGAAGCAACAGGTGCTGGAGAGGATGTGGAGAAATAGGAACACTTTTACACTGTTGGTGGGACTGTAAACTAGTTCAACCATTGTGGAAGTCAGTGTGGCGATTCCTCAGGGATCTAGAACTAGAAATACCATTTGACCCAGCCATCCCATTACTGGGTATATACCCAAAGGACTATAAATCATGCTGCTATAAAGACACATGCACACGTATGTTTATTGCGGCATTATTCACAATAGCAAAGACTTGGAACCAACCCAAATGTCCAACAATGATAGACTGGATTAAGAAAATGTGGCACATATACACCATGGAATACTATGCAGCCATAAAAAATGATGAGTTCATGTCCTTTGTAGGGACATGGATGAAACTGGAAACCATCATTCTCAGTAAACTATCGCAAGAACAAAAAACCAAACACCGCATATTCTCACTCATAGGTGGGAATTGAACAATGAGATCACATGGACACAGGAAGGGGAATATCACACTCTGGGGACTGTGGTGGGGAGGGGGGAAGGGGGAGGGATAGCATTGGGAGATATACCTAATGCTAGATGACGAGTTAGTGGGTGCAGCGCACCAGCATGGCACATGTATACATATGTAACTAACCTGCACAATGTGCACATGTACCCTAAAACTTAAAGTATAATTAAAAAAAAAAAGAAAGAAAAAAAAAGAAATTCTAGTTACTTATAAATTTTTGGGAAAGAAGCCTGGTACTGAGGCAGGAGAATAGGGTCTGGAGGCAGAGAATCTAAGGACCTCCCAGAACTAAATCAAATGGAAACACTTCAGCTATGACAGGAAATATCCTCGCCATTTACATAGGATGTACACTGAGTAAATGATTTTGTAACCTTACTTCATCCTCTTCATTTACATAGAGCATACACCCAGTAACCAGTGGAAACCTCTAGAGGGTATTTAAACCCCAAAAAATTCTGTAACGGGGCTATGCTCAGGCCCATTTTCACCCTGTGGGTTGGGTGTACTTTCGTTTCAATACATCTCTGCTTTTGTTGCTTCATTCTTTCCTTGCTTTGTTTGTGTGTTTTGTCCAGTTCTTTGTTCAAGACACCAAGAACCTGGACACCCTTCACTGGGTACAGTACCAGATGCTGGCTTTAGCTAATAGGGAAGTCTAATTACTTCTGAATTCCTCAGACAGGGAGTTTTGCCTCTGGCTGGTCTGCTGGATCTTTGCTCTCCTCAGTTTCTTCTGAGGCCTCTCTCCTTGGCTTGCAGATGGCCACCTTCTGGCCATGTCCTCCCCTGGTCTTTTGTATGTGCCTGCATATCCTTGGTGTCTCTCTGTGTGTTCACATTTCTTCTTCTTGTGAGGACTTGAGTCAGGTTGGATGAGGGCCCCCCTTAACGACCTCATTTTTACTTAATCACCTCTTTAAAGGCCTAATCTCCGAATACATTCACATTCTGAGGTCCTGGGAGTCGGGGCTTCAGCATAGGAATTTTGAGGGGACACAATTCACCAAAAATAAAATTGTTAGCTCCCCATCCAATTGAACAGATGCTCCTCCCGGCCAAGGGGACTCCAGGGAAACCTGAAAAATGGAATTCCTGGTTGTGATAGGAAGGGAGGTCAGATATCCCATTATTCCCCCTCTCTTTTGGGGTTTAGGTACCACTGACCAACATTCAGAGATGATCAGACTGACAATGCAGACTCTTTGGCAATAAGATACCAAATTCCTTTCTGGGATAGCATCATATGACAGATAGCAGGCCCTGAAAGAAATAAAAATATTTCACTCCAAAATATATTGTATCGTCGTATTTTGAAATGGCTCTCACAGGGCCAATAGATTGAAATGACTTTGCAAAGCTGTCTTTTGTGGAGGAAATTTACATCTGTATAGAATCTCCATTAAGGCAACCAAGCTTTCCCTTTCTAGGTCTTTCCCTGGATCTAGGAGAGTTTAACTGAAAGCTTGACACCTTTAAGGTCTGAAAAGAGACACTTACCATCTATTCTCTCCACAAGCTGCTAAGTCTGAGATTTCATCTACATAATAAGAACCTTGGCCTCCACGACCTCCTTAACTTAACTCAATCATTTTTTTTACTGACTTCAAGTCTTTAGGCAAAGCTTAACTCTTTCAACCAATTGCTAATCAGAAAATCTTTAAATCTACCTATGACCTTCAAGCCACCCCTTCCCCCACTCCTTATTCCACTTCTTTAGGCTGAATATAACATGTATTGATTTATGATTTTATCTATAATTTCTGTCTCCCTAAAATGTGTAAAACCCAACTGTAACCCAACTGCCTTGCACACACTTCCTCAGGACCTCTTGAGACTGTTTCCCATTCCATGTCACTCGTATTAGCTCACAATAAACCTCTTTTAAAAAAAAAAAAAAGAATGATGTAAGAATGTCATATCTATGTCTATTTAGACATATTAAGAATGTCTTATCTATTGAGCATTGAGGCACTCAGAGGCTGAGGCATGGAGCTAATGTTTGGGCATTTGTAGCTAAAAGTAATTGTTTCAAAATAATTCCAACCAGGATGCACCATTATTATTTTATTATTACCTTGCCACAGCCATGATTGCTTACTACAGTCATAGGAGAGAGGGATCTGCTTTGATACAGATGCCAGTGTCACCTTTTCTTGAGAAGAATGCATAGCAGTGATGCTGCCTGTAATCCTAGCTACTTGGGAGGCTGAGGTGGGAGGATCCTTTGAGCTCAGGACTTCGAGTCTGCAGTGAGCTATGATCACACCACTGCCCTCCAGCCTAAGTGACACAACAAGACCCTGTCTCTTCAAACAAAACAAAACAAAAAATCCTAGAGTGTATTGCTGAGTGCATAATAAGATAATAAGTTGTCAGTAATTATTTGTGGGATGCTAAAACAAATAGAAGCATGGAAACATATTCCTTTAATGGTGATGAGCATGCATCACTGCTGTCTGGAAAGCCTTTACGATCTGCACTTTATCATCTCAGGTACAATGCTCTCAGATTTTGAGGTTTCATACATCTCTTGGTCCCACGCTGAGGTATAAGTTCAGGCATGCTCATTCTGTTAGTTTCCCTGGATTGCTGAGTGTCATGTGAACACAAAAGAATGAAATAATGTTGGGGAACAGCTGAAATGCTGCCTCTATGACTTCCAAATTTCTATCCCAGCCACGTGGCAAAGGGAATCATCTTACCAGCAATAAAGAGGGGCTGCTTTCATTGAACATCTCCTACATGGCAGTTAGAGGGTAAGCTCCTTACTTGCTTGAACTCTGATTTTCCCCTAAACCTAATTGGGTAGAAATAATTATCCACCATTATAGATAAAATATCAAAGCCCAGAGAGGTTAAGTAAATTGTTCAAGTTTGCTAAGCTAGTAAGTGGCAGCACAAAGATTCTATTCAGCAATGCCTGATGACAGTGCCTGTGAGTCCGCTAACATGCCATTCAGTTTTGTAGTGTGGGTATGGAGAGACGAAGGAGATAAATTGAGTGTCATGTGCTGTACAGAGTTTTTGTTTTTGTTTTTGTTTTTGTTTTTGAGAGGGAGTCTCACTCTGCTGCCCGGGCTGGAGTGTAGTGGCACAATCTCGGTTCACTGCAACCTCCGGCTCTCAGGTTCAAGTGATTCTCTTGCCTCAGCCTCCTGAGTAGCTGGTGTTACAGGCATCCAGCACCATGCCCGGATAATTTTTGTATTTTTAGTAGAGATGGGGTTTCACCATGTTGGGCAGGCTGGTCTCGAACTCCTGAACTCAGGTGATCCGCCCACCTCGGGCTCCCAAAATGCTGAGATTACAGGCATGAGCCACCGCGCCTGGCCTCAGAGTTGTTTTTAACTTTTCTCAACAGCTCTAAAAGATGGGTGTTACTGTTCCCATTTATAGATGAACAAACTGAGACTTAGAAATTGTGAATAAATCCTATCCAACTTTCTACACCTAAGATTTTACTTGGTGATAATTCCTAAATAGCTATAGATTACTTCAGCCATGGTATACTACATGAGTTTTCATGACTTGGTTTGTGAACATATGGATGTTCATTTTTTTAAATCCCAGACAAGAAGAATTTGGAGAGGGTGCATAGGAGAAATTATGAAATAGGGGAAAGTATGAAGTTAGAGAGTGGTGGACAAGGCCCCTTCTAAAATATTATTTTGGGACTCAAAATTTAAATGTTCATTACTTAACGTAATCAAGGAGTCCTTTATGTTTTTCAAAATTTACTTTTAATACACACTGGGTCTTTGGTATGAGAGGGAAAAACAAAACAGGACAATAAGTGCCTGCTTCATTGGAAATAGATTTCCAGCATTTAGGTTTGAATATGGAACACCTTGGTACCTGAAAGACTGTTTTCCATAGAATAGATTCTGCTCGAACCACTTCCTGAAAATGGTATCTTCTCATCTCAAAGGCTGATGGCACTGCCGTTGCCCAGCTGTTTACAGATGTTTTCACCCTGTAGGAACTTCACCCTGAGTCATTAAGTTAATAGTTTGGCTGTCGCCTTGTGATTTATCCGTGAAATTGCTCCTCTGAGTGCAGAGTATATATAAAAGGATGTTCAGCTTATAACTCATACTGTTGCATAGCAGCAATAATCATGGATAAGACAAACCCTTTAAAAATCAAAGCTGTTAGTAAAATAATAATGTTTTCTTTACTGTAGTACATACCATGTTGCAGTCTCATGGATAGTGTGGCATCAACTATTTGGTTATAATTTAGCCTTTGTAAACAGAATGTGTTTGTGAAAATCGTGAGAGATTACTTGGCGTGTTGGATTTTGCTTTCTGGCAGCTCATGATCCTTATGCTCTACATGAATTACCAGGTTAGAGGTTTAGTTTGGGCTTTAAAAAGCAGATCGCAGATCATGCCTTTTCTCTTTGCAATGACACAGGATTATAGACTGACATCTGAATGTGCCCGAATAAAAGCAACTCGGAATTTGGGAGGATGGTTGGATTATGTTAAAGCTTTCCGAATGCTGCAAGCACCTCTACAGCAGCCAAAGGATTTTCAGGGCCACAGGGACACAGTAATCAGCTCTAATTCTTTTCTCTCTGGCTTATGACCTCTGAAGTAGCTTAATAATTAAAGAGGTGCACCATCAGAAAGCTTTACAGACTTACATGGAACTGCTTGTTTTGGCCCAATCCAAATATATAACAGATTCAAGAGAAAATCAAAAGGAGCAACGATGTTAAAAGGTTTTAAGACTAGAGTGTATATGATAATATCCTGGTTGCCTATTTAGAATGCAGGAATTAGACTTTTAAGAGCTATAGATGGATCCATTAGCATGTACTTGCTGGTCAAGACTGTGGCACACCTAGCCCTTCATGGAAAGAAACTCACCCATTTTGAGCCACCCACAAATACTTTCCTTGATTTATTCAGGACTTTTGCCTACGTTTACATGTTTTTCTCTTACAGGACACACAGCATGTCCTGTGGGACTGGAGAAATATGGAGAATGCAGCACACTTGCTTCCTACTGAAGTAGGTATTTTCTTTCCAGATTTCCTTCAGTTGCAAAGTCTGATTATTTCAGTTTTTTTGGATGAAATAGAAAATGCTCACCTAAAAATATAAGTCAGATTTGTTAAAATCACTTCCAAAGGATACTGATATGTCAGGTAGCATTTGAATACATAATAATTTCTTTAAAATACATTTTCCAAATGGATTTATTATTATAGCCATATTGAAAGTAGTTTTCCCTATTGTGGAGAAAGATACAATAGTCTAGCTTAGCCCAATTCTATTAACAGGTGACTCTTTTAACCAACTCCTCTTGTTTTGATTGCATGCTTATGTGTGCTAAGCTGCCTTTCTTAGATGGCCTCCAAATTATTCCCATGTCTTGGCATTCATGCTCTGTGTAATCTCCTCCCCTCGAGTGTAGACTGGACCTAATAACAATTTGTAATTTGTTAAAAGGCTGGCTTTTAACAAATAGAATATAGCAAAAGTGATGGGATGAACACTTCTGAGATTAGGTTATGAAAGACTGTGACTTCTGTCTATCTTGTACTCTCTGACTATCTCACTCTGATGAAGCCAGCTCCTATGTTGTGAGTTGCACTGTGGAGTTGTCCATGTGGCCAGGATGTGATGGTGAGCAGCCTTTGGTCAACAGCCAAGAAGTCACTGAGGCTCGTAGTTAAACAAGCTTCAAGGAATTGGATCTTGCCAACAACTACTGAGTGGGCTTGGACGTGTATCCTGCCCCAGTTGAATCTTGAGATGACATGGCCCTGACCGATAGTTTGTAGTCTTGTGAGAGACTCTTTTGAGCTGGAAAACCTAGTTAAACCACACCTAGAACTGTAAGTCATAGAAGCTATATAGATGTGTGCTGTTTTAAGTGGCTAAATTTTGGGGTAATTTGGCATACAGCAACAAATAGCTAATACACCAAGCCATAAACCAATCCTTCCCCCTCATTCCTCCTTTTCTTCCTTCCTTCCACCTCTTGGTCTTTCAAATGTAGATTAGGCATCTTCTGTGAGCTAGGTACTATGGTTAGGCGTTGTGAATGCAGTACTGGGCATGGAAGACTGGCTAGGAAATGTAGTGATGACTGTATTCGCTGGGCTTACATGCTCACGGTGGGCACAAACATTGAACAAATGAGTGACATAAAATAAATATAAAGAGTACTTTGGAAACATGACAGTGGGTCTTGAGCTATTTCTGGGAGAGATTGGTTATCAGTGAAAGCCTTCCCAAACTATGAAGTGTGAGTAGAATTATTTTAATTTGGTTTCCTATTAAGTATGTCAGCTGGGAGAGAATTCTCTCCCTAGAAGGTATCCTGCCATCTAGACAGCTATGTTTCTTACTATAATGTGATACATAGCATTTGAGAATATCCCTAAAAAAGACAAATACATAGGCCATCTGCTGACGCTCAAAAGCTTTTCTTTGTTAAGTAAATGATTCTGGAGTATGTGTCATTTTACCTATCTTGTACTAAATTTGTGTTGAGTGCCGATTTCTCTGTGCTGTTCCTCCCAACCCCCACCCGTGGATGCCATGTCTCTGTAATGCAGGAAGACATTTCTATGATTATTTGTTAAATTACACATGGCTAGGAACCTGAGAGTGTCACAAGAGCAAACATGATTGTTGATTATCCCTGCCTCTCCCCACCCTATTTTTAAGGGGAAAAAATAAACTGTCAGAGGTCAACTATGTAGTAATTGTGAAGGCCACTCCCATCAAAGCATGTAGTTGAGTTATATGAAGATGGCAGTATGTGTGTATTTATTTTCCTGGCATCAAACTCAATCTTTACTGTGCTCTGACCACAATCCTTATTATCTCTCCCAAGAGTCTGAGGTCCTGGAGTTCTACAAAAGCATCAGTGTGAAATAGCACCAAGAGTTAACTTAAACTTGAAATCCCTGAAAAAAGTCGTGGTAAAAAAGCTTAGAGCCATGGTACTGGATGGATGCATCCAATGATCACATAGTGAAAGGTGATAAAATGTCACTGAAAAGGGTGATTGAAAAATGAAAAAGGTGAAAGTTTACTCAACTGGGGGACAGAGAACTTTTTTTAATCGAGAAAAAGGACATAAAGTGGTTGGCAATGTAGAAATTATTCCTGAGAGCAAAGGCTGCGAAATTTCCTAGAGTTAGATATAATAAAAAAGTTGCGGTGCTGCCTCAAAGCAATGTGGGAAGCAAGTGTGCAGTAGACACTACAGCTGGTCCTTAGCAGTCACCTCTAGGTCCTGGCTATGAAAATAAGAAAAAACATAAAAAATAGAGGACCCTATAATTTCAGATTAGGATAGTCTCATTGGCAGAAGTGTATGCAAAGCTGATGTTTCTGAGAGTAGACAAAAAGGATGCAGAGCAAGAGAGGAAGAACAAAAATCAGGAAGCTATAGGTGCCAACACAGGCAGTCTTTTTCTCTATTTCTGCCTAGAAGCTGATAAGATCTCTACTTAATGCTGGCAGGTTTATAGAAGCCTTGAAATATGAATATAATTATCCGATAACCAACAACATGAAGATAATAAAAATGATGATGTTTTTAGCATACAGAAAATTCTAAACTTGTCTAATAAGCTTCTTGGTATAATTCATTATATTTGCTTATGGAACTCAGGAAAGAGTAAACAAAAAGTTATGACTATAGGAGGAGGTACTAGATGAAGAAAGCGTACAAAGAAGTTCCATAATGCAGCATGGTTTCATGATTACTGTGTAATTGTGGTCACAGTGGTAGATGTATTGTTGGGAATCTTCTCGTTGCAAATAACAGAAGACATAACTCAAACTGCTAAGGTAACAAAGGTTGTGTGACTCTAAGGAAAATATACTGAATAGATAGCTGGGTTCTATCAATGCAGGATGGCTGTCAATTCTTCTGGAGGCTCTAAGTGTTCACACTTAAAGAGTATGTCAATGGAAGAGCAAGGGATCTTCTTTTTAGTGGTCTCCATCTAATTATCTCCTTACTTATTATTGCTCTGCATTGGGTACCAGTCCCATGTCTAACTCAATCACTATGGACATTGGAGTAGGCTCTCTTGTTTAGCTGAAGCCATCCAAGGTCCATTGCCAAAGCAGAGAGAGATCTGTTTCCTCTTGAAGCACATTGACTGAATGAGGAAGCATCTTATATTTGAAAAAAAAAGAAACTCAGGGTGCTATTATTAAACAGAAAAGAAACAGATACAGGGCATCAAAACTCAGCAAAATCATCTGCAATGGGCAATAAGCTCTTTCACATTGGGATAGAAGGTGTCTGCAGTTTTTTCAACTTCTTATAGTAGGTGCAAGTAGAATGAAAGGCATGGCCTCTTAGTTTAGTTTAATAAAGGAAGTAATTGCTTCTCCTGTGGAATAGTCAAAAAGTTTAGTACATGAAGGTGAGGAGGCAGCCTGGGGGCGTTTGTACTGGTATTTAGGAAGGCTCTGATTCCCAAAGAAGGGGAACCACAAATTTTACATGTGACTCAAGACTGTTAGTTCTTTGGGCCTCTTGTGTCAGGTGGCTTCTGACTTTAAACATTTGGCCTTCCTCTAAGATGGGTGGCTGCACATAGCATAGGTGTGGATTATCTGTTAGAAGCCTCTAAATATGCAAAAATTTAAAAAATTTTGCATTTTTACAGCTAATGAATAACCCAGTGGCGCATAAAAGGAACCATAGCATAGGCTATTATTTTTTCTATAATGATTGAGACAGGGGCATAATTAATCAACAGTCATACAAATGCCAAAAACTGGTAAAATTGTTTAAATAGGAGGAAATAAATCCTCCACATCAACCCACAGGTGACCTTCTACAGAGAAAATGGGTTTTATGCCATAAATAAACATAAGTATAATGAACAGGAAGTGGCTCATTGTTAAAAAAAGAGAGATCATCTGATTATCTCTTGCTGATTATATAAATGCCAGAGAGTAATTTTAAGTATTCTAAAGATAACTAGAATAATTTACAAATGCCTTTATACAGAGTAGCAAAGGAGCAGTGTGTACATTCAAAAAGCATGGTGACCTTGCCAAAAGACTTTCATAAATTAACTTGAGAGAAAGAGCACAGATTCTGTTATACCATATGGTCATTGGCCAACATGAAGTGTAGCTAATTCTTGATTTTTGAGTAAAAAGATAAAGAATCCTTTATGGGGAACAGATGCAATTAAAATAGAAAAATCTCATTAGAGTGTTAAAACCAGTCTTAGGTCCTCCACCTTGAGTTCAGACTCTGGAGTTGTGTATTTCTGAGATCAGTCTCAGTTCCAGGACTTCAATATCTTGCGGTTTTGGCAAGTCACTGCATATCTCTAAGCCTTGGTTTATGCATCTATAAAATGGGAAGTAATAGCAACTACCTGACAGACTTGGGGGAGTTAAATAGGAGAATATATGTAAAGCACTGAGTATAATGCCTGTCACATGATAAGTGCTCAAAACCTGTTATCTCTTAAAGAAAGTATTTTCTCCTTTCTAGCTTGTAGGCAAGAAATTGCAGGGGGAATGTCATACTTCAGGGATCAATGTCATAGGTTACCCAGCTTCTCATGACTCATCTTCACTTACTCAGTGAACAGAAATACATATCATCACAGGTGTATTTGACCTGGTTTTGCTCATCAGGATTCCTCAGTGCCCCCAAAGAACCTGACCCATAGTAGATACCTAATGAATATTTGTTGTCTAATCAACTGACTGATGGGTTGTCTGGGAACTGGGCAGCTGCTTGGTCCTGCTGGGTGGTATCAATGACACAGCCGGTCCCCACTCTGGCTGACGAGGGAAATGTGCTGTTTTAACTTGTACATTTTTCTTTATTCTGCCCAGAGTTTTGACCAGACCTGGGTGTTCCTCTCAGTCTTCTCGCTTGAACCAATCCCATCTGTCTCCCTTCCTTACCCATTAACAAACTTGCTTATTATCCTCAACGTGATGTTCCAAATATGGTCTTAGCAAAATTGAGATCAAATATCCTTCTTCAACTATTGCTGGAAAATATTTTGATGGCTACAGAAAAGAATTCCTGACTTTTCATTGCTTTTCCATCTTTCAAACCAGAGATCTCTGCTTGCAGGTGACATTTAACAATTTTCTTTCTTTTCCCAGTTTCTGTAGCAAAAGAAAGAAGCTGCCATTTCTGAGTACTGAAAATGAGGCAGTGCTGTGCTAGGTGCTTTTACATAAATTACACAATTTAGGACTTTTCATAACCTGGGGGATGTAGCAAGTATTAATATTTTTATTTTATAACTCAGAAAACTGTGGCTCAGAGAACCTGAATAAATTGCTCTAGGTCGCAAAATAGCAAGAGCCCAAACTAGGATTCAAACAGAGTTCTACAAGGTCCCAAAGTCATGCTATTTCTACCTGATTCCCTGCCTCTTCTATATTATATGCTTTTGATTATTTTCATCACATACTCTAGTTATCTTAAAGCACAGGTCAAATGGTGCACATTCTTTTATGCCAATGTTTCTAACTTTGTTAAAAATATTTCCCTTTTTTTGAGTGCAGAGATTTAACCTGTATTCTAGAGGTAAAATAAATCTCACAAGACCTTAGGGAGAAATTGTGGCATGAGTGTAAAAGCATGGAATTTGGAATCAGGCAGATGTGATTATGAGCATCTCTGGAAAAGATTTATAGTCATCTTTCCTACCCTTTGTTTATCTGTAAAATGGGGATATTAATACCTAACCAAGAAGGGCTTTTGAGGATGATATGAGTGATACATATAAAGCGTTCAGTGTGAGTCCTCAAACTGTGTGCTCCCTTCAAGAGCCATGGCTCTAATCCAAGTAGCATATGGCAGGTTGAGGCATTTTTCAACTTCACATGATCCTCATGTCTCAACTCAAAGAAAAAAGGAAGTAGGCATGGTAGGGCATGAAGAGAGGAGAAAAAAAATATTCATTCCCAAGTTTGGGTTCTGGTGCCTACATTTTTTAGTAGCTTCTTCTGGATTGCAGATGTCTTCAAAAACTTGAACTTTGTAGTTGCAAATCCACTGAGATTTAATACAAAAGTGGAAACAAATGTCTATAAACATTCCAGCCACCTATGAGATCAACTAGTTTACCCAATTCTAGTTTTCTTCATCTGCCAGCTCACTTCATACTGAATGTAAGCTATAAAAATTGTATAGAAATCGTCTTATGTGTTTGACCTTTAACATCACAAATGCCAGTAAAAAAATTCTCCTTTTTTCCATTCCATAAAAAACAGCAAAATGATTCTAGACCTCTCATTAAGAACCTTGAGAACTGATTTTGAACAAAGATAAAGAAAACAGTCTTCTTTATTTAGCATTTGTCTATAGCAAGATGTGAGAGAGAGAAGAGCGAACACATACATTCTTGTTTTTAACAGTTTCTCTGCTTGTCACATGAGTTCCTTTCTCTCAGCCGTGTATAGGTTACAAAGTTGGAGGCAAAATGGGTAAACAACAAACATATTTTTACTACAAAAAATGCTCTTTCTCCTATCTAACTTAGGAAAAAGATAAAACTCTTAGCAGGTGATACTCACAGAGACTCAATAACTGTAGTTTGAGGTTTTAAGAAGGAGCTTACACTTTTTGTACAGATAAATCTGATTTTCTGGAATGTTCCTCTTTCTCAGCCACACATCCTGGCTATGAAAACTCCTACTCAGATTTTAAAATACGGCTGAAGTGTCACCTCCTCTTCCCTGGACCATGCCCCAGATCAACTTCCAGGAGAGAAAGTTGGGTCCACACCCTCCCACAGCACCGTGTGTGCCTCTGATGCAGCTCCTGTCACACTCTCTGCCAGAGGTTTGTTTATGTGAGTGTCACTACCATGGTATGATGAGCCCTTTGAAAGCAGGCATTCTTATTCAGTCCTGTGTTCCCAGCCAGTAGCCCAAGGATTGGGATATAGTGGTTTAATATATTTCACTGACCAAGGAATTGAAATGTATTTGTTGTTTTAGGAATTGGGCATTTCAGTTATTTGCTTGTGATTCGGCTATTTGAGCAGGGCTTGATGGGGAAGCCCTTCCATTCTATGTGATTTGGCTGGGGCAGCTCTGATGGGGCTGGAAGATCCAACGTGGCCTCAGCTGGTATCGACAAAAAGTCTGGGGTTTAGGTGGTCCTCTTACCCTCAAATCCTCAGGGGCCTCTCTGCATGTAGTCTTTTTTGCTAGTAAAATGACTGACTTCTTATGAGGTAACTCAGGATCCAAGAGGGTGAAAGTGAACACTGATAGGCCTCTTAAAGCAAGAACTGCCACTTTTCTCCCATTCTGTTGTTCAGACAAGTCACACATGGTTAATCCAGATTCACAGGGAGGGGGAAATGGACTGGACAGCAATGGAAGCAGTTGTTGGTGGCCATCTTCGCAGACATTCTATGCTTGCTACCTCAGATCTAAGAGCTTTGCTGAGGACGAGGGCCTACTCTCTTGCCCTAAATTATTTTCCATATATAAAATCTTCATGTAGAAGATTTTAGAAATATTATTTTTCATTAGTTATTTTGAGTGTGTGTATGTATTTGTGTGTGTCAGGGGGTATTATTGTGGTTATTTGACTTTTTTCTGAAAATCTCTTGTGACAACATTTCTAGGTTAATTGCTTTTGAAAAGAAGAAATAATAACTGCCTTTTATGATGATTTCTTTACATATGTATCCTTGGGCTTTTGAGAACAGTCAAGTTGTGAGAAGTCATATGAAATAAAGTACTCTTTAAATTGGGATTCAAAGAGAAGGTTCTTTTTAATAGTAGATAAAGGGGAGCATCTGTGGTATTAATTATAGGTATTCTCCCCTATATTTTATTTTTGCCATTATATGCAATGATTTCCCCCCACCAAAGTAATCATTATATCCTTTTCTTTTAAAGAAAAGCTGTTTTGTAATTTCTTATTTTTTTAAATGAAATAGTACATAACATTAAGATAAGAGAAAACAATTACATAATTACTGCACTGTCTACTTAAGCTATTTGTTCTCCAAAGCCTTTTAATAACATAATTTCTTTAAAAGTAGAGGAGGCTACAGGATTCATAGAATGTTAGAGTTGGAGAAAGAGGTCCCTATCATCATCTTGTCCAACACCTTCGTTCTGTAGACAAGAGATGGCTCTGGAAGTTACATAATGCAATATATTAAAAGTCAGAAAAAACTATTACTTGGAGAAGGTGTTAAGCTGAAAAGTCACAGAAATCCATCTTTGAAATGTTATTTAAGTCCATATATTACCAGTACTTCTGGAAAAAAATTTGAAGGAGGTATATATTAAGGCAATTAAATACGCAGTGGCTAACTAAATACCTTTAGCAAGAGAGTCTAAAGTTCTGGCTGCCTTTAGTTCTAAATAATAGCTACATAAGGAGTCATTGTTTCAGGTACAAATTATGTTTGGAAACGTTCCCAATTTGTAAAAGTCATTCCATAGTTTAAACTCAGAATACCATTTATTGACTTCAGATATGCTGCTCACATAGATAGCAACATGTATGCATGTGTAACTGGCCAATTATTAGCTCCATGCAGACTTTACTTAGTCCTTCATTCATTCACTTGACAAATGCTGTTAAGCCCCATTGATGTTATCAGGTAACATTTAGCAGTGAACAACATAGACACTCCCTTTGCTTGTAATGAGAATTTATATTCTAATGAAAGGCTTAGTATTTTCTTACTTTGTAATAAAACTAGAGTGAATGCTTAACTAAATATTTAATAGTGTACACACCTCTGAGTGTAGATGCTGTGGAATGGGAAAATACCTCTTAGGCACTATGATTTTGTCTTATTCTTTTCTTGTCAAATTGTAGCACTTCCCACTTACTAGGACACATTTTTTTTTTAAACTAAATTAACACCATAACAATTTTTGTTGGACTAATTATAAACATTGTTATTATCATCATTCCAGCTGAATTAACCCTTATATGAGGATGGTATAGAGAATATTAGCATAATACCTAAAAGCTAACTTGCCAATTCGTCATGAGCATCCCTTCATTCTTTTAAATAATTGGTTCATTCTTCAGGGTTCTCTTATCATTTTACATGTACTTTTAATGCAACATTAATTAATTCAGTGATACAGCTTGTTGTCTGTGTATCTGTATCCATTACTAGGTAGTGAATTCCCTGAAAGTAGGACTATGCCTTATTCATTCCTTCTTCTCCATAGCACCAGCTTAATTCATTCAGCAAAAGTTTATGCAATTAATATTTTCTTTAGAATTTTATTTCATCAAATGCCTTGTGAGACAGGTAGTGTACATGTTATTTGTATTTTATAGACAAGAACTTGAAGTCACTAGAGATTATTATACACTCACAGCCATAGTGGTTATTATCAGGATTGGACAAAGAACTTGAATTTGCATTCCATGACTCCAAGTCCAGTGGTCTTTCTTCTGAAACTACATTACCTCTGTGCGTATATTTACATTTTTTATTGTCATAGGCTCATGGGTGTGTTCATCACCACTCTCCTTACATATTTCCATTTCTCTTTGCTTCTATCTCTCCTACTTGCTTAACCCTGAATTGACCTTTTAACCTTTATCCCGATTCAATAGCCATAGCAGAAGGGAGGCCAGAACAATTAAATGATTATATTACTCTTCACTAAGAAATTAGTCACCACTTTGTCTTTGGCTTGTATACTTTTGATAAGTTTTAAGTTTAATAGAGACTTATCTAAAAGAGTTCCAGGGTTAAGAGTAGTTATAGGGAGATTAATCAGCAGACAATTATAAGCTAGTAACAAATAAACACATACAAGTTGTGATGTGCTAGATTGAGTTACATTTAAAAAGTATAGAAAGAAAATAGAGAAGGAAGGGATTGAGAAAAAACAGAGCAGGGTGAATTAATGAGATTTTAGCTTTCATGAACTAAGATCAAAAGTGTGGTCCACTGGAGGTTCTGGTTATCAAAGCAGGGTGGTATCCAAATACTTGACTTACTGGCTCAGAAACTCTTAGGGTGGGGCCCAGGAATCTTCATTATAACAGTGCCTTCAGGTGATTCTTATATACAGTATACTATAGCAAGAGATTAATAGACAAAAGCAATGTTTTTAAATTAAATATAAATAAATTGCATATAAAGCACCTGGAGACCTTGCTAACATACAGATTCTGATTCAGTAGGCCTGAAGTGGGGCCTGAGAGCATGTTTCTAACAAGTTCCCAAATAATGCCAATGCTGCTGGTCTGTGAACCACACTTTTGAGAGTAGCAAGTCACTAGATACTGAGGTAGCTGCTGTGATCTGTGTGCTATGGAAGGTGAGATGGAAAAAGTGGATTTTGAGAAGCTTCACTGATTTATGACAGAATTCTTCTTTGTCAGCTCATCAGGAAACTTTGCAAGATACTTCAAATTGCTTTTCAATGTTTTTGCGGGTGGGACTCTAGTTTTGACTAGCCAAGAGGCAGCTTGATTTTATGCAGTCTCAGTAGTAAAATTCTGAGTGGGAGACCAAGAAATACTCCACCAACATATTTATGATGGAGCCTCCTGCCCTGCCATTTCTAGTTTCAAACAGTTCAGAAAAAAATGCAAATTTCTTTTCTAGTTTCAAATAGTTTGGAAAAAATGTAAATTCTTTGTGTAGCACATCATCTGGGCTAGTTTCTTAATGCTCATCTGTTTCATTCCTGCCAATTAAGAGCAACAGCTGTCTTGCAGGGATGGTGGTCGTTAGGAAGTGACACAGCTGTGGGATTTAGATGAGATAACGGTTGTACAGCCAAGATAAGGCATCATTGGAATGCAAACTGCCATAAGCCTAATTTATAGCACACATCCAAGGGGAAGAAACTTAAACCAAAATCAACTAAAATAACAACTCACCCAATAGGGAAAACAAAACAAAATATCAACCAGAGATGTTTAGCCCCAAAGTCAAGTTTTCTCAGACTATTTTAAAAACAAGATTTGGACTAAAAATTGACTTAGAGGGATTCCAATTACCTCAGTTGTCTACAATGCCCAGACTTATGAATTTGTATCTAAGAACTAAATAGTTCTGCAAACTCAGTCCCCTTGTGGCTCAATACTATTTGAGATGTCCAAATCTCTAGGCCTTATTCTGTTACAGAGGGTAGACTTGCTGAAAACAAAAACAATGGTCAGTGACAAGTATTTGGAAAGTGGTATTATCATAGTAAAAATGTCATTTTACCAATATAACAACCCAACAACCCAATGGACTCTGCATAAATAATTATTTTAGAGCATTATATACTTACATGTTTCAAAAAGAATGTTATAGTCATAATGTAATTAATCATTACAAATAAATTCTACCACCTAAAGCTTCTTGTATACATTCCATGATTTTTAAGACTTCTACATTTTTCTCAATGCTATTTCTCTTGGAATACATATTATTCTCATCCCTGGACACCTAAATCCTACTCATCTTTCATAAACCATGTGAAATACAAATTATCTGTGAAGCTTTTTGGGATCCTCTCAACTGAAATCAATAGATTCTTACCTTGAGCTCCCATCACAATTTAGCTGTATATTTCTTATGCGACCTAAATATTTTTCCTTGGAATTACAGCCACATAATGACATGCTTTATTTTCTTTACTAATCCTCAAATCCATTGAAATCAAGATTCATGTCTGACTACTCACCTTGGTATTCTTATAACCTATTTCGTTCTATTCAGTAAGTTCTGAATTTAAAAAAAGTTGGTTGAACAAATTCCCTTGGAAGTTCTAAGAGGAGACCACCCACTTATTATTTCAATTTTGATTTTTAAAAAAGGGACTGGACTTTAAGAAAGATACGTAAGACAGATCATAGAGGCTGGGAAATCTTACTGTCAGGAAGATGAGATATATTATTAATCCTGAAATATTCTAGTATATTTCCTTAGCAGGAATGGAAGTCATCTTGCTCAAATTCATTTGCAGTCATTCTCTACATTTAACATGGGCATAATATACAATATACGATATGCTAAAGGACATAAGAGATTGCTATATAATTTAAGAGGGGAAGAAAGAAAAGAATACTTTCAGTAGTGATGACTAAAAAAAGGTTTCATTATTTATTTAATCAGTACCTGTATTTCAGGTCCTTGACCTCATGGAGTTTATGGTCTGATTGAAGAGATATGTATTAATCAATACAATCATACAAATAACTGTAAAAATCAGATCTAAGAGTTAGTAAGATAATTGATACATAGTATAGTGTTTGATATATTACCTAACACTTACTAAACAATTGTTTAATAATCAGCTATTCTAATAATTAGCTTTTAATCTGTAAGATATGGGGTGCTACCAAAAGTGAGCAAGAAAATGAAAATGACCAGAGATATGTTTTCTGATGCTTAGTCCAAGATTAATTTGTCAGAGGAGCTGAAGTGGAAAGTGACAAGAATTGGGTGATCTATTGTCTCTCAAATCCATATTATGTGTATCATAATTTAGGGCATCTTCAGTGAGAAGATAGAGATGGAAACATACATTAGAAATGTTATGGAGGTAGAATTGTTGTAGAATAACTAATTTGAAGGAAGTGAAAAGATCACAGAGACTTCTAGCATGGGAGACCTTGGAGAAGGTGATGATATTGAAACAATCTCGGGACACAGCGTTAAGAGCAGGTTCATGAGGGGAATAAGGAATTATCTTTGAACTCATTGAGGTTGAGATGTTGAGATTCCCAGGTGGAGAGTCTCAAAGAGTGATTAGAGCTGGAGATTTATATTTGCGAGTCACCTGCACAGATTTATAGTTAAAACTGTTGGGATATATAAAATTAGCTTTGACAGACCATAGAAGAAGGACAAAGACTGAGTCTTGGAAATTCCCAAAATTTGGGGTTGGAAGGGAAAAATAGGAACTGAGAAGGAGAAGGGAAAGCAGAAAGTTCCTGGTGTTGTGGAGCCACAGAAGGACAGGAATTCTAGGGGATAGCAATTTCAAATCCTGGGACTGCCTGAGCAGCAGCTAAGGTCTGTTGGATTTGGCCATAAGGCATCATTGCTAATCATCACAAGGGAAATTTTAGAAAAGGTGTATGGGATACCAAATTATAATACTGAAGAATATTCAGGAACTGAAGGCAGTGAGTATGGACTGCTCTGAAGAGAATTCAGGAGAATTAAAGAAACTTAAGAGCAAAGTAATTAAATAATTTAGGCTGACAAGCTGCAAGTGTGAAGAAAAGTTTTCTTAGAATGTAGGAGATCTAAAGTTGGGCATGTATTTGAGATATGAAGGTATTTTACATGCTTTAGTTATATTATTTGGCTAGATTAAATATTCTGAAATGGTGAATTCGTGCAGTGAAATTGGAGCAGATGCACCAAAAACTGTATTAGACTTTGTGCTGTTCTGATTTGTTCTAGAAAGATAACATACCTGCATATCTGTTATTCAGACTGACTGTGGAATGGCAGACTAGGCCCTCTAGTTGCAGTCCATTCTACCTGCTAGATATGGTAAACCCTGACCAGACAGAAAACACTCATTCTGTGATCCTGCTAGTGGTACTGAAAAGGATAACAAAGAATTTATAACATTGCATTGTTATTCTAGGTTGGCAGTCTGATCATATCACTATAAATGGGCCCACAGTGATGTACATTTCCAAATTTGGTTTAATGACTTGAGAATTTTTCTATCTATGGTTGGAGCTGGAGGCAATATTCTCCAAGGCTGGTAGAATGTGTATTATATATGAATGAATGCATGTGTGTAGTTATATGTGTATACATATACATATAATTACTACTAGTACCAAGTGATTACTAGGTTGCAGGCATCATGAAAGTTAGATTAAAAATATCATCTGTAATTATGATCACAGCCTTACAAAGTAGAAAATATTATCCTGTTTTTATAAGTGAAGAAACTGGAATTGTAGATTTATATTATCCAAGGTCACACAGCTATGAGGGATTGCAGATGGGCTCTAAACCCAGCTCTGCCTTGCACTTTCTTTCTCCTTTTGGAATATATAAACAGAGGACAAACATAGCAGTGGTGTATCTTTTATAAGGAATAAGAGGAAGCTACTGCTAGAAATTGTGTTCTGAATTGCATTGAATTCATGAAGTGACCTAGTTTTTCTTCACCTCTTATGGGACTTTTTGCAGAAAGTTGAAGTTGGACCTAGTTTTCCTTCACCTTTTATGGGACTTGTTGCAGAAAGTTGGAGTTGGAAGAGAACTAAAGGAACTTTATTTCTGGAAACTGAGGCTAGAAATCTGCTCAGCATCTCCTAGATTGTTCGCTGCTGAGCCACAATCACAACTAAAGCTTTTGTGTCTAAGCCTTCAGTCTATCCTAGGCCTACATTAAAAAGTGTGAAGAAAAGAGAGTCTATGGATTTCTCAGTGATTTGCTTTCATCATTTAAAAGGCTTCTTAGAATTCTGGGCAGAATCTTCTTGTAAACCTTGGGTGCCTTGAACTCATGTGGATTTTGTTATGCTAAAAAGTTTTCTCAGTAGAGTTCTGCCCATTATGTTTTTGACTGATATTTCATTTTTATTTTACAAGCTGAAAGATACAAGGGCTCTAAGGTGTACAGTGTAAAAGCAGTTGTTAAAATAAAGAATGATGGCATGTCAAAATGATTTATATGGGCAATTTAATTGGAAATATTGCCATTAACATGAAACATTCCACTTGATATGGGCTTTATGTTCCTATTAAATATGAGAGAGTAAATCTCTATACATTACATCAGAATCATGCAAAAGATGATCAAGTATTTTTTCTACACAATAATATTTTATTAAAGTAGCACTAGTGGTGATAATCCTTAGGGTAGCTTATGTTTATCCAGAATAAAGTCACAAAGCCCTTCAAAGAAGTTTCAGCTTCTTCCAAACACTGTCACTGGTCTGCTATATAAAGCACTCTTGCTCCTTCCACTGAGGCTAACCTTTAGAAATAGATGCTGCAGAGATAAAATACCACCTGGGATATTTCTCCCTTTAGGCAGGACAGTAATTATAAAAGGCTTGGTACTTTTGTAAGTTTATTTTAAACATTCCTTAAAAAAGTAGGGTTTGTAATTTTCCTTCAGATTACAAGCTGACATTTTGAAAAAGAAAAAAAAAAAGTTGCGGGGAATGCAGCACTTCTGTGTGGTGGCAGCTGATAATTACCATAGTGTGAGTGGGGCTCGATATAACCCAGGCATTTAAGAAACATGGCTGATTACAGTGCGTTAAGAGTAACTCAATTCGGGAATTTTGCTTTGTTAGGCAAATTGAACTGTCTTGCTTCACCAGTCTCATCTCACTTCCTTCTTTTGCTTCCAACGAAGAGCCACCTTTATGTTTTCAACTGCAAGGCTGTTCTCAGGAAGAGCTATGTGTAAAACTTAAAAATAAAATGCAGACAATCTAAAGGGAAAAAGCATGAAACTGATTGTTACCATGAGTATGCCTTTGGAAAATTTCACTCTGCAATAGCATTTTGCATCATTTAAGATGTTTACATGGGTTTTTTTTGTTTGCTTGTTTGTTTCAGATAAAGTAAAAGAATCATTTTGTGGCTAATGTCAAAATTTAAAAAAATCACACTGGCTGGGCTTATATATGTGCACACCTAGGAAACTCAGAGAGAAGAGTTAATCCTAACTTGTAGGAGAAGAAGTGAGAGAAAGATGGTTTCACATGAAAAGAAACTAGAAACATGCTAAGGAATATTTTTCTATTACAGTTATTAAACATACACAATTCACTTTTAAAATAATTATACAGATTAGCAGCCCAGATCTGAATGCAAACATAAAAATAAATGTGTGTATTATACGTGTGTGTGAGAGAGAGAACATTACACAGAGATGAGTATATGAATAACCTAGATATTTCTGAGCACCTGTGGTTTGAAAATTGGTTGAAGATGCACATTCACAGGAATGCAGATTGTAGTAACTGCTCTTTCAACAAAAAACCGTTTCTCAAGCATGGTATTTTATATAATATGTGAGCTATTATTTGTTTCAAGTAAATACCCAGTTTTAAGCATTCAGCCCAAGAAATGTCCCAAACCTCTCTTTCTGAAAATGGTTGAAAATACTTACAATCAGGAACAGATTCAGGTTTTGTGGAGCCAAAGCCCTCTTAAAGGAAAATAACACAAAACTGTTAAGATTAGATCAACTGCCCTGGAATGAGCCTTGAGGGGTGTGGAAGCTGAACTTCATTTGCTTTGTGGTAAGTGCACCTCTACTTGGGAAATATTCTAGCTTCTACAAGACCAAGATGAAAACCTACCCACATTTGGTGATCCAGTGTTCCTCCAGGGATCACCATGATATTTTAAAGCTGAGATGGCTTTGCCTTTATTGGTCACTTTCCTCCAACACCAATCATTCATCCTACTGTCTACCTTAATGATTTTCTATCCTCTCTTCTACCTAACTCATACAGATATGACTGTACTTTGTACCTCTGTCACTTCTTCAAGCCTGCATCTCCAATAAATACTTTACATTGTCTTGGGCTAATGTAGCATTAAATTAGTGTTGTGGACTGAAATATGCCCCCCACAAATTCATATAGTGGAGCCCTAAAACCCAGTACCTCAGAATGTGACTGTGTTTAGAGATAAAGCCTTTAAAGAGGTAAATAAATTAAAATGAGACCACCAGGGTAGGCCCTAAGTCAATCAGACTGGTGTCCTTACAAGAAAAGAAAATTTGGATATGCAGAAGAGATCCATGTACACCAAAGGGCCATATGGAGAGGCAACAAGAAGGCATCTATCTGCAAGCCAAGAACAGAGGAAACCAACCCTGTTAGCATCTTGATATTAGACTTCTAGTCTAAAGAACTGTGAGAAAATACATTTCTGTTGTTTAAGCCACCAAGCCTGTGGTATTTTTATTGTGGCGGCCCTAGCAAACTAATACAGTTACCTAGAATTTATTAAGTAAACTGTCATTAACCAACATCTTCTTCACATCAATATGCTTAATAACAGAGCAGAAACTAACCAAGTGCCCACAAACACATCATATATACTAGTTGAAAGAAGGAACAAATTCTTGCATGCATGCATATGTGGAATTAGAGTAGGGTTTAACAATAATTTGTGAATAAAATACACTCTTCCTTTTATTCTTCCCTTGGACAATGTTAACTATGAGGAGAAACTGTAGTGATGAGATAAAAGTCATATTTCACCATATCTTACTGATGATCAAATACATACATTTATTGAGTCCTTATACTGTGAAAATTTAAAGAAATAAGAAGTGCCCAAAGTTCCCTAAATGTATCAGGGCATGGAACTCATGGAAGACATACTTTTCCTGCTGAAAGTATTATCTACAAGGCGCAAAATATACTTTTTACGTGGTGTTGTACAGTGGGCTGGCTGTTTACCCCAGGCATCATATGTTGCTGTCTGAAAATGGGAGTATCCTTGGGTGTAAGAACCTATATGGTCAGGTTTTTCTGAAGAAACTCTAGGAAAGCTAGTTCCTTCAGCCCACGCAGATTATATGACTAATCTTTCAGAAAGCCAACTTCTTAATTTATAATCAGTTACAAATTATTATCCTGAGTGTAACAATTCAGGAAAACTAATCATGGCCTATGTGGCTGCTTGGTGAAAGCATATTAAGAGCAAAGGGAAAGTGTTGCTCCTAAAGAGATTCTCATCTAGCTAGAAATGCCTTCTGATGAATTGGTCTTCGATTTTCTGGGGATATTACGTTTGGATTGCAAAGACTGTTCATTCATCCATTGTACTATTCACTTCCTTTTAAAGCATTATTTATTGAGCCACTATAATGCGCTAAACATTATGCTAGGCATTAGAAACACAATGATAAATAATACAGACATGGTTTTTGTCTGCATGGGACATATATTTTAATTGTCATAGTTTCGCTAGTGGACTGCATTTACTTTTTCCATGAATTAACAACATTTCTCTTTCCTTTGTTTCAGTAGTACTGCTCCTTATTTTCTGTGGTGCTTCTTTCTATAAATGTTTACCAAAATATTGCATGTGTCTAATAAAACCTTTTTTGGAAGAACGGCTCAAAGTTTTTCCTAACAGCTTAAAGCATTGTGAATTGAAGTCTTTGATGGCACATACTCTAAAAACTTAGGCATCATAACGATACAAATCAAAGTGACAGAAAAATGTACCTGAAAAGTATCTGCAAAATGAACACATTTATTTTATAAGGGTCAATGTACAATCAAATATTGAGATCTATGTCTTCTTTTACCATGTTAGAATGAGCCTATGGGATAATTTTCTAAATGCAGAAAAATATTCCAATTTCTCTGGACCAATATTTGATCTTATACTTTCTCCTCCTATTCACACCAAATCAAGTGAAATTTGGACTTGCCTGAACTCTATGCACTCATGCCAAAGACACCTATTCTTCTCGTGACTTCCTTGCCTACCTAGCAGCTTACTAAGATGAAATTGTCTAACTTTGATGAGCACAGTCATAGTTCTTGAGGTTCGCACACATATAAAGTAATTCACTGGTTTATGTTAGAAGAAAGAAAGGAAGAAAACCTCCAGTTTCAAGCCACCTTGTATTTTCTGGGTTGATTCTATAGATTTTTATCCAAGGAGTGGGCTTGTAAAAGAACTGCCTGAGGTGGAAACATATGAAGGCAAAGAGCTACAGAAGTGGCCCTTTATCTAACAACATCACCTCTCAGAAGCCATGACCCCTGTGAATTTGATAAAAGGAGCTGAATGGCATAATAGCCTGAAGGGTACAAAAACTAGACATCTGAAGAGACTTTCTTTTTCAAGGATATACCTAACAGACTTTAAAAATATTCCTTTAATGGGGAGTTTAAAGGAAGTTCCTTCCTATTATGAGGTCCACGGTTCCTTAGGTAGGTCTTCCCTTTGTCACTTTGGGTGACTTCAAATATAATATTGTGACATTGTCTCTAAATTTTAGAGAGGCTTTTCCTTTGCCTTGAAAAGAAATTAGATATTTAGAAAAGACCAATTCTCTGCTTTTAAACACTACATACTTATACTTTCCTATTGGAGGCTGAACTAACATTTAAACATGTTATCATGATGCACATAAATACTGTTGGCAAAGCTTTTATGGCTACCGATGACACTATAAAAATATGCCTTCATTTTAGAACTCTAGAGGATTTGTACATCTGCATAAGCTCCAGAGTTCCCCGCTTTGTGGGGGAAGATCTGATGGGGAAGATGAGATCATTATCTACTTCTATCCTTGTTTAAATTCGTGGGAAGCCTGATTGGAAAGTACTTTTCCTCACTGTAGTTCTGCAGTACCCAGTTTTATTACCCTCATAAATCTATTAGACACATATTTGTCCATATAAAGGAATTTTTAGAACAATCATTGTTTCATCATATATGTTTGGTGTAATATACCTTTCTCATATATTTATGTGGATAAACATTTTATTTTAGTTCCAAGTCTTTCCATTCTAGTTAAATATAGATTGAAAACATGCATAAATAGAATCATTTCAAAGGTCTCTGGTCTCTCAGTTTTTAAAATTTTACTTCCCCATATGGCCGGAGAGTCCTGGTCCAGGCTGGACCCAGGTGGGGACCTGGTTTCTACGTTTCATGCAGGCCACTTGCTTGCTGTGTAGTGTGACTATGACCAAACCCCTGGACTTCTTGAGACTTCAGTTTCCTTGCCTGTAAAGCGAGAGCTCTTCAAGTTCTTCCAACTGTGCAAGTCCATGACTTTCTTTGAGACGTTACCAAGATATGCAATACACACTATGTGATTTTATTTGTCCTTCAGCACAATTAAGCACCTCCTGATAGGAACTTTGTTGTATTCCTTCCTGAGGATTCTTAGAGGTTTCATAGAGTATAGCAAATGTTTCAGACGCTCATTACATCTATGAGGAAAGAGCTCAGATTCAAGGGAACATAGTCTTTGGCTCACTGTCATTTGGAGGTAGTTTAATGAAATGTAAAAGAAGAGCTTCCATTCAGGTACGGTTTTACGATAAACTGCTTTTGGTGGGATAGAAATTCATTCAACATTTGGTCGGACTTAATCGACCTTTTGAAAATGGGGTAGGAAGCAGCACTGTTAGGTTTTAATATATCTATTTCTACTGGTGTTTATAAACAAGATTCCATGTGAGAACATTTGGACACTGCACATAAGATGATTATTTTCCTCTATTTGTTTATGCATTCTGCCCTAATTCTAGGCACTTAGACTGTATCAATTAAAAAAAACAAACATCACTTCTTTGGATCTTATATTTTATTGAGGGAGAAGGGGATGCTGACAATTGACAATAGGTGTAATGAAAATTAAATAATATAGTATAAAATTATATATACGTGTAACAGTGTGTGATAAATGAAATGGGGAAAAGGTAGAAAGAAGAGGGTTAAGGGGATTGGGATGTTAGAGGAGAAGTTTTATGATTTTAAATAGGCTTTTCAAGTAGGTTGCATTGAGAAGGTTATATTTGAGCTTGAAGTAAGTAAGTTAGTGTGCTGTGTGGATGTTTAGAGAAAAAGTGTTCTAAGCAGAGGGAACAGCAAATGTAAAGATTCCCAAGTTGTACAGTGCCTGGAGTGTGTCAAGATATATCAAGGTGCTAGGGTGATGGCAGCGGAAGGAACACAGAAGAGGCGAAGGCAGATCACATAGGGCTTTATGCTGAACGTTTTTCATTTGCTTCCCCAGATCCATTCATTTCTCTTTGCCATTGATAAAAGCTTCACACTGTTGCTAGCCTCAGAGTAGCACACCATGTATATATGATTTTTTAAATGCTCACCCTCACCTTTGTAAACGTTCTCTGTTAGGGTTTGAATGTTTTTGTCCCCCTAAGGTGCATAGGTTGAAACATAATCCCCAACACAAAAATATTAAGAGATGGAGACTTCGGGAGCTGATTAGGTCATGAGGGTGAAGCTGTCATGAATTGGATTAGTTTGCCCTTATAAAAGATGTCTCAGAAAGCTAGTTTTCCCCTTCACCATGTGAGGATGCTGCGAGAAGGCAACATCTATGAAGTAGTGGGTGAGTCCTCACCAGACACAGAATCTGCTAGCTCCTTGATCTTGGATTTCCTGGCCCCCTAGTCTCCAGAACTGTAAGAAATGAGTTTATATTGTTTATAGGATATCCTGTCTATGGTAATTTGTTACAGCAGCCTGAATGGACTAAGGCTTAAACTTTCCTTGATGACCAGTTTAACTGTGTCACCTATTTTTTTCCAGGGCCCTAAATGATAAAGGCATTGGAGACCATTATAAGGATGTTGATATTTATTCTGAATGAGTTGGGGAGAGATGCAGCGAAGTAGCTTCTAGTCCAAAAGTATCAGCCTGGCCGCTCTGTTGAAAATAGTCAGCAAGAGGGTAAGGTTGAAGCAAGGACAACAGTTAGGAGGTGACTACTGTAATCCAGGTGAGGCACATGTCATCTGGCTATATAGGCCAGATGATACCCAATGAATTCTAAATGCATCTCATACTTTTTTGTTTGTTTGTTTTTTGTTTTTTTTGTTGTTGTTGTTGTTGTTGAGACAGAGTCTTGCTCTGTCACCCAGGCTGGCATGCAGTGATGCCATCCCAGCTAACTGCAACCTCTGCCTCCTGGGTTCAAGTGATTCTCTTGCCTCAGCCTCCCAAGCTGGAATTACAGGTGTGTGCCACCATGCCTGGCTAATCTTTTGTATTTTTAGTAGAGATGGGGTTTCACCATGTTGGCCAGGCTGTTCTCAAATTCCTGACCTTAGGTGATCCACCTGCCTCGGCCTCCCAAAGTGCTAGGATTACAAGTGTAAGCCACTACGTCAGGTCAGAAAACAAACTTTTATTATGGCCTAAAGTTCAAGATGGCTCTTTAGAAGTAATTTCCCCATGCCAGTTTTGGTTCTTTTGAAGTGAATCCTATGTATTGCTGTGAAGATAACTAGTGATTATAAATAGAATTTTAAAAATGGAATTAAATGCCTATCCTTTATGAAATGTCATTCCATTTTTTCTTCATAGGTCATTTGCTCTCTTTGTGAATAAAATATATTTTAAACACATTTTTCAGTTTTCCAACAAAAAGTTTTGAATGCCTATATGCTTTTTTTCCTAGGCAAACTGTTTCAAGGTTAGGAAGAATGGGATGGCAGGTGAGGGAGGAACATATTAATCAAATATTACATAACTGCATATCAAATTTCAAACTGAAAAGAGCCATGATGGAAAGATACAGGAGTGTTAAAAGGCTCTAATAAGAAGATCTGTCCTAGTCTCAGGGAATTCTGTGAAGACTTATCTTAGAAAGCAATATAAGTTTTACAATTTTATCTATTGTAAAACTTCTACCTATAATAAGCAACAGGCACTTCCACCAAGAATAGGAGTTCCTTCACACTTGGTATAACCAGAATTCTTTTAGGAATTCTTCCACTTCATTTATTTGAGAGCAAATAGAGGATACTTACTAGTTTGATTGAAGCAATTGAGGTAGATTCTCATCTACTTTCTCATGGCTGTGTTGTAGCCCTGAAGTTTGACTTATGTTAGGGCCACTCTCATAGACCCTGTGCCTAGTTATGTGTGTGACTTATTTTCCCCAAGTAAACCATGTTGAGTTTCAAGAGAAAGGGATGGAATTTCCACATGTTGAGTATAAACTCTGTATAGGCACTGTTCCAGGAATTCAAGTGCATTTGCTCCTCTGTCTTTTCCTCACAGCCCACATCTAATCTAGTCTGTCAGCACTACTATGAAAAATAGATCTCCAATCTGACAACCTCTGCATTTCCTCTTTAGTTTAACCCACCATCATCTTAAATTTAGGCTTGTATAATAGACTTCTAATTGGTCTTCTACTCATGTGCCCCCATAATCGGCTCTCCATATGGCAACCAGAGTGAAGTTAAAAAGTTAATCAGAACATGTCACTCCCCCTATTCAAAGTTCTCCAGTGGTTTCCCTTTGCCTTGACAAGAAAATGGAACCCCTTACATAGCCAACAAGGTCCTGGATGATTTAGCCTTTGATTTTCCACCCGTCTTGTATTGCTTTCAACCTCTCTCACTGTGATCTGGCCTCTTACCATTCTTGGTAAACTCTAAATGAGTTCCTGCCTTGGAGCTGTTGCACTTGCTGTTGCTTCTGCCTGGCTATGCATATTCTTCACATAGATTATCCCCTAATGATAAATAATGATTTCTTCTCCTTATTCAGGTTTTTCCTTGGATTCTCAGAGGAGCTTTCAATTCAAAATGCCAAGTTCTACCCTCAATCCCTCATCCATGATTTCTAATACTTTATTTTATTTTTCTTTAAAGCCCTTACCACCTTCAATGCAATGTGTATTTATTTGCATATTTTTCTAGACTACAAATTCCATGAGGACACAGACTTTTTTTTTTTTAAACCAATTCATAGTCTCAGAATCAAGCATGTTCTGGTCCATAACACTGCACTATAATATTTATGAATATTTCCAGAATAACTGACTGATGTATCTCCTTCAAACTCTTTGTTTTTGATGATCTTGAAAGGCAAGCACCAGAAGTTCAGGACCACCCCAGTACAGTTGTTACCCTTGCCTTGTATCCCATGAACATAGTAGACAATCAGCAAATATTTTTTGAATAATAAATAAATATAGCCATGAACATTAAACTTTGCAAATTGCCATTGAGAGGCAATACACTGTTGTAAGCAAGTGACTGGCTTTGTGGTTAGACTGGACTGTTTGACTCTTATATCTGCCACTTGCTGTGTCAGATTGAGCAAATCATTTAATCTCTCTGAACCGGGTCTCCTTACCTAAAAAATTAGGCTAATAAGGAGTAGCCTCATGGGGAGAATTGTTGTGAGAATTAAGTAAAATGGGAAATGTATGCAGCATTGGGTCTGCATGTGTTATCAATAAAATAATCCTCCAGCCTGAGTTAAGTGCCCTCCTCTGCTTGCTAGTAGCCCCTGAGCTTTCCTGTGGCAGAGCAAATATCCTAGTTAATATTTTCTCTTTATGTGTCTACTCTTCTCCAAGTTTTAAGCATCTGGAGGGCAAGGACTTAACTTTATTAATCTTTAAATTGCCAGAACCAGTACATGGAAGGTCCTCAATGCATCTGTTTTGAATTGAATAGGACTGAATTAGAGGGATAGCCTTTATTTCAGAATAAGGACACTGTGATATTAATCAATGTCAATTTCAGTGAGTCCTTAGTAAGTATTAATAAGAGACAGGCATCTATCTACGTATGTTTGCCAAGTTATTAGCAAAACCTATTCTAGGCAAGCTGTAAATGTAGGGTCTTAGTTGTGGTGGTGGTGGTGAAGAGTGAATGAGGAGGAAGAGAGCAGCACCTACTGGAGGAGGATGTCCCTTGGTGCAGACCTTGTCTCTTTCCCTGCCACTACTGGTTTTTGCCAAAGCTAGCTTCCTAAAGGCTCTGGTTGGATCTCTTTTATCAGTTACTAGGTAGAGCCAGTTGTGTCAGCTGAAGTGGTGGAAATTTCTGTTCAACTTATAAATAGTTGAAGAGTCTGTCTTGGTGAAATGTGAAATGAGCAAATATTCCATTTTCTCCCGGGAGGGTGGACCAGGATTCGGTGTATGATGCTGTGATGTCAGCCGTGTCCAGGCCTCTGTTCATGAGGCTGTACAGCCATAAGTTATTCATGTGAACCTAACACACAAAGTCTTAGCCTTACCAAATAATGAGGATTCTTCTCCTGAAGCTTGCTCCCCTGCTGGAGGCCTCAGTCTGCAAGGTCACCCTGTCAGAAGCAGAAATGGACATCATATCCTTTAGGATTGGCGTACTTTATGAATATGGAAAAAAAGTGATGCACTGAGCAACTTAATGAAGCTCCAGGAAACTTTATACTCTCTCCTGTCTATCCTGGCTGGATATCAGATGTTGTCTGTGTGTGTGTGTATTCCTTCTTAATAGCTTTTGTTCATATATTCGGGTTGTTCTTCCCTGGTGTCTTTAGTTAAAAGATCTGAGAGAAGAGAAATTTCTTAGAGTGATATTTAGTTCTGTCACGCACAGTTATTAATATTAAAGGAAATATTATTTCACAGGATAAATGAAGACTTGTAAGTAGCTATTGTTTCTCCTTTTTGGCCTTTGACTTGGAGGAGCTCTGGAATCTTTATAGTAGACAGTGGAACAAAATATATATATATGTATATATGGGTTTTGGAATCAGGTATAGGTTCAAATACCAGGTCTGCCCTGAGACCGTAAGCAGGAAACTTTAGCTTCTCTGAGCTGTGTAACAGGGAAAGCCAAGCCCTAGAAAGTTCTTACTATATGACATCACATGCCCAAAGCATCGAGTACCTGTACTCTGTACAGTAGATGCTTAATAAATGTTAGTTCCTTTTCTCCTTCAACTTTTCTCAGAAACAAGATCCTCTTCTTCTTTGTTGACTCATTTGAATATTGATTACCTAAGTTTTCTGATTACCTTTCAGGTTATACCTACTGTTCTTAGGACAATGTTCAAACTCCCTTGCATGACCCTTTTTAGATTTCTTGTGTCCTGCTGTACTCCTCATCCACTGGCTGCAGATGCAACTGTGATATTTTGGATAAGAATTCAGACTTGGAACTTTATTAGTCGGGTTCAAATCCCAGCTTTGCCACTGACTGCTGTGTGAACTTGGGGTATTCAATCTCTCTGTGGTGCAGTTTTTCTAACCTGTAAAGTGGGGATAGTAATAATTCTTATTTTGGGAATTGTTATAAAAATTAAATGAACATTTCCATGCAATGAGCTTATAACAGCTGTAATGAGCTTATAACAGGACAAGGCATATTGTAAACATTAAACATTTTTAAAAGAGAAAAGTAGTCTTGCAATTAAGTGTGAAGAACCAGGTGTGGACTCAGAATGGGGCAGGGTGCCCACAAACAAGAGGCATAAGAAGATTGAAAGCACTTTATTACCCTTCAAAAGCTGACAAAACTGAAGAATTCATGTCTCTATATAAAGTAATATCACTGCAACTTCTCCTCCTTCTCCTCCTCCTATGTAGAGTGGGTGAGTTTAGTGACAGACTGTTTTGGAAGGAGCTAGAAATATCAGTTGGAAAAATGCTTGGCAACCACTTTAGAATGATTATCTGACTTTAGGAGGAAGGGAGAATACTGAGGTATTCCTCTTATCCAAATTTAGAAATGTCATGAAGGCACAATGAATCATCTCTCAGAGGCTCTAAAAACATTTTTCCCATACTAGGTGTTGCCTATTGTCTACCATTGCTGGCAGTTCTGAACCTCAGGATCACTCACCAACTCCCAAAGAAGCTACCCAGTTTGGGCAATTACAGGACCTGCTTCAGGGTTTTCTTTCCCACATTTTGGTGGACGTTGTGTCTGGCTCTCCAACCTTCATCCCACCCCTTGGATCCGTCTAAATCAATCAAGGTTAATCTCACCCACCTTGTCAGGCATGAGCTCAGTGTGGGCCTGTGCCATACAAGAAAGGGGACTTGGGAAAAAGAACTCAGCCTTTCTCTCCTGCTGGATGTGAACAGAGAAGCATGTTGCTCTGATTGCGGCTGGCAGCCATTTCAGGACCAGGTAACCAGCCATAGGAGGAAACAATGCTCTGATGGGCAGCTTGGAGAAATGGGAGGAATGGGTCCCTGAGGACATGATTGAGTCCCTGCAGCTGCCCCAACTCTGTAATTCCTCTTTTGCATTTTACTAAATTTCTTTATCATTAAGCTAGTTTAATTTGAGTTTCTGTTATTTGCAGCCAAAAACATTCTGACCAAACTCACTCATGACACTTCCCTACACTATCTTGTAGGCAGTTATTTATGTCAACGTGGGTGTCCCTATTAGGTTGTGCATAACTTGAGGGCAGCAGTCATGTTCCATCCATTTTTTTTTCTTTCTTTTAAAACATTTAACATAGTGTCTTGCAAATAGTCACAATTTTACTCTTTTTGATAAATAACAATGTTGAAAGCAATATACTCTGACAGCTTTTGGCCTCACTTAACAGCAGTGAAGCCACTATTAAAAAACAGAATTTGCTTTTTTGATCTATAATTATAAAAGCCAATGCTTGGTAGAAATGAATAAAATCATGATCTTTCAGGATCTTTTTAGTGTTGTTCATGCAATTGTTGGATATAGAAAATCTTATTACAAATTAAATCATTGAATTATGTTTTCATAACATGCAACCAAGTACACTCCCCCTAGCTTTCCCTCTATAAGGACTAATTTCAGGCATCTGTTTGTACAGTGAAGATGAATTTTATTGGTGACAAATGCACTCCTGCATTAACAAATTAAGTGCATTCTCAAAGGGGAAAAAACAAACTCAGAGAAAATTGGGTTGTCTGTTCTTAAAGTCTAAAAAAGGACTTCTGTCCTCAGGGGACATTCGGCATTTTTGTAATCACATAGAAAGAAAAACATGTGCCTCTTGGGTATAGCATTAAAATAAATTAATTTTGCTGCCTTATTCATAATGGCTAACGGCAAATTGGGAGTGTTTATTTCTAGACTCTTCTTGCTCATAAAACCAGGTTTTCTTATGACCTCCTTCTCACTGAAGATGAATAGCTGTGTTAACTTATAGAAGATGAAGAATGTAGTCCCTGTTCCTCCACTTGTGGCTTATTAATAATAGGTGAGTGGTCATGGGGACTAACAGGACCCTAAAGCCTCAGGATCTTGAATTCATATCGCTAGAACATCATCCTCTATTTTCTTCTCGGTTGTTCTTGAGATGCAAAATGTCTTCTACACCTTGGAGAAATGCTGCCTTGTGAACAGACTCTGGAGACAGTTGTTACCATTTCCCTCTTTCCAGCACAACTTGTGGTCATTCTCTCCCCATTCCTGGCTGCTTTCTCCTAGCCTACACCAGGGTTTCCTTCACTTGTTCTTCCCAGATTAGCCTGTCTGCACATTCACTCGCCTGAAATCCTAGAAAATTTACTCACCCTTAAATATTTCTTTGGTGTTCTCCAAGATGGGTGTGGAGAGGCACCAATCTGTGGCAGGTATAGGTTAACATATATATAGTAGCTTCCAGTTAGATGGGGTGGCTATGGATTTCCATTATTTTCCAATACAGAGTCTCATAATGTTAAATACTTGACTTTCACGATGTTGTAAGTATTGGAGAGGTGTGAATGACCTCTGCAATTGACACAAGAGTCACTGAGAAATTCCTAAGAATGGCAATTCTTCCCCTGAATTTTACCAGCTGGAAATCTTATTTCATAAAGAAATGTTGCAATAATTGGAGGAAACCGTAATATTTTCTTACAAAAGAAATATGCTTTTGTAAATAAATAGCTGCCATGTGACCACAAGTAGATTTGTACAAGTCTAGAAATATTTTGAGGGTTCATAGATATGATTGTTGCTTTTGTGTTCCCTTTGATTTTTTTTTCTAAATTTATTAACAATGATGGCATTTAGCTAAGAAACAATATTATCTAAGCCTATTTTGTAAATAGCCACATGTCCCATCGCCCAAGGTAAATAATTCTATCAGGTTGATTGCAGAATCCAGGTTTGTTTGTTTTTAAAATCTATTTAATTACATTGGATTTGTCTGATGGAATAGTTTTTATTTGCAAGACAGAGTTATGCATGGGAGAAACCAGAATAATCATACTTATAAGAGAAATTTGGAACAAAATACTAAACTAAGCTTCTTTTTTGAACTTCTCCCTAACATCTTGTCAGTTAGAAAATGGCTGAGTTGTAGCTGAAATGATGGATTCTTTTGCCTTGTCCTACCATGGGGCAGAAGTAAGGGGTCGAACATGAGAGACGAGTCTCACAAGGAAGAGACTGTTGTTTGCAGAGATACTCTGATTCAAAAGAATTCTTTATGTTCCAAGGAGAAACTGTTCTTTGGTAAAAATACTAATATGCGTCTTGAAACCATTTTTCTAACCTTTAGGTTAAATTTTAAATCAAGACTATGGAAAAAGAAGGTTGTCTTTTTATAGCATATTTTTGCCCCCTAATCTGTCCTCCTGTTAGTTTTAAACATGATTAACCGTTTGACATAACTACCCAAATGACAGAGTGTTTGTATTAAATACATATTACAATTTATTTTCCCATATATAATTAGGAATAATCATTGCTGCCAGAATATAAAATGACACGTCAATGATAAGTAGAGATAATAGCAGCTGCACACAAGAAAATGCATCTAAACACCTGAAGCTTATAATTATATCTCTCTCCCACCCCTTATGTTTGTGTCATGATGCATCTTAGGTGGCATAGACCTTAGGTAGTCATTAAAGTCACATGAGTATTCTACTAGTATCTACTGCAAATATATAGGTATCCCTTGAACATATGCTTTTTCAATATTGAAAAATATCAATAACTGAGATAATAGGGAGTGCATTTTACCAAAATGAGAGCTCTCCTCAGGAATCTTAAGTTATACATCATCTTTGTAATTCATTGAATTCAATTGAATACCCACTCTGTGCTAAGTACACTACTAGTCACTTTGGAGGACACACAGAAGAACCACTGCTTCCCTTCAAGAGAGTTACAATCTCTGTTGGAGGTGGAGACAGGACAAGACAGAGCAAGGAAGAACAATTAATATCACACCTGTCTAATTTTTCTAAGTTGTATAGTTTCGAGAGTTTATATGTTGTAGGAATTTGGAGAGGAAGTCAGGAGGGATGTGTAGAAGATGTAAGCTTGAGCTGAATTTTGAAGGTTAAGAGAATTTATATAGGTGTAGATAGTTAGGTATCAGAGACATTTCTCAATATTTACAAGTATTTTGTGGCTTAGTCTTAATTAGATTTTCTTTCTATTTTCTGAGCTATATTATGTTCTTTCATTTAACCAACATTATCTAACCTTTATAGATAACTTCGTTTTGCTTTTAAGATTCAAAAGAAGTAAGAAGCATGGCCCCTGATGTGATCAAGCTGAACAATAGAATATAGATTCATCAAGCTACTTGTCAACAAACACATGGCAAAGGACTTTGGTTTTATCTGTATTTTAACTCCATTAGTACATGGACCATATGGCACTAACTTTCCTAGCATTTTCTCAACTCACAACTCGGGAAGTATGCACAGTAGGTTGAATAGTTTTTAAACAATCTGAAAACTTTTACTGGCTTAATTTTTGGGCAAAGTGTGGCAGACGAGTTTGTCAGAGTTTGTTTTTATTTGACTTGTTGAAAGTGATACTTAAAATATAACTGAAGTGGATTAAAAGAGATTTTATAAAACCATAGATTAACTCTTTAAGTGCAAAACACATACAACATTCTGCAGGGTGAGTTATTATTTATGTAAAGCCATAGAATTTTGCAAGCATTTTTGAACATGATATTTTATATTTGATAGTAAATGTTATTTTGTTCTTATTGGCTAATTATATGCTTTTATCTGCAAAACAAAAATTGGATATTTTAAATCAATGACTTTATTAGAGTTATTTATGCAAAATATCTTAATCCAGTCTTGTCTAACACTATAGCTAAAGGCAAAGTATAATTTTAATGACTTAAAATGCTTTATGACTTTGACTTGTGCTGACTTACGTAAGGATAATACATTCCTATAAGAGGTGTTATGATTAGAAACGAGTGGCCCTGATTTTATCTTTAAGCTACCTGTAGTCCTTGAGGTCTTTTTGGGGCTATTCTTCATGAGAATAGTGCCTCCAAGGTCCCTGCTCATCCAGATATCATAGGGCAGAGAGGCCTAAAAAGAGTAGACCCTAAAATTCAGGGTAGACAAAACTGTTTTTGTGAGAGCAGCAGATTAGGGCATATGCACTTCTCCAACCTGGTAGAGCTATATAGAACCTGCTATTCCTGTGCTTCTGCAAGGGGACAATCTGTAAGGAGTACTAGGAATATAAACTCTTTTTGAGAGGTCCATCATGGGATCATCTTTGTGAATCGGCACAAGTGTTTTAATGGTTCCCATGACTTCAAAACCACAGCTCATGTTGTCCAGATGTTCCATGAGAATAAAAAAAGAAAAAAACAACTATGGTTTTATTGTAGGCTCCTGCATAATCACACCACTTAGACCTATCAGGGTGGCTTGATGTCAGCCTCAATCATATAAATACTGTTATAGGAAGTAAAATAATATGGAGCTAATTAATTAAATTATCATTGATTCAAGTCAACAAGTAACATAATACTGTTAAGATACTATGTATTGTGAGCAATATGTGGATAATAAAAGAAAAAAATTATCCTCAGAAAGAGCTTAAAATCTAGTAGGAGACATTAGGACAAGTATTTACCCACTGTTACCAAAAAAGAGAGAGAGAGAGCTATGTGCTTTGAAGTTATGATAAGGTCCTTGAAGAAGGTAGAACTACAGAAGAGAGGTGTGGGGGTGGAGGGGGAGAGATCTCACTTCTGACTTGGGAACATCAGAAAAGGCTTCACAAAGGAGGCAGAACTCGAAATGAAACAAAAAGGGTGAGGAAAGCAAATGATGTGATCTTATGATTTTGCAATCAACTTTTAATTTAATTTAATTTTTGTCTTCAGAGTTCCATTCCTGGGATTTGTTAAAAAAAAATTCCTCTCCCTAGCAAGCAGACTTAGAAAGAAAGAAAAAAATATTGCTAGAGGGTCATAAAGTAATGATTGGGCTAGGTAGTAATGCCATCCAATAATTCGCTGGTCACTAAGTATAAAAACATGATACAGATTTTTATGCTGTGAATATTTAGCTACACCTGCCACTGATCATACTTTAAGAGAGGGGTAAAAGGACGTTTGTGTATACTGCTCATTTGGTTAACTGTGAAGAGGTTTGCATTATAATTACGTGACAATTACGTGTTACATTGGTTACTGTCATTGAATCCTTTCATGCTGGAGTAGTGCTGCTGCTGCTGCCTTTGCTGTGGAATGATAATATTACAAGGCTTGGAAAGGTCTTGCACAGCCCTGTCCCTTATGTTGTAGACGTCCAAACTGGAGGGCAGGGAGAGGAAAGGTCTCATCCTTGGTAGTAGAACTCTGATGTTAATTCGGTTTTCTTGAGCTCAATTTCCTAGAATTCATTCCACTGGGCATAAAATACCTCCTTCATATTGTTTAGTGTATCTACATGCCTCTTAGCTACTGAAATGGATAGTATCTGTAGTAATTGTAGCAATTTAGTAACTTGCTAGTTTGATCTGCTTTGTTCTTCATAGACTACTAGGAACCAATAAATATATTTCTGAAATAACAGTGTTAATGACATTGTGACATTGGTTTTTACTTCTTTTCAATAGATTCAGATATACATGAAAATCATTTTGCATAATGAAGGTAAGCTTAAAAACATTCTTAAAGTTCTACGAAAGCCTCGATATAAAGAGCAAGGTTTAAAATTTCTAAGAAGTCTTTCTATTTGAAGCCCCCCTCTCTCTCTCTCTATCAGTGCTTTCCTTGGTTGTTCAGGTCTAATATTAACCATAATGCTACAAGCTCAATATAATAAATTATAAAAGCAACCTCATTTTATAATTTGCTACCTACTTTAAGGTGTACTTATTTTCATACTAATGCCTTATCTGCATGTGAAGCCACATGCGAAACATGTCTCATATTGCACTTTGACTTGTATTATGTGTCCATAAGTTCACCTGAACCCTGAAACAGTCAGAAAAAAATGATTGCAGATAACATTATAGGTTACTGAGTTTAGATCTATTGAACTTCTGAGGTTGTTTTATGATATATTGTGTAAACATAAAAAGGTCACTTTACCATGAAAGAAGTAAAGACTTTTATAAAAACTTGTTTTATTGCAGTAATCTTAGCTTCATAAAAAACTCATAGGTAGCATTAAAGGGCACTGAGTTTAGCAAGGAAAGGCATTGAGGTAACCTTTGTGCTTTGTGAAGACATTGATTAGTGCCAACTCTGCCCTTTGACTTAGTAATTGAAATCTTGGCATTTGATCTCAAGTAAGTAATGTAATAAAGAAAATATGTGCACGCAAAGTTATTTATTACATCATTATCCAAAACTATGTATAATTAAAAAAATAAAGTTAATATCCAATAAGATGGAATTAGTTTAGTAATTTATAGCATATCCTCTTAGCCTCATGGGATGATGGAGCCAAGAGTAACTCTAAAATTTCATTCTCAAGTATTGTTATTATAACATTTCAACAATAAAATGTGACAAAATGTAAAAATAATTGAGTAATCTGCAAAATACACATGCTTTTTGTGAGCAGTGTTACTAGTCCTGATATGCCATATCACATCAGATTTTAAATGTGTAAACTACTTTAAATTGTTCAATTTTGAAATAAAAATGAGCAAATAAATGTGCAGTTTTGATTTCAAAACTAAACAAAAGTAAGCACTATTTTTCAAAGATATTGCTAAATCGCACCATTACAATAATAATATATAAAATTGTAAACCATAGTATAAACCTAGATTATGGTGTTTGCATAATGTTGCAAAATAGTGCCTGTAAAAAACTCAATGGTGCATCTTTCATTGCTAGTAATTTCTAATTATATGCCTGGTTCCTCCATGCACTGGAGCAATACATTTACTGCTTTTGAATAAATGCAGATACAACCACATGGACAAAGTAGTTCTCACTTGGCCTCAAGTTTTGTCTCCTTTTTTGAAGTCCACCACCACAGACACAGAATACTCTAAAAGCCAATATACTTTTAGGAGGCACTTGGAAGAAAAAATGTTTCACTGAAATTTTAAAACTTCATATGAGAAACCAAGAGCAAAGCCAAGTAGGTGGAGGTACTGAGTTTCTACCCTGAACCAGAGAATATGGAGGATTCACCACGCCTTTGGGGCAGCTTTCCTTCCCTCATGAAGAGGACTTTTGAATTCTTGCTAGGCTTAATTAAGGGAGGAGCTCTGGGAGGATTTTCAATGAAAAGCCTGAGTGTGGATGCTAGAGAGGGTCCTCCTCCTTGTCGCCCTGCAATTGAAGCCTGGAGCGGGAGATTAAGTCCCCCAGAGGGGTGAAGGGTTCTAAAAAAAGGAGGGACTGGCATGCTGCTCTGCTTCTTGTTTGGAATTCCAGAAGGAGACACCTCCCAGACTCTATATCCATGTGGGGCTGCCTTAGTAGATGGTGATGGTGATGTGCTACTTCACACAGAAGGGTCTGAGTCACCCCTTCCTCTGCCTCACCCTCAAACCCCTTCCTCCCTGGATGCATCTAGGAAACCTGAAACATTGTGCCTGAGGGGATTTAAACTATAATTGAAAACTGTGAGATGTCTGTCTGCCAGGGGTTAGTGGGGTGATTGGGAGGTGAGGCCTCAATGGTCAAGATCCAGGCTAGAGGGTCTCAGAGGATCAGCAGTTTTAGCAAGGGCTGAAGGGGAGCAGAGCAGCAAGACAACTGAGCTTTTTGAGCAAAGCTTGATGGATGCTTGAGTCTGGAGACAAAGCCCTATTACCATCTGTCTCTTGGGCTAAAACCTAAGACCTGGAGGCTGAACTACACAGGCCAGGCCAGAGGAGGACTCTCAGACCAGAAGCTCCTGCCCCTAAGCCAGGATGATACATAAGCCCTGAGAATTTAGATCTCTCCTAGCAGAAAGGAGAAAGGCATCTGGGTGAGGATGGAGAGGAGCAGTATTCCTTTCCCACCATTAGGAGAAAGAGGGGTTTTTGTCCTAGGTTATTCTAACAATATAGAAATTTATGTTTTTATTTTTGTACAGCTGTCTTTTTGTGCCTCAAGAAATAAATACCTGCTAAAGCCATGGTTTGTGTATATATATATACATGTATAAGTCTCGGAGAGAATGAGATTTTATTAGTGATTTCTTGCCCTGGGAAAACACATTGAGGCCTAAATTATAGTGGATCAGGGATGGATGAACCAGTGGAAAGGATACGGGGGAGTAGATGAGACTGGGAGAAAGAGGGAGCTTAGCAGGATGGATAAGATCTTGTTGGTAATCTCAAATTTGGTTTTTATCCAAACAAGGTTGTAGCCCTGGAAGCCAGGGAGTTGCTGGAAATGTGTCTGATCTGGGGTAAATCGGGGTTGGTGTGGTGTAGAGGAGCAAGCGACCTGTCTAGATAGCATAGGGCCCGGATATAGGAATTCAAGAGATTCAAAAAAAAGATTACAGGCCATGGTATTTGAGGCATATTGCCTAATGGTTTATTTTTATGATTTGTGTTTCCTACAAATGCCAGGAATGCAATTGGTTGGCTCCCGGGCATTTGGAAGGAAATATTTGCAGCTGGTTAATAGCAAAATAAACAGTTGCAAGTATGCTCTGCAATTGGATGGAGAGAGGGCTGACAGGGACAGAAAGGGGAGGCTAAAAAGAGAAGTATGGGATGCAGCAGAGTGTTGCCGGAACAGTGGAAAGTTTAGAGTCGAATGCATCTGGGTTGAATCTGAGGAATTCTGTTTACTTACTGTATGTGGCCTTGGGCCAGTCAATTTTTCTCATCTGCAAAATGGGGATAATCACATTTACATTGCTAGGTTTTGGTAAGCATTAGGATTATTAGGATTATGTGTATAAAGCATGTAAATCCTTCTCTGGCACCTATCCAGCAGGTGCTTGGTAAATGATAGTTATCAATAGAAAAAGATATATTTATTTTTTTCTGGAGGGGGACTTTTTTTTAAATTACATCTTTTTGTTTCCTTTGTTTCTTGTGTTTTTACCTATTGTATTAGTTTTCTGTGGCTGCTGTAACAAATTACCATAAATCTAGTGGTTTAAAGAATAATTTTACTCTCTCACAGTTTGAGAGGCCAGAAGTCTAAAATTGAGGTGTTGTCTACCTCCAGAGTGGGGAGGGGGAGAATCCTCTACTTCTTCCTCTGGTGGTGGTTGGCATTTCTTTGTTTGTGGCTGCACCACTCCCTGCTCTGTCTTCATAGTCTTCTCCTCTGAGTGTCTGTGTCTAATCTCCCTCTGCTTCTCTTTTTTTTTTTTTTTTTTTTTTTGAGACAGAGTCTCGCTCTGTCACCCAGGCTGGAGTGCAGTGGCGTGATCTCGGCTCATTGCAAGCTTCGCCTCCCAGGTTCACGCCATTCTCTTGCCTCAGCCTCCCGAGTAGCTGGGACTACAGGAGCCCGCCACCACGACCGGCTATTTTTTTGTATTTTTAGTAGAGATGGGGTTTCACCGTGTTAGCCAGGAAGGTCTCGATCTCCTGACCTCATGATCCACCCGCCTCGGCCACCCAAAGTGCTGAGATTACAGGCATGAGCCACCGCTCCCGGCCTGCTTCTCTCTTATAAGAGTCCATGTGATTGCATTTAGGACCAACCCAGATAATACAGGATAATGCTCCTGTTCAACATTCCTAATCAGGTCTTCTGCTATATAAGGTAATTCTCACTCTTTTTTCATATAAAGTGATAGTCACAGGTTCTGAGGATTAGAAATGGAATATATATTTGAGGGGCTATTTGTTTTCTGTCTACCAAATCTTTTTAAATATTTTAAGAAAATTTTATAAAAAATCCAGCCTAACAAGTAAGGTTTTAGAAAACAGTTTGACTTTCCTTTAAAGTGGGCTGAGGAAATGGTGCTCATGGAAATGGGGAACTTAGTTTTCAGATTTAAGAAAGGAAGCCAAAAGATGAGCACCTGAAATAAAATACCACCATTTGGAAAAATGAGAAGAAGATTTGAAATAATGATGATATCTTTTAAAAATGCAGTATCATTTACTTTCCAAATTATTCCAACACATTTAGCTCTGCAGTGAATCCCTAGAAATCAAATCTTATTTTGCTACTGATTTTGACTATATCCTTGGAATTATCCATCTGTGGAAAAATCTTCTCTGTGATCTTAACTGAAACTGTGTTTACAAAGAGCTGGGACCCTTCTCATAGCATTGTATCTGTTCAGACACTGACATTCTGAATGTTACAGTGCTTTTCTTGTGCCCTCCTAAAAATTTCCCCAAATTATAGAAGTGCCTCCTTGACTGGGGAATCATTGAACTGTGTATTTGTAGTGCCTCTCAATGGATGTCGTAATTTCCAATAAAGTTGGACTTCCTTGATGATCACCAATATTAATATTTAAATATGACCATATTTAAATATGACATTTGGACTTCAGTGACTTATAAAGCATATTTTCTCCCTATTTATTATTGTTTAATAATTCTATATTTTAAAATGAAGGATGTATATGCAACTAGGAAAATGATGTTTTATTTTGTGTATAATCAAATTTTTGCCTATAAGGAAATCGTCATATATATATATATATAAAGAGAGAGAGAGAGAGAGAGAGAGACCGAGTCTCACTCTGTCACTCAGGCTTGAGTACAGTGGCGCTATCTTGGCTCACTGCAATCTCCACCTCCCAGGTTCAAGCGATTCTTGTGCTTCAGCCTCCTGAGTAGCTGGGATTATAGGCACGTGCCACCACGCTTGCCTAATTTTTGTAATTTTAGTAGACACAGGGTTTTGGCATGTTGGCCAGGCTAGTTTTGAACTCCTGACCTCAGGCAATCGCCTGCCTCAGCCTTCCAAAAGTGTTGGGATTGCAAGCGTGAGCCACCACGCCTGGTCATTATGCATATTCTTAAATTTGAGATTTATTAGTCTCTGGTCTTAGTATCAGAAACTTTTCTGTAGCACTTGATATGTTTTAAAATTCATAGACACTCTGAATTGTGTACATGATCTGATTTCCCTTTTTATGTTGATTGTTAAATTTATTACCCACCTATAAAAGTATAGAGAATTTTGTCATGTATTTTTACAATAATTTTCTTTTTGGTTGCATTTTATATGGTTGCTGTCATTTTTTTTTTCTTTCATGTGTGTCTGTTGTGGGTTGACTTGTGTTCCCCAAAGAGATATAGTAAAGTCCTAACCCCTGATACCTGTGACTATCACCTTATTTGGAAATAGTCTTTGCAGATCTATTAAGTTAAAATGAGGTCATACTGGGTTAGGATGGGCTCTAATCTAATTACTGGTGTACTTATAAGTGGGGGAGAAGACACACAGACACAGACACACACAAGGAAGAACACAGTGTGAAGATGAAGGCAGAGATTATAGTGATGTATCTGCCAGTGAGGGAATGCTGAGGGTGGCCTATCAGCCACCAGAAAGTAAGAAGAGGCAGACAGAGGATTTCTTAGAACCTTCAGAGGGATTGTGACCCTGTGAACAACCTGATTTCAGACTTCTAGCCTCTATAACTGGGAGAGAAGAAGAATACATTTCCATTGTTTTAAGCTGCCCAGTTTATGACATTTTGTTACTACCGCCCTAGGAAACTAATAGTGTCCACACATTTGAGTGTGTGCGCATTAATATTAATACATGTGTATGTATGTGATTATATATGTGAGAGAAGTTATCACCTCAAATTTCTGCCAGCTACTTCATATTGTTTTAAAGAATGAAATTATTTAATAAATATTTAATAATAATTATAATATTATAATAGTAGTATATTCCTCTCATAAACTCCTTAGAATATATCTCCTTGTTGAAAGTAGTTATTGGAATATATACTCTTTGCATATATATATGTGTGTATATATATATATATATATTTTTTTTTTTTTTTTGAGGTGGTTGCTCTGTGGCCCAGGCTGGAGTGTGGTGGTGTGATCTCAGTTCACTACAACCTCAACTTCCAGGGTTCAAGCGATTCTCCTGACTCAGCCTCCCAAGTAGCTGGGACTACAGGCGTGTGCCACCATGCCTGACTAAATTTTGTATTTTTGGTAGAGATGGGGTTTCAGCATGTTGGCCAGGCTGTTCTCAAACTCCTGACCACGAGTGATTCACCCTCCTCAGCCTGTCAAAGTTCTGAGATTACAGCCATGAGCCACTCTGCCCAGCCTTCATAAAAATTTAATTAGTTATATATTGCTTCTAGGACAATGATCAAGATCTAAACCTATGCATTTTCCTGACTTTGCCAGTAGTGAACTTGATGGCATTTTGCAAGAAGCTGCCTCAAAATTCCAAATAACACATAACGTGATTAGGGAGCAAGTGACTTCTGAGTATGAAGATCCATGTGGGTGTTTCATTAAGATGAAATGTATCTGGGATTTGCTACGAGATAGGTCAAGCCAGCACGCATCCAGGTCTGTCCCTCCATGGCATCTGTGCTATGTAATGTGGTCACATAAAACCTCTTCATGAGACAGCAAGCAGATAAACTGGAGACATCTCCTAAGACAGAAACAGATGAGTGACAAAGGCAGTTTTCCTCCTCATTTCCATTTTATGCATTTCAGGGTTTGGCAGGGTAAGCTCTGCTTTAATGTAGATGATAATGCAATGCTGTAAAAGAATCAAATCGAGCAAGATTCTCTCTAAGCTGTAGACCAGTTTCCTGTTTTATTTTCTTGAATGTTTTCTTTTACTTTTGAAAACAGACAGTGAACCTTAAAAGCAGGGAGGCAGCTTTTAAGCTTGCTATCATCATTCAGATCAATTTGGAACCAAGTCTCACCTCCCATCTCTTCTAATTTTGATGTACATTCTCTGTTGGCCACTGGCCAGAGCAGAAGTCAGGAAATGATAAATACTCATTTATTCCCAGACACAGCAGTTTGTGCTGAGATGGGAGACAGCATTTACAGTCATTAAACCTATTGCATTTTTAGTGTGTTTATTAATAGCAACCAAAGTCAATGTTGATGTCATCTCCACTAGTGATAGTCAACTTTCAGGTTTGTTATTCTTAGTGGATTTCCTGCCCAAGGATCCACACTTGTTTTGTTCAGCCTTCCACAATGATTTATAACATGACTGTCAAATCAGGTTTAACTAGTTTAACACCAGCTAGACATAACCAGATATCATATAGCTGAAAAAATTGCTTTAGTGGGTATGTCAAATATCAGAGAAACCCAACAAATATTAAAGAAAATATCTTCAGAAGAGAACATCTTGTTTGTTCTAGTGCTTGAGAAAAGTATCTCTGAATTTTATAATTCTGAAAGTCTCTTGATAAATAGGCAGATTAATCAATATAGTGCTTTCGTTTCTTCTTAAAAAATATGTAACTGCTACTCAGGTTTTTTTTTTCTTATCCTGTCAACCAGGCAACTGAGTTAGTTGATCTTCAGGTTAAAGTTGGTGGAAGAAATAAAAACCTCAGAGTTGTCAATATCTTGCTATGTTTTGGTGCATCTGATATTCTGATTTGGCTTTGACTAGATATCACATAGCTGAGAAACATCTTATGTTCTGGTATTTGACAAGCATTGAAAGCATCCGAGGCAATGAGTTGGCATGGATTCAGCCTGCCTTGGCAAAAGCATGGCCAGAACTGATATGATGTCCTACACAGACAGCACCTGCTCTTGAAATCAGGCCCATTGCTCATCGAAGGACAGCCCCTCCCCCAACAAATATGCCATTCAATTTATTCATTTTTAAAATTAAGATGGACTGAATAAAAAAGAAAGCACAATTGCTTTTGTTTGGACAAATAAGCAGCCATGCAATTAGCTTGAAATCGCACAGGTAAAAAGCACAGTGACTAAATTATCATTTAATGATTTTTAATAAAGAGAGATGCTTACTTGCTTTTAAAACAGAATCTGAAAAAGGGAATGCAAGGTATGTGAATGTGACATGAAAGCATAGAGTGATATTTTACTAGATTAAGCAAGACATGAAAAATTAGGTGATTCTAAGCAATGGATAAAAATACAACTTATACATTAAAACCAGTCACTGGACCTGGAAACATACAAAGTATTTAATGTAGCAAATTTACGTTTGCTAAAAGGAAGATTGGATCCTATTTCTACCACACATTTTTTCCCTTTTGAAAATTATACAGATTATTTATTCTTTCTTATACTTTAAGCTCAGTGGCACCATTAACAAGAGAGGGTATTCATTTAAACCAGAAGAATGGAAGAGTTCAAACTTTAGGGGCAATGAAGGAAACTGAGGAAAAGGAGGGACTTCAAGGTCAAATTATGTGAACTGTGAACAAATTATTGTGAACTGCAAATTACACCATTTTGTTTTTTTAGGCAGTTTCTTATTACAGTATTTCCAATAGCAGATAATTGCTAAGATCCAAGGAAGTCCTAAAAACAATTCAGGATCTTGATTCTATGACATTCTCAATGCTATCAGGTATCTAAAACCAAACATGGTGCTGAGAAGCAGAAACTAATCATAAAATATTGTATGTTTGCAGCTTTGCAGTCAGAAAGATTGAGTTTGAAACATGCTGCTGGCTTCTCAGTAGCTATGTGATCTGGGGCATTTGCTTAACCTTAAATTTTTCAGTTTTTTTAATCTATAAAATTCAGATAATAGTAAACCTATCACATGAAATTGTTGGGAAGACTAAGTGGTGTAATGTATGCAAAGCCTAAAACAATACCTAGCACAGTATAATGGCTTCATCAATGTTAACTTGAATTAGCATTTTTGTGCCTGCTTAAACAGTGATTTTCAAATGACCCATATAGAGCTTGAATATTATTTGGAAATTGAGCCATAAAGCAGATGAAATCACCAAGGATTTGTTTGGTTTGTTTTTATTTGCAGGAAAAGGGAACATGACATTTAACATCAGTCTGTATGTTATGTGATCTGGACATTAGCTGTGTTGGCTCTTGGCACAGTTGACACCTCCTCCTTTGCTCCACTCTGCATTGTGGGGGCTGGAAATCTGAGAGCTATATGTTTCCCAGTCTCCTTTGCCAGTAGGCTTCTGAATTGGCATTAGGTTCCATCAGTGAGATACATTTGTGTAATATTTGGAAGGCAGAAGAGTGTCAGAAACAGTGATGTGTCGAGTTGGCTCATACAAGTTCAAAGGAACTGATCATGGACATCATTTTCCAACTATGCATTCAGTAGCTTTAAATCAGCCATAGTCGGAATTTTTATACCACAGAAATTGGAAAATGCTACAAATAAGCACTTTTTTCATGCCCAATGAATCAGTTAGATATTTCTTGCATACCAGTGGATAGAAATAATATTATTCCTCTACCTGTATTGGCAGGCAGATAATCAGGCATTGAAAAGTGAGATTTTGCAGTGGACTTTGGATATTCTCCTGATTATTATCACTGGTCTCAACTGGATGTTCCCCTGATTATTATCACTTGTCTCAATTGGGGGCATTGAAGTAGAATTCCTGCTCTGGGTTACAGTAGCCATTTTCTGATTGCCTGAATCCAATGGCAAGCCTGTGCTAGTGGTAGCTTTCTCTGGCTTTTGCCCTTCCAACAGTTTTGTAAGCACAAAATTATCTTTGTTAAATTTCTTCCTGCCCCAAATGCCTAGAATACTCTCTTTTTTCCTGATAAAACTCTGATAATACATTACATCATAAATACGTAAGTATAGTTATCTGGGCAGGACTCATGTCAACTTGAAAAAAAATAGGGGCTTTAAAAAATCAGTGATAACAAACTTTCCGTATATTTGTGAGGATGCTGCCAGTGAATTTACCTGAATTTGAAGATAAGCTCAGAGAATCAAAGAAACAAATGAACCTACAAAACTACCTGTAGATCATTTAGACTTGGAGACTTTGGCATTTATAGGTTTTAGTATACTTTAAATCAAAGACCAGAAAAATCTGTTAAGCACTCTGAGTGAGGGAATTTCCTTTTTTGCTTTTCCAAAGCTAGTCTATCATCTATTACCTTTGAACATCTGGCTAATTTTTGTACTTTTAGTAGAGACAGTGTTTCACCACGTTGGCCAGGCTGGTCTCTAACTCCAGGCCTCAAGTGATCCACCCACCTCAGCCTCCCAAAGTGCTGAGATTACAGGCATGAGCAATTGTGCCCGGCTTCATCTTTCAGAAGGTATGTTGTTTGCAAGTATTTCCTCCCAGTCTGTGGCTTCTCTTTTTATTCTCTTGACAATGTCCTTTGCAAGTTATAAGTTTTTAATTTAATGAAGTTCAGCTTATCAATTCTCTCTCATGGATTGTGCCTTAGGTGTTGTGTCTAAAAGGTCATCTCAAACTATAGGTCAACTAGATTTTCTCCTATGCTATTTTCTAGGAGATTTATAGTTTTGCATTTTACATTTAAGACTGTGAATCATTGGAGTTTACTTTTGGGAAGGGTGTAAGGTCTGTGTTTAAATTCATATTTTTTTGTGTGTGTATGTTCAGTTGTTCCAACATAATTTGTTGAAAAGATCATCTTTTCTCCAGAGTGTTGTCTTTGCTTCTTTGTCCAAGGTCTATATTTCTGTGGGTCTATTTCTGGGCTCTCTATTCTCTTCCATTAATCTATTTGTCTATTGTTTTACCAATACCACACTGTCTATAGCTTTATAGTAATTCCTGAAGCTGAATAATGTCAGTATCCAACTTTGTTCTCCTTCAGTATTGTATTGGCTATTCTGGGTCAATACCCACAAAGTACTTGTAGGAATTTTATGGAGATTTCACTGGATTTATAGATCAAGTTGAGGAAAACTGACATCTTTATAATACTGAGTCTTCGTACCAATGAACATGGAATGTATCTTTGTTTATTTAGTTCTTTTTTTCTTTCATCAGAGTTGTATAGCTTTCCTCATATAAATCTTGTACAATAATGTTATTCTTATTTTCAATAATGTTATTCTTATTTTATTTGGGGGTCTCTAATGAAAATGGTATTGTTTTTTAATTTCAAATTCCATTTGTCAATTGCTGCTATATAGAAAAATAATTGACTTTTATACATGAACATTGTGTCTTGCAACCATGCTCTAATTGTTTATTAGTTTTAAAACTTTTCTCTTTTTTGCTGATTTTTAAAATTTTTTTACGTAGATAATTATGCCATCTCCAAACAGAGACATTTTTATTTACTCCTTCCCAATCTGTATACTTTTAATTTCCTTTCCTTGTCTTGTTGCATTAGCTAGGTTTTCCAGCATAATGTTGAAAAGCAGTGGTGAGAGGAGACATCCTTACCTTGTTCCTGATCTTAGTGGGAAAGCACTGAGTTTCTCACCATGGTAGTCTGAGAGCAGACATTATATGATTTCTGTTCTTTCAAATTTGTTAAGATGTGTGTTTATGGCTCACAATGTAGTCTGTCTTGGTGATGTTGTATGTGAGCTTAAGAAGGATGTGTATTCTGCTGCTATTGATGAAATTATCTATAGATGTCTGTTATACCCAGCTGATTGATAGTATTATTAAGTTTAACTATGTTCTTCTTTTCTGCATGCTGGGTCTGTTCATTTCTATTTAGTTTTCAGGCTAAGACATGAGTCAATTTTAATGGACAAAGTGGAAGTGATCATTGATGTTGCTGGATAAGGTGATAATATGGTAGAAAGGCTAGAAAAATATTGAGAGGAAATAATATATTCATCCCACAATTACTTGTTAAATGTAGATTCTGTGTAAAGCTGACTTTCAGTGATGGCCAACATGGATAAAATCCCTGCCCTCATGCAGAATATAGTCTAGTGAATATGATTGACAAGTGTAATGGATTAAATGGTGTCTCCTCAAAATTTATGTACACCAGGAATCTTAGAATGTGACCTTATTTGGTAATAGGGTCTTTGCAGTTATACTTAAGGATCTTGCAATGAAATCTTAGAATAAGGGTGTTCTATAAGAAGAGAAGAAGAGGCAGAAAAGAAAGCCAAGTTAAGACTAAGACAAATATTAGAGTTATGCTGCCACAAACCAAGGAGTATCAGAAACCACCAGAAACTAGAAGAGGCAAGGAAGGATTCTCTCCTAAAGCTTTTGGAGGGAGCGAGGCTCTGGTAAAACCTTGATTTTGGTCTTCTGGCCTCCTGAACTGTGACAAAATAAATCTATGTTTTTGTAAGCCATCAAGTTTGTGGGACTTTGTTAGAGCAGGCCTATAAAACTAATAACATCAAATAAATAAATAGGTAGGATGTGTTTGGTAAGTACTATGATAGGTGATTAGGTTGCTCTCTAAGTGGATAGGTAGGTTGCCAATCTAGAGTAGTTGAAGCAAAGGTTCGCTAAAGCTTTCTTGAAAAAGATGGCATATAAACTGAAATCTGAAATATGATTAGGAATTAACAAGGCCAATTGATTACACAGAGTATTCCAGATAGAAAAACTCATATGTGAAGGTCTTGTTGTGGGAGAGGCCTGAAGAGTTTAAGGGCTATTTTAAAAATTTTATTTTGGTTCAATGAGGAAGAGTGAGAGAAGAAAACAAAAGATGAAGTTGGAGAGGTAAAGAAGAGCTAGATGATATAGAAACTTTTAAACCATTCCAAGAAATTAGGACTTCAATCTAGCAGCAAGTAGAAGAAGGTATTGTCTTTGTAGAAAGAAATAACTTGAAAGGTTTGTCATATCACTTATGGATGCAATGTGAAGAGGAGATTGGAGGGGCATACCTGAGGCCAGAGAGATTGGTGAGAAGCTTCTGACTGAGACAGAGGAGGGTCCTGGGCTGGGCTTGTTGCTGAAGGCATGTAGAGAAGTGGACTTTGTTTTGAGATATGTACTGATTATGATAATACTCCTAATAATCATAGCATTTATAGTGACAGATGAAAATTGCAGAATGCTTACCATGTGCTGGATGTCATATTTGCATTATTTTGTTTAATTCTCTATAGTTACTATTAGAGTCTCTATTTCATAGAAAGGTAACACTGAAACTTAGAGATCTTAAGCAATTTCTTCAAGATATGCAGCAACTAAGGTGTAGGGCCAGGACAAATGCTGTTTTCTGAACTGCTGTGCCAAATATTTTATAGTATACTTTGTGATTCAGATTTAAAGATAATTACTAACTGGGATGATGGCGCCCTTTTATGGAACAAGGAACAAAGGAGAAGGACTAGGTTTGTGAGGGCAGATCGTGCATTTGGTTTTAGACACGTTGATTTTGAGGTGTCTCTGGGGCCTCTCTGGGGCCTCCCACTAATAAGTGGAAAGGTCTGAAGATCCAGAGAGAGAATGAGGGAGAGTGGGGAGGGTGGAGAGTGGAAATAAGTGGAAATGTCTGAAGATCCAGAGAGAGAGTGAGAGTGAGGGAGAGTGGGGAGGGTGGAGAGCAGGTTTGGGGATATAGATTTGGGAATTAGCAGCATAAAAATATGAAGTTACAAACTATGGGATTAGATGAGATGGTTCAGGGAATGGATGAGTAAAGTAAATTATCCAGGACAGATTCCTAGGAACATGGAGATTTAAGGGTATGGCAAAGGAAGACGAATGAAAAGAGAAGCTTATTAGGAGCTGCTGGACAAAGGAAGATGTTTGAATATGTTTACACAGTTGTGGAAAGAAGACAGTGGAGGCAGCAGTGGCGAAAATTAAGGAACGAAGGAATACTACAGAATAAATGCCTTGGGAATGCTGGAGGGGATGTGATCCAAAGCATGATCACAGGGATTAGGCTTAAATAGGAAACACCTCATTCATTTTAGTAAGAAACACCTCTCAAAAGGTATAACTAGAATGTTCATAACACACACACAAAATAATTGTCTGAGGTGATGGGTACACCATTTACCCTGATGTGACAATTACACATTGTATGCTCATATCAAAATATCTCACATTTCCCCAAAATATATATACCTACTATGTATCCATAGAAGTTAAAAATAAAAAAAAATTAAAAAATAAAGAAAAGAGGGCCAAGAGAAGGTTGTAGTTTAGATGGCAAAAAGTTGGATTACTTGTATTTTCTCTGGGAAGTAAGATACAAGGTACCCTGCAGGTCAGAGTTTGAGAGAAGCGGAGAAAGTTTGGAATCACTGCTGTGCAGAACGTGAGTGTTGACTATGGAACATCATTCCTCATGGAAACATGGAACTACAGAATCACATCTAGGCATTAATATACCAGATGAGGGCAAGGCCCTGACATGAAAGTAGTAGCAATTTGCCCAGTTGGGTAGTTTTCTCTAATAATACTCAGCAGGTTGGGCATTGGTAAGCACAACTACTGCTTTGCTAGGTGGATATGATGAAAGAACAAGGCAATAGACAAGAGACCTGAGAATGCTGGCAAGAGAGTGAGCAACTGCAAAGCCAGAGCAGTGGGATAATGAAGTGAGGGAAAAGAATAGTAGTAGAGTAGAAGTCTAGAATCTTGGTTACCTATTCCTGATCTACCACTAGCTGGTTGGGTCATGTCAGGAGCATCTCTTAATGCTGTGGGCTTCAGCTTTCCTTTTCTATAAAGTGAAGAACTGGACTGAATGGTCAGTCTCTAAGGTCTAGTTCAGCCTGAAATTATGTGAGTCTGTGACTATTGCAGGAGGTAGTAAAGGAAGGAAAGAATGGAAGTGAAGAGTCAAGATGAGCTGTGAATTCACACCAGGCATTTGAGACACACAACTGAATGTATTGATTTCAGCTGAGATGTCTACATAAAATGCATTGCTAAGTTTCAGGAAGACTCAATATTTTAATCAAAATTCGATTAGAAAATAAACTTAGGCAACTTTGATTGTTCTCTGTACTATAATTAATCTTCATCTATAAAAGTCTATAGTGAGATTTATATGGACAATGGGATATGGACATGTCCATGAAAGGGAAAGGATATTAAATAGAGGGTGAAATTGAAACTGTGAAACCCCTCCCTAACCCATCTCCACCCACACAGGAAATGACTCGCTCACTTTATGAGAGGATACTGAATAATTTGGCAGGATGCTAGTAACCCCTTACTAAGCTATATAATTTGTAATTCATTTTTTCAGCTGCTCATATCCTAATTCAAACTAGTTAAAATGAAGGAAAAGTCATTTGGGATAAAAAGCAGAAGGCTTTTAAAAGCTAATTTTGGAGATATAGACATTGGGAAAAGAAATTGAGACCACTTATTTTCTGTCCACCACCTATCATTATCAAATTAAGTGAATACTTACAAAGGAGAGGAGATAGGTACCAAAGACTAACGCTATAAGAGATCTCTCCATCTCCTTTTGTATGTGAATAGCAGTGTGAAGAAGTCTCTTAGCCTAGTCGTCCATCAGTTGGGATCTTTAGCACAAATGGCCCCATTTCAAGTCTCATACACATGTCAGTGGATCTCGTGGTAAATTTTAGGAATAAAACATCCTCCTGTGTAACAGAAATGCAATTGACATGACCTCAATATGTTATGAATCAGACCAGGAAGATTTCATAAGGAAATAAAATGAAAAAGAAATTCTCAAATGCAAAGTTAAAGAAAGATTTTTTCTGTGTGGAAGACAGATGATGGTATTATTAATAGTGAAGGGTAAAAGCTGAAACATTTGAATGTTCAACTAAACATCACCAAATTTCTCATTTCAGTCTGGATAGAAATAACTGCTCTGGAGGTATTTCCATAATCTCAGTTTTAACTCCAGCCAGGAACCAAGAAAAAAAAAAAAAGCCCTTCTCAAGCAGTTTATAAACTAAAAATAAAGATGACAAAAAGTCAGATTTAGATTAAATTGGAAAAGCTGGTTTTCAGAGCAGTAATTTTATCTCCCTAAGACAGAAATATGTAGGCTACAGTAAAAGAAACGTTAAGTATTTACTGATACATACAGAGAAAAATAACTAGTGCCCAGATTTAGCCAATACATATGGACACATGATCAATTAAACTTTGGCAATCACCACATTATTAATGAATCCAAAATGGTCACATTTTCTGATGACTGAGTGCTGGAACCTAAAGGAAATGATGTATGCCACTTGTTATACAATCTCTTTTTGAACATCTTCCAGGGCTTTGGTGAGCTAAGACAGCAAAATATAGCTCCAGTTCTGCTGAGTTGTTCCTAAGGACTATAATTACATTTTATAGTATTTAGCTCAATGAAATCATTTTTCCTTTTAAGTGTAATGAAACAACAAAAGCCTGAGACCTTTGAATTTTGCCCCCAATATTACTGTTTTGTCACATACATCCTAACCTAAAGCCCCACCTGCACCAAAAATATGCTGTTTCTGTCATTTAACTCTGAAAAGGGGATTTGTTTATACTAAGGAAGGCAACATGTTGGACTAGAGGAAACATTGAGTTCTTAGGATATCTGGCTTTCAGTTGTGGCTTTATCTATATCTGCCATGTGACCTTGGGAAACTCATAAACTTATCTGGGCTTCACTGGCTTCCATGCAAAATGAAGGGTAGGTTTAGATTCTTTGTGTGAGTCCAATAATAACTTCCTATAATTCCATAAATATATAGACAATTTACAAATGTAGATGCTATCTGTCATAATAGACCACACTGTCCTTTACATCAGCTCCATGAGAAGTGGTAGAAGTGAGAAGCTTCTGCTTTTGATTAAAAGAAAAATCTCTGACAGAATTTTGAGTGACTCATTTCAGGAAAGGATAGAGAAAATAAATTAATTTCAAATGGATGAATAGAGAAATTAAACAGTCATTTAAAAACAAAATTTAGACGTGTGGAAGAGTATTTTTGTGATCTAAATAAGGAATAAAACTTTTCAAAAGAATTATAAAGGAGAAAACATATAAGGCTCACAAATCTGGTGAAAGGAGCAAGAAGATTAAAAATGCCAACTAACAGGATTTTATTTTTTACTTGGGGTGTGTATATATACATGTATTGTGTATATATATCTCTATGCGTTTATATCTATGTGTGTATACATACATATAAACATATACAATATATGCACCTATGCATAAATATATAAATGCAGTCTCTTTAGCACATATATGTACTGTAACCATAAAAAAAGACAGAAAGAGAGAATCAAAAGGTCATCTGTTCCCTGTCACAGAGGAATTACCTGTGGTAAAAGATAACTGGCTTCCCCATTCTAATTTACAGATGATACTGGAGACAGGGCTTGGGGTTGTGTGCTAAGGTATGGTCATGTTAGTTTGCTAATTATACTAATTTACTTTCCACTTTCCTGAACCTACTGAGAAGGTATGCCATCTTACATGGCAAGGACCAAGTCGTATTGGTGGATCTCAGTGACTGAGGTGGGTATGGCCCATCTGCTAGAAGAGAGTTTTGAATTGGAGATCCCTATGGTTAGCAGTTGAGGAGAGTTTGTGATAAATTACTATTTTTCTGGATCAAAACAGGAGAGTAGTCAAACCAAGTAGCCCTAGGGTCCGGTGACTGCCAGTCACAGTAGCAGCAATATGATGAATGTCTTAAAAGGGTAGAATACTTTACATTTTACAAACTCTGTTCAATATTTGAAGCTCACAATAGAAATATTAAAAGAACTTGAGATGGATTAGTGACACTGGAAGGATGGTGGTAGCAGATGGCAGTATGGTGGGCTAAGGGGACATGGTTGACCAGGCATCCAGGTTAAGACTGACTCAAAACCATAAATGGCTTTGATCAGTTTGGTTATAAGTGATACCCAGGGTTTCTAGACAACTGTGTCTTATACTGTCTCCAGATGAGAATTACAGATTCCTCTGGGGACTTTGATAATGACGTTTGCAACCAGTAGTACAAAAGGATTTTAGTTCATTCATTTATCCATCGACTCATTCATTCACTTATTCATTAACTAATTTATCTACCTTTGCACCTCATATGGTACTAAGACACTTGATGGCCTAAAAATATGGTTCCTATCTTTTAGGAGTTTATCATTTAATAAGAGATTAGAAGTATAATCTAATAATTTCAATGGAATGAGATAAATGCTAACATATATGTATTATATCATATAATACATGTATACATGTGTATTATATGTATATATTACATACACATACACGCACACACAAAAGGTCATTGGTGTACTAACTGAGGGTACTCTAACTGTACCTGAATGTAAAGGCCTTCAGTTAGGAAAGGTGTGCTTGAGGGTAGCAAGGAGGTCAGTGCAGTTGCAGCTGAGTCTCCAAGCAAAGGGGAGTTCAGGAGGAGATAAAGCTGGAGGAGTGTTAGCATGAGGGAGTTCTACAGGCCTTTGTAAGGATTTTGGCTTTTAACCTGAATAAAATAGGCAGCCACCACAAGATTTAAAGTAAAGTCAAAATAAACCACTTGATGGGAAATTTCTCCAACAGAGTTTAAAATCACAAGTCATGGGCTCTAAACCACTGGCCTAAACTGATGATATCCTACAAGGATAAACCAAGACATTTTTCTCTGTGTATATTCTCTTTCTCTCAGGTACCACTGACTTTCTTAGGTTCTAGGTTCTGGGGTGATGTTTTTGCCTGTTATAATGCTCTACAGGCTGGGAATTGACATGCTAATAATTTTGTGGGTGTGGGAACAGCACTGTAGAAATCTCAATTCTGGCTGCTTCTGGAAAGAAGGCATGAACCTGTAGTTTGTAGCCATTTGGCCAGATTTAGGCTATATCCTCCAATACAGCTTACCAGGAATAAAGATGGTGTTTTGATCTCTGCTTGACTGGCTTCAGTATCTATCTCTCAGTTGGTTCTAAAATAAAGAGAGGGGTATTGTATTTAACATTCCTACATCCAATAAATGCTCCATTTGTTCATGTGTCAAGGCCTTGGTGCTGAAGCTGGAGACTAACAGAAAGAGGGAGAGAGGAGAGAGAATGAGGGTCTGGGAGAGGAACAATAGCATTTTTAAAGGACACAATTATAATGATTATATTCAAGATTACTTTAAGAAAATACTCAAGAATGCACTCTCTCTGTTTCTCAGTCTCCCCTTTCTCAGACTCCAGAAAATTAGGGTAGCGATCAATTAAACATTCTTTAAAGTGCTCTCTTATGAAGGCGAAATGAAATCCAGTCAACTAAAATTACATTGTTAAAGAAAATAAGTATATGAGGCGAATTGGTATTGGGTAAATTGGTTTTCAGTAAAATGGCCATTCAGGTGGATTGATTATTTGGCAAACTGGCTTACAAAGAATTAGTCTTTGGCAGTTTAGACTAGAGCCAAATGATTAATGGATCCTCTGTGCAAGAACCATGAAAAATGTCATCCAGCCTCAGCTTGAACACCCAGTAATGAGAAATATATTGCAATGCAATGGCAATTCAAAACAATTTAAAAATTTGTTTTTAAATACTTGCATTATACATGTCTCCATTGGTTCATATCCAACCCTCAAGAACAACATTTAATTTTAAAAATTCATTCTTTATATGCAAGCTTATGAATAAAAATTAAGAGTTATTGTTTTTTTACCCGATGTTCCTTTAACCTAAACAGCTTGAGTTCCTTGAGTCGTCCCTTCTGTGGTTTGGCTTTTCTAACCCTTCACCATCTTGGTTGCTCTGTCAACATGGCTCTTGAGGAAAATCACATGGAAAAGAACATTACACTGCTCTGAATTCTGCTAAGAACATGAGCATAGCCTTCTTTATTTTTAAACTTATTATCATTAGGATTTTGAACAAGCAAATCTTATCAGATACAATCAAAATGCAAGTTTGTTTATTTATGTGTTTGTTTATTTGTTTAAAAAGTCATCCAAATCTCTTTTAAAAATGTTTCAGTGGTAGAAGTTCTTCTCTCCTTTGGATGAAAAATCTGTCAGGTTCTTGAATTTTCTGCTTACTCTTAGGCAATATAGAATACTCTGTTCACATTAATTCACCAAATATCTTCTTAATTTGATAAAATATCAATCCCTATATCCTAATTCAAAGATAAAACTCCCTTCTCTTCCTTCCGCAAGCCAGGGCTTGACTGTAGGCAAGCAGCCTATCTTCTGGGAAGTGGCCTGGCGGACTTACTGTTTCTAGCTCGCTTCCTTCTCCATCAACCCCACTAGCTGCTGTCTCTGACCTCTTTTGATTCTAGTGATGGGACAGGTAGGTGTGAGGAGATAAAGAGGTAAAAAGGTAGGCTGTTTCTTGTTTGACTGCTATTCCACTCAGACACTCGATAGAGCTCTATCATTCTCTGAGTGAAGCCCTCTTGAGCAGAATTCCATTTAAAATGGCCCCAGCCAGTCTCTCTCTCTCTCGCTCTCTCTGTCTCGCTCTCTCTTTCTCTCTTGGGGCACATACACACACGTGGCTCACATCTGATTGCTGGGAAACTCTCACTTACTTTTTATCTTGACAAAACTCAGTACAGGTGAATCTTAATGCAACAGCATCTCTCTCCTGGCTCTGCCCTCAGACATCTCACCTGTAGACACTCAGGCTCCTCTGGCATCAGCACAATGTGCCTCCCAACTCCAAGGGAGAGAAATGAAGCTCTCTGCAAGTCCCAGAGAAGCCCTGATCTCTAGGCTTGAAGCTAAGGGGGAAGTACCCATCTCCTGCTGTAAGGGTGGGGAAGGGAGACTCAGCACTGAAGCAGTTCTCTCCAAAACATCTCTTCACAAACCTAGCCTTAGTTACTACTCCTATACCTTCTCATATCTTTCTTATGGGGTTCAGAGCCTTTAAATAGCTCTAGGTCACTTATTTAAAAACTTTTACTCAGTGGTCCAATAGCTCACTTTGGAATTTAACATCTTATGAATTTGCCACAGTTAAAACTCCCAGTTTTACCTCCTATCTGTGCTTCTTTTAAAAGCAGCCCAAGATCAAATTAAATTTTGTTAACACCCTTATGGCCCTCTGTATGTCCTTGACTGAACTGCTTCACCCTTTATTCTTGTTGTAATTAAGGGTGTTCAGAAGAAACAATTTAAAAATGGGAAATAATAATACACATTAAGCATGTGCTATATATTTATTAAGTCATATTAAAACCTCCTTTTAAAGTGCTTGAAGGTTCACATATTATATACAGTCTTAAAAATCATGGCTTTTGGTATAATTTTCCAGCTCTGAGGCGGTGGAAAAAAAAGAAAGAGAGGGAACTAAAGGCAAGGAAGGGGCTGACCGCTGCGCGCTTTGCACCAAGAGAATAAACAACCTGGGAAGTCATCAACCCCAATTCTGAAAGGACAGTGTCAAGGGCTTTGTTAATATTCCTGGGATACCAATTATTTTCCAAATAAAGCTTTGCTGGTATGTGCACACATGCACACACACACGCACACACACACACACATTTCCCACCCTTGTCCTGTGTATTTACATTTCAGGCTATGCACAGTGCAGAACAGCGTGGCTTAGTTCTTAGGAAGTTTATTCCAATGGAAAATGAATTCTTGGATTTAATCCCAAATAAATTATCTTTCTAATCATATGAAGGTATATTCCCATATCCACACACAATAAAAAATCTTGAACTGAAATAAAACTCATGCTCAGAAGAGAACAAATCCCCAGGAGCCATTTTCCACCGATCTGTTTTTATCTCCTGGAATTCATTCTCTCTCCTTTACTAAGAGATTTCTGTGAAAGTATGACTCAGTTCCTCCAGCAGGTCTTGACTACTATCTCTGAGACAAATTTCAAAACCAATCTGACACATTTTAAGACCACTGTTCATACAGCATTTTCTGACATACTTTTCAGTGTTCTGGAAAGTCAGCTGCTTTTTCATCTCACTCCCCACTCCTCAAATCCTTTTCCTTTTAGTGCTTCATTATAAAAGCAATATATATTCATTAAAAAAGTAAAATGTAGACAAGCAAAATAACATAAAGTGCACTCATGATTCAGTCAGAAATATTCATTATGTTTCTCTGAATATTTTTAATATCCTTTTTACATGCATGTGTTCTTAATCTGTAGGTAGGAATCACATTTAAATACTATTATAAGTAACCATATTAAACCAACTTGATAGTTTTTGACCACTTGCATTGGTTCCGATTTCCTTACCATAAGTAGGGAAGAGAAGAAATTATTGGCTTTAAATGAATTACATATAAATAGAAAATACATATGAAAAAACTTTAAATACTAATTTCTAACAAATTTTAATTTTCACCAAATTATTGTGTTCTCTCTCACCTCTAGCTCCTAAGCTCAGCTAGGTTTGTATCTTTCCATGCTTATGTGTATTCTTTTATACATATGCACACACTTTTTTTCTAAATAAACCTATACATGCACATAATATTTTGAGAATTGCTTATTTCACTTAACAATATCTCTTAGACCTAACCAATCTTTTGAATAGTGGATTGCAGGCTTTGATTTTATTCTACAAACAATGAAGAACTTATTTACTTGCCAAGCTGGAATATCAGATGGATAAACAGGTTCCTGGATTGTTTATGATAAGTAGCCTCATGGGAAATAACACCTTACCTGTAGATAAAGACATTGCAAAATAACTCACTGTGGCTGAAAATCATTCAGTGGCAAGTTGTACAACATCATCTCCTTCAAAGTCAAGTACTCAAGACCTAAAAATGGCAAATATTATAAATAACTTTTCTATAAGTTTTAGAAAGTATATTATCAAGAAATAGTTTTTAAAAAGATATATACTATTGCATTACTTTTTTTGGAATGATATAAGTTAAAAAAATTTTAAGTCTCTCTTAAAATTAAAAAAATTATTTTAATTTATATAATTAAATATAAAATTATTATTGTGATTAATTTTTACAGATAGAATCTCTCTCAATTGCCCAGGCTGGAGTGCAGTGATGGAATCATAGCTCACTGCAGCCTCGAACTCCTGGGCTCAAGCAATCCTCCCACCTCAGTTTTCTGAGTAGGTAGGACTACAGCTGCTTGCCACCATGCCCAACTAACTTTTAATATTTTTGTAGAGATGAGGTCTTGCCATTTTGCCCAGGCTGGTCATGAACCCCTGGCCTCAAGTGCTCCTCCTGCTTTATCCTCTCAAAGTGCTGAGATTACAGGTATGAGCCACTGTGCCAAGTACCAAATTACATTAAATTAATCAGTATTTAAAGAACTCTAAACTCAAGGTTTTTTTTTTTTTTTTATTAAAGTTCTGGAATACATGTGCAGAACAGGCAGGTTTGTTACATAGGTATACATGCGCCACGGTGGTTTGCTGCACGTATCAACCCATCATCTAGGTTTTAAGCCCTGCATGCATTAGGTATTTGTCCTAATGCTTTCCCTCCCATTGCCTCCCACTCCCCCAACAGGCCCCAGTGTGTGATGTTCCCCTCCCTGTGTCCATGTGTTCTCATTGTTCAACTCCCGCTTATGAGTGAGAACATGCAGTGTTTGCTAAACTCAAAAGTTTTTGAGCTTGGATCTTGTGTGTGTGATTTGTAATTTCTTTGTGTGTAAAAAGGCAACATTTCTGTGGTAATTACCATAGATGGTGTGTGTGTGTGTGTGTGAGAATGTGTGTGTTTTGACAAATGAAAAAGTGAAACCTAAAGAATTATTTGGTAGACTTAGACTTTTCCTTTCTTGTGGCTTCCTCCAAAAAATTCTGATAATAAAATTTTTGTAATTTATTCAAGCAAGACAGCAAAATGTTTTATAAGTTAGCAGGTAGCATAGAAAAAGAATACCAAGAAACTTTTGGGCAACATGGGCCCTTTTTTTAAATAGTCACAACCAGCACTTTGCCTAAATCAATGGTCTCTAACCTGGGGTGATTTTGATCCCTAGAAAACATTTAACAATGTCTGGAGACATTTTTGTTGTCACAACTGGAGAGAGTTGCTACTGGCATCTAGTGAGTTGAGACCAGGGATGTTGCAAAATATCTTATAATACACAAACCAGTGCCTTACAACAAAGAATTCCTCAGCCCAAAATGTCAACAGACATGCCAACCAATTTGAGAGGAAATGCCTTTGTTTGGTTGTTAGTTTTGAAGACATCTGTCACTGCTCAAAATAAACCAGAAGTCTCTCTTAAATATATGACTGAAATTCTTTCCATCCCTGAACTTCTTTGGAACACACCAAGAAGGTGGTTTGCTCACCAAGTCTGTGTTGGAGAGAATATGTTTGAAACCTAATCTGCTGACTCTTGAACCCAGGAACCAAATATATAGACTTAATATTTTTACATTAAAAGTCAGTAACTGCCTCAGTTTCATGGTGGTGGTTGTCACTAGATCTGACATTTGGCTTAATCTTGGGAAAAATTATCTTAAAGCTTTTTTCTTTTTTCAAACGGAGTCTCGCTCTGTCGCCCAGGCTGGAGTGCAGTGGCGTGATCTCGGCTCACTGCAAGCTCCGCCTTTTTTTTTTTTTTTAGACGGAGTCTCGCTCTGTCGCCCAGGCTGGAGTGCAGTGGCGCGATCTGGGCTCACTGTAAACTCCGCCTCCCGGTTTCACGCCATTCTGCCAAGTAGCTGGGACTATTGGCGCCCGCCACCACGCCCAGCTAAATTTTGTATTTTTAGTAGAGACGGGGTTTCACCGTGTTAGCTAGGATGGTCTCATCTCCTGACCTCGTGATCCGCCCGCCTCGGCCTCCCAAAGTGCTGAGATTACAGGCGTGAGCAACTGCGCCCGGCCATCTTAAAGCTTTTATCACAATTTTCTCTTATGTCGTATTTCCAAAAATATAACTATGTATCTTTGGTGATGATGGAGGACTACACTGATTATTATTTTTTTGTGTGAATAGTTATCATATCCATCTGTTGATGACATTTGATTGCTTCCTTGGTAAATTTGTACCTAGGTAGTGTTTTACACTTTTCTAATTAGAATAAGCTTTGCATAAGTCAGGTTCTCATTTGGTCTTTCAGTAACTTTAAACGCTTAACAAGACTGTGTAAAGAGAGCTTGGGTGACAGTCTCTGAATTCATTAGGCGTTAATAGATGGGCCTACTTAATGGTGCTCAAAAGAGGGGGACATATTAAACATGTAGGGGCTTCCTCAAACCATAAATGTCAGAAGATTCTACTACTATGTTTCTTTGGAGCTTAGTGTTAAATACTCAATATTCGCTTTCTTATCCCAGGCTCTTATTATTTTTTAATTTGTGGTGGTTAATTTTATGTGTCAATTTGACTGGGCTATGGGGTGCTTCAATATTTGGGTGTTTCTGTGAGGGTGTTTTGGATGAATTAACATGTACATTGGTGGACGGAGTAAGGCAGATTGCCCTCCTCCTGTGTGGTTTATAATGTTTGTTAATGCGATTATTAGTGTGGGTGGGCTTCATCCATTTAGCTGGACAGAACAGCCTGAATAGAACAAAAAGGCTGACGCTCGTGATAATAACAGAGGATTCCTCCTGTCTGCCTTTGAACAGAGACATTGGTATTTTCCTGCCTTTGAATTCAAACTAAAACATTGGCTCTTCCTGGTAGATTCCACCAGCCTTCTGACTGGAGCTCCACCATTGGATCTCCTAGGTCTTTAGCTTGCCAATTCACCCAGCAGATCTTGGGACTTTTTATCCTCCATAATCTTATAAGCCAATTCCTTATAATAAATCTCTCTCTATAGACATAGATATAGATCCCATTGGTTCTACTGCTTTGGAGAATCCAGACGAATATATTATTTATGTAAATAATAATGGCAATAACAATATTAATAATGATAAAAATCATGGTTAACATTTGTTGCCATTGAACTGAATATTTGTTATTTTTATTTGTTTAGCACCTTTTCCCCCTTTTGGCTTTGAATACCTCTTTCCTGTGAGGAGCTCATTTATTGCAAATATGATGTGACAGACGTAGCTTTTTTCCAAAGATCTAAGAGTGGGCATGAGGAGTCCTTCAGTGTGCCATTCTTTTTTCTAGCCATAGTGATTGGTTCAGAAATGGGCATATGATCCAAACAAAGCCAATCAGAATCTTTATTTGAGCTTCCCTCCAGGATAATTTGAGAAAACCCTCTTTTTCCATTAGGGTAGGATAGAAGCCAGTTAGAGAATGAAGCCAGGCAGAAACAAGGAGAGCCAAAATATGGCAAGACAGAAACCTGACTTCATTTGAACTCCTGGAGCCATCTGTGCCTAAAGGCATAATTGCTTTTTTAAATTTCCCAATTGCAATTCCCTTTTGTGCTTAAGCTACTTTTAGTTGAGTTTTTGGACACTTACAACTGAATGGTAATAAGAACTTACTATGTTTTGGGCACTTTTTGAAGTACTTTATATGTATATACTCACTTGACTTTCATAAAAGTTATGTGAAGTAAATAACTTTATTTCTATATTTCATAGACAAGGGAATTAAAGTTAAAAGGAGTAACATGTCCATGGTCATAGCTGGTGAGTGGTAAAAGGGAGGTTTGAGGCTGGGCGCGGCGGCTCACACCTGCAACCCCAGCACTTTGGGAGGCCGAGGCGGACGGATCACGAGGTCAGGAGATTGAGACCATCCTGGCTAACACGGTGAAAACCCGTCTCTACTAAAAATACAAAAAATTAGCCAGGTGTGGTGGGTGGCGCCTGTGGTCCCAGCTACTTGGGAGGCTGAGGCAGGAGAATGGCATGAACCTGGGAGGCAGAGTTTGCAGTGAGCCGAGATCGCGCCACTGCACTCCAGCCTGGGCAACAGAGGGAGACTCCGTCTCAAATAAATAAATAAATAAATAAATAAATAAATAAATAAATAAATAAGGGAGATTTGAATCAAACAGGCACATCAGAGCCTTCACTGAGACCCACTATACTCAAGTGCTTATGCTGGGAGAGCATAAATAATCTCATTTAGTTCTAAAAGTATCCTAAGAAGTGTTATTTTCTCTATTTTATAGATTGGGAAACTGAGGCTTAATAAAGCTAAGTCATTTGCCTAAGATAATATAGTAGTAGTAGATATAGCAGTATGTGTTTGTATATCTCTTTTTAATTTTAAGACTGAATGGACGATTTTAAAACTAAATGGCACTTCTTTTCTATTTATAAGTAGGAAGATAAGGGTAAAAAAATAGGGATAAAAATATTGTGCTATAACTGAAAAGTAAAGTTTTGTCTTCCAAGTGCTACAAATAATTAAAAGTCTTGGATTTGGTGGGTGGGGGGGGGTCCTTCAGATTCTTATGAGAGTAATCTGCTAATATCTATTTGTTAAATAAATAGTGGATAAATGTGACACCTTCTGAAGCTCAGTAGTCACTCATGGCACTTAGCAGCCAAAGATGAAGAGAGTATGTGCCTTCAGAGCCCATCCTGATCCCCCTCCTTCCTCTGAGGTGATGAGTAAGGTTTTACTCCCTTGTCTAGATTCCAGAAGGAAGTACAGATTTGTTCAGTCATAATTTCACCCATGCTATAGGGTGAATCAATTAGGCAAAATCAGGGATGGAAGTTGCCTGGGTTTAATTTAACATTGGTATCACATTCCTCTTGTATTTCCAAAATGTGTTCTTAAATAAAAAGATACTCAAATCAATAGTTCTATATCTGCTGGAAAAAAACCACTACATTGACATCATACCATCTTATATATACCTCTATGAGAAAGACTTGTAACATAGAGAGATTATTAAAGCATTATAAAAGCTCCTAGAAATCACTGCTTCATGATTTATTTATTTCATGTGTGGCAACTTTATATGTCCCTATTTAGCAGATTTATGCCATTCTCTAAGGACATGTCAGGTGACTTCCTCACTTTATGGCTACCAAAATTGAAAGTTAACAGGCTCAACTTTTTGCTACCAACATAATAAGAAATAGTTTCATGAGAATAGGATAGTAATATTAAAAATACTACATTTTATTTGCAGATTATACAGTAATAAGAAGAATACTGTATTTATGTGTTAAAAACATATCTATTTTGACATTTTAGGCATTCATTCTCCATGGCTAATGATACTGAGTTCCTAGGCTGCTCCAGATGAGGGATTAATGATTGGCCTTCACTGGCTGGGGAACATGTAGAATTTTTTTCTCCCATATAAGTGACCACAAAATATAAACCTTACATGTCTCTGCTATGATTTGAATATTTGACCCTTTCAGACCTCAGGTTAATTTTTTTTTTTTTTTTGGTCGGAGACAGGATCTCACTCTGTCACCCAGGCTAGAATGCAGTGGCATGATCACGGCTCACTGCAGCCTTGACCTCCTGGGCTCAAGCAATCCTATCACCTCAGCCTCCTGTGTAGCTGGGACCACAGGTACATGCCACCATGCCTGGCTGATTTTTTTTTTGTTTGTTGTAGAGATGGGGTTTTATTGTATTGCCCAGGCTGCTTGCTCTTGAACTCCTGGGTTCAACCAATCTTCTGGCCTCAGCCTCCCAAAGTTCTGGGATTACAGGCATAAGCTATTGTGCCTGGCCTCATGTTGAAATGTGATTACTAATATTGGAGGTGTGGCCGAATGGGAGGTGTTTGGGTCATGGAGGCAGATCCTTCATGAATAGATTAATGCCCTTCCTGGGGGTGGTGGGGAGTGAGTGAGTTCTTCATTAGTTCCTGCAAGAGCTGGTTGTTAAAAAGGGCCTGACACTTCCCTGTCTTCTCTCTTGCTTTCTCTTTTATCATATGATCTCTACTTGCCTGTGGCTATCCCTTGCTTCCCACCATGCATGAAAGGAACTTGAGGCTCTCACCAGAAGCTGCTGCTGGCACCATGCTTCTTGTACAGCCTGCAAAACTATAAGCCAAATAAATTTCTTTTCTTTATAAATTAGCCAGCCTCAGGCATTCCTTTAAAGCTGTATAAATGGACTAAGCCAGTCTGGTTTCATAATTATTATGGTTCCAGTCAAAATGTCCACCAACTTTCTGGCTTTGGTTGATCTGATCATGGGATATCACATCTCTAATTTGTAAGAGGCAAGTCAGGCCATGGAAAGAAATAGGCACTATTGACTAGTCTTTTGTCATCATAATAAAGTGAACAAAATCTGGGGTTGGCTACTGCTTGGTGTTGGCAGAAAGAGAAATGAAAAATGTGTCAAAGAGGCAGGTGTTACTGGAAACTGCACTAAATTAAAAGTTTTCCTTCATACAGTTTTTTTTGACTCACTTCACCAAGTTATGCTTCAAGTAAGGCCACTTCCTTTTTGTTTCCCCAACTAACTTCTTGAGCACCAGTAAGGAAAATTTGGAGAAAATTCTCCCATGAAGTCTTGAGCCACTTGATGCCCGGCCAAAAAATAAATTTAGTTTATTATGGTGATAGAAAATATTAAAATTAAAATTTTCCAAAACCAGGTAAGCCAAAGATCATTGTTATCTTCCTATATGATGTTGCACATCCACACTGAAAGGGAGAATTTTTTTGTTTGCTTGTTTGAGATGGAGTCTCGCTCTGTCGCCAGACTGGAGTGCAGTGGCGTGATTTCGGCTCACTGCAACCTCTGCCTCCTGGGTTCAAGCGATTCTCCTGCCTCAGCCTCCTAAGTAGCTGGGACTACAGGGGCGTGCCACCACACCCAGCTAATTTTTGTATTTTTTTTTTTAGTAGAGACGGGGTTTCACCATGTTGACCAGTATGGTCTCGATGTCTTGACCTCGTGATCTGCCCGCCTCAGCCTCCCAAAGTGCTGGGATTACAGGCATGACCCACCGCTCCTGGCCAAGGGGAAATTTTTTTTTAAACGATCTCGTTATTTCTCGGCACCCTACTTCTTTATTTAGTTTGGGATAGCTATGTCTTTCTTTAAGGATTTTCCTGAAATTTGCTCCTCTGCGAAGTCTAGTGGATTAAGTTTTGTGGAAATTTCAATAAATGCTCACATCTCTGTTTCTTTTATCTTTGCTAGAGGTAAAAAAAAAAAAAAAAAAAAAAAGGAACCAGGACACTCCTTTCAGTTGCCTCCAATATTGATAACTCAGAATTCCTGCTAAGGGTTAGCAGGCTGCTGTGTTAGGCAGAATTAATGGCCCCCACCCATGTCCCATAGATATCTACACCCAAATCCCTGGAATCTGTGAGTGTGTTTCATGGCAAAATACTTTGCAGATTTAATTAAGTCAAAGACCTTGAAATGGGGACTTTATCCCGGATTATTCTAGTGGGCTCAATGTATTCAGAAGTTTATTTAACAAGGGCAAGAAGAAGTCAGGCGAGTGACAGAAGATGTGACATTAAACGTAGAGATCAGAGTGATGAGATTGCTTGAAGGAGATCATGAGCCAAAGAATGCAGGCAGCCTCTAGAAGCTAGAAAAGGCAAGAAAATGGATTCTCCTCTAGAGCCTCCAGAAGGAAGACAGCTCTGCTGACGATTTGAACCCAGTGAGATTCATTTAATAATTCTTATTTTCGGAACTATAAGATAGTAAATTGCATTGTTTTAAGCCAACAAGTTTATGTTCGTTTGTTACAGCAACAATAGGAAACTAATACAACTGCAAACACTCTCCCCTGTTCATCAGCCCCAGTAAGCAAGAAACACTGGCCTGGGACTCAGACTCAGGACTTCTAGAACACTTAAAATTGTCTGATTTTAGGCACAGGTCTCAAAGCAGTGTGGGTAATATTAAGTATGGTTGATGGTATTAAATTAATAAGAAAATAAAATTTGTGTGAAAGCCTTTCACTGATTTCTGTTTTTCTAGTCCTATAGTTTCCATTTCTTTGTGATTAAGAATTAAAGTTTATGTTGATTATAGAGAGGGAAGGCTCCTATAATGTTTGGCAGATAAGCACTCACCTGTCTTTAAGCATAATATCTCCCCTTTGATCACCAACCTCAAAATGATCATCAGCCACTCCAGTTATCTAGGAATTCTAAAGATTAGTCAGTACAAAGAAGGACAGGCAGTTGGACATAGAACTGAAGATGGCCTTTGCTGCTGTCTGCCACATGGTGTCCTGCTGAAGACTGTTCTGCAAAGATGAACTGATGTTTGCTTCATCTCCATTATGCTTTTATTGGTCCATGTCCTGCAGGTGTGCCACACTTGGATGCCAAGGAAGCTGCACTTGTTTTCATTAATTACTCTTCAAACACAACATCCAGCAAACTTAAATGGGGAGATTCTTCTGGGTGATTCTATAGCCCAAGGGGCTTTCTCCCTAAGCCGTATATTGTACCGCCACTAGACCTTCCCCGTAAACACTTACTTCCATGTGGGAACTTAAAGCCATAATTGTTTCTCCCTTGTGCTCCTGATGAATTCTCCCGTTGAGGTTAAAGTCACTTCAGTCCTCACTTCTAGGTTCCCCTAATTTCAGCTCTTGGGATCCACAGGCCAGGATCCAAGTTCTTTCTTTCCCAGAGAACCTTGGACTTCTTGTGACAGTAGCTTCACTTCTTTCCACAGGGATTGTTTAATGGGTTTGCTGGGGAACCCATTAGGGCATTGGATGCCAACTCTACCTACATTTACACACAGAGCGCACTTATTTGATTCCTGTCAGGACTGAAGTGGCTCTGACTTCCTTTATGAGGGAAGCATCATCTTTCCACAACATTTAATCACTCCTTTACCTGGCACTGCATTTAATCTTTTCCTTAACAGAGACCTCTCATATTTTTAAGTGTTGAATTCTGACTCATGGTAACTTCTTTCCATTAATTCTTATTTTGTCTTTTAAAACTCTCTGGATAATAGGAGAAATATGCAATGAATTCTCATACACCTGCCAGGTAGACTCAGACATAGCAGTGATTGTTCTCTGATCTATCCTATGATGTTTTGATTTTTCATCATCATAATCAATCCTCTCTGAGCAAGCACCAGTCTGTTAATTTAGTCCACACAGGGTTAAAAAAAAGATATTTCTTTCCCATCTGCTGAACTTCAGACTGCTCTTTACACAGCCCAGGAATGAATTCACTCTTTTAGCAGCAACTTCTCATGTGAATTTCTTGAACTCACAGCCAAGTAAAATTCTTCTTAAGTTACTTGTGTTATGTGTAGCCTGTGTCTGAATATTCATTTTATCTCTACTTCATTTCTTCTTATTTTATTCAGCTTAGATTTCAATTGTTTCAATAACATATTACAAATATTATATAAAATTTTAATTATTTTCAGATTTCATTGAAATAATTTCTCTATTGTCAATCAACTTCTCAAAAGAGGCCAAAGATACTTCATACCTTTCTTCAGCTTGACATTCCTCTTTTGGTTAGCATTCTTTGGGTGAAAGTGCACAAAGATACCCTTTATTGACAAGGAATATTAAAGAATCAGAAAATCCTAGGTTAAAATCCTTGTTTTTCTGTTACTAGCTGTGTGACGTTGAACAAATTGCCTCACTTTAATTTAATAAATAATTTTAAATATCATGGGGATATTTATTGGCCACATTAGATTATTGTTCTGGTGTATGTGTGTACATATATGTATGTGTTTCTATGTATATTCTAGTGTTTTTGCATTGTGTGTATATACATATGTTTATGTGTATGCCTGTGTGTATTATGTGTGTAGGTATGTGCATGTATGTGTATATATGTGTTTATATGTGTTATGCTGTATTTATATGTGTGTGTATATGTGTGTGCTTGTGTTTGTGGGTATATGTGTGTGTGTTGTTGCATATTAGGTGTGCGTTTGTGTGTATGTGTATATTGATTATGTGTGCATGTAGCTGTATGTGTATTCTGGAACATATTAGATTGTCAATAAACAGTAGATATTAAAATTAATAAGGCAAGCTATGACCACAACCACCAAATGATACTCAACTATATCTGAACAATGTCTTGCACAGTGCCTGGTATAATAAATATTTCCCTTAACCACTCTGGTAAATATAGATATAAAGGAAATGATATAATCCTGGCATGATTTGAACTTCATGAACCTGTTGGTCCTTAGTGATCATCTCTTTACTTTATAAGTGTTTACCAGCCTTTTATACTCTAACATTTTGCTAGGGATCTATCCAATGTCTTTGGCATATAGTTTAATAAATTGAACTGCTTTCACCTCTTTGAAAATGGAAACATGTATTTGCCCTTTTTCTACCTGCCAGCAAGACTTCTCTTTTCCATAGTTCTTCAAAGATGACTATTTGCAGTTCCCTGATGTCAGGATGTCATCTGAGCCATCTTTTGGTCTTGTGGAATGGAGCCTTCTTTGGTCATCAAAGTCCTTTGAAATGTGCATTTTTTTCAACCTCCTTACCTAGCTTAAACTTTAATTTCCTCCTCCCAGTGTTTGCTTTCTCTTTTCTAAACTGACAATTAACCTTCTTAACCACTATATGAATAAAGTATCTCTTAATTAAAAATGCAAGAAATCCAACTTAAACTCTCTTAGGACAAAAAGGAATACCTTGGCTCACATAGCTGGGAGATTCAGGGGTAAGGCTTATTTCAATCAAGGCTGGATACAGGGATTCAGGGGATGTCCCCAGGAGCCCAGTTTTCTTGCCATATTTCAGCTCTTATTCCTTCTGTGAATAAGCTTTCGACTTGGTAGGGAAGATAACTACTGAATTTGATTCAAATCCAAAATGATGAGAAACTCTTTCTCTCTCAGCATCCATGAATCAAATATCCTGGGGAGAATCTGACTGGTACGTTTGTTTATATGCTCATGGCCATAGCCAGGCAGGCTGGGCACTGTGGCTCATTAGACTCATGAGATTGAGGAGGGATCCAGGACTGTGAAACAGAGGTCTGCTACAGCAGAGAAAGGTCATGAAAAGTTTTGCTTTCTGCCTGTCTTCTGCAGACTTTACACTATTGTCCCTAAATCTTTCTGTTGCTTTTTGTATACTTTCAAAAAACCGATTTTCATCTTTCTTGGTAATTTTTACAATATTTCCTTTATTCTCTTGGTATTAGTTTTCACTTGTTTTTATTATGTTTTCATTCTTCCATGTTTTAAAAATGGCATCTTTAAAATTATTCTGTTTATCTAAGAGCCGGTTGAGCTGTCGAAGTGGTTTCTTTACTGCCTCCCCCTCATCTTCCATGATTAGACTCTCAGATCGGTGTATTTAAAAGCCTAGTCTTTTTCTTCTCCGGTCTCTGCTTCTCTGGCTATGAGATCATGCATATCTTCTTTCTGAACCTCTGGAAAGCCATCTTCTTTTACTTTGGAGCGTATATATAGCTTTGCTCAGGGTTCAGAGCTTCCAGACTGTAAGATTCTATTACTGGTAACCCCTCTTCTGGCAAAGAACTCTACCATTTCATTTTGCCAAAGATGACTTTCTCTCCTGGCCAGAATTGTGTCCTAAGGAGCTCCCTTCATTACTTTTTCTGTCTTCTAAAGATGAAGTTATTAGAATGATATATCCCATGCTTTGCTCTTAGCTGGTAGTGACTTCCTGGAGATGTTTAGATAAGCAGAATCTTCATCTCTTCTGTATCTTGCCTCTGTATCTGTGCCAGCTTTGTGATCAATGCTAGGACATGATTGCCCATTCTTTCTTCCCAGAATGGCTGTTTTACCAACCATCCCCAACCCTATCACCAACAATAATATCATTTTGGCAATCTTTCCTTTCATCTCTACCCAGATGCTCTTTATCATTCTGCCATCCCTGATTTGGGGTTTTTTGCAAAGGTATATACCTTCTTGAAACAGAGTACCACTCTCTTTGCACAATGTAGTACATTTTATGAAAGATGCTTCTTGTGAATTCTATTTCACCAAGATGCAATGATGTTTATGTGGGGGTGTTCATTTTGTTGTGTAAACATCAAATTGTATTTTTGGCCTATTGGTATTCAAACAACTAGGAACCTAAGTGCTATTCCTTCTGCCTCTTAAATTATTTTCTGCTGTGAATTACTAGGTACTTTATACACTGGTTTCATACTTTAGAGTTTTACCTGGGCTTTTCCCTCCTTTTTTCTTCCACTATTTCAATTTTAAATCCTCTAAAACAAGACACATACCCCAGTGAATGCATTCTTCTCTTTAGGAAAATAGATCAAATCTTATTATAACCAGTGCAAAAGAAATAATTCTCATTTTTCTTTTTTTTATATTGGAAATGTGTATTTTCAAATGACATTTAGCACAACAGGGCCTATAGATTGGGTTTGCAAAATTCTTTTATAATGATTCTTGTCATGGAGACCTATAATATGTTTGACTTATAACTGGTGTTCAGTTTGACTAAATATACCACACCATGCTCCAAGTTATTCACATCTACAGAACATGTTCCATGTGGGGCTTTTAAGGTCTCTCCTAACCCTAAGGGCTGAAGAAGTGTAGCTGGAGAAGTGGAAAATGGCTCACAGTACTAAGAGTGACCTTTTTCATAGCATAACCAGGACCTGATAGGTCTGAGGGCTCAGATAGAGAAGCTGCAGAAACCCAGAAGTGGTGATGGGGGGTGTTCTATTTTTGCCTTCTCTTGCCTCTGTCTCTGACATATACTCCTGCCTTTGCCCTGCCCTCAAGCTTGCTTCTGTCTGGTTATTTCTCCCACTCTTACCGCATCTCTGCTCCTTTGTTGTGAACCTTGGTCCAACTTTGGCTCATGCCTGACTTTGGCTCTGCCCCACTTCTTCGCCTGCCTCAGGGCCTGCGCTTTCCCTGTGGCCAAGGATCCTGGGGACAAAGGCATTCTGAATGTGATATAAGAGTTTCAGAGCAGCATGCCTGAAGACAGTTTTAAGTGTTTACCAGTTTCCTTTGCTCCTCCTGGGGTGGAGGTAAAGAAGGAGAGGAGAGGAAGAACTGGCATCAAACATTTAGAAGATAATTAAGAGGACCTCAAGCGGCCTTTGTTGAGTGTATCTCCTGAAGTGCAGATAAAATCAGTATCAAGGATCAGACCGACCATGGGGATGAAAGTCCCATGGGAGAGGAACTAGAAATTTCATTGAGTAGGACTCAGCACAAGAGGTGCCTCAGCAGCCTCATCTTGGGTAAGCCACTTACCATCTTTGAGCCTTTGTTTTAGTATCTGTAAGATGAGGACAATAATGCCTGTGGTGCCAGGTTGGGTTTCTGGCAAGCAGAAAGTTAATTTGCTGAATTATTAGAGAAGGCTCTTGGTATCAACACCCATGAAAACTAAGGAGGCAAAATCAGAATGGCATAGGGAAAAGTCAAGGTCGGGTTTGTCCTGCATTGATCTGAAATGCCTGGACCTTCATACCCCTGCCTCCATCAGTCACTGGATGAGTGCCACCTGGGGAGGATGTAGGGGGTGTGATCCTTGAAGGGGCTGTCAGTTGAAGGATGCTTCCTGATGGCTCTCTCAGTAGTAGGAACAAAAAGTCATTCCTTGACGGGATCTGGGTAACATTTTTTGTGTGTTTCTTACCTATTAAACCTGGTTTTGTGAGAGAAACTAACTGTAAAACTTACTATAAATGTTAATTTTATAATTCATATGATGATCAAACTTTTATTAAGGGTCTACTGTGTAATAGCTACTTGATATAAATAAAAACATTAAACCTGACATTTTTCTTTTTCCTTTTTTTTTGATACTGAGTCTTGCTCTGTCACCCAGGCTGGAGTGCAGTGATGTGATCTTGGCTTACTGCAACCTCCACCTCCCAAGTTCAAGGGATTCTCATGCCTTAGTCTCCTGAATACCTGGGACTACAGGCAAGTGTCACCACACCCAGCTAGTCTTTGTGTTTTTAGTAGAGACAGGATTTCACCACGTTGGCCAGGCTGAGCTTGAACTCCTGGCCTCGTGATCCACTTGCCTTGGGCTCCCAAAGAGCTGGGATTACAGGAGTGAGCCAGGGTACCCGGCCTGACTTTTTTTTTAATGTATGTTATTTCTTCTCTTAAAGTTGATAGTCTTTAGACCCATTGCAGTGATCCTCAAACAACCATTGAAGGATCAGGGTTGCACAAAAATACATATTGATTACTAACTACGTTCAACACTTTAGAAATGTGAATCTTTTCTGCATAAAGTTCTTCCTTGGCATTTCAACACCATAAACAGTAGAATATTTGTGGCAATTGTTAAGCAGGGTAATTGCCAATACATAATTTTTGATCCACTATGACATAATTACAATAACTAAATTTACATATCTTAGTACTTCTTGAAGAACAAAATTAAAAATACTTTTAAGTTAAAACATTCTTGAAGAATACATAGTGGTATAAAAACTGAGCCTCAGGAAAAAAATAAAGGGAAATGCCATTTAATATGTTTTATTATCAACTGGGGAGCCAAAAATAAGTCATACGTAATGGAATTTCATTGTGTAGCAGTGGAATTTCCCCCAGAGTTTTATTAAAAGCTTTAACACAGTTTGAACTCCTCAGTGAAGTCAATGGCCTGGCCAAGGTCTGAGTCAGCATTTTAAGTAAATATGCTAATTTTTTAGCTCAACAAAGAAAATGTTACTTTTAGTGCATTTCCAATTTAAAAACATCTTTTTACTCTACTAGTTATAAACTATTCAATGTAACCTAACTGAATGTTTTGATTGGTTATATTAAAATTTGCATTTCCTCAACAGTCTGAGAATGGTTTACTTGTTGACTGATCACAGTAAGAAGATTAAATTAGTAGTCCATGAATTAATAAGAAGTGCATTAGATGTTGATACAAAGCTTAATACAAATCATAATAGTGATCATTTTGCATTTGTATCATTTTATGCATTCAAAAGGATAAACCACATTCATTAGTTGATTTTAAAACATTAGATATGTCTATGTATGCAAATGAAAGTGGAGAATAAGAAAATAGATCTAAAAAATTAATTTTTCACTTGTCCTATCATTATCCGCTCTTTAGAAACCCTGCAGGTATAATAGAAAATTCTATAATCTTACCGTTCAGAGTGTGAACCTTGATTGAGAATAGGTGTCACTTGGTTGCCTGTTAGAAATGCTGGTTTTCAGGCCTTACGCCAAACCTGCTACACTGGAATCTACATTTTACCAAGATACCCAGGTGATTTGTATTCACGTTAAAGTTTGAGAAGAATTAAATCTGCAGTGCTTTTGTCTCTGACAAACTGAAGTTAAAATTCCAGTTTTTTTAACATTATCCAAATAATTGCTTCTTCCCTTTAGTTACACAAATAAATATAAGTATAACATATTCTGAGGCATAAAACTCCGTACAGAAATGTGAGTCATTGAAGTTAATTTCTGTTTTAAATTCTGAGGAACTAAAGGTATAGGGTAGAATTAGGAAGCTTCTCTTTGAATAAAAATGTTCAAGTTATCCATCAAAATATGATTAATAGGCCTAATTTTATTTTTGTATATATTTGACCTTTTCCATCAGAATGATTTCCTAGAAATGTTAAATGGAGGGTTCAGGAAGCAAGCAAAGAAAACAATTTCCATCAAATAACATTATTTGACCACTGCTTACACAGAACAATCATCTTATGAACTATTTTCTCATTTCTTTGCATAAGTGAAATTTCAAAACAATGCTTTCCCCCACTCCTTTCATTTCTAGTGGGTAGCATAAGAGGATTTGCAACCCTGCTTGGTTTATGATTCTCATATTACTGACTTTGCTCTGCAGATAGATGAAATAGGACCTCAAATGCAGTGGATGTTATGGTTAAAGCTGTTCTTATGTCATTTAGAGATTGTTTTTAGATTAAGGATCATTTGACCTTGAGTGACGGTGGTTGCTTTATTACCTGATCATGGTGCCTCCAATAAGAGGTTGTCCAGTGCTGTCAGCCCATTACCTGCCTGTGCCATTCTAAAGCTTCTTGCTTCAGAAGATCTCTCAGCAGGGTTAGAACAAGGTAAAGAGCTTAAATAAGCAAGCTATATTTATCAGCAATAAACAGCAGTCCCTGCAAATGTCCTACCCAGTAAATTAATCTGTAAAGGGACGGCTCTACCTGCATGAAAATAGAACTGATTTTCTAAAATTATTTATTAGTATTATTGTGAGCAGATAATACTCTACCATTGATAATAATAGAGACTTGTATAGCAGTTTCATGGCAGTCCCTATAAATATATCAGAAAGATGAGTGGTTTTTTTTTTTTTTTTTGAGACAGAGTCTCACTCTGTTGCCCAGGCTGGAGCACAGTAGTGCTATCTTGGCTCACTGCAACCTCTGCCTCCTGGGTTCAAGCAATTCTTGTGTCTCAGCCTCCGAGTAGCTGGGACTACAGGCATGCACCACCATGCCTGGCTAATTTTTGTATTTTTAGTAGAGATGGAGTTTCACCATGTTGGCCAGGCTGGTCTCAAACTCCTGAGCTCAAGTGATCTGCCTGGCTTGGCCTCCCAAAATGCTGGGATTACAGGTGTAAGCCACCGTACTCGCCGACGGTCTGTTTACATTAAAAGAATTTAGTCAGTCTAAAACTTCACATGGTATATTCTGTAGTGAGGAAACCGCATAGAAGGAAGAATGTCTATAGCAGCTTCAATAAGATGGAATCGGTTAAGTTATACAAGATTTGAAACAACAATGAGGAAAATTGTAAGACTGAGAGGAAAGTTGTAAGACTTGTTTAGATGGCTCAAGTTAGGGATAATTTCAGTGCAAAACACTAAAACTATGCCATCAAGGAGACCAATATTGGTGGCAGGTGATAAGGGAGCAGTAGATAGAATAATGGATTTGGGTCTGGAGAATTAAGTTTCTATGAAGCTGCAGCTTATGTTAATAACAGGGCAATGTTTAGATTACACGTTGGCAATTAACCCTAAAATTTGGGTTGTTAAAATGCTGCAGCTTTTACTTTTCTTTGACTGGGGCCTTCCCACATCCAATTGCTACCCTGTTACCTAACATAGTGCCTTACATAAGTGATTATTACATATCTGTTAATGACAATGAATTTTTAAGAATATTTTAGGAAATGATGGCCATAACATGGCCTTGGATAGGGGCTAAATAATAGAGGCATCATATATCTTACTGAGTTCTGTGGTAAACTTAAATAAAGCAGCACCAGAGCTTTGATTGTATCACTTAAGAGTATGTTCACAGATCACGGATTCTCTCTCTCTCTTTCTCTCTTAAACACAATTGAGAAATGCCTGCCGCTCTGGCAAAAAGACATAAGCCGAATGTAGATCAAAGAAACATCTAAGTATTGTATTTTCTTAGCCACTGGTACGAAATAGGGTATGACAATAGAGAGCAGTTTTATGGCTTACAGAAATAGAAAACTATTTTATATTTATTTTGGTCTCCATTCAAAGGCAATATTTTTAGATATTTCTATACCACCAAAGGACTTCTATCTCAACAACAGTGAATGGTAATGCACTTAAACAACAGGGTTCAAATTATTATAATAAAGTAAACCAGATTCATCTTGGCTATAAATGTTAAAGACATAAAAATAGACTGGTATTAATGTGTGACTCACCCTCAGGAGGGCATATGCTTTTCCAGTAGCAGTGATAGGTCTGACCAGATCCATTTCTACTCTCTTGCCCAGCAATAGTCCCTGGTGGCATTTGTGTTTACTGGGACTTTGCGACAGGCAGTGTTTGACTGCTTTACGGGAAGTACAAGGGTAGGAAAGAAGTTATAAGACCTATTTCTACAGGTATGGAGTGAACAATGAGATTATTATAATGGAGAAGAATCTTAAATGTAAATGTTATCTTTATTAAAATACAGGGAAGTTGAGTGACCATTACGAAGATAGCAATTCTGTAAAGCATTATATAATTGTGATTGAAGAACTTTGGAAACCAAATAAATGGCTTGTCTGATAGCCACATATTATTGGTTGCAAAATATTAGTTAAGTGGGCTGGGCGCAGTGGCTCACGCCTGTAATCCCAACACTTTGCGATGCCAAGGCGGGCGGATCACTTGAGGTCAGGAGTTCAAGACCAGCCTGGCCAACATGGTGAAACCCTGTCTCTACTAATAAATTAGCCAGGCATGGTGGTGTGCACCTGTAATCCTAGCTCCTTGGGAGGCTGAGGCACGAGAATCGCTTGAACCCAGAAGGCAGAGGTTGCAATGAGCTGAGATCATGCCACTGCACTCCAGCCTGGGCAAAAGAGTGATACTCTGTCTCAAAAAAACAAAAAACAAAAAAACAAACAAAACAGTAACAACAAAAAACCCAAACAGAAATGTATTATTCACAGTTCTGGAGGCTGGGAAGTCCAGGATCAAGGGACTGGCAGTTTCCATGGCTGGTGAAGGCTCACTTCTTCGTTCATAAAGAGCCATGTCCTAACACAGTGGAAAGGGTGAGAGATTTATCTGAGATCTCTTTCATAAAGTGACTAATTGCTTTTATGAGAGTGCCACCCTCATGACATAATCACTTCCCAAAGGTCCTGTCTCCTGATATTCTCATATTCAGGGTTCGAATTTCAACATATAAGTTTAGGGGAGGGGAACACAAACATGCAACTGTATGTCCATTGAAGAATATGAGCAGAGGTGACGTGTTTCCCCTGTTCATCAGTGAACCTTCTCCACCTTCTCTTTCGCCATCTATTGGCTGGAAGTAAAAGATTCCCAGGCCCCAGAAGATGGTGTGGCTATGGGATGGGAGGAGCCTGGGAACCTGAATCACTCCCTGGAAGGCTACCCTTCTAACACCTGCATTGAAATATTGTATGAACAAGGACATATTTCTATCATGTTAAACCACTAAAACTTTCTGAACTGTTTATTAGAGTAGTCATTATTATATCAAGAGAGTGTATGTTCAAATTTTAAGTAAATTTTAACACGCAAGTAAAAGGACCTTTACCTCTTTAAACCAAATCTTATTGAAAATCCTCAAAATCAAGTATTCTTGATAGAAGTTCAAGTATTGATAGATATCAAGTATTCTTGATAAGCACAATTTCGGTATAATTTATACTTCACTTATTTGGTAGGCACTTATCTTAGCTATGATTTTCCCATGTGAAGAATCTTTATGCTTCAACTGTGGGAATATTAGAATGAAATGTTCAGATGTCTTTTCACTGTGAACCTTTCTTCCTTTTTTAGAATTGTGAAGTATACAGGCTAACGGCCCTGGAAAAGGCACCTTTGAAATAGACTAAAGATGATGATTGGATTATCAAGATTTGAATAATGTTTTCTAATGTGTTTTTATACTCCTTAGCGGAAAAACCTGAATGAGAAACAAAATTGTTTGTGGCCTGGCTAGTGAGGCAGGGGCCCCTTTGAAATGTGAATTTATCCTTTCAAACGTGAGGATCTATTTATCCAGTAATCTATTTTTAGGGTCAATATTTTTTACTTCACACATTATAAAATAATAGATGCTTAGTAAAATCATGAGAAAAAATTTTATAGTATAATAAACAGTACAAAAAATATATGTTTCTGTCTGATAAATCAGAGGTACTGTTTATATTTACATTTTGCTGGGTCTTTTTCTCTGTATTAAAGTGTGTTTACTTTTCCGGTTTGTTTTAATTCTGTTTATTTTAAATTTTAATAATCTCATGCTAATATTGTAACAATGCAAACAATAAAGAAGTATATGTAATACAAAGAAAAACTCTCTCTTCACTTTGTCCAGCCCCACTGCTCTGTATAGAATAAACCCTTTTCCTTATTTGAAGTGTGACCTTCCAGATGTGTCCTTTTGCATTTAGGCATTTATATATATTTGTCCATGCAGATAATTTCAAATGTAATTTATATATGATATATAGATAGGATATATAAATGGATGTATATGTGTAGGTGTATATGTCCATATATATGATATATGCAAATACATGTTATGTTTTTGTACTTAACATTATATTTAGAGGGCTTTTCTGTGTAATGAAACACATTTAATAAAAATATAGTTCTTCACACAGCCATTTTGTAATTCATTAAATTATGACATATTAATAGGACAATTTCTTTAAATATTTTAAAATTTAACATTGCTATGGACATGCATCTTTGATTATCTTTTTCAAACAAATTTCTGAATTAAAATAGGTAGGTCAAATAGTATAAACTGTTTCATGACTATTGATGTAAATGTTTTCCTCTATTTTAATAAACGTATCTCCCAAATAAATACGTGTATCTTTAATATTTCTTGATTTTACAAATCTGGAAATCAGAACAGATAAAAAAATTCCTTTTTATCTTTCAGTCTGGGAATCTATCTACCGGAAAGCAACATGAGCCAGAAATGTCACAGTCACTGGCTCTCAACTTTTTCTGCATAATGGAATCCTCAAGGGATTATTAACAAATAATGCTGGCTCCCACCCTTCAGATATTCTGATTTAATTGGGATGGGTGCAACCCGGACACTGGGATTTTAAAAAGCTCCCCGGGTAATTCTAATTTGCAGCAAAGTTTGGAAACCATCCTCATAGAGCATTCAACCATTAGAAGATACCCAGACACATGTGGCCAAGAGGTCAAATGAAGGTCACTGGACAGATTTCTATGCTTGTTATTTAGAATAAGAACTATTTCTTCTGGTAGTGAAAACATTGCCGATAGATACGCTGCTGATAGTATTCAAAACTACTCATCACCTTGACTCTCAAAATAAATCCAACTACAAAAATAGGATTGACCTAACCTAATACTGTAATACTCTAAAGCACTAGATTGTAAAAGCATCTTCCCCAACGACTGCTGGAGAGTTTGGAAAAAAGCCTCCCCTTTTTGCAAATTGATTTTTGTCTTGGCTGTAGTGTTTGCTTGTTTAAGCATTAATGACTTGATTTGGAAAGAAATAGCTTCCTGTATGGCCCAGATTAAGAAAAGCCATCTTTATTCTGCCAGAAATTGTGTACAAATGCTAGCATGTAAACAGTGCAACCCGTGACATTTTTTTTTACACTCAAACAGGCAAGGTGACACACATGGCTTAAGGGCTAAAAGAAACATGAGAGCTGTAACGCAGTTACAATCGGAAGTGCTAAATTTCCCTTGGGACCATAAGGAAAGCTTCCTGCTCTTTGTAGATTGGCCTATTATTGGAATACATTTGCCCACAGTTAATTCTCAAAGTAATTAAATGGAAGGAAGTGATTAAATCACCAAGAAAAAAGTGACTGCTGCATCTGAAGCATTCAGACAGATTGTTGGTTAGTCATGAACATTAGTTAAGGAAGCATCTGCCAATTAACCTGGGCTACTAAATATGTGTGTGTGTGTATGTGTAAGCAAATAGTGTTGAAATATGAAATAAATCTCTAGTCTGACTAAGAACAGGAATTTTAAAAGTCACAGATACTTTGGTAGCATTATGGTAAACATATATTGTACATAGTCTTTAGCCAATTTAGTAAAGCAGTATTATATTTTCTCCCCAATGACTTATAAATGGAAAAAATTATTTAATTGAACTGAACTGAAAGTAGAACAAACAAATACTAACATGTCTTTGATAAATGTTAGTTTTATCATGCCACTTCCATTTTTAGTGGATTCAGGAAACCTGGTTGTTAATCTTACTGTTTTCTTATTACTCAATTTTGGGCAAGTTACTTGACCTTTTAGAGTTTCCATAAAATAAAGGGATGGGGCTGCAGGATGTTTAGGTTTCTTCTAGCTCTAAAAAGCTATTGGTCTAAGAAAAAATAGAAAAACACAACCAGAAATCACATGTGAAATTATTAAAATTCAAGATATTATCAAAATAAATATGAGTGGAAAATAAAAGATACATAATGGAATATGTTACATACATATCTGTAACAATCACAAAATGAAATTTCGTGTTCTTCAAGAACTTTGTGTTATGAACAGGAATCCAAAGCAGTATCAATGAGAATCATCTAAAGATATCCATTTTTCTGTGCCTCTCTGCATTTCTCAATGATTTCGTGCATTGAAAATGCATTACATTTTCATGATTTCATGCATTTAAATGAAGTAGTTCTAAACAGTTACCAAAAATTGTCCTTTTAAAGTAACGGTCTGTACTTATAAAATAACTTTAAGACAGATGCACAAAATTAGATAATGAGTCTTGTCTTGGTGGCAACAAGAAAATAAAGTGTCTGCTCTTTGGAGATGGAGTGCATTAGCTTTTTTAGGCCATCTGTGCATTGTTAGGAACTTCTCTCTTTTAATACTCTGAAAAAAATTAGAATGGTTCTCTCATTGCAAAATGATCTGATTGTCCTATCCTGGCTCGGTTATTTTGGCCTAATTAATCATCAGGGTAGATTGTTGCATACTTGATTTGGTCATGGTGATTGAGGATATGTGGGTGGGCAGAATTATTCAATTGACTAGAATACTGTTAACTTTTTATGCATCTATTTAATTTTAACAAACATTAACTGGGCTCCTGCTATCAATATTATATACCATGGACACAAAATTATGTAACCTCAAATGCTTCTTCTTTAGTAACTCATGGTAAAGAGTTAAGTTGAGGGACAAAAATAATTATATAAACTATAACAATAATGTTATTCTGTATTCTACTAGGATTAAAATCAAATTGTTTTGGGACAGCAGAGGATGAAGAAACTCATTTTGACTGAAGTTATTGGATGAGACATGGCTGTGGACAACTTCAGAGAAGATATATTTAAGCAGAACCTTAAACTTATGTCAGAATTTTTAATCACCAGAGATCAGCAAAGCCAAAGGTGTGATGTGAAAGGACATGGGATGTCTGGGAAGCAGGGAACAGCTCAGAGGTCTGGATCATAGACAGGATTGATGGACATGATAAATAATGGAGTAGAGTGACACAGAAAAGGGTGTTGGAGCCAGACCTTGAAGGACCTTGACTTTGTTGCTAGAGGAAATTGTTGAAAAGGGTCAAAGTGAGAGTGTATGTTGGCCACTATTAGCTGCCCTAAGTGGTACATGAAAGAAATGAGATTAGGCAAGAATAGGCTGATATTAAAGCAAAGTTAGAAGGAAATGGGGAGAAACCAGAGGTCTTATGAGGGTTAGCAAAGTTGAGTGCTTTCATATCTCAAATAGTGAGAGAGAAAACTGAGAAAGAGTTTGGGCATCAGAGGTCCAATAAGGCTTTTCATTCAAAGAAAAGCCTCAGCCTTATGCTAACATTCTGCTTAGAGAAATTTTCGTTTCAGATAAGCTAAAGATACCTGCCATTAATGTATGAAAGAGAATAACAAGAAAGTGAGATAGCAAAGAAATACACAGATGCGAAGAAATATGTAGGCTGTAGACTTATATGGAGGAAAGAATTGTTAGGCTACTAGTATTTGGAAGGGACTGAAAGCAAATAGATCAGAAGCTTACTAAGTTTTTATGTGAATTGTGCTGCTAAAAATTCTTGAGATTAAAGTAAAAAATAAAAGACTTTGATTTTTTCAAACCTGAATACAAACTATGGGTTCAATGTTTGCCCTAGCAGGAAGTTCCTACAAAGGCTAACATTGTCAAAGAAGGCATATTCCCAAAAGCCTATCTTATATGTAGCCGTGGAGGATAATGGACAAGGAAGAATATTCCAGAGACGGTGGATCTAGGGCCAGTGTAAAACAATGGACAAGAGAGTTCTTCTCAGAGAATAAAATCAGTCTAATCTAGGATGTTTCCTTACTCCAGGGCAAAGGGCTTTCCTGCCCACCCAGCAGAATTTCAGAATTGCTAGGAACTGGTGACTGCTGTGTGTTTTTCACTCTTTCCTTTTCCAAATGTAATTTTTTTTTTTTTTTTTTTGAGAGGGAGTCTTGCTCTGTTGCCCAGGCTGGAGTGCAGTGGCAGGATCTCTGCTCACTGCAACCTCCGCCTCCCAGGTTCACACCATTCTCCCTGCCTCAGCTTCCCGAGTAGCTGGGACTACAGGCACCCGCCACCATGCCCAGCTAATTTTTTGTATTTTTAGTAGAGACAGGGTTTCACCATGTTAGCCAGGTTGGTCTCAATCTCCTGATCTTGTGATCCGCCCGCCTCGGCCTCCCAAAGTGCTAGGATTACAGGCGTGAGCCGCCGCGTCTGGCCCCAAATGTGAATTTTTATTGCAACTATCCTTTCCCTGTTCCATCATTCAGAGATTTTTTTTTAGAATATAAATTGCTGGTCCATAAAAACCTCTCTCAGACCTAAGGGAAGATACTGCATCTGGGCCAGGGATCTTGAACTTTGAGCTGATTAAAATGATTGGATGAATTGCTAGGTTGTCTTCTCTGGGGAGACAGTTAATGTTTGAAATAAAGAGTGAAATACTCACTTGATGACAAAGGGTAGATAATTGCAGAGACTGCTATATGTTCACTAAAACGAGTCCTCTTTTCTTCCTAGGCATATAGACTATTTCTCAGATGCACTTGTCAAGATGAGAGAATGTGGGCAGAGGTATGGCATTTCACTCCTGATCCTTAACAAATTTTCATGTAATCTTCTACCTCCTCTCTCATATATTGCCTGCCTCCCATTAAGTATCTCCCATTTTCTGGTTGAATGGAAGGGACTCTGAGGACTTAGAGAAGATAGAGACACCAAATGGAAAACCCTGGGTTCCTAAACGATGGAATGCAGCAATCTTGAGAAGCCAGTCAGCAGCTGATTAGACTTAAAAGGGAAAGAAAGAAACTGCTATTATGTAAAACCACTATGACTTCGGTGTTTTTCTGTCATAGCAGAAGTCACAATGACTAGACATACATCCAAAAGTTCACATTTGGTGGACTAGGCGAGGAGTTCACAGGCCAGAGTGAAGTACTACATAATAAATCACTAATAGTGAATTCCGTGGCCTAGCCTATGGTCTCACCTCTGCTCCCTCAGGTGGCTGTATTTAGGTGGTGGGTTGACTGGTGGCTGGGCTTAGCTATGATGGCTGAGTTGACTGTTTGTCTCCATCTATTTGTCTTTCATTCTCAAGGAGCCTATATTGGGGCTTTCGGAGCCTGGTGATATCAGAGTTCCAAGAGGGTGAGAGGAAGTTGCAGGGACTCTTGAGACCTTGCTTGAAAATAGTGCAACATTATTTCTGATGCACTGTATTGGCCAAAGGAAATCAGGTAGCTTGGTCACATTTGGGAAGTAGGGAAACAGACTCTGCCTTTTTGATGAAGAATTTTTGACTATTTTTTATCATCTACAAACCCTTACAAAGTACTCAGAATATAGTAAGTGCTCAATAAATGGTTGTTGAATTGTATGCATGTATGGAGAAAGTGGGTTGGAGTCCTGAAAAAGAAGATAACATATTGGCAATGCTGCTATTGAAAATGGAAAAAGGAACCAATCATGGATAAGTGAAAGAATTGCTGAGCAATACGGATAGTCCAGCTGAGCTTGAAAATTGTAAATTTGTTTTTCCGCCAATTTTCTCCAATTGCATTTGGTAGTTTGGGAGCAAGCCCACAGAAACAGATGGTTGGGTTGATCCAGGTTAGGGATTAGTACTCTGCAAACTAGCAGTAGTGGGAGGTTGAGTCTGCCCAAGTTGGTTCTGTGCCTTCTCAGCTCTCTGCTCACTCAGGAGCTGGCCACTCCATGGAATACTCTGCATCCTAAATGTCCTCACTCATTCTGGTCCACTGTCTGATACCAAAACTCCATACTCCATGTTGGATTACAAAGTAAGTTAATTGAGGTTGTGACCTACATGGTTCAGGTCTAAAGTGAAGTACAGATAAACACATACACACACACACACACACACACACACACACACACACACACACACACACACTGAGGAATTCCATTTGCATTCCTCGGAAGATATATGGGGATCTGATTTTTGCATTTATTTTCTTTCCTTTTCAATTCTCCAGGCTACTGCTGGAGCCTTCTACTTCCCACCCCACCATTCTCTGCTGTCAATCTAGCCCTCAAGGAGAGCAGCCCTATTCATACTCCTCCTACTAATTTTCCCCAGTTCTTTCTCCTGGCTCTTTAGACCCTTCCTTTCATTCTGCATCACAAAAGTCTTAAGACTGTCTGGCAGAGTCAGGCTTGTCTCCAAAGGTGGGGATGAGGGTGAAAGGGCGAATGTGAGAGTAAGTTGAAAAATTGACAGTTACCAGGTCTTTTTGGCAACTGAGGGAGTGCTAAAAACCATGACTACTTCTACCTTATTTTTCTAGATTTTTACCACTCAGACTAATTTTATCTTCTTTCACTGTACTTGATATTTTAAACCCATATTTACTTTCTTGGTATTCCTTGCCCAAGATGAATGACCTATTTCCCTTTGTTCCATGGCTCATAGACAATTTCTGTTTTGCCTAGGATTCTTAGCCTCAGGGAAAGCCCTGTCTCTACACAATCATATCTCCCTTTCCTAATCAGCATTCCTATGCAGGGGAAGACAGACAGGAGGAGGCAAGTAAATCAAAGAATCAAGACTTAGTGCTTGGATGTAAGACACTGAAGCAGAGGAGGTCAAGGAATTGGGCACTTAGATGATTTTTCAGTGTTGGTAGTGGAGTTACCTAAGATAATGGGGGAGACTACAGAAGAGAATAGCTATTATATGGTTTGGCTGTGTGCCTACCCAAATCTCGTCTTAAATTATAGCTACCATAATCTCCACACGTCATGGGAGAGACCCAGTGGGAGGTAACTGAATCACAAAGGTGGGTTTTTCATATGCTGTTCTTGTGATAGTGAACAAGTCTCATGAGATCTGATGGTTTTATAAAGGGCGGTTCCCCTGCACACATTCTCTTGCCTGCCACCATGGAAGATGTGCCTTTGTTCCTCTTTCACCTTTTGCCATGATTGTGAGGCTTCCCTAACCACATGGAACTGCGAGTCCATTATGCCTCTTTTTTCTTATAAATTACCCAGTCTTGGGTATGTCTTTATTGGCAGTGTGAAAATGGACTAATACAACTATAAACCAATTAACAATGTCCTGAGAGAATATATGGGGCTGCACTGAATGTTGGTAGATGCTGGATACAGTGGATAAGAGCAATGCCAGTGGATGGAGAGTTTCAAGGAAATGACAAGACAGTGGATGAGAGGCATGGAAACAGCTGTGGGAAAGCAGGAGGAGCATGTTCTGACTCCTTGATGTGACAGGCTAAGTGGATACTAGGGAGCAGCACTTTCCATGGAAGAATTGGAGGGAAGTTACAGCATCTGCAAAAAGTTACGTGGAGTCAGTAATCTCAGTTTGTACTTTCAGGCTGTAGATTTCAGGATAACAGGAAAAAGATATTGTCAGTTCTAAGAAAGTTACCTTGTTAGCTGTTTTGAGACTCCAAAGTGAATCTTTTAGTATAATTCCTCAATTCATTCTTGTATCAAATAGTTATTGTCCAGGAACAAAACTGAGTGCTTAAATATAAGGATGAATGAAATAAGATTTCTGCCATTAAGCAGCTTACAGTGTTTTTAAGGCAAAAGGAAAAGAAACAGGTAACTTAAAACAAATTGTAAGTCATATGATAGCAGTGAGCACGGTTCTATGGAACACCGAGTAGAGGCATCCTACCAGAATAGGGGGTAGGAGGTGGGCTGAGAAAAAGAAGCCTGAGCTGTGTCTTTAAATATGAGTTAATGAGGTAAAAGTGTGTGTGTGTGTGTGGGAGAGGGAGGGGATTGAGGCCCAGGAGCAAAAGGGATTGCATTAGTCAAATTAACTATATTTCAATTTTACTTCATTCTGGGTAGTCACGTTCTAAATAGTTGAATCGGGTTTAATCGAATCTCCAATGTCAAGAGACTTTGCATTGTTTCCTTTCATAAGAGAAGTGGAGCCAAGCCGAAGCTCACACTTTGGCAACTGATCCTGTGTAAACTGTATTGCTCCCTGAACTAACCCTTTCTTGAGGCTGGGAAGACACTTACGCTGTTGACTCGATGTGATCACAGGACAGCTTGAAGGAAACCAGTATCAACAAACCTCTCTTTGGGCTGTCGGAAATAGTGTTTCCATTTTATTTATTTGAAAGAATCTTGTGTCTTAAATCTTGGGACAGGCCATTTGAGAGCTGCCTGATTATTGTGCAAATAGTTTTAAAAAGTCTCACAAGAAATGATTGCTTTACCTTTCTATTTTAGTGCTAACCAGACATGGATGGCAAATAATAGCACCACCGTATAGTAGACATTTTGGTGGGAAGATGCTGTTCACAAGAAGAATCTTGGCTGGTTTCACGATATTTTGGTCAACTTGGATTGTTAAGAAGATAACTTATGTGACTAGCACATTCCTGAAACTGCAAGACTATTCTCCCCACATTCAAACCTCCAGAATGAATTGTGTTGCTTGCAGTGGGTAGCACTGCTTGTGCTCAGTTATTTGTGGCCCCCAAAAATAGAGAACAGGAGATAGCAAATGCTTTATCTGATGTTCACTATAATTTGAGCAACTGCAAAGTAGTTCTAGTTCTTGGCTACAGCACTTGATGGGGCACTAGAGTTGAATTCGTGACATCATAACTACATAGAAAGAATGAAAGAGGGAAAATGGATAAGAATTTTATAAGGAACCAGTTTCTCAGTTGTCAGTATTTTCCTTTTTAAAGATAAAAAAATGAACATTGGACTTTGAAAAGTATTTTATCTTTCATGGGCTTGGTTAGGTGAGTAGAGAGAATTCCAGTTGAAATGGACAGACAGAGAGCCAAGGAATTTTAGTAAAAATACTGGATCCTTTCATGTGAAACAGAGCTGAGTCAAGGTAGTTCTGTCCACTAGAATCTGTTACAGTAATCATTTCCTTTGGGACTTAAAAAAAGGACTATTGACATTTGCTCCCTCTAGGTACCTATAAAAGAGTTCCAGCTACATAGAAGGGCTATGATACTTTCAGTTAAGCAAGGAAGAAGTTGTAAATGTGGGCAATATAATATTATAGGTTTCACTAAAATTTATATTATTTATTCCATCAGCTGGTTGCTTTTTAGTGAGCACCTATTATGTGCTTTCTTGTTAAGAGCAGAGGATATAGTAATGAAGGATAAAGTATCTACTTTCTTGAAAATCTGAGTCTGTCAGAGAGAGAGATAGTACTCCAATAGTGGATTAATTGTGATTATGAACATCTACTATAATGGGTAAGCACAGGATCTAGGAGCCTGTGCAGTAGGGTAATGGAAAAGTAGGGGATGGGATGAACTGAGAAGTAAGCACCTAAGTAAAGATATCTGTACATGCAAAGGGCCTGGGGTAGAAAGGGATTTAGTCCTTTGATAGAATCAAATGAAGGCTTGTGTGGCTGGAGAAAGGGAGAGAAGAAGCATGGGAGAGATTGGCAAAATGTCAGCTTGGAGAGATATGGAGGGACTAAATCTTACTGGGCATCACGAACTTGGCAGAAAGAAAGTGGAAGTAGTTGAAAGGCTTTAAGCAGTGGAGCAACATGATAAACAGTACAGCTTAATGGGATTTTAATAAAGCATTATATTGTTGATTATAGAAGTAATTTTCCTTCAGGTTTTTTTTTAATTGAAGACACAGTTTTTCAATTTAATTTTTATTCTAATTTCTTTTGCAGATAGTAGAGAAGATAATTTGTATGTAATTGAAGGACTGCATTCTTCTTAGCTTGAAGTCACTGTGATGGATAAGAATTTATAAATAGCAAATCTGCTGGATTTAGTTATCTGTCATATTGGAATTTAGAAGTGGCAGATCTCTTATCAGTGACCAAATACCAAATAACAGAAATGTAACCTGATAATTTTTTAATTACAAATACCCTAATATATAATTGTGATGTAACTGAGGTGAATATCAAAATGTGTTTGCCACTATGTACAAAAATAAAAAACATAAATCACAGATTTTTCACTTCTAAAAGAGAAGTGAAATTTCTAAAGGCTAATAATGTTAACTGAACACCTGGTTCAGACAACTAGCAATGGGGACTCAATGCAAATGAATAGGGAGGTCTCATAGAAAACGGCTTCATACTAGATTAAACACAGGCAGTCCAAACTCTAATATATATAAAGGATTTGTTGTCGCAATGGTAGTAACACCAAAGTCCAGATTTTCCAGGACAGTCTTTTTATAAAATAACTCTCTTACATTTTAGATACATTGATGCTTTCTAGACAACCACGTCTCCCTCTTGTTTTAAGAAATATGTCTAGTGGCATCAGGATTCTAATTTCTTCTTTGCTATCACTATCTAGAATCTCCTCCTCCTCCTCCTTCTCCTCCCCTTCCTCCTCCTCCTCCTCTTCCTCCTCCTCCTCCTTCTCCTCCTCCTCCTTCTCTTCCTCCTCCTCCTTCTCTTCCTCTTCCTCCTCCTTCTCCTCCTTCTCTTCCTCCTCCTTCTCTTCCTCTTCCTCCTCCTCCTTCTCCTCCTCCTCCTTCTCTTCCTCCTCCTCCTTCTCTTCCTCCTCCTCTTCCTTCTCCTCCTCCTTCTCTTCCTTCTCCTTCTTCTCCTCCTCCTTCTGTTCCTCTTCCTCTTTCTCTTCCTCCTCCTCCTTCTCTTCCTCTTCTTCCTTCTCTTCCTCCTCCTCCTTCTCTTCCTCCTCCTCCTGCTTCTCTTCCTCCTCCTCCTTCTCTTCCTCCTACTCCTCCTTCATCCTCTTCCTCCTCCTTCTCTTCCTCCTCCTCCTCCTTCTCTTCCTCCTCCTCCTCCTTCTCTTCCTCCTCCTCCTTCTCTTCCTCCTACTCCTCCTTCATCCTCTTCCTCCTCCTTCTCTTCCTCCTCCTCCTCCTCCTTCTCTTCCTCCTCCTCCTCCTTCTCTTCCTCCTCCTCCTCCTTCTCGTCCTCCTGCTCCTCTTCCTCCTTCTCTCCTTCCTTCTATCTCATCTTGATAACCTGAACTCCAATCCCCAGGATGCCAATCCATTAATTAAATGTCCAATACAACTTGCCTTTGTTTTATCACTGAAGATGACTCTTTCCTTTAGTCTTTTAGCCTTTCCAAATCTGGCCATACAAATTCATGAATGGCTATGATTGTGTCAGAGGGATCAAAAACACCAAAAAGATGAAGACCAGCTCATAGGTTGAAGGAATTTTATTCTTGGTTTTCTTAATATTACTACTAGTTAAATATCTTAGAAAATGTCAATCATGCCATGAATTTAATTTGGGGTTGCAAAAGAAAGTGGAAAACTATTCACCTGGGTTTCCTTTTGTGATGTTCCAGGGAGTGGTTGCTACTCATGAAGAGTAATAAGCGGGACAAGTCCTAAAGCACTGAGAAGGAAGTGATGATGGTAGTGATCAAGTAGTCACCATTTTGGAAAGTGGATTATGTACCATCCCTATGCTTAGTGCTTTACAGACATTATCTCATCTGATCTTCTCAACAAACAATCAATGCTGTTTTTATAGTTATTTTGATATTACAGATGAAAAAATTGAGGTTTAGAGAGGTTAAAGAAATTTTTAAAAAGTTTTTTCACTAGTAAATGAAAGAAGTGGAATCCTATGTCTGTCTAGCCTGACTCCAGAGTCTATACTGTGGACCACTGACTATCAAGGGGTTAACAGTAGAACTGATCTGTGGCCAAGAGATGTCTCTAGAGCTTGAATGTCCTTATTCCTTGGAGCATCTTATTCATACTGCCCTACCCTGTTGTATCACTCTCTGTCCCTTTTCACTGAAGCTGAGCTTGCTGTGGTCTGGAAAAGCACAATGGTTTCTTTGGTGCAGCCTGTGGTTTTAGAGCTTACAGTGAGAAGAGCATGCAGATAAAACATAGAGCATCCTACTGAGACACAAGTCCAAGCAATGCTGCTGTAGAGAGCCAGAAAAGCAAAATGGTTCTGACCCTGGCAGGAAATACCATGGACAAGTAGGGAAACAGGTTGGGCAGACCCTAAGATGGGAAAGCTCTGTGCCAGCGCAGAACTCCCCCAGTGGCTGCCATCAATCCCCCTTTTAGTAGCATGTGTAAGGACTCATGAGCATCAAATGCATTTGACATGAACAGCACTGGCCTTAAATGTTTCTTTCCACAAGGATCAGAAACTTTACTATGGTTTTTGTGTCAGGACCTGTTGTTAAATGAACTGATGTCTTTGAAGTGCTTTTCAGTGCTTGAACAGTCATAATTTTAATAATCAGGAGAGTAATCCCAGCATTTTGGAAGCCTGAGGCAGGGAGATTGCTTGAGCCTAGGAGTTCAATACCACCTGGGTAACATACCAAGTTTCCACCTCTACAAAAAATTAGAAAATTAGCTGGGTATGGTGGCTTGCACCTATAGTCCTAGATATTTGGGAGGCTGAGACAGGAGGATCTTTTGAGCCCAGGAGGTTGAGGCTGCAGTGAGCTATGATTACACCATTGAATGCCAGCCTGGGCATGAGAGTGAGACCCTGTATCAGAAAAGAGAGTTCTTTTCACTGATCACTGATGATAAAAGGTCATTTCTTCTAAAGATCAAAAGCTCCTGGTTTCAAATTAAAACTATGTCTGTGTGTGCATGCAGTAGAATAAGAGACAACTAAAATGTTAATTCCTTCTCCTTTTAGTATCACATGGAGTCTACCTGGCATGTCACAAGCAGCAATTCTGAGGTTTTGAGAGAGCTTCTTGCTGAACTTCTTGTTCAGTTTGCCACCACGCTTTCCCCTACCACCAGAAAATTTAAACAAAACAACCTGCTTTTGCCTGAATGACCTAGGTAACAACCTACTTTAGCTTGAGCTGCTTAGATATTTCAGCTAAAAATGGCTTATTTCCATGAGTCACCTGGATAATTGCATTACTCTGCTGGCCCACTTAGCTGGGTGGGCCAGCAGGTGTTAAGTGCAACTGTCAACGAGTACTTCATTGTTTTCCACTCTATGGATAGTACTGTGACAGTTTCTTAGTGCCTGGAGAAGTACCTCTTAGATTCACTTTCAGCTCTTGAGCCTCTTTCTTTTAGATGGATCATCCTTGCTATGTGACAAAATCAGCCCCCTTCTATCTCCGTAGGGCAACTTTGTATCATGCATGTATGTGTGTGTAGCTTTGTGGTTTTGAAGAAAAATTACTTCAACAAGTACTTCTTAAATACTTCCTGGCAGAGCGCTGTCTGTAGGAGATACAAAAGGAGATAAAGACAAGATTTTTTCCTCAAAATACAGCTGTTTAAGGAGACTGGTATATATAAACCATTAGAAAGTCTCTACATGTTTACTGTTGACCTGTTTGGAAGTGTAATCAGAGTTGAAAGTTGAAGAGGGACAAAATATTTGGAGAAATCTTTGGAAGGGCTTACTTTCCATTACTTGAGATATAGATGCATTGTCTTTTTTTTTTTTTAGCTGAGTTTCATTCTTGTGCCCAGGCTGGAGTGCAGTGGTACAATCTCGGCTCACTGCAACCTCTATCTCCTGGGTTCAAGTGATTCTCCTGCCTCAGCCTCCTGAGTAGCTGAGATTACAGGCATGTGCCGCCACGCTTAGCTAATTTATGTATTTTTAGTAGAGATGGGGTTTCTCCATGTTGGTCAGGCTGGTCTCGAACTCCCGACCTAAGGTGATCCACCTGCCTCAGCCTCCCAAAGCTGGGATTACAGGCATGAGCCACCATGCCCAGCCACATTGTCTTCTTTTTTTCTTTTTTTCCTCTGCAAATGTATTATGTAGTTTACTTTGACAAAATATAACCCAATTTTCTAGAATGGCATCGCTGAAGAAAGATAGTTGTCTGCCTCATTTAGAGAGTAACTCAGGGTTCGTGGTTCTCCAAAGGAAAGACGGCAGACAGTTTTGGCTACAAAAACACTTGAGGTATTTAGAAAAAACTCCACACTGTATACTTTACTTTTATGACCGAGTTTTTTAGATGCTTCTGAGAACACAAAATAAATGGAAAACACATACAGGAAAAGAAAAAAAAAAAAAGACTTGCCTCATGTGGAACAATCAACATTGTAAAACTAAACCTTAACTAATTTTTGAAATCTATTTATATGTAAAAAAAATTAGTGCCCTAGCTTCAGTTTTAAATTTCATATAATTTGATGTCATGAAATAAAAGGTTAGTTTCTCTGCTTTTTTCTTTCCCTTTTCCCTGGTTATAAAATGATAGATTTTAAAATTAAGTGGTAAGACCAAGTTTTTTTTTTTATTTTTTGTTTTTAAGTAGATATTTGAACTTTGATGTAAGAGCTCACCACTTCTATGCTTACAGTGTTTAAATTCTCTGGCATGAAACTTTTAGGCTTGAAATAAATGTCACTAACATGATTTTGAAGGTCAGGCTGGTGAACCACCAAAAATGTCTGACAGCTCGAAAATAGAGTATTTACATCTGGCTCATGGCATCGTGCTCTTTGCTATGATGTAGTCAGGTTGAATACGTGGAGCAGTGTGAACTGAACCTCGGTAGAATTTGACATTTAACCCCAGAGGTCTATATGCATCGTTTTATTCTCTATCCCCTCCTGCCTCCCTCCACGTGGGCAGAAGAGACATAAAAATCCACTGGCTTTCTGCAGGAACACTTGGCCTGGTTTCCCTGTAATACCTGTTTATACATGAATCAACCCAAAATTAACTTCAGAGACAGCAGGATATGCCTGACCTTGTGAATTAAAGTATGAAATGCACTAGAAATATGATTAACCAGATTTCTTGGTAAATGGGTTGTTCTGTTTAGCCGGAGTTCTGGTTGTTTAAGAGTGAGTTCTATTGCTATTTTTATTTTTGTACTTATTATTTAATTGGCATTACAAAATGTTATTAGCTTTCTTATCATTGGAAATATGGTTATTAAATGCTACTTGATCTTCCTTGATGACATCCTCAGATGATCATTCCAAACATCAGTAATCTAAAGATCATGGTAGACATGCAGAAAAAAGACAAGGCTGAGGACTAGGATTGAGGAAAATGGGATGGGGATTGGAGGGCATGGGCAGAGGGTAGTTTAGTTTTAGTTAACTGGGATTATACAGCAGAGGAAGTTCCTGATAACTGATTTCAAAGCTTTCAGTAATGTGTCCTGTTTACATTTAAGCTAGATTCAAATAGAAAACCCTAAAGAATTTGTCATATATTTGTATGAGATCATCTTTTAAAACAAGCAGACTAAATTCATTCCATTTCTAAATTCATCTGATAAAAGAAGAACACATGCAAACTAGGTGAAACGAGTTTGGAAAATAATCAATATTATGTCTGGGGCCTTTAGAGTACTGTCCTAAAAGTATAATATGCCACCATTTTTGAAAACCACATTTTTTTGGGGTGCAAGCAGAAAAATGAAGGAATCTGCAGTCTGACTTACGCTCTTGTCACTAACCTTTGGTTTGTAGGTTGAGAGAAGCATTAAAATAAACATAGCTGCTGAACTGTATTCTTTCAGCAGCCAGAAATGGAAAGCTTCAGGGAATAGCAAATGGTTGCAGGACTCTCTTAAGAGATTACTTATAAATCCAGATATATGTCAGATTATTAGAATAATTGAAAGTCCAGTGAATCAGAGAGATAAAAGGAAAGTCTCTTGAAGCATGATGTATAACTCTATGCAGAGTTTTAAATGCCATTCAGCAAGACATTCCAAAGTGTCTACTGTGAATGAACATTTAGAAGGACTATAATTTTTCTTTTTAATTGAGATACCTATCTGTGTCCTCGGTAACACAACTATTCCTTTGGCTTGTTAATTATAAAAAATAGTCCCTGCCTCTTCTGAATTCTGCATACTCTCTTTAAAGACACTGCAAAGCATTTGAAGCTACTAAGATTTAATGCATTCTTTACCTTAAAGCAAGCACCGATTGGCGGCACGGAGTTCACACAGAGATAAAGAACGAGAAGGACAATGAGAAGTCATGTGACAAAGAGGTCAGAGCATTCAATCCCAGAGAACTGGGATTGTAAATAAGTTCTGCCACTTTCCCACTATGTGACTTTGGGCCAGTTACAAAGTATTCGTGAGTTTCAGTTTTCCTCTGATGTAAAATGAGGTTAATGGTAATTGTTTTAATGACTCAATTATAACCATATAATTATCTGTATATTTACAGCTCTATATATTTAAAATACCTTTTAAATACCTGGCACAGTATAGGTACCCAATATTTCTCTTAATTTTAAGATAACAGATTATAACAGATTATAACAAATTTAAGATAACAGACTACAAACCTGAAGGAATCAAGTTTCCAAAGACCAGTGATCCATCTGAAGTGGATGAGTAAATGGTGACATTCATCCACCCAGTTGCTAATTCATCCATCAGTCCTTGAATAAGGCACATGCTTACTGGCTTACTGAGATTTCTCCAGTGTCCAAGATAGATAGAAGCAAGACTTAACTGATGTTTTCTCACTCTTAGTCCAATGCTGCTTTATGGTATTCAAAATAAAAATCCTTAAGGCTGAGAAAAAATGAGAAGGGCAAGTTCAGAAATGTAGAATATTTTAGAATTTCAGTTGAGAAGAGAGGTGAAGAATTTTCTGATGGTATGTTCTGATAAAATAGGTGTGAATCAGAACTGTTATCTGTCAAGAAAGTAGATTTCCATTATAATCTCTGATACTAGATCCCCATGAATGGTGGATCAGATAAAGAAAATGTGGTGCATATACACCATGGAATATCACACAGGCATACAAAGAATGAGATCATGTCCTTTGTAGCAGCAACATAGATGCAGCTGGAGGCTATAATCCTAAGTGAATTAGTGTAGAAACAGAAATCCAAATACCACATGTTCTCACATGTAAGTGAGAGCCAAACAATGGGTACACAGGGACACAGAGATGGGAACAATAAACGCTGAGAATTCCAAAAGAGGGAGGGAAGGAGGAGGGAAAGGGTTGAAAAACTACCTGTTGGGTACCATGTTCACCACTTGGGCAATGGGTTTATTAGAAGAACCAAACTTCAGGTAGAAAAAATAGCGAAAACAGGGCAAATCGACTGTGACTGGTAGGAGCTAATCATGTAGTTAGAATAATGAAACATTTGCCAAAGTAAATCCAAAACATCTGTAAAGCTGCCAATTAAGTACAAATTGATAAGTCATTATGTATAAGGGTGATTCATAATACTGGAGATAATAAACATTAATTCTTACAGTTCATTTGTCCATTTTGTGCCGGGAAAGTCACTGAGGTTTCTGGACTCCTTTCAACTCATTTATAAATGGGTGAGACATGACCAAGCTTTATCACTTTTATATAAATCACTTTTATTATTTAAGACATACCTTTTAGGATTCTACTTTTAAATTCTACCATCACCACTTGTCTTTCTTCTTCTCGCCTTCAGTTCCCAACACACAGACACACACACACACACGCACACACACACACACACACACACACACACAAACACCATATTTGAGTATCACATGATGGGAGAAATGAACAACTATATTAACCAACAGGTGAGTTATTGCAAGCTTTGCATAAACAAGAGTTGAATCCCAGTGGGTATTAAAGGCTTCTCATCTACCCTTTGATTCTCCCTTCTGCCATCACATATAGAATAAGCAAAGGTCTTCTGATGAAAAGTTGCAAATATGTGGCAAAACAGGAAAGATGGAACACTGATGAAGAGTTTTCTAATATTAGTTTTGCTGAAGAGCTGGTGTGATTAGAGGCAATAATTAGTTTGAATTTTTGTAGGTAAAATACAGCATCATGAGCCACATTTGGCCATTCTTTGAAATGTTCAACCAAAATAGATTGTTATGCCCATATCCCATTTTGCATTATATGATCATGGTTAGAATTAACAAAACACTTGTGAAGAGCTGCCTGTTGCAATGGCTGGAGATTTGAATTGCTCAGAATGATTTCTTTTGAGATTGCCAGTTCTACTTTGAAACTAGACTTATTAACACAAACATCTAAGATGTACCTTGAGGTCCCCTTGAGAATTACTTGTCTGCAGCTATTTATTCATTATTTAGTCATGAACTGGTAACATGTCAGGCATGGAGAAGAAATTGTGTTGCTTTCCTGTAAAGGCAGAAAAGTCAACTATCTGTTAAATGAAAACGTGTAAGTTTGAGAGCTACTTCTCTTGCACTCAATATTTTCTTTAAAATTTTTAAGAAGCAGGTGGGTTATCAATGTTGAAAGCTAATGTGTGTGTGTGTGCATGTGTGTGTGTAATTAGATTTCTCATCACCTACTTTTGTCCCGAGAGACACTTTCCCTTAATGCTATATCATCATACTACTTTCACAGGAGCAGAATATCATCTTTTTCTTTTTAACTCCCTGTCAAAACCTGATCATCTACATGCCTGAGTTGAGTAGCCATTAATGTTAGATACTTTATTAGCTAGTTCTATGATTTGGGAATATCATTCAACTTCTTTTTCTCTCAGTTTGAAGGAGTTAGATTAGATAATATTTAAGCAGTTTCAACACTCTATCCCTCTACAAAATAACAAAATTTGAATTCACTCACTTGAATGTACCAGAAACAGTTGTGGGAGTGAATAGCTATGGAGTGCCCATTAAGTAATGTCCAGCATAATTATGTTTATTGGCTTGTCATCACTGTGGTTCATGGGCAGAGAGCAGGTATTCTATTTCCTTTACATGTACCCTAGGTCCTCAACCCTGGTTATCTAAAACTGTGATCTACATAGAGTGGTTGCTCAATTGCAGACTGTCTTACATTTGAAAAATATTACAGAGTCACCCTTGTGGGTAGAGGAGTAGAAAGGATTGCTTCTCCAATGGTTTTAATCTGTGAATTTGGATGTGCAGGCACTATTATTAGAATTCTCATAGGATTAAAAAAATCTGCATCTTCTAACAATATTGCAGTGGGTGATGGTGATTTGAAACTTGTCCAAAGTCACACAGCTGGTAAGTGTGAGATGCAGTACTAGTAGCCAGGCCTCTGATGTTAACAGTTGCCGAAGCGTTCCATGATCCCATCATGGCAGCCATAACTCTCTTCTCTGTGCTGTCATGGTATTTTATTCTCACTACTAGCATAGAACTTATGATGCTACATTAATTTTTGTTTGCTACGCCCCTAAGATGTGCGTGGTACATAGTAGTCACTAAAAAAATAGTTTGCCAATTGAATATTTGAATACACATACAAGTGTCTGCTTGCACCAAACAGCTGTAAGTTCCTTAAATAATGGACCCTATCCTATACGTCGTTATATCCCTAGTTCTTCAGACAGTGACTGACACCTTGCTGGTACTCAAATATTTGTTTAATTGAACTAAATTCTTACCAAATGTAGTTCAGTGCTGCTTGTATTTCACTAACATCACCTCCCATTTTTTTAAAAAACAAATCACATCCTTCCTTTTATTTCTATGTCCTTTTTACTTTTCCCTTTCATTCCTGTTCTTCTTTTCCTATCTTTCTTTATTACACTCTATTCTTTCACTTTAATGACTTAATTTATATAATTTATATCCCATGTCTCTTCTTTTTTTTTTTTTTTTTTTTTGATGGAGTCTTACTCCGTAGCCCAGGCTGGAGTGCAGTGGCGCGATCTCGGCTCACTCCAAGTTCCGCCTCCCGGGTTCACACCATTCTCCTGCCTCAGCCTCCCGAGTAGCTGGGACTACAGGCTCCTGCCACCACGCCAGGCTAATTTTTTGTATTTTTAGTAGAGACAGGGTTTCGCTGTGTTAGCCAGGATGGTCTTGATCTCCTGACCTTGTGATCCACCTGCCTCGGCCTCCCAAAGTGCTGGGATTACAGGCGTGAGCCATTGCGCCCGGCCATCCCATGCCTCTTCTATGCACTTGCTACCTTGAAGGCTTGGTGAAAATGTCAATAGACAGTTATCACTGTGTTGAGTCATGAAGTCGATCTGAAGTGGGATAAGCTAAGCTCTATGCCAGAATGCACCATTTTTGTATATGTATACTATTGTGTAGGAGGCAAGAGGAATATAAAAATCTACAAACTTGGTGAGGTATTGAGGAAAGTGGCTGACTCCTTAATGCTTTTCAATGTCCAATTTCTGGCTGAGAAAGCAACATTCATGGGAACCATTCAAAGCACCAGATTCTGTTTATTAGTGACTCAGCATTAATGCCCATGACTAAGGCACAAGTGTTCCAAATTCCAGTTTACCTTTTAACCCATTTTGTATGACTAGACCTCATGAACAGTTGTGGCTATTTTTTAACTGGCAAGATTGTATTTGATTATGCCTAAAGACCAATTGTTGTTTTATTAGGATTAAAGGAGCCTGCATTTCTTTATGAATATTTCTGCCGCTATTCTAATGCAATAGAATATGGCACCACAACACGACTTTCCAGCTTGCCATAAATCTGAAAACTTAAAAATTGCATGAATTGCTGCATTCTTCTTAGTTTGTCTGGTCGCTTCTTCAGTTCTTAAAACAGTAAATGACTTTCTTTCAATTCTCTCTTCTTGGCTCACTCCGTTCCCCTGGTAACATTAATTTATTGATTTTCAAAATATAAATCCATGTGCATTTCTGACTCACTTAACATTAATTCTTCTGCTCTTCTTTTCCATTCACTTCTTCTTTGGACCATTCCATTAAATCTGGAAAATGTTCTGTTGGTCTTAGCAGACACCTTCTTATTATGAGGTCCCAGCTTCTAGTTCTATCTCCTCAAACATCCAACTCCATTTCGTAGCTGCATCAATTTAACGGCTTTCTGAAACTCTATGTTAAATAGCCCTTCTGGGAAGAAAAAGCATATAGGTTACATTGTAATTCTAAAAATAACGAGCATTATAATTTTACGTAGTTTTTACTGCAATGCCTTATGTAGCATTTAAGATCACTAATTGGAACTGATTTTCATTTCTTCCCATCTTCTCTAATTCATCACAAAAGATAACACTGGAGTGATTACCTTACTCACTTACTGGATTCCAATAATGGACTTATTATGATGTTGGAAGGCATAGCTTTTGATGATTCATAAATATACCTCAAGATTATAACTATTGACAAAATGAGATCTATGTAATTAATGACCTATTTAGGCCATAAATTTCCTTACTTATTTTCAAATCTTTGGGAAGCATTCATTTTAGTGACTTCTAATTCCTGGTCAGTTCTTTGGAAGGTTTGACCTGGAAGGGACCTGAAGAGTCATGTAGTTTTAGCTCTCTGATTTATTGATAAGGGCCTCAGGGGAAACATTATGTGTATGTTTTAAAGTCATCTAGTGACTGGTAGCAGAGGCCATAGTGGGTTGCAATTTCATCTACACATTAGAGTCACCTGAAAAGCTTTTTAAAATGCTCATGTCCGAGCTTACTGCAGAGAACTTGATTTAATTGTCCTGGGGTTGTCCTGTCCATTGAGATTTTTTAAAACCTTGTTGTATAATTCTAATGGACAATTCCAATTGGGGTAGCAGTCTAGTGGTTTAAAACTCAGGATTAGAAGGCAGAAAGAGTTAGCTTACTTATCCTATCTAAGCTTCATTTTTACTCATCTTTAAGATGGGGTAATATGATATTTTCCTTACAGCTTTGTACTGACAGTTGAATGAGTGAACACAGCTGGGAAGCTGATCACAGGGACTAGCAGCTTGGCTGAGTCACCTGACTCCTAGGATAGTGTACTTCTGTGTGGCTTCTGCAATTATTTGCGATCCTTTCCTTTCTGACCTGATGGTCATCTGCTTGCTTCTCTCCATTCCTTGGCTTTATTTCTTGTGTTTTTAGAGCTATGGAGCCAAAACTGTGACAGGACTGTCCACTTTTGCACAGTGAAAGCCCACGTATATTTTCTAAAGATTCTGATCATAATTTTGTGCTCAGAGTTACTTTCTCCAGCTTCCAACACCCTGAGATAGCCTTGCATGTTTTTGCATGACTAATTTCATGTCTGGTGGTGATACATTGGAAATTTTCTTGCATGACCCTCTGCTCTCATTCTTGGATTAGAGTAGAGAAGGTGCTTGTGCTGCATGTTCTTTTCACCCTGAAACACTCTTCATTGTCCTCCTTTGTACTGTTGCTGGTTTAGTTGTCTTTCTCACTCCAGTATGTGCTGCTGCAGGACAGGGCTAATGTAAATTCTACTCACCATGATATTCTTGAAGACTACCAAAGTGTCTATCACACAGGTGCCAGGCATTCAAAAATTGAAAAATATGGAAAGAAGTTGTAGGATGCTAAGAATAATGATTGCATCGTTTTCTAGGAATCTTAGCTGAAGAAAATATGAATGGAATATCTTGCTGGTTGCCTTCAGACTCACAGAAAAGTCCCTATTATTATGAAAATGTTTGACTGATATGCTTCACAGAGACTAGCAAACTGGTGTGCATGAGACATACAGAATGACACAGACTTCAATTTATTTTTTTTTTCTGTTACAAAATTGCTGGTTCTAGTCTGAGTCACTAAGTCTCCAGTCTTTACCTTTCTTTGAGCATTTCTAAGAGCATTTCTAAGCAGTAGACAGAAAGTTCTGCTATGCTGAAAGTACTAGGTTTCACACTTGGTCCAATAGCTAGGGAGGCCTTGATGAGATAAAGGGTTGTTACTCTTAGTTTTCTATACTGAATAAAGTCTAAGTGCTATGGAGTTAAGTCATGCAACTTTTAAAATAATTTTTTAAAATTGTAAATTGCCAATGTATAATTGTATAAATTTATGAAATAAAAGTGGTTATGATTTATGGATACAATGTAAAATATAATTAATGAAATGAATTAACATATCCATCACCTCAAATACTTAATACTTTTAGTGGTGAGAACAGTTGAAATTTATTCTCTTAGCAATTTTTAAGTGTGTAATACTCTATTATTAGCATAGAACTGAAAAAAAAATCTATTATCTTTCCTGCCTGAGATTTTGTGCCCTTTGACCCCCATCCTTGGCCTCTGTAACCCCCATTGTATTCTCTGCTTGTGATGTGGATTGTTTTAGATTCCACATATAAGTGAGAACATGTCTCTTTGTCTTTCTGTGCCTGGCTTATTTCACTTAGGATAATGTTCTCCAGTTCCATCCATGTTGCTGTGAATGACAGAATTTTCTTTTTTTAAGGTTGAATAGTACACCACATTTTCTTGATCCATTCCTTCATTGATAAACACTTAGGTTGATTCCATAGTTTGGCCATTGTGATTAGTGCTGCAATGAACATGAGAATGCAGATGTCTCTTCAACAAACTGATTTGAAATCTTTTGAATAAATACCCAGAAGCGGAATTGCTGGATCACATGATAATTCCATTTTCAGTTTCTTGAGGAATGCCCATTCAGTTTTCCATAATAGCTGTGCTAATTTACATTCCCACCAACAGTGTACAACAATTCCCTTTTCTGCACATCTTTGCCAACATTTGTTATCTTTCATCAACTGATATATAAAAAGATGTTCAACATTGCTGATCATTAGTGAAATGCAAATTAAAACCACAAAGAGATATAATTTCACACCTGTCAGAATAGTGTTTATCAAGAAGTCACGCAACTTTTAAAAGGCTTTTGGAGTTAATCTTTTGTTTCTGGAGAAAGAAATACTTTTGTCGTTTACCAATCTCAAATTTTAATTTATACCTGGCAAATGAACAAATGACGTTTTGTTTAACTCTATTAAAACCTTGAGAAGGAAATTGCAATATGATGAATTTTAAAATAAAATAGACCCAGGAGAAAAATTCCAAAGGAGTAAAAATCTTTCAATTAATGACAAGGGAAATTATTTCAGCAATAATCCCATTGGGATTAAAAGAAGAGTTGTTAGATGTTAGGATTTTGTCATCTTAGCATGCCTTGTAGTATTAAATTCTTTGTGGTATATAATCTCATTAAAGTAGAGCTGGAAACCTCTACCTGTTTACCTTTTCTGTTTTCAAATGTACTTGTGCTTATTTATCAGTTTAATAGTACTATTTAGGCTAGTGAGGGTGAACTAAGAATAAATTTATTTTCCAACACTTGGTGTGTAATAAAAATTTGCTTTTGCCCTAGTGAAAAATTGGAGTGAAGAATGTGCTTAGCTTTGTCTGCAAACCTTTTTCCTATGAAAATATTTATCCAATAGAAGCTAGAGGACAGGTGGAGCTTTGAGTTCTATTCGTGCTCTGCCGGGATTTCATTAGATTTAGACTTAACTTTCATTTCCCTTGACTGATTTTAAGATGTGTAAAATTGCTCTGAAGACATTCAATGACAGCCAGCCTCCTTAAAAGATGTGTTTAAAAGTGGAAGACTTACACAGTTGCAGAACATAAGAAAACAGAAAAAAAAATTGGAAGACCATGATACTCAACAACTTAGTGAATCCAAGAAGCATTTTATGGTATGTACTCCTTGAGAGAGGTTAGGTTATGCTGCAAACATACAACCCTCAGATATTGTTCACTTAAAACTGAAATGGTTTCTTGCTTTCCACAGATAGTTGACTGTGATCTCTGTCCTTACATCATTGTTTTCCGTCCTTGCTTATTCAGCCATGATCCAGAATGCTGCTGCTTAGTATGGGAGAGGCAAAAGCGCATGTGGCAAGGCGCATCATGTCTCTTCAAGCTTCTGCTTGAAAATGACACTTAACATCCATTTCTTAGCCCAAAAAAATAATACGGTCACACGTGAATTCATCAGGATGAGGCAGTACCATCCTAAAGTAATGGAAAATGTATGAAAATTAATATTTGTGAACAGGCTGAGACCTCAGGTACCCATAAAAGTCTTATTCATTATCAATTCCAAATCAATTCTCAAATGTAATTATTAGCCCTTACTCTGTGCTCACCTAGAGGGCCTTGATTTACAAAAAGTGTATATAAGGCTTAGTTGTTCAACCAACATGTCTGCCTGAGACCTGTACAGGAGATGGTGCTTTGCTGGACCCTGACTCTAAGGCAATGGTACCCCTATCTATGGTGCATCTGCAGACAGACTAGCGCTGCCGACAAGAGGACCCAGGCAAGAATGAGCTAGTAGAATTTGTGGATGGATCTTTTGTTTTTAAATTTTACTTTAAGTTCTGGGATACACGTGCAGAACGTACAGGTTTGTTACATGGGCATATGTGTGCCATGGTGGTTTGCTGCACTTATCAACCCGTCATCTAGGTTTTAAGCCCCACATGCATTAGGTATTTGTACTAATGCTCCCCCTCCCCTTGCCCCTCAACCCCTGACAGGCCCCTGTGTGTGATGTTCCCATCTCTGTGTCCATGTATTCTCATTGGTCAGCTCCCACTTATGAGTGAGAACATGTGGTGTATGATTTTCTGTTCCTGTGTTAGTTCGCTGAGAACGATGGTTTCCAGCTTAATCCATGTCCCTGCAAAGGACATGAACCCATTCTTTTTTACAGCTGCATAGTATTCTATGGTGTGTATGTGCCACATTTTCTTTATCCAGTCTATCAGTGATGGGCATTTGGGTTGGTTCCAAGTCTTTGGTATTGTAAATAGTGCTCTGATAAATATATGTGTGCATGTGTCTTTATGGTAGAATGATTTATAATTCTTTGGGTATATACCCAGTAATGGGATTGCTGGGTCAGAGGGTATTTCTGGTTCTAGATCCTTGAGGAAGTGCCACAGTGTCTTTCACAATGGTGGAACTAATTTACACTCCCACCAACAGCGTAAAAGTGTTCCTATTTCTTGTAGATGGATATCTTAAGCCAGCCTTAGCAGTGATGTGGGGATTATAGAAGAGGTGAATTTCAATAGGTGGAAGACAATTGGACATTTTCTAAGTAAAAACTCAAGGTAACTGGATGCAATTTCTTTTCTTTCTGTCTCTCTCTCTTTTATTTTTATTTTTATTTTTATTTTTTTGGGGATGGAGTCTCGCTCTGTTGCCCAGGCTGCAGTGCAGTCGTGGGATCTCCACTCACTGCAAACTACACCTCCCAGGTTCATGCCATTCTCCTGCCTCAGCCTCCCCAGTAGCTGGGACTACAGGTGCCTGCCACCACGCCCGGTTAATTTTTTGTGTTTTTAGTAGAGACGGGGTTTCACTGTGTTAGCCAGGATGGTCTCGATCTCCTGACCACATGATCCACCTGCCTCGGCCTCCCAAAGTGCTGGGATTACAGGCGTGAGCCACTGCACCCGGCCTCTTTTCTCTTTTCCTCTCTTTCTTTTTGTTTTCTTTTCTTTTTTCTTTTCCCTTCCATCCTTCCTTCCTTCCTTTCTTTCTTTTCCTTCCTTCCTTCCTTCCCTCCTTTCTTTCTTTCTCTTCCTTCCTTTTAATTTCTTTCTTTCTCTTTCTTCCTCTCTTTCTCTCTCTCTCTCTCTCCCTCTCTCTCTCTCTCTCTCTCTCTCTCTCTCTCCCCCCTCTCCCTCCCTCCCTTCCTTCCCTTTCTTTCCTTTCTTTTGACAAGCAGTCTCACCCTGTCACCCAGGCTGGAGTGCAGTGGTAAAATCATAGCGTACTGCCGCCTCAAACTCCTGGGCTCCAGTGATCTACCCACCTCAGCTTCCTGAGTAACTGTAACTTGATGTGTGTGTCACCATACCTAGCTAACTAAAATATGTCGTGTTTTTTATTTTTTTTTCATAGAGACAGGGTCTCACTCTGTTGTCCAGGCTGGTCTTAAACTGCTGGCCTCAAGCAGTCCTCCCACCTTGGCTTCCCAAAGTGCTGAGATTACAAGCACGAGCCACTACGCCTTGCCTGGATGCAATTGATAATTATGAAAATCCAAAAAATCTCTTAGGGTCACAAAAAGAAAAGTCAGATTTATTGAAATACTGTGTTAAGTTAGAGTTTACTATTTCTCTTAAAAATTTATATTTCTCCTCCCCATTCACCTCTTCTCATGCCATTGTACATCCTTCCTTGCACTTCCCAGGAAGCATTTAAAGTTTTTCAGCAGTCTGCAACCAGTAATCCTGTTTCTATTTATAGGATTTTAAATCCTGGCTTCAAAGGTACTCAGGCAGTAGACTGAGAAGATTGTGGGAGTGTGGAGGATTAGCCTTAGGCAGCTGTATGACAAAGCAGTCTATTCACTCCAGATAAGAGTGAAGGAGGTTGAGACTTATAATTCATTTCACTTACATCTGTCTTCTAGACCCCTCCTTAAACATAAGGGGGAGAAAATTGTTCATTCCCCCTTTCTGCGTTTTAACAATCTCTTTTATTTCTGCTCTTGGGAGGTGGAGAAAGACACTACTGAATGCTGTTATCCTGAAGTGAGGCTGAATTTTGCCCACTCCAAGCAACTGCATTGCTAGGACTTTATGTTGCATCATAACCCAGCCACACCCAGTGATGCATCGGTGATTGCACCCACACCTAGTGGGTGGGAGAATGACTTCCACATCCTTTAGCACCTTGGGAAAAGTCCTCAATTTCTTTACACCACAGAGTGGAATGACTAACATGAGACATTTCCATATCAGCAGCCTTCCGAGACCTAACCATAGCTCTCTGACTTTCTGCATTTGGTGTCAAAACGCAAGTCCCTGTGCTTTGATTGATTGAAATGCAAACCCTACCTTGGGTGCTGGATTAACTGTATATCTGATTTAAATTCACACTAATCCTCTCCTGGGATTTCTTCTTTTCCTGCGCACTAATTTGGTAAGGATGACAAATGGGCTTAATTATTTCCTGTCTAAGGAGACTCTAGGATATGTACCTGTATTAAGTAATAGAGAATGGCCTTGTATTTAACCTCTTTGAAGGAGCAAATGAATCAGTAATGTCAACATTTTTGACACCAAAATTTCATCTGAGGAATAGAATAGAATATAACACATTTTCATGGCTTCACGTAGTGATGGCATAAATTAAGCTGACTATTAACCTAAGTCTAAAATGAAGGTAATTATGAAAATGGCCTGTGCTCTCAGTTACTCAGGAGGCATAGGTGGGAGGACTGCCTGAGCCCAGGAAGTCAAGGCTGCAGTGAGCTGAGAAGGCACCACCACACTCTAGCCTGGGCAACAGTGTGAGACCCTGTTTCAAACATATATATATATTATATTTTATATATTATATAATGATATATGATATATAAAAATATTATATATAATTATTATATAATATATGTTATAATTATATATCATAGTTTAGCCATTTGTCTTTCAATATATATAATATACATGAAATATATATTATATATTATATATGTTGTGTATAATATATAAAAAATATATAAATATATAATATATAGTCTATATTATATATAAAATATTAAACTGTTTAGCCATTTGTCTTTATATATAAATATATTGTATATAACATATATTATATTACATATTATATATGTTATATATATGATATATATATTGTATACATGATATATGATAGGTGATAGATCATATATATTACATATGATATATAATATATATTATACTATATATGATATATAATATAAACATATATATTTATAATTATATATTTATATTACATGTATAATTATATATAATTATATATTTATATTACATATATAATTATATATAATTATATATTTATATTACATATATAATTATATATAATTGTATATTTATATGACATATATAATTATATAATTATATTATATAATATGTAATATAATATTATATATATTCTATATTATATATAATATGAATATATATAATATGTATATATAATGTATATTTATATTATCTATAATATAAATATATATTTACATTATCTATAATGTAAATGTATTTTTATAATATGTATATATAATACATAATTATATTATATATAATATAAATATATATTATATATAACAGAATTATATATTATATACATTATATATTATATGTATATAAAATATATAATTATATTATATATATTATAAATATATCATATATAATATATGATACATATAATATTAAACAGTTTAGCCATTTGTCTTTTTATAGATAATTCATATATAATATATAAATTATATATATAAATATATAATTTATATTTATATATACCTATAAATATAAATAATTATAAATAAATATACAGAAATATAAATATATATAAATATAAATTATATAAATTATATATAATTTTTATATAATATACATTATATATTATATACATGTTATATATGTTATATATTATATATTATATATAATATATATCATTATATATTATATATGTTATATATGTTATAACATATATAATGTACATGATATATATTATATATCATGTACATTATATATGATATATATCATGTACATTACATATATTTATGATGTATATGATATATATTATTATATATTATATATCATATATAATAACATATAATGTATATTATATATATTATAATGTATATTCCATATAATATATAATGTATATTCTATATAATGTATATAATGTATATTCTATATAATGTATATAATGTATATTCTATATAATGTATATAATGTATATTATATATTATATAATGTATATGATATATTATATATAATATATGTTATATATTATATATAATATATAATGGATATTATATATATTATATAATATATATAATGGATATTATATATATTATATAATATATATAATGGATATATATTATATAATATATAATGGATATTATATATTATATATTATATATAATGGATATTATATATTATATATAATGGATATTATATATTATATATAATGGATATTATATATTATATATAATGGATATTATATATTATATATAATGGATATATATTATATATAATGGATATTATATATTATATATAATGGATATTATGTATTATATATAATGGATATTATGTATAATATATATAATGGATATTATGTATAATATATATAATGGATATTATGTATAATATATATAATGGATATTATGTATAATGTATATTATGTATATTATGTATAATGTATATTATGTATATTATGTATAATGTATATTATGTATATTATGTATAATGTATATTATGTATATTATGTATAGTGTATATTATATATTATATATAGTGTATATTATATATTATATATAGTGTATATTATATATTATATATAGTGTATTATACATATATGTATTATATGTATATATTATATATAATGTACATTATATATTATATATAATGTACATTATATATGATATATATAATATTATATATACATTATATATAATGTATAATGTACATTATATATAATGTATAATGTACATTATATATAATGTATAATGTACATTATATATAATGTACATTACACATATTATATATAATGTACATTATATATAATATATGATGTATATATAATATATATAATGTATATATATAATGTACATTATATATATTATTTATATTTATATAGTTTATATATATAAATATATATAAATATATATATTTATATATATTTATGTAATTCATACATATAAATATATATATTTATATATATTTATATAATTTATATATATAAATATATATTTATATAATTTATATATATAAATATATATTTATATAATTTATATATATATATATATATTTATATAATTTATATATATAAATATATATATTTATATAATTTATATATATCTATATATAGTTATATAATTTATATATATCTATATAGTTATATAATTTATATATATCTATATATCTATATATTTATATAATTCATATATATCTATATATACTTATATAATTTATGTATAAATATATATTTATATATTTATATAATTTATATATATAAAGATATAGATTTATATATTTATATAATTTATATATATAAATTATATAAATATATTATATAATATATAAGAAATATATTATATATTACATAATATATTTATATATTTACATATATAAATTATATAAATATATATATTTACATATATAAATTACATAAATATATATTTATATAATTTACATATGTAAATTATATAAATATATATATTTATATATATTTATATAATATATAGATTATATATATTAATATATATATTCATATATATAAATATATATATTTATATATATAAATATATGTTTATATATGATATATTATTATATTATATATAATATATAACATAATATATAATATAATAATATATAATTATATATACTATATATAAAGACAAATGGCTAAACTGTTTAATATTACATATAATATATTATATATGATATATAAAACACATATCATGTATATTATATGTATCATATATATAAAATATATATCATATATATTATATGTATTATACATAAAACATATATTCTATAGTATGTATTATATATTACATAATATATAATATTATATATAAGATTATATATGATATATTATACATTATATTATATAGAATATATATTATATAATGTTAGATATAATATAATATATATTATAACATATATAATATATATATTATATATAAAAATTATATATAATATATGTTATAAATATATTAGAAATATATTATATAATATATAATTATATATATATTATATAACATCATATAATATATAAAAGTATATATGTATAATATTATAATATATACATTATATATAATATATGTTATATATTATATATTATATAAAATATATATTATACATTATATAAAATATATATTATATGTAAAATATCTATTATTTATAGAATATGTATTATATGTAAAATATATATGTAAAATATATAATATATAAAAATATATTATATGTAAAATATATATAATATGTAAAATATGTTACATGTAAAATTTATATAATGTAAAATATATATTATATGTAAAATATATAATATAAAAATATATATAATATATAAAATAGTATATAAAATATATAACATAGAAAATATACTTAATATATGAAATATATAACATAAAATATATGTAATATATGAAATATATAATATATAATATATATGATATATAAAATATGTATTAGATGTAAAATATATTATATATAAAATACATATTATATTTACAATATATTATATATAGATATATTTTATATTTACAATATATTATATATAAAAAATACATCATATTTAAAATATATTATATATAAAATATATATTATATTTAAAATATATTATATATAAAATATATATTATATTTAAAATATATTATATATAAAATATATATTATATTTAAAAATATATTATATATAAAATATATATTATATTTAAAATATATTATATATAAAATATATATTATATTTAAAATATATATGATACATGAAATATATATTATGTAAAATATATATGATACATGAAATATATATTATATAAAATATATATGATACATGAAATATATATTATATAAAATATATATGATACATGAAATATATATTATATAAAATTTATATGATACATGAAATATATATTATATAAAATATATATGATACATGAAATATATATTATATATAAAATGTATATTATACCTGAAATATATATTATATATAAAATATTTATTATACCTGAAATATATATTATATATAAAATATTTATTATACCTGAAATATATATTATATATAAAATATACATTATACCTGAAATATGTATTATATATAAAGTATACATTATACCTGAAATATGTATTATATTTAAAATATACATTATACCTGAAATATATATTATATATAAAATATACATTATACCTGAAATATATATTATATATAAAATATACATTATACCTGAAATATATATTATATATAAAATATATATTATACCTGAAATATATATTATATAAAATATATATTTTATGTGAAATATATATTATATAAAATATATGTTATACGTGAAATATATATTATGTAAAATATATGTTATACGTGAAATATATATTTTACGTAAAATATATATTATACGTGAAATATATATTATATAAAATATGTATTATATGTAAAATATATATTACATAGAAAATATATATTATGGATAAATATATATTATAGATAAAATATATATTATAGATAAAATATATATTATAGATAAAATATATATTATAGATAAAATATATATAATATATATGTTTATATAAAGACAAATGGCTAAACTGTTTAATATGTCCAGCATGGTCTTGTAGAGGATGAGCTATTTACAATTGAGTGAACCCTTAAGCTTAAGTACTCTAAAACCCTATATATTAATCTATCATAGTACTTTTCACAGTATTATCAAGGTATATTTAGTTGTTCTCTCTTACCAGATTGTAAGCTAATGAGAGTGTCCATTTGTCATTATTACTATTATTTTATAGTCTAATTATATCACTGTGTTGTATTTAATAAACATTTGAACAGGGAATTACTCCTCTCAAGAATATTCTTCCAAGGTAAGAACCAGTGTCTTGTATATGCCCTTAGTCTTTGAAGTTTCTGGTTTATATGTTACATGTACATGCATAATTGAAAGACAATTTATCTGAAACTCATTCCTTAGATTATTACTAAAGTTTGTAGATCAAGATTGTAAAGTCCTTCTCATATAACTTTTTGTTTCAGAAGTGAATCCTGGTCTAGTCTACTTTGAAGGTAAAACCTTATATAAAAATATGATCATATTAAAAACCTAGACAAATTTTTAGTATGATGAAATATTTCTAATCTCCAACAGATGGCCTGCTTATTTGAAGTGTTATTTGGTAATAACAATAGCTAACATTTACTGAGTGCTTACTATTCCACATTTTAACTTATTTCACCCTCAAAACAACCCTATTGTGTAGATACTGCTGTTTCCCTCCTTTACAGATGGGAAAACTGAAGCAAGGAGAGATTGGCCATAGTCTCACAGCCGGTAATGGGTAGGTCAGGGATTAAAATCTAGCAGTCTGAATTCTGCTACACTTACAGTGTAGTCCCTCTTAACTTTTACATTATTACAGAACAATAGAAAAAATAACACTCCACACAGATCATTGGAGCTCATTAATACCATCATCTTTGATTTCACCCAGTAATATTTTAATTTAGATTTTTGAAGGTTAAGGCACTGAAATATTAGTTTGGGGCCTAAAGTAAGAACACAGATAAAGACATTTATATTACATTTTTATTTCTCTGAAGTAAAGCTCTTAGTAATTGGTGAAATTAGGTATGTTTTGGGGGTTAGAGAACTCTTGAAAATAATTTCATTGTGAGTATCTCTGCTGAATATCAAAATAGTAAGGAAAGTCCTGACATAAAATAGAGAAGTTTGAAGTTGATGATCTATGTTTCATAAGGACCGCTTGGTTTGTGCCGTGGCTTAGCTAGTAACTTCAATGCAAGGTTTTCAAATGTGTTGGGCACATTTTACATATGAGAATAATTGAGTTTTGGATTAACTGTGGTTTAAAATGTATAATCACATAGTTTCTATAATGTTTTAAAAAGTTAACAATTTATAAAGATCAAAATGTTGTAGCCAAAAAACTAATTCCTTAGGAATGCTGGAAAGAAATCTGCAAAGATTAGAGTGTTATGTTCAGGGTAAGGTGCTTTCAGTGCAGGGATAGGTTAGGCTGCTGTGAATTTCCAGAGTGTCCACTGGAGAATGGGGCTGAGATGCAGAAGATCACTGCAAAGAGCAGATATAGGTTCAGATTTTGTGAAGTCTGAAGCTTTTATTAATAGGAGAGGGACATCATTAAAAAACAAAATATAAATTTTAAGTGCAAATGACAAGAGTAGTTCCTAAGGCCTTGGACAGGGCATATATGAGGGGAATGGATGCTCTTGTATCTTAAGGTAAATTCACCCCCTGGAGATTTAGAGCTTGGAAATGGATCATCACTGAGGATGAGAAAATCATCTATCATTGTTCCAGTCCTTGAAATAGAAAGGAAGCCTCTAAACTATGTGTCAGAGCCCTCATTGAATGGCAGTGGCGGGGGTGGGGTGGGGTGGTGAATAAATGGTAGCTTTCTACGTGGAAAGAACAAGGAAGGGAAAGAGGACAATCATAGTAATGTCTATCATGTGTAGAGCATGTGTCAGGCATGATACTAAGCACTTTATTTATGTATTTATTCTTCCTAGCAGGCAATGAGCACTTTTATTTTACAGGTTAGAAAAAAACCACAGAGAAGAGATTTAGTTACTTGTCCATGACTACACAGCTAGGAAAAGGCTGGAGCATGGCTTCAAACCATAGCCTCTGGGGCCTGAGTCCACATCCTTAACAATCACACTCGCCAACCATAATATAAATTGAGCAGACAAGCCTAGGGGAAAGAGAATATTGACCAGGAAGGTAGGGGACTAAACTTCTGTAAATTGCAGTGGAAAGTGAGAGGACAATTACCTTAAAATATTTTAGAGGAACAGGATGAGGAGTCTCCTTAGTCAGCTCCCCGGTTTTCACACCACTTCACAGCACAGATTGGAAATTATTTATTTATTTGTTTCAGCATTGCATATTGTTTCAGCACTGCATAGACAACATTGCTCCTTTACTTGCTTTGCTTTGGTGAGAGAGAAGCTGGAGAGTCACCTTGGATATCCTTAGAGGAATTAACAATTCTCGAAGCACTAGAAAATCTTCCCATTTTACAAAGATAATGGTGCAGGCGGATGTAATCTTTCCTGAGATGTAAATATTGTGTCTGCAAGTAGTAGGACAGGCAGGCAGGTATATCATTGGAAAAGTGAATAATGATCTTATGCCTTCTGAGTTTGAGGGTCTGAGGCTTTCTGGAGGCAAAAAACTACACTGAACAAGCTGAATGATAGCTTTGTTCTTTTTCAGAAAGGGAGTATGATTAAAAAAAAAATCTTGTTATATAAATCTTAAAAGGAAAACCTGCTGGGCCCTGATAGTGTGCAGATCACTGGGGGCAGAGAATAGGGTGTTGATTTAGGTCTTCAAGGTGAAGGTGCATAATCCATTAGTGTCAGGCTGGAAAATAGACCCCCAAAAGATATTCATGTCTCATCCTTGGAACCTGTGAATGTTAATTTATATGGGGGAAACAGGGGCTTCTTGAAGATGTGATTAAGAATCTTAAGATGGGGAGATTATCCTGGATCATCCAGATGGGTGTTAAATGCCATCACAGGTATCCTTCTAAGGGGGGGATCAGATGTAGAATACACACACACACACACACACACACACACACACACACACACACACGCACACACTAGGAGAAGGTGATGTAAACAGAGAGGCAGATATTGGAGTGAAGCAGCCACAAGCCAAAGCTCTGGCAGCCATCAGAGCCTGGGAAAAGTGGGGAACGGAGTCTTCCTTAGAACCTCTGGAAGGAGCACAAGCCCACCAACACCTTGACTTCAGCCCAGTGAAACTGATTTCAGATTTCTGGCCTCCAGGACTGTGAGAGAATATATTTCTGTTGTTTTAAAACACCAAATTTATGGTAATGTGTTACAGCAGCCACAGAAAACAAATACACCATTTCTGTCAAAGAGACAGCCTTGGAGGGAGAGGAGTCATTCTCCTGAAGTTTTCATGGTGGCCTGTTTAGGGTCCTGTATCTGCAGAGACTTGCCTTATCTGTCAGATTATTAGGACTTGTCAATAGTCTTGTCTGTCCAGTTTATAAGGCTATGTGTCCGTAACTGTACTGTGTGGCAAAGAAAGGTGAACACAAGCGAATCAACCCAACCCCATGCTCTGACTGCTTAGACAATCCCATCTTAACTGTCATTGTGTGATCTTGGGAGTTAATCTTTTTAAGCTTCCCTACTTCATAGAACTGGTAAGTGAGGAGAGATATAGAGCAGCCAGTTTGGCCCCAGCATCTATGCATGTTCCTTCTATCCTATGCTGACTTTCTAGTGAGCTGCCCGTTAATATGACAGGTGAAGGCTTAGGTTGGTGAATTAAGAAATGAAAGTTATATGACCTATTTACAAGCCAAGTTTGTGAAGACATTCATAAATGTTCCATCTGTAATTCTAATTTTGAATCAAGAGGCAAAAGCCATTTCCTCGAAAAGATTATTTATGTGTGCAGGGCTGAATGAAGCTAGGAATTTTTTGCTTAGTGTCCTTCTTCTGTTTTTTGTTTTCCATTACAAATGAATGTTTAGAGACACTCTGTTTTCCTTCTTAAATTTCTCTGTGAGTTAGTCAAAGAAGAGTGTGTTAGAAGAGCTCCCTTCACTAGCAATCAACATCAATTGTGACTCCAAATAGTACTTTAAATCCTACTTGTTCTACCTGCCACTCAACCAAAGGTTGTTTCTAGAGGTCACATGCCTCCACTTAATTACTTCCGTTCCTATTCATGCTACAGAATAGGAACTTACTGATCTGTCTGGTGGGCATTTTAGTTTGTATAAATTGAGATTCGAGAGTTCATTTGGATAAAATAAGATGCTGGCTAAAGTTCAAAGCAAACATTTGCTGATGCTTAAAACCACCTTGAGACCAAAAAAGTTTACACTCCCTGGTTTCTCTGGGGAGTAGGGTTTGAGAAAACCACAGACAGTAGTTATTCTTGGAAATCCTGCTACCAGGCAAATGCCATAGGGCAAGGGCCCAGAGAAGCTGAGCTTCTCTCCCATGGCTAAAGGCAGAGCTTATCCTGACTGGAATTGCTTGGTCAGGGTTTAGAATCCTTCCTGCTGATGGAGAGAGAGGAGGAAGCTGAACAAAAAGAAAGATGACTAGACTGGCTCTTGGAATTATATCCTAGAATAGCTGCCCAGTTTAGGTCTTCTCCTGATACTACTGACTTCCTGGAAGCCCTCTTTACACGTAGTCTCTGGTTATTCCTTTTTTTTTTTTTTTTTGAGATGAAGTCTCACCCTCTCACCCAGGCTGAAGTGCAGTGACATGATCTCGGCTCACTGCAACCTCCAGAAAACTCCGTCTTCTGGGTTCAAGCAATTATCTTGCCTCAGCCTCCCATGTAACTGGGATTACAGATGTGCACTACTGTGCCCAGCTAATTTTTGTATTTTTAGGAGAGACAGTGTTTCATCATGTTGGCCAGGCTTGTCTTGAATTCCTGACCTCAAGTGATCCACCTGCCTCGGTCTCCCAGTGTTGGGATTACAGGCGTGAGCCACTACACCTGGCTGATCCATGGTTATTCTTCTTGTGTACCCCTTTCTACCAGGATATATAAAGACAGTTGAAGAATGTATCTGCCCTGAAGTTTCTACTTAAAATAGGCTTTGGTGGTTTGGGATTAAAGACAATTTGTATCTCAGTTCACTTAGGATCTGGGATAAAAATTGAAGTGTTATAACTACCTGATAATATTGAGAATATTAAAGAAGTATAGTGTGATTCTTAATAAGTACCTTGACACCTTTCCTTCAGAGCTCAGGGTGATTCAATGGCCATTTTTCTTTGTGTTTTCTTTCCTGTCTCAGTCTGATATTACAGAGCAAGTTTATGTTCTGATTAGGAAAAACTGCAGTTCACTAAGATGCTATATTTGCTATTCAGTGAGTCATACTAAAAAGCCTCATGTTCTTAAATGACATAAGGAAATGGAATCAGGAGAAAAATCATGATCACAAAATGCACCATTCCAAAAATCTAGAGTGGGACAGAAAGATCAAGCATCTAAATGCAAACCTCCTTTGAACCGGAACTGCTATAACCAGGGCAGCAGATTGCTTGAGAATGGACATTGATTTTCCCAGGCAGAGGGTAAAGTTGTAAACAGTGGATTGTCTACTATTGAAGAACTCTTTCAACATGTTCAGTGCAGATCGGCTATCCTTTAATATTCAATGTACAGCACCATATCCACACACACTATAAATGTACATGAGCGTCAGTCATTTATCTCTGAATTTTCATGTCCCAACTCCAATACCTAATGTTTTAGAGATGCTTGGATGATTACATCATAAGGTCCTCACTCAATATATATTTTCACCTTTTTTTTCTTTTAATATACTTGATTTGTTTGGAATCTCCTTTCAGTTTTTTTTTTTTTTCCAATGTGGGCAAGTTTTTCAATAGGCTTTGGTATGGGGCTGCAGTGAACGGGAAATGGTTAAGCTGTGGTTACATGCTAAGTGACTGGCTTAGGGAATGAAAAAGAGAAAAGGGAGTCACCGATGGAGCCATCAGTCAGCCAACAAAGGTAGGAGTATAGCAGTGGGGAATAAAAACAGATCCAGAGAAACAGAAAAAATAATAAGTTAAAAGCCAATCTGAGTGTCACCTAATAAGAAAAGGAGGCTCATCTATGCATCTCAAGGCAACAATCCAAATAGGGAAGAGCCCAGAAATAGTTGATTGGATTTATTTTAAATAGTAAGGAAATAAGGAAATAGTAATAATAGAATAGGCAAATGTGGGCAAAATAATGAGATAATATACATATTGGTGTGCTGCTGGTGGATATTGTTGAATATTTAATACTATGTGAGCTTTTTGGGGCATGATAGTAAAGGCATGCGGTTATTGCAGCCAATTGGAAGCAAAAACTATCATAAGAGAGTAATGATTGTTGTTGATAGGTTTCTTTTTAAGTAGAGATACTATGATCAGGTTTATGAAGTGAGAGAAGACATCTGTGCTGACTGTACCAGAGTCTCATGACTTTGTATGGTTTGCTGGGGGAAATGGAAAACAACAGCAACAACAAAAACCTAACTTCACTAGCTCCTTGCTCTCTATTGCAGGAAATGCCTGAAAAACCAGATGGCACAAGTTACTCAGAAGAAATGAAAGGATTTTCCATAATTCAAATAGGAGGTGGAAGAGGAAGTGTGGGAGTAATTACTGGATTAAGATCACTGAAAGACAAGATTGTCTCTAAGGGTGAGTCCTTTGGTTGGTAAACTTCACATAGGAAAAATTCTCAAGTGGTTGCCAAGAGCTAACCTTCAAGATGAAGTACATAAACCTGCTGACAGGCAAATATGACTCTCAGGTTCATTTCAAACTGCCCATACTTATTAAAGCTCTTCATTGCTCTAGGTCAGGGAAAAGTTACATAGGGTCCCTGATTATACTTCATACTTCATTTCTAAATCTGAGTTCTGATGGGGTGTGTGTGTATATGTGTGTGTGTGTGTGTGTGTGTGTGTGTAGAGAGAGTAGGAATTCTGAGACCTGATAGTGTTGACTCTGGAGTTTGATAGGGATAATACAAAGAGAGAGGCATACAAGGAGGAACATAAAAAAAAAAATTGAAGACTAAGGACACACCCCTAGCTAGGAATACACATGACCCTTTTGCCACCCAAACCATACCATTGCCATTTGAATCACTACTTAACTAAATGGTAGAAAGCAATTACAGTAAGTGCTCAACTTAATCACTTTGCATCCATACAGAGACCCCTGGGGCTTCTCATAGATTTCATCACACAAAGTGTCCACAATTCTCTGCCTTGCAGAAATATGTTTCTTACAAGGATTTGTAGGTGGCTTTCCTACTAAATTTCTGGACTGTTAAACTCATTGTTCTATATTTCTGCTGTCTGCTGTTAAAAGGAGAGGCCAGCTCAGGTTTTGCATACTGTAGGAAGTTTGTTTTATCCATTTGGGAAATCAAGATCCCATCTTTATGGGATTAGAAATTGTGGAGAACTCATTCCCTCCAACGCCAACCCCTAGTGATCTCATTCTAGTGAGTAAAACCTCAGGTCAGTTGATCGTAAATGGATTTTTTTTAAAAAAGCTTAATTCAGGCTTTTATTGCTCTTGTGTTCAGTGGATTCATCTTGTGACTGGCTCCAGATTGTGCCCTTCTCCCATCCCACACCAAGCTGATTTGCAAATTCACACAATTGTTCCCAAGGAGAGAATAATTGATGACTCAGTATAAACCCATCACTACTCCTAGAAAATATAATTCATGAATGCATTCCTTATTCAAAAACATTTAGTAGCATTTCATAGGGAGGAGATCAGCATATTATCAGAGAAAAGATTCATGCCACATTTTGTTTAAAAATCTGTTTCATTACTTCACAGTCACACTTCAGTAGGCCAGGCTATAATAGTTTCTTCTTGGCCTTTGAAATGCTTCCTTTGATTCTTCTGCTTTATAGAGACTCAAAATGAATTATTCAGATACCTGTGAGCATTAAGAAAAAATGGCCTAATTTCTGAATAATGCCAGTATTACCTTCTTAGTTAGACTGTGGGAAGAATATGTGTTCCTTCCTCTCCCAGAAACACCTTTCCTAACCTTCTTTCCCCCTAATACATCCATTTAAAACTTCTCAGCCTTAGATTTTAAACTGAGATATAATTTTATCTGAGAGGGTTTTTCATCTCTCCTTTACATACCCAAATACGGTGTAAGTTGATCTTTCATCCTATAGAATTCTGTGCTCCTCCTCACAAATCCCACTTACCAAATTGCATTGTTAATAACGTGGTTACTTATCTGCATCTTTGCTTTAAAATGTACTTGGGGAGAGTTCCCTTTTAACCTGCATCCCCCAATCTAATGCTTAAACATAACAGGTGATCTAAGGATATCTTGGACAAATAGCTACCATGGAGAAATTCATGCCAGATACCATTCTAAATGTTTTACGTATTTAACTCACTTAAACTTTACAGTAACCTCATAAGGTATGTACCATTAACATTCCCAATTTCAAATTGGAAAAATTAAGGCACAGTGAGCTTTCATAATATGTTGAAAGTCTTGTAGCTAGTAAATGGTATAGCAGGGTCAGTTCCCAACAGGAAGAAGTGAAGGGTAGGCAAAGTGTAGTAGGTACGCACTATATATTCAATAGATCACACTATGGATTACCCACATTATCTAATAATCAAGGTTTGGAAGTATTGGAAGGCTTGTTTTTATGAAATGCTCATTAATGCATTCTACTTCATAAACTGAATGTTGGCAGTGGAATTTTATTCCATCAGCACATTTGCATATAAAGTTCTTTAAATTTACTTTTTTTTAAATGCAAAAAAAAAAAAAAAAAAAAAAAAGCAAATCAAACCATTTCCTCCCTAGTTTCGGCTGCAATCAGCAGTCATAAATCCTTAAGTGTTAAGTTATGTTATTTTTGAGAACTGATGTGACATGTCCTAGATTTCGAATGTAGATGCTGCAGAGGACCACATGAGTTTTTGAATAAAAATTGGTATATAGGACATAAACATTAAGGAAGCAGGTAGAAAGACACAGCTATCTGAATAGAGTCAGATCTGAACTACTGCCACCTAGTGATTCAAGTCAACCATCAGCCCCCACACACTCACAGATATACACTAATTAGAATAAGTGACTTTTGTTGTGGCTTCTTCCTCACTCCAAATATCCTGGTAGCAAACTCTTCCTGCAACATTTTAAGGCCCCCCTCACATGCTTTAAAAATTATGGTAAAAAAGGAGGACAGAATGGTAGGATTGGGAAAGACAAGGGTTAAATGACAGAAGAGACATCAATATAAGGCAGAAACACCAGAACAGTCGTGTAAATTAGACGAAGAAAAGTAAAGATCAAAAGTAGTGGAAATTAAACATTATTGGTAATAGAAGAAAATAGAAAAATTGATGCAAAGATAAGAGAAGACAGCATGAAGGAAAGGGGGCTTTCTGATTTGTTTGTTTTTAAGCAAGTAACAGAAGACGATAAAACAACCATATGTGGGATTGTGAAATCACCTAACATAAAAAGACAGAGGGATAGATAACACCAACAGAGATAAAGAAAAATGATGAATGAAAGAAAGTGAATGAACTGATAGCTTAATCTTGGAGGAGGGACTTCGAGTTTTTTGTTGTTTTTTAAGTAATAAAACCAGAGTGGCATATTCCTTGTTCAATTTAATATAATTGGAACTATCCAACGTCCTAGATGTACAACTCGTTTTCCTTGCCATTTTTTTCCCTCCTATATCTCCAATACCAATAGTCCTTCTTGATTTTTTTTCTTCATTAACAAAGTTTTAATTACCTTTTGGCTCCCTTGAGATACTTTTGAACTTGCACCTGGAATCATGGAAATGGACTGTATCCCAAACTGAAAATTTATTTAGGGAATTTTATTATTATGGCACTCTTTGCAATCAATCATATTGAGCAGCCACCCCTTAGCAATGTGCATTCAGGTGACTACTGATACTCAGGTATTGTTATAGTTTGCTGCAGGGTCACCTACATCAGCAGCAAATAATGACACCTAACATGTACTTCATTTCATGTTTTGAAAGCATTTTAATGTATGTGATATTTTATTTCCCAAAATATGGTGTTTGGAAGACAGGGCTGGTAGCATCAGCTCCTTTGATAGATGTGGCATTTGGGTTCTGAAATGTATCTGAACTTTTCCAAGTACTCGGCTAGTGAGTTCTTTGTCATCTGACTGTAAGTCTGGCAAATATGCTTTCATTAGCAGTATTTCTATTCTCTTTGAGAGAAGGGAAACTACTTTTCTTTGTTCCAAAGTAATATCGGAGTTTGAAGCCAGTGTGCACAAAGCTGGGAAGGAGGTGTTACTACCTCTTTTTTTTTTTACGGGAATCTCTTTGGAGAGAGATTGCTTTGCTTCCTCCTGAGGGACCTCATACATTTGAAGGGTTTCTGGCCAGGTTGGGAATGAATTTGAGAAGCCTTTACCTTGTAGGTTTTCCAACATCTTTCTACGATTTCTTCCATTTTCAGATTCTATTGTGCATTGCCATACTGAGAGTATTACTTCCTTTGGTGATATACATGAGTGCATATATATATTTGTAAAAAATCGATCATTTAAATCTGTTCGAATGCCTTATCTGTGCAGAGAACTGTCCAGAACGCTACAGGGTGTAGAACAATATGCAAAATACTGCTTCTTATTTCATGAAGTTATAAATTATATAGAGCATTAGAATTGCAGTTTGGATAGATATCCATTGATTTATATTTTCAATAAATAATTATCTGGTATCAGCTATGTATCAGGTCCTAGATGCTATGTGCTGGGGATACAAGGCAAATACCACCCTGTTCTTACAGAGCTTATTGCTTCGGGAAGGATGGCATGAACATTACTCTTGCTCCTACACTACAGCAGCTACTCATAATTGCTTATGGATAATTCCAGGTGTTTATTAGACTTAACTTTTTTTCTAGTTAGGATAAAGGTAGTCCTGTAGCAACCCCTTCAATTGGTGTACTTCTTTGCAACTTCTACATTTGAAATCTAGGACATTTACTTTTGGTTTTCAAAGAAGAGTATAGCTTGGCTTTTAACAATTTGTTTTCAGTCTGAACTGGAAAAAAATGACCCAGTTCATCAGATTTACCTAAAATGGGAGGAAACAGTGATATAAATTGGTACAAAAATATCTATTTAGTTCAACTTGATTTTCATGGATTTAGTAGCTTTTAGAGCTATAAGATTTCATCCAGTGTTCAAGTTTTGTAGACCAGAACACTGTTGAATGGATGAAAGGTAAGGGGATAGGAGGCAAAGGGACAAATTAAGAGAACTTAGCAATACAGGCAAGAGTAGTTAATGATTCACCTTGGTTAGCAGCTGTGAAAATTGAGAAAGATGTAAGTAGAAATAAGAGAGATTATGGAGGTAAAATCTGCAGAAATTAATATTGATTGTGAGAAAGGAAGGAAACGGAGAACATGCAACTACTGTGAGAATTTTTTTAGCCTGGTACTGTTACCAGAACTATGGACCACAGACAGAGAAGTTATTTGAAAGAAATTATAGCTAGACAGAAACTGCAGTGCTGTGTGACCTGACAACTTAAAAATAATATAAATAAGTCAGCAGGATGCCCCAGATGAATCTAAGCAGGGATTGAAATTTTGTAGCCAAGGAAACCTATTCTCTGACCACCAGAGGTCCGTGGGTATGTGTTCGTGAGTATGTGGGCTTTGGGGGTTTTGGCTGAAGAGGGAAGGAAAGGCTGGTGAAAATGCACTTGGAGAGAATAAATAGAGGACAGGATGGAGTTTCTTCTTTGGTTTTGATGCTACGACTAAGTTGATCTTTAATAGAAAGAGGGCAAGCAAAACCCATCAATAAAAGAAAGCAAGAAGAAGGAAGAGAGGGAGGGAAACCCTTCACTGCAATTGGAATATTCATTTAGTCCATGTGAAACTCACCCTGGGGACTCTCAGTAATATTTTTGTGTGTGGGAGGGGAGCTCTTTTGGGAGCTGAAGCTCTTTCATTAGTGAATGGAGACAGGAATCAGGAAATGTAAATTACTATTATTATTACAGTAGTCCCTCCTTATCCATGGGGGGTAGGTTCCAGGACTTCCAGTGGATGCCTGAAACCATGGATAGTACCAAACCATATATATATATACTATATTTTTTCCTATACATACATACCTGTGATAAAGTTTAGTTTATACATTAGGCATAATAAGGCACAGTAAGAGATTAGGCATAGTAAGAGATTATAAATTAATAGTATAATAGAATTATAACAATATACTATAATAAAAGTTATGTGAACATGGAGTATCTCGCTCTCAAAATATCTTATTGTACTGTACTCATCCTTCTTGTGGTGATGTGAAATGATGAAATGTCTCCATGATGATATGAAGTGAAGTGAAGTGAATGACATAGGCATTGTGATGCAGCGTTAGGCTACTACAGTATTGACCTTCTGACCATACATCAGAAAGAGGATCATCTGCTTCTGGTGATCTTGGATTATCAAGCTATGACAATGTTGATGGTTGCATGTCAGGAGCAGATAATATTGATGACTAACAGGTAAGTGGCACAGACAGCATAGATATCCTGGGCAAAGGGTGATTCACATCCTGGGTGGAATGGAGTGGGTTAGCACAAGAGTTCATCACACTACTCAGAATGACAAGCAATTTAAGAATTATGAAGTGCTTATTTCTGGAATTTTCTATTTAATATTTTTGTACCACAGTTGGCCATGGAATAATGAAACTGTAAATAGAAAAACTATAGAGAAGGTGGAAATTTCTGTATTATTAATGTGACTTTTTTAAACAATAGGGTGATGATTACTGGAGACATCTGAGCTTTGGATAAGAACCTTTGAGAGTTAAACTATTAAATCAACACACAATGAATCATAATAAAGATATAAAAATGGGTTTCCTGATCCATAGGACTGGGATATAACTTGACATATCTAACTGGATAAAGAAAATGTGGTACATATAGATGATGGAATACTAAAAAGCCATAAAAAGGAACAAGATCATGTCCTTTGCAGCAACATGCATGGAGCTGGAGGCCATTGTCCTAAGCACATTATTATAGGAACACAAAACCAACTACAGTTTGTTCTCACTTATAAGTGGGAGCTACATATTGAGTACACATGAACACGAAGAAGAGAACAATAGACCCTGGGAAAGTAGAGGGTGGGAGGAAGATAGAGATCGAAAAACTACCTATCAGGTACTATGGTTATTACCTTGGTGGTGAAATAATCTGTACACCAAAACCCAGGGATGTGCAATTTACCCATGTAACAAAGCTGCATATATACCCCCTGAACCTAAAATAAAAGTTGGAAGGACAAAAAATTTTAAATAACAAAAATAAATCTGTTAATTAAAAAACATTGATTATCTATGGAAGCCCGGAGGGTGGAAATAATATCCTTCATTGATTGAGTGCTCACGAAATGCCAGGAACTATGCTAAATATTTTACATAATTATCTTATTAATCCTTACAACCGGTATTGATATTTTTTTTTCACATGAGGAAACAGAAGACTGAGAAGAAAAGAAGCTTGCTCAAGGTCACATAGAGCTGGAATTTAAATTCAGATCTATTATACTCTTAAGGACTGTGGAAGGGTGAGTAAGAATAAGTCACATATTTCCAGTGTTTTGCCCCTGTGATCAAAATTACCCTTATTATGAAGATAGAAATGTCATCATATCTGGGCCCAACTACACTAAATTTTAAATCACCTGACTATGCCTTTTTATTCTGATTCTCTGATCTCCAATGAACTGTGTCTCTTGGAAAATTATTTGGTAGACATTGATCTTATGAATGTGGCAGTTGATTCCACCAATGAGCACAAACTCATTCTTAGTCTGCTTAAAAACTAAGATAATACATTGAGGACCAAGGTAATTTCACCCTATGACAACTCTGGAAAGGCAACTAAATGATATCTTCATTCATTTGCTTGTCCATTTGCTATTCTTCATGATTACTATGTGCAAAGCACTGTGCAAGTCATTGGAGATACAGTGCTATAACAAGAGTCATATTTTTATTGTTCTCAAGACCTAGTATACTAGGAAATAGAGACATGGAAGAAATCTTTGTTCAAGTAGTTAACTTTAATAATTATTGTGGGACCCAAGAAGAATTGCAGGATGTGATGTAGGTATGGAATAAGCAAACTTATCTGATATAGGGAATCAGAGAAAGTTTACCTGTTGAAATTTCTCTGCATTACATTTTGAATATAAATGTGTTTCTGATACCTCAATAGATTTTTGGGAGATATTGGGCTTTTAATTAAAAATGACCAGTAAGTGATCTAAAATATCTTCCTGGAAGTTGGGGGAGAGAGAGAGAGAGGGAGCACAAGCTAGAAAATAATGCTGATAGTTTAAATGGTGGGAGTGGATGAAAGCAGATGCAAAGAGGAAATGACAGTCTTTGGGACACCTATCCTTAGAGGGCAGGAAGAAATTGAGAAACCAAGGAAAGTAAAGTTATAAAGTAACCAGAAAATAAAAAGTGCTGGCATAGTTCAGTATCACAATATTCAAAGGAAGATAAGATTTAAAAGAGGCAGGAAAGATTGTCACCAGGATCAAAAGCTATGGACAAGAGACATAGATTGAGGGCAGGAACTGAAGGTTGTGGTAGAGATTACTGACCTGTAATAGACCCATTCTGCTCTTTTCTTTTATAAGCAAATGGATTCCTGATTCTTAGCTGAGCACAAGGTTGCCCAGTAAAAGAATTTACATATATCCACCTATTTTGCATCTTTATGGGCCATATGAATAGTTCTGACAAATTACATAAACAAGAAATATTGAGTGGAGCCCCTGGTAAGTGCTACTCAAAAAAGGGGAACCTTTCTTTCTTACTCCCTTCATTTAGTTGGTTGCTTGGAATGTTGGTGTCATGCTAAGGTGTCCAGCAATCATGGTAGGCCCTAGAAGATGGATACTACATTCCTAACATTACAAGGACCTTGAAGAAGTTATACATCTTTCCCTTATTTTCTCCATCCTCAGTGAAGGGGTTAGTTTGAATAAGAAAGAAGAGGGCTCCAATAGAAATTTTGAAGTGTGTATAATGGTGAAATATTGAAGAAGAAAATAAGAGCCTTTCTTCCATTTTTCTGACCAAATAATGATGGAACTTCCTGTCTTCTTTCACAGTGAGAAAGATAATATAAACTATTAAAAATATATCATTCTAGATCTTACTCTGTAACCTATTATTAAATTTTTGAAGGTAGCATTTTCACTTTTCTCACCTGTATGTTTCTCCATGGTGTCTAGCAGAGGCTATGTCAAATTGCAGAAACTTATCTATTCTCCGTGACCATGACTCCTGGCCATAACTGAGTGGATGGTGGATAGGACACCCGAGCCAAGTTGGTGCAATCATATTGGCTCTTTCAGGATGTTGGAATTGGGATTTAGAGACCTGTGACTTATATGAGTATACTCGGGAGTTATAAGGTAATGGCTGTCCTGTATGTACATAGGCAGAGACAACAGGTATGGAGAGAGAGAATGATAAAGCAGCCATATAGAAGAAAGACAGACCATGTGTTCCTTGAGAGAGAGAGTGTGTAAGAGAGAAAGGTAGAGGTAGGTTGGGAGAGAGTAACAGAGAGAGAGAGAAAGAGAGAGAGAAAATGATAAAAGAGTAGCTACTTGGATTTTTGATCTGTCTCCAGGCCTTCTGAGGCCTGCTTCCATTTCCACATACCATCATTCAAGATAATCTCTGTGATGAGTCTTTGTAACTTGCACACCAAAAAAAAAAAAAAAAAAGTCTTCATGCATGATAAATTATTCCGTGCAGTTCCACAGAGATCTTCTAAGGGAAAGAAAATATAAGTCCACTTAACCCAATCTCAGAATGGCCTTATTTTAGTTTTGTGATGGTTGCTAGTGGTCCAGAGTATTTTTCAGGTTCCAAGGGAGACATGGAGATGTGGGACTATTCAAACAGCTGGAACTTGAGGATGTACTTGGGGCTATAGTTAGAGGTGATGATAGAAGTGAAAAAAGTGAATAAGATGCTCAACTTTTAATTTTACAAGCTCAGACACTCAAGAAACCAAAACATCGTGAATGGAAAAGAAAAGATAGGGTACATTTCTAACTTTAAAATAATTATAATCTAGGTAGAGAAAAGTAAAATATACACATATGCACCCAGAACTAAATGAGTGCTACAGATTATAAGCATTATAAGATATAAAGAAGATAGCTATTATTGCTGGGCTATTGTTTTCAGGTATTAATAACGTCAGGTTTGGCTTAGGCTATAAAGGATAACTTTGCTCTCACAATGGAAAATGTAGTGACTTGAGGTCAGCTTTTCTACTTACTAGATATGTGACTGTGATCAGTCACTTTACCTTTCCAATTTCACAGCAGTTTCCTCCTCTGTAAAATGAGGGCTGTGTATTGGATTCATTAATTCATTCAAAACATAAACTTTCAGTGCCCACTGTAATGTACAGAACTAGGAATACTGCATAAATACCAGTCTTCTAAAAAGACTGTCACTCTGATGTGTCTATGAACAAAAGACAGTGGGAGGCAACTAAGCTGCCTACAGGTAAAGAAAAACTCCATTGAGACCATGTTTGGATGAATAGGAGTTGTTAGGTGAATCCGATAATGATGGAACCTTCCGGAGAAAGGGTTGCATAGATCATTGCAAATGTTTCTTGTAGCATTAATATTTTTCTTTGCTTCTGCTTTGTTTAGAGGAGGAGGAAGGGAGTGAACAAATGTTGGGTAGGAGTTAAGCGTATGAATTGAAGAGAAGATAGAAGGAAATAATTTCCTGGGCTTCTTCAAACCCCTAAAATGTATTCAAAGTGAATTCCATGAAGGAAAATACATGAAAAAGCAGATAATTAAAACCTCCTTTGCCTCCTCTGTATTTCTGTCTTGTATAAGATCTTAGAGATACTGCAAAAATGATATAATAGGATTCATGTCCCTCATAGACGTTTAGGACTCCCATCCAGAGGCAGTGTGTGGAGTGCTTAAGAATTTGAGTTTTGAAGACAGATCACATGCTAGCTAACACCACCACCTACTAGTTGTAAGATCTTTAAAAAGTTTAAACTTTTTTGTGCCTTTGTCTTCTCATCTGTAAAATGGAGATGATAACAATAGCTACTTCCTCCTATGGTGAGAATTAAATGTATTAAACATATAAAGTGCCTAGAACCAGCACATAAAAGCACACTGGCATTTAAAAATAATAGCATATTAGTTATTATTACCTATTATTCCATAGAGAGTTCACCACCGAGGTGAGGTAATGGCAATATGCCTCCCTACATTAGTGAGTAACCTGAGGGTGCTTCCCTGTGCCTGGTCTTCAATAGGGATGGCTTAGAATTTGCTTATTTAGTCATGATACAAAAGTATGTCCAATGAGGCCCTATTTCAGGCACGGTGAACTATATGAAAGCAGAAATAAATAAACCGTGAAGTACAATATTCCAACACAAGGCAGTACATTTTAAATATAAAACAAATATTTAGGAGCTCAGAGGAGGCAGATGTGACAGCTGCCTGAAACATCAGGGGACACTTCTTGGGTGGCATGGGAAGTGTACAATGACAGACATCATTTCAGGGATTTAAGTCAGGATTTGCCTCAGCTGGTTTGCGCACCCTCTTTGCATTCACAAGCCTTTCTTTCATCTCCCCTGAGCTTTTAGAGCAAAATCTGATCCAGAGACTGGGGATGCTGGAGGAGCGTCAAGGCTGGGAAAGTAACATGCACTGTGTTCGCAATCAACAGAAAAGATATTTTTAAACAAAAACAATTTTCCAAGTTTCCAGGAAGAGAAACAAAAGGCTTTTCTAAAATGAAAGAAACTGTTCTTCTCATTCTGTGACTTTTATGTCACTTGGACAACAAGCCAGTGCTTAGGAACGGTTATTTTCCTGTCGACATCGCTGCATGGATACTTCTTAGAAGGACATAACAGCATTAGCACTCAGTCCCAGGTTCTGCTCACCCTCCAATGGCAGTCGTCTTCAAAAACAATAAAGATATCTGTGCTTGGTCTCTCTGTCTTGATTACACTGCAGGCACAACCTGTGTGGGGAAACAATATCTTGGATCATACTGAAGGTTCGCACAGATGGAACATTAGTGGGAGGGGTTGCCAGCTACTTCCCTGCCAACTTGTTAGTGCTGGAGACATTATCCTCTTATTTTGCCAGTTTAATAGAAGATCAGTCGTAAAGATTCACTGTAGGCTCAGCAACATAATTATTATCTATGGTCTCTGCATTAACTGTGAGAAAACATCATAGTCTGAATCTGCCTAATTTCAAATGCCAAGCTGTGCCCACATTCAGCCCACAACTGAACCTGAATACTCAATATATCCTTAGCATTGCTACTGTTGTCATCATGGTGGATGTTAAGTACAGGTTTGCCCAAGCTATGATGTTTAACTGTTGCCTTACTGCTTCTGTATTTCTTCTGTTTCCCTGACCCTTTTCAACACCAGCCCCATGCAATTTAAAACTATTAAAAAGGTAAAAATCGGTGTCACATTTAGTTCTGCTACTCAGTACAGAAGTGCCAAGCCCCTGCAAATCTGGAAAACAAACTCCTTAACAGATGGGCCACATAAAGTTTACAACATGTGCAATGTGGGAGGTAGTATGGCTCTGGGCAAGAAACAGAAGACTGGAAGTTTGGGAGCTCAGGGTTTTTGAATTTGCTTTTGCTTTTTGTTTGTAGGCAGATCACATAAGCTTATATCCTTCAATTCTCTCATATGACCTGATATCTACCTTATAAGTGAGTGAGTAATAAGAAATCAGGCATTTTTTTTCCTAATATGAAACAGTATCAAAATACTATTGCTCCTGCTGGGATCATGTGCAACTGGTAAATTGTTAATAAAACGTGTCAGCAAGATCTGGAAAAATCCATGATGTAATCTTAGATCTAAAAGACAGTTCTCTTTTATTGAGGACAGGTATATAACTAATGAGATGTTGTTACTGATAGAAAGGATGTTGCTAGCCTTAGACAAATCTTTGAAAAAGGTTGGATTGTGATTTCTAAATCTACACAAGCAAAATACCTTTGGAGTGGCCTTTCAAACCTGACATGTTAGAACAATTTTAGAACCAAATTCTTTTGGACTGAATTTGATAATAGCCTAAAAACAGAGGTTCTCAAACATAAATGACCTATTTAAAATTATAAATATCTGAGACTCACCACCAGCCTGTGATTAAGAATCTTTGGAAGCACAGCTAAGAAATGTTTAGTTTGAAAAAGTCCCCTAAATTATTCCAATGACTAGTTGTACTTGGGCATTATCATAATTCATAAAAATATATAAATCAATATGAAAGTTTTTGAACAAATTAAAGTTGACTAAAATTCCAAAGCCAAAGAAAGAAATATGGAAATTGTCATTTAAGAGGACAGATAATTGGCATAGGAGAAAATAGAGAGAGAGGAATGCTAAGAAGAAAAATCCACAGTTCAGTCACAAGGAAGAGAAAAAAAGCAGCCTTTGACAGTATGTCTTAGTCCACTTTCTGTTGCTATAATTGAATACCACAGACTGGGTAATTGTTTAAAAAATACATTTATTTCTTACTGTTCTGTAGGGTGGGAAGTCCAAGTTCTAGGGACCATATCTGGTGAAGGCCTTCTTGCTTGTAGGGACTCTCTGCAGAGTCCTGAAGTGGTGCAGTGCATCCGTGGTGAGGGGGTACATGACAGGCAACCAAAATCTATTTTACAACAAACCCACTCTCATGATAACTAACCTACTCCCATGATAATCCATTAATACATGAGCCCTTTAGTCCATGAATCCATGAATGGATTAATCCATTCATGAGGGCAGAGCCTTCATGACCTAATCACCTCTTAAAGGCCTTACTTCTTAATACTGTAACATTGGGGATTAAGTTTCAATGTGAACTTCAAAGGAGACAAAAATTCAAACCATAACAGAATAATAGGGGTCCTGAAGGTGAAAGTGGAAAGAGAAATTTATCAGTGTGAATGGAGAAAAATCTCTGCAGAGACTCAAAATATATGTGCCACCTTCTTTATAGAACTTCTCACATTTTGCTTCTACTTTTGCAGCATGTCCAATTTACAATCCATTTTCCAATCTGAATTCAGAGTTCACTTTTAAGAATTCAAATATGAATCATAGTTCTGGCTTGTTTAAAGCACCCGGTAGCACTCTTATGTCATGCAGAATCAAATACGAAGCATTGTCCTGTATAAGCTGATTTTGCCATACCTGTCCAGCTAAACTTTGCTTCACTTACCTGATTGCTGTTTTCTTTGTAGGCACACTGACCTTTTGCCATTCTTGAGATACACCAAATTTCTTTCTTTCCATCTGGGGCCTTTGAACATATTATTTTTCTAGTAAAATTTCATTCAGCACTCCTCCAGCTCTGCCCACTGCCACTAGTCAACTGCAGATTTCTGGCCATCTCTTACATCAGAAATGATATGTCATTACTTGGAGAGGACTTCTCTGACAATTTAATGTAACTTAGGTCCCTTCATTGTAATGACAAGTTACCATATATTTTCTTGATAAAGCTAATCATAAGGCCGGGTGCATGCCTATAATCCTAGCACTTTGGGAGGCCGAGGCAGGTGGGTCACATGAGCCCAGGAGTTTCAGACCAGCCTGGGCAACATGACACAACCCCATCTCTACAAAAAATACAAACAATTAGCCAGACATGGTGGTGCATGCCTGTAGAGTCCAGGAGGTCAACATTGCGGTGAGCCTTGATGGTGTCACTGCACTCCAGCTTGGGTGACAGAGCAAGACCCTGTCTCAAAAATCAAACAAAAAGCCTAGCCGTAATTTGTAACTTTATATTTACTTATGATTATTTATTATTTGGGGAATTACTATTTTATTGATTATATTTGTACACTGTCATGGTGTACATTTGGTATTTTGTTACATGCATATGATGTGTAATGATCAACTCAAGGTATTTAAGATATCCATCACCTCAAGTGTTTATCATTTCTATGTATTGGGAAGATTTCAAATCCTCTCTTCTAGCTATTTTGAAATATATAATATTTTGTTGTTACTTACAGTCACCCGACTCTTCTGTTGAACATAGGAACTTACTACTTCTACTTAAGTGTATATTTTTGCCCATTAACCAAAATCTCCTTATTTCCCTCTCCCAACTACCACAACACACACCCTTCCCAGCCTCTAGTATCTATCATTCTACTCTCTACCTCCATGAAGATCAACTATTTAAGCTCCCACATATGAGTGAGGACATGTGATATTTGTCTTTCTGTGCCTGGTGTATTTCACTTAATGACCTCCAGTTCCATTCATGTTACTGCAAATGACAGGATTTCATTCTTTTCTTTTTTTTTGGCCAAGTAGTACTTCATTGTGTATGTACTACATTTTCTTTATTCAGTCATTTATTGTTTAACACTTAGGTTGATGCCATATCTTCGCTATTATGAATAGTGCTGAAATAAACATGGGGATGCAGGTATCCCTTTGAAATAATAATTTATTATATAATATATTATTTTATATATAATAATTGCATTGATATATATCCAGTAGTGGAATTGCTGGGTATGATAGTTCTACTTTTAGTTTTTAAAGAAATCTCCATACTGTATTCCATAGTGGTGGTACTAATTTACATTCCCATCAACAGTACAAAGGAATTTCCTTTTCTCTATATCCTAACCAGTATCTGTTGTTTTGTGTTATTAATAACCATTCTTACTAGGGTAAGATGATACCTCAATGTAGTTCTAATTTGCATTTCCCTAATAACTACTGATGTTGAGCATTTTTTCATATACCTGTTGGCCATTTGTATGCCTTCTTTTGAGAATTTTTTATTCATATTCCTTTGCCCACTTTCTAATATGTTTATTAGTGTTTTTTGATGTCGATTTGTTAGTGTTTCTTGTATATAACGGAAATTAGTCTCCTGTCAGATGAATAGTTTGCAAATGTTTTCTCCCATTCAGTTGGCTGAGTCTTCATTTTGTTGATTGTTCTCTTTGCTGTGCAGAATCTTTTTAATTTAATATAGCCCAGTTTGTCTATTTTTTGTTTTTGTGGCTTGTGCTTTTTAAATATTTCCTGTAAAATCTTTTATTTTTATTATTATTATTTATTTTAAATTTTTTATTTCCATAGATTTTTGGGGAACAGATGGCATTTGGTTACATGAGTAAGTTCTTTAGTGGTGATTTGTGAGATTTTATGTACCCATTTTTACCTAAACCAATGACCTATAATTTTTCTCCTGTTTTGCTTTTCTAGTAGTTTTATAGTTTTAGATCTTACCTTTAGGCTTTTAATTCATTTTGGGTTGATTTTTGCATATGGTGAGAGGTAGGGGTCAAGCTTCATTCTTCTGCATATGGTTATCCAGTTTTCCTAGCAGTATTTATTGAAGAGGATGTCCACTACTCAGGGTATATTCTTGGTGGCTGTGTTGAAGATCAGTTAGCTGTAACTGTGGATTTTTATCTGGGTTCTCTGTTCTGTTCCATTGGTCTCTGTGTCTAGTTTTATATCACTATTGTGCTGATATGGTTTAGCTCTGTGTTTCCACCCAAATCTTATGTCAAATTGTAATCCCCACATGTTGGAGGAGAGGGCAGGTGTGAGGTGATTGAATCATAGAGGTGGACTTCCCCCTTGCTGTTCTTGTGATAGTAAATGAGTTCTCACAATATCTGGTTGTTTAAAAGTGTGTAGCACCTCCCACTTCACTCACTCCCTCTGTCTCCCTCTCTGCTGCTGCACCATGGTAAGACATACTTTCTTCCTCTTTGCCTTCTGCCATCATTGCAAGTTTCCTGAGTCCTCCCCAGCCATGTCTCCTGTGGAACTCTGAGTCAATTAAATCTCTTTTATTTATAAATTACCCATCTCAGGTGGTTCTTTATAGCAATGTGAGAATGGACATTGCTTACTGTTTTGCTTACTAGACCTTGTAAGATATTTTGAAGTGAGGTAGTGTGATGCCTCCAGCTTTGTTCTTTTTGCTCAGTATTTCTTTGGCTATTCAGACTCTGTTTTGGTTCCATATAGATTTAGGATTGTTTTTTCTATTTCTGTAAAGAACGATGTGCGTGTTTGATAGGAATTACATTGAATCTGTAAATTGCTTTGTGCAGTGTGGTTATTTCAGCGATATTCATTCTTTTTATCCACAAGCAAGGGATGTATTTCCATTTGTTTATGTTATTCTCAATTTTGTTTCTTTAGGGTTTTGTAGTTTTCCTTGTAGAGTTCTTTAACTTTCTGGATTAAATTTACTCATAGGTGAATTTTGTAGCTATTGTAAATGTGATGGCTTTATTTATTTTTCAGCAATTTTATTTTTAGTATATAGAAGCCTTACTGATTTTTATATGTAAATATTGTATCCTGCAACTTTACTGAATTTATCAGATCTAAGAGTTTTGCTTCAGTATTTTTAGTTTTTTTCTAAATATAAGATCATGTCATCTAAAAACAGGAACAATTTGACTTCCTCTTTTCTAGTTTGGATGCCTTTTATGTCTTTTCCTTGCCTAATAGCTTGGGCTAAGACCTCTGGTACTATGTTGAACAGTAATGGTGAAAGTGGGCATTCTGTCTTGTTCCAGTCCTTAGAGGAAAACTTTTTAGCTTTTCCCCATTTAGTATGATGTTAGCTGTGAGTTTGTTATATGTTACCTTTATTTTTTTTTATTTTTAAATTTTTTATTGCTTTTGGAGATGGAGTTTAGCTCTTGATTCCTAGGCTGAAGTGCAGTGGTGCAGCCTCAGCTCACCGCAACCTCCACCTCGTGAGTTCAAGCAATTCTCCTGCCTCAGCCTCCCAAGTAGCTGGGATTACAGGCATGTGCCACCATGCCTGGCTATTTTGAATTTTTAGTAGAGATGACGTTTCTCCATGTTGGTCAGACTGGTCTCAAATTCCCGACCTCAGGTGATCCACCCGCCTCAGCCTCCCAGAGTGCTGGGATTACAGGCGTGAGCCACCACCCCAGCCTATGATGTTACCTTTAGTATGTTGGGTTATGTTTGTTCTATACCTGGTTTGTTGAGAGTTTCTTTTTTTAATCAGGAAGTGACGTTGGATTTTACCAAGTGCTTTTTCTGCATCTATTGAGATGATCATGTAGTTTTTGTCTTTCATTCTGTTGATATGATGTAACACATTTATTGATTTGCATATGTTGAACCATCCTTGAATCAACAATGAAATCCAACTTGATCATGGAGTATTATCTTTTTGATGTGCTGTTGGATTTGGTTTGCTAATAATTTGTTGAGGATTTTTTGCATCTCTGTTCATCAGGGATACTGGTCTATAGTTTTTTTGTTGTTGTTGTGTCCTTTTCTGGTTTTGGTATCAGGATGATGTTAACCTCATAGAATGAGTTAGGGAGAATGTCCTCATCTTCAATTGTTTGGAAGAGTTTGAGGAGATTTGTTTTACTTCTTAAAAGACATGGAAGAATTATGTGGTGAAGCCATCTGGTCCTGGTCTTTTCTTTGTTGAGAGACTTTTTATTACTGATTCAATCTTGCTACTAGTTGGTGGGCTGTTCAGGTTTTCTTTTTATTCCTGATCCAATCTTTGTAGGTTGTATGTGTTCAGGAACTCACTCATTTCCTCTAGGTTTTCCAATTGGCTGGAGTATAGTTTTTCATAATAGTCTCTAATGATCTTTTGTATTTCTGTGGTATCAGTTTTTTTTTTCTTTTTTTTTGAGACAGAGTCTCACTCTGTCACCCAGGCTGGAGTGCAGTGGTGCAATCTCGGCTCACTGCAAGCTCCACCTCCCGGGTTCACGCCATTCTCCTGCCTCAGCCTCCCAAATAGCTGAGACTACAGGAGCCTGCCACCACACCCGGCTAATTTTTTGTATTTTTAGTAGAGATGGGGTTTCACCGTATTAGCCAGGATGGTCTTGATCTCCTGACCTCGTGATCCGCCCATCTCGGCCTCCCAAAGTGCTGGGATTACAGGCATCAGCCACTGAGCCTGGCTGGTATCAGTTTTTATATTACCTTTTTTGTCTCTGATTTTGTTTATTTGTGTCTTCTCTCTTTTTTACTTAAGATTTGTTTGTGGTCTAATGTATGATAAATCCTGGAGAGTGTTCTATGTGCCGATAGGAGGAACACATATTTGTAGTTTTGGATAAAATTTTCTGTAAATGTCTATTAGGTACATTTGATCTAAAGTCTAATTTAAGTCCAATGTTTCTTTGTTTATTTTCTGTTTAGATAATCTGTGTAATGCTGAGAATGTGGTGTGGAAGTCACTGACTGTTACTGTATTGAAATATATCTCTTTCTTTAGATCCAGTAATATTTGCTTTATGAATATGGGTGCTCTGTGTTGGGTGCATTATAAACTTAGAATAGTCACATCCTCTTAATGAATTGATTACTTTTTCATTCTTTAATGAGCTTTTGTCTTTTTTTTTTTACTGTTTTTGACTTAAAGTCTGTTTTATCTGATATAAGTATAGCTACTCCTGCTTGCTTTTAATTTCCATTTGTGTGGAGTATCTTTTTCCATCCTTTCACTTTGAGTCTTATGTGTCTTCACAGAGAAGTGAGTTTTTTATAGGCAGCATATAGTTGGGTCATTAAAAAAAAAATCCATTCAGCCAGTCTGTATCTTTTAAGTGGAAAATTCATTTACATTCAAGGTTATTATTGGTAGATGAGTACTTATTCCCATTATTTTGTTGTTGGTTTTATGGTTGTTTTGTATATTCTTTGTTTCTTTATTTCTCTCTTATTTATCATTGTGGTTTGGTCATTTTCTGTGGTGGTAATATTTATGTCCTTTCTCTTCTTCTTTTGTATGTTTGCTTTGGCAGTACATTTTATGCTTTTGTGGATTTTCATGATAATTGATCTGTCATTTCACTTTCAGGTGTAGGACTCCCTGAAGCATATATTGTAGAGTTGGTCTAGGAGTAATGAATTACCTCAGTTTTTGCTTGTCTGAGAAAGACCTTATTTCTCCTTTATTTATGAAGGGTAAATGTTTCTGGGCATGGTATTCTTGGTTTGTAGGCCTTTTTTTCCAGCACTCCTGGCCTGTAAGGTTTCTGCTGAGATATCTGATGTTAGTCTGATGGGGTTTCCCTTATAAATGACTAGACACTTGCTATTTTCATAATTCTCTCTTTACCTGATTTTTGACAACTTGATTATAGTGTGTCAGGGAAAGGACAAAATGTAACTTTTTGGGTTGCATCTATTTGGAGATCTCTGAGCTTCCTGTACCTGAATGTTTAAATCTTTTGCTAGACTGGGGATGTTTTCAGTTATCATTTCATTAAATAGATTTTCCATGACTTTGGTCTCTTCACTTTCTGAAATATCCAAAATTTACATATTTAGTTGCTTTATAGTGTCCCATATGTCACATAGGCTGTTTCATGCATTTTATTCTTTGTTTTTGTTTGTTTTGGGGTGTTTTTTGTTTGTTTGTTTTTAGTTTTACAGAGTTATTTCCAAAGACTGTCTTCAAGTTCTGAGATTCTTCTGCTTACTCTTGTCTATTGCTGAAACTCTCAAATGAATTTCTTGTTTCATTCACTGAATTCTTCAGCTCTAGGACATCTTATTTCTGGTTTCTTAAATGATATCTATCTCTCTGATAAATTTCTCACTCATGTCCTGAATTTTTAATCTGATTTCTTTGTATTGTTTATCTGTTTTGTTTTTCTGTATCTCACAGGGCTTTTTAAATATTATTATTTTGAATTCTTTTCCTGGGATTTCATAAAATTATTTTTTCTTTAGAATCTGTTGCTGAATAATTATTGTGTTTCTATGGAAGTGTAATTTTCTTTGTTTCTTTTTTGTGTTTCTTGAGTCCCTACATTGATATCTGGTGTCATAGTTGTTTCTACAAATTTTGAGGATTAGTTTTCATGGGAAATATTTTTCCTGGAGATGTATCTATGGTGTTTGTTGGGTAGGACATTTTATCTTTAATTCTGGATGCATGCAGTAGTGTAGTCTGTATGATTTCTTTGGCTACAAACAATGTTAGTGGTGCTTGTGATTTTTTTTGTGGCTTATGCTGCAGTTGTTAGTGGAGGCTGTGTTGGGGTTTTGCTGAGGATGAAGATGCAAAGCGGGCTGGTCTTTGGGCCCCATTGGTGACAGTGGTGGGCTATGCATGTGTGACCTTGGGCCCCTAGTCAGCATACAGAGTTTTAGTGGGTGCAAATGGGCCTACTTTTGGCCTTCTAGCTTGCTGGGATGCTGGCAGTGGCAGTGGTGGGCTGGGCAGATGGCAGGTCTTTGTTCTCCTGCATTATGTCTATGGCATAAAGAGATGGAAGTAGTGGTGGTGAGTCAACCCCTGGGCTCTGAAGCAGCAGATGTTTGTGTTAGCAGCGGCTGCAGTTTGCTGAGTGTGCCAGTCTCTAGGTGGCACATATGGGTGACAGCATCTTGCTGTGACAGTAGTGGCAGGTTGGGTGAACACATTCTCAGGTCCCCAGGAGGAATGCACAGATGCCGGTGGTGGTGGACAGAGCAGTGCAATCCCTAAGCCTTTGTGCCATGTGCTTGGATACTGGATGGAGAGCAGTACCAGGCTGAGAAAGCCTGTCCTTAGGCCCACTGGTGGTGCATTTGGATGCTGGCTGTGGTGGGCTGATTGGGGTGATCTCAGGCTCCTCTGCAGAGTGCTTATGTGGCTGCAGCAGCATTGGTGGAATGTAGGGGGAGTCTGTTCTCAGATAGCATGCAAATTCCCTATAGTCCTGCTACTTGGGGAAGGGGAGCAGAGTTGCTAACCTTGACTGTAACCATGGGCAGATAATTCTCAGGCTCTTTGGGGTGTGCTCTTTAGCCCCCTGTGGAAGCATCAGCAGTGGGGTAAACTAGTCCTCAAGGTACATGCCAGTGGATGACAGCAGTCCTGCTAGTGGGGAGGGTGGGTCGCTGCTAGTGATGTGCACTTTGGTCCCCAGCAGCAGTAGTGGCATTTGAGTTGGGTGACAGTAGAGCCTGTCCTCAGAGTGTGTGTGCAGCATCACTGCTGCTGGGGTGGGTTTGGATTGCTTTCTGTGGTAGTAATCCCAGGTGGGTGGTTCTCTGAGTCCAGGGAGTATGTGATTTGGCTCCCTTTGTCCCAGATGTAGCCTCCCAGCACACTGTACCATCCATTCCCCATGGTGCAGGACACTGTGTTTGCTAGAGTCCTGGGGATCCTGCTGCTCTGCTGGGTCTGACAGGTATTGTGCTGTGCAGACCTCTGGATGAACATAGAGGGGATGTTATTGAGGCTCCAGGAATATGGAGATGCAGGGATGTTGGGCTCCAGGGCAGGATGCAGTATAGTGGGGGCTGGGCTCTCAAAATAGTGCCATGCTGCAGCTGCCTATAACTTAGGATGTGTGGAATCTGGCATAAGCTCCCTCTCTGGAGCAATGCCATCATGCAGGTTCCAGGAAGGTGCCTATGCTATTCTCAGAACCATCAAGGGATTTTCTAGTGGCAACATTGCAGGAGTCCACAGTGGGAAGGCAGACCACTGGGAATCTCTCACTTACACTTTGCCTGCACGAGGGAGCCTCTGCTGGCTTCCAGCCAATCTTGGCTAAGCTGGCTGCCTTGACTCCTGCTCCTTCTGTGCGTCAGGTGTTTCCTGTCATTTCTCTCTTGAATTCCAGTGTTCTTTCTTAGATGCTTTATTTAAAGTGTGATTAGCTACTTGCTATTTTTGTTCTTCTTTGTGGAGGAGGCAAGTGTCAGATGCCTCTAGTAAGCTATCTTAAAGCCTTTTCATAGTTTAAACTTTACAGAAGAGAATGAACTTCATACAGGTGAACTGTTTTGTTCATTACTATGCATGTATATGGTATCTACCACAGGGTTTGGAACATAGTATATGCTCAATAAGTAATTATTAAAGTAATTAATGAATACATCATATGTGCTCAGAGACTCTTTCAGTGTGCAATTGATACTATGTCACACATACTATCTAATGGTATTGTTCTAAGTACTTTGGGGAATAAAAAGACAATTCAAATGGCTGGAAAAGATAGATATGTAGGCAAAAATATATAATAATTTGCAGAATGAATTGAATCTTATAACAGAGGCACAACAACCAGAAGTAACTAATTTTGTTTCCTAGATTCAGGCAAGACTGGTTACTGGGGATCATTTTAGGCACTTAAACTGGGCCTGAAAATGATATAGGATTTCAATAGTAAAATAGAGTAAACGCAGAAGTTCTGACTTAGATCACAGCCTCCTCCTGTCAGACTGATACCTTTTCTATTCCGTTAGATGAGACACTTGCTTTGCATTTATGTGTGTGTTGACAGGTAGACAGAATAGATTGCCACATTAGCCCACCACCTACAGTTGATTGGATTTGAATTGACATCCTGATCCAAAATGATCTAATCAATATTGTCCTCCTGAGATTTGTAGTTGCAATTTCAAAATCCCAGGCAGATAGTGGCAGGTCCTGATCCTTTTAGAAAATGTTAACTTGGAGTTCAGGACAACTTTGTTATTATTTTGTCATGAACATAGAGAGGCAGGGCAGGCTGGTTAGATGTAAAGAGAAGAGTGAAGAATATGTAAGAAGTGTAGATGAAAAGAAAAGAGAAGAGACACACACACAGAGTGTTATGGTCTTTATATATTTTTCAGATTTTATTTTCACTGCATTATGAGACTTACTTTATCCCCATTAATTAAGCTAGAGTTAATGTGTGTCTATTATTTCAACTATAGAGAGCCTTAATGAAGACAGATGAAAAGGTGTAGGAAGAATTACAAACAGAGGAAAAAGTGATGAGCCAATCTGTAGAGCAGAGCATAGAGTATGTAGGGACATGATCTATATGTTTTCCTATTTCATGATCCCATTTTTGAATATCAAGAAGATGAATAAGTTATTGATAGAAATCTGGCAACTTAAATCACCAATTATGGAGAAATAAAAATCTAAGTATAATATAGTGTGTGAATTTTATTTCCTAGTAGAAAGTATTATGAAAGGATGAAGAAACCATTGGAATTGAGGTCTTATCTGTCAATTGGGTTGCAGTCTTTACTTTGCCACTGACTAATTATATAATATTTTATAAGTTACTTGACCTCCCTGGGCCTTGGCTGGTAAAGGACAAAAATATTTGAGATCTCTGGGTTCATCTAACTAAAAGGAGTGATGAATAGCAACTGAAACTATTTTTATTGTCTGGCAATTTCTAGTTCCTCTATTTTCTTTTGTATTGTGAAATTCATTGAGAGCTTGTTCTGATTTTGGATCTTATGTGAGAGGCTGTGAGACCTAGATGCATAAGTCACAGTTCTTGTCCTTGAAAATCTCACAGAAAAAAATAAATAGTAGGAGAGAGTCACGTAAATGAATTTTGATTCAGTTTGCTTTAATGATATGGACAACATTCCAAAGAATTGTTTAATTTTGTTTGGGATCAGAGTGTGATGGTGGGAAAAGGCTTTAGCAAAGAGGGAGCACTTTAACTAGACAATAAGGGAAGGGTATTCCATGCTGAGAGAAAGATAAGCGCATATGCCAGTTACTGACTTATTGCCTCTTGGGTCTATGTTCATACTTAGCAGGCTTTTCACAATTTGTTGCTTATAGCAATGAAATGGGTGCTTTAATAATTTTCCATTGTCAGCTGGAAAGACATTAAGCTTTGTCAATAGTAGATGCTAGAGAAACTGTGAAGGGGAAAAGATTTTGCTTTATAGTTCCAGGGGGTTGGCCGAACAGGTGCCCTTATGGCTTCTGCAGCTTTCAGCTTCTGTAGAGCACAGTAGCCAGCAGTACCCACAAAGCTGCAGCTCCCCAAAGCAATACCTTGTGGTCATTTCATAGCACAGTGCCTCTGGCGAGACACGTTCTTATGAGTGACTTACTCAGCAAGTCCCAGAGAGTGAATTTCCAGCAAATTTCTCTAGCTCGATGACTTCTGTGCCATCCCTGATTCATTGCCATGCACTCTCCAACAAATTCTGGATCTCAGCGTTTGGCAGAGGTGGGCTTCCTCATTGCTCTGTCTCTGTCCTGGAGGTGATGGCTTTTCCTTATAGCTGCTATTTCTATATTCTCTAGAGTTTGCTTTTCTTTTTTCTAGCCAATCTACTATAACTCAAATCCTCTGTTATAGTTAATCATTCTTTATATTAAACTTTTCCTGTCCAAATTTTTCTTTCTTGGTAAGACTCTTCCTGTTACAAGGCAAAAACAGAGAGGCTTCAGAACACATAGCATATTCAGGAAAGAAATACTGCATCCTAATGAAGTGTAGTTGGTGGGTGGAAAGGTGAATATAACATTGGATAGGTTGCCTGGCTCTCGGAAATCAAGAGGTGTGAATATTGTGGTAAGGATTTCAAGCTGCAAGTGATGGGTGTGCTTCTGTGTTCTAGGAAAACTCACTCTGAAAGCAGTGTGGAAGATTAATTGTTGTAGATGGGAAGGATTGGAGGCAGTATGATGCTTTTTTCGGTGGGGGGTATTACTATAATCCAGGAGACATATGAGAATGGCCTTTATTAAAGCACTGACAGCCACAGATAGAGAGGGATGAATGCAAAGGAGGCAGAATTGAAAAAACTTGATGACCTTTTTGATAGCGAGATGAAGAATTTTTGTTTGATGATTTTATAGATTTGAGATTTTCATACTGGATTACTGAGGGATGGTGATTTTATAACTTAGGTAGAAGTTAATAGAACAAACACATTTGGGGAAATAGGGAATACCTTTATGTTTGTTTGAGGTATGTTGATTTTAAAGAAACAAGAAGAAAAATACTGGGTATTACTCTGTTTAAAATATACTGGACAAGAGCAATCAGGCAAGAGAAAGAAATGAAGGGCATCCAAATAGGAAGAGAGAAAGTCAAACTATCTCTGTTTGCAGATGACATGATCCTATACCTAGAAAACTCCATAGACTTGGCTCTAAAGCTCATTAAGTTGATAAACAACTTCAGTAAATTATCAGGATACAAAATCAACATACAAAAATAACTAGCATTCCTATGCACCAAGAACAGTCAAGCTGAGAGCCAAATCAAGAATGCAGTCCCATTCACAATTGCCACAAAACAAATAAAATACCTAAGAATACAGCTAACCAGGGAGGTGAAAGATCTCTACAAGGAGATCTACAAAACACTGCTCAGAGAAATCAGAGATGACACGAACAAATGGAAAAACATTACATCCTCATGGATAAGAGGAATCAATATCGTTAAAGTGGCTATATTGCCCAAGCAATATATACATTCAATGCTATTCCTATCCAACTACCAATGATATTTTTCACAGAACTAGAAAAAAACTATTTTAAAATTCATATGGAACAAAAAAGAGCTTGAATAGCCAAGGCAATCCTAAGGAAAAAGAACAAAGTGGGAGGCATCATGCTACCCAACTTCAAACTATACTACAGGGCTACAATAACAAAAACAGCATAGCAGTCGTACAAAAACAGATACATAGACCAATGGAATAGAATAGAGAACCCAGACAGAAGGCCACCCACCTACAACCATCTGATCTTTGACAAAGCTGCTGACAAAAACAAGCAATGGGAAAAGGACTTCCTATTCAATAAATGGTGCTGGGATAACTAGCTAGCCATACACAGGAGATTGAAACCTGACTGCTTCCTTATACCATATAGAAAAATCAACTCAAAATGGATTAAAGACTTAAATGTTAAACCCAAAACTATAATATCCCTGGAAGACAACCTAGGCAATACCATTTGAGACTTAGAAATGGGCAAGATTTCATGACGAAGAAGACAAAAGCAATTGCAACAAAAGTAAAAATGGACAAATGGGATCTAATTGAACTAAAGAGTTTCTGCACAGCAAAAGAAACTATCAACAGAGTAAACAGACAACCTACAGAATGGGAGAAAACTTTTGCAAACTATGCTTCTCTTAAAGGTCTAATATCCAGCATCTATAAGGAACTTAAACAAATTTACAAGAGAAAAAAAAAGAACCCCATTAGAAAGTGGTAAAGGACATGAACAGACACTTTTCAAGACACATATGCAGCCAACAAGCCCGTTTTACAAAGCCCAACATCACTGATCATTAGAGAAGTGCAAATCAAAACCACAATAAGATACCATCTCATGCCAATCATAAAGGCTATTATTAAAAATTAAAAAAAATTTTTAAAAAGTGCTATCTAGGTTGTGGAGAAAAAGAAATGCTTATAACACACTGTTCGTGGAATTGTAAATTTGTTCGACCATTGTAGAAAACAGTGTGGTGATTCCTTAAAGACCTAAAAATATAACTACCATTCAGCCCAGCAATCCCATTACTGGGTAGATGCCCAAAAGAACATGAATCGTTCTATCATAAAGACACATGAATGTGTATGTTCTGTATGCTCATTTACAGCACTGTTCACAATAGCACAGACTTAGAATCTACCTAAATTCCCATAAATGATAGACTGGATAAAGAAAATGTGGCACATATCATGGAATACTATGAAGCCATTAAAAAGAATGAGATCATGGCCTTTCCAGGAACATGGATGGAGCTGGAGGCCATTATCCTTAGCAAACTAATGCGGGAACAGAAAACCAAATACCACATGTTCTTACTTATAAGTGGGAGATAAATGAGGAGAACACATGGACACATAGAGGGAAACAAGAGACAATGGGGCCTATCAAAGAATGGAAGGTGGAAGGAGAGAGATGATCAGAAAAAATAACTGGTGGGTACTAGGTTTAATACCTGGATGATGAAATAATCTGTACCACAAACCCCCATGATACAAGTTTACCTATGTAACAAACTTGCACATGTACCCTTGAACTTATAATAAAAGTTAAAAAATATATACTGGACAATAGTTTTTCTGTTGAGCTAAACTAAATAATTATTTATCCAATTTCCAAAACTTAAAAAATTTTGAGTGAGGCTTTTGCTCCTAAAGTAAATAAATTCCTTGCATGTTTTCCCAGTACATTTTCTTCTTGGATTCCTTCATAGGGTTTCTGAAATTTCTTCTTAAAACACCCTACAGGTGGTAACTATAGAAGACAATGAATATTTTACTTTTAAAACAATGTTTATATTTTAGTAGTGCAGAATGAAAATTGGAGGCCTAGTGAATAAAGGGTCAGTATTTAGCTCTTTTTCAGCTAAATACTTAGAGTTTGGATTTTGTATCCCATTACTTCAAAAAGCCATTCTTTGGAGTTGTATTAATTCTGTGAGATATCTGCATTTCCAGAAGGCTCTGTTCACTCTCTGAGTATTTTGTCTGGTAATGATCGGAACTGTAGTTGCCTTCAAGGGACTGAAGACCCAGAGCAAAGCTCTCCAAAGAACAATGTGCATGCACAGACTGTGGCAGAGAATGCTGAATGTGGCACTTGCTGGAGCTGACAAATCCACTTGTGCTGCCAGGGTGTGGGATGCTGCCTGTTGCCTGAGGTGGGCAGCTGACAGGCAAGCGAAGAAGCCTTTAAAGACTGGCTTAGGATATTAACATCAGGCGGTTATGGTTATGGAATTGCTAGCCTTCAGCTGCCTCAGGAACATACCAGTGTGGGGCGCGTGGTACCTTCATCAGAATGCCATTTTCTGTGATGCAACAGGAATTTAGAAACATGCGGATTGTGATACATTAATATGATTTAACTTCAGAAAAGGAACCAGTAGTAAGCTTTATGAGATAGCTTAACAAAGCTCGGTTCCTTTTCTCTCTATTATTTATTCAGCTGCTTACTTAGCTCTTTAATTATTATAGGAAGCACACATGTGCAAGCATGCACACACACACACACACAATTGAAAAAAAAAACAAACAAAAAGAATTCTCCTTGAAATGGCAATTATCAAGGACAGGAAAAGATTCACTCCAGTGTAATGAAGTGAGCATAATCCTGATGTGTGTTATCTTCTCTGTGCAAATACAGTGAAAACAAATGATTTATATTGTACTTGAGTACACTGTTTATTAAGATGGGAGGATGTGTTACCAGTCTGATTACTTTTTTTGCTCATTGCTGTAGTGTTATCAACTCCATGCGTGTATGTGTGTGTAACTAAAAGAGCGGCTCAATAAAATTTTCTGGTAGCCAAAGCAAAATATTTTAAGGCTTCTAAGAAAAAAAAAAAGAGTGCATAGGGTGGTTTCATTTAAGCTTTGCTTTTGCTAATCCTCTCTGTTTGTACATGAATTGCTGAATGCCACACCTAGAATTCTAATGAAAGGAATTTGAGGAAGAGTTCAAAGCCGGTCCATCTCACGTAAGTTGTCAGTTCCTGGGGAGGTACTTCCTTATTTTATATTGACAGTGTTGATTTCTTGATCTATAATGATACCAAAGACATTTTTGTTATTTCTTCATACACTTCCTTTTAAAGGACATTTGTATGTTGGATTGAGGGCCCCCAGCATATATCCCAGTATATACCTCGGCTTCCTTTGGGGAACCACCCCACCTGCAGTTTGTGTTGCTTTTACAGAATGGTAAATCCAAATGTAAATAACTTAGCTCCTTTGGAAGTCCAAAGGCCAAAATTCTTTCTCCATCTGCCTGGTACAACTAGGAGAAGGAAAATGATTTACCTTTGCTCAGCTGGAAACTTTCTTCAAGACTGTGAATGCACAGCAAGTGACACAGGGGCATAAAATGTCTGAAATATACTTATCTTAATGGCCAGGTATGAGCCAGGTGATTCTTGTTATGTGATGGTTTATGTGCTTTGTGCTGTCTGGCCTCCCAGAGCTGTCTAGGTCCCATCTACTCCCACATCTAATATTCACCAATTCTATGAAAATTTCAATTGTCAGCCTCCATTCCAATATATCCCCTCAAATTAGCCAGTGGTTTTGTGATAACTGCACATAATGTAAAGATGAAGACTGAGGATTGGAGGTCAAAAGATGTAGAAGCCTAGGCCCAGCCCTGATAAATTAAGTCTATAACTTTGGGTAAGTCACTTAACCTCTGTTGGTCTCAGTCCTTTTATTGGTAATTGAAGGGATCAAGCCAGAGAAAGTTCTATTCCAGCTCCTTGATTCTAAGGATCTTTGGGCTACTGGCCAAATTTGTCTTGATTTTCATCCAGAGAAGAATGCTAGTGTCAAGCTGATTGTGGAATAGAGTAATCAGAGATGAAACAGTGCCTCAAACGTTGTAAGTAACTGTGGAGGACATCTAGTATTATTGTTGCCCTTATTCTGATAAGAGCAACAGGATTTTCCTTTGGTAAATCACCAGCCCCCAATCTTGGCACATGTTCTTCAAGAGGGTCTGAAGCCATTCAGTGTCAAAGGGACGATGGACCTGGTAAATGACAGAATCGTAACCTTCAGCTACAGTAATTGTTTTGAGAGCACATGGGACCTAAGCGAGGCCACAGTTGCAGAGAGTATCAAGGAAAAAAAGAATACTCTTGAGGGTATTACTAAACTGGCCAGATAGCACCCCTGGGCTGCTAAGTCATTTTGCAGATGCACAGCCTGCCATGTGGAAAGCACAACCAAAGAGAGGAGACATGTTTGAAATGCTGAATCCAGTCAGTCAAAGTCAAACCTGAACCAATAAGTGGCTTCTACCTGCCTGCCCCCCCTAGCGCCCATCCAGAGGACGGCTGACTTTCAGTCTTTTGCAGTCAAAATTGTCCTGATTAACACAGCATTCAATATATCTTTTCAATACATCACTTGCTTGAAAGCTTCAAAGGCAAATCTAAGACTCAAGGATCTTCTCCAAGTGGGGAAAGAGAGATTGTTTAAATAGAGAGTGCTGAATTATGTGGGCAGATGAGAAGTGCAGAAAAGAATTTCTCATGGATTGTAGCGATGACTATGAACCAATACGTTACTACATTCCGTGCCCTCCCCTCAAAGGAAAAAGTAATCTATATGGGAATTATTTTTTTAACATTCTCGAAGGTATATTAAAGTCATAAAGGCTGTGAAGGCATGTTTTGGTCCAATGGAATGGCTCTGTTGCAACTTTGTGTATCTGGATTTGTTTTCGCTGTGTATATTCCTAGCTATGAATAGAACAACCAATATACACAGCTTATTACCCACCACTTCACTGCTTCTAGTGCTGCAAAAAAGTCATCTATCTCTTTCCTCATTTCTCTTGCCTCTATGACATGACACTTGGCTCTTTTATCCAATATTTAGACATAAAACATCTCTCAAAAGTATGTAGACTAACATATCTGTTTGTTTTTCCAAGTAATTGAGGGTCAGTGCTTTTCTAGTTAGTTTCTTTTGAAGACCAATTTTTTAAAAAATATATGCTGGCATCTTTTCATATCTGTATTTCAGATAATGCAGTAGAACAAGCACCTGATTACTATATGCAAATGAGAATAGGGTTTTCTTTTTAACCATAAACAAATTTATAAAAATTAAGCCCACCAATCCAAGCAAAATAATGATGATGATGATAATGATAGTAAGTTTTTGTTGCAACAGACATGAATGATAACTTTCTAACTTTTTAGGACTGTTGCATAGATATCAGTTGAAAGACGTGTGTGATTGCAGGCAGATAAGCTGTAACTCCACTATATTCTTTCCCACTGATCTGAACACAATAGATAGAGTTATCACATCTAGTTAGAGATCTGTTACTCTAGGTAGCTAGCTCTGAATCTTTTCACCTGAGTATAAATGCTGTCAGAGGGCAATATCATGGTAAGTGACAGATTAAAGATATATAATATGCTTTGCAGCATTTCATTCATAAAAGAAAAAACAAGAACATTACTTTTTAAATTGGGGAGAGAGGAGAAGCTGGAGGAGAAGAGGGATGCAATCTAAATGGCAATGTAGTAATCAAAAACTTAAGATGTACATGAAATTACATATACTTTATTTTTTGACAGAATTAGTACATATTCATTGTCTAATGTTTAGAAGATGAAATCAAGTCAGAAGAAGAAAAAAAATTATTAATTTGTAATTTTCCCAGACATAAAGTCTAAATATACTGTAATCCACGATTAGTGTTTTCAAGCGTTACCATGATCCCCAGTAAGAAATACCCTTTACCTTGTAATGTCATATATACACACTTGTTCATATATGTACAATTAAAACAAAATTTCACAAAGTAGTATTTACTTATCCTTACTATAAGTGATATACTGTGTCATCCTCTGCCTTTCTCTTCTTTTCTCTTCTCTGCTTTCATTTAGAAAAGAAAATTGCCTATTTATTATGCTGCACAATTTAAAATCACTGGGAAAATTCCTGTGGAATGAGAGTAGGTCATTTCTTTTGAAACTCTTATATATAATTATGTTTATGTGGATATTTCTACTTTCTCATAAGGCAGCATTATTAAAATGGAAGTATTGCCATTTACATCATGGATTATATAACCATTGGTTTAATCTAGATTGTGCAGAAGTTATAAACAACCCAAATCTCTGTGATTTAACATAACATGGACTTATTCTTGCTTATGCTACATATCCATCATGGCTCCCCAGTTGCACTCTGATCCTAAGAAATCCAGGTGGGTGGAATGACTACTCTCTTCATATCAGTTAGTATACACTAAATTATGCTGCAGTAATAATCATCCTCAAAATCTCAGTAATTTACAGCAAACCAGTTTATTTCTTGTTCACATTAATGTCTTATTTTGGCCAACTATAATCTGCTTCATCTTGTCTTCATTCCAGCGCCCAATCTAAAGGAGTACCTTGAATCTGGGCATGCTAATATCCTGGAAGAAAAAGAAAGAACAGCTGAACAAAGTAGTTGATCTTAAAGCAATTTCTCAGAAGGGGCACACATCGCTTCCACTCACATTTCACTGATACATGGCTATTGTTCAGCTCAAGCTTGACGTCATTAGGGAGGACTTCTAATCCTCTAATAGGAAGGGGACTTTAAGGAGGGACTCTGTAAGAGACAGACAATTATTTTCACAATAATACAATTTACCATGGTTTTATGTGTTGCTGGTTGCCATGACAGAGAAAAGAGAGCTATCACAATGACACATACTTATCCTGTAAGTGGCACTTTATTTCAATCTTCTACTTATTGGCTAAAAGAAGTCCAATGCTCCAATCCAAGAATAAGAAGACCAGAAAGTACAGTATCCTGGTCTGGAAGTGGCAGAGAATGTGAAACCTTTGGCAACCAGCACTAATTAAATAGATAGAATGTTCTTCATCTTGGCAAGCTGCCTCCTGGTTGTCCATTTGGACAGTGTAAGCTTCAAATGATAGAGCTGAAATCATGTATACAAACAAAGAGTTTTTAAAACAGAAGTTAGAATGCAATCTGTTGTGTTGAAATTGAATATCTTCTATGTGACAGAACCATGTCTTCTTTAGCACTAGAAAATCTGAATCAGAGACTCATAGAAACTTGAGTGCAGAATAGAAATGCACGGTTCCGTGTTCAAAATACAAAGCGTTTTTCTTTCTTCCTAGATCTCTTCCTTGGCCTGTCATTGTGTTTTTTACATGCTCTAGTATCACCCTTCCTGGAGCACAGGGATACTTGCATAGCAGACATAGACTGTCACACACATCATGTCTTATAATTTGCTGTTCAGGACATGAATATCTGACCTCAACCCTCTCTAACACCCCACAAAGGCAAAGACTCGCAGCAGTTGCTAGAGTGATGTGTGGAAGTGGATTATTCAAAGCCTATTCCAGGAAGGTGGAAGGGACCGGAATGCCGAACTGTGTGTAGTCAAGGCTCCAAGCCCATCATGCATGTTCCATTGTCTCATTGGATTTCACTTACAAAACACAAATTCAACAGAAAATTATTATTAGGAATTTCAAGATGGTGACCACAAAGTATTAAACTCCAAGTGCAGAGATTCTTTCTAGTTCTAGGCCATGTGTGGCTGCACTGGTTGCATGCCCATGACGCTGGCCCTGGGTGGAAGAGTCAGAAAAGGCCAAGTACATTTAATATCCAAGTCCACCCAGGAACCTTCCTACACTTGTTCTGCAGTTGTATAAAATGATGTCTCATGTTTCCAAAATTAAGGATAAACTATGATAGTAAAGGGGAAATGTCATGCTTCAGGCACCGTCAAGTTGAATATTGGTTCCGGGGTAGGGCTCCATGGGGACCTTTGGCTTTGATGAGAGATCTGAGCTGGAGTTCCAGTGACAGTGAATATGTTGCCTTGGCCAAATCCAGCTCTGAGCATGAGCATCTTCATCTATAATGTGTAGGCTAAGGATAACTGCCTTAGTCTGCTCAGGCTGCCATAACAAAATATCCCAGACTGTGTGGCTTAAACAATGGAAATTTTTGTTTCTTACAGTTCTAGAGGCTGGAAGTCCAAGATCAAATGCTGGCAAGGTAGGTTTTATTATGAGACCTCTCGTCTTGGCTTGTTGGTGGCTCTCATCTTACTGTATCTTCAAATGGTGGGGGGAGGGTGGAGGGAGAGAGGGAGGGGGAGAGAGAAACTCTTTGGTGTCTCTTCTTATAAAAGCACTAATTCCATCAGACCAGGGTCCCGCCATCATAACATCATCTAATCCTAATTGATTTCCCAAAGCCCCATTTCCAAATACTATCATGTTGGGGTTTAGGGCTTGAACACATGAATTTTGGGTAGACACAAACATTGAGTCCATAAAAATAACTAGTGGTAATTATCATCTTGGTAATCATTCCAGATATCATATTTAAAGGATCTGGAATTCAGTCAGGCTGGCACATTATGAATAATAAATGGTGCCTAATTTCTGTGGTACTCAGAATCAATATGCAGTAACCAATTGAGATGTAGCAAGTTTTATTTTATAAACAAAGCAGGTGGCTAGAGAGGATTTGTTATTTTCTGTATTAAATTTTTTAATTTTTCTAAACAACATAGTTACATTTTTAAAAATTTAATATTGACATAATCAACATGATATTGATAAATATATCTATATTATAAAGCATAACATTAAGATGGACACCTTTGAACCCTTCAAAAATTTAAGAATTAGCATATCTCAAATATTTCATGTTCTCACTTTTACGTGGAAGCTTAAAAAGTAGATCTCATAGAAGTATAATAGAAGAATAGTGGTTACTAGAGGTGGGGAATGGTAGGGGGAGAGAGGATAGCCAAAGGTAGGTTAACAAATACAAAAGTACCACTAATTAGGAGGAATAGGTTATATTGTTCTACAGTTTATTAATAACAACTTATTGTATATTTTCAAATAGTGAGAAGAGTAAATTTTGAATGTCCCATACACAAAGAAATGATATGTTTTTGAGGTGCTGAATATTCTAATTATCCTGATTTGATCATTACACATTGTATACATGTATTGAAATATCACACTGTATCCCATAAATATGTATAATTACTATGTGTCAATTAAAAATAATAAAAGCAAAAAAGAACTATCATATCTTCACTATAGTTAAATATATTCCCCTCTATCTCATGTCTGCCTTCCTCCTACAAGTAAACACTACTTTGAAATTTGTGTATCATTCCCTTACCTTTTACTCTTAGAACTGTCACACATTTATATAGTTCAAAGCAATATGTGTATTAGTTATCTACTGCTGCATAACAATTTAGTCTAAAACTCAGCATAGCATCTTGAAACAGCAAACCTTTATTATCTTCACTTTTTGTGGGTCAGAAATAAGAACAAGGAAATCAATTTTTTGGAGCTGTCATAACAAAGTACCGCAAACTGGGTGGATTAAAACAATAGAAATTTGTTCTCTCACAGTCTTGGAAAAATATATGCGGTATTTTTCTTTCTTTGCCTGGCTTATTTCACTTAACACAATGACCTCCAGTTCCATTCATATTTTTGCAAATGACATAATTTCATTCTTTTTTATGGCTGAATAGTATTCCATTATGTATATATACCACATTTGTCTTATACATTTGTCTGTTGTTGAGCACTTAGGTTAATGCCATACCTTTTCTATTGTGAATAGTGCTGCAATAAGCATCTAAGTACAGGCATCTCTTTGATATACTGTCTTCTTTTCCTTTGGATAGATATCTAGCAGTGAGATTGCTGGATCACATGGTAGTTCTACTGTTAGCTTTTTGAGAAATGTCCATGCTGTTTTCCATAGCAATTGCGCTAACTTACACTTCCACCAACAGCTTATGAGAGTTCCATTTTTTCTTCATCCTTGCCAACATCTTCTTATTTTTTGTCTCTTTAATAATGGCCATTCTATCAGGGTGAGATGAAATCTCATTGTGGTTTTGATTTGTATTTCCCTCATTGTATTAATCAGTTTTCACATTGCTATAAAGAACTACCTGAGACTAGGTAATTTATAAAGAAAAGAGGTTAATTAACTCAGTTCCACAGGCTATATAGGAAGTATAGTAGCTTCTGCTTCTGGGCAGGCATTAGGAAGCTTTTACTCATAATGGAAGGCAAAGCGGGAGCAGACACCTTACATGGCAGGAGCAGGAGCAGTAAAGAGAGAGAGGAGGTGCCACACACTTTTAAACAACCACATCTGATGAGAACTGTATCATGGGAACAGCACTATGGGATGGTGCTCAGCCGTTCTTGAGAAACTGCTTCCATGGTCCAATCACCTCACCTCTCATCAGGCTCCACCGCCAACACGGGGGATTACAATTCAACATGAAATTTGGACAGACAGATCCAAACCACATCACTTGTGATCAGCAGTGTTGAGCTTTTTTTTTTTCCTTTAACATATCTATTGGCCATTTGTATGTCTTCTTTTGAGAATTCTCTGGTTATGTGGAAATTTATCTTTGCTCATTTATTAATGGGATTATCTTTTTTTTCTGTTGAGATATTTGAGTTCCTTGTATATTCTGGATATAATCTCCTGTCAGAGCAGCTACTTAAAAATATTTTCTCATATTTGACAGATGGACTCTTCACTCTGTTGATTGTCACTTTTGCTGTGCAGAAGCTGTTTTAGTTTAATATAGTCCAATTTGTCTATGTTTTTTGCTCTTGTTGATTTTGCTCTTGAAGTCTTACCTGTACAATAATTGCCTAATGTCCTGAAGAGTTTTCTCTATATTTTTTCTAGTGTTTTTATAGTTTCAGGTCTTACATTTAAGTCTTTAATCCATCTTGAGTTGATTTTTGTATATGAGGAGAGTTAGGCGTCCAGTTTCATTCTTCTTCGTGAGGTTATCCAGTTTTTCCCTAATGTATGTTCTTGATTTGTTGAAGATCTGTTGACTGTAAATATATGGATTTATTTCTGGGTTTTCTATTCTGTTCCATTGTACTATGTGTCTGCTTCTTTTTGTTTGTTTCTTTGTGGGCTATGAATAATCTTTTCAAACTGCTTCCTGAGGCTATTTCTAAAACTGTTTTCTGCCTCATACATCAAGGAAATAGTGAGGCCTACAGGACTGTCCACATAAGATATTCATGTGTCTGCTTTTATACAAACACCATGCTGTTTTGGTTACTAGAGCCTTGTAATACATTTTGAAGTGAGATAGTGTGATGCCTTCAGCTTTGTTCTGTTTGTTCAGGATTGCTTTGGCTATTCAGACTCTCTTTGATTCCATACAGACATTAGGATTGTTCTTTTCTATTTCTGAAAAAATTGACTTTATTTCTTTTCTGATAGAAATTGCATTGAATCTGTAGATTGCTTTGGGCACTATGGTCATTTTAACAATATTAATTCTTCCAATCTATGAGCATGGAATGTCTTTCAATTTGTTTGTGTTCTCTTCAATTTCTTTCATTAGTGTTTTACAGTTTTCCTTACAGATGTCTTTCACATCCTTGGTTAAATTTACTTCTAGGTTAAGTTTATTTTTGGTAGCTATTATAAATGGGATTGCTGTCTTGATTTCTTTTTTGGCTATTTTATTATTGGTGAATAGAAACACTACTAATTTTTATATGTTAAATTTGTTTATCATTTCTAAGAGTTTTTTGGTGGAGTCTTTTGGTGTTTCCAGATATATGATCATGTCATTTTCAAAGAGAAACAATTTGACTTTCTCCTTTCTAATTTGGATACATTTTATTTCTTTTTCTTAACTGATTGCTTTGGCTATGACTTCCATTACTATGTTGAATAGAATTGGTGAAAGTGGACATTCTTGTGTTGTTCCAGTTCTTAGAGGAAAGGCTTTAAAGTTTTCCTCATTCAGTATGATGTCAGCTGTGAGTTTGTCATATATTATCTTTGTTATGTTATTGTATGGTCCTTCTATGCCTCATTTATTGAGAGTTTTCTTCATGAAGGGTGTTGAATTTTGTCAAATGCTTTTTCTGCATCTGTTGAGATGATCATGTGGTTTTTGTCTTTCCTTCTGTTTATGTGATGTATCACACTTATTTATTTGTATATGTTGAACCATGCTTGTATCAACAATGAAATCCCAGTTGATCATGTGTTATCTTTTTGATGTGCTTTTGAATATGGTTTGCTAGTATTTTGTTGTGGATTTTTGCATCTGTGTTTATCAAGGATATTGGCCTGTAGTTTTTGTTGTTATGTCCTTTTCTGGTTTTGGTATCATAATAATGGTGGTCTCATAGAATGAGTTAGGAAGAACTTTAATTTTTTTGAAATCGTTTGAGGCAGATTGATACTAGTTCTTTTATAAGCATTTGGTAGAATTCTGTAGTGAATCCAATATCCTGGGCTTTTCTTTGTTGTGAGAATTTTTATTATGGGTTCAATCTCATTATTCACTATTGTTCTGTTCTGATCTTCTATTTATGTCTGATTTAATCTTGGTAGATTGCATATTTTCAGGATCTTATGTATTCCCTCTTGATTTTCCAGGTTTTATTTTTTAGCATATAGTTGTTCCTAATGGAGTCTGAAAATCTTTTCTATTTCTGCAGTATTAGTTTTAATGTTTACTTTTTCATCTCAAAATTTATTTATCTGAGTCTTCTCTTTTATTTACTTAGTCTAGTTGTGATCTATCAATTTTTTATGTTTTGAAGAATTAATTTTTAATTTTGTTCATCCTTTTAATTTTTATAGTCTCTATTTTGTTTACTTCTGCTCTGGTCTGTTATTTTCTGCTTCTAATTTGGGTTCTTGCTTTTCTTGTTGCTTGAGGTGCATCATTCAATTATTTATTTGAAGTCTTTCTGTTTTTTCAGATGTAGGTACTTATTGCTAAAAACTTTTTTCTTAGCACTGCTTTTGCTGAGATACACACGTTTTGGTATGTTGGTTTTTAAATTTTAATTTATTCCAAGAAATTTTTTGATTTCCACTTTAATTTCTTCATTCAGTAGCATGTTAATTTCCATGCATTTGCATGGTTCCAAATTTCATTTTTTAAATTGATTTCTAGTTTTATTTTATTATGGTTTGAGAAGACACTTGACATGATTTTAATTTTTTAAAATTTGCTGAGACTTATTTTGTAGCTTACCATATGCTTAGTACTGGAGAATGTTTTATGTGCTTATGAGAAGAATATGTATTCTGCAGGTGTTGGATAAATGTTCTGTAAATGTCTGTTAGGTCCATAGGTATAAATTTCACTTTAGTCTAACTTTTTGTTAATTTTTTGTCTAGGTGATCTATTTAATGCTCAGAGTGGGGGTGTTGCAGTCCCTTACATTATTGTATTGTAGTATATCTTTTTAGATCTAGTAATATTTCCTTTATAAATACGCATGTTCCAGTGTTGAGTGCCTATGTATTTAGAATTGTTATGTTTTCTTGATAGATTGGTATTTTTATCATTATATTCATTACATTGTGAACTTCTTTGTCTTTTTTGGTTTTTACTGTTTTTGACTTAAAGTCCATTTTATCTGATATAAGTATAGCTACTGCTGCTTGCTTTTGGTTTCCATTTGTGTGGAGTATCTTTTCTATCCCTTTATTTTGAGTCTATATGTGTTTTTACAGGCAAAGTGAGTTTCTTGTAGGCAGCATATCATTGGATCATTAAAAAAAAATTATCCAACCAGTTTATAACTTTTTAGTGAAGAATATGATTCATATATGTTTAGGGTTAATATTGATGCTTATGTTTTGTTCCTGTCATATGGTTTAATTATTTTCTGGTTGTTTTTTATACTCCTTTTTCCTGTCTTTTTCTCTTACTATCTGTCCTTGTGGTTTGTTGATTTTCTGTGGTGGTACCATTTGAGTCTATTTGTTTCTAATTTGTGTGTTTGCTTTGTTTGTGAGTTTTGTATTGTTGTGTGTTTTTGTGATGGTAACTGGCATCCTTTCACGTTCAGGTTTAGGACTCCCTTGAGCATTTCTTGTAAGGTAGGCCTAGTGGTGGTGAATTATCTCAGCATTTGCCTTTCTGGAAAAGAAGTTATTTCTCCTTCATTTATTACAGATAATTTTCTTGAATATAGTATCTTTGGGTGGCAGTTTTCTTCTTTCAGCACTTTGATTATATCCTCCCATTCTCTCCAGGCCTATAAGTTTTCTACTAAGAAGTACACTGTTAATCTGATGGGTGCTCATTTATAGGTGAGTAGATGCTTTTCTCTTGCAGGTTTTAGAATTTTCTCATTGTCAATGACTTTATGCAGTTTGACTATAATGTGACATGGAGAAGCCCTTTTTGCATTGTACTGTTTAGGAATACTGGGTCTTCTGTATCTGGATGTCTCAGTCTCTTGCTAGACTTTGTACTTTTTAATCTATTATTTCACTGAACAGGTTTTGAAAAACTTCCATTCTCTCCTCACTTTTGGAGATGATGATAACACATATATTTGGTTGCTTTATGGTATTCCATATAGCATGAAGAATTTGTTCAGGTTTTAAATTCTTTTTTCTTTATTTTTGTCTGGGTGGGTTATTTAAAAAGATCTGTTTTCAAGTTCTGAGATTGTTTCTTTTGTTTGACCTAGTCTATTGTTGAAGCTTTTGTGTGTATTTTGTATGTCATTCAAGGAATGCCTCATTTCTAAAATTGTGTGTAGTTCCTTTGAAATCTGTCTTTGGCAAGTTTCTCATTCATATCCTGAGTGTTCTGCAATTGTTTTCTTTGTATATTTGTTTTAATTCTCTTGTTTCTCCCTGAGCTTCTTTAGTTTCACAATTTTGAATTTCTTTTTTAGGATTTCATGAATTTCCTTAATTGGAATCTGTTTCTGGAGAATTATGGTATTCCTTTGGAGGTGTTATATTTCCTGATTTTCATGCTTCCTTTGTCCTTCTGTTGATGTCTACGCCTCTGGTGTAATAGTTGCTTCTTTCAGTTTTTTTAATTTGATTTTGTTGGGGAGAATTTTCTCTTGAGGATGCCTCAATGGCGTTGGTAAGGTATGGCACTTTGACTAACTTGGGGTGCAACTGGTAGTGTAATTTCTTATAATTCCTTTTTCTGTAAACAATGTCAGTGGTATCTGTGATTTCCTCAATGGTTTAGGATGTAATTATTAGTGGAGGTCATGGTGAAGTTTTCCTTGGACAGGGATGCCAGGTTTGCCCATCTTTATTGGGCTGAGAAGCAGTGGCAGCAATAGGCAGAATTTGCCTGATCTTGGGCTCCAGGGTGGCATATGCTGGTGCTGGTGTTAGTGGGACCAGGTGGGCTAATTCTTGGGTCTCCAGATGGTATGCTTGGATACTGGTATCGGCAACTGTGGGCTGGGCATGTAAGTGGATTCCCTGGTCCTTGGGAAGTCAGCATGGTGTGGGTAATGGCAGTAACAGTTGTGGAATGACCCTCTGGGTCCTAAGTAGTGTGCATTGGTGTTGGTGGTGTGGGATTGCCATCCATGGCCCTAGAACACAGCTTTGACTCTCTTGCTCTCTACAGCAGAGTTCAGGTGGGTAGAGGAGCCCACTCATGGTTTGGATTGCTGCAGTCTACAGTGGAAATGTGGACTGCTGACATTCTCTCAATTATGTTTCCCCTAAAATGCCTAGCCCCTCTGAGCTCCTGGCTGATGTTGGAGGAGCTGGCTGCTTCCTTTTTCTCCTCCTGTGCTTTAGGTGTTTCCCATGACTTCTCTGTTGAACTATAGTGTTTTCTCCTAGATGTTCTATTTGAGGTATGGTTGTCTATTCATAATTTTGATTATTTCTGGGAAGGGTGGGTGTCCAGTGTCTCTAGTCAGTCATCTTTTACACTGAAAGTGTTACACAGAAAATCTTTGCTCCTAATAACATTTTTAACATTAGCATAATTACTTATTAACTTTATGTGACTATGTATAAAATCATATTAAAACTAGTAAAGTTTCAAATTTATTTAAAGCTCAATTTGTTTATGAAAATTATTCTATCAAGAATTTTTAGTCAAATTACTATGCTCCCAAATGATATGAAACATTTTTTTTTCCTCATTTGGCTATGATGTCAACTTGATATGTGGTTAAGTTAATTTATTTCCATTTGTTTTTCATTCTTAGGGTTTGCTTTTTTTCATGTATATTAATTTTGGAATTAACATTTTTAGGCTTCTAAAATAAAAACATACAACAAGGTATCTTAATAAAAGTCTTCTTTCCTCATGACTTTTCTTATTTTTCCATGTCCTTACATGTAATCATTTTAGTTTTGGTTTTCCTTAGTAGGATTTCCTTTTGCAAATATAAGCACCTATGCACTTCCACATTTGTGTCTCTTTACATTCTTTTCAAAACATTAATATATTATGCTTATTCATCTGTTTTTTTGCTTTTTTCACTTAAAAATACTGAAGATCATGTCATATCAATAAAAATTGTCCTCCCTACTTTTCATAGTGGTATAGAATGTTATTGTGTAAATGTACTATAGTTTATTCATCCAGTTCTCTATTGCTAGACATTTAGATTCTTTCCAATATTTTGTTACTGCAAATAATGCCTTAATTGACTATTGTGTGTAAAAGGTTTTTCTTTTTCTTTGTAGCCAACGGCAATTTGGATTATTGCTTGGAAATAAGATTGCTGGATCAAAGTGCACAATGAAATATTTTTAGCTATGCAAGCTAAATGTTTTCAAATTTTCCATCATAAAAGTTCTATTACTTTATATTCTTATCCAAAATATATGACATTGACTGTATCCATGACCAATACAGATGTTGTTAACTTGAATTTTTTTAATCTGATGGAGACAAATAGGAATTTGTACACAATTTAATTTGTATTTTCCTGTTAATAGTTGTATTAGTCAGGGTTCTCTTAGATAATTAATAGGATATACATAAAGGGGAGTTTATTAAGTATTAACTTACACGATCACAAGGTCCCATAATAGGCTGTCTGTAAGATGGGGAGCAAGCAGAGTCAGTCCAAGTCCCAAAACTGAAGAACTTGTAGTCCAATGTTCAAGGGCAGGAAGCATCCAGCATGGGAGAAAGATGTAGGCTGGGAGGCTAGGCTCATCTCTCTTCTTCATGTTTTTCTGCTTGCTTTATATTCGCTGTAAGCTGATTAGATTGGGTCCACCAGATTAACGGTGGATCTGCCTTCCCCAGACCACTGACTCAAATGTTAATCTCTTTTGGCAACACCTACACAGACACCCAGGATCAATACTTTGTATTCCTCAATGCAATCAAGTTGACTCTCAGTGTTAATAATCACAATAGTTGATTGCCTTCTCAGGTGATTCAGAATCATTTTCATTTTTTCTTCCCTGAATTTTCTTGCCATATATTTTCCCCATGTTTATATCAATTTACTTATTTCTTCTTCATTTTTAAGAGTTAAAAAAAATGGGTAATTAACTTTATTTATCACACAAGGTTCAGATAACATTTTTCCTCAATTATTTTGTTTTTGCTTTGTCTATGGTGTTTTTCCTCCATAGGCAATAAAAATAACTTGTAAATTTTTTAAATCAATCTTTTTTTGTTTGTTTTTCTGATGTTGGACATAGTTTAAAATATTTTCTCCAACTTCCAATTATGAAAGAAATTGCTTATGTTTTTCTTCAAAAATTTATTTGTTTTTTAAAACCCTTTCAGTTCTCTAATTCATTTGGAATTTATTATAGTATTTGGAGTGAAATATGGATCTAACTTTACCTTTTTTTGCCTCTAAATATTGTATGGTTAACTCATTTTCTTAATGTTTTACTTTCCACTCCCTAATAGGTCAGAATACACACACGCACACAATATGTGTGTGCATATATACATATATTATATCTTATAGTATATATACACATAATATTTCTATTAGTAATTGTTGAAATTTCATTTTGCATTTTGTAAATAACCAATTACATTTGAGTAAAACCAACATATAAAAAATTGCAAAAATCATATGATTGTGGAAGTGTTCTAAATGCTCCAAATCATTGCCATCCATTTGTATTGTTACCTTAAACTTTTCACTATTCTTGTGAAGTATAGTAGTATCGCTTTGTAATTTTAACATGGTTCATTAATGCCAAATGAGGCTGAATGACTTTTCTTGTATTTATATTTATTTGGAGATCCTCTTTTGGGAAATGTTATTGTATCTTTTGGGAAAGTCTTTGTCTTACTGATTTGTAAGCTTTTCCTCTTTTTAAAAAATACTTTGGATGTTTGCTGGTTACATGAACTGCAAACATGTTTTTGAACGTGCTCTGTTGTTCATATTTTTACTCAGTGTTGTCTTTTGCTAAACATTTGATAAAGTTTCTAAGTTTCATGAAATTAAATTTATCATTCTGGTTCCTTATGGATAGTGCTTTTTGTGTTATTGCAAGAAATGTTTGTTTGCCCCAAATTAGTGCAAATATTAAATCTTCAGATGAATAAGAATAGAGAGACTTCCCTACCAATTACTTATATAAAGTAATTTTGAAGAATATAACTTCAGGAAGAGGAAAAAAAGCCCAACAAAATGGCAGTCAGAAATACAAGAATTAATGATCAGTGAATAAAATTGTTAATTGGAATGAAACCTTAACAGACATTGCTGTATAAAATATGAATAATCTCTAGTTTGTAGGATAAGAAAAGAACACTAAAATAATGACAAAAAATATCATGTAAATATGTAGGGAGTTATTAGTGTTAAAATATATTGTGTGGCATGGGGACTAAAATAGTATTTAACTTTAGACTTTGTTAAATTAATTATGGTTTAAAAAAAGAAAAGCTAGGTAATAAATAACTTCTGAAGTTCTAAAATAAAACAATGCATGTGCTCTGACCACAGTGGCAGAGTTAGAAATCAAGCCATATACTTTTAAAAAACCCATTGGGCAAAGAGAAAATCACAGTGGAATATCTCAAACCAAATGAAATGAAAATATGACATAAAACCATGAGTGATAGAGCTTAGACAATAACTTATAGATCTAAATGCAGATATAAGATATAAGAAAAGAAAAGACACAATTAACTGTCTATCTCAAAAAGTCAGGGAAAGAACAGAAAAATAACTTCCCTCCTCCCAAAAAACAAAAGAAATAAAATAATAATGTTAAAAGTACAAATTGATGAAATAAAAGGCAAATATACAATAAACAGTACAAAAATAAAAATATTCGGGTTTTTGAAAAGATTGATGAAATTGCTAAAACCCGAGTAAGACTTAAAAACCTGGTAGGCACAAATAACCAATTTTAGTGCTTTTAAAAAGGGAAATCACTCTGGATTCTGTAAGCATTAAAAATACACACAGATGATGTTTTAATAAGCACATTGTAGGACAGCAGGTAACGTTACATAAGTCATTTTCCATTGAAAGCTGTTTTGGAATATAATCTATTTAAGAAAATGCTTCAATGAGAGAAAGTTAAAAAAATAAGAAATATTTGTTTTGGAAAATGTTCTCTCTTTAACAAGGAAAAACAGCTTTACTTAGCTACCAATAAAGGAAAATAAGTTATTCTACATTGTTGAATTTTCAGAGATGAAAAATGGCTGCTTGAAGTGCCAAAATTAATATTTTCTACTTTTATTTGAAATATTTTAGAAATGTGTTATTCTATTTCATGTCTTTGCTTTCCAAAAAAATTTAAAAATTCTCATCTACAGCAATGTTTAAATGATTTTATAAGAATTCAACTACCCCTGACCTGTGTAGATTCTGTTATTACCATTTTATGATATGATCTTTAACATACATTGATTCATCTATTCCTCCATCAGTTTGACAATTAAGTCTCCTTAATTTTAGTTTATTTCATAATAAATTATAGACATCAGTATACTTCCCATCAAATATGTCAGCATATTTATCCTCTCCTATTTATTTTTCTTTTGAGGTAAAATTTCTATGCAACAAAATCCACAAGTATCAAGTGTACATTTGCTGATTTTTTACTAATGTATGTACTCATGCAACTCAAATCCCTATAAACTTATAGAATATTATAATTACCCTGAACATTCCCTTACTCCCTTTCCTGCTCATTCTCCACCCTCAACCCACCCAATGGCAAAATTTTTAGTTTTTTGCCAAAACATGTTACTTATATTTATTATTATTTATATTATGTTACATTATCAAATATATTTAGCTACATTTTCAAGGTTGCTTTAGTAATTTTAGGTCTTTAAAATTTGTATTGTACAATCAATTTGTTAGTTTCTATAAAAAAGCTCACTGGGATTTCATTAAAGGAGATAAATACTTAAAACGAACACATGAAAAAATTCTCTAAATTTTAATCATCAGAGAAAAATAAATTAAAACCACAATGAGATACCCTTATATAATTCAGGAGAATGGCTAAAATTGAGAAATCTGACAACTCCAAAAGTTGGTGAACTTTGATTCAAGTAGAATTCATAGACTATTGGTATAAAAGAGCAACTAATTTTGGAAAAAGTCTTTGAACAAAATTAAAAACACATTTAACTTGTGATCAGAAAGTTCATCACAAAAGCAATGAAAGGAAAATATGTCTTCACAAAAATATGTGTTTAATAATGTTCATATCAATTTTATTTATAATAGCCAAAAATCTAGAAATAGCTAAATCCAGAAAACATTTGGAAAAGTTATCCATCAGTAAGATAAAAGATAAACACATTGTGGGTATATTCAATGGAATACTTCTCAGCAATAAAAAGGAACAAATTACTGATATACATATGGGCATGAATCAACCTCCAAAACTTTATGCTGAATCATGGACAAGCCTTATATGAAAGCACACCAACTGTGTGGTTTTCTTTTTATGCAAAACTTTATATAGTAACACTTAAAGATTTTTCTAATGTTTATGACTTTTATTTAATTTTATTGCCGTATTGCAAGAACTGGAACCTTTAGTACAATGTCAGATATAACTTACGAGGATAGGCATTTTTTGCCTTACTACCAAACTTAGAATAAAAGCATTCAATCTTTTGCCATTAAGTATGATGTTACCTGAGAGCTATGTTTTGTTTTTGAAATCAATTTGAAGAAAGCTGCCTCCATGGCTTGCTTAGTGAGAGTCTTTACCATGAATGTATGTTGAATTTTGTCAAATGCGTTTTCTGCATTATTGAGATAATCGTGTATTTTTTGTCTAGTCCATTAATATGGTAAATTTAAGTTGATGAATGTTAAACTGGCATCGTATTTCTTGAATAAACTCTACTTGGTCATGATGCATTATACTTTTATACATTGCTGGATTCAATTTGCTATGATTTTGCTAAGTAGCAACTATTTTTGAAGAATATTGGTTTAGAACTTTTAAATAATAGCTTTATTGTCTTCTCTATGTTTTGATAGTGTTTGTATAAAACTGGTGATACTTAGTTTTAAAATGTTTGCTGGAATTCAACATTGAATGTATCTGAGCTTGAAGCTTTCTTTTTGGTAAAAATTTTGATAAAAAATTAATTTTTTAAATAGCTTTATGGATACTCAGATCTTCTGTTTCATGTTGTAACCATTTTGGTGAGTTGTATTTTTTCAGATAATTTGCCTTTTTCATTTAGGTTGTCAAGTATGTTAGTATAAAAATTTTGTACTACTCTCGTATTTTTCTTTTAATTTCTATAGAATATGTACTGATAGTTCGTGTTTCATTCTTTATATTGGTAATGTGTCTTCTGTCTTTTTATCTTGTATATTTATCTTGTCAATCTTTTCAAATAATCAAATTTCAGATTTGTTATTTTTTCTAGCTTCTTAAGTTGGAATCATAAGTTATTGATTTTAGACCTGCTGTCTTTACTAATAAAAACATTTCCAGTTAAATTTAACTCCAAACACTAACTGAATCCATCAATTTTTGATAAACTGTATTTTTGTTTCCTTAAATTCAAAATGTTTTGTAATTTTCTCCTAATTACTTATTTGACAAGTTGATTTTTAGAAGTGTTTTCTTTAATTTTAAATACTTGGCATTATTTCAGATAATTTTTGTTATTCATTTTGCATTTAATTTCATTGTGGCCAGCAAACATACTCTACAAATTCAATTTCTTTAAATTTATTGAGACTTGCTTTATGGTTCTGCATATGTTTCTGTCACAACAAATATACCATGTACACTTGAAAACAAGAATGATCCTGCAATTCTAGGGTATAGTGAGCTATAAGTACCAACTAGGTCAAGGTGGTTAACAGCTTTGTTCATATCCCATATCTATACATTGATTTTTTTTGTTGTTATTTTTCTATTAATTGCTGGAATCTCCTTCTATGATTTTTGACATGCTTATTTCTCCTTTTCATTCTTTCAATTTTATCTTTGTAAATTTCAAATCTCTATTACTATGTATTTACACATTTATGGTTATTCTCTGCTTGATGAACTGACCATTTTATCATTGCGATGTAGCCCCCTTTTTCTCTGGTAATATTATGTATCTTAAAGCTTACATTGTCTGATATTATTTTGGACCAATCATCCATCTTAAGTTTATTTTCATAGTATATCTTCTGCCAGGTACCTACTCTAGACCTATCTGTCTTTATATTTAAAATGCATCTCTTATTGACAGTATTTATTAATGCTTTTTAATCTATTCTAATAATCTCCATCTTTTAATTGAAGTATTCATTTCTATTTGACTTTATGTTATTGTCCAAGAGGGCACTAGAGCTTTCTAATTTTCTCTCTTTTTTTCTCTGCATTCTTCAGGTTGAATATTTTCTATTTATTTATTTTTCTATTCAGGAATTATTTCCTATGTCATCCTCATTATGTTATTAATCCCATCTAGCTAATATTTCTTTTATCTTTTGTGTTTTGCAATTCTAGAATTTCCACTTTTAATATAGTTTATATTTCTCTACAGAGTTTTCTTCATTTTAAGCATTTCTCGTTTACCTCAATAAGTATAGTTATAAGAAATTCTTAAAACTTCTTGCCTTGTAATTCTAAAATTTGAGTTATCTCATAGTAGTCTTGATTGTCTTTCCTCATGAAACAACTCAGATTTTGGAATTTGTCACATTTTTCTGGATCTTCATATGTCAAATAATTTTGGGTTGCATCATAGGTATTTTGATGCTATATTATGAAGACTATGGATTCTGTTATACTATGTGTTTCTTCAGAGTACTTTTATTCTTGTCTTACTGGGCAAGTAACTTTTTGGGAATCAAACTACAAATTTTATTTTGTAGGTGGGAGCTCAGATCACAGTTCATTTTTAAAAATCTTTACCTGGACAGTTTTGAATCTGTTCTATGCATGCATGGCTTATTGGTCAGATAATTGGGAAGATTTACACACAAAATTTGAAATTCCAACTCTCTACGACTCTTCTTTCTGGGATTTCCTCATCATTTTCCTTTTGATAAATTGATTTATCTAAATCTTCAAGTCAGAAAAACTACAGATTTTCTATTGGCATTTTTATGGCATTTTAGTGCTGCATGTTATAAAAACCATCAGCTCATTTCTTGCAATCCATTCTTTCAACTTTCAAATTCCCTCCAGAATCTGCCTATTTTTTTATTCTCATGTGTTCAAATAATGCTTTAAGAAATATTTTACTTAGAGTTTCACATGTTACCTTCAATGGGGTCAAGTAAGATAGGAGCTTATTCAGGCATATCAGTATAACTATCATCTCATGTACTCTTAAACTGTTAAACAAGACTTTTGACTATATTCTAATACCATATTATACAATTCGGCAGAAGATTGATGTTTCCATGAACTGAGAAGATCTGCAACACTTGGGTTATGCATTAAATAGACTCAAATTTCTTTTGCATTTGTTGTTGTTGTTGTTGTTGTTGTTTGAGATTCCTTTTCTAGAGATTTCATCTTTTCTACAATCTTGGACAACAGGAAAACGGCACCCATCACCATCTGGATTCTTCATAGCCCAGATAACGTAACGCCACATGATTTGAGCTGTGTTTGAAAAACGTAGTTTAAAAAAAAAAAAAAAACGTGAGAAAAGTCCTGAAATGGTGCCCTTTGACTATGTGTGATTAAGTAAAATAATTCTGTGACAAGTAAAATACTTTATTTTTTTCCTTATTAATTTCAGCTATATTCTGGCCTTTTGTGCTATTAGACAAAAGAACTCTGAGCAAGTCAGAAATGTTTAAATCAACAAGTCTTGACTTAATTGATAAGTGTGTATGTTTTTCTTTTAAGCTTGAGGCCAACTTTGTCTCCTTGGGAGAAACATTCCATTATTAAAGTTTACCTACTTAATCTACCTACTGTATTCATCTGTTAGCTATACTCTTAGAAAGACAAAAGAAATACAAAAGTAATGATGAAAAATAAATCTTTGCCACAAAATTCCCTTAGCCTATTATTATTGAAATACGTTTTTGAATAAATTTTCATCCAAAATTTAAGGTAATGACTTTACTGAACTTTGTAGTGGTAAATAATAATAAACCAAAAAAAATAAAAAATCTTTACTTACTAGCAAGACTATTGTCAAAATTTTTCCATAATACCAGCAAGGTTTTAGGGGAAAATTTATTCCCAATGTGGGCTAGTATTTTCCACAGGAAACAGTGGTTCAAGACTCATACTAATTTTGTCCATGGGAATTTAAAACAAGACACATTTTCGTGGTTTAGGTTACACATAGTCATTTGGAAGCCAAAACCCGACTTTAATATCCCCCAAAGAACCGTGATTTGAAAGGATTCTTTTTCTCAGGGTAGATACAGTTGTAAAAAAAGTATTACTTTTTTTAAAGTGAACATTCTAATTAAAATGAACACCAACACACTGAGCTCCTTTAGAATTGTTCCAAAGGGAAATATTCTGTTCTAATTAATCTTTCATATAAATTCTTTTACTGCTGCTCTTTGATTCAACTGAGCATTTATATAATTTTGGAATAATAAATACCCAGGATAAATGAGAGCCATTATGCATTATTTTCTTAAGAAGTTGAAAGTCTTTGAATAGTACATTTTAAAAATGTAGGTTTTTAAAAAAATTCCAAGCTTTTATGTTTTTGGAATCCTGTCCATAATTTTCTTGACAATTGTAATAAAAATATCATTAATATTTCACTTTAATGATATAGTGCTCTGGAATAAAATTATAATAGAACAAAATTTCTTCTGAGGAGCTGTACCACACCCCATAATCATGCTAAATGAATTCATTATGATTAGTTTTATGAGCCTCAGACACAAAATTAGAGTTTGGATCATTCTAGAAGAGGAAATCATTTTTATTATTTTAATAAAATAATATTTTATTATTTAATAAATTATTTAATATTTAATATTTTAAATAAATAAAATAATTATTTAATAAAATAAATTTAAAATATTATTTTAAAAGTGATATATTAAAATTTTTCTTATATTGTTGTTACCTCTAGGTCAATTTGGAAAATCCTGGTTTGTTATCACAGTGCTTCTTATTAACATATTTCCTAGTTCCTTCTTGAATGAAGTTTGAGAATTAATCTTGTAAGTGATTTTTTACTGTGTTCTGTTATTCTAATGAAACTCCCAAATTCAGATGTCTCTGATTTCAGTACCGTCTACTTCTCTTGGTCCCTACTATTGTAATGAATAGCAAGGGTCTCCTTTATTGAGAAGTTAAAAGACAATTAACTATAGATAAATATTCACAGAAACCTAAATAATATGCCAGCAGGTATAGAATTGATTGCCTATATCCAAGGCAATTATCTGTTTCAGTGGAGACCAATAACTATCACCCACAGCATCCCTACTCAAGAGAGGAGCATGTTCCAGCCTTACCAAAACTGAGAATAAAGTAAGAGGGTAATGGTGGAGGCAACAGAAGGGAACCACAGATAAAGAAATTGAAAGAAGACTGGTTGATAGCATCATCATAAAATACTGCCATATATATGCCTCTGGCAGTTGCCTGGATTTTCACATTCACCTTCTGGCACTGGAAGAAGAGATTATTTATATATTTTTACTTTATTGTTTTTAGTTATTTTGTGCCAGATTGGCTTTTTATTCCATTGAGTCTGAGTTTATTTACAGGGTTGTCTAAAATACATTCTGAGTTTCCAAAACCTTTGTTTTGACTCAGAAACATTGACTGAGTGCCTGCTGTTGCCAGGCATGCTGGCTGGCAAGAGGAAGAAGTCAAATATATAGTTGAGTACTTATGTGACAGGCACTATTCTAAGTGCCTTGTAAAGATACTTTCCTAGGAATAGTATAATTATTAGCATCTCTCTTTAATAGATGAGAAAGCTGAGGCACAGAATACCAAAAGTCACATGGTGTTAAGTGGATTTGGGCCCATGTACTCTCTTTGAAGCAGGTGTACTGAACCTACTTACACTGTGGTGTAGCTCACAGATAAGCTGCAGTCCATGCAGCTAAAAACCTTCCAGGTCCATCTCCCAAGACGCCATCCTTGCAGCTAAAAACAAACTCAGACAAGGGAGGTTTTTAGCTGCAAGGATTGCTTTGCTCATATATTGAGCAAAGTACATTTCCCACTATGCTTAAAAGGCTCAGTATGTGTCATAAAGGCTAAATATTTTATTCTGAGTGAGGGCTTTTGCTTATGTGATCCCATAGCACCCACACATCACTTACTCCATCTGTATTCCCCAAAGAACTGTCAGCTCCTTGAGGGCAGGAGTTCTATCATGCATGCAATTATACTTCTAGTGCCTGTGCAAGGAATAAGTCTTCCAATGTCTGTCTGGAGTTAGACCTGGCATCCAATGACTTTTTCTAGTTTAATGACTTGCTAATGGACATGCTACTGAATCTCTTGTGCTCTCTAAAATGAGAAAAGTATTATTTTTTTTAAAATGAGGGCAATGCAAATCTACCTCTGGTTTGTAGTGAACAATGAACAAGATGAGATATGTAGAAAGCATGTCACATATATAATGTTCAATAAAATGTTCAATGCGATGTTCCATAAAAAAACATTGGTTGCCTCTTTTGCAACATTTATTCAATAAATACTTATTTACTGAATAATCCCACACAATATTTATTTTTCGCATGGTCTCCAGAGAGAGCTAGTATGCACAATAGTGACATTTTGTTTCTCTTTTGATTTTCTCTTCCCCAGTTATGGGAGGAGGTCTGTTTCAAGGAGGGCAGGTCTATGCAAACCTACACCAAAGTTTGAGGAAGCTGAAAGGCTGAAGAAAGAGGCTGACAAACCCGGTTTCTTAGGAGAAAACATTTAACAGAGACTTACAAACAAGAGCTATGTTTGTGTCTCCAGCAGTGGTGAGACAAGATGGAGGATCTCCATGCCATTACCCCTCAGAACCAGGACTTATCTACCACAGGGAAGGGGTTGTTCAGAAGGGATGTATAGGACAACTGAAGTATGATAACTTCGAGGTTGTTTGACCTAAGAACAGGATTTATAGTAAGTACCTGGTATTACACAGGAACCATAGATAAACTGGAAATCCTAGAGGCCCTCCCAGAACTAGGGTTAATCAGAAGCCAACATGGTGGATTAGCATCCAAAGTGGACTTGCTTTAGCCTCTACAGAGTCTCAAAAATAATGAAATTCTCTTAAACTTTTGCAATCTCTTTACACATATGAAGAGATAATAAGCCAGGAATATCTCCTGTGCATTGCAGAGACATAAAGCCCTAGCAAAAGCTGCTCTACCCTTCCATATATGTCCTTGACTCTGCAGCATCACCATCATTGCCTAGTCAATGTCTGGTCTTTTCTCTAATTTCTCGTTTTGTTCTAATTCCCAGTCTTTGGAATATCTAGACCTTGACAGAGATTTATATACATTTCATATGTTTCACCTAAGGTGGTTTGCATTCTCTGCCACACATGGGTTCATAGGAGGTCACAGCCCTAAAAACAATAACCTTTGATGGGGTTCAGGACACACTACCCTAAAATATGCCACCTTGGCTTTGGAGCAAACAGCAGAAACAGGGAGATCACTCTCACCTTCCCCTTGCCCTTCTCCCTTTGTTACAGTAGGTAATAGGCAGATATGAGCAGGGCAAGAAAGGGCTCCCCTCCACAACCAGGAATGTCAAGCAACCATCAGGTGATGGTCAGGCAGTTGTTACACTGTCTCTCCAAAATAAAAGTTGGTCACAGCTGGCACTAAGGAATGGCAGTCTCCCAATAGATAGAAAAAAACCTGAAACTAGTGAACAGCAGCTTTCTGATAAGATCTCAGGAGTTGGGCAAGTGGGCTCAAGCAGGTGTACTAAGAGGCAAAAGGGCAAGGTTTAACTGGTACATGAAGTTTTAGGGACATTCAACTGGTAAGGGAAGGATGCCTCAAGTGAGCATGTGCACAACTCCAGTGAACACACCATGCATGCAGTCCCTCCCAAGTGCTGGCAGGCCGCTGTGCATGCAGACAGCCCACCTCAAGGGAAGAATCAGGGGAGACATAACACAAGACCCTGGATGCATGCCACCATATAAAACCCCAAGCCAAAGGTCAAACCAGGCACTTAACTCTTTCAAGTCACCCACTTGGCCCTCTTCCAAGTGTACTTTACTTCCTTTTAAGAGGTGAAGCCAGCTGGGCTTCTGGGTCAGGTGGGGACTTGGAGAACTTTTGTGTCTAACTAAAGGATTGTAAATGCACCAATCAGCGCTCTGTATCTAGCTAAAGGATTATAAATGCACCAATCAGCACTCTGTAAAATAGACCAATCAGGAGGATGTGGGTGGGGCCAAATAAGGGAATAAAAGCTGGCCACCCGAACCAGCAGTGGCAACCTGCTCAGGTCCCCTTCCATGCTGTGGAAGCTTTGTTCTTTTGCTCTTCACAATAAATCTTGCTGCTGCTCACTCTTTGGGTCCACACTATCTTTATGAGCTGTAACACTCACTGCGAGGGTCTGCGGCTTCATTCCTGAAGTCAGTGAGATCACGAACCTGCCGGAAGGAACAAACAACTCCGTATGCATCACCTTTGAGAGCTGTAACCCTCACTGCGAAGGTCTGCAGCTTCACTCCTGAAGTCAGCGAGACCAAAAACCCACCAGAAGGAAGAAACTCCAGACTCATCTGAACATCTGAAGGAACAAACTCTGGACACACCATCTTTAAGAACTGTAACACTCACCGCAAGGGTCCGCAGCTTCATTCTTGAAGTCAGTGCGACCAAGAACCCACTGGAAGGAACAAATTCCAGACACACTTTCATTCCTGCCCTGAAACTTTTTAATAAACTTTCACTCCTGCTCTAAAACTTGCCTCAGTCTCTCACTCTGCCTTATGTCCCATTGGTCAAATTATTTCTTCTGAGGAGGCAAGAATTGAGGTTGCTGCAGAACCGTACAGATTCACTGCCACTAACACCCTGAAGCAGGTCATAAAACCTTCATTCTAGAGATGCCCCCTGTAACCAATGAAAAGAAGTATTCTTATCCTTGAAGCCACAGAGGTGCCAAGAAGAATCTGAAAAACAGACATTGTTAAAGTCCCCCAGTTTATTACCGTTAGATCATACCTCCTTTGTCCAATCATACTTCCCACAACTGTCGACCTCATTAACCTTAGCATAAAAATACCCAGGTTTCCCTGTTTCTTTAGGTCTTTGTTTCCTAGTGAAGGCTATTGTGTTGCCTAAAATTTACATTAAATAAATTTGTATACTTTTCCTTGTTAATCTGCCATTTGTTATAGGGGGCTCAGCCTGAACCTTGTGATGGGTGAGAACAAGATAGTACTTCTTTTCTCCCTCTACTACCATTTACTATGACCTTATTATGTGGTAGGTCCTATGCTAGGCATTTTAAATGTAGTATTTAATTTAATCGTTATAACACACAATGTGTTAGTTACTACTATTATTTCTGCTTTAGAGGAAATATAGAGGAAACTAAATTGCAGAGCTTGTCCAAGGTCAAAAAGCTACTAAGGGAGGGAGCATCTATTTTTCCTAAGTCTACCATATGGTCCTTTATCAACATTGCTGAAGATGAGGGCATTATCTTCTTTCTACAAGTGTTTAGATGATAGAAAATGGGTCAGCTAAGAATATACATTTTGGAGATATAGAAAGGAAACATAATGAAACCTTTACAAAGTGGTCAAGATCTTTGCTTGGCTCATATAAATCAATATACAAAAGAAAGAATCAGTAGCTTTAGGAATAAATAATTAACAAAAATGGTTTTTGGTGTTCTCCTTTTAACTCCAAATGAGACCAATTGTAATATTTATACATAACCTGACCTTAAATAACCTCATCAAAATGCTCAGGAAAAAAGAAATCTTTCTATTTCTTAGAAAAGAGGGAGTTAAATTTAATTTAAAAATTAAGTTCATGAAATTCATGGCAAGGAGTATAATTTCTGGAATAAAGAAAAATATAGAATCATTGTCAATTGTGTTGTTTATTTTTAATAACAATTTTAAAACAGTTTTATATTTATAGCATTTTTGCAAAGCTAGTACAATTTCTATATATCACACCTAGTTTTCCTACTACTTACATGTTATATTAGTATATTTGTCATAATTAATGAACAAATATTGGTAATTGTTCTTGAACTCCACACTTTATTCAGATCGCCCCAGTTTTTTTTTCTTAATGTCCTTCTTCTGGTCCAGGATCCCATCCAAGATACCACATTATGTTATTTGTCATGTCTTCTGAGGCTCCTCTTGGTTGTGTCCAATTTCTGAGATTTTCTTTATTTTTGATGATCTAGACAGTTTTGAGAAGTACCAGTATTTTGTACAATGTCCCTCAATTAGTTTTGTCTATTTTTTTTTCTTATGGTTAGATAATAGTTTTATTTTTAAGTATGCCAAATAAAGTAGTTACCAAAAATAAAGTCTGTGATATCTAAAAGTCCCAAACCACCAGGAAATGGAATGAGTTCTGGGTTAAAGAGAAAAGGATTTGAACTTATTTAGTACTTAATTCTCTAAAGGTATCAGCTTAATGTAATGGACTGAGGGGCATTGCTGTTTAAAATGCTTGGACTTAACAGTTAGCTCATGGGGAGAGAGGAAATGGTGGGAATATTTACAGGAACATAAGGCTGTATAAAGAGGTTGATTTGGGGTTAAAGAGTACAAAGTAATGTGTGCTATGGTCTGAATGTTTGTCCCCTTGAAACTCATGTGTTGAAATCTAATTTCCAAATTGAGAGTATTTGGAAGTGGGGTTTTTGGAAAATTATTAGGTCCTGAGGGCTCTGCCCACATGGATGGGATTAAAGAGGCCACAGGGAGAAAGATAGCCCCTTCCACCATGTGAGGTTCCAGCAAGTAGGCATCATCTATGAACCAGGAAACAGGCAGTCACCAGATACTAAATTTGTTAGTGCCTTTAGCCTACAGAATTGTGAGAAACAAATTTCTTTTGCTTAGAAGCTACCCAGTTTATGGTATTTTGTAATAACATCCCTAATGGACTAAGACACAAAGTACGTAGACAGTGAAGAGATACTTGGAATCAGAGATAGCACTGTGATTTCACAATGGTTTTTGAGACAGGGCTTTAGACAAAAGGAGGATTTTTATCTGCAGAATTCAGACCTCAGATAGGAAATTCAGGGCCAGAGTCCTTTCTCCTTTTCTGAAGTTTGTGACAAGACTTATATCCCGGTAGAGGAAGCAAATATAATTGAGAAATCAAGATAGAGGCCTTATCATAGTGCCTTTGCAAACATGGCAAGGATTGGGAATGAGCCTGAAATTCTATATGCACGAGGGTATGAAGTTTGCCTCAGAAAAGCCAAACTTTCAGTTTAAGGGCAGCCAGGTACATGACACACCCCATCTACCCTTAACATCCTGTCAGGCTAGCTCAGGATTAGATGGTTCTCTGAATGGAGAAGACCTGCTCATCTACTTACTGTTTTGGGTGACTTTAGAAATTCTGGACCAGGGGTGGCAATGTCCAATTTATAAGGAATTGGCTTCAGGGTAGCTCTGGGTATCTAAATATATGACCTATATGTTTTTATTTTCTCTGTCCCTTTATAAGAGCTATATTTGACTTCATAAGTGAGAAACTTTTACTTTTCTTTTAAATATCAATGGGCCTCCATTGTTCTTAGATCAGGCTCCTTATCAAAGCATGGGTCACATTTGGATGGATGCTGATCAATTTCTCAGCCTTTCCACTAGTCACTCCCCAGCATGCACCCAGTAATTTAGCCATTCCATAGGGCTTGTGTCTCTTTCAGTTCTCCGTGCTTATTTCTTGGCTTTTTGCCTCTGAATGTTGCATTTATTCTGCCTAACATGAGCATCCTCCTTTTTCTCCTTCCTGGGCAATTTCATTGATGTCCCTACAATAAATTTTTTTATATTTCATCAATTTCCTCACAGCAGTCAATGTAATCTTGTTATAAATAGAAATTATGTCTTGACACTCCCTATTTAAACTTACCAGTGACTTTCTATTGCACTTAGAATAAAATCAAACTCCTTACCATGTTCTTCAAGGCCCTCTGTAATCCCAGGATCTCCCATCTTTCCTTCCCATATCATGTGCTCCCAGGCTGCAGTCTCACCCACCAGCTTCTGTTTCTAGAGTACACCAGGCTCATTCTAGCTTTAGAGCCTTTTGTACTTCCCTTCGCCTGGAACATTCTTCTTCCATATGTTCCCAGTCTCAGTTACTTCATGTTGCTCACATCTTAGCTAAAATGTCCCATCCTGAGAGAGCCATTCTTTGGCCACTATCTGTAATGCTGCTCACTTTTTTCTGTTACACTTTCTACATAGCACCCATCACTCTTGGAATGACCAAATGTTGGTGGAACATAACTATTAAGTATGTGCGTCCTGGAGCTTGACTTTTTGGCTTTATGCCCTGGCTCGGCCTCTTGTTACAGGCTGAAAGAATGAGGGTCCTGGAGCTTGACTTTTTGGCTTTATGCCCTGGCTCGAATAAAAGACTTCTGCCATGTGATGAACATAGGAGCTGGGGATTAAGGAAGAGAGAGGGAAGGACTAGGAAAGGGAAAGTACTGAATACTGAGTCAGAGTGGGGAAATGTGTCTTCAAGCCTCCCCAAATAAGCAGAGACACCTGGGAAAGGCCATGGCCTCTGAATGGAGGCTCCTTGTTAGCAATGTGATGTGCGTTAAGAGCATTGCCAGCTGGAGGAGCCTGAATCCCTGACTGCAACTCCTTCCAGAGACGGAAAGATGATGACTGTGCATGAAGTCTGGAGTTGGGAGGCAGCTCTCCCTCTCAAGGCCTGCCAGGTAAAGTCTTTGTAATTGCCTATGGTTGAGCCTCAAAGATCACACATAGGATTATGGCCTGGAGCTAGACTCCTCAATTATGTAGATATTAGCTCTAGTTTTTATAGTTTTAACTGTTTTCTAACTATCTCATGCCACCCTTTGGTATTAATTCCATGAAAGCTGTAACTATGTTGATTACATTCACGCTTTTATCTTTAGGGTCTGGTTTAATGTCTAAGGCTGGTTAAGACTACCAGAAATATACATTGAAAACATAGGTGTACTTATGTATATTTATATGAAATATTTCCTTTTAATGTAAAAAAAGAAAGTAAACTTTAAAAAACTGAGCGGCAAAGGCATATCTATTTCCAAAGTGCTAAAATACATTATAAAATATCTAGAGGAGCTGCTTGGGCTGGAGGCGGCTTGTGTCCTGATACCAAGCATCGTTCCCTCCTGGACCTCGAGTGCGGGGCTGCACACTGACTGACTGCCTTGGTTAGGCCCAGCAAATCCCCAGTCCCCTGCAGTACCCCAGACTCCTGAGCCCCTGTTGTGGAGCCCTGCGAATTGCAGGCAACTGGGTAAATCTCAAGACAATCCTGATAGAAAACAGGGAATCAAGGCAGAGGTTGGCAAACAATGCAATGGAATTGAAGCTTGGCATCAGAGAAGGCTTAACAAGGAGACCTTTAATTGTAAATGTTTAGTGGGGGCAGGGCCAAGATGGCCAACTAGAAACAGCTGTGATCAGAGGCACCCATGGAAAAGAACTATAATAAGTGTATGACTGCTTCACCGGCAAGCAAGGTATCCAGGTTCTCTCATCAGAACTGATTAGGAGGCTGGCGTGATCCACAGAGAGGAAGAAAGAGCAGTGTGGTGAGGCAGCCCATCTGAGAACCACACGGGGCAGGGGGGCCCCCACCCCTAAACCAAGGGAGGCGGTGAGTGAGCATGCTATCAAGTCGGGGAAACTGTGCTTTTTCCACATAACTGTGCAACCCACAGATCAGAAAATCCCGTTCGTGAGCCCATGCCCCTGTGGCCTAGCTTCCCAACCCCAGAGCCATGCAGATTCTCAACAGTCTCTCAGCTGGAATCTGCTTAAGCCTACTGAGCTCCCGTGGGGAGTGTCAACCAGCACCACAGCTGCAGCTGCGTGCTGTCTAGGCCCTTTGAACTCCTTAAGGGAAGGGCAGCAGCCAGCACTGGGACTCACAACTGCCTAATTTGCTAAGCTTCCTGGGTGAGGGAAGGGCAGCATTCATCTCTATAGCTCCAGGCCATGCTTTTCCCCTGCTGGAGCCAGGGAGGCTGTACGACTTGGTCTCCAGACGTGTCCCCCACAGCACAACACACCAGCAGTGGCAGACTGTGGCCAGAGTGTCTTCAGGCCTGACCCTGACTCATCCCTCCTCACTGGGTGTGGCGTCCCTGAAGGAACTTCAGTAACTCCAGCCAGAGGCTCAGGGACAGAACCTGGATCTCCCTTGGCCTGAGCCCCTAGGGGAAGTGGTGGCTGCAGTCTCTGCGGACCAGCAGACTTAGCCTTTCCTCCTGGTAGTTCTGAGGAATCTGGGCAGCCCAGAGAAGTGAGTTTCCCACCAGTGAAACACATCCCCTCCACCAAGGGGCAAAGTGCTGTTCCCTATGACGAATCCTGTTCCCTATGCCACTCAACTCGGTGAGACCCTCCAACAGGGGTTGTCAGGCACCCTATATAGGAGCGATCCTACTGGCATCAGGTTGGTGCACCTCAAGGTCAGTGATACCAGAATAAGGAGGAGGCACCCATCTTTGCTGTTCTCCAGCCTTCTTGAATGACATCTCCAGGTGTGGGAGTGAAGCAGATGAATAGGGCCTGAAGTGAATCCCCAGAAAACCACAGCAGCACTACGGCAGAGGGACCTGACCATTGAAAGAAAAACAAACAGAAAGCAACAACAATAGCATCATCAACAACAAAAAAAGCCCCTACAAAAATCCCATCCAAGGGTCAGCAGCCTCAAAGATGGAAACTAGACAAACTCACGAAGATGAGAAAGAATCAATGAAGAAACGCTGAAACCCAAAAGGCCAGACTGCCTCTTCTCCTCCAAATTATCACAACATCTCTCCAGCAAGGGCACAGAACTTGATGGAGGATGAGATGGACGAATTGACAGAAGCAGGCTTCAGAAGATGGGTAATAAAAAACTATGTTGAGCTAAAAGAGCATGTTCTATCCAATGCAAAGAAGCTAAGAACCTTGATAAAACGTTAGAGGAGCTGCTAACTAGAATAACCAGTTTAGAGAGGAACATAAATGACCTGATGGAGCTGAAAAACACAGCATGAGAACTTCATGAAGCATACACAAGTATCAATAGCTGAATTGACCAAACAGAGAAAGGTTGTAAGAGTTTGAAGACCACCTTGCTGAAATAAGGCATGCAGACAAGACTAGAGAAAAAAGAATGAAAAGGAATGAACAAAACCTCCAAAAAATATGGGACTTTGTAAAAAGAACAAATGAACCTGTGATTGATTGGAATACCTAAAGGAGACAAAGAGAATGGGAACAAGCTGGAAAACACACTTCAGGATATTATCCAGGAGAACTTCCCCAACCTAGCAAGACAAGCCAACATGCAAATTCAGGAAATACAGAGAAAACCACTAAGATTCTCCTCAAGAAGATCAGTCCTAAGACACATCATCATCAGATTCTCCAAGGTCAAAAATGAAGTAAAAACTGTTAAGGGCAGCTAGAGAGAAAGGCCAGGTCGCCTACAAAGGGAAGCCCATTAGACTACCAGTGGACCTCTCAGGAGAAACTCTACAGCCAGAAGAGATTGAGGGCCAATATTCCACATTCTTAAAGAAAAGAATTTTCAACTCAGAATTTCATATCCAGCCAAACTAAGCTTCATAAGTGAAGGAGAAATAAAATTCTTTCCAGACAAGCAAATGCTGAGAGATTTCATTACCAGCAGGCCTGCCCTGCAAGAGCTCCTGAAAGAAGCACTAAATATGAAGAGAAATTGTTTACTTTCCTGATTAGCTTTACCCCTGCATTCTGAGTGCTTGTGGAATCTTTATTATGTTTGTTCATCATCAGTAAATATCAAAGACTGATAATGCAATTCATAAAGAAATATTTTCTCAAAGTAATGCTAATAATAGTCTTTACCATTTATAAGATAACCTAGTATGTGCCAGGCATTGCATTGGGTAGATACATATTATACATATACCTTTGTTGATGTGTTTTTTAAAATCAGTTCTAGATAATTCTCACAAAATCCCTCAGGGTAGGTGGGTAGGTGTAACAGGTTTCAGACAAGAACACCAAAGCTCTGCCACTTTACCATGTGACTCAGTGAAAGACAGCTTCAATAAATGGTGTAGACCTGCTTGGCCCCTCAGGGATTTTAGGCCTATCTCTTAACCTTTATCGATCTAGTCATAATTTAAACATTTATGATGTGTTTTATGAAATAAAATCTATACTTTCTAAATTTAATATAAAATTTATGGGTTTTTATTCAAAACTTTTTTTTCTAGGTTAAAGCCCTTGTTACATTTCACTAGCTAATTCTTGAATTTGACTTGAAATATATATATATACATACACATATACATATATACATAGTTTTCAAGAAAGCTATTTGTATGCATTATATATATATAACACATGCACACACATACACATATATATGGAATTATACATATATAGACTATGCAAGTATATATGGAATTATAAATACAGTGGATCAGCAGCCTCTATTTCCTCTTTCCTTTTGGTAATAGAATCCTTGAAGTTAAAGCAGACACATGGCCACTTAGCTATGGATATTTCCTAGTCTGCTTTGCAGCTAGGTGAGGCCTTGGGATCACATTTAGTATATGCATGTATAAGTGATACCAACAACTTCTAATTAATCTGCTGAAAGAAGATGGTCCTCTATTCCTGGACCTTCTCTCTTATCTTTCCATATGGTAGAATGGGAATGTGAAGGTGGCAAGCTTCCACCTTGCAGGTAAGGACAATGTTCATGATGATGGTGGAGGCACAAGATAGTGCGATTGTATCCCTGAATAACCTTACGGAACTAAACTACCTTGCCAAATCTACACAGTTCTGAACTACCATGTGAGAGAAACATAAGCATCATATTTAAGACACTGCGTTTTGGGGCATCTTATGTTATAGAATTATATATATATATATAACATAATATATTATATAGTTATTTAATTATATTACATGTATATATCTCTAAATATATAATATAACTTTTATGTATTAAATAAAATACATATATAATTGTCAATCATTAAAATAACGCTTTGTTTATTGACTATATAAAATGAAATGTAACTCCTCTTTACATTTCCAACCAGAAACAAAAAAGTTGTATCATTCCCGCTGAGGAGGAGATAGAAATATTTGGTTTGATTTATATCTGTAGTACATGGTCCAAGACACTCTATCTTCATCCCTAGTTATTTGTCACAACTCCTTTGAAATATTGGTTATATTAGATTTCAATGCTTGTCTACCAAGATAAAATTTGTAAGTGTGCCATTACTATTCATGACAATAATGTATATTGTAATATGGAAATTTACTTTAAGTGCAAAGAGAACATTTTCATGGAGATTTGTTGTAAATGACTAAAGCTAGGAGTAAGTTTTATTCTTAGAATTAATTTTAGTTCAGGGAATTAATGAAGATTTAGTAATTATATTCTACTATGAACTATGCTTCTTTCCATGTATCTCTTCTCTTTTTCCCCAGAAACCACTTTACAATTCATGTTTGCAGTTTTTAATGCATTAGAATTACAGCAAAAACTACAGAAAATTAAAGTCTATGCTTGTACACTAGAGGTCATAAACCCATTTTGTTCTAAATAATTAAAGGGTCCTGATGTCTTTGACTAATTGGTAATTATTTCAGAATCAGCTAATCAAAGATTTTGATTGCAGAAAACATATGAGAAATAATAACATTTAACTGTCCATCACCAGCTGTAAAATATTTTTGTGCTCTTAGAAGAATATTTTCTATTTTTCTAGAAACTTTCTGAAAGAGTCTTTATTCTGCATATTTTTTCTTGTAATTTAAACCATGGAAAGGGTTACATTTATCTGGAAATAAAAGACTCTCGTCCAATTTGTGACAGTTATAAAATTGTGAAAATGTAGTTTTTATGTTTTGAGATATATTGGATATAAAAATATGCTATGCAGCAACTTATTTGTCAGATATTGTCTAACTTTTGTTTATATTATTTTTAACTACATTAAAATTTCTCCCACTATTATATAAGAAATAAAGAATGAATTTTATGCTATTTCAAATAGCCTTTTTTTAATATTCTTTTTAGATAAACCTAGAAGCAATGAATTCAACATGAAAGCAACTGACTAGTTGACTAAGAAATAGAATTGATAACCTTAGGATAAATGCTACAAAGTAAAAATATCTGAGCATACTGACAGCATTTCTGGCTTTATTTAATTATTTTAGTCACAGACTTGCAATCATTGAGGTAAAATAGCCAGCCTTTCCTAAAATATGGTCTATGATCAATTGAAGTGTAAACGTATATTATGATGTGTGTGTGTGTGGGGGGGAATTTATAGGGAATAAAGCCAAGGACTCATATTTATTGTTCACTTACTATGTTCCAATCACTTGCTTTCTTATTCTTCATGAAAACTCTGAAAGATAGTATTTTAAAGACTGAGATGTGAAATATTCTTGTCGGGAAGTTAAGAGGAGGGGATCCGTAAGTCATTGATGAACACTTTACAATTATGTGTTTTCATGTTGATATTAAAAATTAATTTAAGTATATCCTACTTTATATAGATACCTATCATATTCAGGTACATTTGTATTTATGACTCTAAGTTTATTTTTATTTTATTTCCACTTTCTATGTTAATGAGTCAAGAACTGATGTCAACTTAGAGCATAGATGACGTATTTGCAATAATTGAAAGCTAAATCACTTCACAGATAGCTTTATAGATCAGTTAGCTAAAGTTTACAAAGAAAAATGTGTTAGCAGAACTGGGTCCTCACTCCTCAAATAACATGGGGGTGCCTCCCATGAAAGAATTATACAAATACCTATCACATAATATCAAGTGATAGTGATGATTTATCTAAAAGAAAAATGTAGCAGCACAATGTAAAAAAAAATGACTATGGTGTGTTATTTTTATGTAAGATGGTGAGAAGTCTTCTTTGAGAAGTAACATTTACAGAGACTAATGAGTTAGGAGAGTATCTGGGGAAAGAGATTTCCTGAACAATAGCAGCAACTGTGCAGGCCCTAAGAGGGGAGTAGGTTTGGAGTGTTCAAGGAACAAGAGAAAGGAAAGTGTAGACACAGCAGAGTCAAGAAGAAGGAAAGGTAGAAGAAGGTGGTGGGAATTTGTGCATCTGTGCTGTGCAAACAAGCATCAGTCTTAGAGGCAAGTGGTACTGAAATCCAACCTGTGTGCTACTAACCAGGCCATATTTCTTAGAGAAGGGCTGGATGAGCCAGGAGAAAAGGGACACCTTTCTCTTTTCACGAAAGTGTTTTCTACTCCTAGGGCTGTTACCGCCCAGTGGATACACCTTTTTCCACCTGGGCCACCCAGAAGGTACTTCTTGCAAATCACACCAAAATGCCATATAGACTAGCAGAAGCCTTGAGAAAATAAAAGGCACATAAAGAACATCACTTAGACCTGTAGGACAGAATACAGCCTTTATATGACTGTATCTGTATTTACTTAAAATGGAATTTAATTCCGTTATGAGTGCAAAAAGCAAAAGGTTAGAGTCAGCCAGAACTGGGCTGAGATCCTTGAGTGACCTTGATCAACTGAATCATCTCTCTATGGCTGTGTTTTCTACTGTATACAATGGAAATATTTATTAATACCTCCTTTCACAGGCTTGTAGGGAGTGAGATGTTTGCAAAGTGCTTCACCGAGTTCTTCACCCATAGCAAGACCTTAATAAGGGTAAGCTAACTATCTTTGTTATAATCATCAAGGCATTAAATTTGATCTTTGGAAAATACAAAGGCTGAAACAGATTAAAATAATAATGAGATCATGTGAACAATTTTCAGCAAATATTTATTGAAGGACTTCTTAGGGTTAGGCACTATTTCACGTTCTAGGAATAAAACAATTGACTAAACAAAAAAGCCCTTACCCTCTTAGAACTTTCATTTTAGGGTGAAGAGAAAGACGATGAATAAACAAACCTATGGCATGGGTTAGGTAGTGATAATACATATGAAGAAAACTTTAACAAGTGATACAATAAAGAATAATGGGAGGAGTGTAGGAGTGGGGCAACTATTTTACATAGGATAATAATGCAAGTACTATGTATAAAAGTGACATTTACATAAAGATCTGAATCTACATGTGCTCCAGACATCTTACAACAGATGCAAAGGCCATGAGGCAAGGGTCTGCTAGATGTGTTTGAGAGAGTGCATTGTACCCTAACCATTAGATCACCATGCTAGATGTATTTGGAAAAAGAAGGGAAGCTACTGTGGCTGAGGATGATTAATTCTTCTTGGGGAAAAGAGTAGGCAATGATGCAGGGGTGGGGGCAAGATCAGAGCAGCACTAAAATAATTGATTTCTAACAATCTACACTAGGAAGCTGGGATTTTAATCACATTATCAGTGGCTGATTGTACTGTTGACTTTGCTTCCAATGGTTTTCTTTCAAATCAGTCATCTAGTGATGGGTTTTAGTCCTACAGCACTTGTCCCTGGCAAGGCAGGTTAAATAATTGGAGGTCACATTGCTACCTTAAAAAATTATCTCTTCTTCACTGTAGTAGAGGATTAAATAGATATAAATTTATGAATTTCTTCTTGATCATATCTAAAAATTCTTAAGAATGGGAGTTCATTAATCTCCAGGTGAAAGTGACATCATCATGATATGCACAATTTTTAAGTTTAATACCTAGAATTAGAAGTAGGCTCTCCAAAGCTTTTCTGTAGTTTCACACTTTTATTATAGGTTGTTTAAGCATGTAATTTAAAAATTGACTAAGTAGAAATGTTAAAAGGTGGTACTCTTCCCCGGATATTATTCCATGTCTCTCCATTTTCTGCTCATACCTTTGTCTACTTTGGTTGTATTCTATAAGTATATTAACCTCTGTAAATCACAATTTGTGTGAACTTCAAAAACTATGCTTTAAACTGTTACATAAAATAACAAAATTAAAGGCAATTTGTCATTCTCTTAAAAAGTGTGCTCCATTACCTCATAATGAATTTGGGAATTAAGATTTCTTTCTGCTTCTAGTCTGGCTTTTAATCTTTGTCACAACTTTTTATATTCTTCTTCAGTTTTGTTCTGATCATTTAAAAGACTTCTGTGTTATTCGAGCCTCTCACATAAGAACATAAACAGATTATCCTTCTACCTTGAAGTTATGTGGGAAATCTAAAGAAAACATTCTAAACTATTTTCATTTTATAATGATAATTAGGGTTACTTTGGATCATTATAGCAATAGAAAAATAAACTAATATGTCTAAACTAGTCTGTTTCTGCATTGCTATAAAGACATACCTGAGACTAGGTAATTTATATAGAAAATAGGTTTAATTGGCTCATGGTTCTGTTGGCTGTACAGGGTTCTGCTTCTGGGGAGGCCTGAGGAAACTAACAATGGTGGTGGAAGACGAAGGGGAAGCAAACATGTCTTACGTAGCGGGAGCAGGAGGAAGAGATTGAAAAGGGAGGTGCTACACACTTTTAAATAACCGGATGTCATGAGAACTCTATTATGAGACAGGACTGTGGGGATGGTGCTAAAGCATTAGAAACAGCTCCTCATGGTCCAGTCACCTCACAACTGGCCCAATCACCTAGCACCTGGTCCACCTACAACATTGGGGATTATAATTCAATATGAGATTTGGGTAGGGACACAGAGCCAAATCATATCATTCTGCCCCTGGCCTCTCCCAAATCTTATGTCTTTCTCACATTTTAAAACACAGTCGTGGCTTCTCAACAGTCCCACAAACTCTTAACTCATTCCAGCATTAACTCAAAAGTCCAAGTCCAAAGTCTCGTTTGAGACAAGGCAAGTCCCTTCTGCCTATGTGCCTGTAAAATGAAAAACAAGCTAGTTACTTTCAGGATACCATGGGGATATAGCATTGGGTAAATACTCCCATTCCAAAAGGGAGAAATTGACCAAAACAAAGGGGCTACAGGATGCCTGCCAGCCCCCAATTACAAACTTCAAAATAATCTCCTTTGACTTCATGTCTCACATCCAGGTCACACTGATGAAAGGGGTGGGCTCCCAAGGCCTTGGGCAGCTCCATCCCTGTGGCTCTGCAGGGTACCGCTCCTGCAGCTGCTTTCACAGACTGGCATTGAGTGACTGCGGCTTTTCCAGGCACATGGTGCAAACTGTTGGTGGATTTACCATTCTGGGGTCTGGAGGATGGTGGCCCTCTTCTCATAGCTCCATTAGGAAGTGCCCCAGTGGGGACTCTGTGTGGGGGCTCCAACCCCACATTTCCCCTCTGTACTACCCTAGGAGAGGTTCTCCATGAGGGCTCTGCTCCACAGCAGACTTCTGCCTGGTCATCCAGGCATTTTCGTACATCTTCTGAAATCTAGGCAAGGCTCCCAAGCCTCATCTCTTGCCATCTGTGCACCTGCAGGCTTAACAGTATGTGGAAGCTGTCAAAGCTTATGGCTGGCACCCTCTGGAGAAGTGATCTGAGATGTATCTGAGGCTCTTTTAGCCATGGCTGGAGCTGTAGTGGCTGGGACACACAGAACAGTGTCGCAAGGTTGCATAGGGCAGTGGGGGCCTGGGTCTGGCCCATAAAACCATTCTTCCCTCTTAGGCCTCCAAGCTTGTGATAGAAGGGGCTTCAACAAAGTTTTCTGAAATGACTTAAAGGCATTTTACCAATTGTCTTGGCTATTAACATTTGATTCCTCTTTACTTATGCAAATTTCTGCAGTTGGCTTGAATTCTTCCCCTGAAAATGAGTTTTTCTTTTCTACCACATGATCAGGCTGCAAGTTTTCCAAACGTTGATGCTCTGCTTTCCTTTTAATGTAAGTTTCAGTTTCAGATCATCTCTTCACTCACACATAAGAGAATAAGCTGTTAGAAGCAGCCTGGTCCCTTCTTGAATGCTTTGCTGCCTAGAAATTTCTTCTGCCCGTTACCCTAAATCACCTCTCTCAAGTTCAAATTTCCACAGATTCCCCAGAGCAGGGGCACAATGCTACCCATCTCTTTGCTAAAGCATAGCAAGAGTGACCTATACTCCAATTCCCAATAAGTCCTCATCTTCACCTGAGACCACCTCAGCCTGGACTTCACTGTTCATATCACTATCAGCATTTTGGTCAAAACCATTCAACAAGTCTCTAGGATTTTCCAAAGTTTCTCTCATCTTCCTGTCTTCTTCTGAGCCCTCCAAACTCTTCCAATCTCTGCCCATTACCCAGTGGCAAAGTTGCTTCCATATTTTTCAGATATCTTTATAGCAATAACTCACTTCTGGTACCAATTTTCTGTATTAGTCCATTCTTGTGCTGTTATGAAGGTGTACTGGAGACTAGGTAATTTATTTTAAAACGAGGTTTAATTGGCTCACAATTCTGTGGTGTATACAGGCTTCTGATTCTTGGGAGGCCTCAGGAAAATTACAATTATGGTGGAAAGCAAAGGGGAAGCAAACACATCATACATAGTGGAAGCAGGAGGAAGAGAGTGAAGGGGGAGGTTCTACACACTTTTAAACAACCAGATCTCTTGAGAACTCTATTATAACACAGCACTAGGGGGTATGGCACTAAACCATTAGAAACAACCCCCATGTTAAAATCACCTCCCATCAGGCCCCACCTCCAACATAGGGGATTACAATTCAACATAGGATTTGGGTGCAGATACAGAGCCAAACCATATTTGTGTGCAAATCAACAGAATTTTCTGATTATGTTGAGGAAATAATGATTCTGCCAATCATCTTGCATCCTGTCTTCTCTGTCTGATACTCTCTCTCCAACCTCACCAACAATGCTTGTGTTCCCTTGCATACTATCTGGGGTAGTTATAAACTATTATCTCTCAGCTTCACACCCCTGCTGCTGTAGCCTGTTTGGTAAGGCTGGGATCAGGACATTGCAAACCACATTTCTGCTTTGCCAGAAAATTCATGGTAGGCTCTGCCACCAGTGGGGGGACTAGGGAAGACTGGAAGGCTGAAGGATGGGGAAGGGACTTGCTTCTTACTGTTTGATACCTAAATTTCTGGCCTCTGATGTAAACATACTTTTTCTTAGTTGGTTAAGTGAACAATAATATAGATGTCACTGTGAAGGGATTTTGCAAATGTAATTAAGGTCCCAAATCAGCTGTCCTTAAGATAGAGGGATTACACTTGGTGGACCTGGCCTAGTCAAATGAGCTTTTAAGAAGAATGTGATCCTTTCTTGCAAGAAAGAGTCGAAACTTAAAAGGGATTTATGCAAGGGAGATTCTCTGTTGATGGCTTTGAAGATGAAAGGGGCTACATGGCAAAGAATAATGACAGTCTCTAGGAGCTGAGATGATCCTCAGTTGACCACCAGCAAGGTGACAACCTCAGTCCTATGACTATAAGAAAGTGAACTCTGCCAATAATCAAGTAACTTGAAAAGCAACACCCAGCTTCAGATGAGATAGTAGCTCTGGTCAATATTTCAATCTTAGCCTTTTGAGCAGACTCTTCCATTCTGACCTACAGAACTTTAAGCTAATAAATGGGTGCTGTTTTAAGCTGCTATGTTTTTAGTCATTTTGTTATACAGTAATAAAAAACTAACACACTAGCTTAACCATTCCCTTTTTGGATCTCAGCACCAACTGATTGTTGCTGTCTCCCCAGAGGCCTGGGGCTCTGAGTTCAAGATACTAGCAGTAGCCACACAGTACCCCCTTGTGGCAAAAGGGGTTTATTCTGCCCTCTGGGCCCATGGAAGCTTCCCTCGCCAATGGCAGTCCTGCCTCTGTGTTATTCTTCTGTTTTATTGAAGGATAACCCATGTTTGAATCTGAGGAGGACTGTCAGCCTATTTCCTGCCTATAGAATTCCAGATATCCAACAGCCCTCCTTCTTTTCATCCTGTCTCTGTCCCCTTCATTCTAAGCTGAAAGTGTTTTTGGTGGGATAGCATTCTCAAACCCTTGCGGCTTTCCCATACATGCCACGAGGATCCACACATTAGACAATATTAGAACAAAGGTTCCTTCACAGATCATTCCTGGATAATCCCATCTTTATTCCTGGATTCTTCTCAGTTGATTGATAGGATCCAATCAACCTTATATGATCCAACTAATTTGGAGCCACACATCTACTATCTTTTAGCCTTGTGTCCTCCACACCCTTGGCCCTGCCTCCAGAGTGTGATATTATCTTGAGATTCTTAACTTAATTATATATGCAAAGCCCTTATTTCAGAATCACACACAGGCACTAACAGGTTAAGACTTGGATATAACTTTTAGGGAGGTGGTGGGCAACTCACTAAATAAAAACCCTGTACACATGGCTAAGGTAAGCTTCTTTGGTTGTCAATATCTCACATGTGTCATCACATATTGTTGCTAGGAGAATCAAGTGGATCTGTGTGACTCCACTCAGAGAAGACTCTTGCAAACTTGTACCTAGTTGTTGAGAATTTTGCACATATACCTTTTCCCTTTGCTGATTTTCATCCGTATTGTCTCATTTTAATACATGATATCCATGAGTATAAGAACTTTTCTTAGTCTTGTGAGTCCTTCTAGCTAATTATTGATTGTGAGTGTAGTCTTGGAGATACCCAGCATGCTCTTCTTCAGAGGTCTAAATTATATTTCCTCAGGATCCATTCTTTAAGCTTCTATGTTTTAATAACCTCCAATTCTCCTGCCCTCTAAGCTCTAGTGCTGGCAGCTGTTTGTGCTATTGCTACCTCTATATTTACCACAGTGTTCCATTTTGACATTTTCAGCACTTCAATACTAATTTAAGAATCTTTATGTTAACTTTTATATGCTCAAAAGGACACAAAAAACCCACAAAACTGATTTAGTTTTCTGATATATATACAACCATCTTTACTGTTATTCTCTTCTCATTTTGTCTTCTTTTCCTTGGGCAATGTTATTCTGTGTGGTGGTGACACTCAAGTCTATACCTATAGCACAGGCCATTTTGCTGTTCCATATATTGAACATTCAACTATATGGGGCATTTCTGCTTAGCTCTTCCATGATAACCTCTATTCAGTTTATTGTCTCAATGATGAATCGACTGGCCCATCCCTCATCTTCTTCCCTCTACCACATTTAATTAGTTTCTTTTGTCTCAATATTGATTTTTTTATTCTCTCTGGTGTATAAGACAGTTCATTGTAAAAAGAGAGTAAGAATTGAAATAAGACAGATATGGCTTCCAATTCTAGCTCTCTTACTTTATGGCTATTGAGACTTTGAGGTAAGTACCGTGCAATCTCTCAGTCTCAACATTTTCACAGGGTTATTTTGGGGAAATAAAAGTAAATGGCTATGAAATACCTAGAACAGTGGTATCTATCTCAAAGGCACTCAAATATTTACTTCATTCTTTCCTCCTTTGCCACTGCTTTCCTTTGTCTGCATTATTTCATTGTCTCCTAGCTGCCGTCATAATCCTAGTGATTATCCATTCTACTTCCAAAGACACCTTTCAATGATACTGATATTTTATGTCGTTCTTTTGTTTAAATTTCTTCTATTGCATTTGACAGTCTACAGAATACAATCCAATCATATTATCATGATCACCAAGCTTTCCTGACCTGGACCCAGTCCTATGCAGCCTTGCCATCTTTTATTCTCCTCCATGTACCCTATCTATGTTGCAGTTGTATCACAGTTTTGCTGATGCTATTTGCTCTGCTCTCAAATGCTCTCCTTATGCTGCCTGTTTCAGATACCTCCTACCCCCACCTCCTACCCCTCACTTAGAAAATCCTGCTTATCATTTAAGACTCAGCTCAAGCTGTTTTTGATGATGAAGTTTTGAAAATGCAGTTTTGGTCCCTGAATCCAAACACCCACTCATCCTCCTCCTTGAAGTTCCCTATTAGAAAGTAAGGGAGCTTTATAACCAAGGAATTATAGCCAAATGGGGAATTATAATTATTTTACATGCCAGAAAAGCACTTTCTATTGTTCCATTGTCTATAATCTCTGGTGAGCTGTGATATAGTATATGATTTAGGACCAGCATAAGAGGTGCTTCCTACTCCTCTTATGTAATCTAGAATATCCGAAGAATCAGAATAGTTGCATGGATGAGAGTGGCTACATTCTTATGCTTATCTCACAGGAGCAGGAAGTGAAAGCAAGAAATAGAAGAGTAGACTATGAGCATGGCCTTATGCCTTTTACAACTCAGGAACTGCCCCACTATAAAGTAGGTTCCAGTGAATATTCTGAGATTTGACTAATAAGATTAACAATATTTCCTTAGAAAATTGCTAAGACATGGCTAAAGGAAAACAGAAGCTTGGGCAGAAGCTTCTCTCCTCACTTATGGGCAGAAGGGAAACACTCAATTATTATCTCTTCTGAAAAAAATATTTGGTTACCTAGTAGCCTCACGGTATCTTGCTCCAATGTTCATACTTGTCCCTGCTTGTCACAGTTTGTTCATAGCTCTGATCTTGTACCTGTCTGTTTACAGTTCTCTCTTTACTAGATTGAGAGCTCATTATATGGTTGATCATTTATTTATGTTTTTTAGTAAGAATGGATGTTTTTCCATTTTTCTAATTTTCATAATTCCAGTTCTATTGAAGCAAGTGTTCAAGAAATATTTGCTAGATTCGTAAATTGATTGTGAAGCTTCAGACAGGATCATCTGAAATTGCTCTCTCCTGTGTATGTGTTATTTTTTCTTTCTCTTTGGCAAGAGTAAAGCAAACATAAGACCTATCATTTGCAGCTCCTTTAGGGGCTGGGTTTAAATATTCTGCATGTTCTTTACATGTACACATATAATAATAATATTATAACACATATAATAAGAACATGTTAAATGTTCTTGGAATGTTCACTGTGAGGTTACCTGAAAATGATGCTACACTTAACTATCAAGGAGAAGGTCTAATACCTTGGAAATTAGATAATTCATACTCCATGATCAAGTTGTCTTGCAGTCAAAATTTATTATAATTTCAAAAAAGTTAAGGGATCAAAATTTCTGTATTCAAAAGTCTATTCTTTCATATGATAAGAGGAGATTCCTAATAACTTGGAGAGGAGCATATTTTATTACAAGTGACAAGTCTGGAACGACGTATCCACTTTCTTTATGAGAACTGCGGATGAAAGGCCTGTTTTTGCTACATACTACAGGGTTTCAGTTAGTTCACTTTTCTGAGCTGAGGAATACCACAAAGTTGATTGATTTCTCCATGTGGGCAAGTATTCAGTCATTCAAGGCAGGCATGCCTAAGGAGGAGCAGGACACAATAGAAAGCCTTGTAGCTGAGGAAATATTTATATCTAGCCAGGAAGACTGGGAAAGAATGTAAATGAGAGTGAGACTGTGCTATGTGCTGAATTATGTTCCCTTAAATTTTATCTTGATGCCTTAGCCCACAATGTGACTGTATATGAAGATGGGGTTTTCAGGTGGTAATTAACTTTTAGTGAGGTCACAAAGGGTAGGGCCCTGATTTGATAGAATTGGTGGCCTTATAAGAAGAGGAAGAGATACCAGAGATTTCCCTCTCTCTCTCCACGCAGACACACTGAGGAAAGGCCATGTGGGGTGCAGAGAGAGAAGACAGCCACCTACAAGCCAGGAAGAGAGACCTCAAGAGAACTGACTATGCTGGCATCCTGATCTTAGACTTCCAGACTCCAGAAATGGGGGGAAAAGAAATTTCTGTTGTTTAAACTACCTGGTCTATGGTATTTTGTTAGGGCAACCGAAGCAGACCGAGACAGCCTGAATGACTGAACATACCTCTGGGAAGCTATGTGAGAGGTGGTAGGTAGTTTTGTTTAGAGAATAGCAAGCTTACTGGGTTCTATCTTAAGAATGTTGTATTAGTCCATTCTCACAATACCATGAAGAAATACCTGAGACTAGGTAATTTATAAAGAAAAGAGGTTTAATTGACTCACAGTTCTGCATGGTTGAAGAGGCCTCTGGAAACTTATAATCATGGCAGAAGACACCTCCTGACAGGGCAGCAGGAGAGAGAAGGGGTGCCAGAAAGGGAAATGTCAGACACCTTTAAATTCATCAGATCTCGTGAGAACTCACTCACTATCATGAGAACAGCATGGGGTTAACTGGCCCCATGATTCAATTAACTCTCACTGGGTCCCTCCCAGGACACATAGAGATTATGGGAACTACAATTGAAGACAAAATTTGGGTGGAGAGGACACAGTCAAACCATATTCAATGTGGTACTCAATTGGTGGACTCCATAGTATGAGACTATTGCTTTTGCAGATTTCTTAGTTGTGACTGCTTCTTTTCTATTTCAGAATCTTTTCAATTACATTGGGCCCACTCAGATAATCCAAGATAATCTCCTTGTTTTAAAGTCATTCTTTGCCATATAATCTAACTTATTTATAGATTCCAGGCATTAAAACCTATCCCTGGGTGGGCATTATTCTGCCTACCACAACTATTCTGAGTCCTGCTCAGCTTAAAAAAGACTTTTTGAGCACTTCTGAATTACCAGGTACAATGCTGGGTTCTGCAGTAAAAACAAGAATCAGACACAACCCCTTCTTCCCACATCAAGTTCAGTCTACTGTTTTAAGTGAACATACTGACTCACTACCAGAGACATGTTCTTTGGTTTTTTTGAAAGTATAAGGTGACTTCCCAGATAAACACACGACCATCATACTTGATGGCATTTGTTTCCATTAGTACATCCAAAATCAATTCCTAGAATGCTAAACTTTATGACAAATCAGGGACATGCTTCAATGTGTTGTCCCATTATTTAAACTAATGCGTTAGAGAAAGACTGAAAAGAAATCAATGCCTTCAGTGCACCACTACTTACTTTCAGCATTTTATTTCATATTTCACATTTGTTTTTAGTCCCTAGTGTCAGTAAAGAAGTAAGGGAAATAATATTTTGCCTGAAGATAATAGGATGACCATAGAAAATTGTATGTCATGGAAAATATAATTCTATTACAAAGCTGTATATATTCCTGCATCGAAAGTAAGACATTTCGACCATTATATGAATCATTCACATCCCCAAATACACTTCTGACTTAGTTATTCATAATCGTAGGAAGGAGTTGTTGGTTTAAATTACAGAGAAAATTTATTTTCATTGCTTTTGTGAGTACCAGGTAAACATTTGTTTTAATTTGCATGTGTTTTGCACAGTTCTGCTGTCTCTCCACTTAGACTATATGCCGCTTGTATATCTAGGAATGGCAGTTCATATTATTCATATTACCTTGCAGAACATACTACAACTGTTTATTCAATGTTAATTGCTATCAGATTTCCAGAATCTTCCCAAATCTACTTTCCCCAATTCTGCCAATGCAGAACCTGAAATGTCAGATCCAATTCTCCTGAAGGACAGGGCAGAGCAGAAGAAAGATGGTTAGATGGGAAGTAGTCTGACAAATCAGATGCCTTCAGGCCTAGGCCTTGTGAAGTCACCCACAGTGTGCCAGAGATAAAAGTCTACAAAGACTAAACCAAGAACAAGGGACAGAGGCAGATGATAAACACGGAGAATAGCACCAAGCAATAGAGATGCTAGTATGAGTAGTGGGTCCAGAGATTAAGCTAAAGGCTGGTCTTAAATACATGCATACAATATATGTGACTCTTGGATTTCAGGTGCTCACTACCATTGTGAGTGGAAATACTGGCTACAGTTAAAGGCCCAGGGCCACAGTTGGCAGAGTACAAGTATGAGATCATGGATATTATTAGAAATTAAAACTTGAGGGTTGAGTAAATAGGGTTCCCTAGGTGGATGGCCTCAGACTATTCCTATCAAGTTTTTGCACTGTTCTTGGTAGAACTAGCCAGGGTAAACAAGATTGAACTTATAGTCATTCTCTCTCTTCAAAAATATTTAGCCATTTGCCCAACTAGCTTTCTCCCTTCCCTTTAGAAGACCATCTCTTATTCCTCTGAGATATTCAAAAATTTTATTTCCTATTAACTTTAGTGTGACAGTTTTCTTGTGTAGCATGTTTAGTTTTCCATATCTGTCTAACTTATATTTGTAGGCACTAAACCTCCTTTAATTCTTTGAATTGAATCTAGAACTCTCAGTTCTCAGCAGATAATAAGAGCAAGCAAGCCCACTGAGCTCTACAAGATGAAAATTTGACCACTGAGCAAGAAATCTCTGTCATTTTTTCCAGCCAAATAACTTGATAGCACTTGATACACTGGTACTAGAAATATTTCTGTTGGTTTAGCAAATGCAGAATGAGAAAGGAACAATAATAGTACCAAGATTTATGGTTTACCTTCTTGTGAACGATTTCCTTCGCTCCTTCCTTCTTTCCCTCCCTTCTTTTTTTCTCTTTGTTTTCTTTCTTTCTCTCTTTCCTTTCTTTCTTCTTTCTCTTTCATCTTTCGCTTTTTCTTTCCTTCCTTCCTTCCCTCCCTCCTTCCTTCCTTCCTTCCTTCCTTCCTTCCTTCCTTCCTTCCTTTCTTTCTTTCTTTCTTTCTTTCTTTCTTTCTTTCTTCTTTCTCTTTCTTTCTCTTTCTTTCTCTTTCTTCTTTCTCTTTCTTCTTTCTCTCTCTCTCTCTCCTTTCTTTCTTTCTTTCTCTCTTTCTTTCCTTCCTTCCTTCCTTCCTTTTTTATTCTTTCATGGAGGTACTCTCTAATTTTCTCCCTCAATAAGAAAAACTAACAAAATAACCTGCCTCTACTATTAGTAATTCTTGGGGGGCAAAGTTAAAAATAAATGAACCATATGATTTGTAACCCTTGAGTGTGAAAACTCTTGTTTCCAAGCAATCTGTTCTCTCTTTCTTTCTGGGCACATAACTGTCCTGTGAGGCTATTTAACATTTAACCTAAGTGGTTGGCTGTAGCCACTTAGGTTAAATGTTATTATTAATGAATAACAAATAAAAAATAAAATAAAAATAAACTTATTATTAACAAATATTCATTAGTGAGGAGTCAACGTAAGTGATGTACATAAATTTTATCTCATTCCTAAGGAAAATCACGAGACTTAGACCCTCTCTCTTTCCCTCATTTGCAATGGACAAACAGGAGTAGGTTCATATTGATCTTAATGGTGGAAAGACCATGAATAGAGCAACCTTGGAGGCCCCTTGGAGATGGCAGAACTGCTGCATCAGCCTGTGTGCCTGAATAACTCTGTGGAACAGAGTCTCTTAACCCCTTTTAACTGTTACAACATGGCAAAGTAACTGTCCATTTATTTGAACTACTTTATTTTGAGGAGTTTTTGTTACAGTAGCTTAGACCTTATCCTATTAATAGATTGAGTGAAAATTCAGTGGAAACCATTTTCCCTGACTGCAAAGCTCATCTTGAAAGAAATGGAAATGAACCGAAGGTGCCAAACTTTGAGAATTAGAACCAAGAGAATCTGACTTCTTTCTGAATGGGTAAGGAACAAAGTTTCTGGAAATTTCAAGAGGAGCTATAAGAAGTATTCATTATAAAACTTGACGTGTGTTTTGTGGAAATAGAAGAATCAAAAGTAAGTTGGGCTCTCTTTTATCAGCTGGATTTTCATTTCAGAGAAGAGTGGGAAAGACATTCTTAGAATTTAAGTTTATAAAAGGTTTCAAGGCAGTGAAGGGGAAGATACCAATTCCAAGTGTATTTTTCAAATGTATTTTTGTATAAGTTTTCCAACTGCAGTCTAGTGACCTAATATTTTCTAGGTGTTGTCTATAGAGATGAGTTTGGTTCAGGGTGTGGAGTACTAAAAAGAATTCAAAGAAATACATAAACTATTTGCCCTTCAGCTGTCATTTTCCATTTATTTGCACACAGTTTGAAAGTGCTCAAATAGATCTCAGAAGTCTTAAGAGATGAAATATCAGAATGACTTTAAACAAGCTCAGTAGATGTTTTGTTGTGGTGTTATTTGCCATTTGTGCTTACATTTCCTGATTAAATTGTGCCTTTCTTTAGGTCAGAAATGTATCACATCCTTAACAGTTCTAAGAGTTGCAGTGTCTTCCTCCCATAAAACATTTTTCTAAACATCAAATTTCCTATAATCATTGGGCACATATACTAGGTACATGCCTAGAAATGTTAAATGCTGTACATATCCACTTAGATATCTTTGGAAAAAATTGACTTGTTAAAATGGTCTAATAGAAAAACATCAAGGGAAAGTTCTTAGTGTACAGTCCTGTTTCCCAAAATAAGTTTTTAATAGCGTTCATTACGCAATTGCATGTTCAAATTGACAGCTTTGCTGTATTTTTTCAAGATGTAGATTTCTTTCTGTGTGTAGGTGCTATAAAGTATTCTGGGAGCTATTTTGCTAAAAATAAGCCATCTGTGTCAATAGTGAGTGCTCAATGTACAATCTGATATCATTTGCACCTGCAAAAGTTCAAGAAAGGTAAATGCAGGTGAGATGAAAAACCCTTTTACATAATTGAATGACATATCTTCCCAAGTCTTATTTATTAAGCTAGCTTGGTTCCCCTTAATAAGCTGCTGCCCACCAAATCACAGATTCCTCAAATATTAGATACAATGGCAGAATGCAGAAGTGGTACCAGGTAGAATTCATAGCCAAGGTGTTGATAAGATTGGTTTCTTCTGGAGGTTAAAGGAGAATCTGCTCCTTCCGTCTCTCCTGTTCTTTCCTCTCTTTTCTGTTGGTTGCTGGAACTCATTGACATCTCTTGACCTGCAGTTGTATCACTCCATTCTCTGCATGCACCATCATGTGGCATTCTCCCTGGGTGTGTCTGTGTCCCAGTGTATTCACATAGATACCAATTACTGAATTTAAGGCTCACCCCAATCCAACATGACTTCATCTTAACTTGATTACTGCCAAAACACAATTGCCAAATTAGGTAAGATTTACAAGTATTGGGAGTTAGGATTTCATATCTTTGTTTTAGGGGACACAATTCAACCACAACACTTTTATTTCCTATTCCACTTTAAACTGTTCACTATAAATTTTTTTTTTCAGAAAATCAGTTGTAGGAAATAAAAGTGTCTGTGGGTAACCTCTGCTATCAGCCTGGTAATACCAATGTCCTTTGAAGCAACGGTGTGCAAAAGAGGCTCCAATTCTTAAAATGGAAAAGAGAGCAAGACACAAATCAGCATCTCAAAAAATTATCCTGTCACTGTGATGGGATGGTATCTTGAGTGATTGCTTTGCATTTTCTTCACTGTAGCTCAGGAACTGGTGCCTCTCTTTCCAACCGTACAACAGAGACAACATAAAAGTCCATGTCAGATGTTTCTTTCTCTGCTTGTTGACAAAACCACATTAGTTATGAGCATGTCACCTTTCCTTGGAGAATGAGTGCTGCTCAAACTACCCATCTATAAATTTGCTTGTGTATGATGAATGAGAGACAAGAGTAGAATTGCTTGGAATCAGATGTCCTAATCAACTCAGAGCAGAGAGGGCAATAAGTGACAGGGTGCAGAGGGAAAAAAAAATCAGAGAAAGAAAATGGGAATGCTAAGGTTATCAGCTGAGAAAAAAACAGAAATAAAGAAATGTCACTTCTAATTGCTCCTAATGCAGTAAAACATGGTCACTGATTAGGGAATCCAAGCAGAAAAGTCTCTTTTGGGTCCAGATGGTGAGAGTTAAGGCTATTATGTGTATTAAAACACCATCTGTATTTTTGAGAACACTAACAGTATATTCCAATATCCAAGGAGAACCGGTGTGGATTTCTGCTTGCTCTAATTGCTGCACTACCTGAAATGTATTCACAGCTTCTCCATCTGCACCACATTTCTGATGCCTGCCATGCACCATTTGACAATCTGCAGTGCTATGCTCTTTCTGTGACCCCATCTTTCCCACTGCATCATTTAGCTCAAATACATTCAGCCACAAAGGCTTTCCAAATCATTCACTTAGTGACCAAGGACAGAGTTACCTACCACCCACTGGGGAATGAGTCATCATATCATGAAGGCTGTGGAAAAAACAGACATTTGTCAACAGGTTCTGTGTGTTGTAGAAGATGAGTTCAAATGTAGGACACCACACAGATTTAGTGGTGCATAATAGATGAATAAATTTTTGACAACAAATGTCAGGCATCTTCAGAATCTTAAACAATAAGAAAATGGAAAGTTAAATGTTTGTTATTAAATAGTCACTGTGGGATCCCCATTTAATAATCAAGGTTCAAAAAAAATCAAAGCTCTTTGCTCTGCCAGCATTACACTTTAAAAAATAAGCAAAGGGAAGAAGCTCTTGAGCCATTGAGAAATATTCTGGGTTTATCCTATCACCTCACAGTGTTTCTGGGATCAAGACTGGCTTATAAACAAATTGTGAGTTAGGTAAAGTTTGTTTCTTGCATTCTCACCTTTTGTGCTTCCACTAATTGGAAATTGATTTTCTTTTTACCCTTCTATCTCCCAAGCTTCATCAGGACTGCAGTGAATGAATTATCTTAAAAGTGATTCTTCAAGCAATTGCAATTGTTAAAAAAAAAAAAAAACAGGAAAATACAGATAAGCAAAGGAAAATAAATTATCTGTGATCCAATCGCCAGCAATATCTACTCTTAACATTTTGGCATATAATATTCTGGGCTTTTTGTGTATATGTAGTCACAAACATTTTGCTTTGCACTCACTTTTGTAGCCTATATTGCTCACTTAAGTAGCTTTCTAAATCCATATATGTACATGCCCATTTTCATTTTTAATCAAGGCATTGGCTAACATTGCACAATTTAGTTAAGCTTTTTCCATGTTTTCGGTATTATAAATGAGGTGGAAGCATTTAACTTTATTGGATATTTTCCTTAGATAAATTGTAAACTGTGGCCCATTGGGTCATGGTCCTTCTGATATAAGTTGCTCAAATTCATTTGAAAAAGTTTGTATTAATTGACACATCCATGCAGAGTATCCGTTTCCATAGTAGGGATTATTATGTTCTTATGTTCTTGTTTAATCTGATAGGTGATAAATGATAAATTATTATTGTTTTTAATATGAGTCTCTCTTTTAGAGACTGGGTCTCTCTCTGTGGCCCAGGCTGGAGTGCAGTGGCAAGATCATAACTCACTGCAATAGTAAACTCCCGGGCTCAAGCGATCCTCCGTCCTCAGCCTCCCTAGTAGCTGGGACTATAGGCATGCACCACCATGCCTGGATAATCAATCTTTCTTTCTTTCTTTCTTTCTTTCTTTCTTTCTTTCTTTCTTTCTTTCTTTCTTTCTTTCTTTCTTTCTTTCTTTCTTTCGATAGGGTCTCACTGTGTTGCCCAGGCTGGTCTCAAACTCCTGGCCTCAAGTGATCCTCTTGCCTCATCCCCCCCAAAGCAGCACTGGGATTACAGGCATGAGCCACCAGGCCTAGCCTTTACTTTTCTTCTTTCATGAATTGGCTACTCACAGGCATTTCCAAGTTTTGAATTTGTGGTATTATCTTTCTGATCCATTTGCAAGACCTTTTTATGTGTTAGTAATATAATTCATTGATGTATCATACACAATTTATATATTTTTCTCAGTTTGTTTCTTGTCTTTAACTTTGTGGGTCTTTTTTGATGGATATTTTATATTTTTTCAAGGCTAGATCAATTAATTTTTCACTTTTGGCTTACCTTTTAGCTTTCCTTAACACAGAGATATATAATATTTATCTTTTTTTTCAATCTGGGACTTTCACCCTTCTACTTTTTCCATTTAAATCATTAATTCATTTGGAATTTAATTTGACTTAAGGTGCAAGGTCAGCCAGGTGTGTTGGCTCACACCTGTAATCCCAGCACTTTGGGAGGCTGAAGCAGGAAGACTGCATGAGCCCAGGAGTTTAAGACCAGCCTGAGCAACATAGCAAAATGCAGTCTCTACCTAACAGCAACAACAGAAGTACAAGCTAAGAATCTAAATTTGTCACATTGTAGTTAGCCAAAATTTTTCGCTACTTTTTTTTCTGATTTAAAAATGCTTCACTTATCATTCACTAAACTCTTATCAGTTGTATGATTTATGTGTTGATTTCTATTTGTATTTTATTTCTATTTTGGCACTGGTGTCTCACCCTTCTGATCATTGTTACTTCATAATACAATCTGCTATCTAATAAGTTATAATTTTTCCATTATTACATACTTCCAATTATTATTTTTTGCTTTTATAAATAGAGCAGATAAAATTATTCATCATAATGTAGAAATGATTAATATAACCTAAAGTATTATCCCTTCTGAGAATATTTGCATTAACTCAAAATATGCTTCAAATTCTCTGGTGGGAGGTATATTCTGGTTACAAAGCAATTTCTGAGTGTTTCTATTGTCACCATATGTAGCTTATGCTTTTTCTAAAGACTAACCATGTTGTGAAGATGAAATGAGAAAATATAATTGAAACAGAACAAAGAATATAGTAGGAACTTAATTATTGAAATTTTGGCCTTGAAATCTCAAATAAAGGGATTTTACATTAGTTACTACCTTATTTTGTACATATGCCATAGACATAGTGAGTTTTCCATTTTCTTTTCTTTGAGATAAGAAATGGGAAAATAAAACAAGAGAAAATATAAGATATCTCTGCTTTCAGGGTGCTTTTTTTTCTGTAACAGTTCTTGGGTTTCCACTAACTTGCTTAATAGAACGTGTAGTAATAAATATAAACTACCATTTGTAAAATGTATACATGCTCTAAACTCTTTCTATATATAATTTCTAATCCAGACAAATACCTTATTTGTTGGTTGTGAATCCTGAGGTCCAGATATTTAGTAATTTCAGATTCCCTTCTACAAATCAAGTCTGTCAGACACTGGAAGCCAAGTCATGCTTCTTTCACTATGTGGTAATATGTCTCATGGAAGTGTTTTAAACTCGGAGGAACTTGGTATATTTTGGACTTCCATGCTTTGTTATTTTAATACAATGTTTTCTGAATTGTAACACAGTTATTGTATTGGACAGTTTTTACTGCAATAATGCTGCATAACAAAAAATCCCCAATTCCAGTGGTTTGCCATAACCATTTTTATTCCTTGTGAAAATATCTGTAGGTCAGCTGAAGTTTTTCTGATCTTGGTTGAACTTGATTGGATTCAGCTGGAGGCTTATCTGCAGTTCAGGTTGGGCTTTCCTCCACGTATCCCATTGTAGAACAAGCACAAGTTAGAGCATGCTCTTCTAACTGTAATGGTGGAAGCGCAAAAATTCAAGTCAAATTACATAACAGCAGTTAAAGTGCTCATGTCACATTTGCTACTATTCCACTGGCCAAAGCAAGTCACATGGTTAATGTTGACAGCAACAAGGAGAGAAAATATACTTTGCCTGTTTTAAAGGAGACATACCTAAGCATCCTGGCAATTGCATGGGTTACATTTCCGTAGGAAAGAGAGATAGGAGAATGGATACAATAATTCAGTCTATCACTGACACCTTTCAACTATCCAATAAAATATTGTAAATTTTCTAAATATGTTTAGTAGAACCCCTGGGAAGTCTATGTAGGTAAATCTTTATCTTTGTTCTAACCAGAGCAGTTTTGCTTTTATCAGTCTTATATATTAGGCTTCAGTAAACATTTATTATGAACAAAAGGTAAATAAATTCATGCTTAGAAACCACTGGCATAAGAGATTAATACTAGCAAAAAATCAGGTATGTGAATTTGAGATAGTCCATTTTATAGTTAATTTACTTTCTTTTTCTGCTGTAAGTGGATGAGACTAACTTGTGCTTCACAGAGAAGAGGTTTGTCAGAATTGTTAAAATTCTGATTAGGGCACTTTCTAGCTGTGTCACGTTGTTATACTTAACCTCTTTCTGCGCTTTACTTTTTTTCAACAATAAATTGAGAATAAAAATATCTAAAGCATAGGGTTATCGTAACTAATAAGACAATGAATCCATAAAGAATATTTCGGACAATGCTAGTATGGAGGAAAGTAACAAACTAGTGATACTTACAGGAGACCCATCATTAAGTAGAATGGTAGAGAAAGGTAGATCTGATCTTGCTGTTAGAAGTAGCCATTCATGTGAGACAACCTAATTATTATATTGTATTCTTTCAAAAATATTTTTATACAACTTGAAAACACAAAATAACGTGTATTTTATATATATGTGTGTGTGTGTAGAAAGTATCAAAATGAACACCTATAACTCATCACTGAACCTAAGAGCTTAAATGGTACCAGTGCCTTTGCATCAATCTGTGTGCTCCTTTTCATCCTAACTCTCTGCCTTAACACACGCCTCCCAATTATAATTTCTATGTAGTGTACCATAATGGTTAAGAATGGAGTCTGAGCCAGACTAATTGCAATAAGCATGTTTTTTGAATCCTCTTTGCCTCAGTTTCTAAATTGGTATTTTGATGATCATTATATTTTCCTCATGTAAGAATTGTATTGTTTAATACATTTGTAGCATACAAAAGGAGGCCTTATAAATAGTAGGCAGTGTGTAAGTTTTAATTGTTAACTATTATTATCATCATTGTTATTAGTGACATACATATGTCACTAAGCAATCTATTGTATGGCTTTGCTTGCTTTTGAGCATTACAAAAATGGAATAATAATCTTAATGTCCTCTTTTGTGACTGACTTTTTAACTCAACATTATGTTTCTAAGTGTCGTCTTACATGTCGCGTAATTTTCCTCATCAGGATTTATTCATTTTCTTGTTGATGGGTATTTGTGTTGCTTCCATTCAAATAGTTATTTTTATTATGAATGATGTTATTATAACCATTGTTGTACATGCCTACTAGTGTGTACATGCAAGGATTTCCCTAAGGTCATCCCTTGAAGTAAAATGGATGGGCTATGGGAACTTTGAAATGTTCATCTATGTAAGATGGGACCAAATTGTTTCCAATGCAGTTATGTCAAATTATACTTCAACCAGTGATCCACTGTGGTATTAATTTACAATTCTGTAATTACATGACAATATATTTTTATTTGTATTGGCTCTTCATGCTTCTTATTTTGTGATATTCCTACTCTTGGTTTTTATGCCAGTTTTTCCTTGGATTATTTTATTCTGTTTATTGAGTTGTAGAAGTTATTTATTCTTTGAATGCTAATCCATTATTGGCTATGTATGTTACAGATACTGTCTCTCACAATGGGTTGATTTTCACTTTCATCACAGTGCCTTTTTATAAATAAAATTTCTTAATTTTAATACAAATTTGTCAATCTTATCTCTAATGGTTAGCATTTAAAAAAATTCCCTAACCCAAATTTAAAATTTGTTCTCACATAATTTCTATCAAAATTTTAAAGTTTTCCCTCTTACATTTAAGGATTTATCTATCTTGCATATATTTTTGTCTATGGTATGTGGTAGGAATCTTATTTGATTTTATCCATATGTATAAATGAATTGTATTAAATTTTTCTTCTTTCTGTCATAATCTTCAAGGTAACTTTTGTAATATCCTGAGTTTGCATATATACATGGTCCTAGTTGGGGCTCTGTCTTTTTTTTTCTTTTTCTGTTTCACAGGTTATTTGTTTTTTTACTCCGGCACAACTAATCCTCTGTATTATAGCATTGTAATAAGATGATATCTGGTAAAGCAAGTAGCTCCTCTTTATACTTCATCTTGAACAACATCTTAACAACTAATAGGATTTTGCTCATCCACATACATTTGAAAATCAGCTTGATATTTTAAAGTTTAACTACAGTAGATAGCAGTATGAATTTCTTTTTGTTTATTCTATTTAGAATTAATCTGGTCTCTTAAATGTAGACTGATATTTCTTAGTTCTGGAAAACCTCAGCCATTACTTATTCAAATTCACTTATCCCTCATATGATCTATCTTTTCTTCTTGAGACTCTGGTAAAATGTATTTTTAAAATTCTCATTCTGTTTTCTATATCATTTAAGCTATTTGTTGACATTTTCATCTTCTCTTTATGTAGGAGTCTGTGTTTCTTCTTTCAATCTATCTTCCAATGTACTAATTATCTCTTCAGCACTTTCTAATCTGCTTTTTAACTTCATTAATTCTGATTTCAACGATTTCATTTATATTTGAAACATTTACTTTCTTACTTTTTAAATTTTGTTTATTTTTAATGTCACTTTGAATATTTTTAAAATGAAATCTCATTTTTTAACTTTTCAGACATTTAATTCATAACTTATAATTTCTGATAACTGTAATATCTGAATGCCTTGAGGCCATAATGCTGCTGTTTGTTACTTTTTCAGACTGTTATTTATTTTTATTTCCTTGTGTGTTTGATTTTTTAAATGGTAAATTTAAATTTTATTGGTCTTAGTATATACTAAGTCTAGAAACCTAAATGGAGAATGCTATCATCCAGAGATGACTTTCAAATACAAGCTGGTTTGAAATATATGTAGATTTGAAATATATTTGGAGGCTGGGTGTGGCAGCTCATGCCTGTAATTCCAGAACTTTGGGAGGCTGAGGTAGGAGGATTGCTCAAGGCCTGGAGCTTGAGACCAGCCTGGGCAACAAAGTGAGACCCTGTTTCTACCAAAAAAAAAAATATATATATATATATATATATATATCCAGGCATGGTGGTACATGCCTGCAGTTCCAGCTACTTGGGAGGGTGAGGCAGGAGGATGGCTTTAGCCCATGAGGTCAAGGCTGCAGTGAGCAGTGATTGTACCACTGCATGCTAGCCTGGGTGAAACAGCAAGATTCTGTCTCATAAGAAAAGAAAGAAATGAAATGTATTTGGAAATAACATGGAAACAAAAGTTTTATGTAGGTAAACATCTGAAAGACTTGCTTATCTCTTGTAAGAAGCCAGATGGTGCTATAAACAGTGAGTAACCTCTTTAGGCCCCTTCGAGATGTCGCCTAAACAAAGCAATCTGAAGTTTCACTCTCTTTCATTTCATTGTCCTTAGTTTTGGTCTATATTAGTCTTGTTATAGACACACTTTAAGATGGCCACTATAAGTCTTGCCTCCTGCTGTTAAAAAACTTATATAATTCCCTCTCGATGAGAATGTATAAGACCTGCAACTTGATTCTAACTACTAGGATGTGGCAAGGGTGATTGGATGGTATTTTTATCATTGTGCTTCAATGTATGAGACTCCATCTTACTAGCAGACTTGTTCTAAAGTCTTGACCTCATTGCTGGCTTTGAAGAAAGAAGCTTCAATGAGTCTTATAGGTGTATAAAAAGAAATAAGTTCATTCAACACTAGTGAGCTTGGAAACAAACCTTTCCCAGTCAAGCTTCTAGATAAGAACCCAGCTTTTGTTGACAGCTTGACTGCAGTCATGCAGAGGACCTAGCTAAACTAAGACTCGTAAATAATGGAAACTCTGATGTCATAAATGTATTTTGCTTTAAGTCACTAGGTTTATGATAATTTGTTATGTAGCATAGAAAAGAAAATCGAAGGCTGATATTATCATTTTTTTGTCTATAAAAAGCCTACCTTTTGATGGCTTACTTTTCACTCCTCTCTGCTCTTGTTTCAGCTGTTATTTTTTTTTCTCTCAAAAGGATTAGGAAAGACATAAAAGGTTGGTGGTGTTTAAGATGAGAAACTTGAGAGGTGATAAAAATTTTCTATTAATTGCTTTATAACCAAAGTGCATTAATTTTTTTTTTATCAAAAGCCTAGTTGTCTTGAGCAAGATGGTCTTTCAGAGTGTCTAGACTGCCTTACTTTTATAAGAAGAAGTTCTCAAATTCAATTCTTATAATTGAAATGAGAAAAAAATGTGTTTTGTGGTTGACATGTAGAGTCTAAAGAACATATTACTTTCTCTTGGAAGAAAAGACTTTGACTAAAAAAATGCAGTTTGGGGTGAGAAAAAGATGTTTGGTAAGTTATATTGACTTTATGTTGTTAACATATTGACTTTATATTGATTCAATATTCAAAAAGAGAAATTGAAAAAAGGAAAAAGACAATTCATTTTTTAGCTCTAAAGAAATTACATATAATCAAACACTAACTGGAAAGGGCTAAAAAAATTTGTTCATAATGACTATCGTAAGAATTTACTCTCCATATATTCTTTGAATTCTATTCTTTTTCTTTTTACTCCTCCGTCTTTCCAGAGCTAATGTCCACCTGTTTCAATAAGGATAGGTTCTCGTGACCGAGTCATATAAATAAGTCTTTTGTAAGTTTGCATAAATCTACTAAGCAACCATTAACCACTTACCATCAGCACTTTGAAATTCACCTTTGTATCTCAACTTACTATGTTTTTCCTTTCTACTTATTATTCCTTTTGAAAGTAATACTAATATGTTTACTTTTCAAAATATCCTCATCTTTTTCTTTTGGAGAGTTATGTAAACAACAACATTCAATGGTTAATTTCTATGTGCTAGAAACAATGTTAATTGATTTACATAACTTATCCTAGCTATCCTCATAATATTATCATTATTTATAGTTTCTCATTATTTATATTTATATTTATCATTATTTATTATCATTATATTATGAAGAAAATTATTAAAATATTCATTGTAACATATTTTAAAAGTCAAATGCTAATAAAAGATATAGTGATAAATAGTGGATTCTCTCATCAGCTCTTGTTAACTCCTTCATTCCATGATACAGAGGCAAACTATTAAATTCTTTTAGTTTTATTTGATTTTAAACTCTCAATTTTAAAATAACTCACTTAGATGTCTATTTATTGCCTTTAAAAATATTACATATTATATTCTGACTGCCTACTATTAAAAGGAATGCTTTCCTTGTAAAATGAAAAAAGAGGCAAGAATATTGTATCTCACCATTCCTTTTCAACATTGTACTGGAAGGCCTGGCCAATGCAATAAGACAAGAAAAAGAAATAAAGGGTGTACATATTGGGAATGCATAGATAGAACTATATTTGTTTGGTGATGACATGATTGCATATTTTGCATGATTTATATGTAGAAAATCCCATAGTTGGCAAAAAGTCCCTGAAACTAATAAGCTGTTATAGCAAGGTTGTAGGATAAAAAGTTAATATACAAAAGTTAATTGATTACATAAAATATTTAAGTATAGATCAAACAAAATATGTACAGGATCTATGTGGCTAAAACTACAAAAGTCCGATGAAGGAGATCAAAGAAGATCTAGATAGATATTCTATGTATACGGACAGGAAAGACTCTATATTGCTAAGATGTCAATTCTTCTCAACTTAATTTCCACATTCATTGCAACTCCCATTAAAATCCAAGCAAGTTATTTTCTGTGTATCAACAAATTGACAAGAAAGTTTATATTAAAATACAAAAAGACTCAGAATAGGCAACATAATACACAAGAAGAAGAACAAAGAAGAATATGACACAATTCAAATGGAAAATTTATTATAAAGCTGCAATAGTCAAAACAGCATGTTATGGAAGAATTAACACATAGACCAATAGAACAGAATAGAGAGCCTAGAAATAGACCCACACAAATATAGTAAACTGATCTTAGACAAAGAAACAAATGCAATTCACTGTAGAAAAGATCATCTTTTCAACAAGTGATGCTGGAACAACTGGATATCTACATTGGAAATAAAAACAATCCAGACATAGACTTTACACAGTTCACAAAAATTAGCTCAAAATGGATCATAGAACTAAATAAAAAACCGACACTCTAAAAATTCTATAACAGGAGAAAATATAGGTGACCTTGTGTTTTTAGATACAACTTCTTAAGCACACCATAAAAGTGAAATTTGTTCAAATTAAAAGCTTCTGCAAAGATATTATTAAGAGAATTAAAATACAAGCCACAGAATGGGAAAATATGCACAAAATACATATCTGATAAAGGGCTTGCACTTAAAATATAAAAAGAACACTTAAAACTCAAAAATAAGAAAACAATCCAATTTAAAATGGGAAAAAGATCTGAACAGACACCTCACCAAAGAGGATATACAGATAGCAAATATACATATAAAAAGATGTTAAACATTGTATGTCATAAGAGAATTGAAAATTAAACAACTATCTACCACTACATATCTATTAGAAGGATTAAAATCTGAAATATGACAATATCATATAGTGGTAAGGATGCAGATCAACAGGTGTTTTCATTCATTGCTGGTAGGAATACAAAATGGTACAGCCACTTTGGCAGTTCCATACAAGGCTAAACATAATCTTACCATACTATACAGCAATTGCTCTTTTAAATATTATCTGAATAAGTTGAAAACTTACATCTACACAAGTAAATGTTTATAACAAGTTTATTCATAATCACCAACAACCGAAACAATCAAGACATCATTCAGTAGTAGACGAACAAATTGTGGTACATGCACAGAATAAAATGATCAGTAATGAAAAGGAATGACCTATTAAGCCACGAAAACACATGGAGCAATGTTACATGAATATTAGTAAGTTAAAGAAGCCAATCTGAAGAGGCTACTTGCTGTATAAGTCCAGCTACATGATGCTCTGAAAAAGACAGAAATATAGAGACTATAAAATGATAAGTGGTTTCCAGGGCTTTAGAGAGTGGAGAGAACAAATAATTGAAATGAAGGAAATTTTTAAGACAGTAAAACTATTCCCCATGATATTTTAATGGTGAATGCATAAAATTATGCTTTTTAGCCCCTTCCCTCATCCATAGAACTATTCAACACAAAGTGTAAGCCTTAATGTAAACTATGACTTCAGTTAATAATTATATACTACCTTCCGTTCATTAATGTAACAAATGTACTACACTAATGCAAGATAAGAAAAACTAAGTATGTGAGGGTTACTTGAAAACTCTCTGTAATGTACGCTCAATATTTCTGTAAATCTAAAACTGTTTAAAAATAAATTCTATTATTAATGGTTAAAATAACCTCACATTCTGTTTTGACTTCCCACTATGAATAAGGTTGTTTCAGTTTTCTCATACTACCTTTCCTCCTGTCTCCATGTATTTCTTCCTCATTTTTGTTAAATCACTGTTCAATGTAGAGATGATTATAATGATGTAAATATCATTATCAACTGAGCAGTGTAGCATATTTTGATTACTCTTTATTTTTTATACAGCTATTCATTTTTTTCTGTAGTTTTAATTACTCTCCAGCAGGAACTGAAAAACACCTCTAATTATAATCAAACACCCCAATTAGTCTATTAGTTCACTTTTTTTTGAATTCATATTTCTTAGAGCACTCTGTCCTCTTGCTCCAATTGGATTGATTTCTTTCTAGGCATTTTGCTTGGTTGAGTTTTGTCTTGTATTTGCTTGCTTTCATTATCATTCTCAGAGTACTCTTCCTTTTCTCCTTACTTGGATTCCCTATTTCCTGAATTCTAAATCTTTCTTGATGGTGGTTTTGCATTGCGTTGAATTAGACAAAGTGGAGCTGCATTTCCCAGAATGCTCCTCCCAATGTGGTTCAAAGTTAGCATTGGCTTCATGGGATATTTTGGTGAACGTTTGGAGGATGGAAGTGAAACAGGAGCCATTATTTCTTATTTTGAGAGAATTAGTGCAAGATACCAGGCACTGTGGAATCTTTTCATATTGTTGCTAATGCTGGCTCACCTGAGTGGTATGGAACAATGGCTGGTGCCACAAATTCTCCCCCTAGGCTTCTCCTTCAACATCTTTGAGTTCTGGGCTAGCATGAGTGGAGTTCCATAGCAAAACACACCAACTTCTCCTGCAGGTCATCTAAGGCATAGAGGTTGGAGGTGCTGAGTGACAGGTGTGGGTTCTGGTTTCGCTTTGCAAGCTCGTTTGTCTTCATAGGTTCCAGCTGTCCTCATGGCTTACAATTTATCCTCATTGGCTCCATTGTCCTCCTTTTCCACATAAGCTTTCCTTCCTAGCCACTGGTTTGGTTAACTTATAGCAACTTCAGGCTCAACATTAGATGCCTCAAAGATTACTTCAACAGTTCCTAAAATGTTGTGTTCTAATATTTACAATGAATCCTCTATTCTATATCACACAGAACATTTCTGACTTTTTGATCATATCCTAAATGATATATGCATTTTGGTGGAGTACTCTTCAAGTAGTTTACAGGGAGATGATGCAGCAGGTAAATTTTTAGAGTTTTGCATGTCCAAAAATATCTATGCCCCAATATCTTGATATTGAAGGATGGGCATACAATATTAGTTTAGAAATAGATTTTTCCCACAGAATTTGAAAACACTACACATTATCTTCTAGTTTTAAATTTTTCTATCAAGAATCTCTTGCCATTCTGACTTGTGATTGGCATTCTGATTTCTGAATGTCTGTCACATTTTTTTCATCTTTAAAAGTTTTTAGGGTATGTATTTTTTCTCTGAAATTTATCCCTGATATGGTATAATTGGTTGTGCTTCTTTTATTTTTCATTGTAATAGACATTTGGCGATCCTTTGTAATCAGGAAACTCAATTTTTCAATTATGCAGTTTTTATTTTATTTTATTGTTTTTTTCATCTTTTCTACTGGTCTGTTGTGCACTTCTTAATAAAAAGTTACAACTCCTAGACTGATTCTGTAATTCTTTCTACCTTCTTGTTCAGCCTACTAAGAGGTTTAAGTACTTTCTTCGTTTCTTCCCTCTTTCTCTGAATTTTATATTTATACAATTATATCTTTAATGTCTAAGTGTTTTTCCTTATTCTTTAAATATGTTTCAGGCATTTGTTCTTTTCTTAAAAGACACAGTATCTTCTCTCATTTCTGGTAAGACAACATTGATTATGTCTTTTAGTATTTCTGTTTTTCTCAATTTTTTTCTCTTTTTCTTCTGCTTTTAAAAAATATCTTTATGAGAGAGTCTTTTTCTGAAAGCACATTGTTTCTCAACTGTCCCTTCACATTTAAGAAGACATTACAATTGATTGAAATCCAAGTATATAGATAATGCATGTTGGTGCATACATAACTATTTCATAGGAAGTTCCCTCACATCCTCAATGTCTTGAAATGTACTCAGCTTCTCAAAAGAAGCACAGCTTCTGTGGTCTGTCTCTTCAATCAGAGAAAGACAGCTAGGGGGAGGATGAGTATCTTAGTCTGCTAGAGCTGCCATAACAAAATCGCATAGACTGGGTGGCTTAAACAACAGGCATCTATTTTCTCAGTTATGGAGGCTGGAAGTCTGAAATCTGGGTGCGCATGCTGGAATTCTGGCCAGGACTCTTATCTTTGTAGATGGCTTCTTATCCCATGGTATAACCACAAGACCTCTCATTGTGACTGTGCAGAGAGAAAATGAACGATCTCTCTAGTGTCTCTTCTTATGAGGACACCAATTCCATCATGGGGCCCCACCCTCATGACCTTATTGAAAATCACCTCACAGATGCCTCATCACAATGGGGGTTAAGATTTCAACATATGGATTTGGGGAGTGGGGACACAATTCATTCATAACTGTGAGTGTCCCAGTTTAATGTGTGATCATTTAATTCCTCTGCTTTCAGTAGGGCATCTCATTTCTCTCCTCCACTCTTGTTTTGTTCAGTTTCTTCAGAGAGTAAATTACATTGTTCTCAGGTGAGGGAGGAGCAGTCATGGGTGTGTTGGATAGGAGAAGGGACGTACCAGTCTGATTGCCCCTTAAACGGATTTTTACTTTCTCCTTTTTATTTTTAGCACCTTTCCTCACTTACACTTTCAGAGCTACCATATGCCTTTAATTTGTTTTCAGCTTCTCTGTGTCACAAACTAAATTTCTTCTGATTGGATTCTTCTATTTAAGCTCCATGAGGACACAGTTTTTGTGTTTTGTTCACTGCTCTCTTGCTTCTTTCTAGAACAGTGCCTGGCACATACTAGGTGCTCAGTGAATATTTGGTGAATGATAAATACAAGTACTTAGTTTCAGCTTTGGTCACCCTGCTGTCAATTACTATTTCAATACTTAAAATTTTGTTGTCATCTTTCTTCTTCTGTTTTCTCCTCTCATGTTTTTTTGATTATGTAGGCAGTATCCCACTTTAAAAATTATTTATATTTATCTATACATTTATTTTCATGGGGTTTTAAAGCACAGTGAAACAAACATGTGCTTTCGTATCACTGTGCTTACCTAAATATCAAGCATTATTTTTCAACTGTTTGAATATTTTAAAAACATTTTTCTTTTGACTCTTTAAACATTCTTTCAGCAAAATTGTAAGTCCTACAGATGGGAACATGTGTCTTTTGTTTTGAGAATCTTGTAGTTTCTCCAACTTTTATCTATTATACTATTATGTTTATTTTGATTTTTTAAATTCAGCAGCAGGAGGTATCTGTCCATTTAGTTTTTTTTTAATGAAGTAAGTACACTAGACTTCAGGAACTCTTGGGCTTTCTCCTTTCCCTGAACTTTAAATAAATTATGACACATTTATTTTACAGCAGACTTAGATGCCAGGAAAGATCAGAAAAATCTATCTTCCATTTCTCAGATAAAGGACGATTATCCCAGCAGTATTTGTGTAATGACTCACTCATTATTGATCAAGAGTCTGGAAAGTCTGGGGATTTTGCATTTGGAGAATTTGGGAGTAATTTATGATAACAAGCAATAATGGGAAGATAGTGATTCTGTATGTTTGTTGCTAAATGCACCTGTCAAACCCAGATGCCAACAGGCATAAATGTGATAAAAAAGAACATTCTCAAAACATCTAGTGTTTCTGGAAGTAAAATAACCCAGTCACATACTGCTGGATAGCCAAGTGATTATTTGGCTTATTTTCTCTTGGCTTATTACTGATAAGTAGCTTCTGTTATAAATTATAAATGTGAAAATTATAAAATATTACATATGTAAGACTGTGTTCTGTATCTGTTATTAGTGCTGGAGATTGAGGGTTTTTGTCTCTTCAGATTCATTTTTCAGTTGGTTAAGCATCTCACCGTAATATAAGGCTGCTACTGACCTGTTAAAAATTAAATTTTTAAAATTGACATCTTTGGATGAGCTCCCGCTAACAAAAGAAGTTTGCTGAGTTTCTAATACTGCCTCCCTCCTCTACAAGCAGTAATGGTTTTATTGTTCTAAAAAGAGATAAAAATCATGTTATCTCAGTTTTAAATCTAAGTATTCTGTTGAATTCAATAAAGCATTTATTAAGTAAAGAAATAACTTGGAGTAGTAAAAAGCACTTGCTGCAGTCATACCCAAGGGTGAGAATAAAAATATTGAACGATTAGATGGTGCACACCATACAATCTGAAAGGATAATAGCTAGAACACCAGCATCCTGCTCTGTAACAAGCATTGCCTTTTAGTTTCTACATGGTGAGAAAGTCCACTGGGCCCTAAGGGAAAAGCCATCAACATCTAGGGGACTCATGGCCACAGCAACTTATCATCCATGTAGAAATATTTCAAGATTTTAATAATTACTGATATAGTTTGGCTGTGTCCCCACCCAAATCTCATCTTGAATTGTAACTCCCACAATTCCCACATATCGTAGGAAGAACCTGGTGAGAAGTGATTGAATTATGGCGGCAGGTCTTTCCTGCACTGTTCTCGTGATAGTGAATGAGTCTCATGAGATCTGATGGTTTTATAAAGAGGGATTCCTCTGCACAAGCTCTCTCTTTGCCTGCCACCATCCATGTAAGATGTGACTTGCTCCTCCTTGGCTTCCACCATGATTGTGAGGCCCCCCAGCCATGTGGAACTATGAGTCCATTAAATCTCTTTCTTTTGTAAATTGCCCAGTCTTGGGTTTGTCTTTAGCAGCAGCATGAAAACAGACTAATATAACTATTATTGATGCACTAGTGCTTTTTGGCTGAATATTGGCCTAGTCACACTGAATTTGAATTTCTCTCACAGCAGTTCTTCACAATGTGATCCAGGGGCAGGTCCCTAGCCTTTCTGAGCTTAGTTTCTTTATCTCTTTTAAAAGGATGCCTTGGCTGGGCTGTAGCTCCCATGTGTCCTTTTGTAATTCTTGTTCAGATTTTCTAGATGTATCTTGGGCAGACAGAGACTCTTTCATCCTATGTTTCCTGGGAAAGAAGACTCTGCAGTAGAAACTCTGTACTACCGAACTGTATCACAAAGGGAGCTGGAACTCTGCCATGAGGGGGTCCTGCTTGTGGAATTAAGGAGCCACCTCTACAACTGTCAGTTCCAGAATCTTGCTGCCATTGCTAGTTCAGGAAGGCTCCTTTGCCAAATCTGACAGTTGTTGATAATGTTGTTATAAACTCCTACCTATGCTATGATCTTATGTGAAAATGGATGCCTGACCTTTTATCCCAATTAACTCAGTCTGAATTCTTTTCAAGTCTTGAGTAAGTCCATCTGAATGTAAGAAGCTAAATCCCATTTGGAGTTCTAGATATAAGGGACTGAGAAACATTTTTAGCTTTTTTGCCTCTGCAGTAGAAGAAGGCAAACTGAAGGCCTTAAGTAAATTTTGAAAAAATCCAGTCCACAGTGACTGTGATACAAACTCAGGTCTCTTTGACACCAAAGGCAAAGCTCATATCCAATATATCATTTTAAATGTCACTTCTACCTTAAAGGTTCTGTGATTGACTGTAAGGTATCTAAATTCAAATTTGCATGATGATGTCCAAAGTTTTCACAACTTTGGACATAGTAGTGTGCAAAACACTGCTACTGTGCTTATGCTGCTGATTTACCAACTGATAGAACTTTGACAGATGAAAAATACAAATGCATAGGATTAAAAGGAAAGTGCCCAAAAATATATAACTAGGATTTATACCCAGGTCTCTGAATCCAAAGCATTTATTGTTCAGATTTTATGATACCAAAATACTTGAATTTATTTTTAAAACGTTTTAGCTTATATACTATTTCACCAATGGGATGAGTTAGCATTAACTTTGGTTAGTGAGTCAACTTGATTTCAAAGAATGTTGTCTGTAATAGCTTTGATATAAATTGGTAGTTTGTGTACCCTTTTAAAGATAATGAGTGTCATGGTTAATTGTATGTGTTAATTTGATTGGGATAAAGGATACCCAGATAGCTGGTAAAACAGTATTTCTTGGTGTGTCTGTAGGGTGTTTCTGGAAGAGTTTAACATTTGGATTGGTAGACTGAATAAAGCAGATTGCCCTCTCCTATATGTGTGGGCCCCATACAATCTCTTGAAGGCCTAAATAAAATTTAAAAGCTGAGTAAGGGGAAATTTATCTTCTCTCTGCTTGACTCTCTTTAAGCTGGGGCATTTGTTTTCTTCTGCCTTCAAACTTGAACTCAAACTGGTACTTATACCATCAGATCTCCTGCTTCTCAGGCCTTAGAACTCAGATTGGAACTATACCGTCAATGCTCCTGGGTCTCCAACTTGCTAACTGCATGTCTTGAGACTTTTCATCCACCGTAATTATATAAGCCAATTCCTTATAATAAATCTCTCTCTATATATACACACACATATGTGTATATAAAATATATATGCATATAAAATATGTTAGACACTTTATTAAAAAATATATATGATATACAAATCCTATTGGCTCTATTGTATATATCTCTCCTATAAATTCTGTTTATCTGGAGAATCCTTATATAATGAGTTATATAGGAACCTCGAATGACCATGTATGTAAAGTAAATATTTAATAACAATTGAATTCACCTCCCTGTGTATGAAAAGACAAAAATATGTTCTAAAAAAGAATTCTAAATTACTCTTTTCTTTTACTTACGCAGGATTATATAAACTATGTATAATTGAGCCTCTTTTACTATAGACATGTGAATTGCCAATGATTTCCTGCTAAATGAATTCTATTCTTTGTTGACATAATACAAGCTATAAGAGGCATATATCAGCTGAACAGCTGGGATTTTGCAATATTAATTGCATTACTAATGTATTCAATTCACAGACTTACATTTATGATATAACTCTCATTTTATATTTTACATTAATGTACTATATAATAATTTTACTGCTTTAAACTAAAGTACCAGAAAACTCTGTATGGTTAGGAAAGGCCACAGAAAATGGGACTAGGAAATACTTTTTCTGTTATTTAGAAATATTAATCTTATATATCAAGAAAAGATTTGGGGTCATTTGTACACAGTCACATCCTGAAGTTACTGACATGCTCTCAAGGAAAATAATACTGAATTTGCAAATGTCTTGAGAATCATGAGGGTGATATTAATCAGTCACAATTTGCAAACCCAGGATATACCTCAGAAGGAAAATGAACGTGAATGGTACAGGGGCTGTGGGGGTAGGTGGGGGACTGTACTGTTGAAAGGAGTGATGAGTTGTCTGAGTGAATATTTTACAGGTTTTGTGGAAAATAGTTATAAAAACAAAATCCTTGAGAGAAAAAGGAAAAGTAGTTCTTAGACATTTCACTTGTTCTGTCTCCCCCTCTTTCCCTTTTATTAGTGTTTTATATTATATTTTGCTTTTCTATCATTCCAGACAAGGCACAGGTGCTTTAAAACAACTCTAGTGCTGGCCCCTCCTCAAATTATTTTACAACTAGTCCAACATACAGCATGTTCAGAGACTCTTTGCAAGAGCAAGATAAATTATAAGGCAATTTAGAAATTATTTATAATTTATCAGATTATGTAAGAAATATGAAGAGGACTTGTAGGCATGAAATTATGGAAATGAAAAGAAAACAACTGTCCTTTTAGTTCCCACATCATGGGGAATTTGAATGATGGGATTGAGCACTCTGGCAAAGCTAGCTTAGTGCTCCATGAATTAAACCTCTGGTGCACTTCTAGACTATAAATTATAGGAATGAACCTAGAAATGAAATGATAGTTGATTCCCAGGCAATTCAAACAAAAGGAAAAGCCTAATCTTATACAAATTGAAAAAGCTTTCTTCCCCTTATCAACAGCATTCACAGCAAAAATTTATTTTTGGTTAAATCTAGTGGGGCGACAGTAGTAACAATGAAAGGCATTTTCTTTGGTAAGCCTGATTGGCTGGTAAATTATTTTTATACCATTTTCCCGTTTGATGATTGTGAAGGCCCAGTTTTTGTCAGATTGTGAATAATTGTTTCTTAATATGAGTTCATGAAGCCATTTTCTCACACTGCTCTTTCATAAGGAATGTCTAGTTTTATTCTGATCTCCATCAAAATGTCAAGTTCCTCTAGTATATCTGCAACAGAGTTTTTTCTCAAGCCTGAGAACAGTAGAGAATTTTTTTTTATGAGTATGACTTAAAAGCTGAGATCGCAGTCAGGAAAGCAGATTAGCAAAGTGTTGTCATGCTTTGTAAGAAGTTGGAAAGTACTTCGAGGAAAAAATCATGCTGTAAATAATCTTTTTTTTTTTTCCTCCTCTGTGACAGGCCCATTTGAACCATTGACCCCATCAAATACATTGTCCTAACTCTTTTTTATTCTCTGTGAAATGTTAGTTTCTTTTTAATATAAAATGCGCAGAAAAAAAGAACTACCTAATACCTGTAACTATATTTTCCCTGAACCTGTGATAGACTAATTAAATATGGTTGTTCAGTCTATCTTTTTTCAATTTTTATGTAGTTAACAGACCAGATTAGAAGAGGCATGAAGTATGGTCAATGAGAACCTGCACAAAGGGGCAGGATGTTTATATTTGTCAGCATACTTATCTTACAAGACATCTAAAATGTAGAGAATCACACAGGACTCCTGGTAATAAAGAGACATAGATGGAAACCTAAGTTTCTGGCTGTCAATTCTTTTTTTCCTTTAGATGAGAGGGTTTTGAATTACAAAAATACAAATACCTTTCAACATGTGGCCAGCTTTTCACATGATACTTCTGAAATTCACTTTGATTTTTATTAGTGCTTCTTTATAGAATGAAGAGCCTTATAAAGAGCCCCTGAGTTTCCTATGTTTGTGCAGTTGGGTCAAATGTATTGCACTTGCTTGCAGGAGAAACAGCAGTAGGAAAGAATTAATTCAAATCATGCTGCTGTGTGAAATAAGACATATTTCTTATCATATCTCAGCGAAGGTGTTTGAAGACTTAGGCTGCACAAATGAGCCAATTCTCATAGTTTTTTGGTGTGTCTATAAGGAAAATTTAATCTTCACCATCACCTCATTCCTGGATCTGATTTTATACCTCACTTCCAACACATTCTAGATCGAATTCAAGACATAAAACAGAATATATGTATATGTGTGACACACTGCTGGATACTATCTAAGCAGATATAAAATTATTAAACTGTTGGATGAATAATTTTGTTTACATGTAGGATTCTTCTATAAGCAGAGACACATTATTTCCAAACTGAAAAAAAAAAAACTGACCCTATAATTTTGAGGTTCTTCTGTTTCTTTTTCGTTTTTTATTATGAGAAGAACATTTAACTTGAGACACTTTTAACAAATTTAGTGCCCAGTACAATATTGTTAAGTATAGGCATAATGCTGTATAGCAGACCTCTATAACTTTATTCATCTTACTCATTGAAATTTTATACCTGTCAAACAGCAAACCTTCATTTTATCCTTCCCACCCCCCACTCCCACTCCCTGGTAACCATTATTCTACTGTATGTTTCTATGAATGTGACTATTTTAGATACCTCATGTAAGTGGAAGCATGCAGAATTTGTCTTTCTGTGACTGGAGTATTTCACTTAGCATAATGAGTTATCACGTCACACCTGTTAAGATGGGTATTATTAACAAAACAAAATGAAAGATAACAACTATTGGCAAGGATGTTAAGAAATTGAAATCCCTGTGCACTATTGGTGGGAATGTAAATTGGTACAGCCAGTGTGAAAAATAGTATGAAAGTTTCTCAAAAGACTAAAAATAGAACTAACATATGATCCAGCAATCCCACTTCTGAGTGTATATCCAAAAGAATTGAAATTAGGATCTGGAAGAAACATCTGCACTCCTATGTTTACTGTAGCATTATTCATAATACCCCAAATATGGAAACAACCTGAATATCCATGAATGGATGAAGAGCTAAAGAAAATGTGGTACATGCATGCAATGGAATATCATAGGGCCTTAAAAAAGGAAATTCTGCCATATGCAACAACATGGATGAACCTGGAGAATATCACACTAAGTAATCTCATATCTTTGAGTCGGATTTTGAAATCACTTTTCTTCAGTGTATCTCATAGTGACCATTGCCTGGATCTTATTTCTTCTTGTTTTCTCTTGGTAGGGAGATCATCTTTTATAATCTTTTAAATATATACTAAGGTATGAGTTGTAGCTAATGTTTAATCCAGTTCCCTAATTAAATTACCTCTTCATGACCCAAAAACTTAGTGCTTTCGAGACTAATTTTTGGATTTTTTTTTATGAAGTAGAAAATCCAGCAGATAGTCAATGTGTGAAGAAATCTGTTAATATTTAATACACAATTTTTGTGTTAAATGATTTAATTCTATATTATTTATGGTTCAGAATAATAGTCTGGTCTCCTTTTTTAAGGAGTCAGTCATTCACTGGAATTTCCTCAATTGAGTTAGATGTGATACTGTGATTGTATGATGATACAATTCATAGTAGCAAGACAGGACTGTGAGGACCTCAAACAAGATGTTGATTGGGCTTGGAGGCAGAGAGGACCATTTGCAGAAGAAAATAGTATTTGATGGGTTTGTGGACTACAAAAAGAGGTATTGCTATGAAATCTATTTGAAATATATCACAAAGGTAAGCAGAGTATGAAAGTAGGATAAAGAAAACAAAACTCCTCTTTAAGTAAATAGGAGCTAAATAGCAATTGTAATCCCACCTCCAAATCTAAGAGGAACAGGGTACTAGGAGATACCTCAGACAGAGATCAATGCATCAGAGAAAGGGTAGAGATACAATGAACTTGCATGAGGCAAAATCTGTAATCTTGGGAAGAAGGTAGAAATTCACTAAGGGTTAATTGGGACCCAGAATCAGGATCAGCCCAAACTCTTTGGGGCAATATGATGCTACCTGCCCACCTATTGAATAAATCTTGCTTTGCATTGCCTTTAATAGAGGCTAATATAGATCTGGACCTAAAACAAGAGTTACAAAGTACCAGCTGTGGGAAAAGAAGGAAATGAGGGGGTCAGAATTAGGACCCAACAATATAATGGAACTCATGATATACACATTTGACTTAGAGAAAGTGCTCATGCTCACTAAAAGATTGTGTGGAAAATCCTCTTGTAGCTATAGTTTTTGCTTTCATTGCCCTAATGAAAGAAATATGACAAAAGAGAAGCAAAGGGCTACTTTTGGCATTTTTCAAAGACAATTTTGACTCTCTGTGATTTTTATTTCACATGCTTTTGTTTATGTTCTTGAACATAAACTCCATGTAATGTGTAACTTTAGTTGCTACATTAAAGGTAATTGGAAAGCCAGGAAACGAGAGTTTCTTTAGTTGCTTGGAGGATACTGCTTCAGGAAACCTAGAGAGACAAAGAACTCTTAGTAGATATTCTTGGAACTAAGATATAACTATTCATCTTTTCAGCAAATACTTATTGAAACCAAATATGTGCCATGGGCACTGGAACACAAAGAAGAATAATTTAAACTGCTTGCCTTAAAGGAAGGGTGGTGGAATGGAAAGCTATATGAGTAGATAATTGTAACACAAAGTCAAACAGGCTGCAATATAGGTGTTAACAAAATACAGAGGGAGTTTTAGGAGATAATGGCTGCTTCTGTCTGAGGTCCAGAAGGCAACAGACTAGTGGTTTCTTGGAGTTCACTGAATGAATACAGAAGATACAGGCATTCCTGACAATAAAAACACCTTTGATTCAAATAGGAAATTAGAGTTTTCAAGGCACTTTCAATATATTATCTTATATGCTACGAAGAGTTCATTAATTCAGGGTTTGTCCGCACTTTATAGATGAGGAAACTGGCCCTGAGCAGAAAAGTGATTTACCTAAGCTACCAAAGTAAATAAATAAATGAAATAATAATAATAAGTGGAAAGGCTGGATTTCATAAAATCAGAAAGCTCCCTGGTATACTGTACATTGTTGGTTTTACAAACATACAAATTGAGTCCAAGAGACTCTGACTTTTAATAATTTGGCAGTGCAGCTTCAATATAGTAACAAAGACTCTTTCTAGACCAAACTTTAGACACTTTCCTCTGAGTTCTCTGTTTAACTAGGCCTTGACCTTGGGCCTTATCTTTGGTCTATCTCGTCCACTTGTAGCAAAACTCTCGCTACCTCAGTTAGCCAGAATCCTCTCACCCTCAGTATCTGATGAAATTCCTCATCCTCCACGCTTACTATCTGATCCCCCTGGCCTGCCTTCAGCAACACTCGTGCTAAGTCAATTTTACAAGAATCTCCCTACCCCTGGTGTCTCCTCTTAGTAATTGTCCAGCCACTAAACCCCTCGCTCAGTTCATTGGCTATAAATCCTCAGCTGTCTTTGCTGTGTTTGAAGTTGAACCAGATCTCTCTCCTATTGCAGTAGTCTTGATACCTATTGTAATAATCCCAAATAAAGTCTCTCTTGCAGTTTTAAAATGTGTCACAATTATATATTTTTCTTGAACAGTAGTGTCTAAAATTGAAATTTTGGTTATAAGCCAGTTGAAACCAGGATAATATAGAAGGGGCAATCCTTCTATGAAAACATGTTGGTGCATTTTAAGCTTCTTGAGAGTAAAAATGTTGTATTTGTCTTTAAATTTATATACCTACTACACATAACATGGCACATTCATATAAATGTTTAATAAACATTTGGTGAATCCACGTGTTTGTTTGACAAGTGTATTAATTAATGTATATTTGTTCTTAAAATTCGTCATATTACTAAGAATTTGTTTTCTTTTCATAATCAGTATGTCTTTAACCTATAGTCTTTGTTAATGATTTAATATTAATTTTAGTAAACCCTTAAATATAGTAAAAGTTATTCATGCCTAATCCATTTTGTTTGTTCTGATACAGAAATGAAAAGCAACTCAGCTCTTTCATAAACCGGGCAACAAAGCTAGTGTAGATACTGGAGGAGGGAGTGGCAATTCCCTTTCAATCAGCCTCCAAATGCACTTCCCAGAACGAAACAAAACCACTTTTCTTTCTGCAGTCTCTTTCTTAGATGTGGGTATTTACCTGCGGGGGAAAAAATCTGAGACCTGAGTTTATTTTAACAAATCAAAAAAAGTCAATTCACAATTTCCAAATTTACTCTTTTATCTTACATGTAATAACAGCTGAAAAGAATTATTTATCTCTCACTATGGGTTTAGACCTGTCTAATTTCTATAGGGAATTATATAGAAAATTATAGATCTAGTGCCTGCCCTGGAGGAACTTATAATCTAGAAGTAGGAAGAGAGTAAACAAAAATCAAACATACTTAGAGGCAAAAACAATTTACACTTTTTTACTTTTAGGGGCTCCAGAAGGAGAAGAAATTTGCATTCCATGCTGCATTGGTAACTTTTGGAGAAAAAAAAAATCAGTGCCTTCTTATATATTGCCAGCTTAGTGGATTCTGTGATGTGAGCATTAAAAAAATGAATTTACAAGTTGAATAACAAGGAAACCACAAGAGTACAGGAGATTTTTGGTTAAGATTTCCAAAAAGGAAAAGAAAAGAGACAGACACAAACATCACATTGGTACATTTTTGAGAACCAGGAAGTGTGCAAGTATGGTTCCCCTGGTAACCTTTGTGTAGAGCATATGAGTTAACACAGCAGTTTCCCTGTTTTAATACTGCAATCAAGAACTTGATTGTTTTGTTAATGTGATCATTTGGCATTTCTCCTCATTTTTCTTTTCCCTTGTGCTTACTTTACATTAAGGTCTAAAATCTGGTGGTTCTTAATTTGTCAAAGATGCAAATTTTTGGAAGCAAAAAGAAGAATTCAGGAGAAATTGAGATGATGTTTTAAAAATTTAAATTTTAGAAAGTAAAACATGTTTGTAAAATCAAATTTTCAAAGGGAGCCCAAGATTTCAGAACAATAACAAGAATATTATCCAAATCTTATGTTATCTGAAAAGATAGCTTAAAATAGGAAGCCTAATTTTTGGCACATAAACTGTACTGCAAGTAAGCAAAGCCATTTCTTGTTGTAAATTAAAAATAAAAACAATCAGTATCTTTTGCTGTTTGTTAGTAATGTTGAACAATTAGTCTGATCACTGTTTCCCTTAAAAGTGAAAATTGCCCACTAACCTCTTCTTGGCTTCACTTGTCTCCCTTCAGACTTCTATTTGGGTCCTGTTCACGACCCTTCTTAGCACCTTTGGATCCAAGGACTTCTTAGTCTCCTATCATTCCCAATGTAGTTAAACTCTATCACTCGCATTTTATTTTGCTTTGCTTTGTTTTAACAACCCTCTTGATCTTGTTCTGCTAAGCACTGCTGGAGAAATTCAGGCTAGTTTGACAATCAAATTCTGTGCAATTAGGCCCCTCATGTTGTTCTGCTATCTTTTTATTTATCATTAACTAACTTCCTAAGGCATTTCCTTCAGCAGTTGTTCTCATCCTTATTTCAATTTCCTCCAGCTTACTACCATTCTATTGTCCTCTTCAATCTAAGCAAAGACTTCTTTTTACTTGATTCAAAAGACAGAACTTAAGGAGTTACTTTCCCAAATCCTCTCCTCTTTATCTAAAATCTCTGAGAATTTTGAGCAGATGGTCCCAACAAGAAAAAAAAATGGCATAACCAAATTCGGATAATTCAAGGATGGAGGGTTATTAAAGGGAGTCTTTCCTCCCATCCTCTCACCTCTTGCCTGTTCCTCTTCAGTGCTTGGTAATAAGGCCTATAGATCAGCTTGCCAGCATAGACAGCAGGATGGAGTGTGTGGAGAAATAAATGGAAGATATGTAGCATAAACCTTAACCAATGTTTTTTGTGTGTGTGCCTAGTATAGTAAAATAATCTTTTTAAGCATTAACAAATAAAGAATTGGCCCTGCTCCCAACTTCTGTGGAAGTTCAGAACCTAGGAATAAAGCTGTATGTATCTATAAGTATATAAACCATGTGTATAAAGCATGCAAACAAATGTATATAAAAATAGAATTTAAGATAAAGCAAAGTGTTATAAGGTGGCAACATATAAGATGCTTTGGCATGAGGGAGGTGAGCAAATACTACTAGATGTGAAATCTCAGAATATGTTCATGTAATTGATACCTATAAGAGTGAGGAGAATTTACAAGTATGGACGTAGAGATGGCAGGAAAGGCATTCTCTAGTCAGAGCAGCATGGGCTAAGACAGTAAGATGTGAACACGTGGAGCATATGTAGAAATACATAATAGGCAAGACATTGGAAAGTTTGTCAGGCTGCAGAGGTAGTTTTTGGTACAATTGAGGACTCATGATGATGGAAGCTAAGATACCTGTGCTTAACTGTGTGGCAGGATCATACCAATTAATATTCATTAAGACACTTTATGCAACAGATGCACAAAGCAGATACTATTATCCCCATTTGACAGATGAGGAAATGGACTCTTCAGGCAATATTAAATAATTTTATTAAAGTCACAAAACCAAAAGATGGCTTTCTGTGAAAATGTAATGACATAACAATGTATGTTCAAAGGAAACATAGTGCTTGGCCTGTAGCAGATATGCAGTATCTGTTAGTGACAGTGAAGGTGAATTTTATGTGTCAACTTGACTGGGCTGAGGGTTGCCCGGATAGCTTGTAAAACATTATTTGTGGGTGTGTGCCTGAGGGTTTCTGGAAGACATTAGAATTTGAGTCAGTAGACTGAGTAAAGAAGGTCTGTCCTCACCAATAAGGATGAGCATCATCCAACCTTCGAGAGGCTGAATAGAACAAAAACGGAGGAAGAAGGGTGAATTCGCTCTCTCTATCTGAGCTGGGCATCTAACTTTTCCCACCCTTCAACAGTGATGCTCCTGGTTCTTGGGCCTTCAGACTCAGACCAGGATTTAAACTATTGGACTCCCAGTTTTCAGATCCTCATTCTTGGACTGAACTACACCACTGGCTTTCCTGGTATTTCAGTTTGCACATGACAGGTTGTGCAACTTCTTAGACTACATAATCACATAAGCCAATTCCTATCATAAACAAGTTTTTTTCTATATATTGCTATCTTTATTTCCATCATCTCTCTATATATATCCTATTGGTTCTGTTTCTCTGGAGAACTCTGACTAACACAGTGAACTTTAGCCACCTGAACTATCTTGACTTTTGGCCTTGTAGTAAAATTAATCTGAGAGCAATTTTGGGTGAATTAGAAGTGAGAGACCAGTGCTGTGAGGGAGATGATAAGGGCATGAATGACGATAGTGATGAATGGAATAGACAAAATGGTACAGATTTGGAAATATTGTTGTGATCAGGTTGACATACTTGAAAAGTGATAGGATGCTGGGGGAACTAAGAAAACTCAGGGTGAACAGTAGGAGAATCCCCAGATAAACTATTTTGTGTTGCTCAGTTGCCTTTCTCTAGAGATAGCTTCCTGATATCCCTAATCATCCATAGTTGGCCTTTCATCTCATTGCTCTTTTTGTTCTCATATGGTAAACTAGGATAATTATAAACTGTTTTTATTACATTATCTGAAACGTCTCTTACAGTTAGTCTTAATCCAAGCTCTCATTATTATAGTTTATCTACACTATTGTAATAATCTTTTAAGTATTTTCTTTCTCTTTTCTTTTTGAAACAGGGTCCCACTCCATCACTGGGGCTGGAGTGTAGTGGCGTGATCATGGCTCACTGCAGCCATGACCTCCTGGGGTCAAGAGATCCTCCCGCCTCAATGTCCCAATTAGTTGGGGCTGCAGGTATAAGCCACCACACCTGGCTGATTTTCTATTTTATTTGTTTACAGATGGGATCTCACTATGTTGCACAGGCTGGTCTTGAACTCCTGGACTCATGTGATCCTCCCATCTCAGCTTCCCAAAGTAATGGAAAGCATGAGCCACCTAAGTTTTTTTTTTTAAATTTCCTATTTCTCCTGTAAACATTTACCCTTTTGATTAGCAGATTTTAAAACATTTACAATTTCCTTTTTCCTACAGAACATTTTCAATGGTTCCCAATTAGCTAAAGGATAGGTCAATAATAGATGATACATTGAATTGTTATGTTCCAGTTTTAAAAGATGACATAAATTTCTGTGTACTTTCATGAAAAGATGTTGATGTAAAAAAGCGAGCTGTAGAACTATCCCTGTAATGGCAACCTACTTTTAGACTGAAATAATTTATATGCAGTACCTTTTGCACCTATTTGTATATGTATACATATAAGTTAGGAGAATGTACACTAATTTATTTCTGCTTTAGAGTAATGTTTTACTTTTCTATACATACTTTTTGGTTTTATACAACCTCTTACAACAAATATTTTACTACTCATGTAAAGTTCAAAAGGAGTGACAGGGTTTGGACCTCGCTGAAGTAGGCCATAAGACCCTTATGTGAGAGGCACCCTCCCTATACACAGAGGAAACGAACATCTTTATCTCCAAAAATGGAGAAATGCTAATAGGATCAGAATGAATAGGTCTTGTAAAGTTTCCCTCGGTTCACTACTCTTAGCTCATACCTGTTTTTGTCTTATCACCTTTTTGCAAAACTTTCTGTACTTCATCAAACCTAGCATAAAAATACTCATCTAACTATTTCCTTGGGTCATCAATTTCCTTATGAAGGCTGTTGAGTCTATGAAAAATAAATGTGTATGGTTTTCTCTTGTTAATCTATCTTTTGTTACAGAGTCCCGACAGAGAACCAAAAAGGGTAGAAGGAAAAAGATATTTTTTCTCCCCTACAGTTTCTGGTGATCACAAAGATTGGGGTGTCTAAGATTGGGGTACTCTACTCACTCCAGAAACTACAGTTGAGATCTGACACAACTGAAAAAAAGCTGTCAGAAATATAAATTCTTACCCTGTTTCCTGGATCTCGTTTTTAGTGCCCAGACACATAAGGAAGGTAAAATGTTTGCTTGTCCCTTCCTTTCCGAATTTAGATTTTAAAAAATTTGTAAAAATTAGCTCTTTGAATTGTGACTCAGGTCAATTTGGTTAATTTTTGCGGGGGATACCACTTGGTTATTGATCCTTTCTCTCCCAGGGACAGCTGTTGCTTTCCGGTTTGTCTTGCTTTGTGTCCTGAGATCTTGGCTTGGCTTTCCACCTGCTGGGGTGCACAGGTTGTTGGACCTGTGTTAGCAGGCAGCCAACTGTCTGGTTGGGGGCCGAAGAGTATGGCCAGACAGCAATGTGCGTCACACTTCATTTGTGGCTAATGTCCTACCAGCCTTTGCCAACCCTCAGGGTGTTGTCTAAATCTTTCTTTACTTTGGTTATCTTTGGGAGTGGCTTAGGATTTTGGGAGGGTTGCATCTTTTGCACCCTCTTTGGGGATGCTACTTGCTCTCCATGGTTATGTCATAAAAGACTTACTGGTTTTGATTTTAAGTATCTAGAAATAGGTATACCGTTGGTAAAAGAAAAAAAAGTAAAGAGTTCAATACTGCCGGGAATATTTAGTTTGTTCTGGCTGAAACCTGATAATGCGATATCTGAAAGGATTTTTACTTTCTTGTAAAGAGCTCTATGGTCAGAAGTTGGCCTAACTGGGAGCTGATATTCAAAGCTTGATGGGAGCTATTTTTCTAAAACGTCTGTTCTCTCTAGTTGAGTCTGTTCTTCCCATGGAAACTTCTCAGTCAACTGAAACCCCCTTTTCCACTGCAGTCAACCACTGTTGACTATATGCTTTATGAACTCTGTTCACCTCCTTCTTGTTGGCATAATTTTGCTGAGGATAATTTGGAGCGTCACTGGCTTTCTTTGTGAAACTTAAGATCTCCTGAAAGTGTTTCCTCTAAGACCTCTTCCTTCCCACTGATTTTACTCATTCTTCTTCCTCGACTAACTGGCTAAACTAAGAAAGTCACTCAAATGTTTTTTTTTTTTCTTAAGCTATTGTATCTTAGATAATAATTCATTTTTTAAAAAGCTAGCCATAAGATTGTTGGTAAAATAAAACAGGCATGTCTTCAGGGTTGTCAACATTAAATGTAATACAGACATAGTTTTCTTTCTACCTAGGCTTAAACTCAGACAAGCTGACATTATCATTACTAGGTATTATGAATTACAATACTATAAATCCAACTTAAGAATGAAAGGTACAATAAAAATGAATGGCTTTATGTATGCTTTATGTATGTCAAGCACAGCCATAAAAGAAGGAAAAACAGAAAAAAAGATTAAAACCACATGTTTAACTTTTTAGATTCTTTGCTTCTGTGATTTTTGATATGTGTCTGATTTGTCAACAACAACAAAAATAACTTAATGTGATGGCTAGCTTTGTTTAATGGCTAATGAAGTTTTCATGAGCCATTCAAGTATAATTAAGAAAAAGTGAATTAAATAGATGTAAGTGGAAAAATTGTATAAATGAACTTTTCAACAATAATTATGTTTTATAATGTCTTTTTAAAAATGATTTTAAAATCTTTTTGATAACTCAAAATCTTAAAGCTATACTAAGTGACATTAAATAATGAATATTCATTGAATATTTATATTATTTCTTAATAAAATAATGAAACATTAATTGCTTAATAAAAGTTAAGGTTTATTTACTTTTGGCCTCTTGATTTTTATTGAAGGTGAAAGATATTTGGGTTTTTTAATAAACAATGCCTTCATCACTTTGAAAATTGTATGAGAATACATGCCTCTAGAAATTGTGAAATTGTGTATTCATAAATTTTCTTTTTTTTGTTTTCACCTGCACCAAAGTTTTCTAAACTACTACTAAATGTTAGTATGTGATAGTGTATAATTGCTGACTTCGTAGTTCTCACCAGAAATTAGGATTACTAAGGGTTAAAACTTGTTAAAACTTTAGTCAATCTATATAAATGAAACTATAGAAATAGTAAAGGTAAAAAAAAAAAACCCCTTTGTATGTAAAGAATACAAGAACAATAAGATGTGTTTGTGGTAAGGAAAAGTACTCAAAGTATAAAAGATGTGATCTTTGTTAAAGAAAAAAGAAATTAATGTTGTCCTAAAATAAGATGACTAGTTGTTTCAGAATGAGAAAGAATAAAAGAGTAAGACAGAAACCGAATTAATATTAAGAAGAAAGAAGGTTGTAGAAGGTCTGTGGAAAAGGAATTTTGGAAAAATAGCATCTGTGTAGTCAAAGCCAGTAAGATTGGATGGATTTATTTATAAGATTTTGTAAAAGTTAGTTTCAGTAAGAATAGTACACTGATGTAAAACTAGAATTTGGTTTTCCTTTTTTTAAAAGGACAGTGTTCTTGGATTATTGGTCTGCTCTTAATACAAGATTGTAGAAAGAGTTTTCTTCACCTTTCAAGTAATATGCCTAGGAAATAAAAATTCTGTCTTATTAAAATAATTTCCTATGCTTCATGTTGTCTTTATCAGGTCTATGTTTACTTAAGGAAATCAAGTCCTTTCAATATTAAAAGGGTTAATTTTTTCACATCTGTGTAATTTTCTGTATTTGCCTTTAGAATCTTTTATTGCTATTTTGGTTAAATAGATCACCAAGGTCATATTTAATTGTATTCGAATCTTTTGACATTTTTTGATAAACTTCCTCAAATCAAACTCTAAATAGTCTTTTTAACCTCAAAGTAACTGAGATTTTTCAGAAGGCCTTTGGAAAATTCCCTCATCTTGTAAAAGAGATCTCAAACTAACAAAGTTTATTTGATATGTTAAATTATATGGGAAGCATTGTCAAATAAGAAGTGATGATAGGATTTCTTTAGGTTACATTTACCATGTTATTAATATAACTGTTTCAGAAATTGTATAAAATTCCCAAAACTTTGTCAATACCCTCACTGCTCATCATATATCTGGTATAATGTTATCTGCCATAATGCCAACTGTTATCTTAAAATATGATATGCCACAGAAATAACCAAATTTCCTTGTCAATTACATTATGACGAACTCTCACCAAATCTTTAACCATGGCTATCTTTGAGACTTTTGTCATGCACAGAGAGTTATTGTTTTAATTTGATTCTTATATAAAAGCATTCACTATCAACTATAGGCCAAAATTCTTCATGGAAAAGATTCAGTTTCTGGTAACATTAAGACCATACAAATGGGCTGTCTAAGAATTTCCAGACACTAATCCCTTACTAAAGAAACTGAGGGATTCATAAAACTGTTAACCTGAGATCAAGCAGAACCAGAATTAATTACGTGGAACTGAATGAACTGGTAAGGATGATTATAATTTTTATGATTTTTGTTTGAATCATTAATGGATCTTTAATGTTTTGTTTGCCAGATTTACGGAACTCCCTTCCCTTTTCTCTTAAACTGTGTCTTAACAACAATTTGATAAATTACACCTTTGTCAGAAATCATGAACATTTATTTGTTCTCCTTAACTTATGTCTCCAGAATTTGGAAACTCTTATTGACTATTCTAATTTTCATGGCAATATATTTATTTGCTAAGTTCAATAAGAATTTATTCTCCTCATAATGTAACAGGACTTAATTAGAAACATTGTTTATATTACTAAGGTTTTGATGGGACTGTCTGCTTCTAAGAAACTAGGATTGACTTTATGGAGCCAATACTTACAACGCAATCTTGAATGACCTAGTTCCTGGCTTATAGGAGTCTTAGCCTTACAGATGAGTAGAGAACTGGTAGTCCCAACAATTTTAAAATATAATAAGAACCTTGAGAAGAGAGGTTCATCTTTACATCATTACATGTTCCAGGTACAGTCTGGGATCCAATTCCTGCCTTGGTTTCTTAGTCTTGAGAGGCTTTTAAAAGTCTAAGTCTAACCTATTATTCCTCATGAAAACTTCCAGCAAAGCAAAATAAAAAGATGAGAGAAAGGGAAAAAAAAGCCAGTAATTAATGTTTCCAGTATATTCATCCTCCTTACTAGGTGTCATTGAGATAATAAAACCTGATGGTACTATCTAAAAAGGTCCTGCAAATCTACAATGCTTGATTAAATGTGACCTTGGATATTGATTTAACCAAAATGACAATAAAAGATTCTAAAGGCAAACACAGACACTTCCATACTTTGCTGTGAGAAGTAACCATGACTATGATACCATAACCAGAGATTAATTCAAAGTGCAAATGAAGAAATGAATTGAATTGCAACTGCTATCCTCATTGCACCGTCTAAAGCTATTTCAAGCTCAAGTCTAGAAATCTTGACTGGCTGCCCTCGGGAGTCAGAAACTGGTTAAATAGTTAACCAATTATTAATCTTTGTTTTTCTTTTGTTCCCATAGAAATGCATCTTATTAAATACCTGATTGCTCTTACCATATAGCAGCCGAACTTATGTTGGCAGCTATTCCCACTTACATCACTGCCTCTCAAAATGAGGCATAAATGTTTAACTAGACTGACATGGTTTACCTATGTCGTCATCCAAATCTCATCTTTAATTTTAGTTCCCATAATCTCCACATGTCATTGGTGGAACCCAGTGGGAGGTAACTGAATCACTGGGGCAGTTTTCACCACGTTATTTTTGTGATAGTGAATAAGTTCTCATGAGATCTGATGGTTTTATAAGGGGCTTCCCCCTTTGCTTGGCTCTCATTCTCCTTCCTGGCACTTCATGAAGAAGAACATGATTGCTTCCCCTACTGCCATGATTATAAGATTCCTCCACAGCCATGTGGAATGGTGAATAAATTAAACCACTTTTCTTTATAAATTAGCCAGTCTCAGGTATTTCTTCATAGCAGTGTGATAACAGATTTACACAGTAAATTGGTACTGGTTGTAGTGGGGCACTGCGGTAAAGATACTTGAAAATGTGGAGGCAACTTTTGAACTAGGTTATGGGCAGAGGTTGGAAGAGTTTGGAGGGCTCAGAAGAAGACAGGAAGATGTGGGAAAGTTTGGAACTTACTAGAGACTTGTTGAATGGCTTTGACTAAAATGCTAATAGTGTTATGGACAATGAAGTCCAGGCTGAGGTTGTCTCAGATGGAAATGAGGAACTTGTGGGGAACTGAAACAAAGGTGACTTTGTTATGCTTTAGCAAAGAGATTGGCTGCATTTTGCCCCTGCCCTAGAGATCTGTGGAACTTTGAACTTGAGAGAGATGATTCAGGGTATCTGGTGGAAGAAATTTTTAAGCAGCAAAGCATTGTGGAGGAAGCAGAGCATAAAAGTTTGGAAAATTTGCAGCCTGATGATGGGGTAGAAAAGAAAAACCCATTTTCTGGGGAGAAATTCAAGCCAGCTGCAGAAATTTGCATAAGTAACAAGGAGCTAAATGTTAATCACCAAGACAATGGGGAACATGTCTCCACGGCATGTCAGAGACCTTCACTTTCACCAGCAGTCCCTCTCATAACAGGTGCAGAGGCCTAGGAGGGAAAAATGGTTCATGGGCTGGGCTCAGGTCTCCCCTGCTCTGTGCAGCCTCGGGACATGGTGCCCTATATCTCAGCTGCTTCAGCTCCAGCTGGGGCTAAAAGAAACCAACGTACAATTTGGCCCTTTACTTTAGAGGGTGGAATCTTGGCAGCTTCCATATGGTGTTGAGCTGATGGGTGCACAGAAACCAAGAATTGAGGTTTGGGAACCTTCGCCTAGATTTCAGAGGATGTATGGAAATGGCTGGATGCCCAGGCAGAAGTCTGCTGCAGAGGTGGAGCCCTAATGGAGAACCTCTACTAGGACCCACACAGAGTCCTCAATGGGGTACTGCCTAGTGAGCTGTGGGAAGAGGGCTATCATATTCCAGACCCCAGAATGGTAGATCCATACATAGTTTGTATCATGGGCCTGGAAAGCCATAGATACTCAATATCAGCTGAGAAAGTAATCAGAAGGGTGGCTGTACCCTGCAAAGCCACAGGGGCAGAGCTGCCCAAGGCCATGGGGGCTCACCTGTTGCATCAGTGTGACCTGGATGTGAAACATGGAGTCAAAGGAGATCATTTCATAGCTTTAAGTTTTAATGACTGCCCTATTAGATTTTGGACTTGCATGGGTCCTGTAGAGCTTTGATTTTGGCCAATTTCTCCCATTTGGAATGGGTGTATTTCCTCAATGCCTGTACCCCCGTTGTATCTATGAAGTAACTAACTTGCATTTGATTTTACAGGCTCATAGGCAGAAGGGACTTGCCTTATCTCAGATGAGACTTTGGACTTGGACTTTTGGGTTAATGCTGAATGAGCTAAGACTCTGGGGGACTGTTGGAAAGGCATGATTGTGTTTTGAAATGTGAGGACATGACATTTGGGAGGGGCCAGAGCAGAATGATATGTTTTGGCTGTGTCACCACCCAAATCTTATCTTGCATTGAAGTTCCCATAATCCCCACATGTCATGGGAGGGACCCAGTAGGAGGTAATTGAATCATGGGTGTGGTTTCTTCCATGCTATTCTTGTGATACTGAAGAAGTTCTCATGACATCTAATAGGATTATAAGGGGCTTATAAGGACTTTCTGAACTTCCCCTGAAAAGGATGCATATCAAGCAGGTCATATGACTGTCATGTGAGAGCTGTCCTCCTATTCTAGAGGAAAGGAGCATTCTAGTTTCTTCAGATGGAGAGATGCTAAGAGGAATATGAATGAACAGGACCTATAAGCTTTCCCCAGTTCACCTTTCTTAGTTCAGACTCCATCTCCCATCACATTTTTCTACAACTCTTCATTCTTCATCAAATCTAGCATAAAATCCTTCAGGTTTAACCATTTATTTAGCTTGTCATTTCCTTATGAAGGTTCCTATGTCATGTAGAACTCATATTAAATAAATTTTTGATTTGTGTGCTTTCCTTTTGTTGATCTTTTTTTTTTTTTTTTTGGAGACAGGGTCTCACTCTGTCATCCAGGCTTGAGTCTAGCGGCAGTATCACAGCTCACTGCAGCCTGAAACTCCTGGGCTCAAGAAATCTTCCTGCCTCAGCCTCCTGAGTAGCTGAGGCTACAGGTGAGTGGCACCACGCCCACTGATATGGTTTGGCTCTGTGTCCTCACCCAAATCTCATCTCAAATTATAATCCCCATATGTAGAGGGAGGGTCCTGGTGGGAGGTGATTGGATGTTGGGGGTGGTTTCCCCCATGTTGGTCTCGAAATATTGAGTGAGTTCTCACGAGATCTGATGGTTTTATAAGTGTTTGGCAGTTCCTCCTTTGTTCTCTCTCTCTTTCCTGCCACCGTGTGAATAATGTACTTGCTTCTCCTTTGCTTTTTGCCATGATTGTAAGTTTCCTGAGGCCTCCCAGTTTAATTGACTGTGAATCAATTAAACCTCTTTCCTTTATGAATTACCCAGTCTCAGGTATTTCTTTATAGCAGTGTGAAAACAGACTAGTATATCCGCCTGTTTTTCTTTTAATTTTTGTGGAGACAATGTCTCTGTATGTTGCTTGGGTTGGTCTTGAACTCCTGGTTTCAAGCTATCCTCTCACCTTCACCTCTAACTTTTGTTACAGAGATCTTGCTGAGATCCCGAAAGTGTAGAAGTTAAAAGAACTTTCTCTTCCACTACTGTAGAATAAAACATAAACCTGTTGGCATCTTGGAATATAAAGCCCTTCAAATTCTGAGCCTGAGTTATTTTAGCCGTCTATGCTTACCTCTCTCTATGACTCAGATATCTTATTCTCTGCTTAGCAAATACATGGGCCATTGGCTACAACTACTTTATCCTCACTCACAGATGCCATGACTAATTGCTTATGGCAGTTTTTCCTATTGAGACCGGATATAGCCATATAATCTTTTATGACTTCAGACATCCATTACAGTTAGTCATGGGAGATGGGAATTTTGACAACTCAGATTTATAATCTGATCAAATTGAACTCTTTAATATGTTCTGTGCAATTGCTGCTCTTTCTTAACTCAAAGCCTTTACTTATGCCGTCCCTTCTACCTGAAAGACACTTCTCCCACTATCTCTCTATTGGACCAGATGCTAAAATCTGCCCCACTATGAGGCTTTATTCTCCATGTTAAACATAAGCTTTTCCTCTTTTCTACTTTGTCGGCATTTTTTGTTCTATTAATACATTCACACTTTGTTGCATTATCTTTGATATTGGGGTACACATTTCAAGGAGCAGTCACAGCTTGCTAATGATTTTATCATGCATGACACTTTGCTTGTAATGGATGATCATTAAACACTTGTCAAATTCAAATGTATTTGGGTTTTTGTGTAAAAATATAAAGAAAAAAGTTAACATATAGGTCCTTAAATTGAGCATGCCTGTCATCAGTATTTAAAACAAAGCTTATGTAATCTAGACTTCATAATCACTGTCTGAGTTTATAATTGCTGTTATATTCAACCATTCCATAGTTCTATTGTCAATATTTATATCTGAAGAAGTAGGATACTATTTATAAATACTCTTTTGAAAATTGTTTTAAACTTTCCATAGTTACCTTTGTTAAGAAAGGATATATTTGTTTTTAAGAAGCAATAGAGTCTAGCAAATCTTTAGATTTTCAGAAATAGCACAGCTTCACACAAACTACTTAAAACAATCTCAAAAGAAGAAGAAAGTGACACATTTGGGAAAAAGATAAAGATGAAGATATTTCCAAAAATACACATGGAATTATAATTAGATTTTGGTGATGCTGAGGTGGTTGAATATATGAACATAGTAAATGTAAGTATTACCCCCAAATTATATGAATTAATATAAGCCAAAGCTTTTTTGAGAAATTCTGAAGTCCCACATATAATCTTTGGAAAGCATTTCTTAATTCCTTCTAGGCAGACAAAATTATGTGGTACTTTGTTCAATCATGTGTATAAAAATTACTGAGCTATAATTTAATCTTACTATTACTTATTTATGGGTCAATTTCCCAACTCTTGATGTCAGAAACTGTTTTTGTTGGGTTTTTATTTTTTTAAAAACATTCTGAGTACCTAACAGAGTGTTTAGCACCATAAAGGTGCTTGATAGGTGTTTGTTGAGTCAAAGAATGGAGACTCCCTAGATCTGGTTCAACCAAGTTTCATCTTTCTTTCCAGGTTAAATTCACATATCTAATCTGTGAAATCTCCCTTGCTTTATATTGCAATATGTAACTCACTAAATTCTAATTATTTGCAAGTTTCATCTCCTTCCTACTCTAATCTCCATGGAGGTAAAAACTTGCTTATATATCTCCAGATTCTACCATCATAACTCATAATTAGTAAGTGTTTGAATGAATAAATGAGTAAAATAACAAATTAGTCTGATTTTACATATTGAGCACTCAAAAAGTCTCTTTCAAATAACCTTCTTATATTATCAATATCTATCTTTTAAAGTTACCAATATCTATCTATCTTTCTTTCTATCTTATCTGTCTCTATCTATCTATCTATCTATCTATCTATCTATCTATCTATCTATCTATCATCTCTGCGTCTATGCATTCTTTTATCCATTCTCTCTCATTGCTTAAGAGTATGCAGGAGTATCTAAAGCATGAAGTGTGCCTTGGGCAGCTCAGATTCTGGTAGGATTCTGGGGAGCCACTGCTGGCCTGAAGGCCATATGAGGATGCTAAGCGCAGAAGAGAGGTCACTCAGTAGATTAGGCTGGAAGAACAACTTCCCACATCACTGAGCTCTCACATTTTATACAATTGAAAATAATTTACTAGCATATTGAAGCTGGCAGTTATGCAAATTTGTGAAAAGATTGCTAGTTGAATTACAAATGTGAGAACAATGCAAGTTAATGATGTATTTGGTGTTTATAATAATGTGAAATACAGAGGTCTAGCCACTTGCTCAGAGGTAAACAGTCAGCTAGAGTAATAAAGTAGAAGATTGCTCCTGAGGATTAATTTCCCCTTGTCCTTTTCTTTAATAATGAGATCACCTTATGTCAAATACATGACATCCCTGTCTACATAATTCAAGAAAACTAGAAGAATTTTTTGGAGTGTGTCTTGTCATCCAGATTCATAGATAGTTAAACTGCAAAGGTACAAGTACAAATATCTTATTTCTTACCATAATAAAATAGGACTTATTTCCATGTACCCCACTTGGTTCTTATGAAGGGATCACAGTTTTTATTTGTTTGATTTTTTGAGATGAAGTCTCACATTGTCTCCCGGGCTGGGGTGCAATGGAGCTATCTCAGCTCACTTCAGCTTCCACCTCCCGGGTTCAAGCGATTCTCCTGCCTCAGCCTCCTGAGTAGCTGGGACTACAGGCACGCACCACCATGGCCGGCTAATTTTGTATTTTTAATAGAGATGGGGTTTCACTATGTTGGCCAGACTAGTCTCAAAGGGATCACAGTTTTGACATAAAAGTTATTTTAAAGTGAAAACAGTTAAAATCTTATCTGCATTTCTCTTATCTTTGGATCATGGTGGCTGCATCCACTATTTGGACCTAAGCAGGTAGAGGAAAAGCTGCATCCAAACAGAAACTTTTGGAAATAGAGCTGTCATTAATTTCTCTGCTTCCCACCTCCTACCTCACCCCAGGAGTTTCCTGAGAATTCTAGGAAGAAGACTGATTGACCATTCCCACTGGCGTTAAAAAATTACTCTTCCATATTTTCTTATTGAAACATCCCCTTCCCCTACTCCTGCTTTTATCAAGTTGTAATTGTGAAGTTGGTATGTAAACCTTTACTTCTGAGTATCCAGTGGGTGAGTGAATACTCCTGAGTAACTTTTGTGTACATGTATAGCAAACCTTTTCTATGTTCCTGGTAATCTATTTGATATTAGCTAATTTTCAGATCCTTGATAATTTGAACCTAAGCAGGTAGAGGAAAAGTTGTCCTCCAACTTTTTTGATGATGAGAATGGGACGGTCAAAACTCCCTGTTCACTCTGGGGACTACAGGTGAGAACTTGGGACATCTGATTAAGCCAATAAGGGCAAATTTTCCTACCAGGCAGACTACTGGGTGTCTGCTTCAGGTCCAGTTGAGCGAGGTTGGTATTAGCCTCTTTTTGTCTTTCCTTTCCAAAATTTAGATTGGCAGGAGAAAACACTTGTAGAGACTAGTTCTTTAGAGTATTGTTTCTCTTCTTTTGCATTTTCTTGTTATGGGTCCTTCCCTTTCAAGTGATAGTAACTGTGTCTGCCCATTTGTCTCTGTTTTTTCTTGTTGTGTGCCATAAGGAAGAGAATCATAGGCCAGAATACAGGCATATAAGGCTGTTGTTTGAGATGGCCTCACTGACTTGTGAGTTTGTGAGATACCTATTAAATTGGATGATGTTGTCCTTCTATATCAATTTTGTGTCCAGAGAGAGCTTAATTTGGATACAAAGAGAGCATTCTCTCGGGTTCTATGCCCTCCAGAAGCACATATTGTCAGTTCTGCACACATAGGTGGCCCACCATCAGGTTAGGGTCCAAGAGTTACAGTCAGCCAGGTAGAAATGTGGGTAGTCTGGGTACCCCATTTGCAACTGGCATCCAATTGAATATTGGCCAGCTTTCGGGGGGTTCATCTAAGTCTACATCAAAAAGGGTCTCAACTCATAAGCACCCTTGCTTCTTTCCCTTTCCTTTTCTCACTGTCTATTAAAACATGAGTCCTTGCTTTATTTCTGCTCAGCTATTTTGGGGAGTGACTTTAGATCATGGTGGCTGCATCCACTATTTGGAACTAAGCGGGTAGAGGAAAAGCTGTATCCAACTTTTCCTCTACCTGCTTAGGTGCAAATAATCAAGGATCTGAAAATTAGCTAACATCAGACAAATTACCAGGAACATAGAAAAGCTTTACTTATACATGAGATCATTATATTCCGCACCTTCTCTGGGGACACCTCTTCTGTGCATGGATAAGCCATAAAAAGTCTTATTGATTTGAGTCACATTTGGAATGAGTATACTTTCTGAAGCTGGGTTAGAATCCAGGCTGCTTTGTTTGGGAGAAGGTACCTCTTACATTAAAATTTTTCTTCTTGACTTTTTGTTTTGAGCCCTCTTTGTTCTCCGTACCCTACCCTGCTCTCTCATGGGAACTTCTCAGTGAAGTGAAACCTGCCAACACCCTTTATACAACCCCTATGACTATGTGCTCCACCATTACAGTGCTGCCACTGTCTGCTTCCTTTCTTTTTGGCATGACTTTGCCAAGGTTAATTTAAAAGTTCAATGGCTTCTTTGAGAAAACTTACTCCTTTAAGACCTTTCTTTTCTTTCTCCAGTCTCTCAACTCCCTAGAGTCATTGGAACTTTAGGGCACTGGGGGCTTTCAAGAGACCCCAGAAGAAAAGATCTGGGGCTAAAGAGGATAAATAAAATAGACTGGATATTATCCACTCAGATGGACTTTGGAGGCATGCAGGTGACGGCTTACTGCATCCTTAGCCCCTTCACCTTAAATTTATTAAGTTGTTTGCAGTCTCCATAATATTACATATGAAAATTTAAAAATCTCCTTTACAAATATTCATAAAAAAGCTTTAGCCCTTATATTGAGCAAGTAACAACTTGTTCCATTTGTCAGAAATGTAATTTGGATAAAAATACACAGTGAAGCAAAGATGAAAACCAACCCAAATACATACTAGTGATTTTTATATTAGTATACTTATGCTTGATGCATAGCTAAGTTTTTGGAATGAAAGCCATAAAGATCTCTACTTGCAACTGTCTCTCTGTCTGTACGTATGTTAAGTGTATGTGGTACTTTCCAACCTCCAAGTGTCATGACCAAATTAGTAAAAGAGCTCTATTCTGATTGGCTTAGAGAAAAATAAGTGCTTTAATAAATCGACTATTCCTAAAATTGTCAGAAATGTTGGAACATTATAGTTGACACATAAAATCAACTATAATAAGTCCACCCCTTGTCAACTTGGCATCCATCTACATTTCCTTAAAGCATACTTATTTTCCAAATAAAGAAAATAACAAAGTCATAATTTTACCTAACATGATACAGCTGTCCTGCTTACAACCAAAAATGCACTAATTCCTTTCCAAGAAGAGGAGATAAAATTCTTGAGTGTGTTTTCTCTTCTACTTGCTATCCAACAACTTAAAAACTTAAAAACTACAACACATAATTAATAATACTTAAACATGATGATATAAAGTTACATCTTTTGTTACATGATAAGAAAATACAAGAGAGAAGAAAATGAAACCACCTTTGCAAAATTATAACAGTAAGATAAATCTGGCTTGCTTCTAACCCCCAAGCTCCAAGCTCCTCTAAGTCTATCTTGCTTTTAACCTACAAGCTGTCCTTACTCAATCCTGGGCATGGGCCAAACTAACTTTTGGAGGAATTTAGTTTATAGTTTAACTTTAAAGCAAGAATGATAATAGCCCTTCCAAAAACTAAACCACCTTTGAAAAATGAATGAGAGACCACAAGGTTAGATTATAAGAGAGGACTGTATTCTGTTAAGACATAGGCATAATTTCTGTAATGTTTTACTGCTCAGGTCTCATGTGGCCAGAGATGACAGAATTTGTGACTTCCTCAATTTCTCCTATAAATAACATCACTATTGTGGAACCTCAATGGTCTTTTGAGAGTCTTTTCAAACTTCCTGGCAAGTGACTGACCCTGCCAAGACCTGTGACTCATGACTCAACTGGTCCTGTGGCCCCCACTCAGAGGAGAACTCAGCACACAAGAATTGTTTTCCACACTCCTATGATTTCATCTTCAACCAATCAGCAGCACTCATTTCCTAGCCACCTGCCCACAAAATGCTTCATAAAAACCTTAACTTTCAAGCTTTCAGGAAGACCAATTTGAGTGATAACTCTAGTTCTACCATGTGGCTGGCCTCTAATCAATTAAACTGTTTCTCTACTGCAATGCTGCAGTCTCAGTGAATTGATTTTTTTTTGTGCAGTGGGCAAGAAAAGCCCATTGGGCAATTTAAAAAATACCTAAAATATATACTATATATAATTACAGATATCTGACGAATGTGAATATATATAATATATATTTCTATTTTATTTATATATTTATAATATTTATGTATATATAACATTTATGATATAAATGATGATTCATGAGGCCATTCTTTAAAATAATAATAATAACATTTATAATATGATGTTATAAATATATAACAATTATATAATATATTATACTTATATTTATAATATATTTTTTATTATATATATATATTCTTTTTTGAGACGGAGTCTTGCTCTGTCGTCCAGGCTGGAGTGCAGTGGCACGATCTTGGCTCACTGCAAGCTCCATCTCCTGGGTTCAAGCCATTCTCCTGCCTCAGCCTCCTGAGTAGCTGGGACTGCAGGTGCCCGCCACCACACCCAGTTAATTTTTTGTATTTTTAGTAGAGACGGGGTTTCACCGTGTTAGCCAGGATGATCTTGATCTCCTGACCTCGTGATCCGCCCGCCTCAGCCTCCCAAAGTGCTGGGATTACAGATGTGAGCCACTGCGCCCAGCCTATTATATATTAAATAATAATTTATATCTGGCACATATATAATTTTATATATAATATAATATATGTAATTTGATATATATGCCTTAAAATAGTGTCCAAAATCTTTTTAGTAACTTCCAATCTTAAAGTTATGCTAAACTAAGCTAAACAATAAATATGCATAATACATACATCCAGATTATTTCTAAGTAAGAAAAAATACTGACATAGTTATAAATTTAAGTTTACATATTTTTTACTTTTTTTCTTCTGGAGACTAAGAATATTTGGATCCGTTGATAAGCATGGTCATTTGCAGATGGAAAAAAATTTACTATAAAGAAAAATATATCTTTAAAAGTTGTATGATGGTATATTCATAAAATTTGATTATCTACTACAAAGTGCTGCTATGTGACAAGCAATTGATAATTGTTTATTTCCTAGTTTTCCCTGTAAAATAAATGTTATTAATGGTTAATCATTATAGTCTATGTATGTAAATAAAACTACCAGCAACAATAAGAATGAAGGGAAACTTTTATATGTAAGGTATGCAAGGAATATAGAATGTGCTTTGTTAAGAGAAAAAGAGTAACTTGATTGTATAATAAAATGACTGGTTTTGTGTGGAGAGAGAGAGGAAAAAATGTAGGAAAAAACCTGAATGGCTCTAGAAAGCTGTAAAAGGTTTGTGGAGAAGAGCGCTCCTGATCACCATGCGCTCCTCAGGTTAGTTCATCTACAGACAATTGGGTTGCCTCCAAAAATTGGGCAAGAAAGAATCAAGAGAGTGCCTGGGTTCCACATGTGCCTCACCTTGTCTGCACTGTGGGACAGCAGCCTACTTTCTCCTGATTATCGGAGTCGATTTCCCCTCATCAGGAAAGCTTACCCTTTTAATCCTCATTTCTGGAAGCAAGAAATCCAAAATACCTGGGCAAGAGACATAGCTGAAAGTTAAATGTGGGAATCTTCCGTTTCCCTGGTGAAATCTGTCTTGCTTTGGGAACCAGAACTTTTAAACCTGCAAAGCCCAGAACTGTGGGGATGGGGAGCACAAATTTCTCCTGAGTGGGTCACTGAGAATGACGGTGCATGAGGCCATTCTTTAAAAAAAATAATAATGATAAATATTATTGTGTATACTCTAGATATGTAACATGATATTATGGGATACATCTAGACAATAAAATGATTAGTGAAGAAAATTAACATATCCATTATCTAACAGTTACTCATTTTTTTTGTTTCTGTGGCAAGAGCAGCTAAAATCTAGTCATTTAGCAGAAATCCCAGATACAGTACATTTTTATTACCTAGAATCTTTACATTAGATCTCTAGACTTAGTTCATCCTATGTATCTGCTATTTTGTATGCTTTGACCTACATCTCCTCATTATCTCCCCTCCACCACCTCGCCCCTAGATACTTCTCTGAGATGCTATCTCAGCTGTGCCCTCAACAACCATTTGATCACTTCGGCCATTTCTGGAAGATGCAGTATGTGATCACACCAGTAACATAATTCAAACTCAATAGGATATATGAGTAAACAAAAGAAAAGGAAGTATGCCCTGTCTGTACACAGCTTACATTCTATGGTGGAAGATAACATCTTTTAACCAGAAACCTGTAAACAATCTAAACTTGAATCTTTCTAACAACACAGCATTACAAATAAAAACAAAACAAAAAACAGTAAGAGAAGTACAAAGAGAAACAGACAAATTTACTGTCATAGATCACAGTGGGAGATGTTAATATCCACTACTATCTGAGTAATGGATGGACCTAATAACAGCAGCAGCAACAACAAAACAGTAAAAGTATAGAATATTTCAACAACATAAATAATAGCCTGATATGTAGCCATTATAAAGAACATCACTGTAAACAACTATGGAATATATCATCTTTTCTTGCTAACCCGGAACATTTCTTCATTATTATTATTATTATTATTATTATACTTTAAGTTTTAGGGTACATGTGCACAACGTGCAGGTTTGTTACATATGTATACATGTGCCATGTTGGTGTGCTGCACCCATTAACTCGTCATTTAGCATTAGGTATATCTCCTAATGCTGTCCCTACCCCCTCCCCCACCCCACAACAGGCCCCAGTGTGTGATGTTCCCCTTCCTGTGTCCATGTGTTCTCACTGTTCAATTCCCACCTATGACTGAGAACATGCGGTGTTTGGTTTTTTGTCCTTGCGATAGTTTGCTGAGAATGATGGTTTCCAGCTTCATCCATGTCCCTACAAAGGACATGAACTCATCATTTTTTATGGCTGCATAGTGTTCCATGGTGTATATGTGCCACATTTTCTTAATCCAGTCTATCATTATTGGACATTTGGGTTGGTTCCAAGTCTTTGCTATTGTGAATAGTGCCGCAATAAACATATTTGTGCGTGTGTCTTTATAGCAGCATGATTTACGATCCTTTGGGTAAATAAATCCCCAGTAATGGGATGGCTGGGCCAAATGGTATTTCTAGTTCTAGATCCCTGAGGAATCGCCACACTGACTTCCACAATGGTTGAACTAGTTTACAGTCCCACCAACAGTGTAAAAGTGTTCCTATTCCTCCACATCCTCTCCAGCACCTGTTGTTTCCTGACTTTTTAATGATTGCCATTGTAACTGGGATGAGATGGTATCTTATTGTGGTTTTGATTTGCATTTCTCTGATGGCCAGTGATGATGAGCATTTTTTCATGTGTTTTTTGGTTGCATAAATGTCTTCTTTTGAGAAGTGTCTGTTCATATCCTTCGCACACTTTTTGATGGGGTTGTTTGTTTTTTTCTTGTAAATTTGTTTGAGTTCATTGTAGATTCTGGATATTAGCCCTTTGTCAAATGAGTAGGTTGCAAAAATTTTCTCCCATTATGTAGGTTGCCTGTTCACTCTGATGGTAGTTTCTTTTGCTGTGCAGAAGCTCTTTAGTTTAATTAGATCCCATTTGTCAATTTTGGCTTTTGTTGCCATTGCTTTTGGTGTTTTAGACATGAAGTCCTTGCCCTTGCCTATGTCCTCAATGGTATTGCCTAGATTTTCTTCTAGGGTTTTTATGGTTTTAGGTCTAACATGTAAGTCTTTAATCCATCTTGAATTAATTTTTGTATAAGGTGTAAGGAAGGGATCCAGTTTCAGCTTTCTACATATGGCTAGCCAGTTTTCCCAGCACCATTTATTAAATAGGGAATCCTTTCCCCATTGCTTGTTTTTGTAAGGTTTGTCAAAGATCAGATAGTTGTAGATATGCGGCATTATTTCTGAGGGCTCTGTTCTGTTCCATTGGTCTATATCTCTGTTTGGTACCAGTACCATGCTGTTTTGGTTATTGTGGCCTTGTAATTTAGTTTGAATCAGGTAGCATGTTGCCTCCAGCTTTGTTCTTTTGGCTTAGGATTGACTTGGCAATGCGGGCGCTTTTTTGGTTCCATATGAACTTTAAAGTAGTTTTTTCCAATTCCGTGAAGAAAGTCATTGGTAGCTTGATGGGGATGGCATTGAATCTATAAATTACCTTGGGCAGTATGGCCATTTTCATGATATTGATTCTTCCTACCCATGAGAATGGAATGTTCTTCCATTTGTTTGTATCCTCTTTTGTTGAGCAGTGGTTTGTAGTTCTCCTTGAAGAGATCCTTCACATCCCTTGTAAGTTGGATTCCTAGGTATTTTATTCTCTTTGAAGCAATTGTGAATGGGAGTTCACTCATGATTTGGCTCTCTGTTTGTCTGTTATTGGTGTATAAGAATGCTTGTGATTTTTGCACATTGATTTTGTATCCTGAGACTTTGCTGAAGTTGCTTATCAGCTTAAGGTGATTTTGGGCTGAGACGATGGGGTTTTCTGGATATACAATCATGTCATCTGCAAACAGGGACAATTTGACCTCCTCTTTTCCTAATTGAATACCCTTCATTTCCTTCCCTTGCCTGATTGCCCTGACCAGAACTTCCAACACTATGTTGAATAGGAGTGGTGAGAGAGGGCATCCCTGTCTTGGCCAGTTTTCAAGGGAATGCTTCTGGTTTTTGTCAGTATGATATTGGCTGTGGGTTTGTCATAGATAGCTCTTATTATTTTGAGATACGTCTCATCAATACCTAATTTATTGAGAGTTTTTAGCATGAAGTGTTGTTCAATTTTGTCAAAGGCCTTTTCTGCATCTATTGGGATAATCATGTGGTTTTTGTCTTTGGTTCTGTTTATATGCTGCATTACATTTATTGATTTTCATATGTTGAACCAGGCTTGCATCCCAGGGATGAAGCCCACTTGATCATGGTGGATAAGGTTTTTGATGTGTTGCTGTATTCGGTTTGCCAGTATTTTATTGAGGATTTTTGCATCAATGTTCATCAAGGATCTTGGTCTAAAATTCTCTTTTTTTGTTGTGTCTCTTCCAGGCTTTGGTATCAGGATGATGCTGGCCTCATAAAATGAGTTAGGGAGGATTCCTTTTTCTATTGATTGGAATAGTTTCAGAAGGAATGGTACCAGCTCCTCCTTGTACCTCTGGTAGAATTCGGCTGTGAATGCATCTGGTCCTGGACTTTTTTTGGTTGGTAAGCTATTAATTATTGCCTCAATTTCAGAGCCTGTTATTGGTCTATTCAGAGATTCAACTTCTTCCTGGTTTAGTCTTGGGAGGGTGTATGTGTCGAGGAATTTATCCATTTCTTCTAGATTTTCCAGTTTATTTGCATAGAGGTGTTTATAGTATTCTCTGATGGTAGTTTCTATTTCTGTGGGATTGGTGGTGATATCCCCTTTGTCATATTTTATTGCATCTATTTGATTCTTCTCTCTTTCTTCTTTATTAGTCTTGATAGCATTCTATCAATTTTGTTGATCTTTTCAAAAAACCAGCTCCTGGATTCATTGATTTTTTAAACTAACCCAGAAGATTTCTAAATATTTTCCACATACTGGCCCATAAAGCTTACCTTAACGAATGTCAAAAGATTGGAATCAAAGGAACTATTCTGTTTCTGCAAATGCAATTATCTCAGAAATCAACATCCAAAGACTGATTAGAAAAATCCCATGTGTTTGGAAATTAGACATTCCTGAATAACTCAGGGACCCAAGGAAGAACACAATGAAAATGAGAAAATATACAGAACTGACTGATAATGGCAAGGAAATCACCACTTCCTAAATATACCTGCACTAGCATGTTCATTGCAACATTATTTACAGTAGCCAAGATACAGAAATAAGTGTCTGTCAATGAACAAATGGATATATATATATAATGAAATAGTATTCAACTTTTTATATATAAACAGTGGAATGGTATATATATATATACACACACACTATATATCCTATAGTGTGTGTGTGTATATATATATATACACACACACTACATATCCTATAGTTCATATACCTATACACTACATATCCTATAGTGCATATACATATACACTACATATCCTATAGTGCATATACATATACACTACATATCCTATAGTGCATATACATATACACTACATATGCTATAGTGCATATACATATACACTACATATCCTATAGTGCATATACATATACACTACATATGCTATAGTGCATATACATATACACTACATATGCTATAGTGCATATACATATACACTACATATGCTATAGTGCATATACATATACACTACATATGCTATAGTGCATATACATATACACTACATATGCTATAGTGCATATACATATACACTACATATCCTATGGTGCATATACATATACACTACATATCCTACAGTGCATATACATATACACTATATATCCTACATATACTATATATAGTGTGCATGTATATATATCCTATATATGCACACAAGGGTAAACAAGACAAAAGGATATATATACTATAGTGTATATATATCCTATATATATCCTATAGGATATATATCCTATATATATATATATAGGATATATATGGGATATATATCCTATAGGATATATATAGGATATATATCCTATAGGATATGTATATAGGATATATATCCTATAGGATATGTATATAGGATATATATCCTATAGGATATGTATATAGGATATATATACTATAGGATATGTATATAGGATATATATACTATAGGATATGTATATAGGATATATATACTATAGGATATGTATATAGGATATATATACTATAGGATATGTATAGGATATATATACTATAGGATATGTATAGGATATATATACTATAGGATATGTATAGGATATATATACTATAGGATATATATAGGATATATATACTATTATATATAGGATATATATACTATAGGATATATATAGGATATATATACTATTATATATATAGGATATATATACTATAGGATATATATAGGATATATATACTATAGGATATATATAGGATATATATACTATTATATATATAGGATATATATACTATAGGATATATATAGGATATATATACTATTATGTATATAGGATATATATACTATAGGATATATATAGGATATATATCCTATAGTGTTTATATATAGGATATATACTATAGTGTATATATAGGATATATATACTATAGGATATATAGGATATATACTATAGTATATATAGGATATATATACTATAGGATATATATACTATAGGATATATAGTATATATGTATATAAACAATGGAATCATTTATATATATATACACGGTGGAATATACACATTATATATATATTGTTTCTCTTTACTTTGTTGTTTTTGTTATATATATAAACAGTGGAATAGTATTCAGCCTTACAAAAGGAGATCTTGCCATGTCTGAACCTGGAGGACATTATGCTAAATGAAACAGAAGTGTTGCATGATCTCACTTATATGTGGAATCTAAAAAAAAGTTAAATATATAAAGCTAGAAAATAAAACAGTAGTTATCAAGGGCAAAGGGTGGAGGGGAGATCATGAGGAGATATAGGTCAAAGCATACAAAATAGCAGATATGTATGATGAAGAAGTCTAGAGATCTACTGTGAGGATTATAAGTAATACAATTATACTATATTTGGGATTTCTGCAAAATGACTAGATTTTAGCTGCTCCTGCCATAAAAACTAATGTAACTATGTTAGATGATGAATATGTTAATTTTCTTCACGACAGAAACCATTTTATTATCTAGGTGTATCGCATAATATCATGTTACATACCTGAATATACACAATAACATTTATTATTATTATTTTTCAAAGAACGGCCTCATGCACCATCATTCCCAGTGACTCACTCAGGAGAAATCTGTGCTTCCCATCCCCATAGTTCTGGGCTTTGCAGGTTTAAAAGTCCTGGTTCCCAAAGCCAGACAGATTTCACCAGGGGGAAATAACAAAATTCAAATTAACTTTCAGCTATGCCTCCTGCCCAGGCATTTTGGATTTCTTGTTTCAAGATATTAGAAGATAAAAAGAATAAACTTTCTTGATGAGGGCAATGGACTCTCATAGTCAGGAGAAAGTAGACTGCTGTCCCACAGTGCAGGCAACAGATACTCCAGCACTCCCATGGGGTATCTTTTGATTCTTCCTTGCCCAATTTTTGGAAACAATCCAGGTGTCTGTGGAGGAACCAACCTGAGAAGGGCATGGTCATCAGGACTTCAGATTCCTCAGAGATGAGGGTCTGGATGACACCACTAGGTAAGCCACCAAGACCAGCAGAAGTGTTAGCTGTGAGTGAGAGGAATCCCAAATCAATAATATAGGGAGAGATGAGTACAAGCTGCAGTGGTAAGGACTTCCTCTTGCAGGTTTTCCCAACAAATAGACCCATCAGAATTCTGGAGGAGTGTTCCCAGAATTTTTATATATAAATGTAGACCCAAACAGTGCATAGATGGACTGACTGTAGGAGACACTATGCTGTGCCACCCAACTCCTACCTTCAGGATGAAGGATCTAGTTCCTTTGGTGCTGACAGTGCCTCTGAATGACAGTCCTCAATTTCAGCAGTTTCTAGGAATTGCCCTTGACTGTAGAGAGCTGTCTTCCTCTACATCATGCAGCTTTTCAATTCACATACCTCTTCTCTATAAATTTTACATAGGTCACATTTTATTTTTTCTTCTATTTCTTGCTTATCTTTTACTTGGCAGAGTTTACATCTGAGACTTCTAAAATAGAATATGTAATAATTCTAAAATAGAATATATAATAATAGAATATACTCTCTTTGCCCCTTCAACTTGTTTTAGGGTTTGTATTAGATTTTTTTTTTCACAACACAAATTTAGGGGATTGGTGTTTAGAGCTTACAATCCCGCCAATTATTTAGCTCCAGATGTTAGGATAGGGGCAGGGTCCTGAGCAACTATCATTTGGATGACTATTTTCATTCTATTTTTTTTTCCAAAATGATAAACCAAGTCAGAGTTTGAAAATGTAAAGTTCTTACCCAGTACCTTCACTTCTAGTCATCATGTTATCAAATTTGTTGATATTAGCCAGGTCCACTTTTTAGAATCTTGTCTATGTTTTTCCTTTCCCACTGCACACTACTTTCTCTGGAGGAAAAGTTCCATGTCAGTTTCCCACATCTTTCAGATGTATCTGGAATCCAGACATGTTTTTCAAAATGTTTGTTTGGAATCATGCTATCATGTGCTGGTGTCAGTGTTGATGTAACTTTTTCATTATTGTAATAGGACCAGTCATTGATAAACTAATGTTACTCTTTCAAGCAAATGAACCAAACTTGTTATTCAGAAAATAACTAATTATTGACTGGTTCTTGTGTTTCGCTGATGGAATAGAAGAGCTGGGAGTGGAGTTAATCCCTAGTGTGAGCTACTTTTTTTTTCTAGCACTGTTAAATTATCTTCACAGAATTTGTTTAAATTAAGTCCTATTGACAGCATACATATTCCTCTGTTATCTATAGTAATGAAAAACAACATTTAATAAGCAAATAAGTGTGTTGTGTTAGAGTTCTCTGGAGAAATGGAACTAATAAGATATGTAGATAGATAGGTAGGTAGATAGATGATAGATAGATAGATAGATAGATAGATAGATAGATAGATAGATAGACAGATAGACAGACAGATAGATGAGAGGGGATTTATTAGGGAAACTGGCTCATGCAATTAGAGAAGCTGAGAAATCCCACAATAGGTCATCAGCAAGCTGGATGACTAAGGAGGCTGGTACATGGCTCAGTCCAAGTCTGAAGGCCTTACAACCAGGGAAGCAGAGAAGGCAATGGTATAACTTTTGGTCTGAGGCCAAAAACCTGACAATCCTTGGGGACTCCTAGTGCAAGTCCTGAAGTCCAAAGGCTGGAGAACCTGGAGTTCTGATGTCCAAGGACAGAAGAAGAAGGTGTTCCAGCTCCACCATATGGGGCAAATTCACCCTTCCTCTGCCTTTTTGTTCTATCTGAGCTGTTAGCCCATTAGATGGTATCCACCCACATTGGGAATAGATCTTCCTTACTCAGTCTACTGATTCAAATATCAGTATCTTCTGGAAACATCCTTACAGATATACCCAGAAATAATGCTTTAATGAGTATCTGCACATCCCTTGATCCAGTCACATTGACACCTAAAAATTAACCACTACAGCATATAATGTTATGTCAAGACCAATAAGTAAAGGCATATGGCTTTACATAAATTTGATTTATCTCTTCTAGTAGAGTTTAATT